>NC_066583.1:302996210-304352364 GCF_024323335.1 Lathyrus oleraceus
GATTCTCCAAGTCTGGCCTTCTTTGCCTGTGATGCTATCTTCTTCTCAGAGAGACCTCTCTTGTACCTGACGAAGTCTTCTTCTGAATCTAGACAATCGTCGAGGCTGAAGTCAGATATGTCAACACCTTCATCCAGCAGACGCTGAAGATAGATAGCAACCGCATCTCTGGGTTCATCCTTGAAGAACCTTGCAAGACCATGAGGCAGCTTCCTCTGATCTTTCAAGGCATCCCAGGAGGTATCCATAGTGGGTCTGACTTGAATCTTCTTTATTATTCCCATACTCTTGAGATTTCTGGCGTTCAGAGGCTTCCCAGTATCTATTGCCAGATCATCCATCAGTTTGGTCTTTTCCAGATGATCTACCAGTCCATTCTCGATGAAAACATTAGATAACAATCTTCCCAGAGGGATGTAGGATTTGGGCTTCATGTTATTTCTGGTTTCCTTGACAGAATCTCTGAGGTATCTGAAGAGAAGTGCAGGAAGGCAGATCTTCACACCCTTTAGAATGCAATACAGAATGCATTTCTGATCTGCATTGATGTAATCAGAAGAGTTTGATGCTGGGCGGTGGTGAATAGTTCCCAGAATGATCTTCAGCCACACTCTGAGGTTCTGATGCAGCTCTTTGTTCTTTGAAGGATTTCCTTCAGTGTTGGATTTGAAGATGGTTGGATTGATTACATCAGTAATGCGCTTTGACCTAGGAGGGATGTTGTAAATCCTTTTTCCTCCATCTCTCTCCATGTTCAGTAAAGAAGCAATTGACTCTTCAGTAATTACTATCTTTACTCCCAAAACAAAGGAGACGATGAAATGGTCATCAGCATCTGCAAATCTCCAGAACTCCTTGATGAGAAGTGGGTAAACAGGACCATAAAGCCTTTGGAAGTAGTTTTCCCACCCTTGTTGACGAAGTTCTTCAGTAAGATCAACGCCATTTCTCCTCAAGTTGTCGAAATCTACTAGCGTTTCACACAACACTTCCAGTCCTTCAAAAGGGGTTGATAGGTTAATATGGGGTTCACGGTCAAGAACATGGGGTTCCTTGTAAACAGGGGTGATGGAGACGCCTGTAACCGTTGGAGTTGGAATGCTTGAAGTTTGAGCAGTAGAGCTTGATTCCATTTGTTGTGAAAAGTTGAAAACTTGTTGTTGTTGAGCGTCCATGGTGAAGAAGAAGATGAAGATTGATGAAGATGAAGAGCTTTCAGAGAATGCTTCAGAGAGGTTTAGGGTTTTAGAGCGAGTGAGAGTGATAAATGTGTGAAATGTGAGAAAAGTGTTTAAATACTCTAAGTAAAACACATGCAAAACGACACATCAAAATGCGTTAGCACAAAGCTCAAGTTTGCACGCTTGGGGGAGAAATGATTAAGGCTAATAAATGAATGTCTAATCCCAACAGTACACACTGCTCGAGGAGATTTCAAACGTCTGTCCTTTGAATTTCTTTTGACAGCTGTCTAGAAGTTCTAAGGTTAGACGCTCAGTGCTCCACGTGTTGATGTATCTGATCTTCAGGAATACCAAAAGATTGGTTCCTGGAGATTTCTAACTCAGATATCTTCTTAACTGGTAGAAGTATCAGAGTCAGAGGCAGAAGTATATTTGTTTTTATCAGAGTCTCATTTTACATTTTCAGAGCCATACTTCACTCAGGGCAATTTTTAATGTTCAGATGTTCTAAGATAAAAAGAAATTTATCTTCAGCTAGAGGCTTAGTAAAGATATCTGCCCATTGATGTTCTGTATCAATGAACTTCAATGTTACTATCCCTTTCTGAACATAGTCTCTGATAAAATGATGTTTTATTTCAATGTGTTTGGCTCTGGAATGTATAATGGGATTCTTACTTAAACAAATAGCAGCAGTATTATCACAAAAGATAGGAATGTTACTCTCAAAGATTTGCAGATCTTCTAACTGATGCTTCATCCAGAGCATCTGAGTTGTGCACAGTGACGCTGAGATGTATTCTGCTTCTGCAGTTGATAGAGCGATAGTTGACTGTCTTTTGCTAGCCCAGGATATCAGATTATTTCCCAGAAGCTGGCAATTTCCAGAAGTGCTTTTTCGTTCTATTCTATCTCCTGCATAATCTGCATCACAGTAACCCGATAGTATATACTCTGATGTTTTCTTATACATCAGGCTCAGGTTAGGAGTTCCTTTCAGATACTTAAGAATTCTCTTAACTGCTGTTAAATGAGATTCTCTAGGATCTGACTGGAATCTGGCACAAAGACAGACACTAAAGAGAATATCAGGACGAGTAACAGTCAGATAGAGAAGAGAGCATATCATACCTCGATAGAGCTTCTGACAAACCTTGTTGCTTACCTCTTCCTTTTCAAGAATGCAAGTTGGGTGCATGGGAGTTTTTGCAGAGTTGCATTCAGTCATGTCAAACTTCTTCAGAACATCTTTAATATATTTACTTTGATGGACGTACGTGACTTCTGAAGTTTGATTAATTTGAATTCCCAGAAAGAACTTTAGTTCTTGCATTAGACTCATTTCAAATTCTGCCTGCATTAACTTAGAAAATTCTTGGCAAACAGAGATATTAGCAGAACCAAAAATAATATCATCAACGTAAATCTGGCATATCATGAGATCATTATTAAGGTTCTTACAAAAGAGTGTGGAATCAACTTTCCCTCTGATAAAATTTTGTTCCAGAAGAAAATTGCTTAAACGTTCATACCAAGCTCTGGGAGCTTGTTTAAGTCCATACAAAGATTTTTTAAGTTTAAAAACATGTTCTGGAAAGTTTGAATTTTCAAAACCTGGAGGTTGATTGACATACACTTCTTCTGAAATATAACCATTAAGGAATGCACTCTTGACATCCATTTGATATAATTTGATAGAGTGATTAATAGCAAAAGATACAAGAAGACGAATAGATTCTAACCTCGCGACTGGAGCAAAGGTTTCATTATAGTCAATACCTTCTTGTTGACTGTAACCTTGAGCTACCAGTCGAGCTTTGTTTCTGACAACTTCTCCTTTCTCGTTCAGCTTGTTTCTGAAAACCCATCTGGTTCCAATGACATGAGTGCCTCTGGGTTTAGGAACGAGATCCCAGAAATCATTCTTTGAGAATTGATCTAATTCTTCTTGCATGGCTGAAACCCAGTCGTTATCCTGAAGTGCTTCATCACAAGACATAGGCTCAATCAGAGACACTAGTCCCAAAGGAGTATCTTCAGAGGTCCTGAAGGTAGATCTGGTTCTGACAGGTTCGTCCTTGTTTCCCAGAATCAAATCTTCAGAAACGTTGATACGACTTTTAACTTTCTTTGGGATTTCTGGAGATTTAATTTCTTCAGAGTTCTGAGTGACAGTTGCTTCTTGAGTTTTATCAGATTCTACAAAAGTGATTTCTAAATCTGCAAACTTTTCAACTAGCTTTGACTTTTCAGGGTCAAGCTTATCATCAAATCTGACATGAATTGATTCTTCCACAATTTTGGTTTCTGTGTTGTATACTCTGTAGCCTTTAGAGCGTTCTGAGTATCCTAACATAATACCTTTCTGTGCTTTGGAATCAAACTTGTTCAGATGTTCTTTAGTATTTAAGATAAAGCAAGAACATTCAAAAGGATGAAAATATGAAATGTTTGGTTTTCTTCCTTTACACAGTTCATAGGGAGTCTTTTCCAGAATGGGTCTTATAGAGATTCTATTCTGAATGTAACACGCTGTATTTACAGCCTCTGCCCAAAAGTGCTTTGCCACATTAGTTTCATTGATCATGGTTCTAGCCATCTCTTGGAGTGTCCTATTCTTTCTCTCTACAACTCCATTTTGTTGTGGAGTTCTAGGACAGGAGAAATCATGGGATATTCCATTAGAGTCAAATAATTCCTCAAAATCTTTATTTTCATATTCCCCACCATGATCACTTCTGACTCTAACAATTTTAGAGTCAAATTCTTTTTGCACTTTGGAACAGAAACTGGTGAATACAGAGTGAGACTCACTCTTGTGCTTTAGGAATTTCACCCATGTCCAGCGGCTGTAATCATCAACAATTACTAGTCCATATTTCTTTCCATTGACTGATGCTGTTTTCACAGGACCAAATAAGTCAATGTGAAGAAGTTCCAGAGGCTTAGAGGTAGAAACAACATTTTTCTTTTTAAAGGATGTTTTTGAAAATTTTCCTTTCTGACATGCTTCACACAGAGCATCTGAAGAAAACTTCAGTTTAGGTAGGCCTCTGACTAACTCGAGTTTATTTAGCTGAGAAAGTTTTCTCATGCTAATGTGGCCCAAGCGTCTATGCCATACCCATTGCTCTTCGTGAACTGACATCAGACATATAACATTTTGTTCTTTTAAATCAGAAAGATTAATTTTATAAATGTTGTTTTTCCTCTTGCCTGTGAAAAGGACAGAGCCATCGTTCTGATTAATGACTTTACATGTTTTTTGATTAAAGATTACATCATAACCGTTATCACTTAATTGACTTATAGATAACAAGTTATGCATTAATCCTTCTACATAAAGGACATCAGATATAGAGGGAAGAGTACCATTACCAATAGTTCCAGAGCCTCTGATCCTTCCTTTCTGATCTCCTCCGAAGCCTACAAATCCAGCGTCTTTAAGTTCCAGACTTTGGAACATAGACTTTCTTCCCGTCATGTGTCGCGAGCATCCAGAGTCCAGGTACCATGACTGGTGTCTGAACTTTGCTGCATAGGATATCTGCAACATAGATAATCTTATCTTTTGGTACCCAGAATCTCTTGGGTCCTTTCAGATTAGTTTTTCCAGAGTTTCTTATAACTTTGGGTTTTCTAGCATTCTTAAATTTTTGTTCTTGTGTGTGTGTATAGTGATATGAAAAGGGAGATTTAAGTTGGTTACTGGTAGAAGTTTTATCTTCCTTAGGATCATACCCAATTCCCTTTTTATTGTTCTGACTGACTCCATAAATCATGGATGCCATAATACTCCTATCTATCCCATTTTTCAGAAATTCTTGAAAGGCTTCTTCGTATTTATAAATTATTTTATTTGAAGTTTGTGGTACTTGAGACAACACTTCTTCTAATTCTAAGCTTTTTCTTTTTGCTCTATCTTTTTCTAATGTTAAGAATCTGATTGTATCTTCTTGTGCTAGAATTGTCATCTCAAGTTCACTACATTCTTCAAATTTTGCTTTAAGACAACCTTTTATGTTTTTAAACTTTTGTTTTAATTTCTGATATGAGCTAAGAGTTTTTGACAAGCATGATTCTAGATCAGATCGAGAAAGTTCAGAAAATACCTCTTCAGATTCTTCATCTGAGCTATTCCTGGATGTGGTAGCCATAAGTGCCACGTTGGCCTGTTCATCAGAGTCAGATTCTGATGATCTAGATTCACTATCATCCCAGGTAGCCATCAGTCCTTTCTTTGTCCTGAAGGTATTTTTCTTGAAGCTTTCTTTTCTAGAGTTGTCCTTCTTTAGCTTGGGGCATTCATTTCTGTAATGACCTGTTTCTTTACATTCATAACAGGTAATATCTTTGTTAGCTTTACCTTTTGAAGTTGATTCTGATCGATCCCCTCTGGGTCTTGGTCTTCTGAAGTTGTTGTTCCTCTTTTTCCAGAGTTGCTTAACTCTTCTGCTTAGTAGGGACAATTCTTCTTCATCATCAGAATCTTCTGGTTCAGAGTCGTCAGTATCTTCAGTTTCTGCCTGGAGAGCTTTGGTTCTGTCAGGTTTGCGTCTTTCAGGTCTGGACTTTAATGCTACAGACTTGTTCCTTTTCTGAGGCTCATCCTCCTCTAGTTCTATCTCATGGCTTCTGAGAGAACTGACAAGTTCTTCAAGGCTGATATTGTTCAGATCCTTTGACAACTTCAGAGCAGTAACCATAGGTCTCCATTTCTTTGGAAGACTTCTGACTATTTTCTTAACATGATCTGCAGTTGTGTATCCTTTGTCTAGCACCTTGAGACCTGCAATAAGAGTTTGGAATCTAGAAAACATAGCCTCTATAGCTTCGTCATCTTCCATTTTGAAGGCTTCATATTTCTGGATAAGCGCCAGAGCCTTCGTCTCTTTGACTTGGGAGTTTCCTTCATGAGTCATCTTCAGAGAGTCAAGTATATCTTTGGCTGTCTCTCTGTTGGTGATCTTCTCATATTCGTTGTAAGATATAGCATTGAGAAGTATGGTTCTGGCCTTGTGATGATTTTTGAAGACACGTTTCTGATCTTCTGACATCTTATTTCTGGGAACTTCAGCTCCATTTTCTAAGACTGGAGGTGTGTATCCATCTGTGACAATGTCCCAAAGGTCAGCATCATAACCCAGAAAGAAACTTTCGATCCTATCTTTCCAGTAGTCAAACTTCTCTCCATCAAAAACAGGAGGCTTAGCGTTGTAACTATCCTTTTCATTTGTGTGAGCCATAGTTTTTCTCGTACTGGATCTCTCTACACTGTTAAGTGTTTGATTAGAAAATCAATAACAGAGCCGGAGCTCTGATACCAATTGAAGGTGAGAAAAACAAGAAAGGGGGGGTTTGAATTGTTTTGAAAAATAAGCGCTTTTCAAAATGAAAATCACACAAGGATTTTATACTGGTTCGCTTATAACATAAAGCTACTCCAGTCCACCCGGCCGAGGTGATTTCGCCTTCAACAAGGACTTAATCCACTAATCTTGAAAGATTACAAACAACGTCTAAGAGAAAAATCTCTTAGTCCTCTCAAGTATACAGACTACACAGAGTCACTTGAGGAAATCAACAAACAATAGATGAAAGATTTATGTAATCTAGAGTGCTTCTAAGATAAGCTAATATTACAATAGTAAGAACAAAGTGATTCACGTTATAAGCAAAAGCTTCGTGAAGATTTTGAGAGCAAGAGTGTTTTTCTTGAGCGTTGATATTTCAGTATAATTTTTCCTTGTATATGTTGTTGTTGTACTGAATGTTGATTTGCAGTCCTTTATATAGATAAGTGAGGTAGTAGTTGAAACTGACTGATGAGTAATAAGATGAATTTACGCCATAACATAAATAGCTTCTGCAGGATAACTTTCTCTCCTTGAAATGACTACTTACCACATATAGTATCTTCTTTATTGAAATTGGAGATTAACGTCTCTCTCTGTATTAGGAAATCCATTTGCAAATCTTTACTTGACTTTAACGTTACTCTTTCATAATTAGCAATTCCATGATCAGAGTCTTTGTGTATCTGAGAATTTTGGAGTCTTACTTCTAATGTTGATCTCTTTTGGATTCTGATAGATTCTTCAGATAGCGCTGATAAGTTCTGGAGTTTAGAGATGGTGTTGATCAGAGTTCTAGAGCTTACTTCTTGTTCAGATGCTTCTGATACTTTGCTGTTTTTGCTCAGAGTTAGACTTTCTTGAACTTGTTTCCACTTCAGATGCTTCTGATATTTTGCTGTTTTGCTCAGAGTTAGACTTTCTTGAACTTGTTTCCACTTCAGATGCTTCTGATATTTTGCTGTTTTGCTCAGAGTTAGACTTTCTTGAACATGTTTCTACTTCAGATGCTTCTGGTCTTCTGATAATTTGTATCTGATATAATTATGTATCTGATGATTTCTTCCTTCTTTCCTTAGAACCCTGCACACTTAGAAACTTTTCGTTAGGGTGCCATTTTTAGTTTCATCCTTTGTTATCATCAAAATCAAGGAATCTGTTGTAGAACAATTTTTGTTCTTACAGGCTGGTGATGAGTCATGTGGCTTGGGGAAATTTTAGAGGAATAATCTTCCAACATTCAAGGGCAATTATGATTATGAGGGTACTTAAGTGTGGATTAGATAAATCGATAAGATTTTCAAAGTGATGACATGTACTGAGGAACCAAACATATTGTTTGGGACTTATATGTTATATGAGGAAGCTAAAGACTAGTGGGACAATGCATGACATATACTAGAGGTTATTGATGCTAAGATCACTTAGGTTGTGTTTAAGGTGCAATTCCTTGAAAAGTACTTTCTCGAGGATGTGCGTAGCAAGAAGGAGATTGAATTCCTTGAGCTTAAGCAAAGAAACATGGTAGTCGTTGAATATGCCCCCAAGTTTAAGGAAATTGTGAAGTTTTGTCCATACTACAGTGGTGCGGTTGTGGAAGGGTCAAAGTGCATTAAGTTTGACAACATACTGCGACCTGAGATTAAGCAAGGCATCGACTATCAAGAGATTCACATGTTTCCTACGCTAGTGAATAAGTGTATGATTTACGATGAAGACTGTAGGACTCGTTCTATTCACTATAAGAGAACTAGTGAAAAAAGGGAAATAATCAATATCGTGGGAAGTCGTATAGTTTTCAACTGACAAAGGGAAGTAGAGACCTTCAGATGAGAAATATCCAAGTGGGGGATAAACTCCCGCTTATGTCAAGTGCTTCAAGTATAGTGAGTTGGGTCACCATTCTAATGAATGCAAAAATAGTGTTCTGAGGTGCTTCAAATGTGGAAAGACGAGTCATTGTATTGTACATTGCAAGAGTGTTGGGCCAACTTATTATAACTGCGACGAACAAGGACACATCAATGCCTATTGTCAGAAACTGAAGAAAGCACAGTTTGGAGGAAAAGTCTTTAATGCGCATAGTTGGTTTTACCATATACCACCTTACCTTCGATAGACAGTCCCAATAACATGTAGACGTCTTCTAACGTCACAATACATTCATCGGTTGGAAACAAGAATGTCTGTGTCTCGGGACGCCATCTTTCATATATTGCAATAATAAATTTATTATCCACCGACCAAGACATTATTTTGCTTATATGTCCAAAATTGACGAGTTCGACATACAGTTGAATCATCGAGTCCACGTGTACAAATTCGTGGACCCGAGTTCGAAACCTAGAAACATCATAAAAAAGAAACAACAAAATACGTTACTTTATAAAAGATAAACAACAAATTAAGTATTATTATTAAAAATTATTCTAGAAAAATAATACAAGAATTAAACGCTTATATAAGTTGTTATGTTTGCAACCGTGCCTTTGTGCGATTCACCCATAGTGAGGAGATACATCTTGTCGGAGTAAATATTTGAAACAATGGTTGTTGCAGATGAAATAGTTATTGTTGTAGAGGAAGAAGTGATTTTTGGTGAGGAAAAAATGTGAGACTTGCATGACTATTTATAATGAGTGACATGCAAAGACATGCATGCAAAAGTTTGAATGTATGAATAATAGTGCTTGCATGCTAGCGCCAAATGGTTTGGCTTATACATGCAAATGTCGCATTAAAGAGAAACGACTATTGGGAGATAACTTCTATAAACCCACCTCACAGTTGCATTGCAACTAATGTTGAACAAGACCATCGTAAATTAAGCGCCGCATTGATATGTCAAGACATTTTGCCGCTTGTTAACAAAGACCCATCAATGAAGGTGAGTATAATAATATCTCATATTGTCACAAGATATAATTATACTCAATCTTACAAGAAAGCGTGGATTGCAAGGAAAAAGGTTGTTGAACAAGTATTCGGTAACTAAGAGGATTCATACAAAGAATTGCCATAGTTTTTATGGGTATTAAAAACATACGTACTAGGAACTATTGCAATTATGGAGACATTGCCAGCATTTACGCCAGACGGAACTTATGTTGCTGGAAATAGAATCTTTCACTGCCACTTTTGGGCGTTTGAACCGTGCATCAAAGGTTTTGCATTTTGCAAACTTATTATTCAAATTGATGGAACATGGTTATACGAAAAAAATACAAGGGTACTTTGCTTATGGTTGTTGCACAAGACGACAACAATAATGTCTTTCCCATTGCCTTTACACTGGTTGAAGGTGAAACCGCTGATGGTTGGGGTTTTTTCCTTCGACATCTCAAAACACATGTCGCTCCACAAGCCAATCTCTGTTTGATTTCAGACGGACATGCTTCCATTGAGAGTGCCTACAATAACCATGATAATGGGTGACATGCTCCTTCTTCTACCCATGTCTATTGCATTAGACATATCGCACAAAACTTCATGCGTGCAATCAAAGATAAGAACCTTCGTAAAAAATGATGAATGCAGGGTATGCTCTAACTTAGCCGTCATTTCAACATTACCGTGATGAAATTAAATTATCTGATGCAAATGCAGGAAGATGAGTGGATAACATACCAGTAAAGCAGTGAACATGTGCATTTGACAGAGGCTGTCGATGGGGCCACATGACAACAAATCTTGTGGGATGCATGAATGACGTATTCAAAGGCATTAGAAATCCACCAATAACTGCTTTGGTCAGAACAACCTATTTTAGGTTGGCTTCTACCTTCGCAACCAGAGGTGAAAGATGGAGTGCAGTGTTAATGCCAGGTTAAATATTCAGTGAATGTTGTATGAAAGTGATGAAAGAGGAAAGTATCAAAGCTAGCACACACGCGGTACAATCTTTGACCGTCATATGCAAAATTCCAGTGTACAAGAAACAATAGACCACAATGAGGGGATGCTAAATTTATCCTATGCTGTCAAACTAAATAGAAGTTGGTGTGATTGTGGAAAGTTCTAGGCCTTCATATTCCTTGCTCCCATGTCCTTGCGACATGCGCACATACTCGCCAGGATGCTTACAACCATCTATCTGATGTTTACAAGGTCATTACCATCATGAATGTGTATAACAAAAGCTTCTCAGTGCTACCAATGGAGGAATACTGGTCTCCATATGAAGGTGACATAGTTTGACACAACGATGAGATGCGAAAAGTGAAAAAAAGACGGCCAAACAACACATATATTATAACATAAATGGATACGACTGATAAAATGATAAGATTATGTAATATATGTCGTCAACCAGGACACAATAAGAACAAATGTCCCAATCTAGGAGCATTATCTGCATCATAATTTAGTATCTCCTTTCAAGTTTTATAACCTTGAATTTTTATATATCATCATTATCTTTTTGTTACAACAAGGTTAACAACAAACATCACTACAACATAAGCAAACTTAAAACAGAACATTTCCAACTGATTACAACAATCAAACTGATGTCATCTCGTCCAAACATCATTTCCCTAACATTCTTATCAGTTTTTACTCGCACCCAACCAAATATACTATCGAGCCTCTCAATACTTCTGATTTTCCCCATTCTGGTATTTTTCCATCTAACCAACGAACCAACTCCCTCTTCAGTTGATCGAAACTACAGATGTTCCAGAAGAGCATCAACATCAGATGCTTGTCTCTCGAATAAATCACTTTCCATAGCGACAACGAACATCAAACATGTTTGCAATATGACGAAATGAGATATGGAAAAATGAATCACACAACACATCTATTTATAATTTTTTTTCCACATTACACTGAGGCGCCAAACAAATTGATGTCTCCTCTTCCAAATTACACATGGACGCCAATTGGATTGACAGTACCATGTGCTATAGCCAATCTAATTGACGCTTCACTTAATGTTTAAGGGTAGACGCCAATTAATCTGACGCCTATGCCTTACGTATTTTTCTTTTTTAAAATTGGGATAGTTTGATTTTTTTTTGAAAAACTAAGTTTTTTTAAGATTTTTTTTTTAAAAATGGAATATTTGAATAAAAAATTCTAAAAAATAACTAATGAATTCAAAGAATCTTAATCCATATATTTTATTGGTAATATAAAAAGATTTTTCCTTACGAGTGCAACCCTTTTTTCCTTTAGTAAATCCCCCTTTCCGTGTTTTTACTAATTTATTAAAATTAAACTAAATAACTATTTGAGCATGTTGAATTGTTTGAATTTTTTATTTTATTTTTATATAAAAAGAGTATTTCGCTTTTTGCATTGCTCGTATATGAATGAGATGCATATTTGGTGGACACAGTAGGTAGCAGGTAAGTTGCACGTTTTCACCTTCAGCATCATGCGTGCCACGTGTATATCAGTATGTGGTACACGATATGTAGCGTATGTCGTCATCACACCGTATAAAAAACCCTGCTTATAAAAATATCTACACCTTCCAACAGCCTGCAAAAAACGCGAATTCTCTCTCTCTCATCATTTTTTTTAAATTCTCGCTCCTCTCTCTCTCTTACGTTATTTGTTTCATTTTTCTTTTTCCATTTTTCATTTTTTTTTCCATTTTTCATTTCTCTCTCTAGCCTCATGAAAGCGAAATCGAACTGCCCGAAACAAAAATATTAACGAGTCTAAGAAAACGGATCCCAAACAATAACTGAACCCTAACCCTAGAAAACGGGGCTTATCCTCTTCTTCCTTTTTCCGTTCGTTCATTCACTCCCAAACCGAATTTAACTTCGATTGCGTTTCTCACTTTCTCTCTACTCCTACACGTTTTCGCGATAGGGTTTCAATTTCTATAATGGAATGCTTTCGTTCATCTGCACTTTGTTATTGCCGGCGATGACCGGGGAGCGATGTTACCGCCGGAAGAATATGGTGGAAGAAGCCTCTGCTGCCGCCGCCGTCGTCGAGGAGAGGCCCACACCGGGAAGTTTCCCCGCCGCTTTGGAAATTGATTACTTCTCCCAGGCGAGGAAAGCCTTAAGCGAGCGTTCTCCTTTCGATGTTGCTGAGGAGACGTCGACTTCTGCTGCTGTTACTCTGCCGAGTGGGTTAGCAAGTTTGTTGAGCCGCCTTGGGGATAACCGGAAGCGTCAGAAGAAGTCCCATTCCGGTGGCGGTGATAAAAAGAAGAAATCCTCTAGAGCGGGGGAAAAGTTGCGCGGTTTTGATGTTTGGGTTGAGACGGAGGAGTGTTTTAGGGACTTGAATTTGTCTGATATTGACACGTTATTGGAGGCTTCTACTTCTTATAGTTTAGCTTCTCGCCAGTGTTATACAATTCCGCATTTGGGAAATTCTCCAAGGTTTAAAGTAGTTAGTAGTGAGGATGAGAAGAAGCCTGCTCCATTATTCAATGTAGTTAGTAGTGAGAATGAGAAGAATGTCATTGAAGAGGTGAACAACGAGAATGGTTTCTTGGGAATTGAGTTAAGTGACGTAGTTGAATTGGAAAAAGCTTTGCCTAATGATGACAAGAATTGTGACGCTTCTGATTCCCGTGATAGTTTAGAGTGGTTTTTAGGTAGTAGGAATAGGATTTTTTTAGCTTCCGAGCGTCCATCCAAGAAAAGGAAGCTTTTGGGTGGTGATGCTGGTTTGGAGAAAGTTTTAATGACTAGTTCTTGTGATGGGGACCAACCTTGTTGTCATTATTGTGGTAGAGGAGATTCTGGCACGAATTCCAACAGGTTAATAGTCTGCTCTTCTTGTAAAGCCGCAGTTCATTGGAAGTGCTATGGTATACAAGATGATGTAGATGAGTCTTGGTTGTGCTCTTGGTGTAAGCAAAAGGGTGATGTTGATAATTCGGTGAGTTCATGTGTTCTTTGCTCAAAGAAGGGCGGCGCATTAAAACCAGTTAGTGGTGTTGATGAAGGAGTTGAGTCTTCCCAGTTTGTGCACCTGTATTGTTGTCTGTGGATGCCAGAGGTTTACATTGATGATTTGAAGAAGATGGAGCCTGTTATGAATGTGGAAGGCATCAAGGAAACCAGAAGAAAATTGGTGTGTAGTGTTTGCAAATTGAAATCCGGTGCATGTGTTCGGTGCAGTCATGGTATGTTTTGTTTTGTAATATGCAATTTTCATTCCTTAGGCCAGCATTTTAGTGTCTCAAAGCTATATAGCTTATTGTGCAGCTGCTTGGACTCTGATCAATTTAGCTCAATGTTTGAGTTTCTACTCACAAAATTCCTTATATTTGTCTATTGTCATTTCATTGTAAAGTTCACATTTTTCTTGCTTGTGGTAATATTGAGGGTCTGCTTAAGCTGTTGAAAGATGATTGTGTATTAAGCTTTAGACAATGGATGAAAATAAGTTCAGTTTCCACCCTGATTATTTGCAATCCATATTGCTATACTATTTTCATTTTTATGTTATATTGGCGCAGAACATATACTTTTACATCTTGGCATTATGTCTGCTCAAAAACCTGCTATTCATTAATTACTTGCTTCCACATGTATAATCCAGTGCTGGTCAAGTGTTATGTTATGACTGATAAAAATGCTAAGTATTATTTTGCCTGACTAAAGTTGAAGAACATTAGTTATTCTGCCTGGCCTATTCTAGTGGTAACTGTTAAAATACTAATTTTGTTTGACATTAGAGTTGTATTATACATTACATGCTCGCTTCAAGAATGCAAATTTTTGGAGACTTTTTATGTTCCTTGTCTTGAAGAACATATTTCTTTGTAATTAGTTATGTGCAACAAATTTTGTTATTTTGATTTCTTAATTGTACCAGACTACAAGTCCCAAACAATTGTGGTACTAATAAAATTGAAGGTTAACTTCTTTCAATTTTTCTTATTGCAGTTTCATACAATTCAATTTTGAAGTGAATATCCCAGTCCTTTACTTTTCCAATCTTGTACAGAATATTGACAGTAGTATCTAATCTGGACAATCGACTTGTTGTTTATGCCTATTCATGGATTGAAAAATGAAAAGCATGGGGTGACTTTGTAGCATAAACAGACTTTTTTCTTTTCTTTTGTTTTCATTTTTTGAGTCATGTTTGATTAAGGTTCTGTGGTAATGTGCACTGCAGCTATTGTCTCTTACCATGTTTCTAATGTAAGTTGCAAGTATCTCAATGTTCTTTTTTGATTTGGTGTGTAACTTGTTGTTGCTAGTTGGCATTCATAACCATCTTTTCTTCTTCACGTTGTTTTAGCTCATAACTGTTTCCTTTTATATGGTGTTTTAGGATCCTGCAGAACTTCTTTCCATCCTTTATGTGCAAGGGAAGCTAGACATAGAATGGAGGTTTGGGCAAAGTACGGTAATGATAATGTAAGTTCCTGTAATTTTCAGAATTAAATCCCATCCCATTTCTGTCCAGTAAACAAGGAAACAACAAATCTTGCAAGTTGTTTATTATCAATATTGGAGTAGTTCCTAATATGCCAATAGTAAATAGTCCCCTCTTTTTTTCGTTACTGTTTTGCTGCAGGAGTTGTTTGTCACGTACCTTTTTATGTTATACTTTGTCAGATTGAGTTGCGGGCTTTTTGCTTGAAACACTCAGATCTACAAGAGAACAGAAGCATCTTGCCATTGGGAGGCTCTATTGCAGTTGGCAACGAATTTCCAAAAGCTAATGACCTCCCAGTGACATTGCCAGTAAAAAGCGAACACAATGTAAAAATTGGTTGTAGCAATGGAGGGTTGGAGTCTGATACCAATCCAGACACGTTGAACCATAATGATCAACCTCCTGACGGCGGATTGTCTGTCTGTACAGTTAGTGCTCAAAATATGTTGGGATGTGGCGCTGCGCCACCACATAATATTGGGGTGGAAGGGAGAACCAATGAGAATGTTAATGCCTCTGATTCCCCCAGTTTTGCACTTGTTTTGAAAAAGGTATTCCGCTCATTATTAACAGTCACTGTTTACATTGAAACTAAAGTTTTGTTAACAACTATTTTTTGCCTTGCTTATTCTAAAGCTGACATTCACTTTTTGCCAGTTGATAGAGAGAGGGAAAGTTGATGTGAACAATGTAGCATTGGAGATTGGCATTTCACCAGATACATTAACTGCAAATATCAATGTAATGCTTGAATTTTATCATGTACTCTGTGCGAAAAATGATTGTTTGAACAAAATATTTGTTGTTTTTATGCTTCATACATTATAGTTGCAGGAAGGTTATATGGCCCCTGATGTGCAACACAAAATAGTCAATTGGCTAAAAGCCCATGTGTATACTGGGGCATTTCACAAAGGTTTAAAAGCCAAAATCAAACCAGCCAATGTATCTCTGGATGGAAGTGGAGCTTCAGACGGTTCTGATACTTCACCGTTATCTGATTCAGGCTTGCCGAATCCGGTTGCTGTTAATGTTAAGTCTGTACCACCAAGGAGAAGAACTATCAGTAACATTAGGATTTTGAAGGATAATAAAGTGATATGTTCATCGGAGGGGGTTACTACTAGTGAGAATGGCGTATCAATTGATAAGTTCCTAATTCCTGAGTGTGAAAATCCAGGAATTTCCAACAAAGCGTCAATTTCTGATACCACTGAAACTGAAACTGAAACTGAAACGGTAATATTATGACATGGCCTATTTGGGTTGGAAAATCCATATGGCATTTTTTATTTTTATTTGCTGATTTTAATAATCACTAATATTTCTACTGTAACAAAGTAAAGATTCCTAACGGGTTTGTTTGTGAAAACTGAAAGCTTAAAATGAGAGTAGAAAATATTTTCTCAGACCAAAAAGGTCTTTGTCTTGCTAAAAGTTATTTTCTTTTCACTCCTTGGGTAATTAAATATTATTTTTACACATAATTCTGGCTTATATTTAGATAAGCCTTGTAGTGGTTCTTTTTTCTGTCATTTTTGAACCACATGGTCAATTCTTTCTTCTTTCTTCCATTTTGTTTTTTGGAACCTGTCTTTAAAAATGATATGTACATATTTTGTGAGGATTGGTTGAACACAGACATTACAGTGTATTACCATATCATAATGAGAAGTTTCATTCATTTGTTTCACTTGCTTAATGAGTAGGATAATCAAGAGATCTATCTTTAAAACCATTGGGAGAAGTCCGAATCTAAATAATATCTATCTCTAAAACCTAGTGGAATGTACGTTATTGAAGTAGTAGTAGTACTTGCTTAGTGGGATAACACTCTGTTCCTGTTTACTGGGGGAAATAGTTTTTGCTCTTTTTTCTAATTGAGTTTCTTCATTCTTGATTCTTGATTTTGACAAATCTTGACAATATTTGAACTCATTTTGTTTACTATTTTCTGTTTTTCATTCCCTGCAGAATATAATAAAGTCTGATGATATATTTCATGGGGTTCAAGGTACAACTTCATCTTGGAAGCTATCATTTTATGAAATCGAAATGCTAAGGATTTGATTTTGATTTATGTTAACTGCCAACATGCTTTAGTTAATTGAGTATTTATGACATTTTCTTCCTATGTTATGAGTATTTATAGCTACGATATGCAGGTAATGCTGATGAGCCTTACAAACCCAGCTTATCTTTATGCGTTCCAGAACAAAAGTCTACTAATTTGCAGAATGCTTCCATGCTTTCTGATCTGCACTATCCATCTCATTCTGCTTCAGAACCACCCGATCCTTGTTCCATGTGAGCTTCTCAATGTGGCTATTTAATTATATTCAGCTTGTACTGTTATGTCTCTGTGTGTATCAGTTGACAACCTTTGACGTGACTTAGGTTGGCATTCTTCTTTAAAGTCAAAGTTCGTTTTCTGAATGCAGGAAAATGGAAGCAATCTCTAGTTACATTCACCCATACATTAACAAGAAATTGCTTCAGATTCATGATTGCTTGGTTCCGAAGGATCTTATAGGTGAGATAGATTTGAATATTATCTTTAGGAGGCATTTGGTGTGATTGTTTGAATTTCCTGAGTATGCCTAAACATGTTTATTTAAAAGATACAAACCTTTTTATATAATATATTGGAAAAAGGTATATTAAAAATCCAAATCTCACTGTCTAAAAAGTCAAAATCCTCCTTGGGATGGTATTTATACTCATGTATGAAATTAATAGGTTTCCATGTGATTAGGAAATTAGATTGACCACATACCATTGACTCCTCAGTTTTTTGTTCAATGTTACTTGGACTAGTCTACTAAATTTCTCTCTCTGCAGGTTTAAGTGGCTACAGAAATTCTTTGGTTGAATCCTCTGTAGCTAATAGCTTCTCAAATAGGGAAAGTCAGCAATTAATTTGCACCGATGTTTACCAGCCCGATCAAGTAAAAATAGAGCAGTTGGTTAAGGATAAAAATTTGCAACTTTTGGAATTTTATTCAGAAGATGAGTTGGAGACGGAACTTTTATATTTTCAGCATAGACTGCTGCAGAGATCAGTTGCAAAAAAGAGCCTTACTGGTTTGTGCATCATTTTCTCCTGAATTCTCACCTACTTCATTTTTCTAATTAATCTGAAGTTGAAATATCATTTGTTGTCTCCATGTTCAATTTTAAAGTTATAGCTATATTTGACTGTTCAATATTCTAATTTTCTAATTGCAGAAAACTTGGTCTACAATGTTGCAAAGGATTTGCCTCAGGAGATTGATAAAACACATCAACAAAGATGGGATGCTGTGATTGCTAATCAGTATCTGCTTGATCTTAGGGAGGCAAAGAAACTGGGTAGAAAAGAAAAAAAGCACAAGGAAGCGCAGGCAGTGTTGGCTGCTGCAACTGCAGCAGCTGCAGCATCTTCCAGGGTTTCTTCTTTTCGTAAAGATACCATTGATGAATCTGTGCAACACGAGGTCATATGTACTTCTTTTGTCAATAATTATTTTAACACTTGGCTTTTATTGACAGTAAAGTATACTAATTTTCAGAATTCATTTAAGTTGGATGCTTTAAGCGGGCGGACTGGTGCATGTTCTCAGCCAATGCCACGTGCTAAAGAGACTCTTTCGAGAGTTGCTGTCACTAGAGCTTCATCAGAAAAATATTCGGATTTTTCTCTGCCAAGCTCAGAATTTTCTAAGGAGCAACATAAATCATGTGATATCTGCAGACGGTTTGAGAATATGTTAAATCCTATCCTAGTCTGTTCTGGTTGCAAGGTTTTAGAACTTAGCCCTGGTGCTTTTTTATGCACTTGTTTCTCTGCTCTTTTCCACTTATTATTATTTTCTGGTTGCAGGTTGTGGTGCACTCTGTTTGCTATCGTAGTGTGAAAGAAACAACAGGTCCATGGTTCTGTGAGCTGTGTGAAGACTTGTCCAAAAGTTCTGGGGCATCTGCTATAAATAGCTGGGAGAAGCCTTATTTTATTGCAGAATGTGCTCTCTGTGGCGGTACTACCGGTGCTTTTAGGAAATCTTCTGATGGTCAATGGGTTCATGCCTTCTGTGCTGAGGTTACTTTTATATATATAGTTTATTTGCAATTGTTCTTGTCATCCTTTAATGCCTAACTTTTGTTTTAACTGTGATATTTACAATATTTTATAGTGGCTTTTTGAGTCTACATTCAGAAGAGGACAAATAGATGCAATTGAAGGAATGGTATGTGGATTGCTGGAACAAATGATTCTTGCATTTTGAACTCCAACTACTTATCTCTTGCTTGTTTACTTAAAAAGATCATAAATTATCTTGTCTGACACCTATCTTTTTATATTGTTAAATGACAGGAGACTGTGCGAAAAGGAGTTGATATTTGTTGCGTCTGCCACCGCAGACATGGTGTTTGTATGAAGGTAATGTTAAACTCAGATACTATTTTCCACTTCTATTCTTTTCTCAATCAGCTTGCTTTTGGAATCAAGATTTCTAATTTTTTAGCAATGTTCACATGTGCTATACGCAGTGTTGTTATGGCCATTGCCTGACCACATTCCATCCATCCTGTGCTAGAAGTGCTGGTTTGTTCATGATTGTGAGGACTGCTGGGGGCAAGATGCAACACAAGGCTTACTGTGAAAAGCATAGTTTGGAGCAGAAAACAAAGGTTTTATTTTTTCTTTTGTTGTATAATGTTCATTTTGTTGGCCAACCATAGTGAGATCTTACGTTTCTAGTCCTCACTTTCCCAGGCTGAAATTCCAAAGCATGGAGTTGAAGAATTAAAAAGTATCAAGCAAATTAGGGTGAGACCTTCCTATCTATTTTTAATCTTGATTCCGTACTCATTTATTTTAAGGCTTGGTAATGGATATATTGTCATTGGATAATATGGAGTAAGTTTTGCAAATTTGTTTTGCATAGTATAGAGTGCTGGTCTCTCAAACTATGATGTTATAACAGCTGGCATTTGTTGAATCTTTTAATCAATCACATCTAGTATTGAGATTGTCGAGTGTCATATTGAGGGCATTTAAAGGTTTTTGAATTAGTTGGTCTGTCCGGGAAGAGGTTGCAGGATGAAATTGCTGGGCTTTCTTAACACTTAAAATCTTGTTCCTCATTTTTACTGAGTACAGCTTGCCGATGCATTTTTCTATTATTTTAATAGAAAATATTGATTACACAGTTAAATCTAAATAATTCAATGAACGGAAATTCTTACTTTTTTATTATCCATTTTCCTAGCAACATCAAATTATAAAACAGTTTTTTATTCCTGGGTAACTTATTTCTGAGAATCATTTTTGAATTCTTGAAACTCGCCCTCAAGAGTTAATCTCCTGTTTTTATTATTTTGATGAAGTACATCATTGCTGAAAAACTAGTCTTATGACTGCAACATGGGGGGGAGGGGGTTTTTTGTGAGTGCAACTTTAGTTCTCATTTCAGCTGAAATGAGTAGTAACTTGACACTTATACATTCATTAAAAAAAAAGTATTAAGAGTTGTATGTCGGTATTGATTATGATCAGAGATGGACATGGCAAGAATTAGTTGGTCTGTCTAGGAAGAGGTTGCAGGATGGAATTGCCGGCCTTTGTTAACACTCGAATCTTGTTCATCATTTCTACGAATACAGCATGCCGATGCATTTTTTCTCTTATTTTACTATGAAACTAAATAATTCCATGAACCGGAAGTTCTTACTTTTTTAGTTCAAGATATACGCACAAGACATGGTCGTTTCTATTCAAGTATTTTATTTATGTAACAATGACATGTATATAAATGAGTGGAGGTATTATTATATGTGCAAAAGACCACGACTGCACAGATCCTTTTTGTTATCAAATAACTTGATTATTTCTAAATGCATTTGAAACAGGTTGAACTTGAGAGATTACGGCTCCTTTGTGAAAGAATTGTCAAACGGGAAAAGATAAAGGTAAAAATTGAGCATTTTTCAAAGCTCTGTCAAGGCTTTAGTGGGGTTTTCACCATTTGCATTATGTTCTTGATGACATTTATTGTCATTTCTAGAGTAATGTGTGGAATCTCTATATGTGGTATCCGTCTTTTTTGGTCATTTTGACTATTGACTTATGCTTCTTTTAACAATGCAGCGGGAGTTGGTTCTATGCTCACATGACATACTTGCCTTTAAAAGAGATCATATTGCTAGGTCTGTGCTTGTTCAGAGTCCTTTCATTCTTCCAGATGGTAGTTCAGAATCAGCTACAACATCCCTTAAAGCCACCACAGAGGGATACAGATCATGCAGTGAAGCGCTCCAAAGATCAGATGATGTAACTGTGGATAGTTCAGTTTCTGCTAAGCACCGTGTCAGAGTTGCCGTATCCATGGACACAGACCCAAAATTGGATGATGACTGCTCAACCTCACAAAGTCAATATAACCACAAGATTCCAGAGAAGATGCAATTTTCTGGCAAACAGATTCCTCGTAGAGCTTCTGCTACATCACGCAATATCTCGGAGGAGGATGTATGGAGAACCAAATCTCGAAAGGTCTTTATTTTTTTTTGTTTTCCCTCACTTTTTACTTGGAAATATTTAATTGAAATGTTGAATTCTGGATTTAGCTGGACAAGACCTCATCCATCATGCTTATTTGCAGTTACAGACTACTGAAACCTTTGGAAAAGAGCTTGTTATGACGTCAGATGAAGCATCTATGAAGAATTCAAGGCTACCTAAAGGATATGCATATGTTCCCGCAGATTGCCTTTCAAATGACAAGCAGTCTAATGAAGATGTATATGCTACTGGACCAGGGGAACATGACAGATAGAGCGACAAATCCCAACCTGGTCAGTCTGGTTTTTTATCTCACCCACGAGGCTGACATCCACAATATACGATGCCATGCCATTTTGCACGGGGAATTTTATGAGTATGGCAAAATGTAGGAACAAGACTCTGGTACTGAATTGTTGCAGAACACTGCATTTTGCTCTGGCGAGGAAGTTTTGTTAACATTGTTGTACATTCATTGTGATAGTATGCTGTATAGTGGATGAGCATTTATTGCATTTACTTGTGTTTGGAAGGGTGTGCATTGAAACAAAAGCATTCTCACTTGTAAACCATACTAGGGAAGATATGTAAAGTTGATGTACATATTTTACAGTCGCATTTATGCTGAAAGGCATCATATTGCTGGCACCATATTGTACCGAGCATATTATGTAACCTCATAATTTTTCCCCTTCCCTGTACTGCATTCTACTAATTGATCTTAACGCCGATTGTTATTTGTAATAATTTTGACTGTATTTTTATGTAGTTAATGGTAAGCGTACAACAATAAGCATTTGAGCTCATTGAGTTGCTCAACCATTTGGCATTAACATTTGTGTATACTTAATGCTTTTTTTTTATTCTGGTAAATTATTTATGCTAGAGAAAGAAAATGTGTAGTTTTAGTTGATGTGCTAAGCTGTCAGCTGCTGCGGTTATTTCATTTTCATCGTAACAGAATTTTCATTTCATGAATAGTTAGTTACAAAGTCTCAATGGTTTGTCTTTTATAGACCAAACAGGATAACATGCAGTAGCACGTAAGATCTAACAAATTTTGTGCCTAAGATTCACTCAACAATTTGAGCAGAACCAGAAATGTGTTGCACTTGAATGCGCTTAGCCAAGACCTTTTCTAACAAAGACGTCAATTTCCATATGCTTGGTTATGGAGTGCAAGATTGGATAGTGAACCAGTAGAATTTCACCCGAGCTGCTCATTCTATCATCAGGGCCTGATGCCCAATCTGCATCACAAAAAACCTCAAAAGAGGGAGTCCCATAGAGAAGAGAGCAAATACCCGTAATTAATGGTGTCTTTGAGGTATCTAGGAATCCTCTCTTTACAGTTATCCAATGTGTCTCAAGAGGATGCACCATAGAACTGCACCTGAGCTGCTAATTCTATCATCAGGGCCCGATGCCTAATCTGTATCATAAAAAACCTTTAAAGAGGGAGTTCCATATAGAAGAGAGCAAAAACCCATAATTAATGGTGTCTTTGAGGTATCTAGGAATCCTCTTCACAGCTAACCGATGTGTCTCAAGAGGATGAGTCATAAATTCACACATTGTTGACTGCACAAATGATATCAGACACGATGATAGTGGCATACCGGAGTGCCTCTACCACAGACCTGTGCATGTAAGGATCAAAGAGTGTCGGAAAGCCACTGCAGTGCCCCTACCACAGACCTATGCATGTAGGGACCAAAGAGTGTCGGAAAGCCAATTTTGGTGACTTTGCAGGTGGATTGCATATGAGTGGTCACCGAGCAAGACTCAAACATGTTAGTCTATTAGAGTAGGTCCTTAAGATACTTAGCCTGACTAAGCAAAATAGGCCTACGAGGTGTCTGCTTGACCTCAGTCAAGTTTGCCAAGATGTTTGAGGAGAGTGCTGTATTCAGCTTGGTGGTATTTTATGTCAGGAGAGGCAGTGAGCTACTAGTGAGAATAATATCATATACACAGGCAAGTAGATAAATAGTATACCCAGGAAGAACCACTGCCTAGAGGCCTATTTAAGGCCATATAATGCTTTATTTAGCTTACACACTAGGGATGAATCAGAGCTCACAAATCATCGGGGTTACTCCATATATAGTTCTTCATCAAGCAAACCATTAAAGAATGCGTCCTCAAGTTGCTGAATAAACCAATTGTGGATGATGACAATTATTAGAATGACTCTAGTATGGGTTTGACAACTGGAGAAGTTGTTTCAGTAAAATCAAAGTCATGCCTTTGATGGAAACCTTTGACAACAAGCACGACCTTATACTTGTTAATAATGTCCATTAAGGTTTTATTTAATTCTAAATACCCATTTACAATATGGTACATTTGTGGGGAGACAAGGGATCAAGAACAAGGGATCAAGAAACCATGTGTTGTTCTTGAGTAAAACATCATACTCATCCTGCATGGCTGCCTTCCAACTGAGGTCAACAAAAGTTGCTTAGGAGTTTTGGGCTCAGTATGAGTGAGAAGCAGCTTGGTTGCAATATCGGTTCAGAAAACTGAGATTTTGCTCCAGTTTGCATATGTTGCAAGTTAACAGGCCTGTTAGAAACATGAATGGCCATAGGTGGGATGGAGGAAACCTTCTTTGCTGGAGAAGTAGAAGTAGAAGCTATAGACTGAGTTGTGCAACTAGATGGACTAGATGAGACATATGAGGATAATGATTCAGTTGAGACACTAGGTGAGATGGACCCTGAGATAGACTAACTAGGGATGCATGCTTCAGGTAGAAGGGGCTCAAAAGCTGGCAAATCAGACTCAGAAGGAGACACTGACGTGGTAGGCTCAGAGATTGAGGAAGGAGTGAGACCACCTGGTTCAAGACTAGAGTTATGATGAGAGGTAATGAGGGAACTAAATTGAAAGGTGATAGAGTGACACATCTGACAGGAGGTGGTATGTGGGTGGACTTGGGAAATAAATCAGAATAAGGAATTTTGCTTCTTTGAAAATCATATATTTGGACTTCTGAAAATTTATTTTTAATCTATCCCAATTATGATTTTTTTCTCTGGATGTCCTGTTTTTAGAGTATACTTGCCTATTGAAGGGTTGAGTTCGTGAAACCCATTTTTGAGTAGAAAGGACTCGGTCTATGGATGATCGAGTGAATGAAGGAACGATTTTAAAAATAAATAAATAAATTTAAATACATTTTAGTATTAATAATGAATACTTTTATAATAATTATATTATTTAAATAATATAAATTATAGTTTTTTTAAAATAATCTTTATATAAATTAATTTTTGTTTTTATAATAAAATTAGAATTATATTAATTAAGCATATAAATAATTGTTAGAAATAAAACATTTTATTGAACTACATGAAAAAAATACATTTTATTTGTTATAGTGACCGCCTGTTCCATATCTTGTGCCTACTTTTTTTGCGTTTTCCCTTGCCTATGTCTTCAACTCTTTGTCTTGGGGGAGATGGGGATGAGTCGGAAGACAGATCTTGATGTTGATGTGATGTATTGGGACACATTTCCATACCGTCGAAATCTTGAATGGAAAAATTAGGGATATCTAGTAGTTGCTCATCCGTGAGATCAAAGTCGGGTGGAAAATGTGTTGGTTGTGTGAAGGTGTTGGGTTGAGTGTGTTGAATTGGAGGATAATAGACATCATCAAGGTTGAATGTAGAAGTGGGTTGTGCGAATGTAGTGTTAAATGTTTGGGTTTGAGATTGGGGGTTTGAATTATCAAATTTTGGTTGAGGAATTAAGTGTATTGTATGAGTGGACGTATGTTGGTTTGTTGTTGATATTGTTGGTTGTAAAAGTAGTTTGTTTGAGGGAATGAAGTGTGGTGATTTTGGTGTTGGGATGAGGTGGCATAAAAGATGTGTTGTTGTGTGGTATGGGTGTGATGGTATGTTTGTTGGACGAATGAAGATGGTCAGACCCCTAATTGGGATGTCAACGTGGGGGGAATGTCATGATGTAGGGGCATAGTAGTTTGTTGGATTGAAGAAGAGACACGTTACGCGGATCGTTCAAAAATTATGTCGAAGCAACGTGCATAAAAGGAATTGTCAAAAACCAATCATAAATTCTCTACCCCGCTTAGACTCATCAAGTACCGAGTTCCCTTGTAATACCAAATGCCTTCTCTTTATCCATTCTTTGACCTCTTCTTTGTTTAAATCTTGTCAATGTATATTTCAAGCTTGGAATATAGTCATATTATGGTGTTCCCTTAGACATCTTGGCTGAGACGAGATGTGTTGTTCAAATTTAAATTGGAGTTTGACCCTATCTGTCTGATGCATCTCAGCGGTAAAGAAACATATATATGTTATCGCACTTCAGACCCGACTGTCACTATAGTCAGACACTGGGCATTGTATGTACGACCTCCATATAAACTATTATAAGTAATATAATTGTTATAATATAAATAAGAAGTTTAGATAAGTTAAAGATTATAATGTACAATACTTACATCATTTTTTTCCATGTGTTCAATTGCAACTCGGTACCCACGTAGATGATGACGAAGATTATTTCTGTAATGCATACCTCGTTGACACCGTCTTGCATTTACAAAAAAAGTATTAATGTTATGTATAATTTACTGTGAGAACAATAAAGTGCATTCAATAAATTTGAGTACCTTAATGTATACAAATGCGATGGCACCTCGGTACTAATAGGGGCAAACAACGGTATACATCTGAATGCCCAGACACTGAGTAATACAACACAATCTCTTATGCTCTTCACTCCTTTATGAGCTTCCTTCCACATATGTCTATATAATGTTGCTAGACAAGCAGAATCCCAACTGTATGTGTTACATTTTTCCAGGTCTTCTACTAAAGGTAACCAAGATGAATGCAATAAATTGTGACTCTTATCTGGCATTAAGAATGTAGCAATTAGTAGTAAAATATAAACTTTGCATGAAGAATATTTTCTACTTCCGTGGGGGAAAATTATTTTTTAACTATGTTAATAGAGCTTCTAACCAAACAATTTTCATAGAAGCCCCATTTTTATCTGAAGCTGTCGGTTCTATGCCTAAATTCTCCATGTAAACATCGTTAGTTACATTACTTCACAGAAGCCCCATTTCACAAATATTAATGAGAGATTCTCATTTAGCAATACAAAGATCCATTTATTCAAAATTCACATCATCTGAAAGATCAAATTGAAAAAAAGTTGCAAAGTCGCGTTGAAGAAATTATTTATCGCCATCAATTAATTAACGGGGACGATGATACCGTCTTTTACGTAATGACACCTATTGAGAACGAAGAAGAAGTTAAGTCAATGTTTCAGTGTCACATGACATTTTCTCAATTATCCACCATTGAGATATATGTTTGTCTACTTGAACATCTTGAAACATATCCAACTTAATCCGTACAGTCACACCAATATGGAATGAGTCAAACCACTGACGATGAACCGAATCAAAATAATGAACCTTTCATACCGAATGAAGAGGTTGGCGAAGACAGTGAGGATGATCAAGAAGAGGTCCGATTTGAAGATCTATTTGGTGCTAGCGATGATGATGGCAATGAAGACCTCATCGATACACCTACCGTAGCAGTAAGAGCTGAACCGATCAATTTGTACAATCCACCTTTTCACATGCAAAATATAAGTTTGGATGATGCTGAACCGATCTCTGTTTTTTGAAGTTTCACACCAATCCACAATGCTGACGACATAGAGGAGGGCATGGAGTTTGAAAATAAGGAAGCATGTGTTGTCGCGTTGCAACAATGGCATATAAAACGTAGTCTAGATTATTCAGTGACTAAATCTGCCAATGTATGATACGTCATCAAATGTAAAAATTCTGCATGCAAAATTCAAATGCAGGGTTTCTTTGTGTAAGGGGAACTCAAAGTGGAAGATTGGTAAGCTTGGTGGGCCTCATACATGCACAACCACTTCTATGTCACAAGACCATAGAAAACTCAATTCAGAAATGATTAGTAAGAGCATAATGAAGCTTGTTAATCACGACGCTTCTCTTAAGGTGAAGGTGATCATCGCTCATGTTGCAGAAAAATATAGGTATATAATATCGTACAAAAAGACATGGATTGCAAAATGTAAGGCAATTGAATCGCTGCATGGAAATTGAGAGACATCTTATAACGATCTGCCATAGTGGATACTGGTAATGAAAACATATCTTCCAGGTACTATTATAGAATTGCAAACCTTACCTGTGATTTCATACGATGGATCCCAATTGGGTGACAAAAGGATCTTCCGTCGTCTATTTTGGGCATTTCGACCATGTATACGTGGTTTCGCCTATTGTAAACCTATTGTGCAAGTTGATGGAACATGGTTGTATGACAAGTATAAAGGGACTATGTTGATGGCTCTGGCACAGGATGGGAACGAGAACATTTTCCCAATAGCTTTCACATTAGTTGAAGGTGAGACAAAGGATGCTTAGAGTTTCTTTCTTAGGAATTTGAGAATACACATTACTCCATAAGCAAATATGTGTCTTATATTAGACATACATGAATCAATAAAGAGTGAATATAACAATCCTAAAAATGGATGACAAGATCCTCCATCTTCACATGTCTATTGCATTACAGACATTGCACGAAACTTCATGCGTGAGATTAAAGATAAGGAACTGCACAAAAAAGTTATTAACATGGGTTATGCGTTGATAGAGGCGACATTTAACTACTACCATGGGGAAATCCGAAGAACAAACAATGACACTTTATCATGGATAGACGAAATCCCTCGGGAGAAGTGGGCAAGGGCATATGATGGAGGGCAACCCTGGAGCCACATGACAACTAATCTGGCAGAAGCAATGAACTTGGTACTTAAAGAAACCCGAAACCTTCCAATCACTACATTGGTCAACTCTATGTACTATCGATTAGGACCACTCTTTGGTAAAAGAGGCCATCGATGGACAAGAATGTTGGCCTCTGGCCAAGTTTTCATTGATAATTGCAACAAGGGGATGGTTGAAGAAGTTAGTAAAGCTAACACACATAACGTCATGCAATTTGATCGCGAGAGATTCTATTTCATGGTCCATGAAAAGATTAATCAGAATGATGTTCGACCAACCGGTAATTTCAACATTTATCTTGGAAACAACACTGCGATTATTAGAAATTTCAGGAATTTCACTTACCTTGCTCCCATGTAATTGCAACATGTTCGAGTATACGCCATGACTACTCCATTCAGATACCAGACGTGTTCAAAATTCTTAAATTCTTCAAGGTCTACAAGGAGAGTTTCCTAGGACTTCCCCATGAGGAGAATTTGCAATGATATGAAAGATTTACTCTTTGCCACGACGACTCTATGAGAAGGAGGAAGAAAGGGCGCCCAACCAACACTCAAATTAGAACCAAAATGGACAACGTTGAAAAGGAAAAGAGAAGGTGCGGGATTTTCCGCGAAATAGGACACATGCGTAGGAAATGTCCAAATGTTACAGGACCCTCTAGATGATTATGTTGTTTTTTTATTATCAACTTTTAAGCATGTTTTATATCATCAACCCTTGTGTATTTCGAATGTCTTTTGGAAACAAACATTATGGAATAGATTTGATATTGAAGGCTTCCGGTTACAAAGTACAAGCACAATAACTTAAATTCATAGAGCTTATTAACTAACTAATCAACAATAACCAACACAAGTGGACCTTCAACTCCTATGTTAACTTCACCACTATATGTTGAAAACATACACTGAACATCTAAATCATTTTCTATATGATCCAGGTAATACATGTACGTACCCTCAGGGCTTGTATCAGTCAACATTATGTATGGACAATGATACTTTACTTTTGTCACCTTCATACGACGCCCACCCAATTGTCGAAAACCAGTGTGGATGGTTGCAATCAATGTTATGAAATTCCATTGCGGATCTAGGAAGACACTGATTTTTTTGTCTTGCTCATAAAACACAAGACCCCAAACAGACATTCTCACCAAAACAATTTGCTATGGGATATGAATTACATTTCTACAATTTAAGCTATTTATAGAAAATTAAGACGTGAATACTCGACCATTCATTGGCCGTGACTCTACTATTAGTGGCATCCCTCGATCAATGAATGTCATGAGTGATAAAACTATTATTTAAATGCAATAGTAATTAATTAAAACTCTTAAAATAAAAAAAATAGACTTCAACAACTCGGCCATCCATTGGCCGAGTCCACACACGACAAAAAATGCATTTTTTCCTCGTCCAACCATTGGCCGAGTCCCTTCTTTCCAAAAAAAGGCTTCATGAACTCGTCCCTTCAATGGGCGAGTACACTCTAAAAACAAGGCATCCTGAGATTTTTTTTCTACAATGGGGTAGATTGGGAATAAAATTTTAGAAATGGGACAAGGCAATAAAAAAGTATATATTTTGAGATGTATAGACTTTCACTAGGGGATAAGCATCTATGCCCCTTGTGAGAGGTTGAGTAGCCAAGAAAAAGGCACTATTGAGACCTCAATCAAGCTTGTGGGCATTATAAGGTATAAAAAGGGAAAAATAAGCACACCTAAACACTTTTAAGAATTTGTAGTCAGACAATTGGTTAAAGAGCATAATATAAGGGAATTGAAAATTAATGGATGAGGTAGGTAACTTATTAATGGGGAAAATTTGCCGTGGACAAAACATAGTCCCAATATGTTAGGGGTAATTAGGCTTGAATCAATAGGGTAAGGCCAATATATACTATTTGTCTGTGTTTTCTTTCAACAATACCATTTTGATGGTGGGTATAAGGATATGTGAGTCTATGAAAAATCCCTAAGTCATTTAGAAACTTAGTGAAAGGTCAAAATTCTCCCCTCCAATTAGATGAAGCAACTTTAATGGGAAGATCATGTTGCAATTCAACCATTGTTTTGAATTGTTTAAAAATTATGAGAGCCTCAAATTTGTTCTCAAGGAGATAAAGCCAAGTGAATTTAGATAAACATAAATAAAAGACATGTAATAGTGAAAACCTGATGTAGAGGCACTTGGAGAAGGCTCCAACAAATCAGTGTAAATTAATAATAAAGGCTTAGTGTAAGTAGTGTGTGAAGTGGATGAATGAAGTTTGTGAGCTTTTCCCATACAACAAGCAGAACAGAAAAATATCATTGGATTTATAATGGAAAATGATATTACAATGTTGCCTAACTAGTTTTAGAGAGTATACATTGGTATAACCCAACCTAAGGTGCCAAAATAGGGCAACATAGAGATTACACCAACTGAATTAACACTAGGTACACAATTATTTGTAGAAGGAAAGAGAGACAAACTAGAAAGATGAGCAAACTTTGAAACATCTATTGATGAGAACTCACAGATCCCATCATTTCCCACATGTCCTTCCAATAAAATTGCATCAGAAACATGGAATTCACAAGACATTTGTTAGCATAAAATATGAAGTAAACATTATTATCTTTTGAGAAGTGACTAACACTTATCAATTTTTTTAGTGACGGTAGGCACGAGAAACAAATTATAAAGAGTGATTTGTGTGTGAGGATGAAAAGGTGAGGAAAAGGAACTAAGTCCTGTGGATTGAATTTTCAAACCTTGTACATCTATAACTATATATAAAGGGGATACACGTTTTTGGAGTGACTTATTTTTGTTCCGAAATTATCCTCCCTCTTTTTTATAAATAACTTGAGTGGTTGATATATTTTATTTGTTACCAATTGATAAACTAACTTCTATCTCTCACAAAAAAAAAACATCTATAACTTCCATTAACGGTTGAATGGTGACACAAGTTAAAAATCTTATATTTTTTTTAATAAAAATTTCATCTCTTTCTCAATCAACATACTATTTTTTAAAAACTTTTTTCATTCTATATTATTTTTATTTATTCAATTTTGATCAATGATCTTTTGATTCTTGAAGAATAGATGAAACTTATTTCCAGTTAAGACCACACCTACCACGTACTAAGAAACACTCTCACTACTATTTTTTGAAATGATGTGGTTTTTAATGGTGTTTGTTTTTTCTTTTTAAATTTTAAATTTCTATCTTACTTTTGATTCTCTACTGTAACTTTCTAATATGCAATATTTTTACTTCCAATATAGTTTATTTTAATAACCTCTCACCACATTTTTAAAATTGACAATAGTTTTTTTTTAGATTGAATTTTCAAATCTTGTACATCTATAACTATATATAAATGGGATACAAGTTTTTGGAGTGACTTATTTTTGTTCCAAAATTATCCTCCCTCTTATTTATAAATAACTTGAGTGGTTGATATATTTTATTTGTTACCAATTGATAAACTAACTTCCATCTCTCACAAAAAAAAACATCTATACCTTCCATTAACGGTTGAATGGTGACACAAGTTAAAAATCTTTTTTTTATTAAAATTCCATCTCTTTCTCAATCAACATACTATTTTTTAAAAACTTTTTTCATTCTATAATATTTTTATTTATTCAATTTTGATCAATGATCTTTTGATTCTTGAAGAAGAGCCGAAGCTTATTTCCAGTTAAGACCACACCTACCACGTACTAAGAAACACTATCACTACTATTTTTTGAAATGATGTGGTTTTTAATGGTGTTGTTTTTTCTTTTTAAATTTTAAATTTCTATCTTACTTTTGATTCTCTATCGTAACTTTCTAATATGCAATATTTTTACTTCCAATATAGTTTATTTTAATAACCTCTCACCACATTTTTAAAATTGACAATAGTTTCTTTTAATAACGGTTATGTCAATTTTTTCATAACGTAAACACCTCATTGCTGGAATAGGATCTTCAATGGAGGCTAGCACATCAACATGACCGTCTTTGAGGGTATGCAAGGCGACCTACAACACATGGCTGCACACTTTTTTATGATTAAACTATGTTAAAAACGGGCTCCATACACATATTACATGGTTAATTTACGGTTAAATACGATCCCTTGAAAAATTTCAAGACTCAACTAAAGCTAACCCAAACTTCTTGCACATGGCCTCTAAAAAATTTGAGACGACTCTGCACATCAACAATTATTCGAATTTCGAGTAGATGATCATGAACAGAGAGAGAATCAAGTGTAATTTCACAGAATTCAACCCTAAAATAACGAGCACGAGCACAAGTTTATTTTTGAAAATAGGAGAAAAGACGACCCAATATGGATTGAATCCACAAGAGTAATATCTAATCCTCTTGGATCCAAACAAAATACGCAAGATTGATTGTACTAGTGCGACAAAATTCATCATCTAGAAATTTCCTCATTGGTGATTGAGGGTTTAGGTGATTGAGAAGGTGTTGGTGTGGGTGATTTTTTCATGAGGGGGTAATTGGAATAGTTTAAATAATTATTTAAGATAGAATTCAAATGAATATTTGTTTTAACAGTTTCTGCAGCATCTAAAGAAGGTTGACCTTCTTCCTCATTGGTCTCAAGAGTCTGAGCAACATCTTCTTCTTATACAACAGAAGTACCAACATCAGAAGAAACCTCATCTTCCTTCTCCACATATTCTACTTGCTTCAACATAGCTTCAACAATAAAAGGCTTCTTCATAGCCTTATTGAGTGGAACATATGCATTCAATCTTGCTCCTGCTTGAACATCTTCTGAAGGAATGTTTAAAGCAACCTTATTCACAACCTTGGTCCTCTTAAGTAGAGGTTGTTCATCCTCTTCTTCATCTTCATCATCAACTTCTAGTAGCACCATCTTCTTGAACTTCTTCTTCTTGACAGGTTATTTATAAGTGGTTGTCTTATGAGGAACTTCTGGTAGCACCATCTTCCTCAACTTCTTCTTTTTGATATGCTATTCATAAGTGGTTGTCTTATGGGGTGTCTTGCCAGTGGATACACTCCTAGTATTGGTAGGAATCAAGAAAGTTGTGGAGCCCACTTCTTGAACCTCTTTCTAAACTTCTGTTACTTGTACAACCTTCCTCTTAGGTAGGTTCAGAACCACCATTTCAGACTCAGAAGCAACTTGCTTTCTCTTTCTTGAAGGCTTGTACACACTGCCTTTAGGAGCTTTAGGAATGTTCTTCATGGTTAGAGTTACTCTAGTCTCTTATCTAACCATATTAATATATTTTATAATAACTTCAAGATCGTCCATGTTGGAGATGGTCGGAAAGTCATCAATATATTCAATCTTATCATTCCTGATCCCGAGGCATGTAAAAGGATGGATCATATATTTCTTCTTGATAATGTTCATATTCCGTAACATAACAACTGAGAGAGTATTCCCATATAACATCTCCATATCTTCATTAGCATCAAAACTCATCAGAGTTCCAACCAACCTACTCTGATGAAATAGTTCAGAAACAAGCCTTGCATAAGAGACATTCTTCTTATTGTGTTTTGTGCTTTCCTTGATAGCCTCACACATGTGATGAAAGTTGTATGCGGGAAGGTTGATCATTTCCTGAATTACCAAAAACTAGATAAATTACTTGTTGTAACACCCTAATTCTTGAATTATAGAGTTATTTGAATTATTTTGTTTTGCGTATTTATTTAATTGTGAGTGATTAATTAAATATGGGGTGGGGGTGTGTACCCTTGAGTTAAGGGTGCAAAGATGGTTATAGGTGATGAGTAGAAGTGGGCCAAAATTACTGGAAATTATTTTAGTAATAATAATTTACTAGATTTAATTAATTAAAAGAAAAATAGACCTTTTGGGGGTGAAAGTGAGAATTGAGGAAAAATTAATGGGAGGAAGGATCAATCATTTTGTTAGTAGGAGATAAAAATATAATTAAGAGTTATTTCCCCCTAACTATCTATTATAATGAGAGAAACCTAGGAATAACCTACTTTTGTCAGTACGTAGAAACTAGAGAAAAGAGAAAGAGACCAAAGGGCTAAGAAGAGGAAGAGACTTGGAGTGGAGAAGAGGTTTTTTTTTATCGAAAATCATAATTTTGCTACTAGGAGTATCCGATAAGGGGAGAAAATAGCTTTCAATAGGGCTTATGCATGAGGGGTGGGGTAGAGGAGTCATTAACCTCCAATATGGTTTATGTTATGGATGAATTCTGATTGTATGAAAAAACTTGTCTGTAATAATTGATAAATTCGTGCACTATTCATGACTGATTTTTCTATTTTGATACTTGATGTTTTTCCACCATTGTTGCACTGTCGAAGGTTTGGCAAATAAATGATTTTCATGAAAATAATGAAGTTTATATGTTAAATTGGGTTTTAATCATGGGATAATCGTAGTATGTCTAATTCTGCACGTCTGGCTTTTTAGGGAATCAAAATTGGAGTTCCGGAGGTCCTCCGATGGTGAAAATCACATTCTGGTTTATGCAGGTCTGTATGCCGTCACTTAGAGAGGGAAGTGTCGCCTAGCGAGATGCTCCAGTGATAAAATTCTTCTATTTTTGTTTTTATCATAACTTGAGTTCTGTAACTCGAAACGAGATGCGATTTGAAGTGTTGGATAGTGTAGCGGGGTATTCGTTACCATTAGAAATATTGACTAAATCCAAGGTAAATCATACAAGTCGAGTCGCCACCGCACTTCTATTTATCCAAAGGAATGGTTAGAAAGCGAACAAAAACCTAAAAGTTTTAACAAAAACTAGTAAAAGAGAATCAGAGATCTGGGTAAGGGGGTTGGTTATGTAATGCGAAGGTGTTAGGCACCCAAAACATCCTAGGTACTCCTAGGGAGCCCTTTTCATACTTGTTGCAAGGTTGTTGTTTTGTGAAAGTTTATTTGTGCAAACATGATTGAAGTGATGAGAAGGGAATATACAAGTTATTTACATTTTGTGTTTGGATGGATAAAACCCATTGCCTACGTACCATCTTAAAAAAGATTAGGATCAAAACCTCGTAGTTCAGGGTAAAAATCTCAAAATGAGTTGGTGAATTGATTGGTCCAAAAGCCTTAAGGTCTTTTGTTATCCAAGGGAGAAAACTCAACCTAAAACCACAAATCCACCATGTGAGGATAGCTTCAACATGCTAGTGAGGGGTTAACCCTATAATAAGCATGGAAGACTCATTGTCCATCACTAAGGATATAGGCGAGTATGACATCTATCTCAAGGATAACTCAAACCTAATAGCTAAAGGTTATGGAAAATTTGATTAAGAAAGTGGCCATTGAAACCACAAAAAAGACATTTGAATGGGTTATATTTACCAATTAGAAGTATATACAAAATGGTCAAAGTTGACTTAAAGATTCAATTCAAAATAAGTGTTATGAAAAGAAAGTTTGAAAATCAAAAGCATAAGGCTTAGGTTTCTAATGTTTGAAAATAATGGTTAAATGTTTGCACAAAAATTTTGGCTTGGGTTAGAGTGGAGGGAAGAAGAAGAATGGCTAAGTCCTAAGTAAAGCAAGAAGGTGAGGGATAAAGAAACAAAACCACAATGGAGTTCCTCTCTTGAGATCATATTGATGATCCAAGTAGCTCCCATCCTTTGGAATAAGCAATCACACAAAGCATAAACTCAAGCAATCAACAATCAAATGAACTCTTGGAAAGACTCCTCAATGTATCTTGGATCTCTCTCCCTTAGAAGCTCATGGTAATGGTTCCTCAATTTGGCTCAAGTGGGAACTCCTAGCATAAAAAAACACACATCAAAAGGTTTTATAACACAATCAAAGAATGGACAAGAGGGAGTTTAGAATATGGTCCTTTTAATGTTCATCTTCAAACTTAAGCATTCTAAAGGCTCCATGCCTAGTTGCTCTTTGACTCCAAATTTGCATAGGGAAAGTCCTAAAGTCTAAGTCCATTTGTCCAATTCTTTGCATTTGGTTCACAACAATCAAACAAAACACAAGCACAATAGTATATACACAATTATGTGCTCAAGTGAGCAAAAGGCAAATGGCATTAACATAAACATGTGCTCAAGTGAGCAAAGAGAAAAGCAAATGGATAATATGTGCAAGAATAGTAAATTCCATAAAAGTAAAGAGCAAAAAGTAAATGTTAATGGTTAATGGTTAGTGTTAGTAGTTAGTGTGCCATAAGGCAAAATTTAGCGCTATGTTAAGCAATCGTAATTGGACTTATGTAGAAGTCACAACTATCTGAGGCCGGTCAATAATTATGTAGGCAACAACACAAGTTAGAAGTCTTGATTAGTGAACCAAGTTCCAACAACTTGCCATGCCAAAAAGAAGAAGAGAATTGATCTTGTATTGGTTTAAGTCTTTTGCATGATTTAGGAAACAACCTATCCTTAATGCAAAGCCATTCACTTGATCAATTGATCAAGATGAATTAGATTTGAATCAAAGAAGGTTAAGTCTCCTTAATCAATGCCAACTTATCAACCTTCAACTCATTGATCAAAAAGAAAAAAGGAAGAAGAAGAAGGAGATGAAGAATGGATAAGGAAATGGAAAGATCAAAATGCATAAGGTGAAATCAAATGTACCAATCCATATGTATTGACCAAATGACATTGAAAGTCAAAGTCAAACAATTAGAAATCAGAAATGAGATGAAGATTGGAGGTCAAACAATAAGCAAAATATTTTTGGTATTTTCAATATTAAAATAAACTTGAATTAAAAATAAAAGAAAGGTCAAACTTCAAAATCAACCTTGAAAGATTCAAGTGATTTATCCCAAGTTCAACAAGATCAAACTAAGTTTGACAAAAAATTTCAGCATTTTTAAAAGTCAGAAACTATTTTTAATCAATTAAAAATGAATAAAAATAACCTAATTGAACTAAAATCTCAAATAAATCTCAAATCAATTAAAATATTGATGAGAATATTTTTCATAGATCCATCATCATTCAAATAGGTTAGGAAAATATTTTTGTACTTTTTGAATATCAAAAACTATTTAAAATGAATTAAAAATAACCAGAAAAGAGAAAATTCACAAAAAATATCAAATGATGAAATAAAAAAAAACCAAAATTAGAAACTAGAAATTATTTGGAGAAGAATGCAATTGGTCCCATATTTTTTGGATTAAAAATGAAGAAGATATGAATTTTTGAAAATAATGGAAATTAAAGAAATAAAATCAGAAAATAAGAAATTCAAAAAAATCAGGAGCGTTAGATCTGAGCTCATTAATTGAGCTGGCAGATCATACACTCCAGAAGCGCGCTTCCACCATGGACCAAAGTCCACGCGTAACACAAGGCATTAGAATAAGTCATAACAAGCGAATGCCATGATTAGATCTGAGAAACTCAATCCAACGATCCAGATTCAAACTAGCAATAGAACGACCACCTGAGCCACCTTCTTCTTCGACGAGCTTGTGTTTTCCGGCCAAAATTGCAGACAACCAAAACTTAACCAAAATACACGATCCATACATCATTGGAAAACTGGGATGATGTACATCATCCCTGTATCACTCAATTCCGCTCTAGATCTCTATATTGAGAGAAATCAGAGATGGAAATTCTGTGATGTTCAAAAGAACTTGATGGATTTCAACAATTAAGTACTCAAATCAATTGCCTCTATGAAGAGGACTTCAGCCAACATAAAATCCAAGCAAATAGATCAATAGATGATGAGTTTCGAAGAAAAAACCATTTGAAGAACAACCTTGGATTCTGGAAATTTGAGCTCGATTCCTTGCTTCCTTTGCCAAAACAGAAGATCAATGAACTAAAGGATGAAGGTTTAGAAGCTTTAGATCCAAAGATTCAACCAGGTGTAGTTGAATTTTGGATCTGAAAAATTTGAAGAAAAGTGAAATAGCTTCTTTGGTGAGAGGTTAGGTTTTCAGTTCTGCAGCATTTCAGGTTGATTCAAGGATGAAATTTGAATGGAATAGAGCTTCTATTTATAGAGGGAATGGCAAGGAGAGGGTGATTCAATCCGTGTGCATGAAATTGGACATTCCTTGCATGGGCTTGCATGATCATGCACAAGGCCCAAATTCAATGCCAAATGCAATCTGAAATCATACCAAAGTGAAATGGACGTGTAATCTGAATGGTAATTGCTTGTACATGGAATTTTGAAGTGTTATGCATAATTGAACTAAAAACTTCTCCTCTTCGAAAATGCCATTTACCAAATCCAAACATGATCATGTGAGTAATGGTTGGAAAGGTTTTGATGTAAGGAACAATTGTTATGTTGGATAAAAATCCATTTGAAGTGTGGAAATTGGTGAAATTGGAGTTTAAAGTGCAAGGTGCAAAACATGTAAAGGCAAAGTTTCTAAATTTGGCCAATATTCAAGCCCTTCTGTTTTGATGATGCAAGCCCCAAATGAAAAAACCTCCAACATCAAAGTTGTAGATCTCTTCAAGTCAATAAAAATGGACTTAAATTTTGCATCATTTGTATTTTTTATGAAAGAGTTATGGGCACTTGAAGTTGGACTTTTTTGCCTTTTAATGCATTTGGCCCAAAAGGACCTATAATGTTTTGCATTATCACATGTACTTCCTTTGCGATTTTGAAATTTTGTTCAACATAACATTTGAATTAGGCATCTTAATATTTCCAATGCATTTGATAACACCTCAAAATCATAAAAAATGAATGAGTTATGTCCTTGGGAAGTTGACCCAAAATTAGGGTTTCAGTCAAAATGACCTATAATGTCTTGGAATGGGAGATGACCTTCCAAGATTCAAATCAATTTTTTATGAACATAATAGTTGTTCATATTGTCCTTAAGAACATATTTTATTTTGGAACCATCTACATTTGACCAACACATAAAAAGTTAGGTCTCAATGCATTTCAAAATAGTTAGATGAATTGACTAATCAACTTCTCAAGTCCATGACTCATATCTTGATGAATTGATGATTGAGGACACTCAAATAAGTTTAAATATGCATGAAATGATGAATTAAATAACTTCCCTTGATTGCATTTGATCATGGACTGAGGTTGCTTCAAGAGCAAGGCATTGTGGTGCACAGATGAACTAAGGTTTCCTTGGGGAACAAACCTCAAACCCTTTGACTTGCTTTGATCAAAATGATGAGTTGAAATGCTAGGGAGGCATATTTGATGGATGAGAGCTTTGGGAACCATTACCATGCTTGCTTTCATCTCCTATTGGCCTTATCTTTGTACCAATGATCTCCTTGAAGCTTTGGACCTTGTGATTTGCTCAAGCTATAAACAAAAGATGTTAGTGACATATTTTTGTGCTTTTGGTTAGTAAACAAAATGAGGAAAGCAATAATATACAATTCAAGCATGCTTGGTGATCTCAAACCACTCACAAGAGGTCCCACCCAAAGGCCAAGGGAACCAAGATGCTTATGATCCTTGAGGCTTTGCAAATGTAATGTTATGATGCCATGAGGGATCTTAGGGTCAAAATTGGGGTCTTACAGATGCCCCTATTTAAGGTCATTCTAGCCGGAGAAGTGAAGGTTAAAATCTTCGTCTCGACGGGGTAGAATGGGCTTAAATAATAACAGAGAGACGAATTTTGGTCCCTAAGAGACCTCATGATGCAGATGTATGCATGCAACTGGTAATACTCTGTGGGGATATGTGTCCACATAGAAAGAAAGAGATCAGGAACAATTGAAAATCCCTACGAATAATTCATTCTATGGGGCAGAGACTCTACCGGGGAGTAAAAGGATAGAAATGCGTGAGCAGGTCACGACTTAAAATTTGCCGAGAGGCACAGAGAGAATCCATGAAATAAATCAATGGAAGGACTCGAGCTGACTCGAAGATGCATGTATTGGGGAATATGCCAATACAACCAAAATTATCCGCAACGGATACTTCGGATAAAAATCCGGACTCAGGTGGGGATGTCCACTAGGGACTCAGCTGAGGAAAACAAATGAGGTATTACTGGTTACTGGGTAATAAGCTCAAAAAGAGATCATGTGATTCCACCGGTATAAGGGTGAGGAAAAACATGCTCTGGGAGAATGAATATCTAAGACCGGTATAAGGGTGAGAGATATCAATCAACCAAATCATCTGAGGAAGACCTAAAAGGTATATTTCAACTCAGGAAAATCTGACTCCATAGGGGACAAAAAGTCATAATAGGGAGCAGAAGGAGGGAACACCAGGGATGTCGGTTACTGGGCATATAATAGGTGACCAACCAAAGCATGAATTGGGGAATATTCCCAAAACACTCATCATCCAAAAAGAGGGCAAAAAGCAAACTCGATTATGGGATGGGCATTCGATTCCGAAAAGGGATACGAGTCTTACTCAACTGGGGGAAGAACAAAAGGCTTCGACCAAAGAGTGCGTGAGATATATTATCTATTACCGTCAGGACGTAGATAATATACTCGCATGGAAGATTATCCACAACCGGTTACTGGGTTAATAAAGGATAAATTGACCGACAAAGAAAGGTATCGGGATACCGAAACTAGGTATATAATGATGATCATTCAAGGGGAGCAACAAACATTACCGGCAACCGGTATATGAAAGATGACTTGCTGGGGATAAACTGCCTAATCAGAGCAATTATCCAAGAGAATGAGGGAGTATCAACACCGAATATTGGATAATGATAACCGTCAAGGATGGGATTACATCTACCGGATACTGGGTAGAAAACCACGGAAGAGTAACCCTCATCGATTAGGATGAACAAAAGGTTAACTCTGCAAAGGGGAGAAAATAGGGTTTACAACTACCGGTATAAGGGTAGAAAACCACAGACTCCGCCGGGGATAAGATGAATGAATACTAATTACTGAGCAATTATTCATTTATACCACATGGGAGTGTAGAAAACAAATCACAAGAAGCCAATTTAGGATCAAACTAAAGAGGCAAACTGAATCAAGACTCGTCCTAGTGAGGGTATAACTCAGCAGGGAATCCCATCCCAATATATGTGTTGGGAGGAAGCAAAAACAACCGTCGTCCACGAGGATGCAACTCAGTGGGGAATGTGGCAGGAAAGATAAACACTTTCTGCTTAAGGGGCTGACTCTACATGGGGAGATCAGACACCGACATCTGCTTGGGAAATGTATTACCCACTAGCAGGGGATAACAAACAAGGATATATGGCAAAGAATGCAATCATGAATATCTGAATGTTTGAAAACTATATGCATGCATGCATGTTTTATGTATGATGAATGCTGACAAACAGACATTTCTAACACAAACAACTCCAAAGGATAAGTACACAAACATCTGGTACTACATCTCAAGAGAGAAAGCCAGGTTCGCCAGAGAGTATCCAAATGAGGGTAAGAGATACCAGGAAGCAAAGATCTCTACAGGGGAACAAACATCAGTCATTCCAGCTGGGGAAAGGAGTTATTGCACAGATAAAATCCGTCACATAAGCAACTCTACTGGGGAATCTATCCGAGGTGGTAAAGGGATTCTGGGGATCAACCACCAAGTACCGTGCTCACCAAAGAGATCACATCTGCTGAGGAGGAAAGGTCGCTACTCTGCTGAAGGGAAGAGTGGTGAATATCTCACCAAACACTCCACCCAGTAGAAAAACCACAAAAGGCTTCGGAGGAAGAAGATACAGTCATGCCAGGAATATGAACAAATGTCTTACCCTGTTAGGGATCATACCATCCTTGGGAGAGCACTGAAGATCTCCTAAGTATCCTTTCGTTATTGTGAATGTTCACTTTGTTTAAAAACAAGTTATGAAAAATTTGATTATTTAAAACAATGATATATATTTTTTTCAATTAGAACATGCAAAACATTTGTTGAATAGAAACAAATAAGAGTGCAAATAATTGGATAAAAGGCTCAAATTTATTTGATGGAATGGTAGTCTGCAAATGGCAAGACTCCATAGATCTTTACAAATTTGAAATTGGTGATATATATTGGAAAAGGGCTACATTGAACATAATGACCATTTCTCCACCAATTCTGAATCCGATGTATTTGAAGCTTCGGCTAATGACGAATGAACAAGAATCTCTGACGGATGACAGTTGTAGAACAAAGTCTTATCAGGACGCAGTTACTTGCCAAATCCCTAATTCTTGCCTAGATTTCCCCAGGATGAGGTACTCAATCTAGCGGGATACATATATTCATTTTTTTTATATCTCTAACTTTTGCCTGGATCGCCCTTTCAGGTTTTCAATCCACTGAGACGCTCATTTTTGCCTAAGCCACCCTTTCGGGTTTTCAACTTAGCGAGCTATTCTGTTTTTATTTTTAGGCGAAGTATTTCTTGACTGCATCTGAATTCACAGGACGAGTGAAATCCTCCCCATCCATAGTTGTAAGTATCAAAGCACCACCTGAAAAGGCTCTCTTAACAACATATGGACCTTCATAGTTTGGAGTCCACTTGCCCCTGGAATCGGGCGCGAAAGACAAGACTTTCTTGAGCACAAGGTCACCTTCTCGGAACACACGAGGCTTGACCTTCTTATCAAAGGCTTTCTTCATCCTTTGTTGATATAATTGACCATGGCACATGGCAGTCAATCTCTTTTCTTCTATCAAATTCAGCTGGTCATAACGACTCTGAACCCATTCAGCATCAGTCAACTTGGCTTCCATCAAGACTCTCATTGATGGGATCTCCACCTCTACTGGGAGTACAACCTCCATGCCATAAACAAGAGAGAAAGGGGTTGCCCCTGTTGAAGTGCGGACAGATGTATGATATCCATGCAAAGCAAATGGCAACATCTCATGCTAATCTTTATATGTGACAACCATCTTCTGGATAATCTTCTTGATATTCTTATTAGCAGCCTTAACCGCCCCATTCATCTTGGGTCTGTAAGGAGAAGAATTATGATGCGCGATCTTGAACTCGCTACACAGCTCTTTCATCATTTTGTTGTTCAAGTTAGATCCATTATCAGTAATGATCTTATCTGGCACACCATAACGACATATGAGTTGATTCTCGATAAACTTCACAACCACCTGCCTGGTCACATTTGCATACGATGCCGCTTCAACCCACTTGGTGAAGTAATCAATTGCTACGAGAATTAATCTGTGACCGTTGGACGCTTTCGGTTCTATCATGCCAATCATGTCAATTCCCCACATAGAGAAAGGCCATGGTGATGAGATCACATTCAGAAGTGTCGGAGGAATATGAATTTTATCCGCATAGATCTGACACTTATGGCATTTCTTCACATATTTGCAGTAGTCAGACTCCATTGTCAGCCAATAGTAGCCTTCTCTCAATATCTTTCTAGCCATGGCATGTCCATTGGAATGAGTACCAAATGAACCCTCATGGACCTCAGTCATTAACAGGTCTACTTCGTGTCTATCCACGCATCTGAGAAGAACCATATCAAAATTTCTCTTATAAAGTACATCACCATTGAGGTAAAAACTTCCTGATAATCTCCTTAGAGTCTTCCTGTCTTTCACAGATGCCCCAGGCGGGTAAGACTGGTTCTGAAGGAAACACTTGATGTCATAATACCATGGCTTATCATCTTTCACCTCTTCTACTGTAAATACATGAGCTGGTCTGCCCAAGCGCATCACAGTGATAGTGGGGACTTCATTCCAAAGTTTTACCACAATCATTGAAGCAAGTGTAGCAAGAGCATCTGCCATCCGATTCTCATCTCGAGGAATATGATGGAAGTCAACCTCAGTAAAGAATGTTGAAATCCTCCTCGCATAATCCCTATATGGAATGAGGTCAGGCTGATTCGTTTCCCATTCACCCTTAATTTGATTAACAACGAGGGCCGAATCACCATAAACATCAAGATGCTTGATCCTTAGATCAATGCATTCCTCCAATCCCATAATACAGGCCTCGTACTCAGCCATATTATTCGTGCATTTGAAAGTTAGCCTTGCTGTAAAAGGAATATGTGTGCCCTGAGGAGTAATAATCACTGCCCCAATACCATTTCCATATTGATTTACAACGCCATCAAACACCATACTCCATCTGGAACCAGGCTCTGGCCCTTCGTCGAGTGTAGGCTCATCGGAATCTTTCATTTTCAAATACATAATCTCCTCATCTGGGAAGTCATACTGAACTGACTGATAATCCTCAATCGGCTGATGTGCCAAGTGGTCAGCCAAGATACTACCTTTAATAGCCTTCTGAGCTCGATACTCAATATCATACTCAGATGACAACATCTGCCAACGGGCAATCCTCCCTGTTAAAGCAGGCTTCTCGAAGATATATTTGATTGGATCCATTCTGGATATCAACCACGTCGTATGATTTAACATATACTGGCGTAAGCGCTTAGCAGCCCAAGCCAAAGCACATCATGTCTTCTCAAGCATTGAATATCGAGACTCACAATCGGTGAACTTCTTGCTTAAGTAGTAAATAGCATACTCTTTCTTTCCTGATTCGTCTTGCTGACCAAGGACACAACCCATTGAGTCTTCAAGAACAGTCAGATACATAATCAGTGGTCTTCCTTCCACGGGCGGAGACAGGATTGGAGGCTCGGACAAATACTCTTTAATACTGTCAAAAGCTTTCTGGCAATCCTCGGTCCAATCATGGGATTAATCTTTCCGGAGGAGCTTGAATATCGGTGCACATGTGGCAGTCATGTGGGATATGAATCTGGAAATATAATTCAAGCGGCCAAGAAAACCTCGGACTTGCTTCTCAGTTTTGGGCGCAAGCATCTCTTGTATTGCTTTGACCTTTGCAGGATCAACCTCAATACCTCTTTCACTAACAATAAAGCCCAATAACTTGCCGAAACGGACTCCAAATGTACACTTGTTGGGATTCAGACGGAGCTTATACTTTCTCAGACGCTGAAAAAGCTTCAACAAGTGCTCTACATGTTCAACTTCCGTTCTTGACTTTGCAATCATATCGTCAACATATACCTCGATCTCCTTGTGCATCATATCATGAAACAAGATGGTCATAGCTCGTTGATACGTGGCTCCGGCGTTCTTCAAACCAAAGGGCATCACTCGATAACAGAATGTTCCCCAAGGTGTGATGAATGTTGTCTTCTCCATATCCTCAGGTGCCATCTTGATCTGATTATATCCGGAAAATCCGTCCATAAATGAGAAGACATTAAATTTAGCTGTATTGTCTACCAACATATCAATATGTGGTAGAGGAAAATCATCTTTCATACTAGCTTTATTCAAGTCCCTATAGTCCACACACATTCGGACTTTTCCGTCTTTCTTAGGCACGGGCACAATATTGGCCATCCATTGAGGATATGTAGAAGTCACCAGAAACCCTGCATCAATTTTCTTATGAACTTCCTCTTTGATCTTCACTGCCATATCAGGATGAGTTCTTCTGAGCTTCTGCTTCACAGGCACGCACTCAGGTTTCAAAGGTAGGAAATGCTGCACAATATCTGTATCTAGACCAGGCATGTCTTCATATGACCAGGCAAAGACATCGACGTATTCTCGTAGCAATTCAAGCAACCCCTTCTTAACAGACTCTTCCAGGAGTGCCCCAATCTTCACTTCTCGCACACAATCTTCAGACCCCAAGTTGACTGTTTCCAGATTCTCGAGATGCGGCTGAATGATTTTCTCTTCATGCTCAAGTAGACGGGTAATCTCGTCAGGAATCTCTTCAACATCATCTTCTTCCGTCTCAAATACAGGGAATTCAAAGTTGGGAGATGGTGTTGGGTCATTATGTTCAATGGGTTTGATCAACCTGCATAATGATTTTGGATATGAAAAGCTTTAGAATTCAAACAAGGCAAGTCATTATGCAGATGAAAAGATTGATTTTATTCTATTTTTAGGGTTTTATGTGATCACCAATTTCATGCAAAAAGCGAAAAGGGAAAATAATTGGAAAACAAACATTTAACATGAATTTATTGAATGAAAAATATCATTGTTTTTATGCGCCAACAATGTCATCACTCCTCCTTTTGGCATGGGAAGAGGGTTTTTAAACACAATGAACATTACTTTGACTTATGGATAACTGTTGGAATATCCACAGCGACCCATTTATTGCAGATTCCCCCAGGGATGACGAAGTTGCCAAAATCCTCTGCATCCTCTTCCAAAATGGCAGCAGCCTCCTCGTCTTGACTGGTGTGGATGAACCCTCCATTCTTGAACAACCCTTGCGTGTTGAAAACCCTAGATGAAGAACCTATGCCAGCCCGAAATCTGTTGTCTTCTAGCTCAATCATTTTCCCTAATCCAGCAGTTGCACCACGCTTAATGGCCAACTTTGCATCTTTGTAGGAAGCAAATGAAGGAGTTCTCTTCTCGGTAGGTTCAATAATAGATAAAGCTTGGAAAGGAGTTCCAACTTCATCCTCAGCATCTATATATGAGAAAGAAGACAAATGGCTAACCAGGAGAGCCTTTTCTCCCCCTACCACCACCAGCTTCTTATTCTTCACAAATTTCAGTTTCTGGTGTAGGGTGGATGTCACGGCGCCTGCCTCGTGAATCCATGGTCTGCCTAAGAGACAGCTGTACGATGGGTGAATGTCCATAACCTGGAAGGTAATCTGGAAATCACTTAGTCCGATCTTGATTGGGAGATCAACTTCCCCAATCACAGTTTTGCGAGACCCATCGAAAGCCTTCACAACTACTCCACTCTGCCTCATGGGAGGCCCTTGATATGACAGTTTCGAGAGAGTGGATTTCGGCAATACATTCAATGATGACCCAGTGTCCACCAGCACATTGGACATGGCGTCATCTTTGCAACCCATAGATATGTGTAATGCCAAGTTGTGGTCTCTTCCCTCCTCAGGGAGATCAGAGTCACAAAAACTCAAGTTGTTACAAGCAGTGATGTTTGCAACAATGCTATCGAATTGTTCTATTGTGACATCGTGATCTACATATGCCACATCCAAAACCTTCTGCAGAGCCTCTCGGTGTGGTTCTGAATTCAAAAGTAATGATAACACCGATATTTTGGATGGCGTTTGTAGAAGCTGGTCTACAACATTGTACTCGCTCCTTTTGATGAGCTTCAGCATCTCATCACAGTCTTCTTTCATATTGCTACTCGGGCCAACAGAAGCAGGAGTTTTCAATGTAGAGGAGGGCTTAACAACAAGTGCCGGATTCAGAGTGCTCACATCATTTCCAATCGGGCGTTCATCAGAATCAGTATCAGCTTGAGGCTTTGAAGGCGCTGAAAATACACGACCACTACGGGTCTGTCATACGGTGAACTGACTTTGTGTGTTTTTGCTTTGGAAAGCAAATGTCGCGGATAGCAAGAGTCGCCACCGACTTTTCTTTTATCCAATAAGGAAAGGCGGAAAAGAACAGGAAAAACCTTGATTAGATTTTGGGTTCGGGAGGTACATTATACAAAGGGAAGGTGTTAGCACCCTTTGTATCCATGGTTATCCATGGGCTCTTAATTGCTTAATCACTTATGTTTTTCTTGTCTGAAAAAGTGTGTGAGAGCTGTTTAGAAAATGTTTTGAAAAAAAAAAAGAGTTTAACTTTGTAATGATTCTTGTACGAATGTATACAAAGTATTTACCTCGTTTAATTTTGAAAGCTGTTTAGAAAAATATAACTTGGTAATGATTCTAGTATGAATGTATACCAAGTGGTGATTTTCTAATAGATGTTTTGCAAAGTGTGAGGTGTGAAAAGTATTGTAAGTTGTGAGTCAGCATTTAAGAGTTGTACCTAACCAAGGTTTTTATAGGTATTTCCTATCCTTAGGAGGGTAAGAATGTCCTTACTATTGAGAAATAAGTAGTCTTATCCTTTGGATGTAAAGGGACATCGTAGGATCATCGATTGGTCATTGGAGGCAACATTTATAAGGATACCTTAGCATTCGAAGGGACAATCATCATTAACTCGTAGGCTACAACGAAGGGTCATCGAGGGACAAAATCATATATTCGCAGGCGACATCTGAAGGACTATGATTTATCTTATGATGATTTAACCGAAGGGTCTTTGCTAAGTGTATCCCCACATTCGCGGGACATGACCGTAATACCGTAAGGCAACAAAGAGAGGGCCAAGATCATATATTCAAAGGCAACAATTTATAATCAGTTAGGTAATTAGGATGAATCTCCACAAGGGTATCCCACAAATAAAGTGGAATACCTAGCAAGCTACCTTCTCCGGGAGTATGTGAGCCCTCACAAAATTCAGCAAACAGGTCAGAATACCAAATGGGGTGCGGTCAATAGTTGCACCGAACAAAGGAATCGCAGCAGTAATAATGTCAGGCAAATAATACACTTCTATGATAGAACATGTCAGATAAGCACAGAACATAACAAAAAAAAACAGCGACTGTCATGTTCGCTACTGCCTCACCTAGCGACGGCTTGGCGAACGCTCGCTACATGTTCGCTTAGCGATGTGCTAGCGAACGGCTGCGGGTTTTGAGTCTAATAACAGTACGATTTCAGCAAGCTCCAAACCCTATGGCATCCCTTACAGAAATTACATGGGTAAACATTCAAGACATCCATGCATACTTAAATCCACATGCAAAACCTAAGATATATTTATAAATTCAACCATAATATCACATGTAAATTGGGAGCATGAAGCGGTAGTGGTAGTGCAAACCTGTTTGCAATTGAATTGCAACGTTGAATTGGCAGATCACTCTTAGGGTTGGTGTCGGGTTGAGTTGGGCGGAGGTAACCTTTGTGCAGATGAATTTCCTTCAGGGTTTCCTTTAGGGTTGCTCTGAATTCTCTTGGTTAGCCTCCAGGGTTTGCTGTCTATGTTTGTGTTTCCTTGCTAGGGTTTCTGTCCGTCTGTCCTCTGTCTCCCCTTTTCTGAATGAGGTCTTGGTATTTATAATAGTTTTTTTGTGACCTGATGGGCTCAGAATGAAGCCCAAAATTTCTGGTATTCGCAAGCTTCGCTAGGCGAGTGGTGCAGCGAAGAGTTCGCTAGGCGAAGGATTTTGCTCGCCTAGCGAGCAAGCCATTTTAAGTCATTTGCTGGATTTGGCCACCTGTGTGCTGGGTCTTTGTTCTTTTAAGATCAACATCTTGAAAAATGAGTTGGAGTGCCTTGAAAAATGTCTTGCAAGATTAACGGGCAAATTTTTGGGTATGACAGGGTCAAACCGCTAACATCGACAATATTAACAACAGATGAGGATGGCAAGGACACCTCTTTCCCATTTTCTACCGCGACAACATTGTAGCGATAGGGGACCGCTTTTTCAGAAGAGTACGGTACCGGTCCGACTGGCTTGATGGTTAATGCGGGAGAAACCTTCTGCTTGCTACCATCATACTTGATGATAACAGGCTCGGCGATCCGAAATACTGGAGAAATTACGTTGACCTCATCAGCGTCTTTGTCAACATTTCTATATTGAAGGATCTCAATAACTCCTTCATCCAGCATTTCTTGAACATCTTTGCGCACCTGGCGACAACCTCTTTGATTGACAGAATAGACTCGGCATCTATCGTGGTCATGCTCATAATGACTATAATCATATAGCAAACGATGCATCTCGACCAGAGATTGTCGAATATGACTGACGTATTTGACTTTGTACTTGCCAGGGCAGCCCTGGACCATGTTGACAGACTTCCCATGCTCGGGCAATGGGTTCTTCTTTACGTTAGGACCTACATCCTCGAAACACAGAATGCCACACCTCCCAAGGTCTTGAACCTTGGTCTTCAAAGGGTAACAATTCTCCACGTCATGGCCGGGAGCACCAGAATGGTAAACACAGTGTAATTCGGGCTTATACCACCACTGGGGGTTAGTAGGTATAGCCGGTGGGTCTCGCGGAGTAATCAACTTTCTCTCTATCAAAGAGGGATATAACTCTGCATATGTCATCAGAATAGGATCGAAGGTGACCCTTTTCCTCTCGTAACTCGTGCTGGTTTGATTAATGTTTCGAGGCTGGTAGGCCTGCTGTTGCGGACGATGCTGTTGATGTTGATATTGCGGATGTGGTTGCTGATTGTTATTATGATGCTGATACTGTTGATTATCTCTGAAGATAGGTGCTATATGAGCCACCTGGTGCTGGTTACCGGCGGGACGCACGGTCTTCCTCCTCACAGAGGGTCTTCTTGGTTTCACATGGGAGGTCACAGCATGTGCCTCTCCATCTTTCTTCTTCGCAAACGCCCCATAACGTTTGGCGGAAGAGCCTTCTTCTCTGGTCAGGCGTCCTTCCCTAACCCCTTCTTCTAGACGCATCCCCATATTCACCATCTCAGTGAAGTCAGAAGGAGCGCTAACAATCATCCGCTCATAATAAAAAGAACTCAAGGTCTTCAAAAAGATCTTAGTCATCTCTTTCTCTTCTAGCGGAGGCACAATCTGTGCTGCTACTTCTCGCCACCTCTGGGCGTATTCTTTGAATGTTTCCTTGTCCTTCTGGGACATGGCCCTCAATTGATCCCTATCGGGAGCCATATCCATATTGTACTTGTATTGCTTGACGAAGGCCTCGCCAAGATCATTGAAGGATCGGATGTTTGCACTGTCTAAACCCATGTACCAACGCAGAGCAGCACCGGACAAACTGTCCTGAAAGTAATGGATGAGCAGTTGGTCATTATCGGTCTGAGTCGACATTTTCCTGGCATACATGACCAGGTGGCTGAGAGGGCAAGTATTTCCCTTGTACTTTTCAAAGTCAGGGACCTTGAATTTCACAGGGATCTTCACATTAGGAACCAAGCAGAGTTCGGCAGCAGACTTGTCGAAAAGATCCTTTCCTCTGAGAGTTTTCAATTCCTTGCGAAGCTCAAGAAATTGATCGTTCATAGCGTCCATTTTCTCATAGACATCTACGCCCTCAGACGACTCAGAATGATAGATGGTGTCGTCTACTCTGGGCAGAGTATGCACGATAGGAGGGGGAACAACAAGGACCGGGCTATATGCCGACATAGAAGCAAAGGTGGGAGCAGGACCCTCGGGTATGAAATTGGGCGGCATCCCCCACGGGAATTTGGATGGCATGGCCGTTGGAGCAAAGTGTGCACTGGCTGCAGGCACAGTCGAGGAGACAATCTCAGAGATGACGGTCCTCTGGGGAGGAGTTGAAGGTGTCGGAGAAGACTGGCTCTGGGCAGCCATGAATGATTCCATCAAGGCACTTAATCTGGCCACTTCCTCTTTCAGCTCGCAGTTCTCTTGTTCCAAATGATCCATCAGTCTTGAAATGTTGGCTCTGGTGTAGTACCGGTGAGTCAGCTTGTCTTCAAAATAAATGAAGAACACAGAGTTAGACCACATGACAAGAAGCCGGGAACAAAACCTGCTTATACACATGATGCATGTAATGCTCGTGCATATGATTTTTCTTTTATTTCAAAGGAACTTTAGGGTTCTATTTACAAATTTTGGAAATATTAAACACTTTTATATGGAAACATAATATCTGGGAAATATTTTACACCAAAGAAGTACCGCATTGGTAACCATATACAAGAGAAAAGGAAAATAATCATCCTATGGATCCCTAGAAACAATCATCTAAAGCTCGGGACACAGGAAGATAGGATGCACGAAGTCTCTTCACTTCCCTCTCATAAGCTGCCTCCATATCTGCCTTCTCCTTGGCGAGTCGATCGTACTTCCTTTTCCAAAACTTTGAAGACTGAGGAAGTAAAGAAGTCCAAGCATCATTAGGATCATCAATAACCTGATGTTCGATGAATTCTATCAAAGCATCCTTCTCCTTAATCTGCTGAAGCAACTCTTTTCGTTCACGGATCCAAGCACGTGAGCGGTCTTCGTCTCTCAACTCCTCTACTCCTTGGTCAGGGAGGGTTGAAGGTCCAGCCATAACCAAAGGTGTAGGTCTTGGATACTCGTAAGGCATGAGATACTCAGACGCTCTCCTCCTAACCCAAGCAGTGTAAGGCTCCATAGCAACACAATTCTTAGGACCTAACTCTTTCCTTCCTTTCCTATGAATCTTGCGCCAAGCGCGGACCATTCTGCCCTTCAAGCCTTGGGGATCTTTATCCTCCTGAAAGAACACACCCTTTAACAAAATGTTATTAGGTTTATCCTTTAGGGGGAACCCAAGCTGACGACGTGCCAAAACAGGGTTGTAGTTAATCCCACCGCATGTACCAAGAAGAGGTACATTGGAGAATTCGCCACAAGAGTCGATAATCTGCACACCATCATACACACGATTGTACCAAGAGATATCATTATTAGTGAGAGACATAAGTCTCGTGGACCACCGTAGACATCTTTTGTTCTCCTTGAAGGCGACCATCTGTGGTAAGTGAGAAATAAACCACTTATACAACAGAGGCAAACAACACACAATGGCACCACCACCTTTTGCATTCCTCATATGCAAAGAGAAATAAGTGTCACCCAACAGAGTCGGAACGGGATTAAGAGTAGAGAAAATCCTAATAGCGTTCACATCCACAAACTTGTCGATGTTGGGGAACAACACTAACCCATAGATGAGAAGTACAAATATGGCCTCAAAGGCGTCTTCACTCATGGCCTTCCCATACATAGTGGCTTGAGCAATGAGGAACTCAGAAGGGAGACCTTGAATTCCACCTTTGGTAGTCATATGAGCATCGACCAGAGATTCATCTATGTGCAACATGTCAGCTATCTCTCGAGAAGTAGGAATGCTCTCCAAGCCACTGAACGACAACTGGTCTAGAATTGGTATACCCACAAGGTAGGCATACTCCTCAAGTGTAGGCAAAAGCTGGAAATCCGGAAACGTGAAACAACGGTACAAGGGATCATAAAACTGCACCAATACACTCATCAATCCTTCATCTACCTGAGCAGTCAGAAGAGGAAGAAGCTTCCCAAACCGAGCCTTGAAACCTAAAGGATCTAATACATAGGATGTCAAATTCCTTAACTCTTTCAAATCTAGTTGTCTGAAACTGTACTTCTTTGTATTCCTTCTTTGTCTTTCCATGTCTGAAAATTTGCAAATAGACCTCTTAAGTTCCTTGAAAATTTCCTTCATTATTGATGATATGGATGCAAATGGATGCATGAATGCATGAATGCAACAATCACACTCAAGGATCAAGCAAAGCACACCAAACAAAGGTCATGGGATGGATAATGTCATCCTTAATATCAATCATCCATTTTGGTGGATTATGGTTTACACCTTATCAACACCCAAGTTCCATTGATATTAAGGATACATGAACGGATCAACCACGAATCAAGGGTTTGTTGCGAGTCACAAGCATGTAGTCTCGGTTAAGCACCACCCAAAGGGAGTGTACTAGGGTTTAAACCTGCCAAACATGTTCTACAAGAGGTTCCCATAGTCATCATCCCATCTTTCGGATATTATCAGAGAAACGACTACTCGTATTCCAAAAATATTCTCAAGAGAGACTCTTATGAGTGTAGTATCGCGTAACAATCGTATCAAATCTTACACTTGAACGACTTTCGCACTACATCCTAAGAATAAGCCAAGATGGGCTTGGTAAACTAAGGTCCTTGGCTTCTAAGGTCTATATTGGAAAGAGTAATGTCTAACCACAACTACTTGTGTGACATTATTGATCCCAACATGACCTCCACCAAGTGAATGGACTTGCAAGTCAACTTGCTAAGGAATAACTCCACACAAGTCAACAAGACTATGCCATTCTCCTATCCTAAGTGCACTCGAGTCCAGGTATAGAACTCATCTCACAAAGATCACCAAGCATACAAGGAATTAATATCAAGCAAATCAATCATTACATACAATACAGTAATCCCAAATTGCACAAAAAATATGTCACAAAACAATATAATACAACAAATATGAAAAGTAGGCAAAACCCACTAGGGCAAAGATGTCCCCAGCAGAGTCGCCACTTTTCTGTAGTGGGGTATTCGTTACCATTAGAAATATTGACTAAATCCAAGGTAAATCATACAAGTCGAGTCGCCACCGCACTTCTATTTATCCAAAGGAATGGTTAGAAAGCGAACAAAAACCTAAAAGTTTTAACAAAAACTAGTAAAAGAGAATCAGAGATCTGGGTAAGGGGGTTGGTTATGTAATGCGAAGGTGTTAGGCACCCAAAACATCCTAGGTACTCCTAGGGAGCCCTTTTCATACTTGTTGCAAGGTTGTTGTTTTGTGAAAGTTTATTTGTGCAAACATGATTGAAGTGATGAGAAGGGAATATACAAGTTATTTACATTTTGTGTTTGGATGGATAAAACCCATTGCCTACGTACCATCTTAAAAAAGATTAGGATCAAAACCTTGTAGTTCAGGGTAAAAATCTCAAAATGAGTTGGTGAATTGATTGGTCCAAAAGCCTTAAGGTCTTTTGTTATCCAAGGGAGAAAACTCAACCTAAAACCACAAATCCACCATGTGAGGATAGCTTCAACATGCTAGTGAGGGGTTAACCCTATAATAAGCATGGAAGACTCATTGTCCATCACTAAGGATATAGGCGAGTATGACATCTATCTCAAGGATAACTCAAACCTAATAGCTAAAGGTTATGGAAAATTTGATTAAGAAAGTGGCCATTGAAACCACAAAAAAGACATTTGAATGGGTTATATTTACCAATTAGAAGTATATACAAAATGGTCAAAGTTGACTTAAAGATTCAATTCAAAATAAGTGTTATGAAAAGAAAGTTTGAAAATCAAAAGCATAAGGCTTAGGTTTCTAATGTTTGAAAACAATGGTTAAATGTTTGCACAAAAATTTTGGCTTGGGTTAGAGTGGAGGGAAGAAGAAGAATGGCTAAGTCCTAAGTAAAGCAAGAAGGTGAGGGATAAAGAAACAAAACCACAATGGAGTTCCTCTCTTGAGATCATATTGATGATCCAAGTAGCTCCCATCCTTTGGAATAAGCAATCACACAAAGCATAAACTCAAGCAATCAACAATCAAATGAACTCTTGGAAAGACTCCTCAATGTATCTTGGATCTCTCTCCCTTAGAAGCTCATGGTAATGGTTCCTCAATTTGGCTCAAGTGGGAACTCCTAGCATAAAAAAACACACATCAAAAGGTTTTATAACACAATCAAAGAATGGACAAGAGGGAGTTTAGAATATGGTCCTTTTAATGTTCATCTTCAAACTTAAGCATTCTAAAGGCTCCATGCCTAGTTGCTCTTTGACTCCAAATTTGCATAGGGAAAGTCCTAAAGTCTAAGTCCATTTGTCCAATTCTTTGCATTTGGTTCACAACAATCAAACAAAACACAAGCACAATAGTATATACACAATTATGTGCTCAAGTGAGCAAAAGGCAAATGGCATTAACATAAACATGTGCTCAAGTGAGCAAAGGGAAAAGCAAATGGATAATATATGCAAGAATAGTAAATTGCATAAAAGTAAAGAGCAAAAAGTAAATGTTAATGGTTAATGGTTAGTGTTAGTAGTTAGTGTGCCATAAGGCAAAATTTAGCGCTATGTTAAGCAATCGTAATTGGACTTATGTAGAAGTCACAACTATCTGAGGCCGGTCAATAATAATGTAGGAAACAACACAAGTTAGAAGTCTTGATTAGTGAACCAAGTTCCAACAATTTGCCATGCCAAAAAGAAGAAGAGAATTGATCTTGTATTGGTTTAAGTCTTTTGCATGATTTAGGAAACAACCTATCCTTAATGCAAAGCCATTCACTTGATCAATTGATCAAGATGAATTAGATTTGAATCAAAGAAGGTTAAGTCTCCTTAATCAATGCCAACTTATCAACCTTCAACTTATTGATCAAAAAGAAAAAAGGAAGAAGAAGAATGAGATGAAGAATGGATAAGGAAATGGAAAGATCAAAATGCATAAGGTGAAATCAAATGTACCAATCCATATGTATTGACCAAATGACATTGAAAGTCAAAGTCAAACAATTAGAAATCAGAAATGAGATGAAGATTGGAGGTCAAACAATAAGAAAAATATTTTTGGTATTTTCAATATTAAAATAAACTTGAATTAAAAATAAAAGAAAGGTCAAACTCCAAAATCAACCTTGAAAGGTTCAAGTGATTTATCCCAAGTTCAACAAGATCAAACTAAGTTTGACAAAAAATTTCAGCATTTTTAAAAGTCAGAAACTATTTTTAATCAATTAAAAATGAATAAAAATAACCTAATTGAACTAAAATCTCAAATAAATCTCAAATCAATTAAAAAATTGATGAGAATATTTTTCATAGATCCATCATCATTCAAATAGGTTAGGGAAATATTTTTGTACTTTTTGAATATAAAAAACTATTTAAAATGAATTAAAAATAACCAGAAAAGAGAAAATTCACAAAAAATATCAAATGATGAAATAAAAAAAAATCAAAATTAGAAACTAGAAATTATTTGAAGAAGAATGCAATTGGTCCCATATTTTTTGGATTAAAAATGAAGAAGATATGAATTTTTGAAAATAATGGAAATAAAAGAAATAAAATTAGAAAATAAGAAATTCAAAAAAACCAGGAGCGTTAGATCTGAGCTCATTAATTGAGCTGGCAGATCATACGCTCCAGAAGCGCGCTTCCACCATGGACCAAAGTCCACGCGTAACACAAGGCATTAGAATAAGTCATAACAAGCGAAGGCCAGGATTAGATCTGGGAAACTCAATCCAACGATCCAGATTCGAACTTGCAATGGAACGGCCACCGGAGCCACCTTCTTCTCCGATGAGCTTGTGTTTTCCGGCCAAAATTGCAGACAACCAAAACTTAACCAAAATACACGATCCATACATCATTGGAAAGCTGGGATGATGTACATCATCCCTGTATCACTCAATTCCACTCTAGATCTCTATATTGAGAGAAATCAGAGATGGAAATTCTGTGATGTTCAAAAGAACTTGATGGATTTCAACAATTAAGTACTCAAATCTATTGCGTCTATGAAGAGGACTTCAGCCAACATAAAATCCAAGCAAATAGATCAATAGATGATGAGTTTCGAAGAAAAAACCAGTTGAAGAACAACCTTGGATTCTGGAAATTTGAGCTCGATTACTTGCTTCCTTTGCCAAAACAGAAGATCAATGAACTAAAGGATGAAAGTTTAGAAGCTTTAGATCCAAAGATTCAACCAGGTGTAGTTGAATTTTGGATCTGAAAAATTTGAAGAAAAGTGAAATAGCTTCTTTGGTGAGAGGTTAGGTTTTCAGTTCTGCAGCATTTCAGGTTGATTCAAGGATGAAATTTGAATGGAATAGAGCTTCTATTTATAGAGGGAATGGCAAGGAGAGGGTGATTCAATCCGTGTGCATGAAATTGGACATTCCTTGCATGGGCTTGCATGATCATGCACAAGGCCCAAATTCAATGCCAAATGCAATCTGAAATCATACCAAAGTGAAATGGACGTGTAATCTGAATGGTAATTGCTTGTACATGGAATTTTGAAGTGTTATGCATAATTGAACTAAAAACTTCTCCTCTTCGAAAATGCCTTTTGCCAAATCCAAACATGATCATGTGAGTAATGGTTGGAAAGGTTTTGATGTAAGGAACAATTGTTATGTTGGGCAAAAATCCATTTGAAGTGTGGAAATTGGTGAAATTGGAGTTTAAAGTGCAAGGTGCAAAACATGTAAAGGCAAAGTTTCTAAATTTGGCCAATATTCAAGCCCTTCTGTTTTGATGATGAAAGCCCCAAATGAAAAAACCTCCAACAAGAAAGTTGTAGATATCTTCAAGACAATAAAAATGGACTTAAATTTTGCATCATTTGGATTTTTTATGAAGAGTTATGGGCACTTGAAGTTGGACTTTTTTGCCTTTTAATGCATTTGGCCCAAAAGGACCTATAATGTTTTGCATTATCACATGTACTTCCTTTGAGATTTTTGAAATTTTGTTCAACATAACATTTGAAGTAGACATATTAAGATTTCCAATGCATTTGATAACACCTCAAAATCATAAAAAATGAATGAGTTATGTCCTTGGGAAGTTGACCCAAAATTAGGGTTTCAGTCAAAATGACCTATAATGTCTTGGAATGGGAGATGACCTTCCAAGATTCAAATAAATTTTTTATGAACATGAAAGTTGTTCATATTGTCCTTAAGAACATATTTTATTTTGGAACCATCTCCATTTGACCAACACATAAAAAGTTAGGTCTCAATGCACTTTAGAATAGTCAGATGAATTGACTGATCAACTTCTCAAGTCCATGACTCATATCTTGATGAATTGATGATTGAGGATACTAAAATAAGTTAAAATATGCATGAAATGATGAATTAAATAACTTCCCTTGATTGCATTTGATCATGGGCTGAGGTTGCTTCAAGAGCAAGGCATTGTGGTACACAGATGAACTAAGGTTTCCTTGGGGAACAAACCTCAAACCCTTTGACTTGCTTTGATCAAAATGATGAGTTGAAATGCTAGGGAGGCATATTTGATGGATGAGAGCTTTGGGAAACATTACCATGCTTGCTTTCATCTCCTATTGGCCTTATCTTTGTGTCGCATCACGCGAAAAACCGGCGGGAAACGAAGAACAACAGAGCCGCCACCGTGCGTTATTTATCCCAAAAGAGGGAAAGGAAACGCTCGAAGTAAACTTGGAAAAGACATGGTCTCGCGACCAAAGAGAATGGGATCGGGAGTCGGTTATGCGAAGGGAAGGTATTAGCACCCCTACGCATCCGTCGTACTCGACGGGATCCACGCACAATAGGAAGGAAAAATGGTTGCTAAAACACTGCTTAAACTCACACACACTGGCTGAAAGAGACACAAGAAAACAGACAAGACTGACTCGGCAGGACATCGTATCCTGGGCCTACTTAGTCTATCAGGCATAGACATCAGAGTCGAAGTAGTTCGGACTGGGGAAACGACACATGCTCGCTAGGATGTCGCATCCTATGCATACGTATCTCCTTTGGACGAAGGAGAATCAGAGCATTCGTAGCTCGGCTAACACGCACACAAACAAACACAGGCAAAGGCAAACGTGGAGCCTGAATGCCAATCGCTGGACTTACATCAGCATCCGAACCAAAACACACACAAAGAGGCAAACGTGGAGCCCGATTGCCAATCACTGGACTTACATCAGCATCCGAACCAAAACACACGCAAGGGTGGTTAAGACACAAAGGGTTGAAAAAGAAAAAGGGCGCCCGGAGAGATCAGCTCATCTCCTGCCTACGTACCTCATCTGGTATGAGGATCAGGGCGACGTAGTTCCCCTACGCAGGGAAAAAGGACTAGCCTAACCAGATAACAGAGGGAGACACAACACTAGGGAGACTACGACTCGAGCCTAGATGTTGTCATGCAAAGTTGTCCCTAAGTTAAGGTTTCTAGCTAACAGACACAGGAAAAAGAAGGATCTCGATTGCAACTAGGGCAAGAGAAAGGGGGGGTCTCAATCGCAACGAGGGCGAGAGAAGAGAAAGGTCTCAATCGCAACGAGGGCGAGAGAAGAGAATGTCTCAATCGCAACGAGGGCGAGAGAAGGGAATTAGTGTTAGTTGTTAGTCAAACTCGACAAGACATCGCATCTCGTGCCTACGTATCTCATCTGAACATGAGAATCAGAGTTGCCGTAGTTCGGCTACGGAGGGACAAAGGTCTCGATTGCAACTAGGGCAAGAGAAAGGGAAAGTCTCGATCGCAACGAGGGCGAGAGAAAGGAAAAGGCTCGATCGCAACGAGGGCGAGAGAAAGGAAAAGGCTCGATCGCAACGAGGGCGAGAGAAAGGAAAAGGCTCGATCGCAACGAGGGCGAGAGAAAGGATCGCAACGAGGGCGAAAGCAAACAAGGATTAGTCTAAACTAAACCTAACTTGCACAGGAAGCAAGTCAAACAAACATACAAGCGCAGATAGCACACACTATACACAAGCAAGTGGCTCAAACAAGGGTTAGGTTTTAGTCGAGGGGTCATATCAACCTCAACAAACAAACCTCTGGAACTGGGTAAGTGTGCTCTTAACCTTGACATTGAGAGCCAAGGTGAAGCAAATGAAAGGGGATGAGGGGTGTGCCTCATTGCTCTTATCCCTGGCCAGGGAGAGCTTTTGACAAGAATGTGTGGGTTCAGAAAGTGGGAACCCTTCTACACATTTGATACTGACTCAACTGTGCAATTGCACAAGATCTTGGGTTTTTATCTGTAATGCATCAACATAGTGGTGTGAGCAAAACAGAAGACACACTGAATAGCAGGGGATAGGTTGCTTATCCCTTGGTTCTGCCAATTGCCTCTTCACTTAGGAGGTCTTTGACTCTGTACAAGGACAAATTAAACATACACAGACATTGCCTCTTAAGGAGGACTTCAGACAGTTGCCTGGCCAAGTAACAGGCCAGGTCTTCCAGACTACATGAAGAAAAAGGGATTACCTCAAAGCAAATTGCTAAATAGCAAAGCAAAGCAAGTTCAAAGAACTAAGCAACTAATGGTACCTGAAATAGTCAAACAGATCAGTACACAATTCACAAGTTAAAGCAAAGGAAATAGGAATCAACAGTCAAATCAGATAATCAAATGCGCAAAGCACAAGACTCAAATCATATGAGTCAAGCCACCTACAAAACCAAGAGGTTAAACAATGCTATTCAAGCAAACTCAATCAAAAGAAATTGATCTCAATGGTCATTTGGTGTTCAACCTGAAAACATAAGCTCAACAGTAAGTAACTGGACCACTAGGACAAGCCTAGGGTAAAAAAGGAATGAGAAAGTCAAAACAGCAAATGAAAGTCAACCAAAATCAATTTCAAACATTTAAGAAGCAAGCTCAATTGGTCTCAAGTTTATATCATGCATCATCATCATTTCACAAACAAAAGAAGGCAAAGCATGGCAAATTGGTGCTCAAAGAAGTCAACAGAATGACTTGCATCAAAAGTCAACTCAAACATTTTCAAAAATCACCAAATAAATCATGATCAATCCTAACACCTAGCATGGTAAGCATGTAAAATTTCATCACATTTGGACAAGTGGAAGGCAGTCAATGAAAATCATAAAGTCAAAGCAAATTTGAACATGCTCAATGAAGTCAACAGCAAGACTTAGCTCAAAACCAAACATAATCAATTCCAAAAATCACCAAATAATTCATGCTCAATCACAATCCATAACATGACATGCATATAAGATTTCAGCTCAATTGGATCATGGGAAGATGGTCAATTAAAATCAGAAAGTCAAAAACAATCCAAGCAAGCACAAAGAAGTCAAACAAACATGTATCAACTTCAAAAAATCATAACTAAATGAAAACAGATGAGAAATGAATGGGATTAACACCAATGCAAAGCTCAAGATGTCTAGTATGCACATGTAAAATTTCATGATCATCCAATAAAGTATGAGAATTTCCCAAATGAAATGGCAGGATGTGTCACACAAAGTCAACATTTGACTAGGCAGGGAAGAAAAATCTCAAACAAATAGGAAATGGCACAATTAATTCCAAGAAAAATCACAAGTCAACTAGACACATAAGAGAAGGTTCATGCAAAATTTCACATTAATTGGAAGTCAGGAAGCATGTCCACAAAAATCAGGAAGTTGCATATCATTGGTGTGACACACATTGTCACACCCTACTTCAAAAATTCATATCTTACAAACCACATATGATAAATTCAAGAACTCTACATCAAAACAAACATGAATGAGTGTAGATTAACCACAAAAAATTTCAGGGGCATTGGATACATCCTCATCATTTCACAAAAGGATTGGCAAAAGGTATGAAATATGCATACATGTTAAGAAACCTAAAGCCATTAAAAATCCAGCCAGTCAAAAAAAATATTAAAAATCATGATAAAAAAGTAGGCATTCTCATGAACATGATGAAAAACATTTCATGATTTTTGGAGTTGAAATGCACGAGTTATGAATTTTGTAAGATTGGCATGGTAAATGAAATAAAAATTAAGAAAAATAAAATGATTTATGGAATAAATAGGCTGGAGTGGCAAAACGGTAAATAGGAGAGTCACTAAGTGAAACTCTGCGTTTCACTTAGTGACGTGTTGGCACGGCATTCGCTTCATGGGAAAACAACACAAAACACATGCAGAGGCTCGGTTTTATGGATCAAACACGATGCAATTAGGGTTCTAACACGTTCAACATCAAAAATTTTCCAGATTTTCAGCAAGAAAAAAGTGTAACCAAAATCAACAATCCACATACCACTGTGTTCATCTCTTAATGCTCATCAACAATACATCATTAACTTAGCCTGATTCTAATCGTATCGAACAAAATGAGCAAGAAAAGATTTGGCAACCAAACTTGAAATCACAATAACTCATTCGATTCTTAATGAAAATGAAAACCACAAAGTGCAACACACTCCTTAATCAAAGATCTATCCCAAACACATCATAATTTCAAGAATGGTAAGGAATGATTTCTAACCTCCCAATGACGGCAGACTTGGAATAGTGAGCTTTGAGCTTCGAAAGGTGGAAACAGAAGCTTTACACGGTTCAGGTTGATGGATGGTTGAACAATTTCAGCTCAGTTGCACTCCGTTTTCCTCCAACCGCGATCTGCCATGGAAGAAGCTAAGCATAACAGTTGGTGAAATTTGCTTTACAGTTGTGGTATTAAGCCTTCAAAGGGTTCAAGAATGGTGGCATATGATGTAACAACCAAGGTCAGCACGAGTCCTCTTGCAAATTTCAGCAAAGGTTCAAAAATGAAGAAATGCCATTTTTGAGAGAGAGAGTTTTTGTTCTTGTATTGAGGCTGCTAGGGTTTACCAATTGACAGAAAAAGTGATTTATATGGTCTGTTTTATGTTGGTTAATGATGTGCTAATCAAGCTTTGCTCAAATGACACCAAATGCTAAACTTGCTAATTTCCAACAAGTGGTAAGGAGGGTGTGTAATTCTGCACGAATTGGGCCTTGTGCAAGCTTCAAATGACATTCCAAAACAATTCCAAATGACCAAAAGTGTTGAAAATGATTAATTCAAAAATCCAATTTTGCACCTCACTTGAATTTAAACATGATAGTTCAAAAAGGGCCATTTTGATTGGCAATGTTTTGGCACATGAAATTTATATTTTTGGAAAGAGGAGATGAAATGTGGTTTGTAGGAAAAAACCCCACCAAAATTGGCCAAATGGTTTGAGAGATATGGCCTTTTGAAGTTCAAGATTTTGTGAAAATGATTTGATCATATCTTGACAACCATGCATGGGAATTGAGAGTTCTTGGACTTTTTGGAAATGGGAGAATAAGCTCTTCAACTTTCATGTTGGGCAAAAATTCATTTGAAGCTTGTATCATGATGTAAGTTTGGGATCAAGAAGTTTCCATTTTTGGCAGTTAAAATTACAGGTCCACTTTCTATTTTTGGAAATTTTCTGATTGGCTTCAAATTCTTCAATGATATTGTTTGCCATGATAAATGAGGCCTATTGGGACATGAATAAGCTCTCTCAAACCAAATCCATCCATCAAAACCATAAAATCAACCACAGTCGACCAACTTTGACTTCTCTAGGGTTTCTGACTGATTGTGCATGAACTGATGACTTCTGGACATCCAACCCTTGACTTAAACACTTCAAATGGACCTCCAAGTCATGTGAACAAATGGGGCCAACCCTAGGGCCTTGGCTCCTTGAGAAACACCCTTGCTTGCTTGGTTGACTGATCTCCTGATCAGTTTGACCTAATTTCTTGACTGGCTTGCACTTGAGGCAACTGGGACAATGCGATGCTATGAAATGGACCATGATATGCTATGACCTAAGATGAAAATGTATGTACAATGACAGGTGCAAATTTGAGGTGCTACAGCTGCCCCTATTCAATCAGCTGGGAACCCGAATGGATGATAGCAGCGGCTGTCAGACTTTCAGGGTAAACAGGGATTGAATACTAAGAACCGTAGAAATTTGCACCGACTGGATATAATATATTTTTTTTGTTTTTGTTTTCAAAGGGTATGGCCACATCCAGACATCGCAACGACGATGAATGGGAAAAGAAATCCCAACTAGATGCCAACGGACAACTAAGGGAGACTCACGTTTATCGACACCAACGGAGAGGAGGAAAACTCAGCCAGACGTCATAGGACGAAAGGGAGACTCACGTTTATTGACACCAACGGAGAGGAGGAAAACTCAGCCAGACGTCATAGGACGAAAGGGAGACTCACGTTTATCGACACCAACGGAGAGGAGGAAAACTCAGCCAGACGTCATAGGACGAAAGGGAGACTCACGTTTATCGACACCAACGGAGAGGAGGAAAACTCAGCCAGACGTCATAGGACGAAAGGGAGACTCACGTTTATCGACACCAACGGAGAGGAGGAAAACTCAGCCAGACGTCATAGGACGAAAGGGAGACTCACGTTTATCGACACCAACGGAGAGGAGGAAAACTCAGCCAGACGTCATAGGACGAAAGGGAGACTCACGTTTATCGACACCAACAGAGAGGAGGAAAACTCAGCCAGACGTCATAGGACGAAAGGGAGACTCACGTTTATCGACACCAACGGAGAGGAGGAAAACTCAGCCAGACGTCATAGGACGAAAGGGAGACTCACGTTTATCGACACCAACGGAGAGGAGGAAAACTCAGCCAGACGTCATAGGACGAAAGGGAGACTCACGTTTATCGACACCAACGGAGAGGAGGGAAACTCAGCCAGACGTCATAGGACGAAAGGGAGACTCACGTTTATCGACACCAACGGAGAGGAGGAAAACTCAGCCAGACGTCATAGGACGAAAGGGAGACTCACGTTATGAACATCGAAAGAGGGTGTTTACCGACATCAAAAGGAAACCAGACACTTACGCATGACTGGAAATCACCGAAGGATGGTGTTTACCGACACCAAAGAAGACCAGACACTTACGCATGACTGGAAATCACCGAAGGATGGTGTTTACCGACACCAAAGAAGACCAGACACTTACGCATGACTGGAAATCACCGAAGGATGGTGTTTACCGACACCAAAGAAACAACACACGCGGGTGCTGACGGGATACTGACATCCACAAGATGACAGGGCAAGGCTGAACACTTGCAGGGGGTCTCACTGGGGAACAAGGTCACGACAGCGAGCAAACAGGAAGGAACACCAAGGATACCGGGTTGTAGGTATGAAACGGGTGACCAACCAAACGTGAATTGGTTTGTGTTCCAAAACACTCAACATCCTGAAGAGGGCTAGAAAAGCAGTCTTGTTAGAGGATGAACATTCGATTCCACAAGGAATACGAATCTTACTCTGCTGGAGATAACAATCAAAAGATTGACCAAAGAGTGCATGAGATATATTATCTATAGCCGTCAAAACGTAGATAATACACTCGCATGGAAAATTATCCATAACCGGGTTGTAGGTTGTTAAATGGATAAATCAACCGACAAGAAAGGCATCAGGGTACCAGGACTAGGTATGCAAAAGATGACCAATCAAGAGAGGATAAAGTTGCTAACTCGGAGCAAATATCCAAAAAGAAGGTGAAGACCCAATGGGGACAATACTGCTTGATCAAGGCAAGTATCCAAAGGGGAAAGAATATCAATACCGCAAAGCGGATACTGATAACTGCAAAGAGGGGATTACATCTACCGGTTTGTAGGCAGAAAACCATGGAAAAGTAACCAGTCATCATCGGGATGAGCACAAAGGGTTAATTCCAACAAGGGGATGAAAGTGGGATTTTACAACTACCAGCTTGTGGGTAGAAAACCACAAAGATAGGACTTACAACTACCGGTTAGTAGGTAGAGGCCAGCAAATTCCGCTGAGGATAAGATGAATGAGTGCCGGTTAGTGAGCAACTATTCATTTATGCCCCAGGGAAGCACAAGAAACAGTCGACGGGGAGCCAGTTTAGGATCGATCCAAAAAGGCAGACTGAAACAAGACTCATCCTAATGAGGAAGGAACTCAATAGGGAAAACCCATCCCAGTGTGTGTTGGGAGGGAACGGGGAAACAACCGTCATCCACGAGGATGTATCTCAGTGGGGAAATGGCAGGAAAGGATAGACACTTTCTGCTTAAGGGGTTGGCTCTACATGGAGAGATCAGACACACCCATATCTGCTAGAGGAAAATCTACTGGAGAGATTCTTATCACCAAACAGCAGGAGGCAACAATCAACAGATACATGGCAACAGCTGCAACATGAGTATCCGAATGCTATGATTATGCATGTATGCATTATGCATGATGAATGTATGATGAATGCTGACAAACAGACATGCTCAACACGCAGGTCCGGGAATCAACCGTCCGGAGAGAAAACCAAAGTCACCAGAGAGCCAAGAAAATCCACTGGAGACTGGGACAATAGGGAACAATCATCATCCTGCAGGGGAGGAAGGCCACCAGAGGCTTCCGGAGGGATCGTCGGTCACAACCGGAGAACAGAGTTCAACATACTGGCGGACGCGCCACAACAACTCGTGCTGGAAATCAGAGATGCCAAGGAGCAACCAGATCTCTGATGAGGATAGATAGGCATTGAGAAAGCTCATCATGCCAACAACTCCGCTGGGGATCCATCTGAGGACATGATGGAGTACTGGGATGTCAATTCACCGAATACTGAATCTTCCAAGAAAAGCACCCATGCTGGGGGAGAGAGGAAGACTACTCTGCTGGAGAGAGGAAAGTTAAAGTCTTCAGTAAACACTCTGCTTGGGGAACTGCCCCACAAAAGTATTTCAACAGCAACCTTGCTGGGAATGCCCCACGGTAGGGCTCAAACAACCCTATACTGGAGATGCCCCACAATAGGGCTAAGAGGGACTTGGAGGAAGAACGTTGTACTGCCGGGTAACTTCAACCAACACTGCACTGAGCAACCTTGCTGAGTAGAAACCAAGAAAATGTTCTGCAGGACAAAGATACAGTCATGCTCGAGATACGAACAATTGTCTTACCTGTTGGTAATCATACCACCCTCGGGAGAGCACTGCGGATCTCCTATGTATCCTTCCATCATTGTGAACGTTCACTTTGTTTAAGAACTATTTTTTTTGAAAAATTTGTTTATTTTGAAAACAATGATACTTTATCAATTAAAACATGCAAAACGTTTGTTGAGTTGAAACAAATAAGAGTGCAAATAATTGGATAAAAGCTCAAATTGATGTAATGGAATGGTAGTCTGCAAAGGGCGAGACTCCATAGATCTGTACAAGTTTGAAATCGGTGATATATATTGGAGAGGGCTACATCGAACATAATGACCTTTCCTCTACCATTCCGAATTTTCGATGTATTCGGAGCTTCAGTCGACGACGAATCGAGAATCCCTGACGGATGACAGATGTACAGCACAGTCTTGTCAAGATGCAGTTACTTGCCAAATCCCTAATTTTTGCCTAGATTGCCCCAGTGTGAGGTGTTCAATCTAGCGGGATGCAAATTCTCTTTTTTTTTTTTTTCAATATCTCTAACTTTTGCCTGGATCGCCCTTTCGGGTTTTCAATCCACCGAGACGCTCCTTTTTGCCTAAGTCGCCCTTTGGGGTGTTCGACTTAGCGAGCTTTTGATTTTTTGTTTTAGGCGAAGTATTTCTTGACTGCATCAGAATTCACAGGACGAGTGAACTTCTTTATCCATCGTAGTAAGTGTTAGAACACTACCTGAAAAGGCTCTCTTGACAACATATGTACATTCATAATTTGGGGTTCACTTGCCCCTGGAATCGGATACGAAAGACAAGACTTTCTTGAGCACAAGGTCACCTTCTCGGAACACACGAGGCTTGACCTTCTTGTTGAATGCTTTTTCACTCTCTGCTGATATGACTGACCATGACACATGGCAGTTGATCTCTTCCTTTCGATCGAATTCAGCATCAGCCAACTTGGGACTTTGAGGGTGCTATTTCTCTTTTGTTTTTTCTTTCTTTTTCTTTCTTTTGATTTGCTTTTGGTTTCTTTTGATTTGGTTTTGCACCCTCCTCCTTCTTTTTTCTTTTTTTTTTTTTTTTTTTTTTTTGATGATGCCCCAGTTGGCCATTCTGCTGATTCTCGAGATGCAGCTGAGTGACCTTCTTTTCTTGCTCAAGAAGTCGGGAAATCTTGTCAGGAATCCCTTCAACATCATCTTCTTCCACTTCGAATACAGGGAATTCAAAATTGGGAGATAACGTCCGATCATTATGTTCAATGGGTTTGAGAAACAACCTGCATAATGATTTTGATATGAAAAGCTCTTTGAAAATCAAACAAGACAATCGTTATGCAGATGAAAAGATTGCTTTTATTCTTGTTTTTAAAGGTTTTTTGTGATCACCAATTTCATGCAAAAAGTGAAAAGGGAAAACAAATGGAAAAACAAATGTTTAACATGAATTATTTGAATGAAAATATCATTGCACAAAATGTCGCCAACAATGTCATCACTTCTCCTTTTGGCATGGGAGAAGGTTTTTTTTTTAACAAAGTGATTATTACAAAGACTTATGGACAACTGTAGGAACGCCCACAATGACCCAATTGTGATAGATCCCACCGGGGATGACAACTGTCAGTATCTCTTTGCATCAGCAGCTTCTGTTTTCTGAACAACCCTTCTGAAGAAAAGTCAGCGCCAGCCCGGGACTTGTGAGCTTCAAGCTTGATTAGCATTGGGACTTAAGTCTTCCAAAATCAGAATACCTGACCTCACGAGGTCTTGAACCTTCACCTTCAGCTGGAAACAACTGTCCACATCATGACCAGGAGCACCCGAATGATACACACAATGCTGTTCAGGCCTATACCACCACCGAGGGTTGACAGGTATGGGCGGCGGGTCTCTGGGAGTAATCAAGTTCCGCTCTATCAGAGTGGGATACAGTTCGGCGTAGGACATGGGGATTGGATCAAAAATGATCTTCTTCCTCTCATTACTTGTACCAGCTTGATTATCAATGGGAGGCTGGTAAGCCTGCTGCTGAGGACGATGTTGTTGATGCTGATATTGCTGAGCTGGCCTTCTCTGTTACTGTTGAGTTGCTGGAATAGTCACAGCAGCAGCCTGACGATTCTGTCCTCTGTTTGCACTCCTCCGACGGTGCACATCATTTGTTTCACTTTCTCCCCTTTTGGATGCCCCAGAGGATGGTTTCTTAGAACCGGAAGAACTTGAAGAGCCAGGATGGCGAATCGGAGCGAGGGTTGTTCTGACATTAACGGTCTCTGCAGCAAGAGGCTGTTCACCAATTCTGATCCCCTTCAATTCATCACCCACGGCATAATCATCGACGAGAATAGTGACAGCAACATTCTCATGAACGGGTACATCCACTGGTGGAGCACGGTGGACTGGTGGAATCACGACTTCCAGTCTCTGGGCTAAGGCACGCAGCTCCTCTTTCCCCTGAACAACTCCTTGCATCATTGTCATGAACTGGGCCATGTTTGCCCTCATCTCAGCCAACTCAACTTGTACTTGATCCATGTTGCGTTGATGGTTGAGTCGCGTTGAGTAGCGGTGCGGCCTCTGATCAGCTATCCTGCCTGAACACAGGAACCAAAGTGAGAAGACGGCACAAGAACACCTGTTATGCAAATGATATGAGTATGATGTTAAATGATGTGTACGATGCACATGATATGCTCATTTCTCAGGCATTCAAAGAGCCTGACCCATCCTCAAAAGATGGCAACCGGCAGCAACAAGAGAACAACAGGATACAAGGAAAACGAGAACAACAGGGAAATACTGACAGCCTTATCTATACATAAGGGTAAAAAGGTCATACAACCAAGTCAACAAAATATTCGCATAAACAGAGTACAAAGAAATGAATCCCATCCAACAAGCCTGGAGGTGATTCAGCAACAAAGATCCAAAAGACGGAGTACAAACAAATGAATCCCATCCAACAAGCCTGGAGGTGATTCTCAACAAAATACAATCAAAGATGCAAACTAAGACAGACGGTCTTCCGGAATGAGGGTCTTCAGGTAATGGCACTGGTCTATCAACAGTGTGCATTCTGAACATTCTGGTAGAGGGGTAATCTTCTCTTTCAACTGTCTTCTAAGCTCCAAGACTTCTCCTCCAAGATAGTCCTCTGATTTCTGTCTCAACTCCATCTCTTTCTTCAACTGAATGTCCTTGTCTTTGAGTTGCTTCTCTAAATCTCTGATCTTCTTCTGGTAGTTGACTTCTGCTCTCTGCAGCCTCAAGCACTCCCTATGTTCTGCATCCAACATAGACTCCATCTCATCATACGATCTCTTCTTACTCCTTGCTCTGCCAGCATCCTCTCCTTGCACTTCCCTGAGTTGATGGGCCAAGTGCAGCTTATCAGCTTTAGCCTTGTACAACTTCATCTGAGTGTCTTGCTCTTTCTCTCTCAGACGGCGACTCTCCATCAGGGCTTGCTTATAGTGCTCAGCAGGCACACTATCAGCAAGAACCAAAGGTGGTTGCTCCTGCAACGGCTCCATCCTATCGTAGGGTAGCAGCAAAGTTTCCACTCTCTTCTTTACCCAATCAGTGTAATCGGGCATTGCAATGGCAAACTTCTTCCCTAAGACGGATCCATCCTTCAATCCAACATCTCTCCAGGCTCTCCCTATCTGCTCTAACCTAACGGGGTCATCCTTCTTCTCAAAATACACACTCTCAGCTACTTCAGCTTCAAGTGGTCTTCTACTCATAACAAACCCTAACTGGCGAAGAGAAAGAACTGGGTTGTAATTGATACAGCCTTTGGTCCCCACAAGTGGCACGTTCCGGAATTCACCACAACTCATGATAACATTCTTCACATCCATCCGGTATGACTGCCATCTGATGTCGTAGGAGGTGAGTGACATGACCCTCTGAGTCCACTTAAGAGTGCTCTGGGTATCCACAAAGGGTCCACTGACGGGCAGAAGCGACATGAACCATCTGAACAGGAGAGGTAAACAGCACCTGATGGCTCCACCCTTACCATGCCTACTGTGAATAGCATAGTAAGTGTCAGCTAAAAGGGTGGGGACTGGATTCCCTCCAATGAAGATAATGATAGCAGCATGGTCAATGAAATTAGGCATACTTGGGAATAAGATGATCCCATAGATCATGGCAGCAAGCTGTGCGTGAAAAACTTCCCAATTCCCCTTCTCTGCTTCATCTCTGGCTACTCTCAACAGAAACTTCAATGGCAGACCCACTACTTCCCCACAGGGCTTCCAATTCTCACCAACTTCCTTGACACTCATTCGTAGAGCTCTGGCAATTAATCTGAAGTCAACCTCCTTTGGGATGTCCAAGAAGGGAGTCTGATGCTGAACCGGGACGTTCATCAGAATAGAGTACTCCTCGAGAGTAGGTGCTAGCTGATAATCTTGAAATGTGAAGCATCTGAGCTCTGGATCATAGAACTGTAGTAGTGTCTGCAGAGGCACCGGATCCACTACTGTCTTCAGCACTGTCAAGATATCTCCATACTGTCCAACGAAACTCTTCAGACGATCATCAGTCACAAGACTACTCAACTCAATCAGTGAGGTCAACGGCTCACGATGGAAACTGTAAGAACAGGTCTTCCTTTTCAGCTCAGGGACTGTTGCCATCTCTATCAGTAGACAAGCTCTGGAATGTACCTGAGAAATGATATGCATGCAGAGATTAGTTTTTTTTCTTTTTTTTTTTTGATTTTTTTTTTACTGCGTTTCTTTTGAAAAAAATAAATATGCTATGATGCAAATGATGCAGACTGGACTGGCTGGTTATGCAAATCTCTGATCACTAGGTCGAAGCTTCAGTCAAAATCAGAACCCAAATCCAACTTAAAGACCCAAGGTCAACTGAACACACTGTCTGAACACAAAGTCACCAACAGAACCAAGTCACCAACGGTACCTGTAATGATTAACCCTTCCCCACTCACGGGTGTAGTCTAGGCCAGGGTAAAGGCTGAGAGAAACGCAGCATAAATAACCTTTCGCAGAATACCATCATATACACACCCGAAGTATGTAACGACGATACCCCACCAGGGTCTGAACTGCTCGTGATATCAATGTTCCGCTAAGTGGCGCCATACCACCCGCTTCCCATGAATCACTCTATTCCTAGGTATCCTAGATTTCACTCATGGTCTGGGTATTGGACCTTTTACCTCAACTGATTCCCACCCCACAAAGAAAAACAGACAACCAGCCAGGCAGAATGAATAATGAATATGAATGCAAACATTAATGCACACAATCAATGCAATCAATAAATGAAATGAACAAATAATGAATGCAATAAATAAACACAGCACAAAGCAACCAAAACCCTAATCCTAGAGAGCGCTAGGAGAGACTCGCTCAGGGAAGATGGACCAGCAAGAGGTCAACTTCTCTATTTCCCCAGCAGAGTCGCCAGCTGTCGCATCACGCGAAAAACCGGCGGGAAACGAAGAACAACAGAGCCGCCACCGTGCGTTATTTATCCCAAAAGAGGGAAAGGAAACGCTCGAAGTAAACCTGGAAAAGACATGGTCTCGCGACCAAAGAGAATGGGATCGGGAGTCGGTTATGCGAAGGGAAGGTATTAGCACCCCTACGCATCCGTCGTACTCGACGGGATCCACGCACAATAGGAAGGAAAAATGGTTGCTAAAACACTGCTTAAACTCACACACACTGGCTGAAAGAGACACAAGAAAACAGACAAGACTGACTCGGCAGGACATCGTATCCTGGGCCTACTTAGTCTATCAGGCATAGACATCAGAGTCGAAGTAGTTCGGACTGGGGAAACGACACATGCTCGCTAGGATGTCGCATCCTATGCATACGTATCTCCTTTGGACGAAGGAGAATCAGAGCATTCGTAGCTCGGCTAACACGCACACAAACAAACACAGGCAAAGGCAAACGTGGAGCCTGAATGCCAATCGCTGGACTTACATCAGCATCCGAACCAAAACACACACAAAGAGGCAAACGTGGAGCCCGATTGCCAATCACTGGACTTACATCAGCATCCGAACCAAAACACACGCAAGGGTGGTTAAGACACAAAGGGTTGAAAAAGAAAAAGGGCGCCCGGAGAGATCAGCTCATCTCCTGCCTACGTACCTCATCTGGTATGAGGATCAGGGCGACGTAGTTCCCCTACGCAGGGAAAAAGGACTAGCCTAACCAGATAACAGAGGGAGACACAACACTAGGGAGACTACGACTCGAGCCTAGATGTTGTCATGCAAAGTTGTCCCTAAGTTAAGGTTTCTAGCTAACAGACACAGGAAAAAGAAGGATCTCGATTGCAACTAGGGCAAGAGAAAGGGGGGGTCTCAATCGCAACGAGGGCGAGAGAAGAGAAAGGTCTCAATCGCAACGAGGGCGAGAGAAGAGAATGTCTCAATCGCAACGAGGGCGAGAGAAGGGAATTAGTGTTAGTTGTTAGTCAAACTCGACAAGACATCGCATCTCGTGCCTACGTATCTCATCTGAACATGAGAATCAGAGTTGCCGTAGTTCGGCTACGGAGGGACAAAGGTCTCGATTGCAACTAGGGCAAGAGAAAGGGAAAGTCTCGATCGCAACGAGGGCGAGAGAAAGGAAAAGGCTCGATCGCAACGAGGGCGAGAGAAAGGAAAAGGCTCGATCGCAACGAGGGCGAGAGAAAGGAAAAGGCTCGATCGCAACGAGGGCGAGAGAAAGGATCGCAACGAGGGCGAAAGCAAACAAGGATTAGTCTAAACTAAACCTAACTTGCACAGGAAGCAAGTCAAACAAACATACAAGCGCAGATAGCACACACTATACACAAGCAAGTGGCTCAAACAAGGGTTAGGTTTTAGTCGAGGGGTCATATCAACCTCAACAAACAAACCTCTGGAACTGGGTAAGTGTGCTCTTAACCTTGACATTGAGAGCCAAGGTGAAGCAAATGAAAGGGGATGAGGGGTGTGCCTCATTGCTCTTATCCCTGGCCAGGGAGAGCTTTTGACAAGAATGTGTGGGTTCAGAAAGTGGGAACCCTTCTACACATTTGATACTGACTCAACTGTGCAATTGCACAAGATCTTGGGTTTTTATCTGTAATGCATCAACATAGTGGTGTGAGCAAAACAGAAGACACACTGAATAGCAGGGGATAGGTTGCTTATCCCTTGGTTCTGCCAATTGCCTCTTCACTTAGGAGGTCTTTGACTCTGTACAAGGACAAATTAAACATACACAGACATTGCCTCTTAAGGAGGACTTCAGACAGTTGCCTGGCCAAGTAACAGGCCAGGTCTTCCAGACTACATGAAGAAAAAGGGATTACCTCAAAGCAAATTGCTAAATAGCAAAGCAAAGCAAGTTCAAAGAACTAAGCAACTAATGGTACCTGAAATAGTCAAACAGATCAGTACACAATTCACAAGTTAAAGCAAAGGAAATAGGAATCAACAGTCAAATCAGATAATCAAATGCGCAAAGCACAAGACTCAAATCATATGAGTCAAGCCACCTACAAAACCAAGAGGTTAAACAATGCTATTCAAGCAAACTCAATCAAAAGAAATTGATCTCAATGGTCATTTGGTGTTCAACCTGAAAACATAAGCTCAACAGTAAGTAACTGGACCACTAGGACAAGCCTAGGGTCAAAAAGGAATGAGAAAGTCAAAACAGCAAATGAAAGTCAACCAAAATCAAGTTCAAACATTTAAGAAGCAAGCTCAATTGGTCTCAAGTTTATATCATGCATCATCATCATTTCACAAACAAAAGAAGGCAAAGCATGGCAAATTGGTGCTCAAAGAAGTCAACAGAATGACTTGCATCAAAAGTCAACTCAAACATTTTCAAAAATCACCAAATAAATCATGATCAATCCTAACACCTAGCATTGTAAGCATGTAAAATTTCATCACATTTGGACAAGTGGAAGGCAGTCAATGAAAATCATAAAGTCAAAGCAAATTTGAACATGCTCAATGAAGTCAACAGCAAGACTTAGCTCAAAACCAAACATAATCAATTCCAAAAATCACCAAATAATTCATGCTCAATCACAATCCATAACATGACATGCATATAAGATTTCAGCTCAATTGGATCATGGGAAGATGGTCAATTAAAATCAGAAAGTCAAAAACAATCCAAGCAAGCACAAAGAAGTCAAACAAACATGTATCAACTTCAAAAAATCATAACTAAATGAAAACAGATGAGAAATGAATGGGATTAACACCAATGCAAAGCTCAAGATGTCTAGTATGCACATGTAAAATTTCATGATCATCCAATAAAGTATGAGAATTTCCCAAATGAAATGGCAGGATGTGTCACACAAAGTCAACATTTGACTAGGCAGGGAAGAAAAATCTCAAACAAATAGGAAATGGCACAATTAATTCCAAGAAAAATCACAAGTCAACTAGACACATAAGAGAAGGTTCATGCAAAATTTCACATTAATTGGAAGTCAGGAAGCATGTCCACAAAAATCAGGAAGTTGCATATCATTGGTGTGACACACATTGTCACACCCTACTTCAAAAATTCATATCTTACAAACCACATATGATAAATTCAAGAACTCTACATCAAAACAAACATGAATGAGTGTAGATTAACCACAAAAAATTTCAGGGGCATTGGATACATCCTCATCATTTCACAAAAGGATTGGCAAAAGGTATGAAATATGCATACATGTTAAGAAACCTAAAGCCATTAAAAATCCAGCCAGTCAAAAAAAATATTAAAAATCATGATAAAAAAGTAGGCATTCTCATGAACATGATGAAAAACATTTCATGATTTTTGGAGTTGAAATGCACGAGTTATGAATTTTGTAAGATTGGCATGGTAAATGAAATAAAAATTAAGAAAAATAAAATGATTTATGGAATAAATAGGCTGGAGTGGCAAAACGGTAAATAGGAGAGTCACTAAGTGAAACTCTGCGTTTCACTTAGTGACGTGTTGGCACGGCATTCGCTTCATGGGAAAACAACACAAAACACATGCAGAGGCTCGGTTTTATGGATCAAACACGATGCAATTAGGGTTCTAACACGTTCAACATCAAAAATTTTCCAGATTTTCAGCAAGAAAAAAGTGTAACCAAAATCAACAATCCACATACCACTGTGTTCATCTCTTAATGCTCATCAACAATACATCATTAACTTAGCCTGATTCTAATCGTATCGAACAAAATGAGCAAGAAAAGATTTGGCAACCAAACTTGAAATCACAATAACTCATTCGATTCTTAATGAAAATGAAAACCACAAAGTGCAACACACTCCTTAATCAAAGATCTATCCCAAACACATCATAATTTCAAGAATGGTAAGGAATGATTTCTAACCTCCCAATGACGGCAGACTTGGAATAGTGAGCTTTGAGCTTCGAAAGGTGGAAACAGAAGCTTTACACGGTTCAGGTTGATGGATGGTTGAACAATTTCAGCTCAGTTGCACTCCGTTTTCCTCCAACCGCGATCTGCCATGGAAGAAGCTAAGCATAACAGTTGGTGAAATTTGCTTTACAGTTGTGGTATTAAGCCTTCAAAGGGTTCAAGAATGGTGGCATATGATGTAACAACCAAGGTCAGCACGAGTCCTCTTGCAAATTTCAGCAAAGGTTCAAAAATGAAGAAATGCCATTTTTGAGAGAGAGAGTTTTTGTTCTTGTATTGAGGCTGCTAGGGTTTACCAATTGACAGAAAAAGTGATTTATATGGTCTGTTTTATGTTGGTTAATGATGTGCTAATCAAGCTTTGCTCAAATGACACCAAATGCTAAACTTGCTAATTTCCAACAAGTGGTAAGGAGGGTGTGTAATTCTGCACGAATTGGGCCTTGTGCAAGCTTCAAATGACATTCCAAAACAATTCCAAATGACCAAAAGTGTTGAAAATGATTAATTCAAAAATCCAATTTTGCACCTCACTTGAATTTAAACATGATAGTTCAAAAAGGGCCATTTTGATTGGCAATGTTTTGGCACATGAAATTTATATTTTTGGAAAGAGGAGATGAAATGTGGTTTGTAGGAAAAAACCCCACCAAAATTGGCCAAATGGTTTGAGAGATATGGCCTTTTGAAGTTCAAGATTTTGTGAAAATGATTTGATCATATCTTGACAACCATGCATGGGAATTGAGAGTTCTTGGACTTTTTGGAAATGGGAGAATAAGCTCTTCAACTTTCATGTTGGGCAAAAATTCATTTGAAGCTTGTATCATGATGTAAGTTTGGGATCAAGAAGTTTCCATTTTTGGCAGTTAAAATTACAGGTCCACTTTCTATTTTTGGAAATTTTCTGATTGGCTTCAAATTCTTCAATGATATTGTTTGCCATGATAAATGAGGCCTATTGGGACATGAATAAGCTCTCTCAAACCAAATCCATCCATCAAAACCATAAAATCAACCACAGTCGACCAACTTTGACTTCTCTAGGGTTTCTGACTGATTGTGCATGAACTGATGACTTCTGGACATCCAACCCTTGACTTAAACACTTCAAATGGACCTCCAAGTCATGTGAACAAATGGGGCCAACCCTAGGGCCTTGGCTCCTTGAGAAACACCCTTGCTTGCTTGGTTGACTGATCTCCTGATCAGTTTGACCTAATTTCTTGACTGGCTTGCACTTGAGGCAACTGGGACAATGCGATGCTATGAAATGGACCATGATATGCTATGACCTAAGATGAAAATGTATGTACAATGACAGGTGCAAATTTGAGGTGCTACAGCTGCCCCTATTCAATCAGCTGGGAACCCGAATGGATGATAGCAGCGGCTGTCAGACTTTCAGGGTAAACAGGGATTGAATACTAAGAACCGTAGAAATTTGCACCGACTGGATATAATATATTTTTTTTGTTTTTGTTTTCAAAGGGTATGGCCACATCCAGACATCGCAACGACGATGAATGGGAAAAGAAATCCCAACTAGATGCCAACGGACAACTAAGGGAGACTCACGTTTATCGACACCAACGGAGAGGAGGAAAACTCAGCCAGACGTCATAGGACGAAAGGGAGACTCACGTTTATTGACACCAACGGAGAGGAGGAAAACTCAGCCAGACGTCATAGGACGAAAGGGAGACTCACGTTTATCGACACCAACGGAGAGGAGGAAAACTCAGCCAGACGTCATAGGACGAAAGGGAGACTCACGTTTATCGACACCAACGGAGAGGAGGAAAACTCAGCCAGACGTCATAGGACGAAAGGGAGACTCACGTTTATCGACACCAACGGAGAGGAGGAAAACTCAGCCAGACGTCATAGGACGAAAGGGAGACTCACGTTTATCGACACCAACGGAGAGGAGGAAAACTCAGCCAGACGTCATAGGACGAAAGGGAGACTCACGTTTATCGACACCAACAGAGAGGAGGAAAACTCAGCCAGACGTCATAGGACGAAAGGGAGACTCACGTTTATCGACACCAACGGAGAGGAGGAAAACTCAGCCAGACGTCATAGGACGAAAGGGAGACTCACGTTTATCGACACCAACGGAGAGGAGGAAAACTCAGCCAGACGTCATAGGACGAAAGGGAGACTCACGTTTATCGACACCAACGGAGAGGAGGGAAACTCAGCCAGACGTCATAGGACGAAAGGGAGACTCACGTTTATCGACACCAACGGAGAGGAGGAAAACTCAGCCAGACGTCATAGGACGAAAGGGAGACTCACGTTATGAACATCGAAAGAGGGTGTTTACCGACATCAAAAGGAAACCAGACACTTACGCATGACTGGAAATCACCGAAGGATGGTGTTTACCGACACCAAAGAAGACCAGACACTTACGCATGACTGGAAATCACCGAAGGATGGTGTTTACCGACACCAAAGAAGACCAGACACTTACGCATGACTGGAAATCACCGAAGGATGGTGTTTACCGACACCAAAGAAACAACACACGCGGGTGCTGACGGGATACTGACATCCACAAGATGACAGGGCAAGGCTGAACACTTGCAGGGGGTCTCACTGGGGAACAAGGTCACGACAGCGAGCAAACAGGAAGGAACACCAAGGATACCGGGTTGTAGGTATGAAACGGGTGACCGACCAAACGTGAATTGGTTTGTGTTCCAAAACACTCAACATCCTGAAGAGGGCTAGAAAAGCAGTCTTGTTAGAGGATGAACATTCGATTCCACAAGGAATACGAATCTTACTCTGCTGGAGATAACAATCAAAAGATTGACCAAAGAGTGCATGAGATATATTATCTATAGCCGTCAAAACGTAGATAATACACTCGCATGGAAAATTATCCATAACCGGGTTGTAGGTTGTTAAATGGATAAATCAACCGACAAGAAAGGCATCAGGGTACCAGGACTAGGTATGCAAAAGATGACCAATCAAGAGAGGATAAAGTTGCTAACTCGGAGCAAATATCCAAAAAGAAGGTGAAGACCCAATGGGGACAATACTGCTTGATCAAGGCAAGTATCCAAAGGGGAAAGAATATCAATACCGCAAAGCGGATACTGATAACTGCAAAGAGGGGATTACATCTACCGGTTTGTAGGCAGAAAACCACGGAAAAGTAACCAGTCATCATCGGGATGAGCACAAAGGGTTAATTCCAACAAGGGGATGAAAGTGGGATTTTACAACTACCAGCTTGTGGGTAGAAAACCACAAAGATAGGACTTACAACTACCGGTTAGTAGGTAGAGGCCAGCAAATTCCGCTGAGGATAAGATGAATGAGTGCCGGTTAGTGAGCAACTATTCATTTATGCCCCAGGGAAGCACAAGAAACAGTCGACGGGGAGCCAGTTTAGGATCGATCCAAAAAGGCAGACTGAAACAAGACTCATCCTAATGAGGAAGGAACTCAATAGGGAAAACCCATCCCAGTGTGTGTTGGGAGGGAACGGGGAAACAACCGTCATCCACGAGGATGTATCTCAGTGGGGAAATGGCAGGAAAGGATAGACACTTTCTGCTTAAGGGGTTGGCTCTACATGGAGAGATCAGACACACCCATATCTGCTAGAGGAAAATCTACTGGAGAGATTCTTATCACCAAACAGCAGGAGGCAACAATCAACAGATACATGGCAACAGCTGCAACATGAGTATCCGAATGCTATGATTATGCATGTATGCATTATGCATGATGAATGTATGATGAATGCTGACAAACAGACATGCTCAACACGCAGGTCCGGGAATCAACCGTCCGGAGAGAAAACCAAAGTCACCAGAGAGCCAAGAAAATCCACTGGAGACTGGGACAATAGGGAACAATCATCATCCTGCAGGGGAGGAAGGCCACCAGAGGCTTCCGGAGGGATCGTCGGTCACAACCGGAGAACAGAGTTCAACATACTGGCGGACGCGCCACAACAACTCGTGCTGGAAATCAGAGATGCCAAGGAGCAACCAGATCTCTGATGAGGATAGATAGGCATTGAGAAAGCTCATCATGCCAACAACTCCGCTGGGGATCCATCTGAGGACATGATGGAGTACTGGGATGTCAATTCACCGAATACTGAATCTTCCAAGAAAAGCACCCATGCTGGGGGAGAGAGGAAGACTACTCTGCTGGAGAGAGGAAAGTTAAAGTCTTCAGTAAACACTCTGCTTGGGGAACTGCCCCACAAAAGTATTTCAACAGCAACCTTGCTGGGAATGCCCCACGGTAGGGCTCAAACAACCCTATACTGGAGATGCCCCACAATAGGGCTAAGAGGGACTTGGAGGAAGAACGTTGTACTGCCGGGTAACTTCAACCAACACTGCACTGAGCAACCTTGCTGAGTAGAAACCAAGAAAATGTTCTGCAGGACAAAGATACAGTCATGCTCGAGATACGAACAATTGTCTTACCTGTTGGTAATCATACCACCCTCGGGAGAGCACTGCGGATCTCCTATGTATCCTTCCATCATTGTGAACGTTCACTTTGTTTAAGAACTATTTTTTTTGAAAAATTTGTTTATTTTGAAAACAATGATACTTTATCAATTAAAACATGCAAAACGTTTGTTGAGTTGAAACAAATAAGAGTGCAAATAATTGGATAAAAGCTCAAATTGATGTAATGGAATGGTAGTCTGCAAAGGGCGAGACTCCATAGATCTGTACAAGTTTGAAATCGGTGATATATATTGGAGAGGGCTACATCGAACATAATGACCTTTCCTCTACCATTCCGAATTTTCGATGTATTCGGAGCTTCAGTCGACGACGAATCGAGAATCCCTGACGGATGACAGATGTACAGCACAGTCTTGTCAAGATGCAGTTACTTGCCAAATCCCTAATTTTTGCCTAGATTGCCCCAGTGTGAGGTGTTCAATCTAGCGGGATGCAAATTCTCTTTTTTTTTTTTTCAATATCTCTAACTTTTGCCTGGATCGCCCTTTCGGGTTTTCAATCCACCGAGACGCTCCTTTTTGCCTAAGTCGCCCTTTGGGGTGTTCGACTTAGCGAGCTTTTGATTTTTTGTTTTAGGCGAAGTATTTCTTGACTGCATCAGAATTCACAGGACGAGTGAACTTCTTTATCCATCGTAGTAAGTGTTAGAACACTACCTGAAAAGGCTCTCTTGACAACATATGTACATTCATAATTTGGGGTTCACTTGCCCCTGGAATCGGATACGAAAGACAAGACTTTCTTGAGCACAAGGTCACCTTCTCGGAACACACGAGGCTTGACCTTCTTGTTGAATGCTTTTTCACTCTCTGCTGATATGACTGACCATGACACATGGCAGTTGATCTCTTCCTTTCGATCGAATTCAGCATCAGCCAACTTGGGACTTTGAGGGTGCTATTTCTCTTTTGTTTTTTCTTTCTTTTTCTTTCTTTTGATTTGCTTTTGGTTTCTTTTGATTTGGTTTTGCACCCTCCTCCTTCTTTTTTCTTTTTTTTTTTTTTTTTTTTTTTTTTGATGATGCCCCAGTTGGCCATTCTGCTGATTCTCGAGATGCAGCTGAGTGACCTTCTTTTCTTGCTCAAGAAGTCGGGAAATCTTGTCAGGAATCCCTTCAACATCATCTTCTTCCACTTCGAATACAGGGAATTCAAAATTGGGAGATAACGTCCGATCATTATGTTCAATGGGTTTGAGAAACAACCTGCATAATGATTTTGATATGAAAAGCTCTTTGAAAATCAAACAAGACAATCGTTATGCAGATGAAAAGATTGCTTTTATTCTTGTTTTTAAAGGTTTTTTGTGATCACCAATTTCATGCAAAAAGTGAAAAGGGAAAACAAATGGAAAAACAAATGTTTAACATGAATTATTTGAATGAAAATATCATTGCACAAAATGTCGCCAACAATGTCATCACTTCTCCTTTTGGCATGGGAGAAGGTTTTTTTTTTTAACAAAGTGATTATTACAAAGACTTATGGACAACTGTAGGAACGCCCACAATGACCCAATTGTGATAGATCCCACCGGGGATGACAACTGTCAGTATCTCTTTGCATCAGCAGCTTCTGTTTTCTGAACAACCCTTCTGAAGAAAAGTCAGCGCCAGCCCGGGACTTGTGAGCTTCAAGCTTGATTAGCATTGGGACTTAAGTCTTCCAAAATCAGAATACCTGACCTCACGAGGTCTTGAACCTTCACCTTCAGCTGGAAACAACTGTCCACATCATGACCAGGAGCACCCGAATGATACACACAATGCTGTTCAGGCCTATACCACCACCGAGGGTTGACAGGTATGGGCGGCGGGTCTCTGGGAGTAATCAAGTTCCGCTCTATCAGAGTGGGATACAGTTCGGCGTAGGACATGGGGATTGGATCAAAAATGATCTTCTTCCTCTCATTACTTGTACCAGCTTGATTATCAATGGGAGGCTGGTAAGCCTGCTGCTGAGGACGATGTTGTTGATGCTGATATTGCTGAGCTGGCCTTCTCTGTTACTGTTGAGTTGCTGGAATAGTCACAGCAGCAGCCTGACGATTCTGTCCTCTGTTTGCACTCCTCCGACGGTGCACATCATTTGTTTCACTTTCTCCCCTTTTGGATGCCCCAGAGGATGGTTTCTTAGAACCGGAAGAACTTGAAGAGCCAGGATGGCGAATCGGAGCGAGGGTTGTTCTGACATTAACGGTCTCTGCAGCAAGAGGCTGTTCACCAATTCTGATCCCCTTCAATTCATCACCCACGGCATAATCATCGACGAGAATAGTGACAGCAACATTCTCATGAACGGGTACATCCACTGGTGGAGCACGGTGGACTGGTGGAATCACGACTTCCAGTCTCTGGGCTAAGGCACGCAGCTCCTCTTTCCCCTGAACAACTCCTTGCATCATTGTCATGAACTGGGCCATGTTTGCCCTCATCTCAGCCAACTCAACTTGTACTTGATCCATGTTGCGTTGATGGTTGAGTCGCGTTGAGTAGCGGTGCGGCCTCTGATCAGCTATCCTGCCTGAACACAGGAACCAAAGTGAGAAGACGGCACAAGAACACCTGTTATGCAAATGATATGAGTATGATGTTAAATGATGTGTACGATGCACATGATATGCTCATTTCTCAGGCATTCAAAGAGCCTGACCCATCCTCAAAAGATGGCAACCGGCAGCAACAAGAGAACAACAGGATACAAGGAAAACGAGAACAACAGGGAAATACTGACAGCCTTATCTATACATAAGGGTAAAAAGGTCATACAACCAAGTCAACAAAATATTCGCATAAACAGAGTACAAAGAAATGAATCCCATCCAACAAGCCTGGAGGTGATTCAGCAACAAAGATCCAAAAGACGGAGTACAAACAAATGAATCCCATCCAACAAGCCTGGAGGTGATTCTCAACAAAATACAATCAAAGATGCAAACTAAGACAGACGGTCTTCCGGAATGAGGGTCTTCAGGTAATGGCACTGGTCTATCAACAGTGTGCATTCTGAACATTCTGGTAGAGGGGTAATCTTCTCTTTCAACTGTCTTCTAAGCTCCAAGACTTCTCCTCCAAGATAGTCCTCTGATTTCTGTCTCAACTCCATCTCTTTCTTCAACTGAATGTCCTTGTCTTTGAGTTGCTTCTCTAAATCTCTGATCTTCTTCTGGTAGTTGACTTCTGCTCTCTGCAGCCTCAAGCACTCCCTATGTTCTGCATCCAACATAGACTCCATCTCATCATACGATCTCTTCTTACTCCTTGCTCTGCCAGCATCCTCTCCTTGCACTTCCCTGAGTTGATGGGCCAAGTGCAGCTTATCAGCTTTAGCCTTGTACAACTTCATCTGAGTGTCTTGCTCTTTCTCTCTCAGACGGCGACTCTCCATCAGGGCTTGCTTATAGTGCTCAGCAGGCACACTATCAGCAAGAACCAAAGGTGGTTGCTCCTGCAACGGCTCCATCCTATCGTAGGGTAGCAGCAAAGTTTCCACTCTCTTCTTTACCCAATCAGTGTAATCGGGCATTGCAATGGCAAACTTCTTCCCTAAGACGGATCCATCCTTCAATCCAACATCTCTCCAGGCTCTCCCTATCTGCTCTAACCTAACGGGGTCATCCTTCTTCTCAAAATACACACTCTCAGCTACTTCAGCTTCAAGTGGTCTTCTACTCATAACAAACCCTAACTGGCGAAGAGAAAGAACTGGGTTGTAATTGATACAGCCTTTGGTCCCCACAAGTGGCACGTTCCGGAATTCACCACAACTCATGATAACATTCTTCACATCCATCCGGTATGACTGCCATCTGATGTCGTAGGAGGTGAGTGACATGACCCTCTGAGTCCACTTAAGAGTGCTCTGGGTATCCACAAAGGGTCCACTGACGGGCAGAAGCGACATGAACCATCTGAACAGGAGAGGTAAACAGCACCTGATGGCTCCACCCTTACCATGCCTACTGTGAATAGCATAGTAAGTGTCAGCTAAAAGGGTGGGGACTGGATTCCCTCCAATGAAGATAATGATAGCAGCATGGTCAATGAAATTAGGCATACTTGGGAATAAGATGATCCCATAGATCATGGCAGCAAGCTGTGCGTGAAAAACTTCCCAATTCCCCTTCTCTGCTTCATCTCTGGCTACTCTCAACAGAAACTTCAATGGCAGACCCACTACTTCCCCACAGGGCTTCCAATTCTCACCAACTTCCTTGACACTCATTCGTAGAGCTCTGGCAATTAATCTGAAGTCAACCTCCTTTGGGATGTCCAAGAAGGGAGTCTGATGCTGAACCGGGACGTTCATCAGAATAGAGTACTCCTCGAGAGTAGGTGCTAGCTGATAATCTTGAAATGTGAAGCATCTGAGCTCTGGATCATAGAACTGTAGTAGTGTCTGCAGAGGCACCGGATCCACTACTGTCTTCAGCACTGTCAAGATATCTCCATACTGTCCAACGAAACTCTTCAGACGATCATCAGTCACAAGACTACTCAACTCAATCAGTGAGGTCAACGGCTCACGATGGAAACTGTAAGAACAGGTCTTCCTTTTCAGCTCGGGGACTGTTGCCATCTCTATCAGTAGACAAGCTCTGGAATGTACCTGAGAAATGATATGCATGCAGAGATTAGTTTTTTTTTCTTTTTTTTTTTTTGATTTTTTTTTTACTGCGTTTCTTTTGAAAAAAATAAATATGCTATGATGCAAATGATGCAGACTGGACTGGCTGGTTGTGCAAATCTCTGATCACTAGGTCGAAGCTTCAGTCAAAATCAGAACCCAAATCCAACTTAAAGACCCAAGGTCAACTGAACACACTGTCTGAACACAAAGTCACCAACAGAACCAAGTCACCAACGGTACCTGTAATGATTAACCCTTCCCCACTCACGGGTGTAGTCTAGGCCAGGGTAAAGGCTGAGAGAAACGCAGCATAAATAACCTTTCGCAGAATACCATCATATACACACCCGAAGTATGTAACGACGATACCCCACCAGGGTCTGAACTGCTCGTGATATCAATGTTCCGCTAAGTGGCGCCATACCACCCGCTTCCCATGAATCACTCTATTCCTAGGTATCCTAGATTTCACTCATGGTCTGGGTATTGGACCTTTTACCTCAACTGATTCCCACCCCACAAAGAAAAACAGACAACCAGCCAGGCAGAATGAATAATGAATATGAATGCAAACATTAATGCACACAATCAATGCAATCAATAAATGAAATGAACAAATAATGAATGCAATAAATAAACACAGCACAAAGCAACCAAAACCCTAATCCTAGAGAGCGCTAGGAGAGACTCGCTCAGGGAAGATGGACCAGCAAGAGGTCAACTTCTCTATTTCCCCAGCAGAGTCGCCAGCTGTCGCATCACGCGAAAAACCGGCGGGAAACGAAGAACAACAGAGCCGCCACCGTGCGTTATTTATCCCAAAAGAGGGAAAGGAAACGCTCGAAGTAAACCTGGAAAAGACATGGTCTCGCGACCAAAGAGAATGGGATCGGGAGTCGGTTATGCGAAGGGAAGGTATTAGCACCCCTACGCATCCGTCGTACTCGACGGGATCCACGCACAATAGGAAGGAAAAATGGTTGCTAAAACACTGCTTAAACTCACACACACTGGCTGAAAGAGACACAAGAAAACAGACAAGACTGACTCGGCAGGACATCGTATCCTGGGCCTACTTAGTCTATCAGGCATAGACATCAGAGTCGAAGTAGTTCGGACTGGGGAAACGACACATGCTCGCTAGGATGTCGCATCCTATGCATACGTATCTCCTTTGGACGAAGGAGAATCAGAGCATTCGTAGCTCGGCTAACACGCACACAAACAAACACAGGCAAAGGCAAACGTGGAGCCTGAATGCCAATCGCTGGACTTACATCAGCATCCGAACCAAAACACACACAAAGAGGCAAACGTGGAGCCCGATTGCCAATCACTGGACTTACATCAGCATCCGAACCAAAACACACGCAAGGGTGGTTAAGACACAAAGGGTTGAAAAAGAAAAAGGGCGCCCGGAGAGATCAGCTCATCTCCTGCCTACGTACCTCATCTGGTATGAGGATCAGGGCGACGTAGTTCCCCTACGCAGGGAAAAAGGACTAGCCTAACCAGATAACAGAGGGAGACACAACACTAGGGAGACTACGACTCGAGCCTAGATGTTGTCATGCAAAGTTGTCCCTAAGTTAAGGTTTCTAGCTAACAGACACAGGAAAAAGAAGGATCTCGATTGCAACTAGGGCAAGAGAAAGGGGGGGTCTCAATCGCAACGAGGGCGAGAGAAGAGAAAGGTCTCAATCGCAACGAGGGCGAGAGAAGAGAATGTCTCAATCGCAACGAGGGCGAGAGAAGGGAATTAGTGTTAGTTGTTAGTCAAACTCGACAAGACATCGCATCTCGTGCCTACGTATCTCATCTGAACATGAGAATCAGAGTTGCCGTAGTTCGGCTACGGAGGGACAAAGGTCTCGATTGCAACTAGGGCAAGAGAAAGGGAAAGTCTCGATCGCAACGAGGGCGAGAGAAAGGAAAAGGCTCGATCGCAACGAGGGCGAGAGAAAGGAAAAGGCTCGATCGCAACGAGGGCGAGAGAAAGGAAAAGGCTCGATCGCAACGAGGGCGAGAGAAAGGATCGCAACGAGGGCGAAAGCAAACAAGGATTAGTCTAAACTAAACCTAACTTGCACAGGAAGCAAGTCAAACAAACATACAAGCGCAGATAGCACACACTATACACAAGCAAGTGGCTCAAACAAGGGTTAGGTTTTAGTCGAGGGGTCATATCAACCTCAACAAACAAACCTCTGGAACTGGGTAAGTGTGCTCTTAACCTTGACATTGAGAGCCAAGGTGAAGCAAATGAAAGGGGATGAGGGGTGTGCCTCATTGCTCTTATCCCTGGCCAGGGAGAGCTTTTGACAAGAATGTGTGGGTTCAGAAAGTGGGAACCCTTCTACACATTTGATACTGACTCAACTGTGCAATTGCACAAGATCTTGGGTTTTTATCTGTAATGCATCAACATAGTGGTGTGAGCAAAACAGAAGACACACTGAATAGCAGGGGATAGGTTGCTTATCCCTTGGTTCTGCCAATTGCCTCTTCACTTAGGAGGTCTTTGACTCTGTACAAGGACAAATTAAACATACACAGACATTGCCTCTTAAGGAGGACTTCAGACAGTTGCCTGGCCAAGTAACAGGCCAGGTCTTCCAGACTACATGAAGAAAAAGGGATTACCTCAAAGCAAATTGCTAAATAGCAAAGCAAAGCAAGTTCAAAGAACTAAGCAACTAATGGTACCTGAAATAGTCAAACAGATCAGTACACAATTCACAAGTTAAAGCAAAGGAAATAGGAATCAACAGTCAAATCAGATAATCAAATGCGCAAAGCACAAGACTCAAATCATATGAGTCAAGCCACCTACAAAACCAAGAGGTTAAACAATGCTATTCAAGCAAACTCAATCAAAAGAAATTGATCTCAATGGTCATTTGGTGTTCAACCTGAAAACATAAGCTCAACAGTAAGTAACTGGACCACTAGGACAAGCCTAGGGTCAAAAAGGAATGAGAAAGTCAAAACAGCAAATGAAAGTCAACCAAAATCAAGTTCAAACATTTAAGAAGCAAGCTCAATTGGTCTCAAGTTTATATCATGCATCATCATCATTTCACAAACAAAAGAAGGCAAAGCATGGCAAATTGGTGCTCAAAGAAGTCAACAGAATGACTTGCATCAAAAGTCAACTCAAACATTTTCAAAAATCACCAAATAAATCATGATCAATCCTAACACCTAGCATTGTAAGCATGTAAAATTTCATCACATTTGGACAAGTGGAAGGCAGTCAATGAAAATCATAAAGTCAAAGCAAATTTGAACATGCTCAATGAAGTCAACAGCAAGACTTAGCTCAAAACCAAACATAATCAATTCCAAAAATCACCAAATAATTCATGCTCAATCACAATCCATAACATGACATGCATATAAGATTTCAGCTCAATTGGATCATGGGAAGATGGTCAATTAAAATCAGAAAGTCAAAAACAATCCAAGCAAGCACAAAGAAGTCAAACAAACATGTATCAACTTCAAAAAATCATAACTAAATGAAAACAGATGAGAAATGAATGGGATTAACACCAATGCAAAGCTCAAGATGTCTAGTATGCACATGTAAAATTTCATGATCATCCAATAAAGTATGAGAATTTCCCAAATGAAATGGCAGGATGTGTCACACAAAGTCAACATTTGACTAGGCAGGGAAGAAAAATCTCAAACAAATAGGAAATGGCACAATTAATTCCAAGAAAAATCACAAGTCAACTAGACACATAAGAGAAGGTTCATGCAAAATTTCACATTAATTGGAAGTCAGGAAGCATGTCCACAAAAATCAGGAAGTTGCATATCATTGGTGTGACACACATTGTCACACCCTACTTCAAAAATTCATATCTTACAAACCACATATGATAAATTCAAGAACTCTACATCAAAACAAACATGAATGAGTGTAGATTAACCACAAAAAATTTCAGGGGCATTGGATACATCCTCATCATTTCACAAAAGGATTGGCAAAAGGTATGAAATATGCATACATGTTAAGAAACCTAAAGCCATTAAAAATCCAGCCAGTCAAAAAAAATATTAAAAATCATGATAAAAAAGTAGGCATTCTCATGAACATGATGAAAAACATTTCATGATTTTTGGAGTTGAAATGCACGAGTTATGAATTTTGTAAGATTGGCATGGTAAATGAAATAAAAATTAAGAAAAATAAAATGATTTATGGAATAAATAGGCTGGAGTGGCAAAACGGTAAATAGGAGAGTCACTAAGTGAAACTCTGCGTTTCACTTAGTGACGTGTTGGCACGGCATTCGCTTCATGGGAAAACAACACAAAACACATGCAGAGGCTCGGTTTTATGGATCAAACACGATGCAATTAGGGTTCTAACACGTTCAACATCAAAAATTTTCCAGATTTTCAGCAAGAAAAAAGTGTAACCAAAATCAACAATCCACATACCACTGTGTTCATCTCTTAATGCTCATCAACAATACATCATTAACTTAGCCTGATTCTAATCGTATCGAACAAAATGAGCAAGAAAAGATTTGGCAACCAAACTTGAAATCACAATAACTCATTCGATTCTTAATGAAAATGAAAACCACAAAGTGCAACACACTCCTTAATCAAAGATCTATCCCAAACACATCATAATTTCAAGAATGGTAAGGAATGATTTCTAACCTCCCAATGACGGCAGACTTGGAATAGTGAGCTTTGAGCTTCGAAAGGTGGAAACAGAAGCTTTACACGGTTCAGGTTGATGGATGGTTGAACAATTTCAGCTCAGTTGCACTCCGTTTTCCTCCAACCGCGATCTGCCATGGAAGAAGCTAAGCATAACAGTTGGTGAAATTTGCTTTACAGTTGTGGTATTAAGCCTTCAAAGGGTTCAAGAATGGTGGCATATGATGTAACAACCAAGGTCAGCACGAGTCCTCTTGCAAATTTCAGCAAAGGTTCAAAAATGAAGAAATGCCATTTTTGAGAGAGAGAGTTTTTGTTCTTGTATTGAGGCTGCTAGGGTTTACCAATTGACAGAAAAAGTGATTTATATGGTCTGTTTTATGTTGGTTAATGATGTGCTAATCAAGCTTTGCTCAAATGACACCAAATGCTAAACTTGCTAATTTCCAACAAGTGGTAAGGAGGGTGTGTAATTCTGCACGAATTGGGCCTTGTGCAAGCTTCAAATGACATTCCAAAACAATTCCAAATGACCAAAAGTGTTGAAAATGATTAATTCAAAAATCCAATTTTGCACCTCACTTGAATTTAAACATGATAGTTCAAAAAGGGCCATTTTGATTGGCAATGTTTTGGCACATGAAATTTATATTTTTGGAAAGAGGAGATGAAATGTGGTTTGTAGGAAAAAACCCCACCAAAATTGGCCAAATGGTTTGAGAGATATGGCCTTTTGAAGTTCAAGATTTTGTGAAAATGATTTGATCATATCTTGACAACCATGCATGGGAATTGAGAGTTCTTGGACTTTTTGGAAATGGGAGAACAAGATCTTCAACTTTCATGTTGGGCAAAAATTCATTTGAAGCTTGTATCATGATGTAAGTTTGGGATCAAGAAGTTTCCATTTTTGGCAGTTAAAATTACAGGTCCACTTTCTATTTTTGGAAATTTTCTGATTGGCTTCAAATTCTTCAATGATATTGTTTGCCATGATAAATGAGGCCTATTGGGACATGAATAAGCTCTCTCAAACCAAATCCATCCATCAAAACCATAAAATCAACCACAATCGACCAACTTTGACTTCTCTAGGGTTTCTGACTGATTGTGCATGAACTGATGACTTCTGGACATCCAACCCTTGACTTAAACACTTCAAATGGACCTCCAAGTCATGTGAACAAATGGGGCCAACCCTAGGGCCTTGGCTCCTTGAGAAACACCCTTGCTTGCTTGGTTGACTGATCTCCTGATCAGTTTGACCTAATTTCTTGACTGGCTTGCACTTGAGGCAACTGGGACAATGCGATGCTATGCAATGGACCATGATATGCTATGACCTAAGATGAAAATGTATGTACAATGACAAGTGCAAATTTGAGGTGCTACACTTTGTACCAATGATCTCCTTGAAGCTTTGGACCTTGTGATTTGCTCAAGTTATAAACAAAAGATGTTAGTGACATATTTTTGTGCTTTTGGTTAGTAAACAAAATGAGGAAAGCAATAATATACAATTCAAGCATGCTTGGTGATCTCAAACCACTCACAAGAGGTCCCACCCAAAGGCCAAGGGAACCAAGATGCTTATGATCCTTGAGGCTTTGCAAATGCAATGTTATGATGCCATGAGAGATCTTAGGGTCAAAATTGGGGTCTTACAGATAGCCAACGCGAATTAATATTATTTGGTACCGATTTAAGAGGCTGAATGTGTTATGATAACATAAGTAATTGATGAGAATGATTATTAAAAATTATTTGATCGAATGGATGTTGAGTTATGCGAGTTTGAGGAATATGTTTTATGAGTTATGGAAATATTTGAATATGTTTCTATGACGAGATGTTAAGCATTGAAAATAAGTATCAAATATGAGAATATTGTGAATATGGATTATTTTGAGTTATGTTTATTGTATTGTTGCATTTTTGAAATATACTTTTGTTTAGGTGAATTATTAGCATGCTTGTGTTACACTGTTGATTGATAATGTGCATTTTATGATTTTGCTGTGATGTAATCCAGAGAGGGAATTACTTGAGTTGTCAATGCATTTATCTTAGGATCAGAGAGGGGTCTTAACACATTTATTTAATGATAGGATCATGTATCATATGAGTTGTGTCAAGAGGCATGTCTGCTAGTTCAAAGAGGGGACTAGTGCCTTATTCCAATCTTAGAGAGGGGGTTTGGAGCTCAGAGAGGGGGCTCGGGGATTACAAAGATTGGAACCCGGTTCATATGAAGAACTAAATGTTGAGTTGGTACCACATGCATATGCATAAAGTTGCATAGTTAAATTGCGTTTCATAATGAATTATATGCATTTTATTGAGTTGTGAATGATTGATGAGTTTGGGTGTGAGAATGTATTGTGATATACTATGAATTATATCATGTAGAATATGTTGTGTAGATATCTTACCTGGCAATATATGTATGTTATTATTGTTTATGATTTCTCACCCCTTTGTTGTTGATGTGGCTTGTGCTCCTCTTCGGAGTACAAATAAGCATGTAACTGAGCAGCTGCTTAGAGTGGAGGATGACATGAGGTTGTGTCTTCCTTTTCTTTCTACGATTAGTTTGCATGCTCTGATATGTAACACTGGGGGAAACGTTTGTGATTTATCTTTTGTTGTGTTGAGTAGAGAGTTAAAGTATACTCTCATGGTTGATGTTTTGATGTTTTGAAAAGATTATATTTATGATTTCATTTATGTTATATAGTCTTTGAAGTTAAATGATTTATTGATGCATGCTTTATTATGAGAAGTTTTGCTGCAATGATACCCTAAGTGGAGGTGAGCATGCGATGAAACCCTAAGTGAAGGTATTGAATTTTGTTTTTATTTGATAAAGTGTTACATGACATGTATGTTTTGAAAAGAGAATGTGTGACATCCTATTTGATTATGTGAATACTCTAATTTTACTGTATATTTATATGCATGGAAAATAGGGTGTTAGACTTGTGGTCGCAAGAGATATGATTAGTGCTTCCTTCTCTTAGAATTAAGCAACCAATCAAGATTCTGAACAAGAATATGCATTCAACATTCATGTTCTTCACTTTTCCATAGTCTTCAGATTTGAGAAACAACTGTTGCTTGATCATACCAGATTCAAGACTGTTATCTTTAATGTTCAAAGCATATCTACCAATGTTTTCCATTTTCATAAGCTTGGCAATGTGGCTCTGAGTGATAGCCACATTTACCCCCATAAGAGCAGATCTTATCTCCACCTTCTTGAATTTCTCCAAACCCATCTCATCCATTGACTTCCCCTTGAGCTTTCCATTCTAAAAAATCTTCTATTTCTCTTCAAAAGCAGCAAAACTTTCGTCATACACTATAACCCTAACCCGAAAATACTTAAATAAGTAAGGGAAGGTAGGAGCATTCAACATTTCAAAGTAGTTTATCCACACTTGAGCTTCAAATCAGGCTTTTAATGGAAATGCATTAACCTTAAAAGACTCGAAGTCTACAATCTGCTCAACAATCAACTTTAGATCTTATTTTTTAAGCATCAAGATCATGTGCTTGATTTGGAGAGCCTTTCCAGATTTTACCACCATTGGAACTAGATTTTATGAAGATACCATTGCAATAAAGTTTAGGGTTCTAGAGAGGTTTTTGAAAAATGGATGCTTTTCCGAGGAAGCTAGAGAATGAAAGTGTTGGTAGTGAAGAGAGATTGTATGTGTGTGTGTGTGTGTGTGTGTGTGTGTGTGTGTGTGTGTGTGTGTGTGTGCGCGCGCAATAATGAAACGTTTAAGTGCCTTTGAGTGTAAAAAGGTTTTTTGTTTTGAAAGAAATAAAAATTGATGACAAATGGGCACTAGACACAAAATTTAAAATATTTTCATCATTAACCACCAATTATTATCCAAATGCTAAGAAACCAAGTGTCAAAAAAACTTTCAGATTCATGACACATAAGTGGACATGTGTTTAAAAATAATTTCCCACTTATATGCTATCAGAGGTAACTAATCAAATTCTGAGCATTAGAGGCTGAGTTACATCAGATGCTACTATTCAGAAGAAGCTAGTTTAGAGCTTCTGAATCACTATAGCTTCTAATCATCATCAGACTTTGATTCCCCATTCAGAAGCAAACACTAATCTCTAACAAAATGTATGTTCAGATTCTTTTTGATAAAATCAAATCTTTCAGTAATAAGGGGTTTGGTAAATATACGAGCCCATTGGTGATTAGTATCAATGAACTGTATATCTATCAAACCATTATGAACCTAGTCTTTAATAAAATAATTTTTTATTTCTATGTGCTTGGTTCAAGAATTTTGAATAGGATTCTTTGTCAAATAGATAACATCAGTATTATCATAAAATATTGGAATACTAGTACTTATATGATAGTCTTCCAACTGATATTTCATCCAGAATAGTTGCGTGCAACAACTTGCAGTTGAGATGTATTCTGCCTCTGCTGTAGACAAAGAAATAATTGACTGTCTTTTACTAGCCCATGATATTAGGGTTTCACCTAAGAATTGACAGCTTCCACTAGTGGATTTTCTCTCAGTTCTATCCCCAACATAGTCTGTATCACAAAATTCAACTAACTTATAACCTAGGGATTTTTTTATAAAGCAATCATAGATTGGTTGTTCCCTTAAGATACCTAAAGATCCCCTTAACAACTATTAAATGAGTCTCAGTAGGATCTCACTGATATCTTGCACACAGACAGACACTGAATAAAATATCTGGTCTAGAAGCTGTTAACTAAAGAAGAGAGCTAATCATACCTCTGTACAACTTCTGGCAGACCTTGGTGCTGCTTTCCTCTTTGCTCATGTTGCAGGTTAGATGCATATGAGTTCTCATGATCTTGTAACAATCAAGCTTGAACTTCTTCATAAGATCCTTTATATATTTAGTCTAATGAACATAGACTCCCTCTTTGCATTGATTTATTTTAATACCAAAGAAGAACTTCATCTCTCCCATCATACTAATTTCAAATTCAGGATGCATCATTTTTGAAAATTCTTGGCAAATAAAAGCATTAGTTGAACCAAACATAATATCATCAACATAAATTTGGAAAATTAAGATATCATTCTTAAGTGTCTTTTTGAAGACTGTAGTGTTAAGTTTCCCTTTTTGAAATCCATTTTCTAAGAGAAAATTACTCAGTCTCTCATACCAAGCTCTGGGAGCTTATTTTAGTCCATAAAGTGCTTTCTTAAGTATGAAAACATATTCTTGGTGGTTTGAGTCCTCAAACCCAGGTGGATGTTTGACATACACTTCTTTAGAAATGACTCCATTTAATAATTCACTCTTAACATCCATTTGGTATAAAACAATGTCATGATTAATAACATAAGAGAGAAGTAACCTGATTGCCTCTAACCTTGCAACTGGTGCAAAAGTTTCAGAAAATCTATATCTTCTTGCTGATTGTATCCTTCAGCTACAAACCTAGCCTTATTTATTACCACTTCTAATTATTCATTGAACTTGTTTATGAATACCCATTTTGTTCCAATAATGTTTTTCTACAAAGGTTTGGGTACCATATTCTAGACATCATTTCTTTGAAACTGATTCAACTCTTCTTACATAACCATAATCCAACCATCATCAGAAAGTGCTTCATCAACAAAAGTAGGTTCAATGATGGAGAGTAGTCCTAACATTGAATCCTCTTCTCTGAAGGCAGACCTTGTCTTTCTAGGGCATATTTATTTCCAAGAATTAAATCTTCTGGATGAGGAGACTTATACTTGAAGGTCTTCTTAGATTGTGATCCATACGAGGAGTCATCTTGAGCTTCTTCAGATTCTTCAACATCTGGATAAGCTTCTGAGGTTGGATCAACTTCTGGACCACTAGCTTTTGAACTTTTGATAGCTTGTGAACATTCAACTTCTGATGGATTGTTAGCTTCTGAAGTCTGATCGGTGTGATTGGAGTATGTATAGGTACAACTCATAGAGTTAGGTGCCACTGGTAGGGATGGTGTATGTCATGTTGAGACATGTCTGTACAATGCATGGATATTGGTGTGAAGTTTCCATGATTGTTAATTTGAGGGGGAGTGTTGGTTAACCTCCTCACGTTTGGTCAGCCTAGGGTCTGGTTGGCTGTTGACCTGTGTCACGTGGGTTCTGGTTGTTGTGTGACACATGTGCAAGGAAGGATTCATCTCTCTCATTCCTAAGGGTGAATCTAATCTGGAAAGATTCTCAAATCTGTTGAAGTGCTTGCAAGCAGAAGATGCTGACACAAGAAGAGTATTTTCAAAATATTCTTTTGATGGAAGTATCTGAAAGGATAATTGGGAAAGGATTTAAGATCAATGTCTACTTGTGCCAAGTACAAGTATTTAATTGATTATCCTTGGAGCTCAAGATAACTGATGTTCTTAAAGATGTTGGAACATCTCTTCTTCAAGATCCTGTGCAGAATCACAGGAAGGATAGTACATTGGTGTATGATCTATCTCTTTGGTGGCAGCGAAAGCATATGATCTCTGAAAAGGTTTCCTGGCAAGAAACTTGTTCAGCCTTGGTGTGTACAAGAAGAAGAAGACATCATAGTCTTGATGGTGGTTACTTGGATCAGTTTATTTCTGATCTAGGTAATGAAGTGCATTGGCTAATGCACACTGTGGAGTTAAGAACAAGTGGCAGCATTCTTGACATCATGGAAACAGCCTTGCCTTAGGACGTGGAATCCTTGGTATAGCTGGAGGGTTAGTTGCTAACTGGTCCTTCTGAAGACTCATGCACCAGAGTGTCTGATGTCTTTGGAGAAGAAGCAGGGATTCATCAAGGTGTGAACTTGGATGACTTAACTGCAAACCTGCAGGATGGAGGTTGTTTACTCAAACTTGGTTCCACAATCAAGTCTATGAGAACATTGAACTCTTGTTCTGTGAAGGGAGGAAGCTCTTTCAAGTGGCAGAAGAAGGAGCTGAATTCAACAGCTGGATGTCAAAAAACAATGTTGTGACATTTGGTTCAACATCAGATTCTTAGTTGGTGAAGTGGCACATCAACTTGAGATAGAAGGGTCTGCAGGGTTGTAGATTGGACACTTCAACAGGCTTGAAGTTCAAATCTCACTTGGAAGGTCAGAATATCTTTGGGAGAAGTCTGATAAACTTGGAGAGGTCAAAAAGTGGCATTTGACTTGTTCATATGAGGATTCATGAAGGAGGTAATCAACCAGTGGCAGTTGGTCTACCTCAGAAGTGAGTTCGAAGAATCAAGATAATCAACATATGGCAGCTGATTATTCTTGAGGAAAGTCTGAGACAAATTACTTTTGAGCAGAAAAGTAGTAAGTTGAAGACAAAAGGAGGTGTTTTCTATTCATCCCTTGGAGCTTGTGGTAGGAGTTCTGAGCCATCTATGGAAGATTATCTCTTGTAATGGGACGAAAATGTATATGTCCCAATGTATGTCTGGGTTCTTCTTGATCAAGCCGGTGACTCAGTGATATCTGAAGACTATCAGATGGTGTGCCTTGTCCTGTTATGAAGGATGTCCCAGCTGATGTTAGAACATCTTGTGAAGTGGTCTTCTGTTCTGGTTAGAAGAGAGATTGACACAGAGTGTGAATGTGTTCAGCTAAGAGGGTTGAACAGAGGGTGTGCTCTTGAAGACATGAAGATGCGTCTTATGTTTTCCATTCATCAAGTGGTTTGGATTCTCTTTGAATCAGGAAGTATGTGAAGGTCCAACCTTGGGATGTTAGATATGATCATGTGTGATCTCCCAGTTTTAAGAGGAGAGTGGGTTGTTCATGACAGGGGGAGAAGAAGTACCCTTGTGCATTGTACATTTGTGTGTCTTACTAGTTGCATCCATAACTAGTAATTCTGATTGTTGCAAAGATTTAGGGGGAGGAGAAGTACCCTTGTGCATGTGTGTACTACTAGTAGCCATAACTAGTAATTGTTTTTGCTTCTGTTACTGATTAAACTACTATTATGTGGTTTAAACTGCTGATAGTTTGCCTTGTGAACAAAAAGGACAGAGTATTCACAAGATGTCATATGTGATGTCTTAACATAAGATATCTTATGTGCCTGCTGGAGTTCAAGAAAGTGTTCATGCAGGAGTGGATCAAGATGTCAGACTCAAAGTCATGGAATCTGATATGGGTGTACCTACAGTAAAGTAAAAGTGGGTGATTACTTGATCAAAGCTGTGAAGCAAGATCAAGTGAGTACTAACTTGGTTGAAACTGTGAAGTAAAACCAAGTCTGTAAGTCTGTCATTCCTTTTCTGTTGATGTTGTTGGCTTTGGCAACATTTTTGACAAAAAGGGGGAGTAACAGGTGGTGATACCCCAGACAACAGATTGGTCTGTGAAAACAGACGTTCATGACAGATTCAAAGATTCCTCCCCTGCAGCTGATGTGTGTTGAAGTTTTGTATTTAACTTCTGCTCCTCTGTATGTGTGCTGCCTTGTGAAGTTTTTATTTAACTTCCATGTATGTGAGTGTGCTGCCACTCTGAGTGTATTAGCTAGGTTTATTTCCTGCTAGATGTGTGATTTCGCTGCTATGAACTCTGTTATGGGGGATCAAAGTGTTTTAGCCAAAATTTTTCCAAAGGGGGAGTTTGTAGGTGTTTAATTGGATGCATTATATGGTAAAACACTAGCTGGATTCTAATGTCTTGACTGATGTCATGACATGGTGTGTATGTGTGACTGCATTGTAGGTTAGAATATCTAACTGTACTCTAATGTCTTGACTGATGTCATGACACACTTGAGTAGTTACTGCAGGATTAGCTAATACAAGATTTATTGAATGTCAAACTGGAGACTGTGACATTCATCCCTGTCAGCAGCTACTGAGGAATAGAACAATTGGTGTTCTGTTTGAGCTCAGTATTCATTTGCAGTCTGGTTATCAAGGAAGAACCAGACCTGGCATAAGGCCTACTGTATGAATGTCAAACTAGATGTTATGACATTCATCATGGACAGTATATACTGAATAATAGACAGAGTGGGGTTCTGCTACACTTCAGTATGTTTCTTAGTTTGTTCTCCAAGAGGATAACAGAACTGACTTAAGGCTAAATGTGTAAATGTCAAATTGGATGCGTTGACATGTATTAATGTAAGCTGTTACTATAGAATGGACAGTTTGGTCCTGTACAGTTCAGCAAACTTGTACAGTCTGTTTTCAGGAAAAACAGACTTAGCATATGGTCCTTGATGTCAAGCTGAATGTTGTAACATTCATTCCTGACAGCATATGCTAGATTGTAGGTTGTTTAGTTTTTCTGTTTCAGCATTTTTCTCAGGCTAAAATCCAGGAAACCAACAACCAAGCTACAATTAAGGAACCTAACAAATAGCCTATTTGTTAGCACACTAATATGTGGAAATTAGTTAGAATCCTATGTGGCATTATTTGTGGAGGTCTTGAGATATTTTAGGAACTAAATATGGAGATATTTTAGGAACTAAATATGGAGATATTTTAGGAACTAAATATGGAGATATTTTAGGAACTAAAAGATTGAAGACCTTGTTTGTAGCAGAAAGTTTCTGCTGATGTTGTAACAGCAAAGGAGAAGTTTGCTGCGATTTCTGAAGGCCCAAATCCACTTGGGTGATTAGGTTATAAATAGCTGATTGTAATCTGGTCTTTGTAAGCCTCCTAGAATGAAAATTTAGGGGTGTGTGTGAGGTAAACCTCCCAACCTGTGGGATGGTTACCATGTGTTTCTCAGTGTTCAAAGCTGAGAGTATTTGTAACTCAAATCCTGTAGGCAAGAGTGATTATGTTCTTGAACAAAGCTGTGAAGCAAGTTCAAGTTGTTTTCTCAGTGTTCAAAGCTGAGAGTATTTGTAACTCAAAGCCTGTAGGCAAGAGTGATTATGTTCTTGAACGAAGCTGTGAAGCAAGTTCAAGTTGTTTAGCATTACATTGTAATTGTGGTGATAGGAATGGAAACTGGAGGTTTCTATCTAGGAGTTCCTAGGTATAGATTGCATTGGGTAGGGATTAAGTGATAAGTTGTAAACGGGTGAGTTTAGCTTTGAATTGATACTACTAATAGTGGATCTTCTTCCTGGCTTGGTATGCCCCCAGACGTAGGTGATGTTGCACCGAACTGGGTTAACAATTACTTGTGTCTTTACCTTTTGCATGTTATAATTTTGTCTGTTATAAAATAAGGTAAACCTGTAATGCTGTAACAGATGATGTTCAAATCAATGTTGAGACATCATGCTGATAACTGTGCAGGCTCAACAGAAGTAAATGCTATGTTTGATCTCTGCTGTGCCTGTGTACTAGATGGACAGAACTGGGTGTTCTTCCATTCTATGGTGATATAGTAGCAGATGTCGTGACATCTGTGAATGTGTGCATATCAGTACTAGGTTGTAATTTGTATAACTGTCTTGCTGTATTAGTTACAATGTTAGATCAGATGTCATTACTTGGAGTAGAACATCTAAACTCTAACTACACCAGAATTTCAGACATATTACTGTCAGGCTCTTTGTCATCAAATTTGATGTGTATTTACTCTTTAACTATATTAGTTTCATAGTTATACACCGTGTATTCCTTAGAGCGTTCAGAGCATCCCAAAAATATACCCTTCTGAGCTTTGGCATCAGAAACTCCATATATACTTTATTGTTTAGAATGTAAGATGTACATCCAAACTGATGAAAATAAGAAATTCTTGGTTTTTTCCCCTTGAAAAACTCAAATGAAGTATTATTTATAATAGGTCTAATATAGATTCTATTATGAACATAACATGCTGTGTTCACAACTTTTGCCCACAAGTACTTAGGTAAGTTGTTTTCATGGATCATGGTTCTGGCTATTTCTTGTAAAGATCTGTTCTTTCTCTCTACAACTCCATTTTGCTATGGATTTCTAGGAGAAGAGAACTCATGGAGAATTCCATGTTTTTCACAAAAAAAATCAAATGGCTCATTTTCAAATTCACCACCATGATCACTTCTTACTTTAAATTTTTTTGATTCCTTTTCAGTTTGTACTTGTATGAAGAAGATGCTAAAGTCATCAACAACAATAGTCATCAATAATGACTAGACCATATTTCTTCCCACTGATTGATATATAAGATATTTAACCCAAGTCCATATACTATAGTCCTCAACAATGACTAGACCATATTTCTTTCCATTGATTGATGTAGTAATAACATGACCAAATAAATCAATGTGAAGTAGTTCTAAGGGTCTGGAGGTAGAGATAATATTTTTAGTTTTGAAAGAAGTTTTACTAATTTTCCGTATTTGGCATGCTCCACAAAGAGCACTTGAGTGATGATTGATATCTGGAAATCCTTTAACAAGTTTCAACATGCTAAGTTTAGATTTAATATCCAGTTAGCATGACCTAACCTTCTGTTCCAGGTCCACTTCTCATCACTCACTAATAGAAGTAAAAATACCTTATGATCAACCAATTCAGAAAAATTATTTTTATATACATTTCATTTCCTCATACCTTTGAACACTATGGACTTGTCAGATTCATTCATGACTTTATAACCACTGTAAAAAAATTGACTAATGCTCAGTAGGTTATGTTTAAGTCCATCTACAAGCCGAACATTATTAATTGAGATATAGGAGTTACCAATGGTATCCATACCAGTGATCTTTACTTTCTGGTTTCCACCAAATCCCATAGTTCCTCCCTTTTTCAGAGTTAGGGTTTGGAATATAAGTCTTTCTCGTGTCATATGTCGTGAGCAGCCAGTGTCCAGGTATCATGACCGCTGCTTTGCTTCTCCCTTAAAGGATATCTGTAGCAAAAACAATTTGAGATTTAGGTACCCATAGTATTATGGGTCTTTTAGGGTTAGTTCTGACAGGTTTCTTTTTGTTTTGTACCTTTGCTCTCATATGATAAGGCTTAGGATCATTCAATACTTTTCATTTGAATGTTTGTTGTCTTGAATGAACCTTGTCCTTAGGTTCTAAACCTTTCAGAACCTTAACTCCCGATATTTTAGGTTTTGGATTCGTCAGAATCTTTGACTTTAGAGTCTTGGGTTCTGGTTTCTTCAGAACCCTTGACTCGACAACTTTAGGTTCTGACTGATTCAGAACCTTTGCATTCTCATAAGCAGGTACAAAATAAGAGTCAAGCCCTTTTCTAAGTAAAGCTTGAAAAAGAAGGATTTGATGGTTTACTCAAGGTTTCAGACCTTGGATAAAAATATTTTTGTGAGTAACCAAGATCTTCCTCTTTACTTCTACTTATTCCATAAATCATGGGAGAAAGTTTAGTTATATTAAAACCATTTAGGATAAAATCTTAAAGAGCCATTTCATGCTCATCAAGAGGTTTATTAGACACTTCCTTTACTAGAGCAATATGATCTTTCTCTAGAGCTTCATTTTTACTTTAAACAAAATTTAATTATTCCTTCAAAAGATCATATTGTTTTTTCAATATTTTCATGTGTTTGGATTTCTCTTGAAATCTTCCCATGAGATCTTGAATGAAAGTAATTAAATCAGAATGAGATAGTTTAGAAAATACCTCTTCCTCTTCCTAAGACTCTTAACTAGAATCTGAGTCATATTCCGCTTCATAAGATGTAAGAGCCATCAAGGAAAGCTTGGATTACTCTTCATCCTTTTCAGAGTCTTCTTCATTGCCAAGTTCATCCCATGTTTCATCAAGGAAATATTCCCTTTTTTGACTTGTCCTTTTATAGTTCAAGACATTCAACAATGAGGTGACCAAACTTCTTGCAGTTGAAGCATCCTTTCTGATTGTCCTTCTTTTCTTTGAAGCTAGATCCTTTGAAGCCATTGCTTCTGCTAGAGAATCTCTTGTTCTTCTTGGCAAGATACTGGAATCTTTTGATGATAAAGGCCATTTCCTCATCATTTGATTCATCTTCATAACCTTCTACATGAAAAGCTTATTCATGCTCCCAGACTTGAGGATCCTTGGCAGCTTTAGAAACAGATTTCAAATCCAGAGGCTTTGAATTTCTAACAAGTTCATCTCCATTAAGCTCTATCTCATGGATATGAATATTATTGATAATACTTACAAGACTTAACGTGTTCAAGTATTTATCCTCCTAAATAGTTGTCCAAACACAAGAATTAGAAACCTATAAAACATGGTTTCAATGTCTTCGTCCTCTTCCATTCTGAATAACTCATATTGATGAACCAGAAGGTTAGCCTTAGCTTTATTAACCTCTTGATTCCCTTAATAAGTGTAACATAAGGATTCAAAAATGGTCTTAGTTGTAGATTTATCAATGATTTTGATATACTCAGAATGAGGTAGAGCATAAACCAAAATGCCTCTAACTCTACGATCTTCTCTATAGATCTTTTTCTGCGCAGGTGTGAGAGTTTTTCTATTAGACACCATTCCAACTCCATTGACTGGAATATCAATGCCATCTTATATAATATCCCACAACTTATCATAAAGACCTATGATATGAGTTTACATCTTGCTCTTCCACCATTCAAACTCAATAGAGTCTCCAATTAAAGTTGGAGGACTAGCTGTATAATTATTCTTTTATGAATTGATATAATCATGATTTATAACAACATGTAGATTAGGAGTACCACTTATATATTCAGAAACACCAAACATGATTCATTATATTTTTCTCAGGATCTTTTTTTTACCACTGTTAAGTGTTAAGCAAAAACCGTGCTCTGATGTCAACTGGAGGTGAGAAAAACACCAGAGGCAGGGTTGAATTATGTTGACTTTTTATTTCTTTTTAAACACTTGAGAGTTATCTTAGTTCCTCTCACAACTTGGGAATAATACAGTCCCATTGTACTTACAAGAGATTTTCACTATAATCATACAAGATTATAATTTTCTCACGCACACAAGCAAGAGACTTTCAATGCTTAAACACTAAAGTAATAGACTTCTATGCTCAAGCACACAAGCAAGTGACTTCCAATGCTCAAACAAATAAATAAGAGACTTCCAACGCTCAAGCATACAAGCAAGAGACTTCAAATGCTCAAAAACTTAGCAAGTAGACTCTTTTAAGACTTAGGGATTTCTAAGATATACAAGGATAAGAAATCCTAAGTTCAACTTGTGCTTTTATGTTTACAGAGTAAGCTCTCTTTGAGTGTTAATTGGTGTCATTTTCTTCAAGTCTTTAGCTCCTTAAATAGATAAGAAATATTCGTTGAAGATGCATCACAATAGAGTCCTTTGAGAAGATTCAAAAGAGATGTTGGGATGTTTCACCAAATAGTCAAGGTTGGTGAATGCTAGTTTGAAAACTCTTTGCTACAAAAGGAATTAGCAGTTGTATCCCAGAAAACTCTATAAATAAAATAAAGCTTAGGTATTCACGTGAGAAAGTAGACTAAGAGGTTGATAGTGACCCATCAAAGTCATGTTGGTCCTTGCGCTTTGACTGGGTCAAGTTCTGGTGATCATAAACAGACTTCTTCAAAGTCTGGTCTTGAGAGGATGAATCCTTCAGATTCTGACCTTCAGACGCTGACCTCTGTAAGACCCCAATTTTGACTCTAAGATCCCTCATGCAATTTCATCATAAGCATTAGCATTGGGATCATACCTTGACATCCTCCTTACCCCTCTTTCATTGGGTTTGTTTTGGGAGAGATCACCAAGCACTATGTGATTGTATCATACTTGTATTTTATCATTTCACTAACCAAAATACCAAAAATATGTCTTTGCATTTGCCTAACTCTTTTGTAGGTAGGACATGATCTCCATTAATCTATCAAGTTCACATCTAGGGTTTGAGACCCTCATGACAAAGAGCACAACCATGGATTGATCCAAGAATGGTTATTAGCATCATATATGAGCTCCATTTATCTCTACATGTCATATTGATCAAGTTTTATTCAAGAGTTTGTGGGTAATTTGCCTTGGAAACCCTAGTTTGACTGGGTATCTTGAGTAACTTCTCCAACAAGCTATCTCATCAATTGATCAAATTTCTCAAGGACACTTCAAAATTCATCATATTATGCATATATGATCCACCATGAGCCTATAAAGTCAAGAGAATTGAAGGTTAGCAAGTCGGCTAATGGTGGTTGGCCAGATGAATTCATCTAATCAAAACTGGGTCTCCCTAGACCCTATCTCCTACAATTTTCACCATATGAAAATAATTCCAAGAGAAAACTTACTCTAAATTACATTCCAAACAACTTTCATGTTGAGACCTAGATCTAGTTTTGCTTGGAAAATCATTTTCTATGTTGAAACATTATAGGTCATTTTGCCTTAACCCTAATATGAAAGTCAACTTCCCAAGGCCATAACTTGCTCAATTTTTATGATATGAAATATTTCCAAGTTTAACAATCAAATTCAAGATGTATACTTCAACTTTTATGTTTGGAGTGAGAGCTATTTCAACTTTTATGAACATGTGATATGAGGTTACATTATAGGTCATTTTTGACATATATCATTGATCAAGTGATTTTTCCAAACTTCAAAAATGCATAACTCTATCATTTCAAATCCAAATGACATTAAATGGGTGACCATTTTTAATTTCTTTGAGATATCTACAACTTTTATGAATACACTTTTCTCATTTGAAGCTCACATAAAAAGTTAAGCAAGGTGGAATATTGAGACATATGGCTTGACACTTAGAAATTTTTTCAATATGTTAAAATTTCCAAACTTCCACCTCAAAATTCTTCTAGTTCCAAGCTCCAAATGGAAAAGTGTTGAACATGGAAGTTTTTCCTCTTGATCTAACCTTTCCAAAAAGCCTAAATTTATCCATTTTGGACAAGAAATGAATAGGCTGCGTATGGCTTGAACATGGTATCATCATTTGGCAAGATTGAACTTCAAACATCCATGCACAATTGCCTAGCATTCCAACATGACTTCAGCCTTGCTTACACTCAATTATGGATTAGATAAAGTGATTTCATGGGCTTGCACACGCCCATGCACTCATGCATCACACATTGCTAATTTCGGAAGTTCATTTCAAGTGTGCAAATATCAACTGAATTGGCTATAAATAGAGCTCCATATGCTCAGAATTTCACACACATTCGTGCCAGCTTTGATCCTAAACCTCTAACCCTCACATTCCAAAGGATAATCCTGAGAATTTCACTTGAAATTGAGTTTGAATTCTCACTGTTTTGAGATTCAAAACTCTAGGGATCCAAGACCTTCTGAGCATTCAATTCTTCTTCTGCAAGCATTTGGAGTGAGATCAAGCACGAGCCAAGGCAAGAACAGCTGAATCCAGACCTACATTGAAGGTATTTTCCAGAAATTTTAGTCTCTTTGATTCTCTCTAAATCTTGCTCAATTCTCTTGATTCCTTGGTTGTCTGAAGTCCTACCAATGTAGGAAAGAAGATTGAGTTGTTTTGAGGCCAAATCGACGCAACTCAGTTCATGTACCTGAAATTTCAACTCCATGTATCTCTCAATATACTTGGAGTTAGGATAAATTGAGGTCAGATTCGTGCTCAGTGCCATTTTTACTTTGAAATCATGCCCTTCTTTTTAATTTTGGTGATGGGTATGACAGAACCAGTCCGACGAGGCTCGCCTGAGAAGGTGAGTTGGCGTGTTCAGAGCCACATGATCCTTTTGAAATGATATAATCTTGTGCGTTGGTTTGAATTACCTTTCCTGTGGCGCGCTGACAAAGGTGTATCGTGGATTGCGCGCTTGTGATCACTTGATATGCCACCTCAATTAATGAGGGAGATCAAGTGGTCCACGTTTTTTCTGATATTTAATTTTCATTTTAATCCTTTTATTTTCATTAATTCATATTAATTTTAATATTGATCCAAAAAAATGATAGTTTCACCATTTTTTTAAAAATAATTTCCTCTTTCATATTATGAATTAAAATTATTTTTTGGATCATTATTAATATTTTTCATGATTTAATTGATTTTTAATTTGTTTTTAATTGTTTAAAAATACTTTTGAATGTCCAAAAATTATGAAATTTTTTCTCCAAGGTCCTTTGACCTTGTTTGACCTATGATAAATCTCATGACCATTTCTTTGATGTTTTGATGAGGTGTTAGGAATTGGACAAACCATATTTAATTTAGATGCCTTATTTTAGTATTTTTTTAATTTGAATAAATGACAAATAATTTTGTTGACCAATTGTGATGACTTGTTGGTGTTTGACTATTGTTGTTGGGCCTTGGTCAAGGTTGATTTTACTTTGTTGAATTATTATAATTGGATTTAGGGGATTGATGGAATGTATATTTCATCTCCCAAAATGAATGAATAATATTAATTTGGTAAAAGTCCTCCTTTGACCAATTTGTGTTTTCACCTATTCCCCTCCCACTTCATGTCATTCCCCTTCTTCATTCATTCATTCCATTTGGCCTATGATATCTCAAAATCCTAAGGCTAGTTGATTGAAACATTAACATGAGTATGAATGAGATTAGGCCACACCTTTTGCATATTCTTTTTGTGTGTGGTATGTTTCATGAGCATAGTTTATTATACTATGTCTCTAACATGCATTAACACCAAAATTCTATTGCTCGATCTCAAATAGTTGTGACTTCTACATAAGTCAAATTACGATTGCTTAACATAGTGCTAAATTTGTGACACAAAAGGCATAAGCATTCTAGTTAGTGAGATTGTAAGTCTCCCCTCTTTCATGATATTGTGTGGAAACTTGGCCTTCTTTCTTTCCTTTGGAAGATGTTTTGGCTCATGGATTCGTGCTTGTGATAAGTGGGTTGAGTGTTCTCCAAAGAATGTCTTAAAATGAAAAGCAAAAGCAAAACACTACTAACTTCTAACCTATTCACTACTACTAACATTTAAATTCAAGCCATTTACCTTAATGCAATTTACTTTTAGCATTTTATTTCATTTTCCATTGTTCATATCATTCTAATTGTTTATGTTAATGCAATTTTCACTTTGTCCATTTGGACCATATTGTGTGATATATTTTGTTTGTGTATACTTTGCTTGTTTGTGTGGTCTTTGACCATTAATGTACATAATAACAACAAAAAACCCTAAAGAACTTTTGTGTGGACTGTTGGCTTGGTCTTGGACAAATGGACTTAGACTATAGGCAACCTTCCTATGCTAAAGGACTTGGACAATGCCAAATTATTGTTAAACCAAGTGCTTACAATTTGAAACTTCATCTGATACATCATTCAAGACCTATCTAAGTTCATCTGCAACATGATCATTGTGAAGCTGTTATTTTGAACCTGTGACTTGTGAAATTCATCTGTTACATGGGCTACTTTGAGGAAGATCATGGAACGGATAAGCTTGGATGTGGCCATCTTTATTTGATGCCTTGCTCTTCAAGATAATATAATTGTGCATTTGTGTGTTGCTTGATTCTAAAAGTCCAAGGGAATTATGGTTTTCTATTGACATTCTTGTCTATTGGATTGCTACCCATTTGGTCAGATCTTTTCAACTCTAAACTTTTAATTTTGTGCGTAAGATAGTCTCTTCATCTTTTCCCCATTTCTTTAATTTCAAAATCTCTCCCCCTATTCAAAATCTTATTTTATTGAACCTATTTTGTTCTAAACTTTGACCACTGTGTAAAAAGATAGAAACTTTGGCCTTATGCCATTGCATTTTCAAACTTCTTTTCTTAATCAAACTTGTAAATAGACTTAACTATACTTGACTTAAACTTTCAAAAAGCAAAAAAGAAATAACTCATTCAAACCATTTTTAGGCCTTTGTACCTTTCAAACTTAATTTTTGTTAAAAGCAATACATCCATTTTGAAATTTGTATCACGAACTACGAGGTTTTGATCCCTCATTTTTATGTTGGTACGTAGGAACAAGACCGAAGGTCTTGTAAAATACAAAAATATAATTAATGAATTCTTTTCTCATCCCCCACTCTATTTGTTTGTAAACATCACTTTATATCAAGTACATATGCATACAAAAAGGGCTCCCTAGGAGTACCTATGACACTTTGGGTGCTAACACCTTCCCTCTGTGTAACCAACCCTCTTACCTGTAATCTCTGACTTTTATTAGTTTTGATTTGAAAACTTCTTACTTTTTGGGTTTTGTTCGTACTTTTTCCCTTTTCCCTTGGAAATAATAAAAGCGCGGTGGCGACTCTTGTTATTTGATCTCTAGCTTATCCATAGCTTGACGATCATGAATTTACTGCTACAGAAATTAAGTTGCGATTCTGCTGGGGAGTAGTCTCCAGTGGGTTTAGCCTCCTTTTGTGTGTGTATATATTTGTACATATGTGATGTTTGTATATATGTATGTGTGATATAATCTGCTTGTTGTGCTTGGTAATCTCTAATGTGGTGAGATAAGTTTTAACCCGAACTTGAGTGCAATTAAGATAGGAGGATGGTATAGTCATGTTCGACTTGTGTGGAGTAGTCCTTAACAAGTTGGCTTGAGACCCATCTGCTCAGTGGAGACTCTTTTGGATTTGGAAATGTCACACAAGTATTTATGGTTAGACATTGCTATCTCTAATTGGGTCCGAGAAGCTGAGGACCGTATAATATTTACCCCCTCTTGGCCTATTTAGGACGTAGTGCGGAAACTGTTCAAGTGTAGACTTGATAACAGTTGTTACACGATACTACACTCAGATAAGTTTATCTTGAGAATATTATGGGTCGATGAGTCAGTCGTCTTAACCTATAATATCCGATAGATGGAATTAAGACTCTGGGAACTTTTTAGAACATGATCTACAAGTTTTTATCCTTAGTTCACTCCTTTGAGATGGTTCTTACCCAGACTTCATGCTCGTGACTTACAACAAACCCTTGATTCTTGGTTGATCCAATCAAGTCTTGTCAATATCAATGGAACTTGGGTGTTGATAAGGTGTAAACCATAATCCACCAACATGGATGATTGATCTTGACAATGACTTGATTCATCCCTTGACCTTTGTTTGCCTTGTTTGTGATCCCTTATTTGTGATTGTTGCACTCACGCATTCATGCGCATCATAACATTCATCACACAAAAATTTCAAGGAACTGAGGTATTATTTGCAAATATTTTCAGACCATGGATTGTGGGCGAAGGAACACTAAGAAGTACAGTTTCAGATGTCCCGACTTGAAAGAGTTAAGGAAGCTAGCATCTTTTGTATTAGATCCCTTGGACTTCAAACAACATCATGGGAAGCTTCTATCCATCTTGTCTGTTGATGTGGTTGAAGGACTTTTGAGTGTGCTAGTGCAATTCTATGATCCTCTCTACCGTTGTTTCACTTTCCCAGATTTTCAGCTTGTGCCTACATTGGAGGAGTATTCTCATCTTTTGGGGATACCTGTTTCTAGTAGAGTGCCTTCTAATGGATTGGAGGAGATTCCCCGATCTAATCTTATTGCTGAAGCTCTTCACTTGAATAAGTCTGAGATAGAGGCTCATTGGGTGAAGAAAGGAGGATTGTTTGGGTTGTCATCCGATTTCCTCATCAAGGAAGCTACTGCCTTTGCTCAAGCCGGTAGTGTGGATGCTTTTGAAGCTATCTTTGTGTTTCTCATCTATGGATTAGTTTTGTTCCCTAACATTGATGGTTTTGTTGATGTTAACGCCATTAGATTTTTCTTGATTGGGGATCCTGTGCCTACTATGTTGGGTGATATGTATTTCTCCTTGCATCTAAGGAATTCTAAAGGTGGTGGAACGATTGTCTGTTGTATTCCTCTTCTGTACAAGTGGTTTATTTTGCACTTGCCTCAGACGCCTGCTTTTGTGGAGAACAAAAAATGTCTAAGGTGGTCTCAGAGACTTATGTCTCTCACTAATGATGATATAGTTTGGTATGATATGTCTTTGAGCAGTTTGGAGATTATTGGTAGTTGTGGTGAATTCTCTAATGTGCCTCTCATTGGTACACAAGGAGGAATTAACTATAACCCTGCTTTGGCTCGTCGTCAACTTGGGTTCTCCTTGAGAGACAAACCTAATAACATGTTGTTAGAAGGTCTTTTCTATCAAGAGGGTAAAAATACCTAACATTTGAAGCAGAAGATTGATCATGCTTGGAATAATGTGCATAGGAAAGGAAGATCCGAGCTTGGTCTACACAATTGTGTAGCTTGGAAAGCTTACACTCTTTGGGTGAAGAAGAGAGCTTTGGAGTTGAAGATGCCTTACCCTTGCGAAAGACCTATGTATATGGTTGCGATTGAGCCATTAACTCTCCCTAACCAAGATGTAGAGGAGTTGGAAGACGCGCTCGCCAAGATGAAACAAGAGAAGGGTATGTGGGAAGAGCGTTTTCATGCTTTGAGGAAGAAGCATGAAGAGTTGCAGTTGGAGTCTAAGGACAAAGATGCACTTATTGAGATACTTGAAGACCGAGTGACGAAAAGACAGAGAGAGCCAGAGGTTCCATCTTCTAGCATGCCTCAGCCTTCCGTTGCTTGGAAGAAGATTGTTGATCAGCTTGTCCTCGAGAAGACTCAGATGAAGACTTCTTTTGAGACCGAGATCCGTCGCATTCGAAGGAAGTACGCGCCTACAGCCATATCTTCTGACATTGTTGATAGGGATCCTTAGGATGACTAGTCTCCTTTCCTCTTGTATTTTTCATTTGGTTTCTGAAATTGTACTCAGTGTAATCCTTCCAATTTATATAAATAAAAAGAGATTTTTTGGGTCATATCAAATTATTGCAATTGTCATATATATATATATATATATATATATATATATATATATATATATATATATATATATATATATATATATATATATATATATATATATATATATATATATATATATATATATATATATATATATATATATATATATTTGCAAATGATATAGTAAGTTTCTTGAAAGTAAAAAAATAATAATCAAGCATTGCATTTCATGCATCATTTGCATAAGTAGGTTTTCTCCAGATGTCTGATTGGTGTTTCTTCTATGCTTTAGCCAAGCTGACTCACCGGTACAATACCTGAGCCAATCATCTGAAAATTATGGAGCATTTGGAGCAAGAGAATAGAGAACTGAGGGATGAGATCGCCCGCCTGACTGCCATGATGAAGTCAGTTCTTGCTGCTCAGAATCAAGCGTCTCCAACGCCTGCAACTCCTCCCGTGAGGACTGTTATTTCAGAGGTAACTACCTCTACCATGCCTACTGCTACCGCTCATTTCACGCCGAATATGCCTTCCGAATTCCCGTGGGGAATGCCGTCCAACTTTGTGCCAGAAGGCTTTGCGCCTACTTTGGTTCCATGCCGGCATGTAGCTCGGTCATGTCCGTGCCACCTCCCGTTGTGCACACCTTGCCTCGTGTAGAGGATACCATATATCATTCTGAGCCGTCTGAGGGTCCAGATGTGTATGAGAAGATGGACGAGATGAAAGATCAGTTTCTTGAGTCGCGCAAGGAATTTAAGACGCTGAGAGGTAAAGATCTGTTTGGAAAGAGTGCTACTGAGTTGTGCTTAGTGCCCAACGTCAATATCCCAATGAAGTTCAAAGTGCCTGACTTTGAAAAGTATAAGGGGAACTCTTGTCCGCTCAGTTATCTTGTGATGTATGTCCGCAAGATGTCTACTCAGACTGACAATGATCAATTGCTTATCCACTACTTCCAAGATAGTTTGACTGGCGCTACGCTCCGTTGGTACATGAGATTGGACAGTGCTAGCATTCGCACTTTCAATGACTTGGGGGAGGCTTTCATCAAGCAGTATAAATATAATGTGGATATGGCGCTAGATAGAGACCAGCTGAGGTCTATGTCTCAAAAAGACAAAGACACATTTAAGGAGTATGCGTAGCGATGGAGGGAGTTGGCTGCCCAGATCACTCCTCCTTTGGAGGAAAAAGAAATGAGAAAGATCTTCTTGAAAACTCTGAGTTCATTTTACTATGAACGAATGATTTCTAGTGCCCCTAGTGACTTTACTGAAATGGTAAAATGGGGTTGAGGCTTGAGGAAGGAGTCCGTGAGGGACGTTTGTCAAAAGATGAGGCGTCAACAAGTAAGAGGTATGGCAGTAATTTCAGTAAGAAGAAGGACAGTGAGACTAATGCAGTAATCAGTGGGAGGAAGAGGAGGCCTCAGATTAGAAGAAATCCAACATCCCGTCAACATCATCATCATCAAGTATCATCGATAATTCCGGTATGTTCTAATCAACAAGCAATACCAATTCAACAACAACAATGTCAACAACAACAACCGCAATAAAGAACAAACACCTACAACAACAACAATACCAACAACAATTATCACCAACAGAACTTTGAGAGGAAGAAAGTCTCTTTCGACCCGATTCCTATGTCATATGCAGAGCTGTATCCCTCGTTAGTTCTCAAGAACTTAATTCAACCGAGGAACCCACCGCAGATTCTAGAACCACTTCCTTGGTGGTATAAACCTGAACTCCGTTGTGCTTTTCACCAAGGAGCACCCGGACACGACATTGAAAACTGATATCCATTGAAGTATGAGGTTCAGAAGCTTATGAAGAGTTGTATGGTGTCCTTCAAGGATCGTGCGCCAAATGTGAAAGCAAACCCTTTGCCCGCTCATGGGAACTCTTTTGTGAATATGGTGGACGGTTGTCCTGGAGAATTCAAAGTTTTTGATGTGCGTTTTATCAGGAGGTTCTTAGTGCAAATGCATAAGGATGTTTATTTAGTAAGTGAATGTGAGCACGACCATGATGGTTGTGCTGTTTGTAGTGTTAACCCGAGGGGTTGTGGAGTTGTGAAAAGGGACATCCAAAAACTGATGGATGAAGGCATGATCCAAATTGTTCAAACCCGTCATGTAGATGACGACGTAAATGTCATAGTACCCGTTTTCAAGCAACAAGAGCGGTTGGTAATCCAGTATGACTCCAGTAACAACAACAGTCAAAGATCAGTATCGCCATTGGTAATACGGTTAGCGGGCCCAGTCTCGTATTCATCTGATAAAGCTGTGCCGTATCAGTATAATGCTACAATGATGAAGAATGGTCAAGAGGTCCCGTTACCTACGACTAGTTCGGTGGTGAGCATTGCTGATGTTATGAAGGTGACCCGCAGTGGTCGAGTGTTTGGGCTGGTGTTCCCAAAGGATAAAGAGGAAACAATTGTTGGTAAGAAAGTGGAGGTGCCTAGTATAGACCAAGTTGGTTATTCAAAAGATAAGTCTGGTGAATTCAGAATTTTGAAAACCAATGATGATGATGAGGTACTCCGACTAATCAAAAGGAGCGAGTTTAATGTGGTAGAAGAGCTGCTCCAGACCCCCTCAAAAATTTCAGTGTTGTCTCTGCTGATGAATTCTGAAGCGCACAGAGAAGCACTATAGAGAGTTCTCAAACAAGCGTTCGTAGAACATGATGTTACTGTGGATCAGTTTGATCACATTGTGGCTAACATCACTTCTTGCAACAATCTCAACTTTTGCGACGAAGAACTCCCTGAGGAGGGCATAAATCATAATTTGGCTTTGCACATCTCGATGAATTGCAAGGAAGATGCTTTATCAAACATGCTTGTTGACACCGGGTCATCACTGAATGTGCTTTCAAAGTCAACTTTGTCAAAGCTATCTTATCAGGAAGCACCCATGAGGTATAGCGGTGTAATTGTCAAGGCTTTCGATGGTTCGCGCAAAACAGTAATTGGTGAAGTGGACCTTCCAGTCAAGATAGGTCCGAGTGATTCTAAGATTACTTTTCAAGTAATGGATATCCACCTGACCTACATCAGTTTATTGGGAAGGCCATGGATTCATGAGGCGGGAGCTGTTACTTCCATTTTACATCAGAAGCTCAAATTTGTCAAGAATGGCAAACTTGTGATTGTTGGCGGGGAGAAGGCACGGTTGGTTAGCCACATGTCATCTTTATCTTATGTTGAAGCTGAGGATGAGGTTGAGACTCCGTTCCAAGCCTTATCTATTGCTGCTGAGAAGAGAGTTGGGGCACCTATGTCCTCATAGAAAGATGCTCAGAAGATTGTTGAAGAAGGTACTATTGATCAGTGGGGGCGCATGGTATAGGTCTCCAACAACAAGGGCAAAACCGGTTTGGGGTTCCAGAAAGGCTCATCAACTGTTAGATCTGAAGATATGCAACTCAGCTTCCGTAGCGGAGGGTTCATTCATGGCAATGAACAACACTTAGCTGTTGTACTAGAGGATGACGAAGGGGAAGACTGCACCAATTTTGTGACGCATGGAAAGGCTTGCAACAATTGGACTGCTGTTGATATTCCTGTTATTTTGCATCGATATAAGTAATTTCTTTTATATGTTTTAAAATCCTTCTCCTATGCCTAAGGGATAAGTGAACATTGTTTGGGCATTTTCAAATTGATCATCAATAAAATTAATTCTATCCATCCACATCTATGATGTTCGTTTTTACTTTTTGCTTTATTCTGAAAATGGTAATCACAAAAAAACATAAATAAATAATATAATTGTCTATCTGCATGATATTTGGTCACACATTCACTTCTCTAAAATCAAAATATCAAATCATTATGCAGGTTGGTTCCTAACCCCATTGAATACAATGATCCTTCTGCTTCTCCAAATTTTGAATTCCCTATGTTTGAAGCCGAGGAGGAAAGTGATGTAGAAGTTAATGATGAATTATCTCGTCTTCTTGAGTAAGATGAAAAGACCATTCAGTCGTTCGAAGAGCAGATTGAGCTAGTCAACTTGGGTTCCGAAGATGACGTGAAGGAAGTCAAGATTGGGTCTCGACTATGTCCTCATTGATGACTGTTTGTAATATTTTGGTCTCTTAATGAGTTCATTGGATTTGGTCATTATCTCAACTATCACAGCTATGTATGATGATGGTTTGTACTTCCTAACTATTATGTTTTAACATTTTTAATGTTATAACATCTGATCTGACATTCTCTGCTAGGCTAATTGACATTTATTTTGTCTAATTGGTCACCTTTGGTCAATTTTGACTAAAAAGGGGGAGAAGTGTTGATGTGGAAGCAGTTAAAGTTGTGGACCTGTGAGATGTATGTAGCTGAACAGAAGGACAACTATTATTGAAGGAGATGTGCTTGTTGTTAAAACAGAATGTTGTTCTGTTTACAGATGTCAAAGGGGATGTCTGATGTGGTGGTGCACAGGTGTTGATGTTGATGTTGAAGCAGATGTCAGAATGCTGTTCTGACTGTTACAAGTGTTGTGGTTACAGGTGCTGTTATTTTCATGAAAGATGTTTGGTGTGTGCACAGATTTAGGGGGAGAAGGAGTACCCTTTTGCATTTGTGTGTCTTACTAGTTGCATCCATAACTAGTAATTCTGTTTCTGTTACACAAATTTAGGGGGAGGAGAAGTACCCCTGTGCATGTGTGTATTACTAGTAGCTATAGCTAGTAATTGTGTTGCTTTTGCTGCTGTTTAAACTGTTGTTTAACTGCTGATAGTTTTCTTGTGAACAAAAAGGACAGATATATGTTTTAGCCAAAATTTGCCAAAGGGGGAGTTTGTTGGTTCTAAGTGTTGGCAGCAATTTTGGTAAAACAAAGAGAGTTCACAAGATGTTATGTGTGATGTCTTAACATAAAATATCCTATGTACCTGCTGGAGTTCAAGAACATGATCATGCAGGATTGTTTTAGAATGTCATACACAATGTCATGGCTTCTGATAATGTGTTCCCGCTGGAGTTGAAATGGAAAAACATAATTATGCAGGATTGTATCAGGATGTCATACACGATGTCATGACATCTGATGTTTGTGTACCTGCTGGAAGTTATAAAAGGAATTATGGAATTATGCAGGATTTTTCCAGGATGTCAGACCCGATGTCATGACATCCTGTACACAGAACATTCAGTGTGAATGTCTGGTGTTTTGTGATTGCACAATTAATGGCAATCTATGTATGATTGAATATTTGATTTGCAGGCGCATTCAATCATGGATTACAACCTGATTTACTTATTTTCCAAGAAGATCAAACCAGCTGTTATGAAAAGATTTAATTGGAAAATAGTTTTAGGGTTTTCAAGATGTCCAAGCCTAGCTGAAAGCTTCTATAAAAAGGGACTTAGAAAACCTATTTTTAGAACACAACCAATACTGAGCGAAATATAGAGAGAGAGCTAGGGTTTATGTCTTGTTTAGTCGTAAGACTTGTATGCCATTCAAGTCATCATTTGATGATTGAATTGGACTGATTTATGGTTGTAATTTGTCACTCTAAAGCTATTAAGCAAGAGTGTGTGTCTACTTGATCAAAGCTGTGAAGCAAGATCAAGTGTGTGTCTACTTGATCAAAGTTGTGAAGCAAGATTAAGTGTGTGTCTTCTTGATTGAAATTGTGAAGTAAAATCAAGAGTGTGTTATTGAAAAGTGTTTTCTTTTCTCAAGGGATTGTTGTTTAAGATCACAGGTGTGATTGTAGGGAAGTGACTGGGTTCTCATATCTAAGAGTGCTTAGGTAGAAATTGCACGGGTAGAGATTAAGTGAGAAAGACTGTAACTTGTTGAAGTGTACGGAGAGTCTTTGAACTGATCCTATTTTAGTGAATTTCCTTCCTGGCTTGGTAGCCCCCAGACGTAGGTGAGTTGCACCGAACTGGGTTAACAATTGCTTGTGTCATTTGCTTTACCATTCTGTATCTTTATCCTGTTTGTGTTCACAGATATTAGTGTCATGACATTATCTTCGACATCTTATATCTGATACCAGAATTTCAATTGGTATCAGAGCAGGCATCCTGCTCTGGTTCTGGGTGAGATCTAGGGACAACACTTTCTGGTACAATGGAGAGAGATAAAGGATTTGTTCACAGGCCACCAATTTTGGATGGTTCTAACTAGGGGTGGCAAAATGGATCGATTGGATGAATATGTATTGGATCGTTAATGGATGGATCAAAACAATCCATTAGTCCATTAACAATCCACTATTTTTTTTTAAAATATCCTATTCAATCCATCCATTAAGAATAAAATCCATCCAATCCATCCATTATCATATTTTTAATGGATGGATATCCATCCATTTTTTTCTTGAAAAAAATCACTTATTTTTTTGAAAAATTTATTTTTTTCAATTTTTTTTTTAATTAAACAATATCAGTTTTTTAAAAAATATATATATATTTTTGTATTTTCGAAAAAATAATTTAAAAATCTTTTTTTTTTCGAAAAAAATAATTTTTTTATATTCGTAAATTTTTTTTTCGAAAATAAAATCAAAATTTGGTATTTTTCAAAAAAAAATATATTTTTAATTTTTTGGAAAAAATTGATTTTTTGTATTTTCAAAAATAAAATTATTTTTTTCGAAAAAAATAACTTCATTTTTATTTAAAAAAAAATCATTTTTTATTTTTCAATTTTTTTTTAATATTTAAAAAAAAATATTTTTTAAAAATTAGATAAAAAAATCTATTGGATCATTAAAATGTGTTGGATGGATTGGATCATTAAAATGTGTTGGATGGATTGGATCAATCCATGCTTATAAATGGATGGATTGGATTAATCCATTAACTTAATTTTTATGTAGTGGATGGATTAGATGGATTTTTTGATGGATGGATTGGATGAATTTTCTCTTAATGGATACAATTGCCACCCCTAGTTCTAACTACGACTATTGGAAACCTCGAATGGCAGCCTTTCTAAAATCTCTTGATAACAAGGCTTGGAAGGCAGTGTTAACAGGCTGGGTGCACCCTGTAGTTACTAAAGAAGGAGAAACCACTGCTGAGAAAAAGCTTGAAGAACAATGGTCCAAGGAGGAGGATCATCTAGCCCTTGTAAATTCTAAAGCATTGAATACCATCTTCAATGGAGTAGACAAGAACATCTTCAGATTAGTGAACAACTGTGAAGTAGCTAAAGATGCTTGGGACATTCTCAAAACCACTCATGAAGGCACCTCTAGAGTGAAAATGTCTAGACTACAGCTGCTCACCACCAAGTTTGAAAACTTAAGGATGAAAGAAGATGAAAATATTCATGAATTTCACATGAGTATCCTTGAAATTGCCAATGCCTCTGGAGCTTTGGGAGAGAAGATGTCAGATGAAAAGTTAGTAAGAAAAATACTCAGATCACTCCCCAAGAGATTTGCTATGAAAGTAACAGCCATAGAAGAATCTCAAGACATCTCAAATATGAGAGTTGATGAGCTAATTGAATCCCTCCAAACATTTGAGATGGGAATATGTGATGGAGCTGAAAAGAAAGCCAAGAGCATAACATTCATGTCAAACACTAAAGAGGAAGATGAGGAAGGTGGTCAAGATATTGATGAAGATCTGGAAAATGAGATAGCAATGCTGGGAAGACAGTTCAACAGACTAATGAAAAAGGTAGATGTGAGAGCAAAGGGCAATGTCAAGAACATCGCATCTGACATCAATAAATCCAACAACTTTGGTAGGAGAACAAAGTCTGAAGAAAAGCCCAAAGAAGTTCAGTGCTATGAGTGTAATGGGTATGGTCATATTAAAACTGAATGTGGGACCTACCTCAAGAAACAAAAGAGGAGTCTTGTTGCCTCTTGGTCTGATGGAAGTGAAATAGAAGAAGCTACAAACCATGTGACTGCAATGATAGGAAGATGGGGATCTGATGAAGAGTCAATTGATGATGAAAGAACCTTTGAAGAGCTGGCCACTACCTACAAAGAGTTGTGCCACAAAAGTGCAGGAGTGTGTAGACAAGCTGAAAGCCAAAAGAAAGTGATAACTCAGTTGGAAAATGAAAAGAAAGAGTATGTGGAAACCATCTCAAAATTGAAGACTGAAGTTGTACTCTTGAATTCCAAACTAGATGAGATGACCAAGTATGTAAGAATGCTTAACAATGGATCTGCCATCTTAGACAAGATTCTCCAGACTGGCTAAATAACAGGAAACAAATCTGGCATTGGATTCAAGGCTGAGTGTAGTTACACTGGTTGCAAACCAAAATCCAAACCTAAGTGCAGCCATGTTAAAGCAAACCTGAGATGTCACATCAGATGTCACAACAGCAGAAAGGGAAACATCAAAGATGGAGATGCCAATACTGTGGAAAATTTGGCCACCTGAAGCCCTTCTGCTATAAGCTATATGGTTATCCTAGCCCTGTTCAGTCTCAATATCAATCAAGATCCAAGCATCACAGGACTGTCTACAAAAAGCAATGGGTTCCTAAGACAAAGGTTACAAGTCTAATAGCTCACACTTCCTTCAGAGTTTCAGCCAAAGAAGATTGGTATTTTGATAGTGGTTGCTCTAGACATATGACTGGGAACAAAAATCTGCTAACTGAACTTCACCCTCATGCCATGAGTTATGTTACCTTTGGTGATGGAGCAAAGGGTGAAATCAAGGGAATGAGTAAGCTGGATTGCCCTGGAGTTCCTGACCTTGACAATGTCCTACTTGTTAAGGGATTAACTGCTAATCTTATAAGCATCAGTCAACTGTGTGATCAAGGTCTGAATGTAAACTTCACTAGAACTGAATGTCTGATTACTAACAAGGAAAATGAAGTGATCATGAAGGGAGTTAGGTCCAAAGACAACTGCTACATGTGGAGTTCTCAAGAAATTGGATACTCTTCAATGTGTACCTTAGCCAAAGAGGAAGAAGTGAAGATATGGCATCAAAGATTGGGCCACCTGCACCTTAAAGGTATGAAGAGGATCATATCTGTTGAAGCTGTTAGAGGAATTCCCAACTTAAAGATTGATGAGGGAAAAATCTGTGGAGAGTGTCAGATTGGAAAACAAACAAGGATGTCACACCAGAAGCTCAGACATGACACCACTACCAAAGTTTTGGAACTCCTTCATATGGACTTGATGGGACCCATGCAAGTAGAAAGCCTTGGTGGGAAGAAGTATGCATATGTGGTGGTGGATGATTTCTCCAGATACACCTGGATCAATTTTATAAGAGAAAAAATCTGATGTTTTTGAAGTCTTTAAGGAGCTTTGTCTAAAACTTCAAAGAGAAAAAGAAAGTCCTGTTATCAAAATTAGAAGTGATCATGGGAAGGAATTTGAGAACAACAAGTTTGCTGAATTCTGCTCTTCAGAAGGAATTCATCATGAGTTCTCATCTCCCATCACTCCCCAGCAAAATGGTGTGGTGGAAAGAAAAAATAGGACTCTTCAAGAATCAGCCAGAGCTATGATTCATGCTAAGAAATTGCCCTACCATTTTTGGGCTGAAGCCATGAACATATCCTGCTATGTTCACAATAGAGTGACATTGAAGAAAGGGACTCCCACAACCCTATATGAAGTCTGGAAAGGAAGAAGACCTACAGTCAAATACTTCCATGTATTTGGTAGCAAATGCTATATCTTGGTTGATCGTGAGCAAAGAAGGAAGATGGATCCCAAAAGTGATGAGGGAATATTTCTGGGCTATTCAACAAACAACAGAGCTTACAGGGCCTTTAATTCCAGAACTAATGTATTGATGGAATCCATTAATGTTGTGGTTGATGACCAACAGACTGATGTCACAGACGATGTCGAGACATCTCTGAATGATTCTCCAGCTGACTTCTTAGACAAAAATAAGGAAGGAGAACCTCCTCAAGCTGAACCTGAAGATGACAAAATCAACAAGGGACCCTCTATCAGAATTCAGAAGGATCATCCCAAAGATCTTATCATAGGAGATCCAGATAAAGGAGTCACTACTAGATCAAGGGAAGTGATCTCACATGGCTGCTTTGTGTCAAAGTTTGAACCCAGAAATGTCAAGGAAGCCTTGACTGATGAGTTCTGGATCAATGCCATGCAGGAGGAGTTAGGACAATTCAAGAGGAATGAAGTATGGGAATTGGTTCCTAGACCTGAAGGAGTAAATGTCATAGGTACAAAGTGGGTATATAAGAATAAATCTGATGAACAAGGGGTTGTTACTAAAAACAAAGGTAGATTAGTAGCTCAAGGATATACTCAAGTTGAAGGAGTAGACTTTGATGAAACATTTTCTCTTGTAGCTCGCCTTGAGTCCATTAGATTGTTGCTTGGAGTGGTATGTATTCTGAAATTCAAACTGTTTCAAATGGATGTAAAAAGTGCCTTCCTGAATGGCTACTTAAATGAAGAAGTATATGTTGAACAACCTAAAGGATTCACAGATCCAAATCTTCCACAACATGTGTACAGATTGAAGAAAGCCCTCTATGGGTTGAAGCAAGCTCCCAGGGCTTGGTATGAGAGACTCACATTGTTCCTCACTGACAATGGATACATGAAAGGAGGTATTGACAAAACTCTATTTGTGAAGAATGAAGGAGGGAAGCTCATGGTGGCACAAATATATGTAGATGACATTGTATTTGGTGGGATGTCAGATCAGATGGTTGAACATTTTGTTAGACAAATGCAATCTGAGTTTGAGATGAGCCTTGTTGGAGAACTGACCTACTTTCTTGGGCTACAAGTCAAACAGATGGAAGACTCTATCTTTCTATCTCAAAGCAAGTATGCCAAGAACATTGTAAAGAAGTTTAGCATGGAAAATGCAAGCCATAAAAGGACACCTGCTCCTACTCATGTGAAAATCTCCAAAGATGAAAGTGGTGCTAGTGTAGATCAGAGTCTATACAGAAGCATGATAGGTAGTCTGCTATATCTCACAACAAGCAGACCTGACATTGCATTTGCTGTAGGTGTTTGTGCTAGGTATCAAGCTAAACCAAAAGTCAGTCACATAAACCAAGTGAAGAGAATACTGGAATATGTCAATGGCACCAGTGACTATGGGATGTTGTATACTCATGGATCTGGGTCTATGCTGACTGGTTACTGTGATGCTGACTGGGATGGAAGTGCTGATGATAGGAAGAGCACATCTGGAGGACGTTTCTTTTTGGGGAACAATCTGATTTCATGGTTCAGCAAGAAACAAAACTGTGTATCTCTATCTACTGCTGAAGCTGAATACATAACAGCTGGGAGTAGTTGTTCTCAACTGGTCTGGATGAAGCAAATGTTGTCTAAATACAATGTCACACAAGAAGTCATGACATTATACTGTGACAACCTGAGTGCTATAAATATTTCCAAAAATCCTATTCAGCATAGTCGGACAAAGCACATTGACATTCATCATCACTTCATTAGAGAACTTGTAGAAGAGAAGATCATAGCTCTAGAGCATGTTACTACTGAAAAGCAATTAGCTGACATTTTCACTAAAGCTTTGGATGGCAATCAATTTGAATGTTTAAGGGGGAAGTTGGGGATCTGTGTTCATGAGAACCTATAGCAAGCAAAGGAGTTTGTGGTTAATATCCCAGAGGAAATTTTGACTGTGTGAGGTGTGTTGTGGTGAAGATTGTTCTAGTGTGGCTGGAGATGTGTTACTGATGTTTGGAAGCTGAAGTTCTTATTGTTGTTCTGTTTAAATGTGTAATTTGTGGCAGTCCTCATTGATGCCTGTTTGTAATATTTTGGGCTCTTAATGAGTTCCTTAGATTTGTTCATTATCTCAGCTATCACAGCTGTGAATGATGATGGTTTGTACTTCCTAACTATTATGTTTTAACATTTTTAATGTTATAACATCTGATCTGACATTCTCTGCTAGGCTAATTGACATTTATTGTCTAATTGGTCACCTTTGGTCAATTTTGACTAAAAAGGGGGAGAAATGTTGATGGGGAAGCAGTTAAAGTTGTGGAGCTGTGAGATGTATGTAGCTGAATAGAAGGACATCTATTATTGAAGGAGATGTGCTTGTTGTTAAAACATAATGTTGTTCTGTTTACAGATGTCAAAGGGGATGTCTGATGTGGTGGTGCACATGTGTTGATGTTGATGTTGAAGCAGATGTCAGAATGTTGTTCTGACTGCTACAGGTGCTGTGGTTACAAGTGCTGTTATTTTCATGAAAGATGTTTGGTGTGTGCACAGATTTAGGGGGAGAAGGAGTACCCTTATGCATTTGTGTGTCTTATTAGTTGCATCCATAACTAGTAATTCTGTTTCTGTTGCACAAATTTAGGGGGAGGAGAAGTACCCTTGTGCATGTGTGTATTACTAGTAGCTATAGCTAGTAATTGTGTTGCTTCTGCTGCTGTTTAAACTGTTGTTTAACTGCTGATAGTTTTCTTGTGAACAAAAAGGACAAATATATGTTTTAGCCAAAATTTTCCAAAGGGGGAGTTTGTTGGTTCTAAGTGTTGGCAGCAATTTTGGTAAAACAAAGAGAGTTCACAATATGTTATGTGTGATGTCTTAACATTAAGACCTACGTCCTCGAAACAGAGAATGCCACACCTCACAAGGTCTTGAACCTTGGTCTTCAAAGGGTAACAATTCTCCATATCGTGGCCGGGATCACCAGAGTGGTAAACACAGTGTAACTCAGGCCTATACCACCACTGGGGGTTAGCAGGTATAGCCGGTGGGTCTCTCGGAGTAATCAACTTCCTCTCTATCAGAGAGGGATATAACTCTGCATACGTCATTGGAATAGGATCAAAGGTGACCCTTTTCCTCTCGTAAATCATGCTGGTTTGATTACTGTTTCGAGGCTGATAAGCCTGCTGCTGCGGTCGGTGCTGTTGATGTTGATATTGCGGATGTGGTTGTTGATTGTTATTATGTTGCTGATACTGCTGATTATCTTTGAAAACAGGTGCTATATGAGCCACCTGGTGCTGGTTACTGGCAGGACGTACAGTCTTCCTCCTCACAGAGGGTCTTCTTGGTTTTACATGGGAGGTCACAACATGTTCCTCTCTATCTTTCTTCTTCGCAAACTCCCCATATCGTTTGGCAGAAGAGCCTTCTTCTCTGGTTAGACGTCCTTCTCTAACCCCTTCTTCTAGACGCATCCCCATATTCACCATCTCGATGAAGTCAGAAGGAGCGCTAGCAATCATCCGCTCATAATAAAAAGAACTTAAGGTCTTCAAAAAGATCTTAGTCATCTCTTTCTCTTCCAGCGGGGGCACGATCTGTGCTGCTAACTCTCGCCACCTCTGGGCGTACTCTTTAAACGTTTCCTTGTCCTTATGGGACATGGCTCTTAATTGATCCCTATCGGGAGCCATATCCACATTGTACTTGTATTGCTTGACGAAAGCCTCGCCAAGATCGTTGAAGGATCAGATGTTCGCACTGTCTAAACCCATGTACCAACACAGAGCGGCACCGGACAGACTGTCCTGAAAGTAGTGGATGAGCAATTGGTCGTTGTCGGTCTGAGTTGACATCTTCCTGGCATACATGACTAGGTGGCTGAGAGGACAGGTATTTCCCTTGTATTTTTCAAAGTCATGGACCTTGAATTTCACAGGAATCTTCACATTGGGAACCAAGCAGAGTTCGGCAGCAGACTTGCCGAAAAGATCCTTTCCTCTGAGAGTTTTCAATTCCTTGCGGAGCTCAAGAAATTGATCGTTCATAGCGTTCATTTTCTCATAGACATCTGGGCCTTCAGATGGCTCAGAATGATAGATGGTGTCGTCTACTCTGGGTATAGTATGCACGACAGGAGGAGGAACATCAAGGACCGGGCTAGATGCCGGCATAGTAGCAAAGGTAGGAGCAAGACCCTCGGGCATGAAATTGGGAGGCATCCTCCACGGGAATCCGACTGGCATTGTCGTTGGAGCAAAGTGTGCACTGGCTGCAGGCACAGTCGAGGAGACAATCTCAGAGATGACTGTCCTCTGGGGAGGAGTTGAAGGTGTCGGAGAAGACTAACTCTGGGCAGCCAAGAATGATTCCATCAAGGCACTTAATCTGGCCACTTCCTCTTTCAACTCGCGGTTCTCTTGTTCCAGATGATCCATCAGTCTTGAAATGTTGGCTCTGGTGTAGTACCGGTGAGTCAGCTTGTCTTCAAAATAAATGAAGAACACAGAGTTAGACCATAGGACAAGAAACCGAGAACAAAACCTGCTTATGCACATGATGCATGCAATGCTCGTGCATATGATTTGTTTTTTTTTCATTTTCAAAGGAACTTTAGGGTTCTATTTGCAAATTTTTGGAAATATTAAACATTTATCACATATGGAAATATCTCATCAAATAATATCGGGAAAAGAAGTACAGCATCGTCAATCATATACAAGAGAAAAGGAAAATAATCATCCTATAAATCCCTAGAAACAATCATCTAAAGCTCGGGACACAGGAAGATAGGATGCACGAAGCCTCTTCACCTCTCTCTCGTAGGCTGCCTCCATATCTGCCTTCTCCTTGGCGAGTCGGTCGTACTTCCTCTTCCAAAACTTGGAAGACTAAGGAAGTAGAGAAGTCCATGCATCGTCAGGATCATCAATAACCTGATGTTCAAGGAACTCTATCAAAACGTCCTTCTCTTTGATCTGCTGAAGCAACTCCTCCCTTTCACGGATCCTAGCACGTGATCGGTCTTCGTCTCTCAACTCCTCTACTCCTTGATCAGGGAGGGTTGAAGGCCCAGCCATAACCAAAGGGGTAGGTCTCGGATACTCGTAAGGCATGAGATACTCGGACGCTCTCTTCCTAACCCAAGCAGTGTACGGCTCCATAGCAACACAATTCTTAGGACCCAACTCTTTCCTTCCTTTCCTATGAATCTTGCGCCAAGCGCGGACCATTCTGCCCTTCAAGTTTTGGGAATCTTTACCCTCCTGAAAGAACACACCCTCTAATAGAATGTTATTAGGTTTATCCTTTAGGGGGAACCCAAGCTGACGGCGCACCAAAACAGGGTTGTAGTTAATCCCACCACATGTACCAAGAAGAGGTACATTGGAGAATTCACCACAAGAGTCGATAATTTGCACACCATCATACACACGGTTATACCAAGAGATATCATCATTAGTGAGAGACATCAGTCTCGTGGACCACCGTAGACATTCCTTGTTCTCCTTGAAGGCGACCGTCTGCGGTAAGTGAGAAATAAACCACTTATACAACAGAGGCAAACAACACACAATGGCACCACCACCCTTTGCATCCTCATATGCAAAGAGAAATATGTATCACCCAACAGAGGCGGAACGGGATTAAGAGCCGAGAAGATCCTAATAACGTTCACATCCACAAACTTGTCGATGTTGGGGAACAATACTAATCCATAAATGAGAAGTACAAATATGGCCTCAAAGGCATCCTCACTCATAGTAGCTTGAGCAATGAGGAAATCAGAAGGGAGACCTTGAATTCCACCTTTGGCAGTCATATGAGCACCAACCAGAGATTCATCTATGTGTAACATATCTGCTATCTCTTGAGAAGTAGGAGTACTCTCCAAGCCACTGAACGACAACTGGTCTAGAATAGGTATACCCACAAGGTAGGCATACTCCTCAAGAGTAGGCAAAAGCTGGAAATCTGGAAACGTGAAACAACGGTACAAGGGATCATAAAACTGCACCAATACGCTCATCAACCCTTCATCCACTTGAGTAGTCAGAAGAGGAAGAAGCTTCCCAAAACGAGCCTTGAAACCCAAGGGATCTAGTACATAAGATGTCAAATTCCTTAATTCTTTCAAATCTGGTTGTCTGAAACTATACTTCTTTGTATTCCTTCTTTGTCTTTCCATGTCTGAAAATTTGCAAATAAACCCCTTAAGTTCCTTGATAATTTTCTTCATTATTGATGATATGGATGCAATGAATGCATGAATGCATGAATGCAACAATCACACTCAAGGATCAAGCAAAGTACACCAAACAAAGGTCATGGGATGGATCATGTTATCCTTAATATCAATCATCCATTTTGGTGGATTATGGTTTACACCTTATCAACACCCAAGTTCCATTGATATTAAGGATACATGAACGGATCAACCATGAATCAAGGGTTTGTTGCAAGTCACAAGCATGGAGTCTCGGTTAAGAACCACCCAAAGGGAGTGTACTAGGGTTTAAACCTGCTAAACATGTTCTACAAGAGGTTCCCATAGTCATCATTCCATCTTTCGGATATTATCGGAGAAACGACTACTCGTGTTCCAAAAATATTCTCAAGAGAGACTCTTATGAGTGTAGTATCGCGTAACAATCGTATCAAATCTTACACTTGAACGACTTTCGCACTACATCCTAAGAATAGGCCAAGATGGGCTTGGTAAACTAAGGTTCTTGGCTTCTAAGGTCTATATTGGAAAGAGTAATGTCTAACCACGACTTACTTGTGTGACATTATTGATCCCAACATGACCTCCACCAAGTGAATGGACTTGCAAGTCAACTTGCTAAGGAATAACTCCACACAAGTCAACAAGACTACGCCATTCTCCTATCCTAAGCGCACTCGAGTCCGGGTATAGAACTCATCTCACAAAGATCACCAAGCATACAAGGAATTAATATCAAGCAATTCAATCATTACATACAATACAGTAATCCCAAATTGCACAAAAATATGTCACAAGACAATACAATACAACAAGCATGAAAAGTAGGCAAAACCCACTAGGCAAAGGTCCCCAGCAGAGTTTCCACTTTTCTGTAGCGGGGTATTCGTTACCATTAGAGATATTGACTAAATCCAAGGTAAATCATACAAGTCGAGTCGCCACCGCACTTCTATTTATCCAAAGGAATGGTTAGAAAGCGAACAAAAACCTAATAGTTTTAACAAAAACTAGTAAAAGAAACAGAGATCTGGGTAAGGGGGTTGGTTATGCAATGGGAAGGTGTTAGGCACCCAAAACATCCTAGGTACTCCTAGGGAGCCCTTTTCATACTTGTTGTGAAGGTTGTTTGTTTTGTGGAAAATTTTGTTTGTGCAAACATGATTGAAGAGATGAGAGGAGAATGTACAAGTTTATTTATATTTTGTGTTTGGATGGATAAACCCATTGCCTACGTACCATATTATAAAAAGATTAGGATCAAAACCTCGTAGTTCGGGGTAAAAATCTCAAAAAATGAGTTGGTGAATTGATTGGTCCAAAAGCCTTAAGGTATTTTGTTATCAAAGGGAGAAAACTCAACCAAACCACAAATCCACCATGTGAGGATAGCTTCAACATGCTAGTGAGGGGTTAACCCTATAATAAGCATGGAAGACTCATTGTCCATCACTAAGGATATAGGTGAGTATTACATCTACCACAAGGATAACTCAAACCTAATAGCTAAAGGTTATGAAAGATTTGATTAAGAAAGTGGTCATTGGAACCACAAAAAGACATTTGAATGGGTTATATTTACCAATTAGAAGTATATACAAAAGTGGTCAAAGTTGACTTAAAGATTCAATTCAAAATAAGTGTTATGAAAAGAAAGTTTGGAAATCAAAAGCATAAGGATTAGGTTTCTAATGTTTGAACACAATAGTTAAATGTTTGCACAAAAGTTTGGCTTGGGTTAGAGTGGAGAGAAGAAGAAGAAGGGCTAAGGTCCTAAGTAATGCAAAAAGGTGAGGGATAAGAAACAAAACCACAAAAGGAGTTCCTCTCTTGAGATCATATAGATGATCCAAGTAGCTCCCATCCTTTGGAATAAGCAATCACAATAAATCATAAGCAATCATCAAGCAAGCCTCTTAAGAGATCTTCAATGTGTCTTGTATCTTTCACTTTGGATAAACATAACAATGGTCCTTCAATTTGAGCTCATAGAATCCCCTAGCACAAAAGCACACATATCAAAAGTTTCATGAAGTAAACCAAGAATGGACAAGAGTGAGTTTAGAGATTTGGTCCCTTTAATCCATCTTCATCAATAAGGTCCATTTACTCCAATTTTGCATAAGGAAAGTCCTAGAATCTAAGTCCAATTCTCCATTCTTTGCATAGGGGGAGTCCTAGAAACTAAGTCCATTTCTTTGCATTTGGTTCACAACAATCAAAACAAAACACAAGCATAATAATATATACACAATTATGTGCTCAAGTGAGCAAAAGGCAAATGGCATTAACATAAACATGTGCTCAAATGAGCAAAGAGAAAAGCAAATGGGTAATATGTGCAAGAATAGTAAATTGCATAAAATTAAAGAGCAAAAAGTAAATGTTAGTAGTCAATAGTTAGTGTTAGTAGTTAGTGTGCCATAAGGCAAATTTAGCGCTATGTTAAGCAATCGTAATTGGACTTATGTAGAAGTCACAACTATCTGAGGCCGGTCAATAATAATGTAGGCAACAACACAAGTTAGAAGTCTTGATTAGTGAACCAAGTTCCAACAACATGACATGCCAAAAAAAGAAGAAGAGAATTGATCTTGTATTGGTTTAAGCCTTTTGCATGATTTAGAAAACAATATATCCTTAATGCAAAGTCATTCACTTGATCAATTGATCAAGATGAATTAGATTTGAATCAAGGAAGATTAAGTCTCCCTAATCAATGCTAACTTATCAACCTTCAACTCATTGATCAAAAAAGAAAGAAGAAGAAGAAGAAGGAGATGGAGAATGGATGAAGAAAGAATAAGGAAATGAAAAGATCAAAATGCATTAAATGAAATATGATGTACCAATCCATATGTATTGACTAAATGACATTGAAAGTCAAAGTCAAACAATGATAAATCAGAAATGAGATGAAGATTGGAGATCAAACAATAAGCAAAATATTTTTTGGCATTTTTAATATTAAAATAAACTTGAATTAAAAGTAAAAGAAAGGTCCAACTTCAAAATCACTTCAAACCAACCTTGAAAGGTCCAAGTGATTTATCCCAAGTTCAACAAGGTCAAACAAAGTTTGACAAAAAATTTCAGCATTTTTAAAAGTCAGAAACTATTTTTAATCAATTAAAAATGAATAAAAATAACCTAATTGAACTAAAATCTCAAATAAATCTCAAATCAATTTAAAAATTGATGAGAATATTTTTCATGGATCCATCATCATTCAAAGAGGTTAGGAAAATATTTTTGTATTTTTTGAATATCAAAAACTATTTAAAATGAATTAAAAATAACCAGAAAAGATAAAATTCACAAAAAATATCAAATGACAAAATAAAAAATATAAAAAATCATAAATAGAAACTAGAATTTATTTGGATACTAATTCAATTGGTCCCATAATTTTTGGATTTAAAATAAAGAAGTTATGAATTTTTGAAAATAATGGAAATAAAAGGAAATTAAATCAGAAATTAAAAATAAGAAAAATCCACAGCGCTTGGATCCCACTTCATTAATTGACGTGGTTGATCACAAGGCTGGGAGACGCGCACGCACGGTAGACCCTGGTCAATGCAACCACACATGGATTAAATAAAAGTCATAACAATGAATGACATGGATTAGATCTGGAAATGCAATCACACGGTCCATATTTGATCTGGCAATGAAGCAGCCACCGGAGCCACCTTCTTCTCCGGTGAGCTTGCATTTTCCGGCCACCATAGCAGACAACCAAAGCTTAACCAAATCACGCGATCTATACATCATTGGAAAGCTGGGATGATGTACATCATCCCTGTACCATCCATTTTCACTCTAGATTTCCATGGTGTGAGAAATCAGAGGTTGAAAAATATGGTGTTCATCATGAACTCAACGGATTTCAAAAATTAAATGCATAATCATGATGCCTCCATTGAGAGGACTTCAGCCAACACAAGATCCAAGCAAATAGGTCAATGGATGATGAGATTCGAAGAAAATACCAGTTGAAGAGTAAGCTTGAATTCTGGAAACTTGAGCTCGATTCTTTGCTTTCTTTGCCAAAACAGAAGATCAGTGAGATGAATGATGAAGGTTTAGAAGCTTTAGATCCAAGGATTCAACCAGATGTAGTTGAATTTTGGATCTGAAAAATTTAGAGAAAAAAGAACTAGCTTCTTTGGTAATGGTTATCGAGAGATTTGTGCAGCATGACAGGTTGAATCAGGCGTCATTTTGAATGGAATAGGGTCTCTATTTATAGAGGGAGTGGCAAGGAAATGATGAATTGATCCGTGTGCATGAACATGGACAATCCTTGCATGGGCTTGCATGATCATGCACAAGGCCCAAAAACAATGCCAATTGCAAGCTGAACTCAAATGCCAAAGGTTTGGACGTGTAATTAGAGCTGTATAGGCTTGTGCATCAACATTTCATGTGAATTCCAAAATTATGCCTAAATGTTCAACTCTTCGAAAATACCATTTGCCAAATCCAAATATGATCATGTGAGTAATGGTTGGGAAGGTCTTGATGTAAGGAACAATTGTTATGTTGGGAAAAAATCCATTTGGAGTGTGGAAATTTATGAAATTTGAGTTTAAAGTGTGATGTGCAAAACATGTCAATGCAAGGTTTCTAAATTTGGCCCATGTTCAAGCCCTTCTGTTTTGATGATGCAAGCCTCAAATGGAAACACCTCCAACATCAAAGTTGTAGATCTTTCCAAGATAATCAAAATTGACTTAAAGTTTGTATCATTTGGATTTTTGATGAAAGAGTTATGGGCACTTGAAGTTGGACTTTTTTTGCCTTTTAATGCATTTGGCCCAAAATGACCTATAATGTCTTGCATTATCACATGTATTTCCTTTGAGATTTTGAAATTTTTATCAACATAAAATTTGAATTATACATATTAATCTTTCCAATGCATTTGATCCCACCTCAAAAGCATAAAAAATGAATGAGTTATGTCCTTGGGAATTTGACCCAAAATTAGGGTTTCAGTCAAAATGACCTATAATGTATTGGAATGACAGATGGCCTTCCAAGCTTCAAATAAATTTTTTATGAACATGAAAGTTGTTCATATTGTCCTTAAGAACATTTTTTCTTTTGGAACTATCTCCATTTGACCAACACATAAAACGTTAGGTCTCAGTGCACTTCAAAATAGTCAGATGAATTGACTGATCAATTTCTCAAGTCCATGCCTCATATCTTGATGAATTGATGATTGAGGAAACTCAAATAAGTTCAAATATGCATGAAATGATGAATTAAAGAACTTCCCTTGATTGTATTTGATCATGGGCTGAGGTTGCTTCAAGAGCAAGGCATTATGGTGTACAGATGAATTAGGGTTTCCTTGGGGCACAAACCTCAAACCCTTTGACTTGCTTTGATAAAAAATGATGAATTGAGATACTAGGGAGGCATACTTGATGAATGAGAGCTTTGGGAACCATTACCATGCTTGCTATCATCTTCTCTTGACCTTACCATTGCATAAGTGATCTCTTTGAAGCTCTTGACCTTGTGATGGCTCAAGCTACAAACAAAAGATGTTAGTGACATATTTTTGTGCTTTTGATTAGTAAATACAATAAGAAAAGCAATGATATATAATTCAAGTATGCTTGGTAATCTCAAACCACTCTCAAGGAGTCCTACCCAAAGGCAAAGGGAACCAAGATGCTAAGGATCCTTGAGGCAATGCAAATGCAATGTTATGATGCCATGAGGGATCTTAGGGACAAAATTAGGGTCTTACAGATGCCCCTATTTAAGGTCATTCTAGCCGGAGAAGTGAAGGTTAAAATCTCCGTCTCGACGGGGTAGAATGGGCTTAAATAATAACAAAGAGACGAATTTTGGTCCCTAAGAGACCACATGATGCAGATGTATGTATGCAACTGGTAAAACTCTGTGTGGATAGGCATCCACAAAAGAAAAGAAATCTGGGGAAACTAAAAAAAAATTCCCAAAGGAGTAATACACTCACTAGGGAGATAGAGGCTCTACCGGGGAGTAAAGGGCTGAAAATGCGTGAGCAGGTCACGAATTGAGACTTTCTGAGAGACACAGAGAGGATCCATGAAATAAATCAATGGAAGAACTCGAGCTGACTCGAAGATGCATGTATTGGGGAATATGCCAATACATCCAAAATTATCCACAATGGATACTTCGGATAAAAATTCGGACTCAGGTGGGTATGTCCACTAAGGACTCAACTGAGGAAGATCCCAACAGAAAACTCTTGGGGAAGCAACGGGATGAGGTATTACCGGTTACTGGGTAATAAGCTCAAAGAGACGTGTGATCTGAACACCGGTATAAGGGTGAGAGAACAACATGCTCGGGAAGAATGAATATCTAAGACCGGTATAAGGGTGAGAGATATCAATCAACCAAATCATCTGAGGAAGACCTAAAAAGGTGAAATTCTAGTTATCAGACTTTGGATGTCACACGGGTTGTTATGACATCCAATTCTGCATAGACAGGAATTATGCAGAACTTAAAAGTAAGTGCAGTAAATAACACAAGTAATTGTTTACCCAGTTCAGTCCAACATGACCTACATCTGGGGGCTACCAAGCCAGGGAGGAAATCCACTATTAGTAGTATCAATTCAAAGCTAAACTCACCCGTTTACAACTTATCACTTAATCCCTACCCAATGCAATTTCAATCTTACACTAAGATCAGAGTTCCTACTCACTCCCCCTCAATCATCTCAGTGATTACTATCTTTAAACAATATTAAAGACAAGTTGAAGTCACACTTCAAACAACTCTTGATTGTGCTTCACAGCTTTAATCAAGATACACAGCACTCACGCTTAAAAGCTTTGAGCGACACAACACTTACAACTCAATGAACACCCTATGCCACATCAATCATCTACTTGATAATGGCTTGGCTTACAAGTTACGTCTAATACAAGACTCACAAAAATACAGCAGTGAAGTATGATGGACACACTTAGTCTTCACGCCTCAAAATCCCTGAAACTGAATGAAGGAACGCCTTCCTTTTTATATTGCAGTACCTGGGCTTTTGCACCTGTATTCTCCTGAATTTAAGGTCACACGAGTTCCCATAAATTCAACATTTAGGTTACTAACAAATAGGCTATTTGTTAGGTTCATTAAATGTAACTTGGTTGTTGGTTTCCTGGTTTTTCTCTAAGCTGTTGACTTCCTGAAGAATAGCCCAAGAAAAGCTGAAACAGAAAATTGAACAACCTACAATATAGCATATGCTGTCAGGAATGAATGTCACGACATTCAGCTTGACATCAAGGTCCATATGCTGAGTCTGTTTTTCCAGAAAACAGACTGTACAATTTTGCTGACCTGTACATGATCAAAATGACCATACTACAGTAACAACTTACATTAATAAATGTCAAAGTGTCCAATTTAACATTTACACATTGGCCTTAAGTTAGTTCTGTTATTCTCTTGAAGAACAGACTAAGTAACATGCTGAAGTATAGCAGAACACCACTCTGTCTAATGTTCAGTAGCTGCTGTCAATGATGAATGTCATAACATCCAGTTTGACATTCAGTCAGTAGGCCTTATGCCGGGTCTGGTCTTTCCTTGATAACCAGACTGGAAATAAATACTAAGTTCTAACAGAACACCAGCTGTTCTATTCCTTAGTATCTGTTGACAGGTATGAATGTCACAGCATCCAGTTTGACATTCAATAAATCCTGTGTTAGCTAATCCTGCAGTAACTACTCAAGTGTGTCATGACATCAGTCAAGACATCAGAGTACAGTTAGATATTCTAACCTACAATGTAGTCACCTATACATACCATGTCATGACATCAGTCAAGACATTAGTAACCAGCTAGTGTTTTACCATATAATGCAGCCAATTAAGCACCTACAAACTCCCCCTTTGGCAAATTTTTGGCTAAAACACTTTGATCCCCATAACAGAGTTCATAGCAGCGGAATCACACACCTAGCAGGAAATAAGCCTAGCTAATACACTCAGAGTGGCAACACACTCACACACATGGAAGTGAAATAAAAACTTCACACAGCAGCACACACATACAGAAGTTAAATCTAAACTTCAACACACAGCAGCTGCAGAGGAGGAAGTTAAATAAAAACTTCACACACAACAACATACAAGCAGTAGCTAAATACACACTTCATCACACTGCTGCAGTAGAGGAAAACTTCAATCTGTCATGAATGAGAACCTGTTTTAACAAAGTTTAACACAGTAAACTTCTGTTGTCCTGGGGTATCACTTGTCACTCCCCCTTTTTGTCAAAAATGTTGCCAAAGCAACACTTTAAATTACAGATCCACAAATAGTAAATAGCATTACACAAATTACAGAAAACACACAAAGACAAGTATTTAAGCCTCAGCCTCATCATCAGCCTCCTCTTCAGAGCTGGCCTCCTCCTCATCCTCAGAACTTTGCCTATCAGCTCCATCCGTGTCCTCAGCAGAAGTCTCCAATTGCAAGATGAGCTTTTCCAAAGCATGCTTTCTAGCCTCCAGCTATTTGCAGGTCTCTCTGAGAACTGCAATAACAACAGCTTTGTCTGGTTGGTTGCCAGTTTTGGATGTTTCTTCCGATGTCAAGACAATATCAGGGACATGCTTGCCCAGAAACAGTTTGTATCTGAACGCCAATGGACTCTCTCTTCTTCTCACAAAGTCATTATCTGTCAGGATGTGTGGAAATTGATTCAGCACTATTCCACATATGAGAGACGGAAAGGCAATAGGTCCCTTCACACTAAAACTCCCAGCATGCTTCATGGTCTGCTCAAAGATGTAAGTCCCATAGTCCACCTTTGCCTTGGTTCCCACTGCATAGATGAACTTTCCTAACATCACAGACACAGTTGACTTGTGATTTGTGGGTACCCAGTTGGCTGCTCCCACTTTGTGTAACATTGCATACTTTACACTTAGTTGACTGGCCACCAGCTTCCCTTTGAGAGGCCATTTCCGGACTTGCTTTGCTGTGATGACTTGACAGATAGTGTTGTCAGTCACTTCAAGCTCTGGTTGCACTTCATCTGCTCTTCCCAAATACAGATTTATCACTGAGGGGGAAAAGGTCACGCACTTGCCACGCACATAGACCTTTCTAAATTCTCTGGATTTCCCATCAACACACTCCTCAGACAGATTAACAATGAACTCCTTCACTAAGGTCTCATAGCATTTAGGGAGTTTAGTCACAGTTCTCATCAGTCCTGCCTCTTTGATGAGATCCACAATTTCCTTACACTCCAATGCATTCTGAGCCAGTTCTCTCTCCAATGCCAGCCTCTTGTGGTATACATACTTCCACCTGTTAACACTGGAGGCAAAGTGGAAGGACACATTGTCAATAGGAACTTCTGGGACACTGGCAGCCAGCCTGCTGGAAGAAGGCTTCTTCCTGGACATGGATGTTGTGACATCACATGGGACATCAGATTCAGACTCCACCACCACAGCCTTGGTCTTCAACTTCTTGGGCATCTCTTTGCTCCAAGATTTTGTAGGTCCATAACCTTTCCTCTTGTGTGCACTCTCTGTCCCTGGTTGCTTGTGAGGATTTGTCTCATCAACTTCCTTGGAGGGGGACTTCTGCTCCACAGTCTTTTTCTCCCTCCTAGTCCTAACCCTCTTGGCTATCCTAGGGACAACTGAAGCCAAAAGTTCATTGTCAGAGAGCTCTTCCACGTTAACCGTTTCAGCTCTAGGGTTGTCCTCAACACCTTGAGTAACATTGGCCTTCTCACCTCTCACTTTGCCTGAGGGTTTTTCAATCTTTGACCCCTCATGAGCCTCTGGTTGCTCAACATTGTCAGTGACATTCTTTCTTAACACTACAGCTTTATCTTGACATGCAGCAATATCAGGAATGATAGTGTTCAAGGGAACAGAAACCCCAGGAACATTCCGATTACCAGATAGTATCTGAGTGACAATAGTTGCAATGGAGTTATGCACATACCTCGAGCCTTCCCTTGTTTGTTCATCAAGAGCGATTTCTGATGAAAATCCGGAGACCGTTTCCTTAGGTCTTCTTGCATGGGACGAAGTTGTTGGGTCAACAACAGGATCCTCCCGGGTAGGGTAGTAAGACTCAGTGTTGAGCGAATCAGACATGGTGGTGTAGGTGGTTGAGTCGGAATTGTGCGACATGCTTAACGTCTCGGAGGAGAGTTGAATCGTTTCTTTGGAAGAAGGTTTGCACAGATGGGAGTAGAAGCGACAGAATGTGAAACGCTTGAGGCAAGAGTGAGGTCTATTAGATTTTGACCACTCAGAGCTCACTATTTGTTGTTTAATAATTTGATTTACTAAACAGAAGCTAACTAACTTCATTAGTTGCTATAAATTTTCAGACGTATGCATTCCCTCTTTGCCCTTACTATTGTCACACTTAGCAGCGTACAATGTCATGACATTCCGGGTGACATTGTACTCTGTCTGCATCAGGTTCCCCCATACCAGGGATGACCACCTGCTACCACAAGCTAGGTATTGAGTTTCAGCAGATGACAATAATACATACCTCTGTCTATCATTTGTATGATGACCAGTAGGTGCCAATGGCTCATTACTTTCTGTCAGACATTTTCCACGGTCTGTCCTTTTATCTAAAGACAGATATGAGACTCTTCTCATAGCTCCCTTTGAAATGCTCTTCTTCATTCCTTTTACCTGAAGGAGATCAAGTCTTCCATGTCCCAGCTTCCCTTCCTGATCTTCCTTGGCTAAAGGACACTTGGGAAGGTTGGGAGAGTCTTTAGATTTCCATAAATAGCAATTATCTTTGGATCTGTCTCCTCTCATCACTTCTTGATCGCACCCATTCAACACCACACATCCTCCCTTGGTAAATTCCACCTTGCATCCTTGGTCACATAGCTGGCTTATGCTTATGAGGTTCACAGTTAGTCCTTTTACTAACAGTACACCACTCAATTTTGGAGCTTCAGGACAGTCCAGCTTACCAACACCAATGACTTCTCTTTTAGTTCCATCACCAAATGTTACAAACTTGGTGGTAGGAGGATGTAGATTCACCACTAGGTTGCTCATCCCAGTCATATGCCTTGAGCAGCCACTATCAAGGTACCAGTCTTGTCTGATATGTGCCCTTGAATATGTGTGAGCAAGGTTAGCAACACACTGCTGATTCTCAGGAGAGAAGTGAAGCTTAGATGCCTGCTGCTTAGGATTGGCCTGAGGTGTCTGCTTAGCCTCCCATGTTTGTTTCTTAATGGGGACATTATGCATAGACACCTTCTTCTTAGGCCTACCTTGTGGGGTCTGGTTTGGGTAACCATGCAGCCTATAGCAGAAGGGTTTTATGTGACCGAATCTACCACAGTAATGACATCTCCATCTTTTGAACTTCTTTTTCTGATGATGGCTCATTCTGGTTCCTCGATGTTGAGACATTGGATGTGACTTCCCTTTGGATTTCTGAACTTTACCCTTTGGGCGTTTGCGTTCAGCTGAGGATCTTTTCCCAAAGCCTAAACCAGAAGTGGTTCCAGACTTCTGTCCTATCTTCAGGATCTCTTCCAAGGTGTCAGATCCCTTATTCACCATTTTGATGGATTTGGTCATTTGGTCTAGCTTAGAGGTCAACAAAGAAATCTCACCCTTCAGACCCTCTATGACTTTCAGCTGCTCTAGTTTCTCAGCTTCTAGCTCTTTGATGAGTTTCTTATGTTTTTCTCCTTGGATACACACTTCTGCACTTTTAACACATAGTTATTTATATGAGGCAGCAAGTTCATCCAAGGTGAGCTCATCTCCACTTGAGTTATCTTCTGAGGTACAGACACTGGTCATAGCAGTGACATGTTTGGCAGATTCTCCTTCAGATTCACTCTCAGTGTCTTCTTCTGACCAGGTGACAGATAGCCCTTTCCTTTGCCTCATGAGGAAGGTAGGACAGTCAGTCTTAATATGACCATATCCTTCACATCCATGGCACTAGATTCCCTTGCCTTGGTTGAACTTATCTTCAGAAGTAGATCTTTTCTTTATGTCAGACGGGATGTTCTTGACATTAGGTCTACCCTGTTGATCAACTTTCTTTATGAGCTTGTTGAACTGTCTCCCTAGCATGGCTAAAGCTTCTGATATACTTTCATCACTTTCAGTATATCCTGCTTTTGACTCCTCTACTGCATTAGATACAAAAGCTATGCTTTTGTTCTTCTTTTCAGCATTCTCACACAAGCCCATCTCAAAGGTTTGGAGAGAACCAATGAGCTCATCCACCTTCATATTGCAGATGTCCTGTGCCTCCTCTATGGCTGTGACCTTCATAGCAAATCTCTTAGGCAAGGACCTGAGAATCTTTCTTACAAGTTTCTCTTCAGCCATTTTCTCACCTAGTCCACCAGAGGTGTTTGCAATTTCAAGAATATTCATGTGAAAGTCATGAATAGTCTCATCCTCTTTCATCCTCAGATTTTCAAACTTGGTGGTCAGCATCTGAAGTTTGGACATCTTTGTCGCATTGCGCGAAAAACCGGCGGGAAAACAAGAACAACAGAGCCGCCACCGTGCGTTATTTATCCCAAAAGAGGGAAAGGAAACGCTCAGAGTAAACCTGGAAAGAACATGGTCTCGCGACCAAAGAGAATGGGTTCGGGAGTCGGTTATGCGAAGGGAAGGTATTAGCACCCCTACGCATCCGTCGTACTCGACGGGATCCACGCACAATAGAAAGGAAAATGGTTGCTAAATCACTGCTCAAAACACACACAAACTGGCTGAAAGAGACACAAGAAAACAAAAGAGACTGACTCGGCAGGATATCGCATCCTGGGCCTACTTAGTCTATCAGGCATAGACATCAGAGTCGAAGTAGTTCGGACTGGGGAAACGACACATGCTCGCTAGGATGTCGCATCCTGTGCATACGTATCTTCTTGGACGAAAGAAGAATCAGAGCATTCGTAGCTCGGCTGACACGCACACAAACAAACACAGGCAAAGGCAAACATGGAGCCTGAATGCCAATCACTGGACTTACATCAGCATCCGAACCAAAACACACGCACACTGGAACCCAAATGCCACTCGATGGACTTACATCAGCTTCCAAGCACACAACAAGACAAAACAAAGACACAGGCGCCCGGAGAGATCTGCTCATCTCCTGCCTACGTACCTCATCTGGTATGAGGATCAGGGCGACGTAGTTCCCCTACAGAGGGATAAAGGACTAGCCTAACCAGATAACAGAGGGAGACACAACTAGGGAGACTACGACTCGAGCCTAGATGTTATCATGCAAAATCAACCCTAAGTTGAGGTTTCTAGCTAACTGGCACAGGGAGCCAGCCTATCCTAAGCATGACTTGCACAGGAAGCAAGCCACACACACACTTAACTTGCACAGGAAGCAAGCCAAGCAAAACCTAACTTGCACAGGAAGCAAGTCTAAACTAACCCTAACTTGCACAGGAAGCAAGTCAAACAAACCTAACTTGCACAGGAAGCAAGTCAAACAATCCTAACTTGCACAGGAAGCAAGTCAAACAATCCTAACACAGATAGCACACACTATACACAAGCAAGTGGCTCAAACAAGGGTTAGGTTTTAGTCGAGGGGTCATATCAACCTCAACAAACAAACCTCTGGAACTGGGTGAATGTTGCTCTTAACCTTGCCATTGCGGGGCTAAGGTGAAGCAGATGAAAGGTGAGTGAAGGTAAGACTTCACAACTCTTATCCCTGGCCTGGGAGAGCTTAAGACAAGAATGTGTGGGTTCAGAAAGTGGGAACCCTTCTACACATTTAAAACTGACTCAACTGTACAATTGTACAAGATCTTGGGTTTTTATCTGTAATGCATCAACACAGTGGTGTGAGCAAAACAGAAGACACACTGAATAGCAGGGGATAGGTTGCTTATCCCTTGGTTCTGCCAATTGCCTCTTCACTTAGGAGGTCTTTGACTCTATGCAAGGACAAAATTAAACAATCACAAACATTGCCTCTTAAGGAGGACTTCAGACAATTGCCTGGCCAAGTAACAGGCCAGGTCTTCCAGACTACATGAAGTTAGGAAGTTATACCTCAATGCAAATTGCTCTTAAGCAAAGCAAAGCAAAGTTCACAAGGAACTAAAAGCAACTAAAGTACCTGAAATCAGTCAAGCACAGTTAGTATACAAGTCAAAGTTACATCAAAATGAAACAGATATCAACCAGTCAACACAAGCAAGTGAATGTGCAAGGCACAAGGCTCTAGGCATGTGAGCCAAGCCACCTACAAAACAAACAAGTTAGACAATGATATTTAAGCAAGCTCAATCAAAAAAAGAGTTGGTCTCATTGGTCATTTGTTGGTCAACCTGAAAACATAAGCTCAAAGGTGAGTAACAGGACCACTAGGACAAGCCTAGGGTCAAAAAGGAATGAAAAAGTCAAAACAGCAAAGGGCAAGCATCCAAAATCATGTTCAAACAATTAAGAAACACAACCAATTGGGTTCACATTCATATCAATCATCATCATCATTTCATGAACAATTTAGGTCAAGGCATGGCATTTAGAAGCTCAGGGAAGTCAACAGCAAGACTTGCATCAAAACCAATCTCAAACATTTCCAAAAATCATCAAATAAATCATGATCAATCACAACCCACAGCATGGTAAGCATGTCAAATTTCATCTCATTTGGACAAGTGGAAGGCAGTCGATGAAAATCAGAAAGTCAAAGCAATTTTGAACATGCTCAAAGAAGTCAACCAAACATGCATCATCTTAGAAAAATCATAAGTCAGAGATGGTGTATGATAAATGAATGGGACTAAAACCATGGCAAAGCTTAGGATGTCTAGTTATCTCATGTCAAATTTCATGTCCATCCAATAAAGTATGAGAATTTCACAAATGAAATGGGAACATGTGTCACACAAAGTCAACATATGACCAAGCAGGGGAGAAAATCCCAAACAATTAGGAAATGCCACAAATAATTCCAAGAAAATTCACATGTAAACTAGACATACAAGAGTAGGTTCATGCAAAAAATCAGATCAATTGGAGGTCAAGAAGCATGGCTATGAAAATCATGAAGTTGGACATCAATGGTGTGACACAAATTGTCACACCCTAATTCAAAAAATCATAACTCACAAACCAGATAAGATAAATCCACAAACTCTACACCAAAATCACCATGAGTGTGTCTAGTTTAAGCACAAAAAATTTGGGAGCCATTGGATAAAGTATCACCATTTCACAAATGTTTTGGCAAAGTGTACAAAAATTGGGCACATGAACAAAACCCTAATGCCATTTAAAATTCACATGTGCACTATTTGAATAAAAATGCTCATAAAAAACTAGATGAAGAATGGAGACCAATGTAAAAAATCCCATCCCAATTGGATCATCCCTTAATTATTTATGAATTTTTGAAGTTTGTAAAGAAAATGAAATAAAAAATGAAAATGCAAGGAAATGTTATTGATTAATTATTTAATAATTATTTAAAAAAAATAAAAAAAAAGAAAACGACACATGTCGCGCAGTGGAGCGCTGTCGTTCCAAAGAGATGGGATTTCAAGATCCCCAGCAGTGGGGCCCACGGCCACTTGCACCAAAGCATGCCCCACGGTCACTTCTGTACAGCAAATTCCCAAAACCAATTGCCATGCTTTCTTTTGCTTTATGCAGCGACAGCAGTGCCAATTTAATGGGATTTTAAATCCCAGCCAAGTGGGGCCCACGGCCACCTGCATGTTTGCATGGCCCACTCGGCCAGCCAATCCCAATGCGCATGCAAGGCGGACAAGCAAAAACACAAGGGACATACACGGCTTGGCAACAGTAACGCGAAGGAAAGGAAAAACAATCTGGGCAGCAGAAAGAAAAAACAGTTCCAGCATTTGCAGAAAAAAGAAAATATGCAGTATCTACATGTTCATCACGAAAAAATTCCAGCAAGAACAAACGGTGGCCAAAATCAAAAAGCAATATATCAATGTGTTCACCTCATCATGTACATTAATAATCCCACAACCATTAACATTGATTCAAGCTATTAAGAGAAAAACAAGCAAAAGCATATTCACACATCAAACTTTAATATGGCATAACTTTCAAAGTAGCCAACCATTTTTAGTGGTTCAAGTTCCAAAATGACCAACACAAAGAGCTCTACACAAAGCAATGCATGATTTAGAAAAAAGAGTGACTCGAGTTCTTACCAAAATTGAAGGACAGTCGTGGTACAGATGTTGTTTGGTGTTTTTGATTCGAAACAGATGAAGCAAGGCCCTCCAAATGATGATTGGTGAAGGTTCTTTGGCTTGCAATGGCTTGGAATGGCCTCAAACAACTTCTGCCATGGATGATGTGTGAAGAAAACAGTTGGATAAAAGCTGTTACAGATGGAGAATGATGATTGAAATGTGTCCACAATGATGTTTGGATGGTGGAACAACAATGGCCAGGCTCAGTTCTTTGAGAGTTTTGGACAGGTTTTGGAAAAATGCCAAAATGTGTTTTTTGAGAGAATGTGAATTTCCGTTGGTTTGTGCAGCTAGTAGTGGTTTCAATATGACAGAAAATCCTCTCCAAAATCTCTGTTTTGTGGTACAAAGCATGGTCCATGGATATGTGGGATTGGTTTGGTGAAACTTGTACTTTCTTCCCAAAATTCAAGCAAGCTAGCATGGTCTATGTGTACTGCATAATTTTGACTTTGCAACATGACCAAAACCAAATTTCTGAGCTATTTCAATTGGCCAAATGGTTAGAAAATGATTATTTTGAAAAGTCAAAATTTTACTCACTTGAAATTAATTAAGGCAAGTTCAAAAATGCCATTTTGATTGGTGAAGTTTTGGCACATGAAAGTTACATTTTTGGAAAGAGGGAATCAAATGTGGTTTGTAGGAAAAAACCCCACCCAAATTGGCCAAATGGTTTGAGAGATATGGCCTTTTGAAGTTCAAGAATTTTTGAAAATGATTTGATCATAACTTGCCAACCATACATGGGAATTGAGTGTTCTTGGACTTTTTGGAAATGGGAGAACAAGATCTTCAACTTTCATGTTGGGCAAAAATTCATTTGAAGCTTGTATCATGATGTAAGTTTGAGGATCAAGACTTTCCATTTTTGGTAAGTTTCAGTTACAGGTCCAGTTTCCATTTTTGGAAATTTCTGATCTGGCTTCAAATTCTTCCATGATGGTGTTTGACATGATATATGAGGCCTATTTGGACATGAATGAGACCTCTCAAACCAATTTCCATCATCAAATCACTGATTAAATGGACAGTTGACCAACAGTTGACTTTTAGGGTTTCTGACTGATTGTGCATTGACTGATGACTTCTGAACATCCAATCCTTGACCAAAACACTTCAAATGGATCCCCAAGTCATGTGAATATGTTAGACCAACCCTAGGGCCTTGGCTCAAAGGAAAATGCACTGGCTTGCTTGACTGACTGATCTCCTGACCAATTTGACCTAATTTCTTGATTGGCTTGCACTTGAGGCAAATGGGACAATGCAATGCTATGCAATGGACCATGATATGCTATGACCTAATATGAGAAATAATGATAGGTGCAAATTTGAGGTGCTACAGCTGCCCCTATTCAATCAGCTGGGAACCCGAATGGATGAGAGCAACGGCTGTCAGACTTTCAGGGTAAACAGGGATTGAATACCAAGAACCGTAGAATTTGCACAACAGGGATCCACCAATGGAAACGTCCACTGGGACTTATTACTGGGTATATATTTTTTGGTTTTGTTTTCAAAGGGTACGGCCACATCCAGACATCACAACGATGGTGAATGGGAACAACAATCACAACTAGATGCCAACGGACAACTAGGAAAAACTCAGCGTTTATCGGGACCGACAGAGAGGTAACCAGACATTAGTGAATGAATGGAAGGGATACAACCATACGTCAACGGACGAAATGGGAAAAACTCAACGTTTACCAAGACCAACGGAGAGGTAAATCCACGTGGGGACAGGTACAACTAGACGTCATAGGACGAATAGGAAAAACTCAACGTTTACCAAGACCAACGGAGAGGTAAATCCACGTGGGGACAGGTACAACTAGACGTCATAGGACGAATAGGAAAAACTCGACGTTTATCGACACCAACGGAGAGGTAAGTCCACACTAGGGAAGGGATAACGATGTCGCGAACATCGAAAGATGATGTTTACAGACACCAAAAGGATCGACCAGACATTTACAGATGAATGGGAATACTCGACGTTTACAGACATCGAAAGATGATGTTTACAGACACCAAAAAGATCGACCAGACATTTACAGATGAATGGGAAGACTCGACCAGACATCGACGGATGAATGGGATAAAACTCGACGTTCACAGACATCGAAAGATGATGTTTACAGACACCAAAAAGATCGACCAGACATTTACAGATGAATGGGAAGACTCGACCAGACATCGACGGATGAATGGGATAAAACTCGACGTTTACAGACATCGAAAGATGATGTTTACAGACACCAAAAAGATCGACCAGACATTTACAGATGAATGGGAAGACTCGACCAGACATCGACGGATGAATGGGATAAAACTCGACGTTTACAGACATCGAAAGATGATGTTTACAGACACCAAAAAGATCGACCAGACATTTACAGATGAATGGGAAGACTCGACCAGACATCGACGGATGAATGGGATAAAACTCGACGTTTACAGACATCGAAAGATGATGTTTACAGACACCAAAAGGATCAACCAGACATTTAATGGGAAAAAGAGAAATACAACCAGACGTCAACGGACGAATGGGAAAAACTCAACGTTTATCGAAACCAACGGAGAGGTAAATCCACGTGGGGAGGGTACAACTAGACGTCATAGGACGAATAGGAAAAACTCGACGTTTATCGACACCAACGGAGAGGAGTAATGGAGATAATGAACACAACCAAATCATCAACGGATGATCGGGAAAAACTCAACGTTTATCGACACCAACGGAGAGGAGTAATCTTCACTAGGGAAGGGATAACGATGTTACGAACATCGAAAGATGATGCTTACAGACATCAAAGAAAACCAGACACTTACGCACGACTGGGAATCACCGAAAGATGGTGTTTACCGACACCAAGGAAACAACACACACGGGTGCTGACAGGGTACTGACATCCACAAGATGACCGGGCAAGGCTGAACACTTGCAGGGGGGTCTCACTGGGGAGAAACAAACTTTCTGTCACCAACGGGTGAGGAAATAAACCTCTATGGGGGATTATCAACACCAATTGTTGACTGGAGCAACTGTAGCAAATGCGTTGTACAGGTTGAGCAAAAATCCGTCTCTGCAGGGAATACGGTTTGATGGGGTTTCGAACACATGAATGCATATGTTTGAATTTTTCTATGGCGTAATGCTCTATTTAGGAATGGAAATGCTACGCGATTTTTGAAGATGCAATGATTACTACATGCAAAAATGCAAATGAACCCTGGCTAGGGAGCCAAAATGATCAGATACTCTGACTCTGTGGGGAGACTCCTCTTAGGGAAATATTCTGCGGAGAACTCTGCTTGGGGAATGGTACAGCGACTTCACTGGGAGAAAGGCCCAACCAATCCTCAGATAGGATAAACTCTGCTTGGAGAAAATCTGTTAATCCGCTGGGGATAACCCATGCAGTCCATAGGTAGAATCAACTTAGCTGGGGATGCAGATATCAGTCTACTACAGAAACTCGTCCAATCCTCTGGTAGGATGAACTCTGCTGGAGAAATAAATGCTACTCCACTAGGGACGACCCAACCAATCCATATGTAGGAGAATCACTGTTGGAGATGTATTTCATGAGACCCGCTCCACTCGGGGAACTTGCTGAGGAAAAAACACACCATTCTGCTGAGGAGAACGATCCTAGTGGAGAGAACAACCATAGTGGTGAGAGTAACAACTCTGTTGAGGATGATAACACGTCATATCATACTGGAGATGAATTCCCACAAACCTGCTTGGGATAAGCACTCACGGCCATACTGGAGGTAACAGCATCACAAAACCAATTGTTGGGGAACACACCAACAGTCTACTGATAAACTCCACTGGGGGACTCCTGGGGGGAAAATAACTGCCAGGCGCTCAGCGGGGATTCTCAACTGGGGAAATCTGCAAGCATAGGCCTGCTGGGGATAGACAATCCTTGGATCTGCTGGGGAAAAAAAAGGTACTGTCCACAGGCATCTCTGCAGGGGAGATAACTCTGATAGCTTCATCACTGGCTTGGGTTGGGGAGACGTCCTCCACCCTGAGAAACATTCTGCCCCTGCCCCTGCTGGGGACGTGATAACCTTCGGGCTTGCTGAGGAAACAACGACCTCGAATCTGCCAGGGAGATCACACTCTTAATCCTCTGGGGAGATACGGCTTGTTTGACAGGGATGTCGGTCGACTCGTCGAACACAGGTATCCATCATCTACCCATAGTGTTGACTTCCCACTTTTAAGAACTCCCAGACTCATCTGGACTTTTCTGCTCCATCATCTTGTATTCCCAACTCGTCCGTACTTCACGGAGGCTGAACTCTTGGGATTCATACATACTTTCCAATCATCAGACTTTGAAGAGTCTTCTTGATTAACTTTCCAGGATCGTTGTCGTAATCCTTCACCGTCTTTTCACGGTTCATCTATCCCTTGCCCCTGGTTGGACTCTGAGGGGATCTCTTGTCAAAAAAGGTTCATATTACCACTGGCAAGTGAATGAAGATATCTATCAGCACCTGCACAAGAGATCGTCAGACAAAAACGTGCCCCCGATATGCCCCAGGTGTTCTGATATTTCAACACTTAGGTCACTCAGACTTCCAAGTAAGATTTCCAGATTTCAATCTCACAAGCATGCATCAGAAGGGACCTCTATGTTTCAAAAATGCAAATATTCTTATCAAAATGAATAGATGTTTTCGTAATCAAAACAGTAACGACATAAAAACAAAATTTATTTGACCGAACACACGCTTTATTTGACTGGAATAAAAGATGGCTCACAATTGAGCAACACACAGGAAGCAAACCCTAGAAAGAGGTGATTGCACATAAAAGAAAAAAATCTATCCTAATGGCAACGTGAAACTGTGATCTCATCGGGTTCCAACTCAGTTACACCTCATATGTCCTCAGGACTTTCCGCACCTTCTGTCTTCTGAACAAGACGCTTCCGATCGGTCTCTGTCGGAGATTATCCAAGTCATCATGAGCACAAATGATCATGCTAGACGCAGTTGTTCGTTTCATTCCCTCTTTTGCCTGGACCGCCCTTTCGGGTTTCAGTCCACCGGGATACCCTTTTTTGCCCAAGTCGCCCTTGCGGGTTTTCAACTTGCCGGGTGTACATTTCTTTTCTTTTATTATCCCTAACTTTTGCCCGAACCTTTCTCTTTTTCTTGGTTCGCCGGGATGCCCATTTTTTTGCCTGGACTCTTTATTCTTTTTTCGTCCAGCGGGTTTCTTTCACGAAGTATTTTCCAACTGCGTCCGCATTCACAGGGAATGGAAAATCGTCGTCATCCGTGATCATAAACAACAAGGTTCTGTCGGAGGAAACCTTCTTGACCACAAATGGACATTCATAACTGTTCCTCCATTTGCCCCACAATTGTCTTGAGGAGGAAGGATCCCTTTCAACCAACTCTTCCACGTGGTACGCGCGAGGTCACACTTCTCAGTCAACAACATGCTTCATTCACTGGGTACAACTGCCCTATAACAAGTAACTGTCAAACCCTTTCCTCAGTTGGGCTTAACGTGTCATTCCGAGTCTTTATCCATTCAGTCTTCTCTGATTTCTCATATTTCTGTGAGGAAGACACTGCCCCAGGTAGACGCACATCCCTAGGTTCAATATCCAGGATACAGACTTTATGTTCAGCCACCTTTGTTGGTGCAACCAACTGTGATCCGGGAAGCACTACCTTATTCATCTCGTCTCTTTCCCCCTCAGACATCGGAATCCGTTCGGATTCGGGGTCAGACCCCTCCTCCGGGATCATTCACTCTCAATCTTTTGATTTGAGTACCTCGAGATGTCCTCATCAGGGACCTCAAACTTCCTTGGTTGACAACCTTTCCATGGGTTGCTACTAGCTTCTCAAACACATATCTGATCAGATCCATTTTGGACATCTACAAAGTGGTATGAATCAGCATACACCGTCTCAGTCGGCGAGCAGCCTATGCCGAAGTACATCAAGTTTTTTCGAACAGTGAGTGTATTGTTTCACAGTCGATAAACTTTTTGCTTAGGTAAATTGCATACTCTTTTCGACAAGACTAGTCACGCTGACTCAATACGCACCTCGTAGACCCCTCGAGGGTTATCAAGTACCGGATTAACAGTTATTTCTTTCACTGAGGTATCGGAATCAGAGGTTCCTACAACTTACCCCCTTTTTTTTTTTTTTTTTTTTTTTTTTTTTTTTGGCAGGATCGACCTCGATTCCTCTGATTCGCTCACAACAAGCCTCGGTAGCTTGATGGACAACACTCCATAAGTGCACTGATTCAGACTCAAAAGTATGAGTTATCTCAACCGGTCAAACAGCTTGCCCCAAGTCTACCGGATGCCCCTGTTCTGCTTGGGACTTTGCCATCATGTCATCAACATGGCATTTGCTTTCACGATGAATCATATCACGAAACAAAGTCACCGTAGACCTCTGATACGTGGCACCGGCCTCATGTGACGGAACGACATCAACTTAGAACAAGAAGGTGCCCCTTGTGTGATGGACCTGGTTTACTCCATATCATCTGGCAACAATTCAATCTGGTCTTGGCCAAGAAGCCATCCATGAAGATGAACACTGAGACCTGAGCCATATAATCAACCAATACCTCATTGTGACGTACCGGGAATGCATCTTTCTGATTAGCTCTACTCGCATCTTGATAGTCTACTCACACCTTCTCTCTTTCTCATCCTTTGTCGGCCTCAGCTTTTGCACAGTCTCCTCCTGATGGTAGTTTATGCCCCCAAAACATTGGTATCCCACCTTGGTGTATCTAGATACAACCAGGCACATGTATCAACCTTCTCTTTCAAAAGGGCTACCATTCTGCTCTTGACTTGCCTCTGAAACGACCTCAGCTTTTCGCTTTCTAACCTCGGCGGAGCTTGGAGTAACAATCTTGAATCGCTCCTCGTGCGGTTAAATCACCTTCTCCTCTTGTTTCAATAACCTGGCTAATTCCAGCAGATCACAATCTTCTGCGCCTTTTTTCTCTGGCATGATAGATCGAATTGTCGAAGTCATACAGAGGTGTAACCAAATCGTTATCGGTGAGATCAGGAGAGTAATCACTTTGGAACGAGACAAAATCAAAAGGAAAGAGAATGAAGAAAACGTTGCCATTTTTATTTGTTTTTTCCTTTTTTAAATTGCAAAATTAAATGAAAAACAGGGAACACCGCTTTTATCTACAAAAACATCCATTCATTACTGATGCAAAATGTTGCATAATGAAACACATGAGATGGCCCTTACAATGGACCATTACGTTTCGGGCAAAACGTATGGCTTTCATGCAAACAAAAATTTGAAAAACAGAAATACTACTCTTCAGAATGAGTGACAGTGATGCTTTTGGAGTCCTTCCAGTTTCCTGGTACACACGACTTTATCCACAACTTGAGTTCGCGGTCGCTGTCAACATCCTCACCCACTGAACGGGCATGACCAGGATCCAACATTCCTGCACTGACGAAGGCGTACAGTGGACGACATCCTCTGTCTGGTCTAGACGACTCTAAATCCGGCTGATAACCGACTCCAAACATGTCTGCTTTTACCACGATGTCAATGATCCTCCCCCAGCCTTGGGCCTCTTTGTTCTTCACCACTTCCAGAGCTTGTTTATAAGAAGAAATGGACAGCTTCTTCTTTTTCCCAGCGACAAAGGCATTCTCCACCTGGACGGTTTCAACTGCCAGACTGGGTGCCTTGCATTTTTCATTGTCCATTTCTACTTTCTTCATCTTCTGGGTCGGGTCCTTCATCAATACACACCCTTCTGTGGTGACAGTCGCACAAGCATTATCAACAGCAGGGAAGGCTCCATCCCGTAGCAGAAGTTTTGGAACCATAGCCATTGGACCCTTCAGCTGACCCTCTTCAATCACTTCTATTCCTTTCTTGACCTTTTTCATCATCTTTACCTTTACTGGTCCCTGCCTGAGTACGGGGTTGACATCCTCATTCATTATCTGTGCCAAGCTGATAGCCTTGGAGTCCACCAGATCTTGGACAATATGCTTAAAAGCTCTGCAACCTTCAATGCTGTGTCCGGGTGCCTCAGAGTGGAACTCGCACTTGGCACTCTCATCATAGTTCGCATGCCTCCGCTGCTGTTCTATCGGAATCAAAATCCTCGGTCGAACTAATCCCAGATCCCTCAACCTTTGGAAAAGAAGGGCATAAGTCACAGGTGGTTCCTCAAACTGACGATCCCCATTCTTCTTCCTCACCCAGCTCTTAGCTCCCGGTGTCTTCTGTTGAGGTGGCAGTTGTTGCTGTTGAGCAGGTGGATTGCTGACAGGAGTGGTTACAGTGGCAGCATAAGGATGATAACGATCTTTACTACGTTCTTTCTTTGCAGGCACACCAACTGGCTCAACTTCCCTCTTGAATGGACCACTGTCGGAGGATTTCCTTACTACAGTACCAGAAGGTTTGTTCACTTCGGAGGACGGAGCCTTCCCCTGGACTTTCTCCACTATCAGCCATTTCTCGATCCTTTCCAATCTTTCAGACATGGCTTTCTGTCCCAAGGCAAGCCCTTGCACAACACTGAACAACTCCCTCATCATCCCTTTCAGTTCAAGGATATCGGCGTTGAGAAGATCCATCAGCTTGGATTTGTTGACCCCCAGCAGGTTATCTGAACAGGCGAGCTATGTGCACTGGTTGAATACTGAAACCTACAAAACAGCAAACGGGTTAGTATGACTCACACATGCAATGTCTGTCCATGCTAGGAACATTCAGTCCTCTTTTTTTTTCTGGTTTCATTGAGACAGATAAAATTTAATCAGCAACATTTTGACATCTGGATGTCTCTCAACCGGGGTTTTTAATTTAAAAATAACGGGCCCTGAGTACGGACAGACATGAGTTGAATGCAGATGAATGCGAGATGATATGATGCAAATGCATGAATGCAGGCCCTTGTGCCACCAAGTCAACTGTAGACCCTCTTCTCTTCTGAACCAGTCAATTTTCGGGACCAAGTCACCATAAATCCAACTTGGGGAGTTCCGAAATAAACGGAACCGGAGATTACATCACTATCTTCACAGGAACAACCACTGAACGGGTGACAAACGGATCCTCTGAACAAGTACTCTCAACTCAGCCCGGGGATCCGAAATAAACGGAACCCGCTGATAAACCACGGACATAACTCTGGCGTCCCAGAAATAAATGCCCCATAATTCACAGTCACCATCAGTACCAAGAGTCACCAACAAATCACCAACAATCAGCAACTGTACCTGTAATGATCAAACCCTCCCCACTCACGGGTGTTATCTAGGTCAGGGTAAAGTCGAAGAGAAACGCAGCATAAATAACCTTTCGCAGAATACCATCATATACACACCTGAAGTATGTAACGACAATATCCCACCAGGGTCTGAACTGCTCGTGATATCAATGTTCCGCTAAGTGGCGCAATACCACCCGCTTCCCATGAATCACTTTATTCCTAGGTTCCCTAGATTTCACTCATAGCCTGGGTATTGGGCCTTTTACCTCAAGTAACTCCCACCCCCAAACAGAGAAACACAGACAGCACAGCAGATGAATATGAATGAAATGCAAACATTAATGCAAATAATAAATGCAAACAATAAATGCACATATATACAATGAATGCAATAAAAAACAGCACAAAGCAACCAAAACCCTAACCTAGAGAGCGCTAGGAGAGACTCGCTCAGGGAAGATGGACCAGCATAGGTCAACTTCTCTATATCCCCAGCAGAGTCGCCAGCTGTCGCATTGCGCGAAAAACCGGCGGGAAAACAAGAACAACAGAGCCGCCACCGTGCGTTATTTATCCCAAAAGAGGGAAAGGAAACGCTCAGAGTAAACCTGGAAAGAACATGGTCTCGCGACCAAAGAGAATGGGTTCGGGAGTCGGTTATGCGAAGGGAAGGTATTAGCACCCCTACGCATCCGTCGTACTCGACGGGATCCACGCACAATAGAAAGGAAAATGGTTGCTAAATCACTGCTCAAAACACACACAAACTGGCTGAAAGAGACACAAGAAAACAAAAGAGACTGACTCGGCAGGATATCGCATCCTGGGCCTACTTAGTCTATCAGGCATAGACATCAGAGTCGAAGTAGTTCGGACTGGGGAAACGACACATGCTCGCTAGGATGTCGCATCCTGTGCATACGTATCTTCTTGGACGAAAGAAGAATCAGAGCATTCGTAGCTCGGCTGACACGCACACAAACAAACACAGGCAAAGGCAAACATGGAGCCTGAATGCCAATCACTGGACTTACATCAGCATCCGAACCAAAACACACGCACACTGGAACCCAAATGCCACTCGATGGACTTACATCAGCTTCCAAGCACACAACAAGACAAAACAAAGACACAGGCGCCCGGAGAGATCTGCTCATCTCCTGCCTACGTACCTCATCTGGTATGAGGATCAGGGCGACGTAGTTCCCCTACAGAGGGATAAAGGACTAGCCTAACCAGATAACAGAGGGAGACACAACTAGGGAGACTACGACTCGAGCCTAGATGTTATCATGCAAAATCAACCCTAAGTTGAGGTTTCTAGCTAACTGGCACAGGGAGCCAGCCTATCCTAAGCATGACTTGCACAGGAAGCAAGCCACACACACACTTAACTTGCACAGGAAGCAAGCCAAGCAAAACCTAACTTGCACAGGAAGCAAGTCTAAACTAACCCTAACTTGCACAGGAAGCAAGTCAAACAAACCTAACTTGCACAGGAAGCAAGTCAAACAATCCTAACTTGCACAGGAAGCAAGTCAAACAATCCTAACACAGATAGCACACACTATACACAAGCAAGTGGCTCAAACAAGGGTTAGGTTTTAGTCGAGGGGTCATATCAACCTCAACAAACAAACCTCTGGAACTGGGTGAATGTTGCTCTTAACCTTGCCATTGCGGGGCTAAGGTGAAGCAGATGAAAGGTGAGTGAAGGTAAGACTTCACAGCTCTTATCCCTGGCCTGGGAGAGCTTAAGACAAGAATGTGTGGGTTCAGAAAGTGGGAACCCTTCTACACATTTAAAACTGACTCAACTGTACAATTGTACAAGATCTTGGGTTTTTATCTGTAATGCATCAACACAGTGGTGTGAGCAAAACAGAAGACACACTGAATAGCAGGGGATAGGTTGCTTATCCCTTGGTTCTGCCAATTGCCTCTTCACTTAGGAGGTCTTTGACTCTATGCAAGGACAAAATTAAACAATCACAAACATTGCCTCTTAAGGAGGACTTCAGACAATTGCCTGGCCAAGTAACAGGCCAGGTCTTCCAGACTACATGAAGTTAGGAAGTTATACCTCAATGCAAATTGCTCTTAAGCAAAGCAAAGCAAAGTTCACAAGGAACTAAAAGCAACTAAAGTACCTGAAATCAGTCAAGCACAGTTAGTATACAAGTCAAAGTTACATCAAAATGAAACAGATATCAACCAGTCAACACAAGCAAGTGAATGTGCAAGGCACAAGGCTCTAGGCATGTGAGCCAAGCCACCTACAAAACAAACAAGTTAGACAATGATATTTAAGCAAGCTCAATCAAAAAAAGAGTTGGTCTCATTGGTCATTTGTTGGTCAACCTGAAAACATAAGCTCAAAGGTGAGTAACAGGACCACTAGGACAAGCCTAGGGTCAAAAAGGAATGAAAAAGTCAAAACAGCAAAGGGCAAGCATCCAAAATCATGTTCAAACAATTAAGAAACACAACCAATTGGGTTCACATTCATATCAATCATCATCATCATTTCATGAACAATTTAGGTCAAGGCATGGCATTTAGAAGCTCAGGGAAGTCAACAGCAAGACTTGCATCAAAACCAATCTCAAACATTTCCAAAAATCATCAAATAAATCATGATCAATCACAACCCACAGCATGGTAAGCATGTCAAATTTCATCTCATTTGGACAAGTGGAAGGCAGTCGATGAAAATCAGAAAGTCAAAGCAATTTTGAACATGCTCAAAGAAGTCAACCAAACATGCATCATCTTAGAAAAATCATAAGTCAGAGATGGTGTATGATAAATGAATGGGACTAAAACCATGGCAAAGCTTAGGATGTCTAGTTATCTCATGTCAAATTTCATGTCCATCCAATAAAGTATGAGAATTTCACAAATGAAATGGGAACATGTGTCACACAAAGTCAACATATGACCAAGCAGGGGAGAAAATCCCAAACAATTAGGAAATGCCACAAATAATTCCAAGAAAATTCACATGTAAACTAGACATACAAGAGTAGGTTCATGCAAAAAATCAGATCAATTGGAGGTCAAGAAGCATGGCTATGAAAATCATGAAGTTGGACATCAATGGTGTGACACAAATTGTCACACCCTAATTCAAAAAATCATAACTCACAAACCAGATAAGATAAATCCACAAACTCTACACCAAAATCACCATGAGTGTGTCTAGTTTAAGCACAAAAAATTTGGGAGCCATTGGATAAAGTATCACCATTTCACAAATGTTTTGGCAAAGTGTACAAAAATTGGGCACATGAACAAAACCCTAATGCCATTTAAAATTCACATGTGCACTATTTGAATAAAAATGCTCATAAAAAACTAGATGAAGAATGGAGACCAATGTAAAAAATCCCATCCCAATTGGATCATCCCTTAATTATTTATGAATTTTTGAAGTTTGTAAAGAAAATGAAATAAAAAATGAAAATGCAAGGAAATGTTATTGATTAATTATTTAATAATTATTTAAAAAAATAAAAAAAAAGAAAACGACACATGTCGCGCAGTGGAGCGCTGTCGTTCCAAAGAGATGGGATTTCAAGATCCCCAGCAGTGGGGCCCACGGCCACTTGCACCAAAGCATGCCCCACGGTCACTTCTGTACAGCAAATTCCCAAAACCAATTGCCATGCTTTCTTTTGCTTTATGCAGCGACAGCAGTGCCAATTTAATGGGATTTTAAATCCCAGCCAAGTGGGGCCCACGGCCACCTGCATGTTTGCATGGCCCACTCGGCCAGCCAATCCCAATGCGCATGCAAGGCGGACAAGCAAAAACACAAGGGACATACACGGCTTGGCAATAGTAACGCGAAGGAAAGGAAAAACAATCTGGGCAGCAGAAAGAAAAAACAGTTCCAGCATTTGCAGAAAAAAGAAAATATGCAGTATCTACATGTTCATCACGAAAAAATTCCAGCAAGAACAAACGGTGGCCAAAATCAAAAAGCAATATATCAATGTGTTCACCTCATCATGTACATTAATAATCCCACAACCATTAACATTGATTCAAGCTATTAAGAGAAAAACAAGCAAAAGCATATTCACACATCAAACTTTAATATGGCATAACTTTCAAAGTAGCCAACCATTTTTAGTGGTTCAAGTTCCAAAATGACCAACACAAAGAGCTCTACACAAAGCAATGCATGATTTAGAAAAAAGAGTGACTCGAGTTCTTACCAAAATTGAAGGACAGTCGTGGTACAGATGTTGTTTGGTGTTTTTGATTCGAAACAGATGAAGCAAGGCCCTCCAAATGATGATTGGTGAAGGTTCTTTGGCTTGCAATGGCTTGGAATGGCCTCAAACAACTTCTGCCATGGATGATGTGTGAAGAAAACAGTTGGATAAAAGTTGTTACAGATGGAGAATGATGATTGAAATGTGTCCACAATGATGTTTGGATGGTGGAACAACAATGGCCAGGCTCAGTTCTTTGAGAGTTTTGGACAGGTTTTGGAAAAATGCCAAAATGTGTTTTTTGAGAGAATGTGAATTTCCGTTGGTTTGTGCAGCTAGTAGTGGTTTCAATATGACAGAAAATCCTCTCCAAAATCTCTGTTTTGTGGTACAAAGCATGGTCCATGGATATGTGGGATTGGTTTGGTGAAACTTGTACTTTCTTCCCAAAATTCAAGCAAGCTAGCATGGTCTATGTGTACTGCATAATTTTGACTTTGCAACATGACCAAAACCAAATTTCTGAGCTATTTCAATTGGCCAAATGGTTAGAAAATGATTATTTTGAAAAGTCAAAATTTTACTCACTTGAAATTAATTAAGGCAAGTTCAAAAATGCCATTTTGATTGGTGAAGTTTTGGCACATGAAAGTTACATTTTTGGAAAGAGGGAATCAAATGTGGTTTGTAGGAAAAAACCCCACCCAAATTGGCCAAATGGTTTGAGAGATATGGCCTTTTGAAGTTCAAGAATTTTTGAAAATGATTTGATCATAACTTGCCAACCATACATGGGAATTGAGTGTTCTTGGACTTTTTGGAAATGGGAGAACAAGATATTCAACTTTCATGTTGGGCAAAAATTCATTTGAAGCTTGTATCATGATGTAAGTTTGAGGATCAAGACTTTCCATTTTTGGTAAGTTTCAGTTACAGGTCCAGTTTCCATTTTTGGAAATTTCTGATTTGGCTTCAAATTCTTCCATGATGGTGTTTGACATGATATATGAGGCCTATTTGGACATGAATGAGACCTCTCAAACCAATTTCCATCATCAAATCACTGAATAATGGACAGTTGACCAACAGTTGACTTTTAGGGTTTCTGACTGATTGTGCATTGACTGATGACTTTTGAACATCCAATCCTTGACCAAAACACTTCAAATGGATCCCCAAGTCATGTGAATATGTTAGACCAACCCTAGGGCCTTGGCTCAAAGGAAAATGCACTGGCTTGCTTGACTGACTGATCTCCTGACCAATTTGACCTAATTTCTTGATTGGCTTGCACTTGAGGCAAATGGGACAATGCAATGCTATGCAATGGACCATGATATGCTATGACCTAATATGAGAAATAATGATAGGTGCAAATTTGAGGTGCTACAGCTGCCCCTATTCAATCAGCTGGGAACCCGAATGGATGAGAGCAACGGCTGTCAGACTTTCAGGGTAAACAGGGATTGAATACCAAGAACCGTAGAATTTGCACAACAGGGATCCACCAATGGAAACGTCCACTGGGACTTATTACTGGGTATATATTTTTTGGTTTTGTTTTCAAAGGGTACGGCCACATCCAGACATCACAACGATGGTGAATGGGAACAACAATCACAACTAGATGCCAACGGACAACTAGGAAAAACTCAGCGTTTATCGGGACCGACAGAGAGGTAACCAGACATTAGTGAATGAATGGAAGGGATACAACCATACGTCAACGGACGAAATGGGAAAAACTCAACGTTTACCAAGACCAACGGAGAGGTAAATCCACGTGGGGACAGGTACAACTAGACGTCATAGGACGAATAGGAAAAACTCAACGTTTACCAAGACCAACGGAGAGGTAAATCCACGTGGGGACAGGTACAACTAGACGTCATAGGACGAATAGGAAAAACTCGACGTTTATCGACACCAACGGAGAGGTAAGTCCACACTAGGGAAGGGATAACGATGTCGCGAACATCGAAAGATGATGTTTACAGACACCAAAAGGATCGACCAGACATTTACAGATGAATGGGAATACTCGACGTTTACAGACATCGAAAGATGATGTTTACAGACACCAAAAGATCGACCAGACATTTACAGATGAATGGGAAGACTCGACCAGACATCGACGGATGAATGGGATAAAACTCGACGTTCACAGACATCGAAAGATGATGTTTACAGACACCAAAAAGATCGACCAGACATTTACAGATGAATGGGAAGACTCGACCAGACATCGACGGATGAATGGGATAAAACTCGACGTTTACAGACATCGAAAGATGATGTTTACAGACACCAAAAAGATCGACCAGACATTTACAGATGAATGGGAAGACTCGACCAGACATCGACGGATGAATGGGATAAAACTCGACGTTTACAGACATCGAAAGATGATGTTTACAGACACCAAAAAGATCGACCAGACATTTACAGATGAATGGGAAGACTCGACCAGACATCGACGGATGAATGGGATAAAACTCGACGTTTACAGACATCGAAAGATGATGTTTACAGACACCAAAAGGATCAACCAGACATTTAATGGGAAAAAGAGAAATACAACCAGACGTCAACGGACGAATGGGAAAAACTCAACGTTTATCGAAACCAACGGAGAGGTAAATCCACGTGGGGAGGGTACAACTAGACGTCATAGGACGAATAGGAAAAACTCGACGTTTATCGACACCAACGGAGAGGAGTAATGGAGATAATGAACACAACCAAATCATCAACGGATGATCGGGAAAAACTCAACGTTTATCGACACCAACGGAGAGGAGTAATCTTCACTAGGGAAGGGATAACGATGTTACGAACATCGAAAGATGATGCTTACAGACATCAAAGAAAACCAGACACTTACGCACGACTGGGAATCACCGAAAGATGGTGTTTACCGACACCAAGGAAACAACACACACGGGTGCTGACAGGGTACTGACATCCACAAGATGACCGGGCAAGGCTGAACACTTGCAGAGGGGTCTCACTGGGGAGAAACAAACTTTCTGTCACCAACGGGTGAGGAAATAAACCTCTATGGGGGATTATCAACACCAATTGTTGACTGGAGCAACTGTAGCAAATGCGTTGTACAGGTTGAGCAAAAATCCGTCTCTGCAGGGAATACGGTTTGATGGGGTTTCGAACACATGAATGCATATGTTTGAATTTTTCTATGGCGTAATGCTCTATTTAGGAATGGAAATGCTACGCGATTTTTGAAGATGCAATGATTACTACATGCAAAAATGCAAATGAACCCTGGCTAGGGAGCCAAAATGATCAGATACTCTGACTCTGTGGGGAGACTCCTCTTAGGGAAATATTCTGCGGAGAACTCTGCTTGGGGAATGGTACAGCGACTTCACTGGGAGAAAGGCCCAACCAATCCTCAGATAGGATAAACTCTGCTTGGAGAAAATCTGTTAATCCGCTGGGGATAACCCATGCAGTCCATAGGTAGAATCAACTTAGCTGGGGATGCAGATATCAGTCTACTACAGAAACTCGTCCAATCCTCTGGTAGGATGAACTCTGCTGGAGAAATAAATGCTACTCCACTAGGGACGACCCAACCAATCCATATGTAGGAGAATCACTGTTGGAGATGTATTTCATGAGACCCGCTCCACTCGGGGAACTTGCTGAGGAAAAAACACACCATTCTGCTGAGGAGAACGATCCTAGTGGAGAGAACAACCATAGTGGTGAGAGTAACAACTCTGTTGAGGATGATAACACGTCATATCATACTGGAGATGAATTCCCACAAACCTGCTTGGGATAAGCACTCACGGCCATACTGGAGGTAACAGCATCACAAAACCAATTGTTGGGGAACACACCAACAGTCTACTGATAAACTCCACTGGGGGACTCCTGGGGGGAAAATAACTGCCAGGCGCTCAGCGGGGATTCTCAACTGGGGAAATCTGCAAGCATAGGCCTGCTGGGGATAGACAATCCTTGGATCTGCTGGGGAAAAAAAAGGTACTGTCCACAGGCATCTCTGCAGGGGAGATAACTCTGATAGCTTCATCACTGGCTTGGGTTGGGGAGACGTCCTCCACCCTGAGAAACATTCTGCCCCTGCCCCTGCTGGGGACGTGATAACCTTCGGGCTTGCTGAGGAAACAACGACCTCGAATCTGCCAGGGAGATCACACTCTTAATCCTCTGGGGAGATACGGCTTGTTTGACAGGGATGTCGGTCGACTCGTCGAACACAGGTATCCATCATCTACCCATAGTGTTGACTTCCCACTTTTAAGAACTCCCAGACTCATCTGGACTTTTCTGCTCCATCATCTTGTATTCCCAACTCGTCCGTACTTCACGGAGGCTGAACTCTTGGGATTCATACATACTTTCCAATCATCAGACTTTGAAGAGTCTTCTTGATTAACTTTCCAGGATCGTTGTCGTAATCCTTCACCGTCTTTTCACGGTTCATCTATCCCTTGCCCCTGGTTGGACTCTGAGGGGATCTCTTGTCAAAAAAGGTTCATATTACCACTGGCAAGTGAATGAAGATATCTATCAGCACCTGCACAAGAGATCGTCAGACAAAAACGTGCCCCCGATATGCCCCAGGTGTTCTGATATTTCAACACTTAGGTCACTCAGACTTCCAAGTAAGATTTCCAGATTTCAATCTCACAAGCATGCATCAGAAGGGACCTCTATGTTTCAAAAATGCAAATATTCTTATCAAAATGAATAGATGTTTTCGTAATCAAAACAGTAACGACATAAAAACAAAATTTATTTGACCGAACACACGCTTTATTTGACTGGAATAAAAGATGGCTCACAATTGAGCAACACACAGGAAGCAAACCCTAGAAAGAGGTGATTGCACATAAAAGAAAAAATCTATCCTAATGGCAACGTGAAACTGTGATCTCATCGGGTTCCAACTCAGTTACACCTCATATGTCCTCAGGACTTTCCGCACCTTCTGTCTTCTGAACAAGACGCTTCCGATCGGTCTCTGTCGGAGATTATCCAAGTCATCATGAGCACAAATGATCATGCTAGACGCAGTTGTTCGTTTCATTCCCTCTTTTGCCTGGACCGCCCTTTCGGGTTTCAGTCCACCGGGATACCCTTTTTTGCCCAAGTCGCCCTTGCGGGTTTTCAACTTGCCGGGTGTACATTTCTTTTCTTTTATTATCCCTAACTTTTGCCCGAACCTTTCTCTTTTCTTGGTTCGCCGGGATGCCCATTTTTTTGCCTGGACTCTTTATTCTTTTTTCGTCCAGCGGGTTTCTTTCACGAAGTATTTTCCAACTGCGTCCGCATTCACAGGGAATGGAAAATCGTCGTCATCCGTGATCATAAACAACAAGGTTCTGTCGGAGGAAACCTTCTTGACCACAAATGGACATTCATAACTGTTCCTCCATTTGCCCCACAATTGTCTTGAGGAGGAAGGATCCCTTTCAACCAACTCTTCCACGTGGTACGCGCGAGGTCACACTTCTCAGTCAACAACATGCTTCATTCACTGGGTACAACTGCCCTATAACAAGTAACTGTCAAACCCTTTCCTCAGTTGGGCTTAACGTGTCATTCCGAGTCTTTATCCATTCAGTCTTCTCTGATTTCTCATATTTCTGTGAGGAAGACACTGCCCCAGGTAGACGCACATCCCTAGGTTCAATATCCAGGATACAGACTTTATGTTCAGCCACCTTTGTTGGTGCAACCAACTGTGATCCGGGAAGCACTACCTTATTCATCTCGTCTCTTTCCCCCTCAGACATCGGAATCCGTTCGGATTCGGGGTCAGACCCCTCCTCCGGGATCATTCACTCTCAATCTTTTGATTTGAGTACCTCGAGATGTCCTCATCAGGGACCTCAAACTTCCTTGGTTGACAACCTTTCCATGGGTTGCTACTAGCTTCTCAAACACATATCTGATCAGATCCATTTTGGACATCTACAAAGTGGTATGAATCAGCATACACCGTCTCAGTCGGCGAGCAGCCTATGCCGAAGTACATCAAGTTTTTTCGAACAGTGAGTGTATTGTTTCACAGTCGATAAACTTTTTGCTTAGGTAAATTGCATACTCTTTTCGACAAGACTAGTCACGCTGACTCAATACGCACCTCGTAGACCCCTCGAGGGTTATCAAGTACCGGATTAACAGTTATTTCTTTCACTGAGGTATCGGAATCAGAGGTTCCTACAACTTACCCCCTTTTTTTTTTTTTTTTTTTTTTTTTTTTTTTGGCAGGATCGACCTCGATTCCTCTGATTCGCTCACAACAAGCCTCGGTAGCTTGATGGACAACACTCCATAAGTGCACTGATTCAGACTCAAAAGTATGAGTTATCTCAACCGGTCAAACAGCTTGCCCCAAGTCTACCGGATGCCCCTGTTCTGCTTGGGACTTTGCCATCATGTCATCAACATGGCATTTGCTTTCACGATGAATCATATCACGAAACAAAGTCACCGTAGACCTCTGATACGTGGCACCGGCCTCATGTGACGGAACGACATCAACTTAGAACAAGAAGGTGCCCCTTGTGTGATGGACCTGGTTTACTCCATATCATCTGGCAACAATTCAATCTGGTCTTGGCCAAGAAGCCATCCATGAAGATGAACACTGAGACCTGAGCCATATAATCAACCAATACCTCATTGTGACGTACCGGGAATGCATCTTTCTGATTAGCTCTACTCGCATCTTGATAGTCTACTCACACCTTCTCTCTTCTCATCCTTTGTCGGCCTCAGCTTTTGCACAGTCTCCTCCTGATGGTAGTTTATGCCCCAAAACATTGGTATCCCACCTTGGTGTATCTAGATACAACCAGGCACATGTATCAACCTTCTCTTTCAAAAGGGCTACCATTCTGCTCTTGACTTGCCTCTGAAACGACCTCAGCTTTTCGCTTTCTAACCTCGGCGGAGCTTGGAGTAACAATCTTGAATCGCTCCTCGTGCGGTTGAATCACCTTCTCCTCTTGTTTCAATAACCTGGCTAATTCCAGCAGATCACAATCTTCTGCGCCTTTTTTCTCTGGCATGATAGATCGAATTGTCGAAGTCATACAGAGGTGTAACCAAATCGTTATCGGTGAGATCAGGAGAGTAATCACTTTGGAACGAGACAAAATCAAAAGGAAAGAGAATGAAGAAAACGTTGCCATTTTTATTTGTTTTTTCCTTTTTTTAATTGCAAAATTAAATGAAAAACAGGGAACACCGCTTTTATCTACAAAAACATCCATTCATTACTGATGCAAAATGTTGCATAATGAAACACATGAGATGGCCCTTACAATGGACCATTACGTTTCGGGCAAAACGTATGGCTTTCATGCAAACAAAATTTGAAAAACAGAAATACTACTCTTCAGAATGAGTGACAGTGATGCTTTTGGAGTCCTTCCAGTTTCCTGGTACACACGACTTTATCCACAACTTGAGTTCGCGGTCGCTGTCAACATCCTCACCCACTGAACGGGCATGACCAGGATCCAACATTCCTGCACTGACGAAGGCGTACAGTGGACGACATCCTCTGTCTGGTCTAGACGACTCTAAATCCGGCTGATAACCGACTCCAAACATGTCTGCTTTTACCACGATGTCAATGATCCTCCCCCAGCCTTGGGCCTCTTTGTTCTTCACCACTTCCAGAGCTTGTTTATAAGAAGAAATGGACAGCTTCTTCTTTTCCCAGCGACAAAGGCATTCTCCACCTGGACGGTTTCAACTGCCAGACTGGGTGCCTTGCATTTTTCATTGTCCATTTCTACTTTCTTCATCTTCTGGGTCGGGTCCTTCATCAATACACACCCTTCTGTGGTGACAGTCGCACAAGCATTATCAACAGCAGGGAAGGCTCCATCCCGTAGCAGAAGTTTTGGAACCATAGCCATTGGACCCTTCAGCTGACCCTCTTCAATCACTTCTATTCCTTTCTTGACCTTTTTCATCATCTTTACCTTTACTGGTCCCTGCCTGAGTACGGGGTGACATCCTCATTCATTATCTGTGCCAAGCTGATAGCCTTGGAGTCCACCAGATCTTGGACAATATGCTTAAAAGCTCTGCAACCTTCAATGCTGTGTCCGGGTGCCTCAGAGTGGAACTCGCACTTGGCACTCTCATCATAGTTCGCATGCCTCCGCTGCTGTTCTATCGGAATCAAAATCCTCGGTCGAACTAATCCCAGATCCCTCAACCTTTGGAAAAGAAGGGCATAAGTCACAGGTGGTTCCTCAAACTGACGATCCCCATTCTTCTTCCTCACCCGGCTCTTAGCTCCCGGTGTCTTCTGTTGAGGTGGCAGTTGTTGCTGTTGAGCAGGTGGATTGCTGACAGGAGTGGTTACAGTGGCAGCATAAGGATGATAACGATCTTTACTACGTTCTTTCTTTGCAGGCACACCAACTGGCTCAACTTCCCTCTTGAATGGACCACTGTCGGAGGATTTCCTTACTACAGTACCAGAAGGTTTGTTCACTTCGGAGGACGGAGCCTTCCCCTGGACTTTCTCCACTATCAGCCATTTCTCGATCCTTTCCAATCTTTCAGACATGGCTTTCTGTCCCAAGGCAAGCCCTTGCACAACACTGAACAACTCCCTCATCATCCCTTTCAGTTCAAGGATATCGGCGTTGAGAAGATCCATCAGCTTGGATTTGTTGACCCCCAGCAGGTTATCTGAACAGGCGAGCTATGTGCACTGGTTGAATACTGAAACCTACAAAACAGCAAACGGGTTAGTATGACTCACACATGCAATGTCTGTCCATGCTAGGAACATTCAGTCCTCTTTTTTTTTTTCTGGTTTCATTGAGACAGATAAAATTTAATCAGCAACATTTTGACATCTGGATGTCTCTCAACCGGGGTTTTTAATTTAAAAATAACGGGCCCTGAGTACGGACAGACATGAGTTGAATGCAGATGAATGCGAGATGATATGATGCAAATGCATGAATGCAGGCCCTTGTGCCACCAAGTCAACTGTAGACCCTCTTCTCTTCTGAACCAGTCAATTTTCGGGACCAAGTCACCATAAATCCAACTTGGGGAGTTCCGAAATAAACGGAACCGGAGATTACATCACTATCTTCACAGGAACAACCACTGAACGGGTGACAAACGGATCCTCTGAACAAGTACTCTCAACTCAGCCCGGGGATCCGAAATAAACGGAACCCGCTGATAAACCACGGACATAACTCTGGCGTCCCAGAAATAAATGCCCCATAATTCACAGTCACCATCAGTACCAAGAGTCACCAACAAATCACCAACAATCAGCAACTGTACCTGTAATGATCAAACCCTCCCCACTCACGGGTGTTATCTAGGTCAGGGTAAAGTCGAAGAGAAACGCAGCATAAATAACCTTTCGCAGAATACCATCATATACACACCTGAAGTATGTAACGACAATATCCCACCAGGGTCTGAACTGCTCGTGATATCAATGTTCCGCTAAGTGGCGCAATACCCCCGCTTCCCATGAATCACTTTATTCCTAGGTTCCCTAGATTTCACTCATAGCCTGGGTATTGGGCCTTTTACCTCAAGTAACTCCCACCCCCAAACAGAGAAACACAGACAGCACAGCAGATGAATATGAATGAAATGCAAACATTAATGCAAATAATAAATGCAAACAAAATGCACATATATACAATGAATGCAATAAAAAACAGCACAAAGCAACCAAACCCCAACCTAGAGAGCGCTAGGAGAGACTCGCTCAGGGAAGATGGACCAGCATAGGTCAACTTCTCTATATCCACAGCAGAGTCGCCAGCTGTCGCATTGCGCGAAAAACCGGCGGGAAAACAAGAAGAACAACAGAGCCGCCACCGTGCGTTATTTATCCAAAAGAGGGAAAGGAAACGCTCAGAGTAAACCTTGAAAGAACATGGTCTCGCGACCAAAGAGAATGGGTTCGGGAGTCGGTTATGCGAAGGGAAGGTATTAGCACCCCTACGCATCCGTCGTACTCGACGGGATCCACGCACAATAGAAAGGAAAATGGTTGCTAAATCACTGCTGATGACACACATCCAATCCTTGACCAAAACACTTCAAATGGATCCCCAAGTCATGTGAATATGTTAGACCAACCCTAGGGCCTTGGCTCAAAGGAAAATGCACTGGCTTGCTTGACTGACTGATCTCCTGACCAATTTGACCTAATTTCTTGATTGGCTTGCACTTGAGGCAAATGGGACAATGCAATGCTATGCAATGGACCATGATATGCTATGACCTAATATGAGAAATAATGATAGGTGCAAATTTGAGGTGCTACAATCTTCACCTTGGAAGTACCTTCATGAGTTACCTTGAGGGTATCCCAAACTTCCTTAGCTAGTTCACAGTGGTGTACCAGCCTGAAGATGTTCTTACTGATTCCATTGAACAATGCATTCAAGGCCTTGGAGTTTCCAAGAGCTAATGCCTCTTGCTCCTTGTCCCACTCTTCTTCAGGAATCTGCACACTGACTCCATCTTCACCTGTCCTCATTGGATGTTCCCATCCTTTGTTGACAGCTCTCCAGAATTTGCTGTCTAGAGACCTTAAGAAGGCTATCATACGAGGCTTCCAGTCATCATAATTAGAGCCATCCAACATGGGTGGTCTGTTTGAGTGTCCTAAATCCTTGTCCATGGTACTAGAAAGTAACTTCCCTAGATCTCACCCAGAAATTCACAGGCAGGGTGCCTGCTCTGATGCCAATTGAAATTCTAGTTATCAGACTTTGGATGTCACACGGGTTGTTATGACATCCAATTCTGCATAGACAGGAATTATGCAGAACTTAAAAGTAAGTGCAGTAAATAAGACAAGTAATTGTTTACCCAGTTCAGTCCAACATGACCTACATCTGGGGGCTACCAAGCCAGGGAGGAAATCCACTATTAGTAGTATCAATTCAAAGCTAAACTCACCCGTTTACAACTTATCACTTAATCCCTACCCAATGCAATTTCAATCTTACACTAAGATCAGAGTTCCTACTCACCCCCCCTCAATCACCTCAGTGATTACTATCTTTAAACAATATTAAAGACAAGTTGAAGTCACACTTCAAACAACTCTTGATTGTGCTTCACAGCTTTAATCAAGATACACAGCACTCACGCTTAAAAGCTTTGAGCGACACAACACTTACAACTCAATGAACACCCTATGCCACACCAATCATCTACTTGATAATGGCTTGGCTTACAAGTTACGTCTAATACAAGACTCACAAAAATACAGCAGTGAAGTATGATGGACACACTTAGTCTTCACGCCTCAAAATCCCTGAAACTGAATGAAGGAACGCCTTCCTTTTTATATTGCAGTACCTGGGCTTTTGCACCTGTATTCTCCTGAATTTTAGGTCACACGAGTTCCCATAAATTCAACATTTAGGTTACTAACAAATAGGCTATTTGTTAGGTTCATTAAATGTAACTTGGTTGTTGGTTTCCTGGTTTTTCTCTAAGCTGTTGACTTCCTGAAGAATAGCCCAAGAAAAGCTGAAACAGAAAACTGAACAACCTACAATATAGCATATGCTGTCAGGAATGAATGTCACGACATTCAGCTTGACATCAAGGTCCATATGCTGAGTCTGTTTTTCCAGAAAACAGACTGTACAATTTTGCTGACCTGTACGTGATCAAAATGACCATACTACAATAACAGCTTACATTAATAAATGTCAAAGTGTCCAATTTAACATTTACACATTTGGCCTTAAGTTAGTTCTGTTATTCTCTTGAAGAACAGACTAAGTAACATGCTGAAGTATAGCAGAACACCACTCTGTCTAATGTTCAGTAGCTGCTGTCAATGATGAATGTCATAACATCCAGTTTGACATTCAGTCAGTAGGCCTTATGCCAGGTCTGGTCTTTCCTTGATAACCAGACTGGAAATAAATACTAAGTTCTAACAGAACACTAGCTGTTCTATTCCTTAGTATCTGCTGACAGGTATGAATGTCACAGCATCCAGTTTGACATTCAATAAATCTTGTGTTAGCTAATCCTGCAGTAACTACTCAAGTGTGTCATGACATCAGTCAAGACATCAGAGTACATTTAGATATTCTAACCTACAATGTAGTCACCTATACATACCATGTCATGACATCAGTCAAGACATTAGTAACCAGCTAGTGTTTTACCATATAATGCAGCCAATTAAGCACCTACAAAAGGTATATTTCAACTCAGGAAAATCTGACTCCACAGGGGACAAAAAGTCATAATAGGGAGCAGAAGGAAGGAACACCAGGGACGCCGGTTACTGGGCATATAATAGGTGACCAACCAAAGCGTGAATTGGGGAATGTTCCCAAAACACTCATCATCCAAAAAGAGGGCAAAAAGCAAACTCGATTATGGGATGGACATTCGATTCCAAAACAGGGATACGAATCTTACTCGACTGGGGAAGAACAAAAGGCTTCGACCAAAGAGTGCATGAGATATATTATCTATTACCGCCAGAACATAGATAATATACTCGCATGGAAAATTATCCACAACCGGTTACTGGGTTAATAAAGGATAAATCGACCGACACAGAAAGGCATCGGGATACCGCCACTAGGTATATAATGATGACCATTCAAGGGGAGCAACCAACATTACCGACAACCGGTAAATGAAAGAGGGCTTGCTGGGGATAAAATTGTCTAATCAGAGCAATTATCCAAAAAATGAGGGAATATCACCACCGAATATTGGATAATGATAATCGTCAAGGAGGGGATTACATCTACCGGATACTGGGTAGAAAACCACGGAAGAGTAACCGTCATCAGTTAGGATGAACAAGAAGGTCAGCTCTTCAAAGGGGAGAAAATAGGGGTTACAACTACCGGTATAAGGGTAGAAAACCACAGACTCCGCCGAGGATAAGATGAATGATTACTGATTACTGAGCAATTATTCATTTATACCACAGAGAAACACAAGAAACAGTCTCAAGAGGCCAATTTAGGATCAAACCAAAGAGGCAAACTGAATCAAGACTCGTCCTAGTGAGGATATAACTCAATAGGGGAACCCATCCCAATATATGTGTTGGGAGGAAGCGAAAACAACCGTTGTCCATGAGGATATAACTCAGTGGGGAATGCGGAAGGAAAGATAAACACTTTCTGCTTAATGGGCTGACTCTACATTGAGGGATCAGACAACAACATCTGCTTGGGAATGTACTACCAACTAGCAGGGAATAACAAACAAAGATATATGGCAAAGAATGCAATATGAATATCCGAATGTTTGGAAATTATATGCACACATGCATGATTTATGTATGATGAATGCTGACAGACAGACATTTCTAACACAAACAGTTTCAAAGGATAAGCACAAACAACCGGTACTACATCTCAAGAGAGAAAGTCAGGTTCACCGGAGAGCGTCCAATCTGCCGGGGATCAGAGATACCAGGAAGCAACAAAACCTCTGCAGGGGATGAATCATCAGCCATTGCGACTGGGGAAAGGAGTTTATTGCACAGATAAAATCTGCTGCATAAGCCAACTCTACTGGGGAATCCATCTGAGGAGGTAAAGGGATTTTGGGGACCAAACACCAAGTACCGTACCCACCAAGGAGATCACATCTGCTGAGGAGAAAATATTGCTACTCCGCTAAAGGGGAGAGTGGTGAATATCTCAACAAGCCTTCCACTCAGTAGAATAAACCACAAAAGGCTCCAGAGGAAGAAGATACAGTCATGCCAGGAATATGAACAACTGTCTTACCCTGTTGGAGATCATACCATTCTTGGGAGAGCACTGAGGATCTCCTAAGTATCTTTTCGTCGTTGTGAATGTTCACTTTGTTTAAAAACAAGTTATGAAAAATTCGTTTATTCAAAACAATGATATTTTCTCAATTTAAAACATGCGAAACATTTGTCAAATAGAAATAAATAAGAGTGCAAACAATTGGATAAAAGGTTCAAATTTATTTGATGGAATGGTAGTCTGCAAATGGCAAGACTCCATAGATCTTTACAAGTTTGAAATTGGTGATATATATTGGAAAGGGCTACATTGAACATAATGACCGTTTCTCCACCAATTCTGAATTCGATGTATTTGAAGCTTCGGTTGATGACGAATGAGCAAGAATCTCTGACGGGTGATAGTTGTAGAACAAAGTCTTGTCAGGATGCAGTTACTTGCCAAATCCCTAATTTTTGCCTAGATTTCCCCAGGATGAGGTACTCAATCTAGCGGGATACATATATTCCTCTTTTTTTTCATGTCTCTAACTTTTGCCTGGATCGCCCTTTCGGGTTTTCAATCCACCGAGACGCTCATTTTTGCATAAGTCGCCCTTTCGGGTTTTTAACTTAGCGAGCTATTCTGTTTTTATTTTTAGGCGAAGTATTTCTTGACTGCATCTGAATTCACAGGACGAGTGAAATCCTCCCCATCCATAGTTGTAAGTATCAAAGCACCGCCTGAAAAGGCTCTCTTAACAACATATGGACCTTCATAGTTTGGAGTCCACTTGCCCCTGGAATCGGGCGCGAAAGACAAGACTTTCTTGAGCACAAGGTTACCTTCTCGGAACACACGAGGCTTGACCTTCTTATCAAAAGCTTTCTTCATTCTTTGTTGATATAACTGACCATGGCACATGGCAGTCAATCTCTTCTCTTCGATCAAATTCAGCTGGTCATAACGACTCTGAACCCATTCAGCATCAGTCAACTTGGCTTCCATCAAGACTCTCATTGATGGGATCTCCACCTCTACTGGGAGTACAACCTCCATGCCATAGACAAGAGAGAAAGGGGTTGCCCCTGTTGAAGTGCGGACAGACGTACGATATCCATGCAAAGAAAATGGCAGCATCTCATGCCAATCTTTATACATGACAACCATCTTCTGGATAATCTTCTTGATATTCTTATTAGCAGCTTCAACAGCCCCATTCATCTTGGGTCTATAAGGAGAAGAATTATGATGCGCAATCTTGAACTCACTACACAACTCTTTCATCATTTTATTGTTCAAGTTAGATCTATTATCAGTAATGATCTTATCTGGCACACCATAACGACATATGAGTTGATTCTTGATAAACTTCACGACCACTTGCCTGGTCACATTTGCATATGATGCCGCTTCAACCCACTTGGTGAAGTAATCAATTGCTACGAGAATAAATCTGTGTCTGTTGGACGCTTTCGGCTCTATCATACCAATCATGTCAATTCCCCACATGGAGAAAGGCCATGGTGATGAAATCACATTCAGAAGTGTCGGTGGAATATGAATCTTATCCGCATAAATCTGACACTTATGGCATTTCTTCACATATTTGCAGCAGTCAGACTCCATCGTCAGCCAATAGTAGCCTGCTCTTAGCATCTTTCTAGCCATGGCATGTCCATTGGAATGAGTTCCAAATGAACCCTCATGGACCTCAGCCAATAACATGTCTGCTTCGTGTGTATCCACACATCTGAGCAGAACCATGTCAAAATTCCTCTTATAAAGCACATCGCCATTGAGGTAGAAACTGCCTAACAATCTCCTCAAAGTCTTTCTATCTTTCACAGATGCCCCATGTAACACCCCTTTTTCTACCCCAAATTATTTAGCATATAATCAGAGTAAATAAGCACGCATATAAAGAAAAGGGCGTCACATCGACGTTTTTGAAACTTAAAACTTTCAAAAACCAACAATACACCTGGTCATTTAAAATAACACATTTCACTCAACATGAATATTCAAGCAATATGCGTTCGCAGCGGAAAATAAAGAATACTCATGTATTTTCATAATATGATCCATGTCCCATACCATGATCATCTCTTAATAATCACTTCAAATAAAATAAACAATTAATAACATAAAGCATATCAAAATAAGATACGAGTTCAATACCACTAATCTACCCAGTGTTACATGACCAGAGCATTGACTCATTACCTAATTTCAAACTAAATACGGAAACTCTCCAGCTAATCTTGAGCGAGCTACCGTCCACCTACTCCAGCAATACTACTCTGTAGTATCTGCACGATACCCATGTAAAGGTAACATTCAAACAGAAAGGGTGAGAATTCTAATCATCATGAATTAGCATAACAAGGCACAATGAATTAAAACAACAATTCAAGAATTCATCACACTTTGTATTATTATATCAGTGATATTAACAAAAATCATCTCACATGCTTCAAACATGCATCACACCCACATCAATACATGCATTCAATGATCACATAACTATAAACGACTCGATGCAAGACAATGTGACTCCATGCATGCGGTACCTCAATGTGAACTCAAAGTTTCACCGCTTTCCGATTCAATATCTAGAATCCAAGCCACGCTTCTGATCCGGACAAGACCAAAGCCCTACGTCTGTTTCCAATGAAGGATCACCGCTTAATACAACGCCTAATCCCAATTAAGGATTAACGTCTGCTACGTCTGTTTCCAATGAAGGATCACCGCTTAAATACTACGCCTAATCCCAATTAAGGATTAACGTCTGCTACGTCTGTTTCCAATGAAGGATCACCGCTTAACCACTTCCACAATGAAGTCAACCATGCTATGAATGAATGCACACATACCAACACATATGTAATTAAGACCATTTATATACCGTCTTAACATCCCACATATCACCATGACTCACAATTGGTACATATACACATTCATCGCAACACATCAATTACGATTACATATACACATCCATAACCACAAATCATTCACAATTCAATAAGGGTATACATAAACATTCATACAATGTATTATTCACCAATATAGGCCAATCATCAAATATGTACACATAGATTTCATTCCAAAACGCACACAACATTTAAATATCAGTTTTTCACTTTTCAAACAGTGTTAACCGGTTAACGCCCTGGGTTAATCGGTTAACGCAAAACAGAATGCGCTTCTTGGCAATTTTTAACAGTGTTAACCGGTTAACGCCCTGGGTTAACCGGTTAACGAAAGACAGAATGCAATTTTTTCAATATTATAACAGTGTTAACCGGTTAACGCCCTGGGTTAACCGGTTAACGCAAAACAGAATGTTGTTCCTCCGCTAACACGAAACAGAATGCAGATTTCCCCGCATTTTTTATCGTTGGAGGACTTCCGGACCTCCGATTTTGATTCCGTAAAAAGCTACACGTTCAGAAAATTATGACTCACCCAATTATATATTCATTCACAGTTTTAGCATAATTAAATCATCACAATTCAAGAGTATTTATCAAGACCTAATAATTCCAAAACCATGCCAATTAAGGATTTCAACCTAAAACATGTTCCTACCCATTGACCCAATCATGCTAACCCATAATAATAAGGATTCCCCCCCTTACCTTGTCAATCTGATGGGAACCCTAGCTCTTCTTTACTTTTCCTCTCATCTTTCTCTATTGCCTTCAGTGCTCAAGTGAATTCTAATTCTCACTTCTTTCACTCTTACTATTTATAATAGTATTCTAGTTGGGCTTAATTCATGCTATCCATCTAATTTAATCACTAGGTCCAATAATACCTAATATTTAAATACCTCTATTTAAATTCAAATAATTAACCACTCACTATGCACACTAGGTTAATTAATTAATTCAATTATTTAATTATATCTCATATCAACTAATTAATTAATTAACATACTAATTTAATTAATATAATCAATTAGTATACTACCTCACCACCACTTAATTACTTAACACTCCAAATAATTAAATATAATATAATAATAATAATATAAGGACTAATTACTAAAAATTGGGTTGTTACAACTCTCCCCCACTTAAAAGATTTTCGTCCTCGAAAATTCCTCAGACGAACAACTCTTGATACGATTCCCTCACCTTATCCTCGAGTTCCCAACCTGCCAATGGAAAATAAAACAAGCACCGACAGTGTTCTCACACACATGTCACATACTAGGGAACAAACCTAATTAAACAACCTGGCCGAACGGACCGACCTGCTCTTATACCACCAATGTAACACATTAGTGACTATTGACCAACTGGTCGACCATGCTCTGATACCACTAATGTAACACCCCTTTTTCTACCCCAAATTATTTAGCATATAATCAGAGTAAATAAGTACGCATATAATGAAAAGGGCGTCACATCGACGTTTTTGAAACTTAAAACTTTCAAAAACCAACAATACACCTGGTCATTCAAAATAACACATTTCACTCAACATGAATATTCAAGCAATATGCGTTCGCAGCGGAAAATAAAGAATACTCATGTATTTCATAATATGATCCATGTCCCATACCATGATCATCTCTCAATAATCACTTCAAATAAAATAAACAATTAATAACATAAAGCATATGAAAATAAGATACGAGTTCAATACCACTAATCTACCCAGTGTTACATGACCAGAGCATTGACTCATTACCTAATTTCAAACTAAATACGGAAACTCTCCAGCTAATCTTGAGCGAGCTACCGTCCACTTACTCCAGCAATACTACTCTGTAGTATCTGCACGATACCCATGTAAAGGTAACATTCAAACAGAAAGGGTGAGAATTCTAATCATCATGAAATAGCATAACAAGGCACAATGAATTAAAACAACAATTCAAGAATTCATCACACTTTGTATTATTATATCACTGATATTAACAAACAATCATCTCACATGCTTCAAACATGCATCACACCCACATCAATACATGCATTCAATGATCACATAACTATAAACGACTCGATGCAAGACAATGTGACTCCATGCATGCGGTACCTCAATGTGAACTCAAAGTTTCACCGCTTTCTGATTCAATATCTAGAATCCAAGCCACGCTTCCGATCCGGACAAGACCAAAGCCCTACGTCTGTTTCCAATGAAGGATCACCGCTTAATACTACGCCTAATCCCAATTAAGGATTAACGTCTGCTACGGCTGTTTCCAATGAAGGATCACCGCTTAAATACTACGCCTAATCCCAATTAAGGATTAACGTATGCTACGTCTGTTTCCAATGAAGGATCACCGCTTAACCACTTCCACAATGAAGTCAACCATGCTATGAATGAATGCACACATACCAACACATATGCAATTAAGACCATTTATATACCGTCTTAACATCCCACATATCACCATGACTCACAATTGGTACATATACACATTCATCGCAACACATCAATTACGATTACATATACACATCCATAACCACAAATCATTCACAATTCAATAAGGGTATACATAAACATTCATACAATGTATTATTCACCAATATAGGCCAATCATCAAATATGTACACATAGATTTCATTCCAAAACGCACACAACATTTAAATATCAGTTTTACACTTTTCAAACAGTGTTAACCGGTTAACGCCCTGGGTTAATCGGTTAACGCAAAACAGAATGCGCTTCTTGGCAATTTTTAATAGTGTCAACCGGTTAACGCCCTGGGTTAACCGGTTAATGCAAGACAGAATGCAATTTTTTCAATATTATAACAGTGTTAACCGGTTAACACCCTGGGTTAACCGGTTAACGCAAAACAGAATGTTGTTCCTGCGCTAACACGAAACAGAATGCAGATTTCCCCGCATTTTTCATCGTTGGAGGACTTCCGGACCTCCGATTTCGATTCCGTAAAAAGCTACACGTTCAGAAAATTATGACTCACCCAATTATATATTCATTCACAGTTTTAGCATAATTAAATCATCACAATTCAAGAGTATTTATCAAGACCTAATAATTCCAAAACCATGCCAATTAAGGATTTTAACCTAAAACATGTTCCTACCCATTGACCCAATCATGCTAACCCATAATAATAAGGATTTCCCCCTTACCTTGTCAATCTGATGGAAACCCTAGCTCTTCTTTACTTTTCCTCTCCTCTTTCTCTATTGCCTTCAGTGCTCAAGTGAATTCTAATTCTCACTTCCTTCACTCTTACTATTTATAATAGTATTCTAGTTGGGCTTAATTCATGCTATCCATCTAATTTAATCACTAGGTCCAATAATACCTAATATTTAAATACCTCTATTTAAATTCAAATAATTAACCACTCACTATGCACACTAGGTTAATTAATTAATTCAATTATTTAATTATATCTCATATCAACTAATTAATTAATTAACATACTATTTTAATTAATATAATCAATTATTATACTACCTCACCACCACTTAATTACTTAACACTCCAAATAATTAAATATAATATAATAATAATAATATAAGGACTAATTACTAAAAATTGGGCTGTTACAACTCTCCCCCACTTAAAAGATTTTCGTCCTCGAAAATTCCTCAAACGAACAACTCTTGATACGATTCCCTCATCTTATACTCGAGTTCCCAACCTGCCAATGGAAAATAAAACAAGCACCGACAGTGTTCTCACACACATGTCACATACTAGGGAACAAACCTAATTAAACAACCTGGCCGAACGGACCGACCTGCTCTTATACCACCAATGTTACACATTAGTGACTATTGACCAACTGGTCGACCATGCTCTGATACCACTAATGTAACACCCCTTTTTGTACCCCAAATTATTTAGCATATAATCAGAGTAAATAAGCACACATATAAAGAAAAGGGCGTCACATCGACGTTTTTGAAACTTAAAACTTTCAAAAACCAACAATACACCTGGTCATTCAAAATAACACATTTCACTCAACATGAATACTCAAGCAATATGCGTTCGCAGCGGAAAATAAAGAATACTCATGTATTTCATAATATGATCCATGTCCCATACCATGATCATCTCTCAATAATCACTTCAAATAAAATAAACAATTAATAACATAAAGCATATCAAAATAAGATACGAGTTCAATACCACTAATCTACCCAGTGTTACATGACCAGAGCATTGACTCATTACCTAATTTCAAACTAAATACGGAAACTCTCCAGCTAATCTTGAGCGAACTACCGTCCAACTACTCCAGCAATACTACTCTGTAGTATGTGCACGATACCCATGTAAAGGTAACATTCAAACAGAAAGGGTGAGATATCTAATCATCATGAAATAGCATAACAAGGCACAATGAATTAAAACAACAATTCAAGAATTCATCACACTTTGTATTATTATATCATTGATATTAACAAACAATCATCTCACATGCTTCAAACATGCATCACACCCACATCAATACATGCATTCAATGATCACATAACTATAAACGACTCGATGCAAGACAATGTGACTCCATGCATGCGGTACCTCAATGTGAACTCAAAGTTTCACCGTTTTCCGATTCAATATCTAGAATCCAAGCCACGCTTCCGATCCGGACAAGACCAAAGCCCTACGTCTGTTTCCAATGAAGGATCACCGCTTAATACTACGCCTAATCCCAATTAAGGATTAACGTCTGCTACGTCTGTTTCCAATGAAGGATCACCGCTTGAATACTACGCCTAATCTCAATTAAGGATTAACGTCTGCTACATCTGTTTCCAATGAAGGATCACCGCTTAACCACTTCCACAATGAAGTCAACCATGCTATGAATGAATGCACACATACCAACACATATGCAATTAAGACCATTTATATACCGTCTTAACATCCCACATATCACCATGACTCACAATTGGTACATATACACATTCATCGCAACACATCAATTACGATTACATATACACATCCATAACCATAAATCATTCAACATTCAATAAGGGTATACATAAACATTCATACAATGTATTATTCACCAATATAGGCCAATCATCAAATATGTACACATAGATTTCATTCCAAAACGCACACAACATTTAAATATCAGTTTTTCACTTTTCAAACAGTGTTAACCGGTTAACGCCCTGGGTTAATCGGTTAACGCAAAACAGAATGCGCTTCTTGGCAATTTTTAATAGTGTCAACCGGTTAACGCCCTGGGTTAACCGGTTAATGCAAGACAGAATGCAATTTTTTCAATATTATAACAGTGTTAACCGGTTAACGCCCTGGGTTAACCGGTTAACGCAAAACAGAATGTTGTTCCTGCGCTAACACGAAACAGAATGCAGATTTCCCCGCATTTTTCATCGTTGGAGGACTTCCGGACCTCCGATTTCGATTCCGTAAAAAGCTACACGTTCAGAAAATTATGACTCACCCAATTATATATTCATTCACAGTTTTAGCATAATTAAATCATCACAATTCAAGAGTATTTATCAAGACCTAATAATTCCAAAACCATGCCAATTAAGGATTTTAACCTAAAACATGTTCCTACCCATTGACCCAATCATGCTAACCCATAATAATAAGGATTTCCCCCTTACCTTGTCAATCTGATGGAAACCCTAGCTCTTCTTTACTTTTCCTCTCCTCTTTCTCTATTGCCTTCAGTGCTCAAGTGAATTCTAATTCTCACTTCCTTCACTCTTACTATTTATAATAGTATTCTAGTTGGGCTTAATTCATGCTATCCATCTAATTTAATCACTAGGTCCAATAATACCTAATATTTAAATACCTCTATTTAAATTCAAATAATTAACCACTCACTATGCACACTAGGTTAATTAATTAATTCAATTATTTAATTATATCTCATATCAACTAATTAATTAATTAACATACTATTTTAATTAATATAATCAATTATTATACTACCTCACCACCACTTAATTACTTAACACTCCAAATAATTAAATATAATATAATAATAATAATATAAGGACTAATTACTAAAAATTGGGCTGTTACAACTCTCCCCCACTTAAAAGATTTTCGTCCTCGAAAATTCCTCAAACGAACAACTCTTGATACGATTCCCTCATCTTATACTCGAGTTCCCAACCTGCCAATGGAAAATAAAACAAGCACCGACAGTGTTCTCACACACATGTCACATACTAGGGAACAAACCTAATTAAACAACCTGGCCGAACGGACCGACCTGCTCTTATACCACCAATGTTACACATTAGTGACTATTGACCAACTGGTCGACCATGCTCTGATACCACTAATGTAACACCCCTTTTTGTACCCCAAATTATTTAGCATATAATCAGAGTAAATAAGCACACATATAAAGAAAAGGGCGTCACATCGACGTTTTTGAAACTTAAAACTTTCAAAAACCAACAATACACCTGGTCATTCAAAATAACACATTTCACTCAACATGAATACTCAAGCAATATGCGTTCGCAGCGGAAAATAAAGAATACTCATGTATTTCATAATATGATCCATGTCCCATACCATGATCATCTCTCAATAATCACTTCAAATAAAATAAACAATTAATAACATAAAGCATATCAAAATAAGATACGAGTTCAATACCACTAATCTACCCAGTGTTACATGACCAGAGCATTGACTCATTACCTAATTTCAAACTAAATACGGAAACTCTCCAGCTAATCTTGAGCGAACTACCGTCCAACTACTCCAGCAATACTACTCTGTAGTATGTGCACGATACCCATGTAAAGGTAACATTCAAACAGAAAGGGTGAGATATCTAATCATCATGAAATAGCATAACAAGGCACAATGAATTAAAACAACAATTCAAGAATTCATCACACTTTGTATTATTATATCATTGATATTAACAAACAATCATCTCACATGCTTCAAACATGCATCACACCCACATCAATACATGCATTCAATGATCACATAACTATAAACGACTCGATGCAAGACAATGTGACTCCATGCATGCGGTACCTCAATGTGAACTCAAAGTTTCACCGTTTTCCGATTCAATATCTAGAATCCAAGCCACGCTTCCGATCCGGACAAGACCAAAGCCCTACGTCTGTTTCCAATGAAGGATCACCGCTTAATACTACGCCTAATCCCAATTAAGGATTAACGTCTGCTACGTCTGTTTCCAATGAAGGATCACCGCTTAAATACTACGCCTAATCTCAATTAAGGATTAACGTCTGCTACATCTGTTTCCAATGAAGGATCACCGCTTAACCACTTCCACAATGAAGTCAACCATGCTATGAATGAATGCACACATACCAACACATATGCAATTAAGACCATTTATATACCGTCTTAACATCCCACATATCACCATGACTCACAATTGGTACATATACACATTCATCGCAACACATCAATTACGATTACATATACACATCCATAACCATAAATCATTCAACATTCAATAAGGGTATACATAAACATTCATACAATGTATTATTCACCAATATAGGCCAATCATCAAATATGTACACATAGATTTCATTCCAAAACGCACACAACATTTAAATATCAGTTTTTCACTTTTCAAACAGTGTTAACCGGTTAACGCCCTGGGTTAATCGGTTAACGCAAAACAGAATGCGCTTCTTGGCAATTTTTAATAGTGTCAACCGGTTAACGCCCTGGGTTAACCGGTTAATGCAAGACAGAATGCAATTTTTTCAATATTATAACAGTGTTAACCGGTTAACGCCCTGGGTTAACCGGTTAACGCAAAACAGAATGTTGTTCCTGCGCTAACACGAAACAGAATGCAGATTTCCCCGCATTTTTCATCGTTGGAGGACTTCCGGACCTCCGATTTCGATTCCGTAAAAAGCTACACGTTCAGAAAATTATGACTCACCCAATTATATATTCATTCACAGTTTTAGCATAATTAAATCATCACAATTCAAGAGTATTTATCAAGACCTAATAATTCCAAAACCATGCCAATTAAGGATTTTAACCTAAAACATGTTCCTACCCATTGACCCAATCATGCTAACCCATAATAATAAGGATTTCCCCCTTACCTTGTCAATCTGATGGAAACCCTAGCTCTTCTTTACTTTTCCTCTCCTCTTTCTCTATTGCCTTCAGTGCTCAAGTGAATTCTAATTCTCACTTCCTTCACTCTTACTATTTATAATAGTATTCTAGTTGGGCTTAATTCATGCTATCCATCTAATTTAATCACTAGGTCCAATAATACCTAATATTTAAATACCTCTATTTAAATTCAAATAATTAACCACTCACTATGCACACTAGGTTAATTAATTAATTCAATTATTTAATTATATCTCATATCAACTAATTAATTAATTAACATACTATTTTAATTAATATAATCAATTATTATACTACCTCACCACCACTTAATTACTTAACACTCCAAATAATTAAATATAATATAATAATAATAATATAAGGACTAATTACTAAAAATTGGGCTGTTACAACTCTCCCCCACTTAAAAGATTTTCGTCCTCGAAAATTCCTCAAACGAACAACTCTTGATACGATTCCCTCATCTTATACTCGAGTTCCCAACCTGCCAATGGAAAATAAAACAAGCACCGACAGTGTTCTCACACACATGTCACATACTAGGGAACAAACCTAATTAAACAACCTGGCCGAACGGACCGACCTGCTCTTATACCACCAATGTTACACATTAGTGACTATTGACCAACTGGTCGACCATGCTCTGATACCACTAATGTAACACCCCTTTTTGTACCCCAAATTATTTAGCATATAATCAGAGTAAATAAGCACGCATATAAAGAAAAGGGCGTCACATCGACGTTTTTGAAACTTAAAACTTTCAAAAACCAACAATACACCTGGTCATTCAAAATAACACATTTCGCTCAACATGAATACTCAAGCAATATGCGTTCGCAGCGGAAAATAAAGAATACTCATGTATTTCATAATATGATCCATGTCCCATACCATGATCATCTCTCAATAATCACTTCAAATAAAATAAACAATTAATAACATAAAGCATATCAAAATAAGATACGAGTTCAATACCACTAATCTACCCAGTGTTACATGACCAGAGCATTGACTCATTACCTAATTTCAAACTAAATACGGAAACTCTCCAGCTAATCTTGAGCGAACTACCGTCCAACTACTCCAGCAATACTACTCTGTAGTATGTGCACGATACCCATGTAAAGGTAACATTCAAACAGAAAGGGTGAGATATCTAATCATCATGAAATAGCATAACAAGGCACAATGAATTAAAACAACAATTCAAGAATTCATCACACTTTGTATTATTATATCATTGATATTAACAAACAATCATCTCACATGCTTCAAACATGCATCACACCCACATCAATACATGCATTCAATGATCACATAACTATAAACGACTCGATGCAAGACAATGTGACTCCATGCATGCGGTACCTCAATGTGAACTCAAAGTTTCACCGTTTTCCGATTCAATATCTAGAATCCAAGCCACGCTTCCGATCCGGACAAGACCAAAGCCCTACGTCTGTTTCCAATGAAGGATCACCGCTTAATACTACGCCTAATCCCAATTAAGGATTAACGTCTGCTACGTCTGTTTCCAATGAAGGATCACCGCTTAAATACTACGCCTAATCTCAATTAAGGATTAACGTCTGCTACATCTGTTTCCAATGAAGGATCACCGCTTAACCACTTCCACAATGAAGTCAACCATGCTATGAATGAATGCACACATACCAACACATATGCAATTAAGACCATTTATATACCGTCTTAACATCCCACATATCACCATGACTCACAATTGGTACATATACACATTCATCGCAACACATCAATTACGATTACATATACACATCCATAACCATAAATCATTCAACATTCAATAAGGGTATACATAAACATTCATACAATGTATTATTCACCAATATAGGCCAATCATCAAATATGTACACATAGATTTCATTCCAAAACGCACACAACATTTAAATATCAGTTTTTCACTTTTCAAACAGTGTTAACCGGTTAACGCCCTGGGTTAATCGGTTAACGCAAAACAGAATGCGCTTCTTGGCAATTTTTAATAGTGTCAACCGGTTAACGCCCTGGGTTAACCGGTTAACGCAAGACAGAATGCAATTTTTTCAATATTATAACAGTGTTAACCGGTTAACGCCCTGGGTTAACCGGTTAATGCAAAACAGAATGTTGTTCCTGCGCTAACACAAAACAGAATGCAGATTTCCCCGCATTTTTCATCGTTGGAGGACTTCCGGACCTCCGATTTCGATTCCGTAAAAAGCTACACGTTCAGAAAATTATGACTCACCCAATTATATATTCATTCACAGTTTTAGCATAATTTAATCATCACAATTCAAGAGTATTTATGAAGACCTAATAATTCCAAAACCATGCCAATTAAGGATTTCAACCTAAAACATGTTCCTAACCATTGACCCAATCATGCTAACCCATAATAATAAGGATTTCCCCACTTACCTTGTCAATCTGATGGAAACCCTAGCTCTTCTTTATTTTTCCTCTCCTCTTTCTCTATTGCCTTCAGTGCTCAAGTGAATTCTAATTCTCACTTCCTTCACTCTTACTATTTATAATAGTATTCTAGTTGGGCTTAATTCATGTTATCCATCTAATTTAATCACTAGGTCCAATAATACCTAATATTTAAATACCTCTATTTAAATTCAAATAATTAACCACTCACTATGCACACTAGGTTAATTAATTAATTCAATTATTTAATTATATCTCATATCAACTAATTAATTAATTAACATACTAATTTAATTAATATAATCAATTATTATACTACCTCACCACCACTTAATTACTTAACACTCCAAATAATTAAATATAATATAATAATAATAATATAAGGACTAATTACTAAAAATTAGTTGTTACAACTCTCCCCCACTTAAAAGATTTTCGTCCTCGAAAATTCCTCAGACGAACAACTCTTGATACGATTCCCTCACCTTATCCTCGAGTTCCCAACCTGCCAATGGAAAATAAAACAAGCACCGACAGTGTTCTCACACACATGTCACATACTAGGGAACAAACCTAATTAAACAACCTGGCCGAATGGACCGACCTGCTCTTATACCACCAATGTAACACATTAGTGACTATTGACCAACTGGTCGACCATGCTCTGATACCACTAATGTAACACCCATTTTTCTACCCCAAATTATTTAGCATATAATCTGAGTAAATAAGCACGCATATAAAGAAAAGGGCGTCACATCGACGTTTTCGAAACTTAAAACTTTCAAAAACCAACAATACACCTGGTCATTCAAAATAACACATTTCACTCAACATGAATATTCAAGCAATATGCGTTCGCAACGGAAAATAAAGAATACTCACGTATTTCATAATATGGTCCATGTCCCATACCATGATCATCTCTCAATAATCACTTCAAATAAAATAAACAATTAATAACATAAAGCATATCAAAATAAGATACGAGTTCAATACCACTAATCTACCCAGTGTTACATGACCAGAGCATTGACTCATTACCTAATTTCAAACTAAATACGGAAACTCTCCAGCTAATCTTGAGTGAGCTACCGTCCACCTACTCCAGCAATACTACTCTGTAGTATCTGCACGATACCCATGTAAAGGTAACATTCAAACAGAAAGGGTGAGAATTCTAATCATCATGAAATAGCATAACAAGGCACAATGAATTAAAACAACAATTCAAGAATTCATCACACTTTGTATTATTATATCACTGATATTAACAAACAATCATCTCACATGCTTCAAACATGCATCACACCCACATCAATACATGCATTCAATGATCACATAACTATAAACGACTCGATGCAAGACAATGTGACTCCATGCATGCGGTACCTCAATGTGAACTCAAAGTTTCACCGCTTTCCGATTCAATATCTAGAATCCAAGCCACGCTTCCGATCCGGACAAGACCAAAGCCCTACGTCTGTTTCCAATGAAGGATCACCGCTTAATACTACGCCTAATCCCAATTAAGGATTAACGTCTGCCACGTTTGTTTCCAATGAAGGATCACCGCTTAAATACTACGCCTAATCCCAATTAAGGATTAACGTCTGCTACGTCTGTTTCCAATGAAGGATCACCGCTTAACCACTTCCACAATGAAGTCAACCATGCTATGAATGAATGCACACATACCAACACATATGCAATTAAGACCATTTATATACCGTCTTAACATCCCACATATCACCATGACTCACAATTGGTACATATACACATTCATCGCAACACATCAATTACGATTACATATACACATCCATAACCACAAATCATTCACAATTCAATAAGGGTATACATAAACATTCATACAATGTATTATTCACCAATATAGGCCAATCATCAAATATGTACACATAGATTTCATTCCAAAATGCACACAACATTTAAATATCAGTTTTTCACTTTTCAAACAGTGTTAACCGGTTAACGCCCTGGGTTAATCGGTTAACGCAAAACAGAATGCGCTTCTTGGCAATATTTAACAGTGTTAACCGGTTAACGCCCTGGGTTAACCGGTTAACGCAAGACAGAATGCAATTTTTTCAATATTATAACAGTGTTAACCGGTTAACGCCCTGGGTTAACCGGTTAACGCAAAACAGAATGTTGTTCCTGCGCTAACACGAAACAGAATGCAGATTTCCCCGCATTTTTCATCGTTGGAGGACTTCCGGACCTCCGATTTCGATTCCGTAAAAAGCTACACGTTCAGAAAATTATGACTCACCCAATTATATATTCATTCACAGTTTTAGCATAATTTAATCATCACAATTCAAGAGTATTTATGAAGACCTAATAATTCCAAAACCATGCCAATTAAGGATTTCAACCTAAAACATGTTCCTACCCATTGACCCAATCATGCTAACCCATAATAATAAGGATTTCCCCCATTACCTTGTCAATCTGATGGAAACCCTAGCTCTTCTTTACTTTTCCTCTCCACTTTCTCTATTGCCTTCAGTGCTCAAGTGAATTCTAATTCTCACTTCCTTCCTTCTTACTATTTATAATAGTATTCTAGTTGGGCTTAATTCATGCTATCCATCTAATTTAATCACTAGGTCCAATAATACCTAATATTTAAATACCTCTATTTAAATTCAAATAATTAACCACTCACTACGCACACTAGGTTAATTAATTAATTCAATTATTTAATTATATCTCATATCAACTAATTAATTAATTAACATACTAATTTAATTAATATAATCAATTACTATACTACCTCACCACCACTTAATTACTTAACACTCCAAATAATTAAATATAATATAATAATAATAATATAAGGACTAATTACTAAAAATTGGGTTGTTACAACTCTCCCCCACTTAAAAGATTTTCGTCCTCGAAAATTCCTCAGACGAACAACTCTTGATACGATTCCCTCACCTTATCCTCGAGTTCCCAACCTGCCAATGGAAAATAAAACAAGCACCGACAGTGTTCTCACACACATGTCACATACTAGGGAACAAACCTAATTAAACAACCTGGCCGAATGGACCGACCTGCTCTTATACCACCAATGTAACACATTAGTGACTATTGACCAACTGGTCGACCATGCTCTGATACCACTAATGTAACACCCATTTTTCTACCCCAAATTATTTAGCATATAATCAGAGTAAATAAGCACGCATATAAAGAAAAGGGCGTCACATCGACGTTTTCGAAACTTAAAACTTTCAAAAACCAACAATACACCTGGTCATTCAAAATAACACATTTCACTCAACATGAATACTCAAGCAATATGCGTTCGCAACGGAAAATAAAGAATACTCACGTATTTCATAATATGGTCCATGTCCCATACCATGATCATCTCTCAATAATCACTTCAAATAAAATAAACAATTAATAACATAAAGCATATCAAAATAAGATACGAGTTCAATACCACTAATCTACCCAGTGTTACATGACCAGAGCATTGACTCATTACCTAATTTCAAACTAAATACGGAAACTCTCCAGCTAATCTTGAGTGAGCTACCGTCCACCTACTCCAGCAATACTACTCTGTAGTATCTGCACGATACCCATGTAAAGGTAACATTCAAACAGAAAGGGTGAGAATTCTAATCATCATGAAATCGCATAACAAGGCACAATGAATTAAAACAACAATTCAAGAATTCATCACACTTTGTATTATTATATCACTGATATTAACAAACAATCATCTCACATGCTTCAAACATGCATCACACCCACATCAATACATGCATTCAATGATCACATAACTATAAACGACTCGATGCAAGACAATGTGACTCCATGCATGCGGTACCTCAATGTGAACTCAAAGTTTCACCGCTTTCCGATTCAATATCTAGAATCCAAGCCACGCTTCCGATCCGGACAAGACCAAAGCCCTACGTCTGTTTCCAATGAAGGATCACCGCTTAATACTACGCCTAATCCCAATTAAGGATTAACGTCTGCCACGTCTATTTCCAATGAAGGATCACCGCTTAAATACTACGCCTAATCCCAATTAAGGATTAACGTCTGCTACGTCTGTTTCCAATGAAGGATCACCGCTTAACCACTTCCACAATGAAGTCAACCATGCTATGAATGAATGCACACATACCAATACATATGCAATTAAGACCATTTATATACCGTCTTAACATCCCACATATCACCATGACTCACAATTGGTACATATACACATTCATCGCAACACATCAATTACGATTACATATACACATCCATAACCACAAATCATTCACAATTCAATAAGGGTATACATAAACATTCATACAATGTATTATTCACCAATATAGGCCAATCATCAAATATGTACACATAGATTTCATTCCAAAATGCACACAACATTTAAATATCAGTTTTTCACTTTTCAAACAGTGTTAACCGGTTAACGCCCTGGGTTAATCGGTTAACGCAAAACAGAATGCGCTTCTTGGCAATATTTAACAGTGTTAACCGGTTAACGCCCTGGGTTAACCGGTTAACGCAAGACAGAATGCAATTTTTTCAATATTATAACAGTGTTAACCGGTTAACGCCCTGGGTTAACCGGTTAACGCAAAACAGAATGTTGTTCCTGCGCTAACACGAAACAGAATGCAGATTTCCCCGCATTTTTCATCGTTGGAGGACTTCCGGACCTCCGATTTCGATTCCGTAAAAAGCTACACGTTCAGAAAATTATGACTCACCCAATTATATATTCATTCACAGTTTTAGCATAATTTAATCATCACAATTCAAGAGTATTTATGAAGACCTAATAATTCCAAAACCATGCCAATTAAGGATTTCAACCTAAAACATGTTCCTACCCATTGACCCAATCATGCTAACCCATAATAATAAGGATTTCCCCCATTACCTTGTCAATCTGATGGAAACCCTAGCTCTTCTTTACTTTTCCTCTCCTCTTTCTCTATTGCCTTCAGTGCTCAAGTGAATTCTAATTCTCACTTCCTTCCTTCTTACTATTTATAATAGTATTCTAGTTGGGCTTAATTCATGCTATCCATCTAATTTAATCACTAGGTCCAATAATACCTAATATTTAAATACCTCTATTTAAATTCAAATAATTAACCACTCACTACGCACACTAGGTTAATTAATTAATTCAATTATTTAATTATATCTCATATCAACTAATTAATTAATTAACATACTAATTTAATTAATATAATCAATTATTATACTACCTCACCACCACTTAATTACTTAACACTCCAAATAATTAAATATAATAATAATAATAATAATATAAGGACTAATTACTAAAAATTGGGTTGTTACAACTCTCCCCCACTTAAAAGATTTTCGTCCTCGAAAATTCCTCAGACGAACAACTCTTGATACGATTCCCTCACCTTATCCTCGAGTTCCCAACCTGCCAATGGAAAATAAAACAAGCACCGACAGTGTTCTCACACACATGTCACATACTAGGGAACAAACCTAATTAAACAACCTGGCCGAATGGACCGACCTGCTCTTATACCACCAATGTAACACATTAGTGACTATTGACCAACTGGTCGACCATGCTCTGATACCACTAATGTAACACCCATTTTTCTACCCCAAATTATTTAGCATATAATCAGAGTAAATAAGCACGCATATAAAGAAAAGGGCGTCACATCGACGTTTTCGAAACTTAAAACTTTCAAAAACCAACAATACACCTGGTCATTCAAAATAACACATTTCACTCAACATGAATACTCAAGCAATATGCGTTCGCAACGGAAAATAAAGAATACTCACGTATTTCATAATATGGTCCATGTCCCATACCATGATCATCTCTCAATAATCACTTCAAATAAAATAAACAATTAATAACATAAAGCATATCAAAATAAGATACGAGTTCAATACCACTAATCTACCCGGTGTTACATGACCAGAGCATTGACTCATTACCTAATTTCAAACTAAATACGGAAACTCTCCAGCTAATCTTGAGTGAGCTACCGTCCACCTACTCCAGCAATACTACTCTGTAGTATCTGCACGATACCCATGTAAAGGTAACATTCAAACAGAAAGGGTGAGAATTCTAATCATCATGAAATCGCATAACAAGGCACAATGAATTAAAACAACAATTCAAGAATTCATCACACTTTGTATTATTATATCACTGATATTAACAAACAATCATCTCACATGCTTCAAACATGCATCACACCCACATCAATACATGCATTCAATGATCACATAACTATAAACGACTCGATGCAAGACAATGTGACTCCATGCATGCGGTACCTCAATGTGAACTCAAAGTTTCACCGCTTTCCGATTCAATATCTAGAATCCAAGCCACGCTTCCGATCCGGACAAGACCAAAGCCCTACGTCTGTTTCCAATGAAGGATCACCGCTTAATACTACGCCTAATCCCAATTAAGGATTAACGTCTGCTACGTCTATTTCCAATGAAGGATCACCGCTTAAATACTACGCCTAATCCCAATTAAGGATTAACGTCTGCTACGTCTGTTTCCAATGAAGGATCACCGCTTAACCACTTCCACAATGAAGTCAACCATGCTATGAATGAATGCACACATACCAACACATATGCAATTAAGACCATTTATATACCGTCTTAACATCCCACATATCACCATGACTCACAATTGGTACATATACACATTCATCGCAACACATCAATTACGATTACATATACACATCCATAACCACAAATCATTCACAATTCAATAAGGGTATACATAAACATTCATACAATGTATTATTCACCAATATAGGCCAATCATCAAATATGTACACATAGATTTCATTCCAAAATGCACACAACATTTAAATATCAGTTTTTCACTTTTCAAACAGTGTTAACCGGTTAACGCCCTGGGTTAATCGGTTAACGCAAAACAGAATGCGCTTCTTGGCAATATTTAACAGTGTTAACCGGTTAACGCCCTGGGTTAACCGGTTAACGCAAGACAGAATGCAATTTTTTCAATATTATAACAGTGTTAACCGGTTAACGCCCTGGGTTAACCGGTTAACGCAAAACAGAATGTTGTTCCTGCGCCAACACGAAACAGAATGCAGATTTCCCCGCATTTTTCATCGTTGGAGGACTTCCGGACCTCCGATTTCGATTCCGTAAAAAGCTACACGTTCAGAAAATTATGACTCACCCAATTATATATTCATTCACAGTTTTAGCATAATTTAATCATCACAATTCAAGAGTATTTATGAAGACCTAATAATTCCAAAACCATGCCAATTAAGGATTTCAACCTAAAACATGTTCCTACCCATTGACCCAATCATGCTAACCCATAATAATAAGGATTTCCCCCCTTACCTTGTCAATCTGATGGAAACCCTAGCTCTTCTTTATTTTTCCTCTCCTCTTTCTCTATTGCCTTCAGTGCTCAAGTGAATTCTAATTCTCACTTCCTTCCTTCTTACTATTTATAATAGTATTCTAGTTGGGCTTAATTCATGCTATCCATCTAATTTAATCACTAGGTCCAATAATACCTAATATTTAAATACCTCTATTTAAATTCAAATAATTAACCACTCACTACGCACACTAGGTTAATTAATTAATTCAATTATTTAATTATATCTCATATCAACTAATTAATTAATTAACAATCTAATTTAATTAACATAATCAATTATTATACTACCTCACCACCACTTAATTACTTAACACTCCAAATAATTAAATATAATATAATAATAATATAAGGACTACTTACTAAAAATTGGGTTGTTACAACACTCCCCCACTTAAAAGATTTTCGTCCTCGAAAATTCCTCAGACGAACAACTCTTGATACGATTCCCTCACCTTATCCTCGAGTTCCCAACCTGCCAATGGAAAATAAAACAAGCACCGACAGTGTTCTCACACACATGTCACATACTAGGGAACAAACCTAATTAAACAACCTGGCCGAACGGACCGACCTGCTCTTATACCACCAATGTAACACATTAGTGACTATTGACCAAATGGTCGACCATGCTCTGATACCACTAATGTAACACCCCTTTTTCTACCCCAAATTATTTAACATATAATCAGAGTAAATAAGCACGCATATAAAGAAAAGGGCGTCACATCGACGTTTTCGAAACTTAAAACTTTCAAAAACCAACAATACACCTGGTCATTCAAAATAACACATTTCACTCAACATGAATATTCAAGCAATATGCGTTCGCAACGGAAAATAAAGAATACTCATGTATTTCATAATATGGTCCATGTCCCATACCATGATCATCTCTCAATAATCACTTCAAATAAAATAAACAATTAATAACATAAAGCATATCAAAATAAGATACGAGTTCAATACCACTAATCTACCCGGTGTTACATGACCAGAGCATTGACTCATTACCTAATTTCAAACTAAATACGGAAACTCTCCAGTTAATCTTGAGTGAGCTACCGTCCACCTACTCCAGCAATACTACTCTGTAGTATCTGCACGATACCCATGTAAAGGTAACATTCAAACAGAAAGGGTGAGAATTCTAATCATCATGAAATAGCATAACAAGGCACAATGAATTAAAACAACAATTCAAGAATTCATCACACTTTGTATTATTATATCACTGATATTAACAAACAATCATCTCACATGCTTCAAACATGCATCACACCCACATCAATACATGCATTCAATGATCACATAACTATAAACGACTCGATGCAAGACAATGTGACTCCATGCATGTGGTACCTCAATGTGAATTCAAAGTTTCACCGCTTTCCGATTCAATATCTAGAATCCAAGCCACGCTTCCGATCCGGACAAGACCAAAGCCCTACGTCTGTTTCCAATGAAGGATCACCGCTTAATACTACGGCTAATCCCAATTAAGGATTAACGTCTGCTACGTCTGTTTCCAATGAAGGATCACCGCTTAAATACTATGCCTAATCCCAATTAAGGATTAACGTATGCTACGTCTGTTTCCAATGAAGGATCACCGCTTAACCACTTCCACAATGAAGTCAACCATGCTATGAATGAATGCACACATACCAACACATATGCAATTAAGACCATTTATATACCGTCTTAACATCCCACATATCACCATGACTCACAATTGGTACATATACACATTCATCGCAACACATCAATTACGATTACATATACACATCCATAACCACAAATCATTCACAATTCAATAAGGGTATACATAAACATTCATACAATGTATTATTCACCAATATAGGCCAATCATCAAATATGTACACATAGATTTCATTCCAAAACGCACACAACATTTAAATATCAGTTTTTCACTTTTCAAACAGTGTTAACCGGTTAACGCCCTGGGTTAATCGGTTAACGCAAAACAGAATGCGCTTCTTGGCAATTTTTAACAGTGTTAACCGGTTAACGCCCTGGGTTAACCGGTTAACGCAAGACAGAATGCAATTTTTTCAATATTATAACAGTGTTAATCGGTTAACGCCCTGGGTTAACCGATTAATGCAAAACAGAATGTTGTTCCTGCGCTAACACGAAACAGAATGCAGATTTCCCCGCATTTTTCATCGTTGGAGGACTTTCGGACCTCCGATTTCGATTCCGTAAAAAGCTACACGTTCAGAAAATTATGACTCACCCAATTATATATTCATTCACAGTTATAGCATAATTTAATCATCACAATTCAAGAGTATTTATCAAGACCTAATAATTTTAAAACCATGCCAATTAAGGATTTCAACCTAAAACATGTTCCTACCCATTGACCCAATCATGCTAACCCATAATAATAAGGATTTCCCCCTTTACCTTGTCAATCTGATGGAAACCCTAGCTCTTCTTTACTTTTCCTCTCCTCTTTCTCTATTGCCTTCAGTGCTCAAGTGAATTCTAATTCTCACTTCCTTCACTCTTACTATTTATAATAGTATTCTAGTTGGGCTTAATTCATGCTTTGCATCTAATTTAATCACTAGGTCCAATAATACCTAATACTTAAATACCTCTATTTAAATTCAAATAATTAACCACTCACTATGCATACTAGGTTAATTAATTAATTCAATTATTTAATTTTATCTCATATCAACTAATTAATTAATTAACATACTAATTTAATTAATATAATCAATTATTATACTACCTCACCACCACTTAATTTATTAACACTCCAAATAATTAAATATAATATAATAATAATAATATAAGGACTAATTACTAAAAAATTTGTTGTTACAACTCTCCCCCACTTAAAAGATTTTCGTCCTCGAAAATTCCTCAGACGAACAACTCTTGATACGATTCCCTAACCTTATCCTCGAGTTCCCAACCTGCCAATGGAAAATAAAACAAGCACCGACAGTGTTCTCACACACATGTCACATACTAGGGAACAAACCTAATTAAACAACCTGGCCGAACGGACCGACCTGCTCTTATACCACCAATGTAACACATTAGTGACTATTGACCAACTGGTCGACCATGCTCTGATACCACTAATGTAACACCCCTTTTTCTACCCCAAATTATTTAGCATATAATCAGAGTAAATAAGCACGCATATAAAGAAAAGGGCGTCACATCGACGTTTTCGAAACTTAAAACTTTCAAAAACCAACAATACACCTGGTCATTCAAAATAACACATTTCACTCAACATGAATATTCAAGCAATATGCGTTCGCAACAGAAAATAAAGAATACTCGTGTATTTCATAATATGGTCCATGTCCCATACCATGATCATCTCTCAATAATCACTTCAAATAAAATAAACAATTAATAACATAAAGCATATCAAAATAAGATACGAGTTCAATACCACTAATCTACCCAGTGTTACATGACCAGAGCATTGACTCATTACCTAATTTCAAACTAAATACGGAAACTCTCCAGCTAATCTTGAGCGAGCTACCGTCCACCTACTCCAGCAATACTACTCTGTAGTATTTGCACGATACCCATGTAAAGGTAACATTCAAACAGAAAGGGTGAGAATTCTAATCATCATGAAATAGCATAACAAGGCACAATGAATTAAAACAACAATTCAAGAATTCATCACACTTTGTATTATTATATCACTGAGATTAACAAACAATCATCTCACATGTTTCAAACATGCATCACACCCACATCAATACATGCATTCAATGATCACATAACTATAAACGACTCGATGCAAGACAATGTGACTCCATGCATGCGGTACCTCAATGTGAACTCAAAGTTTCACCGTTTTCCGATTCAATATCTAGAATCCAAGCCACGCTTCCGATCCGGACAAGACCAAAGCCCTACGTCTGTTTCCAATGAAGGATCACCGCTTAATACTACGCCTAATCCCAATTAAGGATTAACGTTTGCTACGTCTATTTCCAATGAAGGATCACCGCTTAAATACTACGCCTAATCCCAATTAAGGATTAACGTCTGCTACGTCTGTTTCCAATGAAGGATCACCGCTTAACCACTTCCACAATGAAGTCAACCATGCTATGAATGAATGCACACATACCAACACATATGCAATTAGGACCATTTATATACCGTCTTAACATCCCACATATCACCATGACTCACAATTGGTACATATACACATTCATCGCAACACATCAATTACGATTACATATACACATCCATAACCACAAATCATTCACAATTCAATAAGGGTATACATAAACATTCAGACAATGTATTATTCACCAATATAGGCCAATCATCAAATATGTACACATAGATTTCATTCCAAAACGCACAAAACATTTAAATATCAGTTTTTCACTTTTCAAATAGTGTTAACCGGTTAACGCCCTGGGTTAATCGGTTTACGCAAAACAGAATGCGCTTCTTGGTAATTTTTAACAGTGTTAACCGGTTAACGCCCTGTGTTAACCGGTTAACGCAAGACAGAATGCAATTTTTTCAATATTATAACAGTGTTAACCGGTTAACGCCCTGGGTTAACCGGTTAACGCAAAACAGAATGTTGTTCCTGCGCTAACACGAAACAGAATGCAGATTTCCCCGCATTTTTCATCGTTGGAGGACTTCCGGACCTCCGATTTTGATTCCGTAAAAAGCTACACGTTCAGAAAATTATGACTCACCCAATTATATATTCATTCACAGTTTTAGCATAACTTAATCATCACAATTCAAGAGTATTTATCAAGACCTAATAATTCCAAAACCATGCCAATTAAGGATTTCAACCTAAAACATGTTCCTACCCATTGACCCAATCATGCTAACCCATAATAATAAGGATTTCCCCCCTTACCTTGTCAATCTGATGGAAACCCTAGCTCTTCTTTACTTTTCCTCTCCTCTTTCTCTATTGCCTTCAGTGCTCAAGTGAATTCTAATTCTCACTTCCTTCACTCTTACTATTTATAATAGTATTCTAGTTGGGTTTAATTCATGCTATCCGTCTAATTTAATCACTAGGTCCAATAATACCTAATATTTAAATACCTCTATTTAAATTCAAATAATTAACCACTCACTATGCACACTAGGTTAATTAATTAATTCAATTATTTAATTATATCTCATATCAACTAATTAATTAATTAACATACTAATTTAATTAATATAATCAATTATTATACTACCTCACCACCACTTAATTACTTAACACTCCAAATAATTAAATATAATATAATAATAATAATATAAGGACTAATTACTAAAAATTGGGCTGTTACAACTCTCCCCCACTTAAAAGATTTTCGTCCTCGAAAATTCCTCAGACGAACAACTCTTGATACGATTCCCTCATCTTATCCTCGAGTTCCCAACCTGCCAATGGAAAATAAAACAAGCACCGACAATGTTCTCACACACATGTCACATACTAGGGAACAAACCTAATTAAACAACCTGGCCGAACGGACCGACCTGCTCTTATACCACCAATGTAACACATTAGTGACTATTGACCAAATGGTCGACCATGCTCTGATACCACTAATGTAACACCCCTTTTTCTACCCCAAATTATTTAGCATATAATCAGAGTAAATAAGCACACATATAAAGAAAAGGGCGTCACATCGACGTTTTTGAAACTTAAAACTTTCAAAAACCAACAATACACCTGGTCATTCAAAATAACACATTTCACTCAACATGAATATTCAAGCAATATGCGTTCGCAGCGGAAAATAAAGAATACTCATGTATTTCATAATATGATCCATGTCTCATACCATGATCATCTCTAAATAATCACTTCAAATAAAATAATCAATTAATAACATAAAGCATATCAAAATAAGATACGAGTTCAATACCACTAATCTACCCAGTGTTACATGACCAGAGCATTGACTCATTACCTAATTTCAAACTAAATACGGAAACTCTCCAGCTAATCTTGAGCGAGCTACCGTCCACCTACTCCAGCAATACTACTCTGTAGTATCTGCACGATACCCATGTAAAGGTAACATTCAAACAGAAAGGGTGAGAATTCTAATCATCATGAAATAGCATAACAAGGCACAATGAATTAAAACAACAATTCAAGAATTCATCACACTTTGTATTATTATATCACTGATATTAACAAACAATCATCTCACATGCTTCAAACATGCATCACACCCACATCAATACATGCATTCAATGATCACATAACTATAAACGACTCGATGCAAGACAATGTGACTCCATGCATGCGGTACCTCAATGTGAACTCAAAGTTTCACCGCTTTCCGATTCAATATCTAGAATCCAAGCCACGCTTCCGATCCGGACAAGACCAAAGCCCTACGTCTGTTTCCAATGAAGGATCACCGCTTAATACTACGCCTAATCCAATTAAGGATTAACGTTTGCTACGTCTGTTTCCAATGAAGGATCACCGCTTAAATACTACGCCTAATCCCAATTAAGGATTAACGACTGCTACGTTTGTTTCCAATGAAGGATCACCGCTTAACCACTTCCACAATGAAGTCAACCATGCTATGAATGAATGCACACATACCAACACATATGCAATTAAGACCATTTATATACCGTCTTAACATCCCACATATCACCATGACTCACAATTGGTACATATACACATTCATCGCAACACATCAATTACGATTACATATACACATCCATAACCACAAATCATTCACAATTCAATAAGGGTATACATAAACATTCATACAATGTATTATTCACCAATATAGGCCAACCATCAAATATGTACACATAGATTTCATTCCAAAACGCACACAACATTTAAATATCAGTTTTTCACTTTTCAAACAGTGTTAACCGGTTAACGCCATGGGTTAATCGGTTAACGCAAAACAGAATGCGCTTCTTGGTAATTTTTAACAGTGTTAACCGGTTAACGCCCTGGGTTAACCGGTTAACGCAAGACAGAATGCAATTTTTTCAATATTATAACAGTGTTAACCGGTTAACGCAAAACAGAATGTTGTTCCTGCGCTAACACGAAACAGAATGCAGATTTCCCCGCATTTTTCATCATTGGAGGACTTCCGGACACCGATTTCGATTCCGTAAAAAGCTACACGTTCAGAAAATTATGACTCACCCAATTATATAATCATTCACAGTTTTAGCATAATTTAATCATCACAATTCAAGTGTATTTATCAAGACCTAATAATTCCAAAACCATGCCAATTAAGGATTTCAACCTAAAACATGTTCCTACCCATTGACCCAATCATGCTAACCCATAATAATAAGGATTTCCCCCCTTACCTTGTCAATCTGATGGAAACCCTAGCTCTTCTTTACTTTTCCTCTCCTCTTTCTCTATTGCCTTCAGTGCTCAAGTGAATTCTAATTCTCACTTCCTTCACTCTTACTATTTATAATAGTATTCTAGTTGGGCTTAATTCATGCTATCCATCTAATTTAATCACTAGGTCCAATAATACCTAATATTTAAATACCTCTATTTAAATTCAAATAATTAACCACTCACTATGCACACTAGGTTAATTAATTAATTCAATTATTTAATTATATCTCATATCAACTAATTAATTAATTAACATACTAATTTAATTAATATAATCAATTATTATACTACCTCACCACCACTTAATTACTTAACACTCCAAATAATTAAATATAATATAATAATAATAATATAAGGACTAATTACTAAAAATTGGGTTGTTACACCCCAGGCAGATAAACCTGGTTCTGAAGGAAGCACTTGATATCATAATACCATGGCTTATCATCTTTCACTTCTTCTACTGCAAATACATGAGCTGGTCTGTCCAAGCGTATCATAGTGATATTGGGAACTTCATTCCAAAGTTTTACCACAATCATCGAAGCAAGTGTAGCAAGAGCGCCTGCCATCCGATTCTCATCTCACAGAATATGATGGAAGTCAACCTCAGTAAAGAACGTTGAAATCCTCCTCGCATAATCCCTATATGGAATGACACCTGGCTGATTCGATTCCCATTCACCCTTAATCTGATTGACAACGAGGGCCGAATCACCATAAACATCAAGATGCTTGATCCTTAGATCAATGCATTCCTCCAATCCCAAAATACAAGCTTCATACTCAGCCATATTATTCGTGCATTTGAAAGTTAGCCTTGCTGTAAAAGGAATATGTGTGCCCTGAGGAGTAATAATCACTGCCCCAATACCGTTTCCATACTGATTTACAGCGCCATCAAACACCATACTCCATTTGGAACCAGGCTCTGGCCCTTCATTGAGTGTAGGCTCATCACAATCTTTCATTTTCAAATACAGAATCTCCTCATCCGGGAAGTCATACTGAACTGACTGATAATCCTCGATCGGCTGATGTGCCAAGTGGTCAGCCAAGATACTACCTTTAATAGCCTTCTGAGCTCGATACTCAATATCAAACTCAGATAACAACATTTGCCAACGGGCAATCCTCCCGATTAAAGCAGGCTTCTCGAAGATGTACTTGATTGGATCCATTCTGGATATCAACCAAGTCGTATGATTTATCATATACTGGCGTAAGTGCTTAGCAGCCCAAGCCAAAGCACAGCATGTCTTCTCAAGCATCCAGTATCGAGACTCACAATCAGTGAACTTCTTGCTCAGGTAGTAGATGGCATATTCTTTCTTCCCTGATTCGTCTTGCTGACCAAGGACACAACCCATTGAGTCTTGAAGAACTGTTAAGTACATGATTAAAGGTCTTCCTTCCACGGGCGGAGACAGAATCGGAGGCTCAGACATATATTCTTTAATACTGTCAAAAGCTTTCTGACAATCCTCGGTCCAATCATGGGACTGATCTTTCCGGAGGAGCTTGAATATCGGCGCACATGTGGCAGTCATGTGGGATATGAATCTAGAAATATAATTCAAGCGGCCAAGAAAGCCTCAGACTTGCTTCTCGGTTTTGGGCGCAGACATCTCTTGTATTGCTTTGACCTTTGCAGGATCAACTTCAATACCTCTTTCACTGACAATAAAGCCCAATAACTTGCCAGAACGGACTCCAAATGTACACTTGTTGGGATTCAGGCAAAGCTTGTACTTCCTCAAACGCTGAAAAAGCTTCAACAAGTGCTCTACATGTTCAACTTCCGTTCTTGACTTGGCGATCATATCATCAACATATACCTCGATCTCCTTGTGCATCATATCATGAAACAAGGTGGTCATAACTCGTTGATACGTGGCTCCGGCGTTCTTCAAATCGAAGGGCATCTCTCGATAACAGAATGTTCCCCAAGGTGTGATGAATGTTGTCTTCTCCATATCCTCGGGTGCCATCTTAATCTGATTATATCCGGAAAATCCGTCCATAAATGAGAAGACATTGAATTTAGCTGTGTTATCTACAAACATGTCAATATGTGGTAGAGGGAAATCATCTTTTGGACTAGCTTTATTCAAGTCTCTATAGTCCACACACATTCGGACTTTTCCATCTTTCTTAGGTACGGGCACAATATTGGCCACCCATTGAGGATATGTAGAAGTCACCAGAAACCCTGCATCAATTTGCTTCTGAACCTCCTCTTTGATCTTCACTGCCATATCAGGATGAGTTCTTCTGAGCTTCTGCTTCACAGGCACGCACTCAGGCTTCAAAGGTAAATAATGTTGCAGAATATCAGTATCTAGACCTGGCATGTCCTCATATGACCATGCAAAGACGTCAACATATTCTTGTAGCAACTCAATCAACCCCTTCTTAACAGATTCTTCAAGGAGCGCCCCAATCTTCACTTCTCGCGCACAATCCTCAGACCCAAAGTTGACTGTTTCCAGATTCTCAAGATGCGGATGAATGATCTTTTCTTCATGCTCAAGTAAACGGGTAATCTCGTCAGGAATCTCCTCAACATCATCTTCTTCTGCCTCAAATACAGGGAACTTAAAATTGGGAGATGGTGTTGGATCATTATGTTCAATGGGTTTGATCAACCTGCATAATGATTTTGGATATGAAAAGCTTTAGAATTCAAACAAGGCAATCATTATGCAGATGAAAAGATTGATTTTATTCTATTTTAAAGGTTTTATATGATCACCAATTTCATGCAAAAAGCAAAAAGGGAAAATAATTGGAAAAACAAACATTTAACATGAATTTATTGAATGAAAATATCATTGCATTAATGCACCAACAATGTCATCACTCCTCCTTTTGGCATGGGAGGAGGGTTTTCTAAACATAATGAACATTACTTTGACTTATGGATAACTGTTGGAATATCCACAGCGACCCAATTATTGCAGATTCCCCCAGGGATAACGAAGTTGCCAGAATCCTCTTCGTCCTCTTCCAAGATGGCAGCAGCCTCCTCGCCTTGACTGGTGTGGATGAACCTTCCACTCTTGAACAACCCTTACGTGTTGAACACCCCAGACGAATAACCTATGCCAGCCCCGAGACTAGTTGTCTTCTAGCTCAATCATTTTCCCTAAACCAGCAGTTGTACCACACTCAATGGCCAACTTTGCATCTCTATAGGAATCAAATGAAGGAGTTCTCTTCTCAATAGGCTCAGCAATAGACAAAGCTTGAAAAGGAGTTCCAACTTCATCCTCAGCATCTATGTATGAGAAGGAAGACAAATGGCTAACCAGGAGAGCCTTTTCTCCCCCTACCACTACCAGCTTCTTATTCTTCACAAATTTCAGTTTCTGGTGTAGGGTGGATGTCACGACGCCTGCCTCGTGAATCCATGGTCTGCCTAAGAGACACCTGTACGATGGGTGAATATCCATAACCTGGAAGGTAATCTGGAAATCACTTGGTCCGATCTTAATTGGGAGATCAACTTCCCCAATCACCATTTTGCGAGACCCATCGAAAGCCTTCACAACTATTCCACTCTGCCTCATGGGAGGCCCTTGATATGACAGTTTTGAGAGAGTGGATTTTGGCAATACGTTCAGTGATGACCCAGTGTCCACCAGCACATTGGACATGACGTCGTCTCTACAACCCATAGAAATATGTAGAGCCAAGTTGTGGTCTCTTCCCTCCTCGGGGAGATCAGAGTCATAGAAACTCAGGTTGTTACAAGCGGTAATGTTTGCGATAATGTTATCGAATTGTTCTATCGTGACATCATGATCTACATATGCCACATCCAAAACCTTCTACAGAGCCTCTCGGTGTGGTTCTAAATTCAAAAGCAATGATAACACCGATATTTTGGATGGCGTTTGTAGAAGCCGGTCTACAACATTGTACTCGCTTCGCTTGATGAGCCTTAGCATCTCATCACAGTCTTCTTTCATATTGCCACTCGGGCCAACAGAAGCAGGAGTTATCAATGTAGAGGAGGGCTTAAAATCATGTGCCGGATTCGGAGTGCTCACAACATTCCCAATCGGGCGTTCAACAGAATCAGTACTAGCTTGGTGTTTTGGCGGTGCTGAAAACACACGACCACTGCGGGTCAAACCACTAACATCCGTGATGTTAACAACAGAGGAAGATGGTAAGGACACTTCTTTCCCATTTTCTACCGCAACAGCATTGTAGCGATTGGGAATTGCTTTTTCAGAAGAGTATGGTACTGGTCCGGCCGGCTTGATGGTCAAGGCAGGAGAAACCTTCTGCTTGCTACCATCATATTTGATGATAACAGGCTCGGGGATCCGAAACACTGGAGAAATCACATTAACTTCGGGCTCATCCTCGTCAACATTTCTATTTTGAAGGATCTCAATAACTCCTTCATCCAGCATTTCCTGAACATCTTTGCGCACCTGGCGACAACCTCTTATATTGACAGAACAGACTCGGCATTTGTTGTGGTCATGCTCATAATGACTATACTCACATAGCAAACGATGCATCTCGACCAGAGACTGTCGAATATGATTGACATATTTGACTTTGTACTTGCCAGGGCAGCCCTGGACCATGTTGACAGATTTCCCATGCTCGGGCAATGGGTTCTTCTTCACATTAGGACCTACGTCCTCGAAACACAGAATGCCACACCTCACAAGGTCTTGAACCTTGGTCTTCAAAGGGTAACAATTCTCCACGTCGTGGCCGGGAGCACCGGAGTGGTAAACACAGTGTAACTCAGGCCTATACCACCACTGGGGGTTAGCAGGTATAACCGGTGGGTCTCTCGGAGTAATCAACTTCCTCTCTATCAGAGAGGGATATAACTCTGCATACTTCATTGGAATAGGATCAAAGGTGACCCTTTTCCTCTCGTAACTCGTGCTGGTTTGATTACTGTTTCGAGGCTGATAGGCCTGCTGCTGCGGTCGGTGCTGCTGATGTTGATATTGCGGATGTGGTTGCTGATTGTTGTTATGTTGCTGATACTGCTGATTATCTTTGAAAACAGGTGCTATATGAGCCACTTGGTGCTGGTTACTGGCAGGATGCACAGTCTTCCTCCTCACAGAGGGTCTTCTTGGTTTTACATGGGAGGTCACAGCATGTGCCTCTCCATCTTTCTTCTTCGCAAGCGCCCCATATCGTTTGGCAGAAGAGTCTTCTTCTCTGGTTAGACGTCCTTCTCTAACCCCTTCTTCTAGACGCATCCCCATATTCACCATCTCGGTGAAGTCAGAAGGAGTGCTAGCAATCATCCGCTCATAATAAAAAGAACTTAAGGTCTTCAAAAAGATCTTAGTCATCTCTTTCTCTTCCAGCGGGGGCACGATCTGTGCTGCTAACTCTCGCCACCTCTGGGCGTACTTTTTAAACGTTTCCTTGTCCTTCTGGGACATGGCTCTTAATTGATCCCTATCGGGAGCCATATCCACATTGTACTTGTATTGCTTGACGAAAGCCTCGCCAAGATCGTTGAAGGATCAGATGTTCGCACTGTCTAAACCCATGTACCAACGCAGAGCGGCACCGGACAGACTGTCCTGAAAGTAGTGGATGAGCAATTGGTCGTTGTCGGTCTGAGTTGACATCTTCCTGGCATACATGACCAGGTGGCTGAGAGGACAGGTATTTCCCTTGTATTTTTCAAAGTCATGGACCTTGAATTTCATAGGAATCTTCACATTGGGAACCAAGCAGAGTTCGGCAGCAGACTTGCCGAAAAGATCCTTTCCTCTTAGAGTTTTCAATTCCTTGCGGAGCTCAAGAAATTGATCGTTCATAGCATCCATCTTATCATAGACATCTGGGCCTTTAGACGGCTCAGAATGATAGATGGTGTCGTCTACTCGGGGTATAGTATGCACGACAGGAGGAGGAACAGCAAGGACCGGGCTAGATGTCGGCATAGAAGCAAAGGTAGGAGCAAGACCCTCGGGCATGAAATTGGGAGGCATCCCCCACGGGAATCCGGCTGGCATGGCCGTTGGAGCAAAGTGTGCACTGGCTGCAGGCACAGTCGAGGAGACAATCTCAGAGATGACTGTCCTCTGGGGAGGAGTTAAAGGTGTCGGAGAAGACTGGCTCTGGGCAGCCAAGAATGATTCCATCAAGGCACTTAATCTGGCCACTTCCTCTTTCAGCTCGCGGTTCTCTTGTTCCAGATGATCCATCAGTCTTGAAATATTGGCTCTGGTGTAGTACTGGTGAGTCAGCTTGTCCTCAAAATAAATGAAGAACACAGAGTTAGACCATAGGACAAGAAGCCGGGAACAAAATCTGCTTATGCACATGATGCATGCAATGCTCGTGCATATGATTTGTTTTTTTATTTATTTTCAAAGGAACTTTAGGGTTCTATTTGCAAATTTTTGGAAATATTAAACATTTATCACATATGGAAATATCTCATCAAATAATATCGGGAAAAGAAGTACAGCATCGTCAATCATATACAAGAGAAAAGGAAAATAATCATCCTATGGATCCCTAGAAACAATCATCTAAAGCTCGGGACACAGGAAGATAGGATGCACGAAGCCTCTTCACCTCTCTCTCGTAGGCTGCCTCCATATCTGCCTTCTCCTTGGCGAGTCAGTCGTACTTCCTCTTCAAAAACTTGGAAGACTGAGGAATTAGAGAAGTCCATGCGTCGTCAGGATCATCAATAACCTGATGTTCAAGGAACTCTATCAAAATGTCCTTCTCTTTGATCTGCTGAAGCAACTCCTCCCTTTAACGGATCCAAGCACGTGATCGGTCTTCGTCTCTCAACTCCTCTACTCTTTGATCAGGGAGGGTTGAAGGCCCAGCCATAACCAAAGGGGCAGGTCTCGGATACTCGTAAGGCATGAGATACTCGGACGCTCTCTTCCTAACCCAAGCAGTGTACGGCTCCATAGCAACACAATTCTTATGACCCAACTCTTTCCTTCCTTTCCTATGAATCTTGCGGCAAGCGCGGACCATTCTGCCCTTCAAGTTTTGGGGATCTTTACCCTCCTGAAAGAACACACCCTCTAATAGAATGTTATTAGGTTTATCCTTTAGGGGGAACCCAAGCTGACGACGCGCCAAAACAGGGTTGTAGTTAATCCCACCACATGTACCAAGAAGAGGTACATTGGAGAATTCACCATAAGAGTCGATAATCTGCACACCATCATACACACGGTTATACCAAGAGATATCATCATTAGTGAGAGACATCAGTCTCGTGGACCACCGTAGACATCCCTTGTTCTCCTTGAAGGCGACCGTCTGCGGTAAGTGAGAAATAAACCACTTATACAACAGAGGCAAACAACACACAATGACACCACTACCCTTTGCATTCCTCATATGCAAAGAGAAATATGTATCACCCAACAGAGTCGGAACGGGATTAAGAGCCGAGAAGATCCTAATAGCGTTCACATCCACAAACTTGTCGATGTTGGGGAACAATACCAATCCATAAATGAGAAGTACAAATATGGCCTCAAAGGCATCCTCACTCATGGCCTTCCCATATACAAAAGCTTGAGCAATGAGGAACTCAGAAGGGAGACCTTGAATTCCACCTTTGGTAGTCATATGAGCACCAACCAGAGATTCATCTATGTGTAACATGTCTGCTATCTCTTGAGAAGTAGGAGTACTCTCCAAGCCACTGAACGACAACTGGTCTAGAATAGGTATACCCACAAGGTAGGTGTAACACCCCGATAAAACAAGATAATTATTTAATTTAAGTTAATAATATATTTATTAATTTAATTAAATAATTGGAATTATTATTATTGGATTATTATTTTATTGGAATAAAAGTTGGAATTAGGAAAGGTCCCATTTAGTAAAAAGGTTTATTTTTCACGTGAAAAGGAAAAAGGGACAGAAAAGTGGAAAAAAGGGCAAAGAGAACCAGAGAACAAGGGTTGGAGAGAGGAAGAGCTTGAAGCTTAAAGATTCGCCGGATTAACTCAGGTAAGGGGGGTTTATCGTCGATTAATGGGTATTATGGGATAACATGTAGTGGGTAGTGATAGACCATTGATTTGACTCTATTCGGAATGATGCATGATGAAATTGTGAACTTTTGGATGAACGAAATTGGATTATGATTGAGAGGAATTCGTAGGAATTAGATGTAAAAATGTTAGAATTGGTGAAATTGAATAGGGTATGATTCGTGTTAGATGATATGAACGATTACTGTGAAAAATTGGATTGTAGGAGGTTGGAATTGGTAGATCTCGTAGCAGAGAAGACCATAGCAGATCTGGAAATCTGGTTTCTGGTCATACGCGTATGGCACTAGGCAATACGCGTATGAGATGGTCTGGTACGCGTATGGCACTAGGCAATACGCGTATGGATGAGGAAGATGATGTTTTGAACGTGGTTTGGTCTCTGTTGGTACGCGTATGGGGAAGTGGTACGCGTAGCATACGCGTATGAGATAGGTGGTACGCGTATGGAATTGGCTGAGAATTGGGCCATACGCGTATGGGACTAGGCAATACGCGTATGGGCAGGATTGTGATTTTTCTGTGCTGTTGTTGTGCAGTTTTGGTTGTTCAGCTGAATAATGTAATTTAGCTGAGGTATGATAGAGTAGGGATCATTTCCCGTTGTTTTGAGTAGTATAGGTATTAGTAGAGTGTGCTAATATTATGATTGATTATGATGGTATGCATAATGTTGTGAATGTATCTATTGTGTATGAAATTATGAATGGACTGTTTATGGCTTAGAGTGTGAGCATATGTCCATTGTGGATGATTATTGATGTTTGCATGACTAAGTGATTTAACTTGCATATTGTGGCCTTTATGGTGGTAGCTAATTCCCATGGTGAGGAATTAGTGAGTTAGTATTGTGGATTGTTGTTGATGTTTGCATGCTAGGTGATTAGCGTGCATATCATAGCCCTTGGGGTGGTAGCTAATTCCCATGGTGAGGAATTAGTGAGTGAGTCACTAGGTCTCAAATGAGTGGGACTAGTGAGCTTGGTAGCCGTATCTGGATTTGATCGGTGAGGTTGAACTATATGTTCACGAATAGTCGGTACCGCATGCATGGAGTCTCATTGCATAATGTATGTATGTATGACGTATAATATGAATGGATGTATTCCAATATTATACGTGTGTTTTATGGTTGTGTTGAGTTTGAGTATGATGATGATGATGATTATGAGTTGATATTGCCGTTGCTGAATATGTGTGATCTGATTAGGGTGATGATATGTGTTAAATTACTTAGCATTACATGATATTTTATAATGCTTATTATATCGATTGAGGAACTCACCCTTACAACTATGTTTCAGGTAACGAGCAATGATTGAGTAGGAGCTAGTGCTTGGAGTCTAGTGTAGTTCCCTAGTGGGTCATGCTCTGATAGATGTAACATCGGGATGGGATGTTTTAATTGTTTTATTGTTGGTTGTTGAACCATTTTACATGTAATGTGTTACATGTTTTACAATGATTGATGAGATTTCTATCCGCTGCGTATTATGCAAATGCTTATGTTTTGAATTAATAAAAGAGCATGACCGTTATTTTGGCGAATGGTGTGAAGTGATTGTGTGACACCCTTAATTGCATATCTACTCTGATATATATTTGTTGTTTTAATTAAATATTTGGGGTATTTTAGAAGGGTGTTACAGTAGGCATACTCCTCAAGGGTAGGCAAAAGCTGGAAATCCGGAAACGTGAAACAACGGTACAAGGGATCATAAAACTGCACCAATACGCTCATCAACCCTTCATCCACTTGAGTAGTCAGAAGAGGAAGAAGCTTCCCAAAACGAGCCTTAAAACCCAAGGGATCTAGTACATATGATGTCAAATTCCTTAATTCTTTCAAATCTGGTTGTCTGAAACTGTACTTCTTTGTATTCCTTCTTTGTCTTTCCATGTCTGAAAATTTGCAAATAAACCCCTTAAGTTCCTTGATAATTTTCTTCATTATTGATGATATGGATGCAAATGAATGCATGAATGCATGAATGAAACAATCACACTCAAGGATCAAGCAAAGCACACCAAACAAAGGTCATGGGATGGATCATGTTATCCATAATATCAATCATCCATTTTGGTGGATTATGGTTTACACCTTATCAACACCCAAGTTCCATTGATATTAAGGATACATGAACGGATCAACCATGAATCAAGGGTTTGTTGCAAGTCACGAGCATGGAGTCTCGGTTAAGAACCCCCCAAAGGGAGTGTACTAGGGTTTAAACATGCCAAACATGTTCTACAAGAGGTTCCCATAGTCATCATCCCATCTTTCGTATATTATCGGAGAAACGACTACTCGTGTTCCAAAAATATTCTCAAGAGAGACTCTTATGAGTGTAGTATCGCGTAACAATCGTATCAAATCTTACACTTGAACGACTTTCGCACTACATCCTAAGAATAGGCCAAGATGGGCTTGGTAAACTAAGGTCCTTGGCTTCTAAGGTCTATATTGGAAAGAGTAATGTCTAACCACGACTTACTTGTGTGACATTATTGATCCGAACATGACCTCCACCAAGTGAATGGACTTGCAAGTCAACTTGCTAAGGAATAACTCCACACAAGTCAACAAGACTACGCCATTCTCCTATCCTAAGTGCACTCGAGTCCGGGTATAGAACTCATCTCACAAAGATCACCAAGCATACAAGGAATTAATATCAAGCAATTCAATTATTACATACAATACAGTAATCCCAAATTACACAAAAATATGTCACAAGACAATACAATACAACAAGCATGAAAAGTAGGCAAAACCCACTAGGCAAAGGTCCCCAGCAGAGTTGCCACTTTTCTGTAGCGGGGTATTCGTTACCATTAGAGATATTGACTAAATCCAAGGTAAATCATACAAGTCGAGTCGCCACCGCACTTCTATTTATCCAAAGGAATGGTTAGAAAACGAACAAAAACCTAATAGTTTTAACAAAAACTAGTAAAAGAAACAGAGATCTGGGTAAGGGGGTTGGTTATGCAATGGGAAGGTGTTAGGCACCCAAAACATCTTAGGTACTCCTAGGGAGCCCTTTTCATACTTGTTGTGAAGGTTGTTTGTTTTGTGGAAAATTTTGTTTGTGCAAACATGATTGAAGAGATGAGAGGAGAATGTACAAGTTTATTTATATTTTGTGTTTGGATGGATAAACCCATTGCCTACGTACCATCTTATAAAAAGATTAGGATCAAAACCTCGTAGTTCGGGGTAAAAATCTCAAAAAATGAGTTGGTGAATTGATTGGTCCAAAAGCCTTAAGGTCTTTTGTTATCAAAGGGAGAAAACTCAACCAAACCACAAATCCACCATGTGAGGATATCTTCAACATGCTAGTGAGGGGTTAACCCTATAATAAGCATGGAAGACTCATTGTCCATCACTAAGGATATAGGTGAGTATTACATCTACCACACGGATAACTCAAACCTAATAGCTAAAGGTTATGAAAGATTTGATTAAGAAAGTGGTCATTGGAACCACAAAAAGACATTTGAATGGGTTATATTTACCAATTAGAAGTATATACAAAAGTGGTCAAAGTTGACTTAAAGATTCAATTCAAAATAAGTGTTATGAAAAGAAAGTTTGGAAATCAAAAGCATAAGGATTAGGTTTCTAATGTTTGAAAACAATAGTTAAATGTTTGCACAAAAGTTTGGCTTGGGTTAGAGTGGAGAGAAGAAGAAGAACGGCCAAGGTCCTAAGTAATGCAAAAAGGTGAGGGATAAGAAACAAAACCACAAAAGGAGTTCCTCTCTTGAGATCATATAGATGATCCAAGTAGCTCCCATCCTTTGGAATAAGCAATCATCAATAAAGCATAAGCAATCATCAAGCAAGCCTCTTAAGAGATCTTCAATGTGTCTTGTATCTTTCACTTTGGATGAACATAGCAATGGTCCTTCAATTTGAGCTCATAGAATCCCCTAGCACAAAAGCACACATATCAAAAGTTTCATGAAGTAAACCAAGAATGGACAAGAGTGAGTTTAGAGATTTGGTCCCTTTAATCCATCTTCATCAATAAGGTCAATTTACTCCAATTTTGCATAAGGAAAGTCCTTGAATCTAAGTCCAATTCTCCATTCTTTGCATAGGGGGAGTCCTAGAAACTAAGTCCATTTCTTTGCATTTGGTTCACAACAATCAAAACAAAACACAAGCATAATAATATATACACAATTATGTGCTCAAGTGAGCAAAAGGCAAATGGCATTAACATAAACATGTGCTCAAATGAGCAAAGAGAAAAGCAAATGGGTAATATGTGTAAGAATAGTAAATTGCATAAAATTAAAGAGCAAAAAGTAAATGTTAGTAGTCAATAGTTAGTGTTAGTAGTTAGTGTGCCATAAGGCAAATTTAGCGCTATGTTAAGCAATCGTAATTGGACTTATGTAGAAGTCACAACTATCTGAGGCCGGTCAATAATAATGTAGGCAACAACACAAGTTAGAAGTCTTGATTAGTGAACCAAGTTCCAACAACTTGCCATGCCAAAAAAAGAAGAAGAGAATTGATCTTGTATTGGTTTAAGCCTTTTGCATGATTTAGAAAACAATCTATCCTTAATGCAAAGCCATTCACTTGATCAATTGATCAAGATGAATTAGATTTGAATCAAGGAAGATTAAGTCTCCCTAATCAATGCTAACTTATCAACCTTCAACTCATTGATCAAAAAAGAAAGAAGAAGAAGAAGAAGGAGATGGAGAATGGATGAAGAAAGGATAAGGAAATGGAAAGATCAAAATGCATTAAATGAAATATGATGTACCAATCCATATGTATTGACTAAATGCCATTGAATGTCAAAGTCAAACAATGATAAATCAGAAATGAGATGAAGATTGGAGATCAAATAATAAGCAAAATATTTTTTGGCATTTTTAATATTAAAATAAACTTGAATTAAAAGTAAAAGAAAGGTTCAACTTCAAAATCACTTCAAACCAACCTTGAAAGGTCCAAGTGATTTATCCCAAGTTCAACAAGGTCAAACAAAGTTTGACAAAAAATTTCAGCATTTTTAAAAGTCAGAAACTATTTTTAATCAATTAAAAATGAATAAAAATAACCTAATTGAACTAAAATCTCAAATAAATCTCAAATCAATTTAAAAATTGATGAGAATATTTTTCATGGATCCATCATCATTCAAAGAGGTTAGGAAAATATTTTTGTATTTTTTGAATATCAAAAACTATTTAAAATGAATTAAAAATAACCAGAAAAGAGAAAATTCACAAAAAATATCAAATGACAAAATAAAAAATATAAAAAATCATAAATAGAAACTAGAATTTATTTGGAGACTAATGCAATTGGTCCCATAATTTTTGGATTTAAAATAAAGAAGTTAAGAATTTTTGAAAATAATGGAAATAAAAGGGAAATTAAATCAGAAATTAAAAATAAGAAAAATCCACAGCGCTTGGATCCCACTTCATTAATTGACGTGGCTGATCACAAGGCTGGGAGACGCGCGCGCACGGTAGACCCTGGTCAATGCAACCACACATGGATTAAATAAAAGTCATAACAATGAATGGCATGGATTAGATCTGGAAATGCAATCACACGGTCCAGATTTGATCTGGCAATGAAGCAGCCACCGGAGCCACCTTCTTCTTCGGTGAGCTTGCATTTTCCGGCCACCATAGCAGACAACCAAAGCTTAACCAAATCACGCGATCTATACATCATTGGAAAGCTTGGATGATGTACATCATCCCTGTACCATCCATTTTCACTCTAGATTTCCATGGTGTGAGAAATCAGAGGTTGAAAAATCTGGTGTTCATCATGAACTCAATGGATTTCAAAAATTAAATGCATAATCATGATGCCTCCATTGAGAGGACTTCAGCCAACACAAGATCCAAGCAAATACGTCAATGGATGATGAGATTCGAAGAAAATACCAGTTGAAGAGTAAGCTTGAATTCTGGAAACTTGAGCTCGGTTCTTTGCTTTCTTTGCCAAAATAGAAGATCAGTGAGATGAATGATGAAGGTTTAGAAGCTTTAGATCCAAGGATTCAACCAGATGTAGTTGAATTTTGGATCTGAAAAATTTAGAGAAAAATGAACTAGCTTCTTTGGTAATGGTTATCGAGAGATTTGTGCAGCATGACAGGTTGAATCAGGCGTCATTTTGAATGGAATAGGGTCTCTATTTATAGAGGGAGTGGCAAGGAAATGAGGAATTGATCCGTGTGCATGAACATGGACAATCCTTGCATGGGCTTGCATGATCATGCACAAGGCCCAAAAACAATGCCAATTGCAAGCTGAACTCAAATGCCAAAGGTTTGGACGTGTAATTAGAGCTGTATAGGCTTGTGCATCAACATTTCATGTGAATTCCAAAATTATGCCTAAATGTTCAACTCTTCGAAAATACCATTTGCCAAATCCAAATATGATCATGTGGGTAATGGTTGGGAAGGTCTTGATGTAAGGAACAATTGTTATGTTGGGAAAAAATCCATTTGGAGTGTGGAAATTTATGAAATTTGAGTTTAAAGTGTGATGTGCAAAACATGTCAATGCAAGGTTTCTAAATTTGGCCCATGTTCAAGCCCTTCTGTTTTGATGATGCAAGCCTCAAATGGAAAAACCTCCAACATCAAAGTTGTAGATCTTTCCAAAACAATCAAAATGGACTTAAATTTTGAATCATTTGTATTTTTGATGAAAGAGTTATGGGCACTTGAAGTTGGACTTTTTTGCCTTTTAATGCATTTGGCCCAAAATGACCTATAATGTCTTGCATTATCACATGTATTTCCTTTGAGATTTTGAAATTTTGATCAACATAAAATTTGAAGTAGACATCTTAATATTTCCAATTCATTTTATCCCACCTCAAAATCATAAAAAATGAATGTGTTATGTCCTTGGGAAGTTGACCCAAAATTAGGGTTTCAGTCAAAATGACCTATAATGTATTGGAATGAAAGATGGCCTTCCAAGCTTCAAATCAATTTTTGATGAACATTAAAGTTGTTCATATTGTCCTTAAGAATATATTTGCTTTTGGAACCATCTCCATTTGACCAACACATAAAAAGTTAGGTCTCAGTGCACTTCAAAATAGTCAGATGAATTGACTGATCAATTTCTCAAGTCCATGACTCATATCTTGATGAATTGATGATTGAGGACACTCAAATAAGTTCAAATATGCATGAAATGATGAATTAAAGAACTTCCCTTGATTGTATTTGATCATGGGTTGAGGTTGCTTCAAGAGCAAGGCATTGTGGTGTACAGATGAATTAGGGTTTCCTTGGGGCACAAACCTCAAACCCTTTGACTTGCTTTGATCAAAAATGATGAATTGAGATACTAGGGAGGCATACTTGATGGATGAGAGCTTTGGGAACCATTACCATTCTTGCTATCATCTTCTCTTGACCTTACCATTGCATAAGTGATCTCTTTGAAGCTCTTGACCTTGTGATGGCTCAAGCTACAAACAAAAGATGTTAGTGACATATTTTTGTGCTTTTGGTTAGTAAATATAAATAAGAAAAGCAATGATATACAATTCAAGTATGCTTGGTAATCTCAAACCACTCTCAAGGAGTCCTACCCAAAGGCAAAGGGAACCAAGATGCTAAGGATCCTTGAGGCAATGCAAATGCAATGTTATGATGCCATGAGGGATCTTAGGGACAAAATTAGGGTCTTACAAATAGGAGACAAATCAACCCAATTTAATACCATATCGAGATTATGCGAGGAGGATTTCAACTTTCTTTACAAAGGTTGAGTTTCATAATACTCCTCGAGATGAAAACCGGATGGCAAATGCTCTTGCAACGTTGGCATCAATGATTGTGGTAAAGTATTGGAATGAAGTTCCCAATTTATCTATGATGTGTCTTGATAGGCCAGCTCACGTGTTTGCTGTTAAAGAGATCAAATACGAGAAGTCGTGGTACTTTGATATTAAATGTTTCCTCCAAAGTCAGATTTACCCGTCTGGGGTATCTTTGAAAGATAAGAAGACTTTGAGAAGATTAGACGGAAATTTCTATTTGAATGGTGATATACTGTACAAGAGAAACTTTGACATGGTTTTACTCAAATGCGTGGATAGATACGAAACAGACTTGTTGATGACCAAAGTGCACGAAGGTTCCTTTGGTACTCACTCCAATGGACATGCAATGACAAAGAAGATGTTGCGAGCAGGATACTATTGGCTGACAATGGAATCTGACTGTTGCAAATTTGTGAAGAAATGCCACAAGTGTCAAATTTATGCTGATAAGATTCATGTTCCACTGACACTATTGAATGTTATCTCTTTACCATGGCCCTTCTCCATGTGGGGAATTGATATGATTGGGACGATTGAGCCCAAAGCTTCGAATGGACATCATTTCATTTTGGTGGCAATTGACTACTTCACAAAATGGGTTGAAGAGGCATCGTATGCAAATGTAACCAAGCAAGTTGTTGTAAGGTTTATCAAGAATCAGATCATATATCCGTTATGGTGTGCCAAGCAAGATCATTACTGACAATGGATCGAACTTGAATAATAATATGGTGGAAGCTCTTTGTAAAGACTTTAAGATTGCACATCATAATTCTTCTCCTTGCAAACCTAAGATGAATGGGGTTGTTAAAGCTGCAAATAAGAAAATTAAGAAGATTATTCAGAAGATGGTTGTCACGTATAAGGACTGGCATGAGATGCTCACGTTTGCTTTGCATGGGTATCGTACATCCATCCTCACTTCAACATGGGCAACCCCTTTCTCTCTTGTGTATGGTATGGAAGCAGTACTCCCCGTAGAGGTTGAGATTCCTTCATTGCGTGTGCTCATGGAATCCAAGTTGACTGAGGCTGAGTGGTGTCAGACCAGGTTTGATCAGTTGAATTTGATAGAAGAGAAGAGATTGACTGCCATGTGTCATGGTCAGTTGTATCAGCAAAGGATGAAGAAAGCTTTTGATAAGAAGGTCATACCTCATGTGTTCAGAGAAGGTGACATTATGCTCAAGAAGATTTTGACGTTTAAGCCAGATTCTAGAGGAAAATGGACTCATAATTATGAAGGCCCATATGTTGTTAAGAGAGCCTTTTCAGGTGGAGCATTGATTCTTACAACTATGGATGGTGAAGAGTTCACTCGTCCTGTGAACGCATATGCAGTCAAGAAATACTTCGCCTAAAAAAAAGAACAACTCGCTAAGTTGAAAACCCGAAAGGGCGGCTTAGGCAAAAATGAGCGTCTTGGTGGATTGAAAACCCGAAAGGGCGATCCAGGCAAAAATTAGAGACATAAAACAGAAAGAATTTCCCGATAAGTTGAGTACCCCACCTTGGGGAAACTTATGCATAAATTAGGGATTATGGCAAGTAACTGCATTCTGCTGATCTTCAAGATTTCGAAGACTTGATTGAGCAAAAGGGTTGACATCGATTCATTACCCCAGTAGCGGTCAAGAGCGTAGTGGATATCAAGAGTTGGTAGAAGGATTAAGGATCATTTGTATTCAATGTACCCTTTTCCATGAAAATTACCATTTTCAACTTTGTAAAATCTATGGAGTCTTGTCATTTACAGACTACCATTCTATCAAATAAAGTTGAGCTTTTACCCAATTGTTTCTACTCTTATTTACTTCAGCCAATAGTTTTAAATTTTATTATGATCATTTTGAAAATTAAATTTTTAATCAAAATCAGTTTTTCGTAAATATATATAAAAGCAAGAATTTTTCAAAGCAATTAAAAGGAATATCAGCAGCATTTTAATGGATAGCGGGTCCTTAAGTGCAAAACATTAGAGGTTCCCCAAGCAGTTAACCCTTTGGGTATCCCTGGACGTTTGTGTTGATTCGGTTCCTCGGCGGAGTGTTTGTTCCCCAAGTAAAGCTTCGTTCTATTTCCCCAGCTGAGTTAGTTGATTCGGATACCCTGCGGTGTGTTATTTTCCCCAAAGGAGTTTCTGCCTTCCCCAACGGAGTTTGTGTTTCCTCAGCAGGGTTGATTTTCAGCAGATATGGTTGACTTCCCCAGTAGATTGCATTGGTTTCCCCGCCGATCGTCAGTCGACTTGCTCCCATTTTTATGGTGTTGACCTAAAATTCCCCACAGGTTCGACGATGCGTCTCTTTCCTCAGCAGATCTCCTTCTTCCCCAGTTGGGGTTGAGCCTTTTTGGATTGTTGATCTCTCTGTTCTCCAACATTTGTCTCCATATTTTGTGGATTGACCAGGATTGTACCGATGGTTCAAATTTATTCGCGACACCTTCGTATCCTTTGTGACTGTCTTTGTCAGCATAATCATCATATATACATATACATACACATTCATATAATTTCATGGTTTGTATGATTCATTCGAGATTATTACTCTTTGCTATGGCAATACTCTATCCTCATACAAATCTGGTGTCTGTCCTCCTTCAATTATAGAGTGTCAGCCCCTTAAGAAAAAATATTTTAACCTTTCTCCTTTTCCCCACTGAGTTTGTCTCCTCGTGGATGATTATTATTTCAGTTTCCTCCCCAGTTAATCATCTGGATGGAATCACTCCCCTTGGGTTATATCCTCAATGGGTTGAGTCTTGATTGACCGTTTCTTTCTAGTTTTTACCTAGATAGATGCTTCGAGTCTCCTAAGAGTTTATTGCCCACTAACTGGTAATATTCTTCTTAGTTTGAAGTTTGATACTTCTTGCCCAATACCCGGAAGAAATACCCCTGTTTTTCCCAACAGTAGAGTCCCTAATGGATCTGATTCCCTTAGGAAGTATATCCTTGATATGTTCATCCTAACTGGTGACATATATCTTTCTCTCCCCTGCTTGAGTCTATCCTTGGTATGTTCATCCTAACCGATGACGAATATTCTCTTCTTGGTATTCTACCCAGTAAAAAGGTAGTTGTAATCCCTATTTTTGTTCCCCAGAGAGTTAATCCTTGATATGTTCATCCTAATTGATGATGGATTTCTTTCTCTTTGCGGTCTTCTACCCAGTAACCGGTAGTTGTAAATCCTGCTTTTTTGTCCCCTTCGTAGAGTTGATCCTTGATATATTCACTTTAACCAGTGGAAGATTCTCTCTCTTGGTATTATATCCAGTAATTGATAGATGTAATTCCTATTTTATCTTCTCACAGAGTCTATCCTTAATATGTTCATCTTAACCAGTGACATATTTTCTCTTTGACGGTATTCTATCCAGCATTCGATAGATGTAATTCCTACTTTTTTTGTTTAGTTGGTTTACCCTTGAGTATGTTCATCTTAACCGATGACAGGTATCCTCCTTGACAATCCCAGACAAGTCTATCCTTAATATGTTCATCCTAACCGATGATGTATTTTCTGCCCTGTTGAGTTTATCCTTGATATGTTCATCCTAACCGATGATGGATACTCTCACCCTTGGTCTTCTTCCCAGTAACTGGTAGTTGGAAATCCTATTTTTTCTGTAGTTTTCCCTAGCAAGGCTATTCTTACCCAGTAACCAGTGATGAATATTCCCTTCTGTTGGTTCCCAGCGAGTCATCCTTGATATGTTCATCCTAATCGATGACGGGCTGTCAGATCTTTATTATCTCCTTACCCAGTAATAGATAGTGAATAATAGATTTCTGCTCCTCCTGTGTTGAAGTTTATCTTCCCCAGTTGAGTTGAATGCGCATTTCTTTAGTGAAACCGCTTTTCCCTTGCATGAGTCAAGTACTTCAGTTTTATCCTGACTTACTCGTATCCCCTGCAGATGTTGTTGTTCCCAGGATGAGTCTTTCCATTTTATATGGATGTCCTTGAATGCTCAGACAGTTTTAAGTCGTAGCTTGGCCTACGCGTAACCTCTTTTACCCCCCAGAGTCTCGGCCTCCCCAGTGAGTTTTCCGTAAGGAATGCATTTTACTCCTACGGACTTTCAGTCTCTCTGACTTCTTTTTCCTTTGTGGAAATATTTCCCCACAAAGAATTTACTTTTACATTCATATCATATGCATCATGAGGTCTCTTAGGGACCAAAATTTGTTTCTATATGTTTTTATTTAAGCCCATTCTACTGAGTCGACATGAAGATTTTAACCTTCGCCTCCTCAGTTAGAATGCCCTTAAATAAGGGCAGCTGTAAGACCCCAATTTTGACCCTAAGATCCCTCATGCAATTTCATCATAAGCATTAGCATTGGTATCATACCTTGGCATCCTCCTTACCCCTCTTTCATTGGGTTTATTTTGGGAGAGATCACCAAGCACTATGTGATTGTATCATACTTGTATTTTATCATTTCACTAACCAAAATACCAAAAATATGTCTTTGCATTTGCCTAACTCTTTTATAGGTAGGGAATGATCTCCATTGATCTATCAAGTTCACATCTAGAGTTTGAGACCCTCATGACAAAGAGCACAATCATGGATTGATCCAACAATGGTTATGAGCATCATATATGAGTTCCATTGATCTCTACATATTATATTGATCAAGTTTTCTTCAAGAGTTTGAGGGTAATTTGCCTTGGAAACCCTAGTTTGACTGGGTATCTTGAGTAACTTCTCCAACAAGCTATCTCATTAATTGATCAAATTTCTTAAGGGACACTTAAAAATTCATCATCTTATGCATATATGATCCACCATGAGCCTAGAAAGTCAAGAGAATTGAAGGTTAGCAAGTTGGTTGATGGTGGTTTGCCAGATGAATTCATCTGATCAAAATCGGGTCTCCCTAGACCCTATCTCCTACAATTTTCACCATATGAAAATGATTCCAAGATAAAACTTACTCTAAATGACATTCCAAACAACTTTAATGTTGACACCTAGAGCTAGTTTTTCTTGGAAAATCATTTTCTATGTTGAAACATTATAGGTCATTTTGCCTAAACCCTAATTTGAAAGTCAACTTCCCAAGGCCATAACTCACTCAATTTTAACGAGATGAAATATTTAAAGGTTTAACAACCAAATTCAAGATGTCTACTTCAACTTTTATGTTTGGAGTGAGAGCTATTTCAACTTTTATAAGCATGTGATATGAGGTTACATTATAGGTCATTTTTGAACGATATCATTGATCAAGTGATTTTTCCAAACTTCAAAAATGCATAACTCTATCATTTCAAATCCAAATGACATGAAATTGGTGATCATTTTGAAGTTCTTTTAGATAGATACAACTTTGATGAAGACACTTTTCTCATTTGAATCTCACATAAAAAGTTAAGCAAGGTGGAATATTGAGACATATGGCTTGACACTTAGAAAAAATTTCAATATGTTAAAATTTCCAAACTCCCACCTCAAAATTCTTCAAGTTCCAAGCTCCAAATGGAAACGTGTTGAACATGAAAGTTGTTCCTCTTGATCTAACCTTTCCAAAAAGCCCAAATTCATCAATTTTGGACAAGAAATGAATAGGATGCGCATGGCTTGAACATGATATCATCATTTGGCAAGATTGAACTTCAAACATCCATGCACAATTGCCTAGCATTCCAACATGACTTCAGCCTTGCTTACATTCAATTATGGATCAGATAGAGTGATTTCATGGGCCTGCATACGCCCATGCACTCATGCATCACACGTTGCTAATTTTGGAAGTTCATTTCAAGTGTGCAAATATCAACTGAATTGGCTATAAATAGAGCTCCATATGCTCAGAATTTCACACATTCGCGCCAACTTTGATCCCAAACCTCTAACCCTCACATTCCAAAGGATAATCTTGAGAATTTCACTTGAAATTGAGTTTGAATTCTCACTGTTTTGAGATACAAAACTTCAGGGATCCAAGACCTTTTGAGCATTCAATTCTTCTTCTGCAAGCATTTGGAGTGAGATCAAGCACGAGCCAAGGCAAGAACAGCTGAATCCAGACCTACATTGAAGGTATTTTCTAGAAATTTTAATATCTTCGATTCTCTCTAAATCTTGCTCTATTCTCTTGATTCCTTGGTTCTCTGAAGTCATACCAATGTAGGCAAGAAGATTGAGTTGCTTTAGGGCCAAATCGAAGCAACTCAGTTCATGTACCTCGAATTTCAACTACATATATCTCTCAATATACTTAGAGTTAGGATAAATTAAGGTCAGATTCGTGCTCAATGCCATTTTTACTTTGAAATCATGTCCTTATTTTTAATTTTGGTGATGGTTGTGACTGAACCAGTCCGACGAGGCTCGCCTGAGAAGGAGACTGGAGTTGTAGCTCCGGTGGTGAGTTGGCGTGTTCAGAGCCACATGATCCTTTTGAAATGGAATAATCTTGTGCGTTGGTTTGAATTACCTTTCCTGTGGTGTGCTGACTCAGGCGTATCGTGGATTGCGCGCTTGTGACCACTTGATCTGCCACCTCAATTAATGAGGGAGATCAAGTGGTCCACGTTTTTTCTGATCATTTAATTTTCATTTTAATCCTTTTATTTTCATTAATTCTTATTAATATTAATATTGATCCAAAAAATATGAGAGTTTCACCAATTTTTTTATAAATAATTTCCTCTTTCATATTCTGAATTAAAATTATTTTTGGATCATTATTAATATTTTTCATGATTTAATTGATTTTTCATTTTTTTAATTGTTTAAAAATACTTTTGAATGTCCAAAAATTATGAAATTTTTTCTGCAAGGTCCTTTGACCTTGTTTGACCTATGATAAATCTCATGGCCATTTCTTTGGTGTTTTGATGAGGTTTTAGGAATTGGACAAACCATATTTAATTTAAATGCCTTATTTTAGTATTTTTTTTAATTTGAATAAATGTCAAATAATTTTGTTGACCAATTGTGATGACTTGTTGGTGTTTGACTATTATTGTTGGGCCTTGGTCAAAGTTGATTTGACTTTGTTGAATTAATATCATTGGATTTAGGGGATTGATGGAATGTATATTCCATCTTCCAAAATGAATGAATGATATTAATTTGGTAAAAGTCCTCATTTGACCAATTTGTGTTTTCACCTATTCCTCTCCCACTTCATCTTATTCCCCTTCTTCATTCATTCATTTCATTTGGTCTATGATATCTCAAAATCCTAAGGCTAGTTGATTGAAAAATTAACATGAGTATGGATGAGATTAGGCCACACCTTTTGCATATTCTTTTTGTGTGTGGTATGTTTCATGAGCATAGTCTATTATACTATGTCTCTAACATGCATTAACACCAAAATTCTATTGCCCGACCTCAAATAGTTGTGACTTCTACATAAGTCCAATTACGATTGCTTAACATAGCACTAAATTTGTCACACAAAAGGCATAAGCATTCTAGTTAGTGAGATTGTAAGTCTCCCCTCTTTCATGATATTGTGTGGAAACTTGGCCTTATTTCCTTCCTTTGGAAGATGTTTTGGCTCAAGGATTCATGCTTGTGATAAGTGGGTTGAGTGTTCTCCAAAGAATGTCTTAAAATGAAAAGCAAAAGCAAAACAATACTAACTTCTAACCTATTAACTACTAACATTTAAATTCAAGCCATTTACCTTAATGCAATTTACTTTTAGCATTTTATTTCATTTGCCATTGTTCATATCATTCTAATTGTTTATGTTAATGCAATTTTCACTTTGTCCACTTGGACCATATTGTGTGATATATTTTTTTGTGTATACTTTGCTTATTTGTGTGGTCTTTGACCATTAATGTACATAATAACAACAAAAAACCCTAAAAAACTTTTGTGTGGACTGTTGGCTTGATCTTGGACAAATGGACTTAGAATCTAGGCAACCTTCCTATGCTAAAGGACTTAGCCAATGCCAACTTATTGTGAAACCAAGTGCTTACAATTTGAAACTTCATCTGATACATCATTCAAGATCTCTCTAAGTTCATCTGCAACATGATCATTGTGAAGTTGTTATTTTGAACATATGACTTGTGAACTTCATCTGTTACATGGGCTACTTTGAGGAAGATCATGGAATGGATAAGCTTGGATGTGACCATCTTTATTTGATGCCTTGCTCTTCAAGATAATATAATTGTGAATTTGTGCGTTGCTTGATTCTAAAAGTCCAAGGGAATTCTGGGTTTCTATTGACATTCTTTTCCATTGGATTGCTACCCATTTGGTCAGATCTTTTCAACTCTAAACTTTTAATTTTGTGCGTAAGATAGTCTCTTCATCTTCTCCCCATTTCTTTAATTTCAAAATCTCTCCCCCCTTTTCAAAATCTTCTTTGATTGAACCTATTTTGTTCTAAACTTTGACCACTTTGTAAAAAGATAGAAACTTTGGCCTTATGCCATTGCATTTTCAAACTTCTTTTGTTAATCAAACTTGTAAATAGACTTAACTATACTTGACTTAAACTTTCAAAAAGCCAAAAAGAACTAACTCATTCAAACCATTTTTAGGCCTTTGTGCCTTTCAAACTTAATTTTTGTTAAAAGCAATGCATCCATTTTGAAATTTGTATCACAAACTACGAGGTTTTGATCCCACATTTTTATGTTGGTACGTAGGCACAAGACCAAAGGTCTTGTCAAACACAAAAATATAACTAATGAATTCTTTTCTCATCCCCCCATTCTATTTATTTGTAAACATCACTTTATACCAAGTACATATGCACACAAAAAGGGCTCCCTAGGAGTACTGTCATACCCCGATTTTGGTCTTGAATTTTTTTCATTTTTTCATCTTTTATTTGGCACGTGGCCTAAAGTTCATTTGCATACATTCATGACCAAAGGCAACCGTCCATTCCCAAATCCATATTTTTTTATAAACATTGGTCATTATCTAGGCTTTTTGATCATGGTGTTTCTGATTATAAAATGGATTCTAATTATTTGACTTTTTAATTTTCAATTTGATTTTAATTTCAAATTAAGTCTAATTCCAAATTTCAGTTTAATCTTAATTGTGTTTTTACTAATGATTCGAACTCTAATTGATTTTAATTTCCAAATAAATGTTAGAGTTGATATCAAAGTAATTTTAACAAATTATAGATTAATTTGATTTTAATTGGTTTTATTGGTTTTTTTGATTTTAAATTGACATTTAGATGAGTCCTAGATTATTTCTAAAATCCATATCCATTTCTATAACCACAAACTCATTTCATTTAAACCAAGTTACAACCATTCTTTTTATTATTTACAATCACTTCAATCAAGTTCAAACTACAACCATAACCATACAATTCATTCAAGCTTTCAAACCTTCATTCAATATATCCAATTCCAGTCAATACAATTCAATAAACATTCATTACATAATCCCATTCATTCAATTAACTTTCAATACACAATCTAAACCAATTCTAGCAACCACACATTTCCAGACATACTTAATTTCCCATGACAACAAGCATTCATAGCAAGCCAAACTCCAAAGCACTCACAAGCATATAACCATACATTATCATGTAGCAGACCACACTTCATTACAAATCACGATTACAAGCAAAGCATCATCGCTAACAGCCCTGTCATAACTCACAGCCAAAACTAACCATTTAACATGCTAACTACTGACATCATATGTGATCATTTTCGCAACATTAGTATCACACCATGTCCATTTAACATTCAAGCATAACAATGCATCACATCCATATCCTACAACACTAGCTAGCAGCAGCTGAACCAACAATTCATTGCAGTTCATATCATTCATCAAAACACTAACAGTTAACAATTACACAGATGCATAGTAGCCCAATTTCAAGCACAATTTCAAATGTTTCCATTACAATTCTAATTTACAAGCACACATTAAGAAAACACAAATACAACAGAATTTAATACATTGAGGGTCATTGTAGCTATCCAAAGCATTGAAGATTTTTACAGGTTCCAAAACCCCTTATAGTCAGCTACATGTAGTGTTCTAAATCGAGCTCTTTACTTCAAGATAAGAGTTTGCTTCAGATTTGAATACGCTCTCCGCCATGTCCATGTTTTACAACTCGAGCCACCAACCTACCAAATCGATCAAAGAAGCGAAATGTCAAAATGAATATTCAAGCAAGGCTTACTTCAAGAGTTTTCAAGTCAAGTTTCAGATAAGAGAGGCTTATTCGCAAGAACTTCCTCACTGTGGTCTGAAGTAGGTCTTACCAACTATGTTGCAGCCTATTGCACCGGTCTCCTGTGGGCTCATCGCGTTCTCAAAACTTTTGAAATGGATGGTTCAATGAAGACGCTATATGTCGAATGCATTTTGATGTATACTTCAAAAATAACCTTCGGTTATGAAAAACAAAACATTGCAGCAATTGCAATCCTCCATGGGAATAGTCCATAACTTTCCAATTCATCACCATCCAAATGCCATGACCCTGCTGGAAAAACAACCATGACAGTAACCTCACACCACACCTAACAGGAACAGAAACAAAGATGTTAGGGAGAAGCAAATGAAGAACAGTCACACGCAAGGAATTGGAGAAGAAGAAATTTTTAACAGAATATCAAAACATTTTTACTCAATTGCTTCATCATGAAATAGCAGAAAATTCAAAATATCATAACAATCCATCAAAAATTTCAACATAATTTAAGCCAGTATCCCAAAGTCCATACCATAGATACCAGTAGATGGATCATATTTGATTCAAAGATCAATATGCTCATGGATTCCAAAACCAAAGCATCCAATTAAAATTCACATCAAATCCCAATTCCAATCTTAACAGCATTGCATCAAGCCAATAATGCACTATTACCTGCCAGGTTCATGCCACAACAAGTTAGAACACATGCTGCCAACTCAGGCCATTTTCCCTGTTTGCCTTGCTACACCATGCCTAGCATCCTTCAGCTTGCAAGCCAATAAACCATCATGTAGCCTGCAGCTAATGTACCTCAAAAACAACATGATGTAAAGCAAGACCTGCAGACACATGCCAAACAGTCGTGCATTAATCAGGGCCATGTATTTGAGCATACCATGAACCAAACTTGAGCCACAATTCAAACAGATAAAGGCAAACATTTCAAGCTGCAACAGGACATGGTCAGTTCACACCACAAGTATACTCAAAAACCTGCAAAACGATAGACATCAACAAGATACAACATCATTTCCATGCCAACATCAATCCATAACAGGATGCTCAAAATCATGAAGTCTGTGAACCGAGTGTTACTCATGCTTTAACCAATCTTCACTGCAGTAAAAAACGCAAGATAAATTAGACAAAGCAGTAAATTCAAAAAGATGCCCAAAAGAGAGTTGAGACAAAATTCAAAGAAAAAGCATAGGTTCAGGTTACCTTTTCCAAATCCAAGCATCAAAAAGACCGATCCAAACTCAGTCCACCGGAAGGAATTGGCAGATACCTATTTCAATCTACCATACAACAACCCCAAACCCTAATTTGTTGGACATAAAAAGGAAGGAGGCGGACAAGAGAAAGGAGACTAAATTTCGGAGGCGAGGAAAACCCAGAAAAGAAACGAAAAACTCAAAGGCTTGCAAGCTCACCGCCACCGCAGGAATCATCGCCGAAAGGTGAATTTTTATCCGTTTAAATCTCGTTAAAGCTTTTGTTTCTGGTTGCATGTAGAGTGAAGGTTCGTGGTTGAGGTTGAGACGGAGAGATGGCCGTTTGAGGCTTAGATTTAGAATGATTGAGAGGGAGAGAAGCGAGATTGAGAGCGGTAGAGAACGACGAGATTGGGTGAGTTTGTGGTCGAGAGTGACGAGAGGATGGAGGATGAGAGTGAGGACGATGAGGGATTTTCTCGTTACTGTACCTCACATCTTCTCACTTTATTTCTTTTTTTATTTATTTAAGAAAAACAAATATTTAAACCATAAAGATTTTACGTTTAGTCTTCCTGTGTTTTTTATTTAATAGTGTATATTAATGTATTTTTTTGGTATTCCCAATCCATTAGCCTCTGGAACCCAACAGCCAGGCGGCTGGGTTTATTTTCTTGGATGTTTCCACTTTTAATTGGTAGTCCAACAGACTATTTTATCTTGGTTTTATTTTTAATTTTAATTTTAATCTATTCTGGTTTACTTATTCAAATTAGCATTATGATAGCAAATGACCACAAGTGGCCTAGTGGAAAGAGAGCAATTCCACTTTTTTTTAGTGTGAGGGGTTCGATACTTGGGGATAGCAAATCTTCATGTTTCTATTTGTTATACTTACTATTTTATTTAATTTTGTATATAACTTCTACTATTTATTTTATTTTAAATTTTTATCAATTTAATTTAATCAATATTTAGTTGTTTGTATCTTTAAATGTTTACCTTTTAGATTTAATTAATGGTTGAATTTCCGATATTATTTTATTCGATTAGTCGATTTTTGTGTGTTAACTAATTTAGTTAGGTTATTAGTACCCATATCTATACTTTTACACGTGTAAATAATCATACTCAAATTTCACTCGATTTCAAAATCAATTTCAACTTTCCTCAATTTCAAAATACATTCCAAAAATAAATGTGAATCATTTCAAGATCATTTCACAAATCAAACATAATATTCAAACCCTTTTCTAAAACGTGAAGAAAAAGATTATCCTGGATGGAATATCCAGTTATAATCCCGAATATTAGGCTCAAGCTGTAAGAGCTTGCAAGCCATAAATATTTGTCTTCCCTTCTACACTCTAATATTCAAATCGTTTTCTAATTAAAACGTGAAGAAAAATATTATCCCGGATGGAATATCCAGTTATAATCCCGAATATTAGGCTCAAGCTGTAAGAGCTTGCAAGCCATAAATATTCGTCTTCCCTTCTACACTCTAATATTCAAATCGTTTTCTAATTAAAACATGAAGAAAAAGATTATCTTGGATGGAATATCCAGTTATAATCCAGAATATTAGGCTCAAGCTGTAAGAGCTTGCAAGCCATAAATATTCGTCTTCCCTCCAAAACATTCGTAAATATTCTAATCATTTTCTTAACAATAATGGGAAAGAAACAGATTGCCTGGGTGGAATGTCCAGACGTAGTCCCGAGTACTAGACCCAAGCTGTAAGAGCTTGCAAGTCATAAGTGCTCGTCTTTCAAACTCCAAAATACTTAATTCCTATCTTAACCTCTTTCAATAAACATGGAAATGGAATATGGTGTATACCGTGCACTCCTGAGATTAAGATTCGAGGCGGATGCGTCGCCTATCTTAACTCTCGCCATCGTTTAAAATTGTCAATGTGGTTTCTTCAAACCCTTTCTCAATCAAACCTAAAAATACTTAATCTCTATTAAATACTTTTGCCAATGAAGATGGAAATGGAACATGGTGTATACCGTGCACTCCTGAGGCTAGGATTCAAGATGTATATCTCGCTCATCCAAGCTCTCGCCATCACTCAAAATATATCCAACCAGTCAAACTCTTTTTCGCCGTCGTGTGACTAATCAAAGAACCTTTTTCATAAATGAAAGATATATTGTCTTAAGTGATACAAAACAATGTTTCGGCCACGATTATTGAGTCGAGATAAGTGACGCTTTTCCGAATGTAGATTTATAAATCCGTTCGATGTGTGGTATGCGTCCACTCCTCATCTATTTTGGGTAAAATAATGTTTTCGTCGGTTAATACAGTATAGCTTTAGCTAAAATCGATCAACAAACAAACATTTTTCTACCCAGAACTACGTAAGCCTTGATTTCTCTTTTGAGATACGTAGGAGCAGGATTTTTAAATCTTGTCAGGCCCACTAATAAAAAACTTAGGTTTAGTCCTTCGTCAAAAATCCAAAAAACATTCTCTTCTCATCCTTTCTTTCTTTCCCACCTAATAATTCGAAAAGCCTGATATTTTAACTAACACTAACGCACACAACTAACTTAATGGTTCCCGTTGAGTACAACGGACGTGAGGGGTGCTAATACCTTCCCCTTGCTTAATCCACTCCCGAACCCTGATATTGGTTGCGATGCCCATATCTTATCCTTTCTTTTGTCTTGGGTTTTATCGATATTTCCCCTTTCCTTTTTAGGAATAAATAAAGTTCGGTGGCGACTCTGTTCGGTCCATCATTGTGAGCGTGCGATCGCGCTTCGCTTTGTAGTCGTATCCCCATTTTTTCGAGGTGCGACAGATGGCGACTCTGCTGGGGAATCAGCATCCCTAAGTAAGTCAAGCCTAGTTAGGTCGTTTGTGTGCCTTTGTTTGTTTACCTATGTGGCTTTTCTTTATTGTTTTTACTATCTCTATTGTCATATTGATATGAATCTGTTGTATTGGTTCGATTATGGTTTGGTACTTGGATACTCTGATTGCAAACCTTGTGGGAAAGACTTTTTACCCGAGTCTCGAGTAAAAACATAAGATAGGACGAGGTTGAGTAGTGCGGGTCCGCGAGATGTATTTCTCGTTGGGTCGGTACGAGAACCTTACTTAGAGTAGATTCTTGAGAGGATGTTATCGCTCGGCAAGTAAGTCGCCGTAAGCTTCGATATTTTCTTTAGGATCCATGACTCTGAGAACCATTTGTAGAACCTTAGTTCTTTGTCCAACTAGGAAAGATGGTTGCGTAGTGTGGGTCTACGAGATGAATTTCTCGTTGGATCGATGCCAGAACCTCACTTAGAGTAGATTCTTTGGATGGAGTTGATGCCCGACAAGTAAGTTGCCGCAGGTAGCAAACAGTCTAATGGATCCATGACTCTAGGAACCTTTGTAACCCTAGATCATACCCAGTGAGAACCTATTCTTGGAGAGCAATCTGATTCATCAGTACCTCAGACTTTTGAACCCGTGTATTGAGGGAAAAAAACAAATATGCATGGCTTGCATTGCATTCATTCACATTTCATTGCATCTGCATCTCATCATAACGCATGTCATTTTCCAGACAAAATACAAAAAAAAACTCATCCATCATTTGTCCATGATCAGCAAAGTGATTCCTGACACACGTTTAGAACAAAGAACCATGTCTCAAGAGATGATGGACGAGCTAAGGAAAAGTCAAGAAGCATTGAAGAAGGAACTTAATCTTTTAAAGAGCCAAATGAGATGGGTCTTGGAAACCCTGCAAGTCTTGTTGAGAAAAAAGGGTCACCCAATATACACTGCTACAACAAAGAGAGCTACTACTCCACATCCATCTAGTGTTACCTCAAGTCAAGGGAAATTCCATGTGGAAGCTCCTCATCTACCGGCATATGACCCTCCCTCAAGACGTCATCATCAACATCCTCTGGCTATTCCTCCTCAAAATCACCGAAGTCAGGTTCAGAACAAAAATCAGAATCAGAACAAGAGGAACAAAAATCACAATGACCAAATTCCAGTGCCATATAGCAAGCTCTACCCACAACTAATCCAGAATGCTTTGGTGACCCCTCGAGCTCTCACACCTGTGTCACCATACCTACCATGGTACAATCCAAATGCAACATGTGAATTCCATAAAGGGGCATTGGGACATGACTTGGATTCTTGCTTAGCGCTGAAAGCCTTGGTACGAGAACTGATTAACAAAAAGAGCTTAGTTTTTGAAGAAGATCACCCGAAGGTCAAGTGCGAATACCATACTGGAACAATGGGGCATTCCATCGAGGAATGCAAGAGTTTTAAGCTCAAGCTGCAAAGATTGATTGACATAAGGTCACCAACACTCGAGGAGGAGGACTCAGTTACATATACCTTGATTTCTGGGCCAGGTAATGAGAAAGGGAGAGGACCCTTGAAACCCCTCAAGATTTTGTTCCACAAGGAAGATGTCAGGGATGTGGCTAATGAGTTATCATTGTTTCCTGGTAAGAGCATTGAGATACCGCCTTGGATTTCCAATGTCACGATCCATACCAATGAAAGAAAAGGAGAAGTGAGTAGTGGATCCAAGAGGGTTGCGTTCAACGATGAGATTGGAGGAAAGGAATTTGAAGATCATCATGCCAATGTCAAAAAGCTTGTTGATCCCAACCTTCAAGTTTGAAGAAGTCAATTCCCTAAAGCTGGCAATCATTTGGTTGTTTCAGCATTTCTTTTGTAGTTTCCTTGCATGTTGATTGTTAATTGCTTTTAAGCATTGTTGTTTTCTTTGAATTGGTAAGATTAATGAAATGTTTATGCATCTTTTGAATTAATCCATTCGTATTCACTCGTTTTTCATTCATGCTAAAAACAAAAATACTCCTCTCATTCACTTTTGTTTATCAAACCGTTGTGTTAACAAAGATTGGAAGGAGGATGATGAAAACGAAACACCTGAAATTGTTGTGGTATGCTTTTGAGTAAAACCTTGTCATTGATGTAAGGCATTGTTTCAAATCCCCAAACACTGAAGAGATAAGGAGTTAATCCTTAGTCAACCACTTTGAGCCTAGAAGTTGGTGTTTATTTTGGATCTAAAACCCTTAATCTTAACCTGGGGCAGGGTAGTTATGTTCAGATAGTTTGATCGTGCATTCGATCTTTCAAAAATCGTCCATATGTACATCCTCCAATTAGGTTCAACCACATGATATCTTTCGCGCACATGTTGAGGTGTCGAAGAAGTTAAGAAAAGATAAAATTAGTGTTGGTTGATCCTTATACACCGATAATATGGCAGTCGACACCTTTTAAAAAAAAAAGAGAAAGATTGAAAAAAGCTCGCTAAGTCAAATACCACAAAATGACTTAGGCAAAAGTCAGGGCATCCCGATGGACCGAAAGCTTCAAAGAAGCGGTCCAGGAAAAATCAGGGATAAGGAAGATCAATCAAAAGAGGTCACTAAATCCTCAACAAAAACAAAATAAGGTGACTGTCATTCAAGGAAATCTATCTTGAACCCTCATCTTTACCATCACACCTTCAAACCCTCTTAGAAGTCGAATGCGTGTATCGAATTAGCTGAACGTAGGATCTGGAGATCATCAAGAAGAAGGGGTGGGTAAAAATAAATTTTGAGCCTTATATCCTTTTGTTTCAAAAAACCGTGAACCAGACCACGTTACAACCCTTAAAAGACCTAATTGAGACAGGGTTTATTTTGAAAGCATACTATAACAAGGTTGTGTTAACTTGACTCCAAACGATTTTTGTTAATCATTTGATGGCACCAACTTGCATACTGTGAATGACTTGATCACCATTGTGTTCTTATCAACGAATCTTTCACTGTATTTCACCCATTCATATCAATAAACTTTGAGTTCAAATTTTTGCATAAATATTGCATTAAAATTACCATTTTTTGAATGCACAATCTTATTTGCGAGTCAACACTTAGCATCAAAGAAATTCCAAATGCAGTTGAGGAAATTGATAAAGTGAAAGAAGTCCAAACAGGGGAAATCACTTTGAGCATCAGTTAATTCGAGCTAATCACCCTAAGGGTCATCTCGCCAAGAGTAATTTGTTTTAAGACTCAGACCGGGGCAAGCCACCTCAGAGCTCAATGAGTCCAACTATCCAAAGGACAGTCAATCAAGAGTCCACCATCCTAACATTTGGTTAGTCAAGTTCGGACCATTGCAAGTTTCAAACACTTGGGGCAAGCCATCTCGAGGTAGTCTCATGGCAAGTTGTTTCCAAACTCACTTTCAAGGTGAACATTTCCAAAGACCCAACAGACTGGGGCAAGAGGAGCCACAGAGGGGCAGAACCTCTTTCTTCATGCTTTCAAGCTGCTCAAACAAATTCTGCCATACGTCAACCACTATTGAGTTTAAGACGAGTGCCCGAAAATTATGCTAGCATGATTCATGAATCCTCCAAAAGGATCCCATTAGCTAAGTTGTGGCTGTCAAGCTTGATAAAATTCTCCTTTGGCAACATCTATCGCAAAATATTTGGTTGAGTTCTCGGTGTTGAGGAATCATGAGCTTCCATAAAAAGCCTTTACAAACTCCCAGTCTGCCTATTGTTAGCATTGCATATCATGATCATTCATATATCATGCATAAAAAAAATTCAAATCATGCATAGCCGAAATGTACTCCGGGCTCATTGTGCATTGACCTAGGTCTTGTTGTTGATCCTATGTCCTTTGACCTCTAATTCCAGTTTGTCTTTGGTATCCTTGAACCAACATCCGGTTTTCGCAGTCATTTTCAAGTCCAATTGTTGTTTAACTTTATTCCATTATCAGGTCATATATGAACCTGTTGTTCAAGCCATTCAGGTCATATATGAACATGTTGTTGAACTTTATTCCATTGTCAGGTCATATATGAACCTGTTGTTCAAGCCATTCAGGTCATATATGAACTTGTTGTTGAACTTTATTCCGTTATCAGGTCATATATGAACTTGTTGTTCAAGTCGTTCAGGTCATATATGAACCTGTTGTTGAACTTTATTCCTTTGTCAGGTCATATATGAATATGTTGTTCAATACTATTCAGGTCATATATGAACCTGTTGTTGAACCTTATTCCATTGTCAGGTCATATATGAACCTGTTGTTCAATACTATTCAGGTCATATATGAACTTGTTGTTGAGCTTTATTCCATTATCAGTTCATATATGAACCTGTTGTTCAAGTGCTATTCAGGTCATATATGAACCTGTTATTGAACTTTAATCCATTGTCAGGTCATATATGAACCTGTTGTTCGGCATTGTCAGGTTATATATGAACCTGTTGTTGAGCTTTATTCCAGTGTCAGGTCATATATGAACCTGTTCTGAAGAGTCTTCCTCTATGATTGTTTCAGTGTTGTCAGGTCATATATGAACCTGCTGTTGAGCTTTCATTCCAGTATTACCAGGTCATATATGAACCTGTTGATACACTCTTCTTGAATTTTTCTGAGTTTGTTAGGTCATATCTGAACCTGCTGTTAGAACTTCTTGATATTCCCCAGCATTGTCAGGTCATATATGAACCTGTTGTTGTGTTTTATTCCAGTATTGCCAGGTCATATATGAACCTGTTATAGCATTTTTTCCTCATTCGGGTTTAGTAAGTCATATGTGAACTTACTACCAAAATCTCTTTTATTCTAAGTATCGTTTATCAACTTTCACTTTGATTACTCCCCGGTGTGTGTCTGACTTTCCAAGCAGGATTGTTTTCCCCAGAAAAGTTGTTTTTTACCATTTGTCTGTCTCCCTGTGGGTCATCAGCATTCCCCACAGATTTGGTCTGTCTAGTAGCATCTCCTGTTAAGGGTCCACCATATCCCTAGCAGATAAAAATTACAAAAAAGAATCATGCATCCATGCATATCATATCATATCATATCATATCATATCATATCATATCATATCACATCATGTCATAGGGATTCAGGATCAAAATCCGGGTCTTCTTAGTATTTAACCATCTCCCACTATGATCATATGAAGAGTGTCCTGCTTCATATTCTCTAGTTGAAGATACTTAAATAGGGGCAACTGTCATACCCCGATTTTGGTCCTGAATTTTTTTCATTTTTTCATCTTGTATTTGGCACATGGCCTAAAGTTCATTTGCATACATTCATGACCAAAGGCAACCGTCCATTCCCAAATCCATATTTTTTTATAAACATTGGTCATTATCTAGGCTTTTTGATCATGGTGTTTTTTATTATAAAATGGATTCTAATTATTTGACTTTTTAATTTTCAATTTGATTTTAATTTCAAATTAAGTCTAATTCCAAATTTCAGTTTAATCTTAATTGTGTTTTTACTAATGATTCAAACTCTAATTAATTTTAATTTCCAAATAAATGTTAGAGTTGATATCAAAGTAATTTTAACAAATTATAGATTAATTTGATTTTAATTGGTTTTTTTTATTTTAAATTGACATTTAGATGAGTCCTAGATTATTTCTAAAATCCATATCCATTTCTATAACCACAAACTCATTTCATTTAAACCAAGTTACAACCATTTTTTTATTCTTTACAATCACTTCAATCAAGTTCAAACTACAACAATTACCATACAATTCATTCAAGCTTTCAAACCTTCATTCAATATATCCAATTCCAGTCAATACAATTCAATAAACATTCATTACATAATCTCATTCATTCAATTAACTTTTAATACACAATCTAAACCAATTCTAGCAACCACACATTTCCAGACATACTTAATTGCCCATGACAACAAGCATTCATAGCAAGCCAAATTCCAAAGCACTCACAAGCATATAACCATACATTATCATGTAGCAAACCATACTTCATTACAAATCACGATTACAAGCAAAGCATCATCGCTAACAGCCCTGTCATAACTCACAGCCAAAACTAACCATTTAACATGCTAACTACTGACATCATATGCAATCATTTTCGCAACATTAGTATCACACCATGTCCATTTAACATTCAAGCATAACAATGCATCACATCCATATCCTACAACGCTAGCTAGCAGCAACTGAACCAACAATTCATTGCACTTCATATCATTCATCAAAACACTAACAGTTAACAATTACACAGATGCATAGTAGCCCAATTTCAAGCACAATTTCAAATGTTTCCATTACAATTCTAATTTACAAGCACACATTAAGAAAACACAAATACAACAGAGTTTTAATACATTGAGGGTCATTGTAGCTATCCAAAGCATTGAAGATTTTTACAGGTTCTAAAACCCCTTATAGTCAACTACATGTAGTGTTCTAAATCGAGCTTTTTACTTCAAGATAAGAGTTTGCTTCAAATTTGAATACGCTCTCCGCCATGTCCATGTTTTACAACTCGAGCCACCAACCTACCAAATCGATCAAAGAAGCGAAATGTCAAAATGAATATTCAAGCAAGGCTTACTTCAAGAGTTTTCAAGTCAAGTTTCAGAGAAGAGAGGCTTATGCGCAAGAACTTCCTCACTATGGTCTGAAGTAGGTCTTACCAACTATGTTGCAGCCTACTGCACCGGTCTCCTGTTGGCTCATCGTGTTCTCAAAACTTTTGAAATGGATGGTTCAATGAAGATGCTATATGTCGAATGCATTTTGATGTATACTTCAAAAATAACCTTCGGTTATAAAGAACAAAACATTGCAGCAATTGCAATCCTCCATGGGCATAGTCCATAACTTTCCAATTCATCACCATCCAAATGCCATGACCCTGCTGGAAAAACAACCATGACAGTAACCTCACACCACACCTAACAGGAACAGAAACAAAGATGTTAGGGAGAAGCAAATGAAGAACAGTCACACGCAAGGAATTGGAGAAGAAGAAATTTTTAACAGAATATCAAAACATTTTTACTCAATTGCTTCATCATGAAATAGAAGAAAATTCAAAATATCATAACAATCCATCAAAAATTTCAACATAATTTAAGCCAGTATCCCAAAGTCTATACCATAGATACCAGTAGATTTTTCATATTTGATTCCAAGATCAATATGCTCCTGGATTCCAAAACCAAAGCATCCAATTAAAATTCACATCAAATCTCAATTCCAATCTTAACAGCATTGCATCAAGCCAATAATGCACTATTACCTGCCAGGTTCATGCCACAACAAGTTAGAACACATGCTGCCAACTCAGGCCATTTTCCCTGTTTGCCTTGCTACACCATGCCTAGCATCCTTCATCTTGCAAGCCAATAAACCATCATGTAGCCTGCAACCAATGTAGCTCAAAAACAACATGATGCAAAGCAAGACCTGCACACACATGCCAAACAGTCGCGCATTAATCAGGGCCATGTATTTGAGCATACCATGAACCAAACTTGAGCCACAATTCAAACAGATAAAGGCAAACATTTCAAGCTGCAACAGGACATGGTCAGTTCACACCACAAGTATACTCAAAAACCTGCAAAACGATAGACATCAACAAGATACAACATCATTTCCATGCCAACATCAATCCATAACAGGATGCTCAAAATCATGAAGTCTGTGAACCGAGTGTTACTCATGCTTTAACCAATCTTCACTGCAGTAAAAAACGCAAGGTAAATTAGACAAAGCAGTAAATTCAAAAAGATGCCCAAAAGAGAGTTGAGACAAAATTCAAAGAAAAAGCATAGGTTCAGGTTACCTTTTCCAAATCCAAGCATCAAAAAGACCGATCAAAACTGAGTCCACCGAAAGGAGTTGGCACATACCTGTTTCAATCTACCATACAACAACCCCAAACCCTAATTTGTTGGACATAAAAAGGAAGGATGCGGACAAGAGAAAGGAGACCAAATTTCGGAGGCGAGGAAAACCCAGAAAAGAAACGAAAAACTCAGAGGCTTGCAAGCTCACTGCCACCGCAGGAATCATCGCCGAAAGGTGAATTTTTATTCGTTTAAATCTCGTTAAAGCTTTTATTTCTGGTTGCATGTAGAGTGAAGGTTCGTGGTTGAGGTTGAGACGGAGAGATGGGCGTTTGAGGCTTAGATTTAGAATGATTGAGAGGGAGAGAAGCGAGATTGAGAGCGGTAGAGAACGACGAGATTGAGTGAGTTTGTGGTCGAGAGTGACGAGAGGATGGAGGATGAGAGTGAGGACGATGAGGGATTTTCTCGTTACTGTACCTCACATCTTCTCACTTTATTTCTTTTTTTATTTATTTAAGAAAAACAAACGTTTAAACCATAAAGATTTTACGTTTAGTCTTCCTGTATTTTTTATTTAATAGTGTATATTAATGTATTTTTTTGGTATTCCCAATCCATTAGCCTCTGGAACCCAACAGCCAGGCGGCTGGGTTTATTTTTTTGGATGTTTCCACTTTTAATTGGTAGTCCAACAGACTATTTTATCTTGGTTTTATTTTTAATTTTAATTTTAATCTATTCTGGTTTACTTATTCAAATTAGCATTAAGATAGCAAATGACCACAAGTGGCCTAGTGGAAAGAGAGCAATTCCACTCTTTTTTAGTGTGAGGGGTTCGATACTTGGGGATAGCAAATCTTCATGTTTCTATTTGTTATGCTTACTATTTTATTTAATTTTGTATATAACTTCTACTATTTATTTTATTTTAAATTTTTATCAATTTAATTTAATCAATATTTAGTTGTTTGTATCTTTAAATGTTTACCTTTTAGATTTAATTAATGGTTGAATTTCCGATATTATTTTATTCGATTAGTCGATTTTTGTGTGTTAACTAATTTAGTTAGGTTATTAGTACCCATATCTATACTTTTACACGTGTAAATAATCATACTCAAATTTCACTCGATTTCAAAATCAATTTCAACTTTCCTCAATTTCAAAATACATTCCAAAAATAAATGTGAATCATTTCAATATCATTTCACAAATCAAACATAATATTCAAACCCTTTTCTAAAACGTGAAGAAAAAGATTATCCTGGATGGAATATCCAGTTATAATCCCGAATATTAGGCTCATGTTGTAAGAGCTTGCAAGCCATAAATATTCGTCTTCCCTTCTACACTCTAATATTCAAATTGTTTTCTAATTAAAACGTGAAGAAAAAGATTATCCCGGATGGAATATCCAGTTATAATCCCGAATATTAGGCTCAAGCTGTAAGAACTTGCAAGCCATAAATATTCGTCTTCCCTTCTACACTCTAATATTCAAATCGTTTTCTAATTAAAACGTGAAGAAAAAGATTATCCTGGATGGAATATCCAGTTATAATCCCGAATATTAGGATCAAGCTGTAAGAGCTTGCAGGCCATAAATATTTGTCTTCCCTCCAAAACATTCGTAAATATTCGAATCATTTTCTTAACAATAATGGGAAAGAAACAGACTGCCTGGGTGGAATGTCCAGACGTAGTCCCGAGTACTAGACCCAAGAGAGCTTGCAAGTCATAAGTGCTCGTCTTTCAAACTCCAAAATACTTAATTCCTATCTTAACCTTTTTCAATAAAGATGGAAATGGAACATGGTGTATACCGTGCACTCCTGAGATTAAGATTCGAGGCGGATGCCTCGCCTATCTTAACTCTCGCCATCGTTTAAAATTGTCAATGTGGTTTCTTCAAACCCTTTCTCAATCAAACCTAAAAATACTTAATCTCTATTAAATACTTTTGCCAATGAAGATGGAAATGGAACATGGTGTATACCGTGCACTCCTGAGGCTAGGATTCGAGATGTATATCTCGCTTATCCAAGCTCTCGCCATCACTCAAAATATATCCAACCAGTCAAACTCTTTTTCGCCGCCGTGCGACTAATCAAAGAACCTTTTTCATAAATGAAAGATATATTGTCTTAAGTGATACAAAACAATGTTTCGGCCATGATTGTTGAGTCGAGATAAGTGACGCTTTTCCGAATGTAGATTTATAAATTCGTTCGATGTGTGGTATGCGTCCACTCCTCATCTGTTTTGGGTAAAATAATGTTTTCGTCGGTTAATACAGTATATCTTTCGCTAAAATCGACCAACAAACAAACATTTTTCTACCCAGAACTACGTAAGCCTTGATTTCTCTTTTGAGATACGTAGGAGCAGGATTTTTAAATCTTGTCAGGCCCACTAATAAAAAACTTAGGTTTAGTCCTTCGTCAAAAATCCAAAAAACATTCTCTTCTCATCCTTTCTTTCTTTCCCACCTAATAATTCGAAAAGCCTGATATTTCAACTAACACAAACGCACACAACTAACCTAATGGTTCCCGTTGAGTACAACGGACGTGAGGGGTGCTAATACCTTCCCCTTGCGTAATCGACTCCCGAACCCTAATATTGGTTGCGATGACCATATCTTATCCTTTCTTTTGTCTTGGGTTTTATCGATATTTCCCCTTTCCTTTTTAGGAATAAATAAAGTTCGGTGGCGACTCTGTTCGGTCCATCATTGCGAGCGTGCGGTCGCGCTTCGCTTTGTAGTCTTATCCCCATTTTTTCGAGGTGCGACAAGTACCTATGACACTTTGGGTGCTAACACCTTCCCTCTGTGTAACCAACCCCCTTACCTGTAATCTCTGATTTTTTATTAGTTTTGATTTGAAAACTTCTTATTTTTTGGGTTTTGTTCGTACTTTTTCCCTTTTCCCTTGGAAACAATAAAAGCGCGGTGGCGACTCTTGTTATTTGATCTCTAGCTTATCCATAGCTTGATGATCATGAATTTACCGCTACAACCTCTTCAGAATTTAACTTCTTCAGAGTCTGGTCTTTAACTCCCGATCCATCATATTTTGTTCTTTAAGCTTCTCTTTGGATGTTAATAGTCAGAACCAATACTTGGATTCTATATAAAATTTTAGTCTATGGTCCTGCACACTTGAACAAATATTAGTATACCCAATTGTCCTTTAAATACTTTGTTATATTCAAAACCTAAGGAATGTGGAACAAACCAATTTTATTTCAACAATAACTACTTCAAGTAACTTCAAGACTTCTTCACTACCTCCATTATTGCTTTATTTATTCATTGTTGAAAATGGGTAATTGGTTTGCATGCTTTTTCCAAATTAATTTTTTGCACCCAAATGCGTCCCTATTATCTCCTAAGAATTTTGAAAGAAATTTATCTTCGATATGGTCAAGGAGTTACTTATAATGAACGATTTATGAATTCATCCCGTAAAAAAACATACTTAAAGTGTGATGGGAGTTCCTTGAGTTCTGATGATTCTTGTTTATGAACCTCTTCAATGGTATTTTCTGTGGCTAACTCTACAATTTTTGTTTTGATCTTCTTTTTCTTCTTAAAAAACTAAAAAAATATATCTTTTATATGTTAATTTCGGTGTTTATTTTAGTCCTTTAACTTAAAAATGTTCATATTAGTCTCTTAACTCTTTAAAATGTATCATGTGAGTCATTTTCGTCTAACTAGTGACTAATTTAGCGATAATTTTTTGAATTTTTCCGATAATTAGATGAAATAGACTAACATGATACGTTTTGAAGAGTTAATGGATCAATATAAACTCTTTTTTTAAATTAAAAAACTAAAATAAATTCAAGATTAACATACCAGACCAAAAATAATATTAAATCTAAAACAAAATTAACTTGATCGATATTAAATTTAAAACAAGATTAACTTCATCTATCAATATAAGGTATTATCATGGACCTATTTAAATATCTTTCAAAAAGAGATTGAGTGTAAAAAGTTAAAGTCAATTTAGATTTTTATTCAAAAGAATCTCAAATTTCATAATCTATAAAAAAAAATCAATTAGATTGAATAAATCTATTTTAATATTAGTTCCTCCATTTTAACAAAATAATTTTAAATATAATATAATTATTTTTTAATTGTACCATTTAATTATTAACATGTTCTCTACTTCTAACAAGTTGATAAAATTAATTTAATAAAAATGTAATATTTTTTAACAACTCTATTCTATTCTATTATATATATATATATATATATATATATATATATATATATATATATATATATATATATATATATATATATATATATATATATATATATATATATATATATAGAGAGAGAGAGAGAGAGAGAGAGAGAGAGAGAGAGAGAGAGAGAGAGAGAGAGAGAGAGAGAGAGAGAGAGAGAGAGAGAGAGAGAGAGAGAGAGAGAGAGAGAGATATATATATATATATATATATATATATATATGTGTGTGTGTGTGTGTGCGCGCGCGCTCGCGCATTAGACACTTTTAGTAAGGGAAGGAATGAGATAGAGAATGAAGAATAAGGATTGTTATTATCGAATATGATTATATAAAAATTGAATTACAAATGCATATATATATATATATATATATATATATATATATATATATATATATATATATATATATATATATATATATATATATATATATATATATATATATATATATATATATAAAAGTAACTAACTTCTAAGCCTAGTAACTAATTTGAGTCTAGACTTGGGTTACACAACTTGGATTATCTCTTAACATACCCCCTTATAATCCAAGTTACTAAGCACTAGCTAATCACAATAGATCTGAATTATTCCTAATTTCTTTCTCAAATTTAGGAATTATTGGATCTTCAATCCTTTGGTGAAAATTTCGGTCAACCGTGCTTCACTCGAGCAATGCAATACTTTAAGTTCACCCTGGTTTACCTTCTCCTTTAGGAAATGAAACCTAACCTCAATGTGCTTACTTCTCCCATGCAAAACCGGATTCTTTGTGATATTAATGGCTGACTTGTTGTCGAAATGCAACACCATAGGTTTCTTCACTCTGACCTCCATCTTTTCTAGCACGGATCTGATCCAAATTGATTGACACACAACATATGACCATGCTATATATTCAGCCTCACATCATGATAATGCCACCACAAGCTGCTTTCTTGATCACCATGAGATTGGGGTACCAAATACTTGAAAAAAGTAACATGCTGTGCCTATTCGATCTTCCTTGTCTCTAAACCAATCAACATATGAATAGTAATTAATCACAACTTCTTTGCTTTCAGGATCTCGTGGAAATAGAATTCCATAGTTTGTCGATCCTTTTAAGTATCTCAAAATTCTTCTTGCATCCTTCATGCGTGTCACCCTTGGTTTACTCATGTATATGCTCACTAATACGACAGAGAAATTGTATCAGGTCAACTATTGAACACATATCTCAGAGATCCGATAATTTGTTTGAGCAAAGTGACATCGACTTTGTCTTCCTCTCCATGCTTCTCCAACTTCAAATTTGGTTCGATAGGTGAGGATGCAGGATTCGAGTCTTCATCCTGAATATCTTGAGTATCTCTTTGACATGCTTTATTTAATGTAGCACCATACCTTTCTTCGACGTTTGAAATTCCATGCCTAGGAAGTACGTTAACTTTACCAGATCTGAAATTTTAAATTCTTTCTTCATCAGCTCTTTGAACTTCGACAAGTTCTCTAAGCTATTTCTAATTATTAAAAAGTCATCGACATATAATAAGATAAGTGTTATATCTTGTTCCAAAATCTAAACATAGACACCATGCTCAATTTGTATTTGATGAATCCCAATTCGACCAAGTATGAGTCGATCTTCTTGTTATATGCCATAGGTGCTTGCTTTAGATCATAGAGGTCTTTGTACAACTTGTACACTTTCCTTGCTTCCTCCTGTATTACAAATCCATGAGGTTGTGTGACATATACCTCTTCATCTAGAGGACCATTCAAAAATGATAATTTCACATCTAAGTGAAATGTCTACCAACCTTGCTTACATGCCAAGGCTACCACCAACCGAACAGTCTCCAATCTTGCTATTGGTGTATATACTTCTGAGTAGTCATTCCTGCTCTCTAAAGAAATATTCGAGCTACTAATCTTGACTTATGTCTTGCTATCGACCCATCAACATTATGGTTCAGCTTGAACACCCACTTTACTTCGATAGCTTTTGTGTGTGTCGATAATTCGACTAGCTCCCATGTATTGTTTCTTTCGACCGCTTATAACTCTTCAACCATAGATGACTTCCATTGTTTATTCTTTAAATCCTCGCTATACTTGATTGGTTTATCACCTACACGTAAATAAAAATGAACTAATTCTCCATCTGTGGTGACTTCATCATTACCAACCATTTCATAGTCTTGAAGCCTTGCTGGAAGAACTCTGGTTCTTTGAGGTCTTCGGCTTGTGCTAGACACACCCTCTCGATTGTCTGCTCTGACTTTGGCAGTGACTGGAACATTATCGACTGGAATTTCTTTGTGCTCACTACTTTCTTCATCAACTTCATATCCCATCTATGGCTTGTTAGTCACATCACCTAAATTGTAATCCCAGGACGAGTTCTCAATCTTATTATTCATTAGATTGAATAACCTGTATATTTAAGTCTTATGATATCCTACAAGAATTATAAGTCACTTTTATCATTAAGCTTCCTTCTTCTTGCATCAAGAACATGCTTGTAGCAAATAGAGCCAAACACCTTCAAATGACTCACTGATGGTCGTTTTCCACTCCATACTTCTTCAGGAACCTAGTTCTTCATCTTCTTGGTAAATCACCTATTCAGAATTTAAACAACAATAGTGACAACTTCACCCCATAAGGATTTTGGAAAATTCTTCTTCTTACACATGCATCTCGCCATATCCAATATCGACATGTTTCTTCTTTATCGCTATTCCATTATGTCGAGGCGTGTAAGGAGCAGTTACCAAATGATCAATACCATGTTCTACACATAACTCTTCAAATATATTGGATATATATTCTCCACCTCCATCCGTTCGCAGAACATTGATCTTCTTTTCACTCTGGTTTCCGACAAGCATTTTGAATCTCTTAAAGATTGAAAATACTTCATCTTTGCACCTGATCACATAGATCTAAACCTTTCGACTATACTCATAGAAAAATGAGATAAAATACATGTTTCCACCAATGGTATTATCCTCGAACGGGCCACATACATCTGAATGTACTACTTCTAGTATGCAAGAGGATCTCATTGACATAGTCGAAACGAAAGACTTTCTAGATTGCTTCCTTACTAAGCAACCTTCATAGAGTTTGTCGAGCATCTCAAAAATTGGTATACTAGTTACCATATCTTGAGTAATCAGTTGTTTGAGTGACCTAAAATTCAAGTGGCCAAACCTCAAATGCCACAACCAACTATTTTTATGGTCGACAACTGTTTTGAGGCATTGTACCTTAGTCAAACTGATCATGGTCTTAGATGTCTTGCTCCTCGACATATGAGATTTTAAGGCCAAACTATTGTGGGTGTCGAACAATTCCAATTCTCCATCTTTCATAATCATTGAGAAACCTTTTTCGACCAGTTGTTCAACACTTAGCAAGTTGTACTTCATTCCTGGTACATAGAGTACATCTTTGATCATAACTTTTGCTCCATTTCTCCTTTGAATAACTTATTGCCAGTATCTTCTGCTTGCAAAGAGATATTATCTGCAAGTTTGACCTTGCTCTTCTTAGACTCGTCGAAATCTGCCAACCACACTTCCCTACAAATCAAGTGATTTGAGCAACTTGTATCGAGAAGCCAAATTTTGGAGTCGACATGGTCATCTGCAACTTTAGCCATAACCACCATATTTTTAGAATCATATGAATCTTGGTGTGCAAGGTTATCTCTTTCCTTCTTGCCTTTCTTATCCAACAATTATTGGCCAAATGACCCCACTTTTCATAGTTATAGCATTGCACGTCTTTTTTCTCATCTTTTCCTTCTTCTCTTTTCAAGGATTCAGAAGCCCTATCGACCTTATGCTTTTGAGGGTTCGAATAAGACTTCTTGCTCTGACTCTTGTCTCTTTTGCCATTGAACTTGTTGGAACCACCATGTTTCTTCCATGTTTGAGCGTATAGAGTTTGTATCGAATCTTGAACACCTTTCCTTTCGACAATCATCTCACGTGCCTCTAAGAAACCAACCAAATCTTCCAATTTCAATATTTCAAGATTGCTAGATTCTTGAATAGAAACGATAATATGATCAAAGTGAGAGGTCAATATACGCATTACCTTCTCAACTATCATCTTATCAGTTAGAGTTTCATCGCAACCTTTGATGATATGAATAAGCTTTTGCACCTTCTAGACATAGTCTACAATCTTTTCTTCTTCTCCCATCTGTAGTAATTCATAATGCCTTCGCAATGTCTGCAATTTGACGACTTTAACCTTATCACCTCCTTCGTAATATTTGACAAGAATATCTTATGCCTCCTTTGCCGATTCAACATGAGAAATCCGATAAAGTGCGTCTATTGTTGATTGAATATAAAATGCAGCCTTGCAGTCTTTCTTCTTGGCCTCCTTGTTCGCGACTCTCTTAGCATCAGTTGCGTTCTCAGCAAGCTCAAAGACATCATTAGTAGCCACTTATAGGATTTCATGAAATCCAAATAGAGATTGTGTTTGTTTTCTCCATCGGATCCAATTCTTGACGTCAAGAACTGAAAGAGAATTCAGAATGCCATTGTTACCATTCATCTTTGCAGCAAACACGATTAACATCCCACGATCCCGGAAACACGGTCAACGACTTGTAATTCTTGAAAACACGATCAAGAAACTAATCGGAGCTCTAAATGACAATTTGTTAGTGTATGAGACATTTTTAGTGAGAGAAAGAATGAGAGATAGAATGAAGAATAATGATTGTTATTATTGAATATGATTATATAAAAATTGAATTATATATATATATATATATATATATATATATATATATATATATATATATATATATATTTCATCACAGTCCACCGGATTGATCAAAGGCATTAGAAAAAAAAGAGTGATCAAAGTCGTATGTTGTCCAAATTCGATGTATTGGAAGTGTAGTTCAACCTATTTGTTTTATAAAATGAAATCTCACTTATTTTAAACAAAGAGATAAGTATTCACAAAGTTTACAAGATATGATTATGTAAACTTTAAAAATATTTTGATATGTTCACAATGAAGATTTCTAGTGAAATGAGAAAATATAAAAGAGGGAGCAAGAATAAGATCACTTATGGTCTTTTGCTTGGTGGGGAGGAACGAATTTGGATGAAAAACAATATGATAATGTTTGGGTCTTTCTCATTTCCCTCCCATTTTGGTAGGCATAGCATAATAATAAAAGAAAAGTAAATGATAGCTGCTCCACTTCTTTTCAATTATATTCTTCCTTCTCTTTTACTTCTTTTAGAGCATCTTCAATGATGTTACCTATTTTTGAATTCTCTGTAGGATTAATTAAGCCACATAATCTTAAAGGAATTCATTTAATTTTCACTTGAATGGTACAATTCTAAAAAACTCATATTCAGTTTCACAATTTTATCTCATATATTAATATTTTATTAATATTAATTTTATTTTAATTTAAAATAATAATTTCAAGTATTTATATTAATATAAATATAAAATAAAATAATGAATATTCTCAAATGAAGATCAATAAAATAAAATAATTAAGTTGTAATTTTGAAAAAATAAATAAATGTAAAATTTAGAGAAAATATGAAATTATGAGAAATGTTTTTTTATATGAAGAAATAAATATGAGAAATAATCTTTTTTTAATTAAGTAATTGTCGCACCTCAAAAAATACGAGCTTTTGCGGACATTCGCATGCTTATGAAAATGATTGATCAAAGTCGTCACTGAACTTTATTTATTTTAAAGAAGGAAACGGAAAATATCGATAAAACTCTTGAAAGAAAAAGAAGATGATCGTCACAACCAATTTCGGGTTCGAGAATCGATTACGCAAGGGAAGATATTAACATTCTTCACGTCCGTTGTACTCAACTGGAACCTTTTAGTTAAATTTGCGATTGAATGTTAGCTTATGTTATTAGTTTTCTTCGAGTGATAAAAATGTACAAAAAGGAAAAGAAAAGGTGTCGCAAAAAGGTTTTTATTAGGGTGCTTGCCGGATTGCGGGTCTCGCTCCTACGTATTCTCAGGTACAATGAGGAATTCAAAGCTACGTAGTTCTTCGTAAAAAACTATATGGTGGTTAGTTTGTTTTAATGAACAACTATTTAGACCGCTCTCTAATGGTTAAACGTTGTTTGTGCTTACAATTGGAGGCTTAAAGCGTTTGTTTGTATTCACATTAGAATGGACTAAATAATGTTCTTTTTGAAAAGGTTTTTGATCGCGCGGGGGTGAGAAAATAGGGTTGATTTGTTGAGTGTTTTAGGGTTGGAAGACGAGTATTTATGACTTGAAACCTATTACAATTTTGGTCTAATACTCGGGACTATTATTAGACATTACACCCGAGTAGTCTTTTTAATCCATTTTGTTATGAAAGAGTTTGGAATATTTATGAGTGTTCTAAGCGAAAGACAAACATTCGGGCTTGCAAGATATTATGACTTGGACTTAGTATTTGAGATTATGAATGGACATTACACCCATATAGTCTTTTTCTTCCAATTTATTGCGAAAAGAAGACACATTTGAATTTTGGAGGAAGACAAGCATTTGGACTTACAAGCTATTACAACTTGGGTCTGACACTCGGGACTATGACTGGAATTTACACCCAGATAGCTCTTTTCTTCCATTATTGTTTAAACTAGTCAAAGTAAGAGTTAATCGTTTTGATTTTTGATTGAGAAAAGAGCTTGATGTTAGGTCAACCATTTTATTTGCATTGCGAGGAGAACTATAAATATGGTTTGAAATGAATCAGGTTTTGAGAATCCACTTGGCGTTGGAACAAGGGTTTTTAACTTAGAAAATATATTTATATATCTGAAGCTAATGGAAATATACCCGAACGTATCGCACGCTCGAACATACAACAGAGTCGCCATCGAACTTTATTTATTCCCGAAGGAAAGGGAAAACATCGATAAAACCTGGGAGAAAGAGATATGCTGGGTAAGGAAGTCAGTTATGCAAGGGGAATGTATTAACACCCCTAACATCCATGGTACTCAATGGGAACCGTTTTGATTGTTCTCGCTCGAATAAGTGTGATAACTAAAGATTACTCGCAAAAGAATGGGGAGAAGGAAAGAAATAGATAAAGTGCTCGGTGAGGATTAGGACCCTCATGCCTACGTATCTTCATAGTGAAATGAGGAATTCAGAGCTCCGTAGCTCAAAGAACTAGAGGTGGGGGATGAAAAGAATTGTGATCAAGTATGGTATGAACCAGAGGATAATATGATTTGAACTCCAAAAAAGGGTGAAAACATGAACCCAAGAGTAAAACTGGTATGAACCAACACGTGAGGGCCTACAACACTGTATTGGACAAAATAAATAAATTAAATGTTTGGTTTTATAGCACAAACAACTCTTGGTTCACAAAGGGGTATAGGATGGAGCACAAAGGTATATTGTATTTGGCTCAAAGAACTGGTATATCACATGGAGTGAACGAAGATAGAATATGGATGAATCATGAAAATAAATGGAATTTATGACCAAACTCACAGAAGTGAAGGGTAACAAGTGACTGAGAAAGTATGATTCAAAACAAAAGGTCAGATATACATCGGAATCCATAAGAGAAATGGAATTTACACCATAGAGGGAAACATGCATCATGGCCAAAAGAAGGAATTAAATGTTTGGTTTGACAGCACAAACAACTCTAGGTGCGAATGCAGACTTTTCATTAGGCGCCCTAAAAGGATGTGTATGGATATCCAAAGAAAATATATATGATTTCAAGGAAACAATATGTCACTGGAGTGAACGGTTTATGATTGGAGGTAGGCAATGGATCATGGAAGATATGAATGACGCCATAAGGAGGAAGGAATAATTAGAAGTATGCTCGCCAAGGATTCACATCCTCGTGCCTACGTATTCTCATCATGCAATGAGAAAATCATAGCAATCGTAGTTTGTGGAACTACAAAAATAGAGAAAGAGATTAAGGGTGATGAAAAGTATAACTTGTACCAACAGAATGGTAAAATGGGAACCCACAAAGGTAAACTGACTTTGAATCAATGGGGTAAAGGCATATTAGCCGAAAAAGAAGGGATAAAGTGTTTGGTTTGACAACACAAACAACCTTCAACTCACAAAGTTTTGACCTAAAAAGAGGTGATGAATGTTTGGTTTGACAGCACAAACATCTGGTTCACAAGGTGGACTATGATTAGGTCGTCCTAAAAGGATGTATATGGGGTCCCACAAGAAAGTATTGTTAGGTACAACAAACAGTATATCACTGACTGGGAAATAAACAGTTCAAGATCAAAGAAGAATAGTATCTTGGATCCATAAAAGAATAAACTCTGAACCGAAGAGCAAACAAGTGTTTTAGTTAAAAATAAGGAATAAGGTGTTTGGTTTGATAGCACAAATAACTTTCAATTCACAAAGTTTTGGCCAAAAAGGTAAGAATAAAATGTTTGGTTTGATAGCACAAACACTCTTGGTTCACAAGGCAGACTATTCATTAGGCGTCCTAAAAGGATGAACATGGAAACCAAGGAAAAGTAATATTCGATCTCAAAAAGATGTTATTAAATGATGAATGAAGAATGATGGATTAATAAATAGGGTAGCTCACGAAGAATCTGAGTTCTCCTGCCTACGTATCCTTATAGTGCAATAAGGAAATCATAACTTTCGTAGTTCAGCCCACTAGGGCTGAAAGCAAGATGATTGATGCGGAAAAAGAATATGATTGAATGATTAATTGAAATGACTAGAGTGGAGGATGAATTAATAAGAGACTTGACAGTCGATTGATAGGAATCACACTAAAGTCTATGAATAAGGGCGAATGCTCTGAATAGCTAGGGCCTACGCCTCGTACGCAGAGTCACTATAGACAAGGATAAGAGAAACTATGTCTCATCATTCCTTATTACTTAAGGCTCGTGGCGCATGATACTTCTCTTAACTGACAAGTTGTTGGAGGAGGATCTTCGTTGTTGCTCCTTGTGTTGAACTTATTTTATATGAAGAAGACTTGGTAGTTTATTCGATTCGTATTGCACTAAAGTCTATGAATAAGGGCGAACACTTTGAATAGCTAGGGCCTATGCCCCGTACGCAAAGTCGCTCTAGACAAGGATATGAGAAACTCCGTCTCATCATTCCTTATTACTTAAGGCTCGTTTTATATAATTTGAATCGTATTTACCAAGTGTTGACCTTTGATTTATCTTGTATAATCCACTGCTTGATGTGACTAAGGATGTCTTGATTGAAGATCTGACTTGAGGCTTCGAACTCCACAACTCACAAAAAAAGTCTTATTAAGTGACCAAGGGTCTTTTGGTCACTAAAATTAGACTGTGGGATTATACAAGTTCAAAGGATTTAATTGATCAAAATTACTTTTGATCAATTTGAATCGCAGGTTTGAAACAAATGGAAATCTAGATTAATTATAATCTAAGGGTTAGAAATGATCAATCTAACCTAAGGGAGCATGTTATGGTTAGTCAAAATTCTTGACTAGAATTCTATATTGAAAATGCTAAGGGAACAAGTGATTATAGGACTAAAACACCAAAATCACCCCTAAAGGGTAAAATGGTCATTAATATCTAATTACAAACACAAATCAAATTCTAGTTAAAATCTAATTATAGTCTAAAATTGATTAAGTCCTAAAGCTTGATTTTAACATAATTTAAAATTGGCCTAAACCTTACCTAATTTCTAATTAAGACTAAAACTTAAGTTCAAATCAATATTAAAATCCAATAGCTAATTAAACCTAATTAACTCTAATTCCATCTAATTATTTCTAATATCTAATTAAAATCTAATTAATCTCTAATATTGGTAATTAATTCTAAAATCTAATTATAACATTCTAATTATAACCTAATATCTAAATCCTTATAATTAAATCCTAATTGAGTCTAAAATTCTTAGAAATGCTAAATCTATCTATATTCTAATATTTCTAAATACCTATTAAACTAATTAAAGTATTTCTAACAATTTCTAATTCACTAATCTAGAATCAAGTCCTAATCATTAAATCCTAATTGAGTAAAACTAATTATTCAAGGCTAAGGAATTAACCTAATTACTCAATACCAACCTAATTACTAGGATTAAACCCTAATGAAATAAGCCCAATAATGGAGGAAGAAGCAGGAGTCGTATGTGCCTCACATCATAGGCCCACCGCCTGGTGCTGCTGAGCCCAAATGAATGCATGAGTGTTAGGGGATGCGAACAACAACACAGTGTGCAAAATGGATGGGCCTCAGGCCCATGAAAACTAACCATAGCAGAACAACAAGGGGGTGCCGGGAGTGAAATAGTTTGGGCCTTAGGCCCAAACATCCGAGCCAGGACACAATCTTTCCATTCTTTAACCTACATGACTGAAGCCAGAAAAAAAGCTCTCTTCGCCGCAACCAAACACAAATGGAGAAGCTCCGCGCGGCGCCGTACCATCGTCCTCCACACTTGCCTCCATGTTTGTTCAAGAAATGCGTCAACTTCTCTACGGCGTATGTTCTTCCTCTCAATCACTGATCCAATGTGACTCGATTCTTAACAAAACTCCCGCGTAACCAGAGGAGGAAAGTAAAGATTATAGAAGATGAATCGTGAACTTACCAGATTCGAATGCTTCAATCACTCTCAAATATGTATCGTTGCTGAAATCGTTTCTCTTCCTCTTCCTGTGATTGTTGCGAACTCAGAGAATGGATGTGCGCTTCTGAGCAGTGAAAAGACCTTTGAATTTGGTGCGCTCTTGCGTTTGGTTTCTGCGTGTGATGCTCTTTTCCTCTTGATGGAAGCCTTTGCAGATTGATGATTCAATTGATTTCTTGTTGGATGTAGGCTCGATCAAGGCTTTTGCAGAATGGAGATTCGGTTAAGGCTCTTGCAGAATATGGATGAGGACAAGGATGAATGCGAGATCCAATTGCAGAGTGTTGAAGCATGATGAACTTGGTGAGAAATCAGAATCCACCTCGATGCAGAGTGAGTTTCCCTTATACTCATTCTCCTCTCCCTGTTATTCTCCTCACCTCTTTTGTTATAGTTGCTAGGTTGTTAGGTTGTTAAATTCAGTTAGGTTAGAAGTTGGTTTCAGTTGAGTTTGATGCCTGAGATGTAGAAGAACCAATATGTGCCTTTGAAGTGTGAAGTGAACTGTTATATAGGTGATGATTGTTGAAGATTCTGGAATCAGTTGGAAGTTGTTATATCAGTTGGAATGTTTATGTTGAAATTAGAGTGGTTCTTGAGTTAATTCTGTTAGGCTTTGTTGTAGGCCAAGAAGTTAGTTACGAAATGGTTAGGTTACGGAGTTCATTCGAAGTGGAAGGTTCTGGACGTGCGAAAATTATGTTATGTTGAGCTTGTTATAAAGTGGATTCTGTTTCATTCTTGTATGATTTATGGAAAATCCATTGGGAGCTAATGGTGGATGCTTCTGATTTTCTTGCACTACTTGCCATACGAAATTCTGCAGAATGAAGATTCAACTGTTATGTAGGGGATGTGATGCCGCAACAGAATCGGGCAGGTTGGGCACTAGTTGTTGAGGCTTGGGCAACATTCATCATCAAATGAAAAATGTTGCTTATAATGGTTAGTTTTATTAAAACTTTTTCTATCATCATACTCTGTCCAATATTTGTGAATTAATTGGGATGCAGTTATGGTCATTAGTTGGTTAACGGTTGAAAAGTATATTTCTGGCAAATATTTTTATATCGTATCCATAGAGATTGGGTGATATTACCGCCGTTCTATAATCTCAATTGTTGTAAGTTTGAAAAGTAACCAAGTTGTTTTTGAGTGAATTGTTATCTCTTAATTAAAATGACACTAAGACAATAAAATTAGTTTTAAATCGAATATAAAAGGCTTGCCAAGATTGGAGTTCACTATCTCAATTTCTTATGTTTCCCTAGTGACAACTATATGGACTCAAAATTATTGATAATATTCAAGCATCCTCTCAATAACATTTATTTCTAAATGAGATTGTGATAATCACTATATTAATCTTTAGACGATTTCTCCATATAACTATTAATATAACAATCTTTAATGTTTAATACAAAAGAAAAGTAGTGTATAAATCTATTTCTATAATTTATTCACTATTTGAAAGCATACTTTAAGTCAAGATTTGAACAATCTTTCTCAACAATAACTCAAATCTGAATATTTAAAATAGGGTGGAAGTATTAATCCATACATCAATAATCAATTGTCACATACAAGAGTTAATAGGAATACATAATCAATAATGGATAGCTACTACCTCAAATCTTGCCAAAGTGGGGTTTAGCTCCTCATCACCATGTTTGACAACAATAAAAATGGAATGAATTCAAAAATGGCCTCTAGATTGATTTTACAAAACTTGTGATAATCCTTTTTTTTCCTCTTAATGTGTGGTTAAAAGTTCATTTTTCTCTAATGATCTCCTTTTGGTCTAATACATAAAAGTGGTTTCAAAAGGTTCTAAAAATGTCACACAGGGTTCGCGGCGCCAACATGGGTCGCGGCGCGAACTCAAGGAAATGTAGCTTCCTTGCCTTGCAAGCTTCCTCAACACTTTTTCTTCCAAACTTTATTCTTCAAGTTTGCTTCCAAAATGCCCATCAAGCTCCTTCCAAATTTTGCTCATGTAATAATTTGTGAGAATAAAAGTGTGTAAATTCGATAAGAAAATGGTAAAAGGGACCAATAATAATATATGAAAAGTAGTGATAATTGGTCCCTAACAACTCTCTCCAACTTATCATTTTGTTTGTCCCTAAACAAAAGTTTTTCACCAAAGTAACCAAAGTAATGAAACAAGAGAATGAAACAAGGATTAACCAAATACACTCAAATGGTTCAAAAGTGTACGATCCTTTCACAATCCACTTACCTCAATGCTAGACAAAACATGAACAAGAACAATGGTTGGGTGCGAATGACATACCAAGAAATTCAAAGCAATACATGTCAAAACTGAATCAAACTTATACACATATCATGAGGGTTTTCTTTCACTTATCCGAACAATTAAATCAACATCAACTCGAATCATGCGGTCATCAAAGCAAACACTAAATCATGTGAAAAAATGAGAATCAAGAGGTCTTTCAACGGTTGTAATGTGGCTTGGGTTACAAAGAAAGGGTATGATTAAGGGAATTCAAACAAAAATTTCTATCCCAAGGGAGCATTCCCATAAATTCAAACTCAACAACAAATTCTATTTTTGATCCTAATTTTTCTTCTTTTCTTATTTTTCAACAACAACACAATCATGAGCTCTCTTTTTGTTTTTCTTTTTACTAGTTCCATAATTTCAAAGGTGACTTATTGTTCTTGTTTCTTTTCACAATTTCACCTTTTATAAAACACCACTTTTTCAAGTTTTTATCAACTCTTCTAAGTTACTCTCCCTAACTTTAGACTTCAAGACAAAATTTATGCAATAATGCTCCATACTTAGACATAGGCAAAAGACACAAATTGCAAACAAAATCGGTTGAAGGTTCAATTGAAACGAAAGAAATTAGGGTTCATTTATTTACAATATTTTTAATGGAATTTGCATTTATCAATCAAATGATTCCTAATACAAGCTCAAAAGGGTTAAACTAAGGATCACTCCTCACAAGGTTAGTTGATTCAAAACTTTTTTTTGACCAAGTTGTTTTTCTTAATAACAAACAATGCCTCTATCACTTTCACAATTTTCACAAAAATAGATTAATGCATGATTTAGCATGATAAGAATGAATTGAAATAATATTCGGTCTCCCGCATTTAGTGCACAATGGAAGGTTACCTCACAATTGGTTAAGTTCTACTTTGATTCAAAATTGACATGTATCTCAAGGAATTTATGATAGGAAATTTGCAACACACCATCAAACTATTCATGTTAAGTCTAGAAAGCGGTAAAGTGTACATTGAAATGCCGACAACCAATTCTTATCATCACCACTCGAAGTGTCCTACGCTTCCTTCCTTGCAAGCATCACTTGGTTCCTTCAAACTCAACTCAAGAACGAGAACAATTAAACAAAAAAGTGGGGCATACCAAAGTTCATAGAAACACACAATTAAACTTCACAATAAAGATACATGCAATTAACAAAACAAAATTTCACAGTGAAACGAGAGCCACCAAAAGTAAAAAAAAAAAGGGAAACACCAACATGTGATGCTTCCTAAAGTACAAGCATAATTAAAAACACAAAAACAATAATAATAATAATAAAAAAAACTAACAAATAAAAAATCTAATACTACCCAAACCAAGGTCTTCAATCCTCCTCATCAACACCACCGCCCACGGACCCAATGACATCTTCCATGTCTTCGTCATGACCCGCACCACTAGCTTGACCACTACTTCCTGCACACCCCATGAATGTTGGTCTGCCCTCATGCCAATTAGAATAAGATACGTACTCCGCCTAAGTCGGAAAAGTGCGGGCTTCGGGTGCTAAGAATGTGTTCTGGAACTGCTGCTGCATGACATCAAATAAGAATGATTGAGACCTCCTAGAAGCCTCAAAGTTTTCACAGCAGTAAGTGGCAAACGCCATCTGATCAAAAACTGGTGGACAGCGGGCGCGAGACCTAGATGAAGAAGTGCCTGCTCCCTCAGCTCTATCCATCTGACTTTGGCAGAACCTGTTCAAAAACACATCATTAATCACACTGGTTATAGAAAGGTGCACCTCATCCGGAATAGGCACATTTGCCCTTCGGCAAAGCCCCATAATCAGCCCCGGATACAAGAGCACACCGACTTTCCCTCTGAACTTTGTCCCGCTAGTTGCCACTTTTCTCATCTCCTCCGCGATGATAGACGCCACATCCACCGATTTCCCAATCATAATGTAATACAAAAGGCAACCGACATCGAGTGGAATTGTGGTACTATGGCTCCGCGGCCGAATGTTGTTCAACAAAAGAACCAAATAAGCCCGGGCTTCCAAATTAAGGTTTTCCCTCTTCCAAGATTTTGCAAATCCTTGATCGTTCAAGTCATACGTCTTTCCCTCAAGGCAAAGGTGAGCACTAACATCAGTAATATCCCAATCATTTGCGGTCTCTTTAGCACGGTATTCACACCGCATGTTACCCGCCAAGGTGAGAGAATGACCCAAATAAGTATTGATTTCATCCCTATTGAAAGCGATGATCTTCCCTCTCACCCTAGTTTGATAGTGGTATGCTACACCTTCTTCCAATTGATATGGATTAGCTTTGTTCCCTAACATTGACGGTTTTGTTGATGTTAACGCCATTAGACTTTTCTTGATTGGAAATCCTGTGCCTACTCTATTGGGTGATATGTATTTCTCTTTGCATCTAAGGAATTCTAAGGGTGGTGGGGATATTGTCTGTTGCATTCCTGTTTTGTACAGGTGGTTTATTTTGCACTTGCCTCAGACGCCTGCTTTTGTGGAGAACAAACAATGTCTATGATGGTCTCAGAGACTTATGTCTCTCACTAATGATGATATAGTTTGGTATGATCCTTCTTTGAGCAGTTTGGAGATTATTGATTGTTGTGGTGAATTCTCTAATGTGTCTCTCATTGGTACACAAGGAGGAATTAACTACAACCCTGCTTTGGCTCGTCGTCAACTTGGGTTCCCCTTGAGAGACAAACCTAATAACATGTTGTTAGAAGGTATTTTCTATCAAGAGGGTATAGATCCCCAACATTTGAAGTAGAAGATTGTGCATGCTTGGCATAATGTGCATAGGAAAGAAAGATCCGAGCTTGGTCCGTGCAATTGTGTAACTTTGGAAGCATACACTCTTTGGGTGAAGAAGAGAGCTTTGAAGCTGAAGATGCCTTATCCTTGTGAGAGACCTATGTCTATGGTTGTGGTTGAGCCTTTAACTTCCCCTAACCAAGATATAGAGGAGTTGGAAGACGCACTCGCCAAGATGAAGCAAGAGAAAGATATGTGGGAAGAGCGTTTCCGTGCTTTGAGCAAGAAGCACGAGGAGTTGCAGTTGGAGTCTATGGATAAGGATGCACTTATTGAGCTACTTGAATACCGAGTGACGAAGAGACAGAGAGAGCCAGAGGTTTCATCTTCTAGCATGCCTCATCCTTCCGTTGCTTGGAAGAAGATTGTTGATCAACTTGTCCTCGAGAAGACTCAGATGAAGGCTTCTTTTGAGACCGAGATCCGACGCATTCGAAGGAAGTAAACGCCTTCAGCCAGATCTTCTGACGTTGTTGTTAGGGATCCTTAGGATGACTAATCTCCTTTTCTCTTGTATTTTTCATTTGATTTCTGAAGTTTTACTTAGTGTAATCCTTCCAATTATATAACTAAAAAGAGATTTTTATGGTCATTTCATGCAACATTTGCATAAGCAAGTTTCTCTTTCGCCAGATGTCTCATTGGTGTTTCTTCTGTGCTTCAGCCAAGTTGACTCATCGGTACAACACTCACGCTAATCATCTGAGAATCATGGAACATCTTGAGCAAGAGAATAGAGAGTTGAAGTACGAGATCGCTCGACTGACTGCCATGATGGAGTTAGTGTTGGCTGCTCAGAGTCAATCTTCACCAACACCCACAACTCCTCCTCCTCAGAGGACTGTTATTTCAGAGGTGGTTACCTCTACCATGCCTGCTGCTACCGCTCATTTTGCGCCTACCATGCATGTCGGATTCCCGTGGGGAATGCCGTCTAACTTCATGCCTGAAGGCTTTGCGCCTACTTTTGCTTCCATGTCGGTATCTGGTCCGATCATGTTTGTGCCACCTCCCGTTGTGCACACCTTACCTCATGTGGAGGACACCATTTATCATTCGAGCCGTCTGAGGGTCCGGATGTTTATTAGAAAATGGATGAGATGAAGGATCAGTTTCTTGAGCTGCGCAAGGTATTGAAGATGTTGAGAGGTAAGGACTTGTTTGGGAAAAGTGTTGCTGAGTTATGTCTGGTGCCGAATGTGAAGATTCCGGTGAAATTCAAAGTGTCGGACTTTGAAAAATACAGAGGGAACACATGTCCGCTCAGTCATTTAGTGATGCATTCCCGCAAGATGTCTACCCAAACTGAGAACGATCAACTGTTGATCCACTATTTCCAAGACAGTTTGACCGGTGTTGCGCTCCGTTGGTATATGGGGTTGGACAGTGCAAGCATTCGCACTTTCAACGACTTGGGAGAAGCTTTTGTCAAACAGTATAAGTACAACATGGATATGGCGCCTGATAGAGACCAATTGAGGTCTATGTCTCAGAAGTATAAAGAGACATTCAAAGAGTACGTGCAGAGGTTGAGAGAGTTGGTTGCTCAGATCACTCCTCCTTTAGAGGAGAAGGAGATGACAAGAATCTTTTTGAAGACCCTGAGTTCATTTTATTATGAACGCATGATTGCTAGTGCCCCCAGTGACTTTATTGAAATGGTAAACATGGGGATGAAGCTTGAGGAAGGTGTTCGTGAAGGACGTTTGTCAAAGGAGGAGGTATTGTCAAGCAAGAGATATGGCAATAGTTTTGGGAAAAAGAAAGATAGCGAAGCTAATGCAATAACTAGTGGGAGGCAGAGGAGGCCTTAGATCACAAGGAATCAACCACCCCGTCAACACCTCATCAAGTATCTTCAGTCATTCCTGTATTTTCAAATAATCAAACAACACCAATTCAACAACAACAACAACGTCAACAACAACAACCGCAACAACGAACGAACACCTACAACAACAACAATATCAACAATCATCATCAATAAAACTTTGAGAGGAAGAAGGTCTCTTTTGACCCGATTCCTATGACTTATGCAGAGCTGTATCCGTCTTTGGTTCTCAAGAACCTACTCCAACTGAGAAACCCTCCACAAATTCCAGAACCACTTCCATGGTGGTACAAGCCTGAACTCCGTTGTGCTTTTCATCAAGGAGCACCCGGACATGACATAGAGAATTGCTATCCGCTCAAGTATGAGGTTCAGAAGCTGATAAAGAGTGGAATGATGTCCTTTGAGGACCGTGCGCCAAACGTGAAAGCAAATCCACTACCCGCTCATGGGAATTCTTCTGTTAATATGGTGGACGGTTGTCCTAGAGAGTTTAAAGTGTTTGATGTTCGTTTCATCCGGAGGTCCTTGGTACAGATGCATAAGGACATTTGTATGGTGAGTAATTATGAGCATGACCATGATGGTTGTGCTATTTGCAGTGTTAATCCCCGGTGATGTATGGTTGTGAAGAGGGACATCCAGCGGTTGATGGATGAAGGCATGATCCAAATTGTTCATTCCGTCATATAGATGACGATGTCAATGTCATAGTGCCCATTTTTAAGCAACCAGAGAGATTGGTGATTCAATATGACAGCAGTAACAGTAACAACGTCAACAATAGATCAGTATCACCATTGGTTATACGGTTAGCGGGTTCAGTCCCGTACTCATCTGATAAAGCTATTCCGTATCAGTACAATGCAACAATGATGAAGGATGGTCAAGAGGTCCAGTTGCCTACGACCAGCTCTGTAGTGAGCATTGCTGATGTTACCAAGGTGACCCGCAGTGGTCATATGTTTGGACTGGTGTTCCCGAAAGACAAAGAAGATTAAGCTGTCAGTAAGGAAATGGAAGTGCATGTTGTAGATCCGGTTAGTGCTTCAAAGGGTAAGTCTGGCGAATCCAGCAATTTGAAGACTAATGATGATGATGAGGTACTTCGTCTGATAAAGAAGAGTGAGTTTAATGTGGTGGAGCAGCTGCTCCAAACCCCCTCAAAGATTTCAGTATTGTCTCTGCTTATGAATTCAGAAGCGCACAAAGAAGCATTGTAAAGAGTTCTAGAGCAAGCGTTTGTGGAACATGATGTTATGGTGGATCGGTTTGATCATATAGTAGCTAACATCACTTCCCACGACAATCTCAGCTTCTGTGATGAGGAACTCTCCGAGGAGGGTAGGAATCATAATCTGGCTTTGCATATCGCTCTGAATTGCAAAGATGATGCTTTGTCAAATGTGCCTGTTGACACCGGGTCTTCATTAAATGTGCTGCCAAAGTCAACTTTGTCAAAGCTATCATATCAAGGAGCGCCCATGAGGTATAATGGTGTAATCGTCAAAGCGTTTGACGGTTCACGCAAAACAGTGATAGGTGAAGTGGACCTTCCAGTGAAGATAGGTCCGAGTGATTTTTAGATTACTTTTCGAGTAGTGGATATCCATCCGACCTACAGTTGTTTATTGGGAAGGCCATGGATCCATGAGGCAGGGGCAGTTACCTCCACATTGCATCAGAAGCTCAAATTTGTAAAGAATGGGAAGCTTGTCATTGTTGGTGGGGGAGAAGGCATTGTTGGTTAGCCATATGTCATCTTTCTCTTACGTTGAGGCTGAGGATGAGGTTGAGACTCCGTTCCAAGCCTTATCTATTGCTGTTGAAAAGAGAGTTGGGGCACCTATGTCCTCATTGAAAGATGCAAAGAAGATTGTTGAAGAGGGCAATGTGGATCAATGGGGGCGCATGGTAGAGGTCTCCGACAACAAAGGTAGAACCGGTTTTGGTTTTCAACAAGGTTTGTCAACTGCAAGGTCTGAGGATATGCAACTTAGCTTCCGTAGCGGAGGGTTCATTCATGGCAATGAACAACACTTAGTTGTTGTGTTAGAGGATGACGAAGATGAAGACTGCACCAATTTTGTGACGCATGGAAAGGCTTGCAACAATTGGACTGCTGTTGATATTCCTGTTATTTTGCATCAATCTAAGTAATTGCTTTTATGTGTTTTGAAAAATCCTTCTCTTATGCCTAAGGGAGAAGTTAACATTGTTTGGGCATTTTGAAAATGATCATTAATAAAATTAATTCTATTCATCCACATCTATGATGTTTGTTTTTTACTTTTTGCTTTATTCTGAAAATGGTAATCAGAAAAAACATAAATAAATAATATAATTGTCCATCTGCATAATATTTGGTCATAAATTTTCTTCTCTAAAATCAAAATATCAAATCATTATGCAGGTAGGTTTCTAACCCCATTGAATACAATGATCCTTCTCCAAATTTTGAATCTCCTGTGTTTGAGGCCGCGGAGGAAAGTGATGAAGAAGTGAGTGATGAATTATCTCGTCTTCTTGAGCATGATGAAAAGACCATTCAGCCGTTCGAAGAGCAGATTGAGTTAGTCAACTTGGGTTCTGAGGATGATGTGAAGGAAGTCAAGATTGGGTCTCGACTATGTTCAGATGCGAAGAAGGGGTTGTTTGATCTTCTTCAAGAATATTCAGATGTGTTTGCTTGGTCCTATCAAGACATGCCTGGTTTGGATTCTGAGATTGTGGAGCATAGATTGTCGTTGAAGCCAGAATGCCCGCCAGTCAAGCAGAAATTGAGAAGAACTCATCCTGATATGGCAGTGAAGATCAAAGAAGAAGTGCATAAACAGATTGATGTCGGTTTCCTTGTGACCGCTGAGTATCCGCAATGGGTGGCCAATATTGTGCCTGTGCCGAAGAAAGATGGAAAAGTCCGCATGTGCGTTGACTATAGAGATTTGAATAAAGCCAGTCCGAAAGATGATTTCCCTATGCCACACATTGATATATTGGTAGACAATACTTCTAAATTCAAAGTCTTTTCGTTTATGGATGGATTTTCCGGATATAATCAGATCAAGATGGCATCCGAAGATATGGAGAAGACCATATTCATTACACCCTGGGGAACATTCTGTTATAGAGTGATGCCTTTCGGTTTAAAGAATGCTGGTGAAACTTACCAGAGAGCAATGAGTACTCTTTTTCATGATATGATGCATAAAAAGATTGAAGTTTATGTCGATGACATGATTGCTAAATCAATTGATGAAGAGGAACATGTTGAGCATTTGTTAAAGCTATTCCAGCGTTTGAGGAAGTATAAACTCCGCTTGAATCCCAATAAGTGTACTTTTTGTGTTCGTTCTAGTAAGTTGTTGGGCTTTATTGTCAGCGAGAAGGGTATTGAGGTTGATCCTGCCAAGGTCAAAGCAATACAAGAGATGCCTGCACCCAAAACTGAGAAGCAAGTCAGAGGTTTTCTCGGCCACTTGAATTATATCTCAAGATTCATTTCACACATGATTGTCACATGTGCGCCTATGTTCAAGCTTCTTCGGAAAGATCAATCTTGTGATTGGACCTAAGACTTCCAGAAAGATTTTGATAGTATCAAGGAATATCTGCTTGAGCCTCCGATTTTGTCTCCGCCTGTTGAAGGAAGACCATTGATCATGTATTTGACTGTGCTCGAAGATAGTATGAGTTGTGCTCTAGGTCAGCAAGATGAGACTGGAAAGAAAGAATCTGCAATTTACTACCTCAGTAAAAAGTTCACCGACTGTGAGACTCGGTATTCTATGCTAGAGAAAACTTGTGGCGCATTGGCTTGGGCTGCTAAGCGTCTGCGTTAGTATATGTTGAATCATACCACTTGGTTGATATCCAAAATGGATCCAATCAAGTGTATTTTTGAGAAGCCTGCTTTAACTGGGAGGATTTCCCGTTGGCAGATGTTGTTATCAGGGTATGATATCGAATACCGATCTCAGAAAGCGATCAAAGGTAATATCTTGGCTGACCATTTGGCTCACCAACCAATTGAAGATTTTCAGTCAGTGCAGTATGACTTTCCTGATGAAGAGATCTTGTACTTAAAAATGAAAGATTGTGATGAACCATTGCTTGAAGAAGGGCCAGAACCTGGTTCCCGTTGGGGCATGGTATTTGATGGAGTTGTTAATCAATATGGTAATGGCATTGGGGCAGTGATTATTACTCCTCAAGGCTCGCACTTTCCATTTACGGCTAGGTTGACTTTCAAATGTACAAACAACATGGTAGAATATGAAGCTTGCATTACGGGGCTCGAAGAGGCCATTGATCTTATAATCAAGCATTTAGATGTATTCGGAGATTCAACTTTGATGGTGAATCAAATCAAAGGTGAATGGGAGACGAACCAACCCGGTTTGATACCATATAGATATTATGCAAGGAGGATTTCAACTTTCTTTACAAAGGTTGAGTTTCATCATATCCCTCGAGATGAAAACCGGATGGCAGATGCTCTTGCAACATTGGCTTCGATGATTGTAGTGAAGTATTGGAATGGAGTTCCCAATTTGGCCGTGATGCATCTTGATAGGCCAGCTCATGTGCTCGTTGTTGAAGAGGTCAAAGATGATAAGCCGTGGTATTACGACATCAAATGTTTCCTCCAAAGTCAGATTTACCCGCCTGGGGAATCTTTGAAAGATAAGAAGACTTTGAGAAGATTAGCCGGCAACTTCTACCTGAATGGTGATGTGTTATATAAGAGAAACTTCTAAATGGTTCTGCTCAAATGCGTGGATAGACACGAAGCAGATTTGTTGATGACTAAAGTGCATGAAGGTTCGTTTGGTACTCATTCCAATGGACATGCAATGGAAAAGAAGATGTTGCGAGCAGGTTACTATTGGATGACAATGGAATATGACTGTTGCAAGTTTGTGAAGAAATGACACAAGTGTCAAATATATGTGGATAAGATTCATGTTCCTCCGACACTGTTGAACGTTATTTCTTCCCCATGGCCTTTATCCATGTGGGGAATTGATATGATTGACATGATTGAGCCCAAAGCGTCAAATGTACATCGTTTCATTTTGGTGGCTATTGACTACTTCACAAAATGGGTTGAAGCGACATCATATGCGAATGTAACCAAGCAAGTTGTTGTAAGGTTTATCAAGAATCAGATTATATGCCGCTATGGTGTGCCAAGTAAGATCATTCATGATAATGGATCTAACTTGAATAATAATATGGTGGAAGCTCTTTGCAAAGACTTCAAGATTGCATATCATAATTCTTCTCCCTACAAACCCAAGATGAATGGGGTTGTTGAGGCTACAAATAAGAACATTAAAAAGATTATTCAGAAGATGGTTGTGACATATAAGGATTGGCAGGAGATGCTCTCATTTTGCATGGGTAACATACATCCATCCGCACTTCAACAGGGGCAACCCCTTTCTCTCTCGTTTATGGTATGGAAGTAGTGCTCCCCGTAGAGGTTGAGATTCCTTCATTGCGTATGCTCATGGAAGCCAAGTTGACTGAGGCTGAATGGTGTTAGACCAGGTTTGAACAGTTGAATTTGATTGAAGAGAAGAGATTAACTGCAATGTATCATGGTCAGTTATATCAGCAGAGGATGAAGAAATCTTTTGATAAGAAGGTCAAACCTCGTGTATTCAATGAAGGTGACCTTGTGCTCAAGAAGATCTTGTCGTTCAAACCAGATTCTAGGGGCAAATGGACTCATAATTATGAAGGCCCATATGTTGTTAAGAGAGCCTTTTCACCTAAAAAGAAATACTTCACCTAAAAAGAAAAGAACAACTCACTAAGTTGAAAACTCGAAAGGGCGATCCATGCAAAAATTAGAGACATAAAACAGAAAAATTTCCCGATAAGTTGAGTACCCCATCCTGGGGCAACTTATGCAAAAATTAGGGATTATGGCAAGTAACTACATTCTGTTGATCTTTGGTTTTGAAGACTTATCTTAAGCACATTGTTAGACTTTGGTCCACTATCTCCAACAGTCGCCAAAAGTGAAGGAGATTAGCGATCCAAAACGCAGCGGAATTTAAAATTTTCTCCTTTAGTGATCCTTACGAATGGGCATGATCAGTGATAGAATCGTTACCTCTTGTGACGATTGAAACCTTTATTGCAGATCTACGGAGCGATCACAAACGTTGAACGACGACAACGCCTCTACTCAGTCCACACGAACAGATTCCTTTAATCTCAGTGCTAGCTGCTACGAATGAAGGCTTTGAGTGAGAGAGAGAGAGAGAAACAAAATTGCAACTGCACTAAATGCTTATGTACAAGGGTTCTATTTATAGAACCACTTATGTGGGCTGCAAGCAAAAAAAGCCCACTTAAGTGTATGTGGCCCATATCTTATAATATGCCAAAATCACTTAAGCGCGTGGTACCTTACCATATTTCGTATTCTACTTAAGTACACCGTACCTTACGATGTTCTACAATTCACTTAAGTGCACCGTACCTTACGGTGTTCCTTAGTTACTCTATCTCTCATCAATTCGTCCTTTTGTGTGTGACCCTGTAGGTTTTCGCGACATTGGCAATTATATTAAATCACGTATTTAACATAATAAACAGTGAGCAGTATCTAGCAACACATCACTACTACCCAAGACACGAAAATGTCATGTGATCTGACAAATCCTTCTGTGATAATACTTATGTGTACAATTACCCTTTTGCCCTTATGTCTATATTGAGCACAAGGCATATACCGTGTCATCCTTGTCTAGTTTAATATTGGGCCCATAGACATTTCTCCTGTTACGCAGGATGAGCAAATTCCATCTAGGTCACTCATGTCCCTTAGCATGCTTCGTGGACTACCCATCAAATACACAGTCTACAAAAATCCATCTGATTTGTGTTTCATTAAATACACATAACCATATCTACAAAAATCATCAGTGAAGGTGATGAAGTACTGAAAACCTCTTCTGGCTGGTATGTTCAGTGGTCCACATACATCAGTATGTATGAGGGCCAAAAGATCATTCGTTGTTTCACCTTTTCCTGTGAATGGAGACTTTGTCATCTTTCCAATTAAACAAGATCTGCATGTCTCATATGATTCATAATCAAAAGAGTCCAAGAGTCCATCTTTATGGAGTTTGGAAATGCGTTTCTCATTTATGTGGCCTAATCGACAATGCCAAAGGTAAGTTGGATTTAACTCATTAGGTTTCATCCTTTTAGTATTAATGTTATAAATAGGCATTTCAAGATCAAGGACATATAGTCCATTGTTCACTTGTGCAGTAGCATAGAATATATCATTCAAATAAATTGAGCAACAATTGTTCTTTATTATAAATGAAAAACCAAACTTGTCCAGACAAGAAACGAAAATAATATTCCTGCTAATTGCAGGTACATAATAATAGTTCTCTAACTGAATTATTAAACCACTAGGTAAAGTCAATACATAAGTTCCTACGGCTAAAGCAACAACATTTGCTCCATTGCCAACTCGTAGGTCAACTTCACATTTTGCCAAATCTCTACTCCTTTCTAGCCCCTGCACATTTGTACAAATGTGAGAACCGCATCCAGTATCTAATACCCATGATGCAGAAGTAGATAAATTAATTTCAATAACAAAAATACCTGAAGTTGAAGTCTCTACTCCATTCTTCATATCTTCCAGGTACTTTGGGCAGTTTCTCTTCCAGTGTCCGGTCTTACCGCAATGGAAGCAGGTGTCTGCCTTTGCTATGCCTCCTTTAGGCTTCAAAGCAGGAGCAGTGGGTTTGGGTTTGACAACTTCCTTGCCTTTCCCTTTATCACCCTGCTTGGTGGGTCTTTTGTTCTGTCTCTTTCCATTTCCGATCATCAGAATGGACTTTCCTTTTGACTTCAGATTCTGCTCAGCAGTTCTTAACATGGCTAGCAGTTCAGGAAGAGATTTGTCCATATCATTCATATTGAAATTTAGGACAAATTGACTGAATCTATCTGGCAATGATTGCAAGATCAGATCAGTCGCAAGTTCCTTTCCGAGGGGAAAACTCAACCTTTCAAGGTTTTCCACATACCCAATCATCTTGAGCACATGGGGACCTACAGGGGCTCCCTCAGCTAACTTGCCTTGAAAAAGGGTTTTTGAAACTTCAAACCTTTCATGCCTTGCTTGCTCTTGATAGAGCATCTTCAGGTGTTCGATCATATCGAACGCTGCCATGTTCTCATGTTGCTTTTGTAACTCTGAGTTCATGGTAGCTAGCATGAGACAAGCAATTTCATTGGCATCATCGACAAGCTTCTTATAAGCATCTCTTTCTGCCTTAGGTGCAGAACTAGGAGGTTCCTCTTCAGGAACAGGTTTCTCCAAGACATACAACTTTCTATCATGTTTGAGGACAATCCTCAGATTTCGGTGCCAATCCAGATAATTTGTCCCAGATAATTTTTCCTTGTCAAGGATTGATCGCAAAATGTTAGAGGTGTTTGTTGTCATGGTAATCTACATGAAATTAATGAAAATATAAGTATCAATAACATATTTAAATAGGCCTTTAATTAAATATGCGCCCACTATTTTACTCAAAACAAATGACCCTCATCATTTGATTCGGAAAATCCCGTTGGAAGATTTTCTAGTGGGTCGAGATCCACATTTCACTTTGTTTTAAGTCTGCGTAGGCGGATTACACAAAACTAGGTTATTTAGGTAGGAACTCCTTCCAATTGTATCTAATACAACTCTCGAATATTTTAGTGGGTGAATAACTCCTTATTCCAATCCATCACATGGATCATTTCCAACTCTTGCTTCTAAACACATATAATCTTATTATAATTTGTTTAGTTAAGTTTGACCCATTGTTTTAGCAATTGGATATTACAATTATCCCATCGCACCTTACTAATATAGAACATGCACCTCGCGTAGGCGAAACCTACATTATTCGATACTAGTCTTGATGAGTGCTAAAACTTGGAAAGCATAAACTTAATATTTAATTTGAGGGAATTGCAATTGTTCTGATCTCACCGGCTTATTTATCATATAAATCGTCTCTCACATGCATTAACATACATTCACATGCATCAACATACATTCATAATGAAACAGTTATGGCCCCTAGCGCAATTGTTCTCCCAACCCAAAGAGAGAACCTAAGCTAACCTAATAACGATCTAAGCTTCTCCAAGCAAGATCTTCAAGGTTGTCCTCCTTTGATATTGAATTCTTCTTTTTCTTCATAACATTACATTACAAAAAGAAACTCGTTTAACATACGAGGGAGTGAGATGAGAAAAGAAGTTACATTAAGAGATTAAAAGAGAGGCACGACACGCAGGTCGTATTTTAAAAACCCAAAACAAAATAAAGGAAAACTAAGGCCATAACCGATCACCACAAGACAATAATAATAAACACATTATTATTATTAATTTTAATTCTTTTAATTAATTAAAACCAAATTAAATTTCGGCGATCGATCACACTATGCAGAGTTAGCCGGGGTCCGCTGCCTGGTCACAAAACAGAAACGCCGAGAATTCTGACTCTGTGAATGTGACGACCGTCACGTCCAGCTTGTTATGACCGTCACAGGCCCATGACGAACGTCATGCGGCCAAAATCAGCGCTTTTGAAACAGTCAACAGACGTGATCCAACATGCCCTCAATTCACAACTCTTTGATAGCACAACCTTTGTGCCGTCACTAACCCTAATGCACCAATTTCAGACCGTCAAACACTCCTCGATTGTTGATTCAGTATGATTGATCGATAGGTCATTGCTTCACCATACTAATGTCGGATTCCGAAGCAAATGACCATTGATCGCTCAAAGGAACACAACCATTAAGTGTTTGAATGAACGATGGGCGATCGATGTATCCCTGCTTCACCATACTAATGCCGAATTTCGAAGCATAGTCAACATCAATCATCCAAATCGTACACACATGATGCCAAATTTAATTACTCGTTTATTCTTTGATTCATTTTATCTTTTAATCATATTAATACAGAAAATAAACAGCTATCAGATGCATGGTTTTGTAAGTGGCTCTGATACCACTGAAGGAGATTAGCGATCCAAAATGCAGCGGAATTTAAAATTTTCTCCTTTAGTGATCCTTACGAATGGGCATGATCAGTGATAGAATCGTTACCTCTTGTGACGATTGAAACCTTTGATGCAGATCTACGGAGCGATCACGAACGTTGAACGACGACACCGCCTCTACTCAGTCCACACGAACGGATTCCTTCAATCTCAGTGCTAGCTGCTACGAATGAAGGCTTTGAGTGAGAGAGAGAGAAACGAAATTGCAACTGCACTAAATGCTTCTGCACAAGGGTTCTATTTATAGAACCACTTATATGGGCTGCAAGCAAAAAAAGTCCACTTAAGTGTATGTGGCCCATATCTTATAATATGCCAAAATCACTTAAGCGCGTGGTACCTTACCATATTTCGTATTCTACTTAAGTACACTGTACCTTACGATGTTCTACAATTCACTTAAGTGCACCGTACCTTACGGTGTTCCTTAGTTACTCTATCTCTCATCAATTCGTCCTTTTGTGTGTGACCCTATAGGTTTTCGCGGCATTGACAATTATATTAAATCACGTATTTAACATAATAAACAGTGAGCAGTATCTAGCAACACATCACTACTACCCAAGACACGAAAATGTCATGTGATCTGACAAATCCTTCTATGATAATACTTATGTGTACAATTACCCTTTTGCCCTTATGTCTATATTGAACACAAGGCATATACCGTGTCATCCTTGTCCAGTTTAATATTGGGCCCATAGACATTTCTCCTGTTACGCAGGATGGGCAAATTCCATCTAGATCACTCATGTCCCTTAGCATGCTTCGTGGACTACCCATCAACTGTTTTTATGGTCATCCAGTTACGGACAATGTTTGATCAGCAACAAGGCACTCGACTCTACATCTAGGATCCATAGTGGTTTCGGGTCGAAGGGTGGTATACACCATTATCACCATGAGAATAAATTATGACACTTTGCATAACATTCTATATAGTATTCTCATAGCGGGTCAATCCAGTATAAATATTACTCTTAATATTCATACCTATGTTTAAGACTTGATAACTCCTTATCCATGATCCATGAGATGTGATCATCAGTCTATATACATAATAGTCTTTATGCTTTAATGTTGTCCCACTTCATAATAAAGCTCGACTACGGATACTTTAAGAATAATGTCCTTATGCTTAATGTGATCTCATGATCAAGTCACACTTGATACATTAAACGGACTAGCTATTCTAGGGACTTTATTAAACAAACATAATAAAGAAAAAACCTTTTATAATTAATAAATAATTCGATACAAGTACCAAAAGTATTGGCCTCTAGGGCTTACACCAACTAAAAGCACAGTGGATATCAAGAGTTGGTAGAAGGATTAACGGTCAATTGTATTCAATGTAACCCTTTTCCATGTAAATTACCATTTTCAACTTTGTAAAGATCTATGGAGTCTTGTCATTTACAGACTACCATTCTATTAAATAAAGTTGAGCCTTTATCCAATTCTTTCTACTCTTATTTATTTCAGCTAATAGTTTTAGGGTAATGCTAACTTGTGCCCCAAGGGCACAAGTTAAAAGATAAATATAGAAATAAATTTTTGGAAATTGTGTATTGAATTTATTACAAACATATAATTAATAATTTTATTTATTTTTCCAAAATAAATTTTCTATTTGTAGGTTTCTTAACATGTGCCCATGGGGCACAAGTTAACTTTACCCATAGTTTTAAATTCTATTATGATCATTTTTGAATTTTTTTTTTATCAAAATCATTTTCTTAAACATATAAAAGCAAGAATTTTTTTCAAAAGCAGTTTTAAAAGCAATATCAACAGCATTTCGAAAAATAACAAGTCTTAAGTGTGGAGCATTAATGGTTCCCCCAAGCAGATAACCCTTCGGGTATCCTTAGCCGAGTTTGTTGATCAAGTTCCCCAGTGGAGCTTATGTACTTTTCCCAGCTGAGTTGGCTGATTTAGTCCCAGGCAGAGTTTGTGAGTTCCTCAGCAGGGTTGATTTTCTATTTTGATCTTCAGCAAAGTAAGATCGATTTCCCCAGTAGATCGCATTGGTTTCTCCACCAGTAGCCATCCGATTCGCTTACAGTCAGAGTTTCCTCCTGGTTTATGAGCAGCTATTTGTGTTTATCCTCTGTATGGTTATCGCCCATTTAATATGGTGTTGACCTAAAATTCCCTGCAGATTCGATAATGTTTCCTTTCCTCACCAAATCTCCTCTTTCCCCAGATAATGTTGAGCCTTTGGGATGTTGACCTCCCTGTTCTCTGGAAGTTATATCCTTGTGTTGTGGATTGACCGAGGATTGTACCAATAACTCAAATAGTTTGCGACACCTTTGTATCCTTTGCGATCGTTTTGTCAGCATAATCATCATATATACATATACATATACATATACATATACATATACACTCATATAATTTCATGATTACATATTTTTGCATAATCATATTTGTTGATTCACTGTCTGAGATTCTTATTCTTTGTTATGGCGGTACTTTATCCCCATACAAGTTTGGCGTCTGTCATCCTTCAATTGTAGAGTGTCGGTCCCTTAAGCAGAAAGATTTTAACCTTTCTCCTTTCCCCACTGAGTTATTTCCCCGTGGATGATCTTTGTTTTAGTTTCCTCCCTAGTTGATTACCTGGATGGAATTACTCCCCTTGAGCTATATCCTCATAGGGTTGAGTCTTGATTGACCGTTTCTTTCTAGATCTTACCTAGATAGATGTTTTTGGTCCCCTAAGAGCCTATTACCCAGTAACTGGTAATATTCTTCTCATGTTCTTCATTTTTGCCCAATACCTGGCAAGAGCAACTTTTTCTCCTCAGCAGATTCGTTTTCACGTTTCCCCAGGAAGTATATCCTTGATATGTTCATCCTAACTGGTGACATATATCTTTCTTCCCCTGCTTGAGTCTATCCTTGATGTGTTCATCCTAACAGATGACAAATATTCTCATCCTTGGTATTCTACCCAGTAAAAAGGTAGTTGTAATCCCTACTTTATTCCCCAGAGGGCTAATCCTTGATATATTTGTCCTAACCGGTGACGGATTTCCTCCTCTTTGCGGTCTTCAACCCAGTAACCGGTAGTTGTAAATCCTGATTTTCCTCTCAATAGAGTCTATCCTTGATATGTTCATCCTAATCGGTGACAAATTTTCTCTTTGATTGTCTTCTTTCCAGTATTCGATAGATGTAATTCCAACTTTTTGTTTAGTTGGTTTATCCTTGATATGTTCATCTTAACCGATGACGGGTATCCTCCTTAACAATTCCTAGGAAAGATTATCCTTGATATGTTCATCTTAACCGATGACGGATTTTCTTTCTTTTGAGTCTATCCTTGATATGTTCATCTTAACCGGTGACGAATATTCTCATCTTCGGTCTTCTGCCTAGTAACCGGTAGTTATAAATCCTATTTCTGTAATTTTTCCCCAACAAGGTTATTCTTACCCAGTAATCGGTAATGAATATTCCCTCCAGTTGGTTCCCAGCGAGTCATCCTTGATATGTTCATCCTAACCGATGACGGATGTTCTCTTTGTCAGACTTTTATTATTTCCTTACCCAGTAGCAGGTAGTGGATAATGAATTTTTTCTCCTTCTGTGTTGAAGTTTATTTCTTCTCCAGTTGAGTTGAGTGCGTTTTTCCTTAGTGAAATCGCTTTTCCCTGCATTGATTCAAGAACTTCAGTTTTATCCTGATCTACTTGTGATCCCCTACAGATGTTTTGTTTCTCCAGCTGAGTCTTTACATTTTATGGAATTCCTCTAGTCCCCCAGTAGTTTTTTAAGTCATGGCTTGGCCTATGCATAACCCTTTATCCCTCAGAGTCTCTGTCTCCCTAGTGACTTTTCTTTACGGAATGCATTCTACTCCTGCGGATCTTCGGTCTCTCTGATTTCTTTTTCCTTTGTGGCAACATTTCCCCATAGAGAATTTGCTTTTTACATACATATCATATGCATCATGAGGTCTCTTAGGGACCAAAATTTGTTTCTATGTTGTTATTTAAGCCCATTCTACTGAGTCGATACGAAGATTTTAACCTTCACCTCCTCATTTAGAATTTCCTTAAATATGGGCAGTTGTAAGGCCTCAATTTTGACCCTAAGATCCCTCATGCAATTTCATCATATGCATTAGCATTGGGATCACACCTTGGCATCCTCCTTACCCCTCTTTCATTGGGTTTGTTTTGTGAGCGATCACCAAGCACCATGTGATTGTATCATACTTGTATATTATCATTTTACTAACCAAAATACCAAAAATATGTCTTTGTATGCGCCTAACTTTTTGTAGGTAGGGCATGATCCTTATTGATCTATCAAGTTCATATCTAGGCTTTAAAACCCCCATGGCTAAGAGCACAATCAAAGGTTGATCCACAATGTCTCAAAGCATCATATATGAGTCCCATTGATCTCTACATGTTATATTGATCAAGAATTCTTCAAGAGTTTGGAGGTGATTTGCCTTGGAAACCCTAGTTTGACTGGGTATCTTGAGTAACCTCTCCAACAAGCTATCTCATCAATTGATCAAATTTCTCAATGGAAACTTCAAAACTTCATCATCTTATGTATATATGATCTACCATGAGCCTAAAAAGTCAAGAGAATTGAAGGTTAGCAAGTTGGTTGATGGTGGTTGGCCAGATGAATACATCTGATCAAAATTGGGCCTCCCTGGACCCTATCTCCTACACTTTTCACCATATAAAAATGATTCCAAGATAAAAGTTACTATAAATGACATTACAAACAACTTTCATGTTGAGACCTAGAGCTAGTTTTGCTTGGAAAATTATTTTCTATGTTGAAACATTATAGGTCATTTTTTCTAAACCCTAACTTGAAAGTCAACTTCCCAAGGCGATAACTTTCTCAATTTTTATGATATGAAAGATTTCCAAGTTTCACAATCAAATTCAAGATGTCTACTTCAACTTTGATGTTTGGAGTGAGAGCTGATTCAACTTTTATGAGCATGTGATATGAGGATCCATTATAGGTTATTTTTGACCTATACCATTGAACAAGTGATTTTTCCGAACTTCAAAAATTCATAACTCTATCATTATAAATCCAAATGACATGAAATTGGTGACCATTTTAAATGTCTTTGAAATAGCTATAACTTTGATGAAGACATTTTTTTTCATTTGAAGCTCACATAAAAAGTTAAGCAAGGTGGAATGTTAAGATATATGACTTGACACTTAGAAAAAATTTCAACATGTTCAAATTTCCAAACTTCCACCTCAAAATTCACCATGATCCAAGCTCCAAATGGAAACGTGTTCAACATCAAACTTGTTCTCCTTGATCTAAGCTTTTCAAAGAATCCAAGTTAATGCATTTTGGATGAGATTTGCTAGGTTTACGCATGACTTTAACAAGAGCTGCATGATTGGAAGAAATCAAATGCCAAAAATCACATCTCACATTGCCTTGACATCCAAGCCTCATTTGAACTTCAGAACAGATGCAAGTGGATCAAATTGGATTGCTTCATGGGCCTGTACACACCCATGCAAGCTTGTGCATGAAATGTCCAAATTTAGCAATTTTTCAAGTGTGCAAATATCAGTCCCAATTGCTATAAATATAGGCCCTTGGAGCTCAATTCAAACACATCTTGCGCACCAACTTTCCCCCTCAATTGAAACCCTCATATTTCAAAGGAAAACCTGATAATTTTCAACTTAAAAATTGAGTTTGAATCTCACTGTTTGGAGATTCAAGAACTCCAGGATCCAAAGCTTTATACCATTGCCAAACCTCTCCTACAAGCTTCTCAAGTGTGATCAGATCAAGTTTGAAGCAAGCAACATCAAGTTCTGCACAGCATTGAAGGTAAATTTCAGAAAACTTCTTCTCTTTGATTCTCACTCAATTCTCATCAATTCTCTTGGATCTTTGGTTGTCTGAAGTCCTACCAATGTAGGCAAGAAGATTGAGTTGCTTTGAGGTCAAATCGAAGCAACTCAGTTGTCACACCTCAAAATTCAACTCCTCATATCTTTTTATATATTTGGAGTTAGTTGAAATTGAGGTCAGATTCGTGCTCTACGCCATTTTTTCTTTCAGATGTCCTCCTTTTTTATTTTGGTGATGGTTAAGGGTGGACCAGTCCGGTGAGGTCCACCGGAGAAGAAGACCGGAGCTCTGGCTCCGGCGGTGTGTTGGCACATCTCCCAGCCACATGATCCATTCGATTTGTTTTAATATTAGACGTTGGTTTTGATTACCACGTGTGTGGCGCACTGACTAGGTTCCATCATGGAACGCGCGTTTGTGTCCACTTGATCTTCCACCTCAATTAATGAGGGAGATCAAGTGGCTCACGTTTTTCTTGATTTTCTGATTTTTGTTTTAATTCATTTGATTTTCATTAATTCATATTACTTTTAATATTGATCCAAAAAATATGAGAGTTTGACCAAAAAAATTTAAATAAATTCCTCTTTCATATTTTGAATTAAAATTATTTTTTGGATCATTATTAATATTTTTCATTATTTAATTGATTTTGTATTTATTTTTAATTGTTTAAAAATACTTTTAAGTCTTTAAAAATTCTGAAATTTTTTCTCCAAGGTCCTTTGACCTTGTTTGACCTATGATAAATCTCATGGCCATTTTTTTGGTGTTTTGATGAGGTTTTAGGAATTTGACAACCCATGTTTAATTTAAATGCATTATTTTAGTATTTTTAAATTGAATAAATGTCAAATAATTGTGTTGACCTCTTGTGATGGTTTGTGTAAGTTTGACTTGTGTTGTTGGGCCTTGGTCAAGGTTGATTTGACTTTGCTAGGTTAATATCATTGGATTTAGGGGATTAATGGAATGTACATTCCATCTCCCAAAATGAATGAATGATATTAATTTGATAAAAGTTCTCCTTTGACCAATTTGAGTTTTGATCCATTCCCCTCCCTCTTCATCTAATTCCCCTTCTTTATGCATCCTTTTCATTTGGCCTATGATATCTCAAAGTCCTAAAGCTAGTTGATTGAAAAATCAACATGAGTATGGATGAGATTATGCCACCTCTTTTGCATATTCTTTTTGTGTGTGGTATGTTTCATAAGTATAGTCAATTATACTATGTATCTAATATGCATTAACACCAAATTCTATTGTCCGACCTCAAATAGTTGTGACTTCTACATAAGTCCAATTACTATTGCTTAACATATCGCTAAAGTTTTGACATAAAAAGGCATATCATTCTAGTTAGTGAGATTGTAAGTCTCCTCTCTTTCATGGTATTGTGTGGAAACTTGGCCTTTTTTCCTTCCTTTGGAAGATGTCTTGGCTCAAGGATCCATGCTTGTGATAAGTAGGTTGAGTGTTATCCAAAGAATGACTTAAATAAAAGCAAAAGCAAAACAATACTAACTTCTAACTCATTAACAACTAACATTTAATTTCAAGTCCTTTATTTTAATGCACTTTAATTTTTAAGCTCTATTCATTTGCCATTGCTCATATCATTCTAATTGTTTATATTAATGCCTTTTCACTTTGTCCACTTGGACCATATTGTGTGATACATCTTGTTTGTGTATACTTTGTTTGTTTGAATGGTCTTTGAATATTAATGTACATAATAATAACAAAAACCCTAAAAGACTATTGTGTGGACTGTTGACTTGATCTTGGACAATTAGACTTAGAATCTAGGCAACATCTCTATAAAAAAAGGACTTGGCCAATGCCAACTTTTGTTAAACCAAGTGCTTGCAATTTGAAACTTTATCTGATACATCTTGGAAGATCCCTTTGAGCTCATTTGCAACATGATCACTATGAAGCTGTTATTTTGAACTTGTGACTTGTGGAATTCATCTGCTACATAGGCCAATTTAAAGAAGATTATGGAGTGGCTAAAGCTTGGATGGGGCTATCTTTATTTGATGCCTTGCTCTTCAAGTTAATATTGTATGCATTATTTGTTGCTTGATTCTAATATCCGAGGGAATTTGGGATTTCTATATGACATTCTTGCCTATTGGATTGCTACCCATCAATCAGATCTTTTCAACTCTTAACTTTTAATTTTGTGCATAGGATTAGTCTCTTCATCTCCTCCCCATTTCTTTAATTTCAAAATCTCTCCCTCCTTTCAAAAACTTCTTTGTTTGAACTTGTTATCTTCTAAATTTTGACCACTTTGTAAACTAGAAACTTTGGCCTTATGCCATTGCATTTTCAAACTTCTTTTCTTAAACAAACTTGTAAATAGACTTAACTATACTTGACCTAAGCTTTCAAAAGCCAAAAAAAGAACTAACTCATTCAAACCATTTTTAGGCCTTTGTGCCTTTCAAACTTAATTTTTGTTAAAAACAATGCACCCACTTTGAAATTTGTATCACGAACTACGAGGTTTTGATCCCTCATTTTTATGTTGGTACGTAGGAACAAGTCTGAAGGTCTTGTCAAACACAAAAAATATATAATTAATGAATTCTTTTCTCATCCCCCGATTCTATTTGTTTGTAAACATCACTTTGTACAAAATACATATGCACACAAAAAAGGACTCCCTAGGAGTACCTACGGCACTTTGGGTGCTAACACCTTCCCTCTGTGTAACCAATCCCCTTACCTGTAATCTCTGACATTTTATTAGTTTTGATTTGAAAACTTCTTACTTTTGGATTTTGTTCGTACTTTTTCCCTTTTCCCTTGGAAACAATAAAAGCATGGTGGCGACTCTTGTTATTTAATGTCTTGCTTATCCATAGCTTGATGATCATGAATTTACCGCTACAGAAATTAAGTGACGACTCTACTGGGGAGTAGTCTCCAGTGGGTTTAGCCTACTTTTTTGTGTGTATATAATTATATATATATATATATATATATATATATATATATATATATATATATATATATATATATATATATATATATATATATATGTGATGTATGTATATTTGTTTGTGTGAGATAATCTACTTTTTGTGCTTGGTGATCTCTGAGTGGTGAGATAAGTTCTAACCCGAACTTGAGTGCAATTAAGATAGGAGGATGGTATAGTCATGTTCGACTTATGTGGAGTAGTCCTTAACAAGTTGGCTTGAGATCCATCTGCTCAATGGAGACTCTTTTGGATTTGGAAATGTCACACAAGTATTTATGGTTAGGCATTACTATCTCTAATTTGAGTCCGAGAAGTTGAGGAACGTAGAACACTTACCCCCTCTTGGCCTATTTAGGACATAGTGTGGAGACTGTTCAGGTGTAGACTTGATAACAATTGTTACGCGATACTACACTCATACGAGTTTCTCTTGAGAATATTATGGGTCGATGAGTCAATCATCTTAACCTGTAATATCCGATAGATGGAATTAAGACTCTGGGAACTTTTTAGAACATGATCTACATGTTTTATCCTTAGTTCACTCCTTTGGGATGGTTCTTACCCAGGCTTCATGCTCGTGACTCGCAACAAACCCTTGATCCTTGGTTGATCCAATCAAGTCTTGTCAATATCAATGGAACTTGGGTGTTGATAAGGTGAAAACCATAATCCACCAAAATGGATGATTGATCTTGACAATGACTTGATTCATCCCTTGACCTTTATTTTTTTTACCTTGTGTGTGATCCCTTATTTGTGATTGTTACATTCATGCATTCATGTGCATCATAACATTCATCACACGAAAATTTCAAGGAACTGAGGTATTATTTGCAAATATTTTCAGACCATGGATTATGGACGAAGGAACACTAAGAAGTACAGTTCCAGATGTCTCGACTTGAAAGAGTTAAGGAAGTTAGCATCTTTTGTATTAGATCCCTTGGACTTCAAACAACGTCATGGGAAGTTATTATTTATCTTGTCTGCTGATGTGGTTGAAGGACTCTTGAGTGTGTTAGTGCAGTTCTATGATCCTCTCTACCGTTGCTTCACTTTTCTTGATTATCAGCTTGTGCCTACATTGGAGGAGTATGCCCATCTCTTGGGGATACCCGTTTCTAGTAAAGTGCCATTTAGTTGGTTGGAAGAGATTCCCAGATCTCATCTTATTGCTGAAGCTATTCACTTGAAGAAGTCTGAGATAGAGGCTCATTGGGTGAAGAAAGGAGGATTGTTTGGGTTGCCATCCGATTTCCTCATCAAGGAAGCTACCGCCTTTGCTCAAGCCGGTAGTATGGACGCTTTTGAATCTATCTTTGGGTTGCTCATTTATGGATTAGCTTTGTTCCCTAACATTGACGGTTTTGTTGATGTTAACGCCATTAGAATTTTCTTGATTAGGAATCATGTGCCTACTCTGTAGGGTGATATGTATTTCTCTTTGCATCTAAGAAATTCTAAGGGTGGTGGGACTATTGTATGTTGCATTCCTCTTCTGTACAAGTGGTTTATTTTGCACTTGCCTCAGACGCCTTCTTTTGTGGAGAACAAACAATGTCTACGGTGGTCTCAGAGACTTATGTCTCTCACTAGTGATGATATAGTTTGGTATGATCCTTTTTTGAGCATTTTGGAGATTATTGATTATTGTGGTGAATTCTCTAATGTGCCTCTCATTGGTACACAAGGAGGAATTAACTACAACCCTGCTTTGGCTCGTCGTCAACTTGGGTTCCCCTTGAGAGACAAACCTAATAACATGTTGTTAGAAGGTCTTTTCTATAAAGAGGGTAAAGATCCCCAACATTTGAAGCAGAAGATTGTGCATGCTTGGCATAATGTGCATAGGAAAGGAAGATTCGAGCTTGGTCTGCACAATTGTGTAGCTTTGGAAGCATATACTCTTTGGGTGAAGAAGAGAGCTTTGGAGCTGAAGATGCCTTATCCTTATGAGAGACCTATGTCTATGGTTGTGGTTGAGCCTTTAACTCTCCCTAACTAAGATATAGAGGAGTTGGAAGACACGCTCGGCAAGATGAAGCAAGAGAAAGATATGTGGAAAAAGTGTTTCCGTGCTTTGAGCAAGAAGCATGAGGAGTTGCAGTTGGAGTCTAAGGACAAGGATGCATTTATTGAGCTACTTGAAGACCGAGTGACGAAGAGACAGAGAGAGCCGGAGGTTTCATCTTCTAGCATGCCTCATCCTTCCGTTGCTTGGAAGAAGATTGTTGATCAGTTTGTCCTCGAGAAGACTCAGATGAAGGCTTCTTTTAAAATCGAGATCCGACGCATTCGAAGGAAGTACACGCCTTCAGCCAGATCTTCTGACGTTGTTGTTGGGGATCCTTAGGATGACTAGTCTCCTTTTCTCTTGTATTTTTATTTGGTTTTTGAAGTTGTACTCAGTGTAATCGTTTCAATTATATAAATAAAAAGAGATTTTTATGGTCATATCAAATTGTTGCAATTGTTGTTAAGTATAGATATATTTGTAAATGATATAGTAAGTTCCTTGAAAATAAACAAACAAGCATTGCATTTCATGCATCATTTGCATAAGTAGGTTTCTCTTTCGCCAAATGTCTCATTGGTGTTTCTTCTGTGCTTCAGCCAAGCTGACTTATCAGTACAACACTCGCGCCAATCATCAGAGAATCATGGAACATCTTGAGCAAGAGAACAGCGAGTTGAAGGACGAGATCGCTCGGCTGACTGCCATGATGGAGTCAGTGTTGGCTGCTCAGAGTCAATCTTCTCCAACACCCGCAACTCCTCCTCCTCAGAGGATTGTTATTTCATAGGTGGCTACCTCCACCATGCCTGCTGCTACCGCTTATTTTGCGCTTACCATGTCCTCCGGATTTCCGTGGGGAATGTCGTCTAACTTCATGTTTGAAGGCTTTACGCCTACTTTTGCTTCCATGATGGTATCTAGCCTGGTCATGTATGTGCCACCTCCCGTTGTGAACACCTTACCTCGTGTGGAGGACACCATTTATCATTTCGAGCCGTCTGAGGACAACTTACCTCATGTCTAGTCGATCTTACTGATGGGTAGCAATCCAATAGGCAAGAATGCCATATAGAAATCCCAAATTCCCTTGGATATTAGAATCAAGCAACAAACAATGCATACAATATTAACTTGAAGAGTAAGGCATCAAATAAAGATAGCCCCATCCAAGATTTAGCCACTCCATAATCTTCTTCAAATTGACCTATGTAGCAGATGAATTCCACAAGTCACAGGTTCAAAATAACAGCTTTATAGTGATCATGTTGCAGATGAGCTCAAAGGGATCTTCCAAGATGTATTAGATGAAGTTTCAAACTGCAAGCACTTGGTTTCACAAAAGTTGGCATTGGTCAAGTCCTTTTTGCATAGGGATGTTGCCTAGATTCTAAGCCCAATTGTCCAAGATCAAGTCAACAGTCCACACAATAGTCTTTTAGGGTTTTTGTTATTATTATTTACATTAATAGTCAAAGACTAGTTTTGTGGATTTGCGCCTACTTTTGCTTCCATGTCGGCATCTAGCCCGGTCATGTCTGTGCCACCTCCCATTGTGCACACCTTACCTCGTGTGGAGGACACCATTTATCATTCTGAGCCGTCTGAGCACACCTTACCTCGTGTGGAGGACACCATTTATCATTCCAAGTCGTCTGAATTCTTTTCTCATCCCCCCATTCTATTTGTTTGTAAACATCACTTTGTACAAAATACATATGCACACAAAAAAAAGGCTCCCTAGGAGTACCTAGGATACTTTGGGTGCTAACACCTTCCCTCTGTGTAACCAACCCTCGTACCTGTAATCTCTGACATTTTATTAGTTTTGATTTGAAAACTTCTTACTTTTGGGTTTTGTTCGTATTTTTCCCTTTTCCCTTAGAAACAATAAAAGCGCGGTGGCGACTCTTGTTATGTGATGTCTTGCTTATCCATAGCTTGATGATCATGAATTAACCGCTACATGACTGCATCTTTCATTTTTTTTAATTGTTGTGGATTTCATGGCGTTCATCATGACCGGGTTTGACAACATATGTGTATCATGAATTCTTCGTGCTTTTGTCGCTGCAGGATTTTGTTTGGAAACTGAATCAAGTCTTGAAATTGTTTGGTGTTTGGATTAATGGATTGGATTTGTATTAGATGGAAATGTGTGGAAATTAAAATAAGCTCAATGGTTCATTTGAAAGATCATGTGGTGATTAAAATATTTGGATGAAAAATGTGAGTTAAATGTGGTATGGACTTGGCATGAGGATGTCACCAAGGCCCCTTTAGAAAAAACACACTTCACTTGTAAATCATGAAATTTCAAATGATGATGTAAGTGATGAAGATTCAATCAAGGATGCTAGAATTAGGGATGAATTATAATAGTTGACTTTGGTCAACTGGTTGACCAAAAAGTCAAAAGTTGACCAAAGTCAACCATAGGTAGAAACCAATTTTTTTTTATAAATTCTTTGTATGAATATAATAGAAATGATTTTGGAATGAAGACTTGGTTTGAATGAAACAATGGTTTATGTTCAAAAGCTAAGAAACAACGAATCAACCTTGATTAATGGACTATAATGCATGGATGAATCACTTATGAATGACCTAAAAGTGGGCTAAGAACCCCAATAGACCAAAGATTGATGGACTAAATGCAGGCATGAATCCAAGAACCAAATGAAGCCAAACCTGACCTAGGGTTTAATAGTCATAATTATAAGTTAAGCAACGACCCAGAACTTAAACCAAGAAATAGTTCACACCAACCGTTTATCGATGCCATAACCCCACTTAAGGTTTCCAACACTCGATGCAAGTCACATGAACTTCAAAAATCAATGTTAGGATTTTGATGAATCCCCAGTCCAAAAGTCAACCAACATGGCGCTCATGCATCAACTATCCCTGATTAGGGTTTCAAACACAACACAAAGCTCCACGAGCTAACCCTTAGGTCAAAGGCCCACAATTAGGGTTTAGAAGTCAGATATCTCCAAAGTTGATCACAACCCCTCCAAATCAAGAATTAGGATTGGGATGCACAGATGAATGTCATGGCATAGACCTCGAGAATTAAGATACCAAGGAATCAAGCAATCAGAGCTTCAACCCATATGATGAGGAGGACCACAAACCCTGAATCTATGGTGTCTATCAGCGTGTGTTGATTATGCGTGAATGATGCACATGAATGAGTCATGAGTGAGTCTCAGGTTATAAGTCAGGTGAGAAGCAAAAAGGAGTGCAAATTTTGGGGTACAACAATATCATTATTAATTATCCATTCAATTTAATTATTTAATTAAACAAATAATATAATAAATATAATCTAATGAAGTGTAAAAGAAATATATGAAAATGCATGATCATGAGGCATATGGTGAAGCAAATGGCAATTAAATAAGGAATATATAATTAATTAACTAATATTTATTTAAATTTATTAATTAGGTTAATTAAGATTAATTACTTTAATTAACTAATTGATGGAATTAACCCAATCACTAATTAAACTAATTAAATTTAATTATCAATGGTGTTGGCGATGAGTGGGAAAGGGTTGAGCCCAATGGCCCAAACCCTCATCACATGAAAACCCTAGAAGCCCCCATCCGCCTCATTTACCTATCTTCCTCTCTCTGCTGCTTCACTACTAAAAATAACACATCTAACGTCGGCCACGAAATACATTTAACCTCGGTTACACAGCCGAGGTAATGATGGGCGACATGAAAAGCAATCACTTGTTACCTTGGTGTTTATAAAACCGAGGTTATAACGTCGGTCGCGAAATGCATTCAATCCTCATCAACTGCATATTTTTTTATTTTCTAAACTTTGTTGCGCACGCCATATACCTGTCGGTTTTATGTAATAACCGAGGTAATAAGGTATTCATTTACCTCGGTTTTATGTAATAACCGATGGATAAAATCTCATTTTTTGCTTGTAACATTTTCACATACATATATCATTTTTACTGGCATGTATCATTTTCACTGGCCTATATCATATTATTATAAATCTATTAACCAATAAATACCATATTTAGATTGTTTTAAATCTTAGTTTCACCCGCCTGGATCATTTTTTTACACAGCAACAACAAAATATGCGACAAAATTGGAACGTGTCATATCATTTAAACCAAAGTTAGAAATTTACATTGTTCTGATCATCAAGATATAATACACACATTTAGATATTTGCACAAAACAAATTAAGGAAATTTACGTTTACAACCAAGAAAAAACTATTGTTTTAGAGAATTATAACAAGATAAAAAAGTTATGGTCCCAACATGATCGGATGTCATCCATATCTTCTTTTGAGTATGGTTTTTGGTTGTTAAACTCCTATAATTAAAACAAAAATTAAATTATGATAAGCTAACAACATCAACAACAACAACAACATGAACTTAAGAAGATATAAATTAAGTTGATACTTTATGCTTCATCTGTCCATCCCTAATGCCTGTGGAGACAACATAAAACATATATCTCATAACATAGTATCCACATTAATGGTTGTCGGGTTGTTTTCGCCACTACAAATAATTTTCATATATTTATATCACACTAATACACACAAATAATATAATATCAATAAATGCACAAATAATATATTTACTTTTGGGGAAACATAGAATGACCTTTTACCAAGTACATTATGTTTGAGTGCATTATGCTCCTCCATCGCTCTACACATGTCGGTTAAAATTAAACATGAACAAAAACTATTCAACTCTGAAGTTAAAAATAATACCACTTACTCATTCAAAGCGTTAACCACTTCTTTGGACAGTTCAGAGTGCAATGAGCAAAACATAACTATAGTATTTTTCTTGGGACATATAACAATTAGTTGTCAATGTTCACTGCATAAACATTCAGATTAATTAATATGTATAAAATTGATTTATAAATGAAAATACAAATTAATATATACTTTCTTGTGGTAAAACGGGGCCAGATAACAATCTTTGATGTTCCCTTTCAATTTATCTTTTAAGTAAATAAGGATATTCGTTCCTGTCGAACCGTGAATAAGACCCATGTGCGTCGGATCTAAGATGCAATACTTGTTTTGAAGTTTCCTTTCAACACATAAGTCATGGATGTACCTACAAAAAAAAAATCTTTATGTTAAAGTAGAAGAACGTATGAATGTAAATAGAGATCAACATGAAAACTATACTTACGAGGACCAAATTTGTAATACAGAATTGTCTAGGTACACATTTCCTGGAAAAAAATCCATGGACATAAATCCTAGAAAGTACGAATAACTGAGTCAGATCATGACTTAATTTAATACCCATGCATGGGTCTGGAATACTGTCAATGATCACTCTTGTTCTCTCAATGTTATCTATTTTTAACGGTAAATTCATTTTTTGCGTCATAAGAACAACATAAATAGAATCCAAAATTAAAATACGCAAACAATAATAACAACAACATACATCTTATACCTCAATCGCATCACGTGTACACTTCTCAAACACCTTCTCCTCAGTCATCCTCTCTAGCTCCTCCTGCTGCTTCTGGACACTCTCCCGCACCATTTGCAACAACCTCTCCCTATCCTCCTCCAACTTCTTATCCTGCTTTTGTGGAGAACAAACAATGTCTACGGTGGTCTCAGAGACTTATGTCTCTCACTAATGATGATATAGTTTGGTATGATCCTTCTTTGAGCATTTTGGAGATTATTGATTGTTGTGGTGAATTCTCTAATGTGCCTCTCATTGGTACACAAGGAGGAATTAACTACAATCCTGCTTTGCCTCGTCGTCGACTTGGGTTCCCCTTGAGAGACAAACCTAATAACATGTTGTTAGAAGGTCTTTTCTATAAAGAGGGTAAAGATCCCCAACATTTGAAGCAGAAGATTGTGCATGCTTGGCATAATGTGCATAGGAAAGGAAGATTCGAGCTTGGTCCGTGCAATTGTGTAGCTTTGGAAGCATACACTCTTTGGGTGAAGAAGAGAGCTTTGGAGCTGAAGATGCCTTATCATTGTGAGAGACCTATGTCTATGGTTGTGATTGAGCCTTTAACTCTCCCTAACCAAGATATAGAGGAGTTGGAAGACGCACTCGTCAAGATGAAGCAAGAGAAAGATATGTGGGAAGATTGTTTCCGTGCTTTGAGCAAGAAGCATGAGGAGTTGCAGTTGGAGTCTAAGGACAATGATGCACTTATTAAGCTACTTGAAGACCGAGTGACGAAGAGAGAAAGAGAGCCGGAGGTTTCATCTTCTAGCATGCCTCATCCTTCCGTTGCTTGGAAGAAGATCGTTGATCAGCTTGTCCTCGAGAAGACTCAGATGAAAGCTTCTTTTGAGACCAACTCCAAAAGAGCTTTTGTAAACTCTTAGGTAAACAAAACATAAATGTTTCTATTAATTACTTAAATTTTATGTAGTTGAGTTGAATTTCAGACACTCATCAGAGTTTAAAAAAATATTTTTTTAGAGTCAAAATAGATTTCAAAATTAAAAAAAAAAATACTGATTGAGGTATGTCTACAAATAGCTGAACTTAAATTCATTAACTCTTGGTGTAAGTCAATTTCTTACCGACCAAACCAACTTTAATTTGCTAACCCTCCTAACTAACTATACAACAACAATACCAATTGCTTACATCATGTTATTGTTATATATATTATCCATCTTTATTGAATCCTATTTTGTTACATTGCATTTGGAAATCAACCATGCACCAACCAAATTAGTTTCCTCTTTTTTCAACATTCGCGGCACTCTTTCATATAAACCTTGCTAAATTTCTATATCTTATTATAAACATCCTTTCATAATTTACCTATATTTTCCAATAACAACATTTTATAATAAAATAATGTTAAAAAACATTAAATCTATTAGGAGTCCTTTTATAATAAAACCATCAACCCATCTTGAAAAGAAATTTTCAAATGATTTAGTGTATATATAAATGATCTAGTGGTGAAACTGACTTATAACATGTGTAAGTTTTTCAAACTATTTTTTAATTATTTACACTGTTTGAACAAAAATTAAATTAATTCAGCAACATTGATTTTGTTAAAATTTGACTTTGACCCATGTTCAATTTTCCTCAAGAAAAAATATAGACAAATATGATCACAATGTTCTGATCACGCCATGTGAGATGTTCAAGAAATCAAAACATGATTCTTCATAATTGGAAGCTCAGAAAACTTTAAAAAAAAAAAAGATGAAAAAACAATTTACATTATATATGATTCTGATCTAAGTAAAAATTCTGAAAAGAAAAAAAAAACTCTAGATCTATCTCATGTGAAAATGAATCTCATCAAACAGTTGTAGGTTGAATACAAATCTTTGGATTTTGAACTTGAATCTGTTGAAGCTGTAAACTTCTCAATGGAACACCACTTGATCCTGATCTTCTTTTCCAAAGACTGTTATCACCTTTGCTTCCTTCTTCCATCTTATTCACTCTCTTGATCACAGGCAAAGGAGGATCCATTTCATCAATTCTTATGCCAACAACAACATTCTCATTCCTAACACACTTTTGAATATTACTATTATTGCCTATAACTCTTTGTTTGGTTATGGTGGTGGCAGAAGTAACTGAGGGGGTGCTAATAAGATTCTTACCAGAGAAAAGTTTTTTGAGTTTGGAGTATTTGACAACAGGTGAAATAATGGAACTAGAAATGGTTTTGTTGTTGAAATTAAGTAGTTTGTATTGTGAAGATGGAAATCCAGCAATTTTGTTGTTTCTTTTGACTTGACCCATGCAACCTATTCTTGGTGATAAAGGGTCATTGCAAGAAGAAGATGGATTGATTCTACATCTTGGGAGATTCACTTCTTTGATGGAGGGTTTGGAACATAGCATTGGAAGGAATGTGTTTTTGGGATGGTGGTTGTAAAATTGATGATGGGTTTCAAGTTTTTGATTGCCCATTTTTGTAGAGGATGAGTTTTTAGGACCAAAGTTGAGAGACAAGGTTGAGGATGTTTTGTGTTTGTTTCCTATAAAGAGGGAGAAGTGTGAAGAAGAAAGTGAGAGTGTGATGGAAGAAGGACAAGAACATGAGAAAGTGTCAGAGGAATTGAATAGGTCTCTTCTTTTGGTTTTGGTGATATGAGAGTTTGAGGTTGTCAAATATGTAAAGCTTTGATATGTAGTTTTGTGATTGTGACATTTCTATTTTTATAATTTTTTAACAATTTTTTAATGTGAATTAGAGTATCAGTTGAGTTTTTATGAAAATATAAATAAGAGAGATATAAATAAATTTAATTTTTTGTATTTCGAATATATATATATATATATATATATATAATTTAGATGGTATATGTTTGAATTAGTTCAAATCACAAATATTGATATTATACTGTTGAATATGTTGTCCGAGTTTATATTTAAGATCTCACTGTTGTATAAATTTTTTTATGATTATTGTCACTTTATTTATGTAAAAAAAAAAGAATTAATCCTCAATTATTGTGTAGGGCTAATTCGAAAAATACCTATGTAAAAAAGGAAAAAATAATGAATAAGAAGAAAATAATGTGATTATAAAGAAAGAGTCTCATGGAAGAAAGTGTAGACATGCATCAAAATTACAAAGAAAAAGAGAGGAAGGACCACTATGGAGTGTGGAGTGGATTGGTTTTATTTGGAATTTAGCAGAGATCAGATCAAAGAACAGGCTTTGTCTGTTTGATTGAGTATGAACCACTTCACTACAAATTTCATGTGTAGAAAATGGAAAGGACTAGTAAGAATACAGCTAGATAATAGCATATTTTTTTCTATATCTATGCTTGTGGTGTGAGCAACTTTGGTGGGATCTGAATTGAATTGATATAATGGTAGTAAAGTACTCATAACTATAACTGTAGTTTGTAGGGGTAAAGTAAAATCATTGGCTGGGCAAAAGCAACACTTCATTGTCTCCCTTTTAACACTTTGTGTTGGGTTGAATGAATATGAGGATAAGGAGTTAGGATGGAAATAATGTAGAAAAACAAGAGAAAATAGTAGGAAAATAGAGTAGATTTGTTAGTTATTTAAATGAAGAGGAAGGTAGTTTAAGGTGAATAAAAAATGTTTATTTTATAAGGTAAAAATAAAGTTTATTAAATGTATTTTTTATTTAACTGACCTTTTTTTTATCTGTGTGACTTGAATAACTTACGATTCACACTTCTTCGAGTATAGTGTAAGAAACTATAATGAAGAGTTTTGCTTATTTCTTTATCTAAATTATTACCTTAAAAAAACATTCTTCTTGCATTGGATTATATATCTAAATATAGATAATTGTATTAGTAAATCGAAAGATTAAGGAAATTTAGGTGTTAAAAATTATGAGAAATTTAACTTGACTTTTCTTAGCAAGTAAAAATGAAGGATTTTTGTCAAAATCCGATTCTATTTAGGTCGAGCTTCTTTCCTTTAGGTATGATGATGTTTAAAGTTTAAATGCTCGAGTCTCCTAGTTCTAAGTTAGAAAAAAAAGGAGTCTATTTGACAAAGGGATTCAGTTGGAAGAAGGTAACAACTTTTAGACTTCTTAGTTCTCTCATTCTATTTCTTGCAGGTTAGGGAAAGGTTCTCCCATGGTTTGGGGGGGGGGGGGGGGGGGGTACCTTATCTCAACAATTTAAGCACTTACCCCAGTGCTTTTCTTCATCTCGTTGAACCTGACTTTCTTCATGGGTTTGGTGAGTATATCAGCAAGTTACTATTTTGTCTTGCAATGCTCAAGTTCAATCTTTCCTTTGTTAACTTGATCCCTAAGAAAATGATACCTCCTCTCTATGTGTTTACTTCGACCATGACACACTGGATGATTCGTCAGGTCGATAGCTGACTTGTTGTCGACAAACAACTTCATTTTCCTAGGTTCCATTATCTTGAGCCCTTCAAGCAACATTTATATCCATGCAGTTTGACATGTTGCATGTGATGCATCCACGTACTCAGCTTCACAATATGACAAAGCCACAATGTTTTTCTTTCTTGAGCTCCATGAGATTGGTGCACCTCCAATCATGAATATGTAGCCTGCAACACTCTTATTCTCATCTTGATTTCCACTTAAATATGAATCAGTGTAGCCATATATCCTTGCATTTGTGTCGATCTTCTTGTTCCTCGGCATCAACACACCATGATCAAGCATACCTTTCATGTATCTTAACACTCTTTTGATTATTGTTAGATGACATTCTTGAGGCTTCTCCATGAATATGCTCAACAATATGACATTTTGACAAATGTATGGCTTGGTATTGCAAAGATACCTCAAGGATCCAATGATTTGCTTGTACAATGTTGCACTTAGAAAGTCATCATTTATTTCTTTTCTCAACTTTGCTCCAATTTCTAATGGTGTAACAACTACATTACAATTTCTCATCTTGAACCTCTTCAAGATATCTTGGGCATACTTCGTCTGGTGCAAAAATACTCCTTCATTTGTGTCTTTAAAATCTAACCCTAAGAAATATGACAAATTTCCTAGGTCGGACATTTCAAACTCCTGCATCAGCTTTGACTTGACTTTTCTTATATATGTTCATTCGCACCTGTAATCAACAAGTCATCTACATACATGCATAAGATGATTTGACTAACCATGTATGTATCATTTACATACAATCCATGTTCAAAGACACACTTTGTGAAACCTGCTTCGATCATCAAGCTATCTATTCTCTTATTCCAAGCTCTTGGGGCTGCTCCAAACCATAAAGAGCCTTCCTCAAATTGTACACCTTTGAATCCTTCCCTTTGATTTCGAATCCTGGTGGTTGACTGGCATAGACTTCTTCTTCCAAAGGTCCATTCAGAAATGTTGATTTTACATCCAAACGATGTATCTTCCACCCTCTGTATGTTACTGTCAACACAATAAATCTGATGGTTTCCTGCCTCGCCACATGTGCATACACTTCGCCGAAATTAATACTAGGTTTTTTCAAAAAACCTATCGCCACTAGTATTGTCTTATGCTTGGAAATTTCAATGTATGGCATTTGTTTTAGCTTGTAAACCCATTTCATATCAATTGGCTTCTTGACTGAATCTTCGATAAGCTCCCATGTCTTGTTCTTCTCTATTGCCCTGAGTTCTTCTTTCATGGTTTCTAACCAATTCGAATCATTCATAGCTTGATTCAAATTTATTGGTTCTGCTTCAGCCATCATCATCAATTGTTCTATTAAGTCACCATCTACATCAACTGTTTGATCTAGAAATCTCTTATATCCAGCTATCTTTGTCGACTCAGTTCTTTGTCTAGTCGATCTTCTAACATTTTGCTTAGGTGGTTCTTCATTTCGATTGGTTGTGACCCCCGTCTGTTGGTCTTCATAAAGTATAGGTGTGACTATTTCGTTCTCTTGTTGAACTGACCCTTGACTCTAATCTCACCATTTTCTTTCATCCACTAGAGCATCTCGATTGATCATAAGTTTATCATCATTTGGTGAATACAGGTTGCATGCACCAGTCAAATGATAACCTATGATCACCATAGCTTGACTTTGATCATCTAGTTTCTTCCTAAATTATTCAGGTACAAGCCTGAAGCACATTGATCCAAACACTTTAAGATAACTAACATTCGGCTTCACACCTGTCTAAGCCTCATAAGGAGTCCTCTCGGCCATCTTCTTGGTTGGACATCTATTTAGAATGTATATTGTTGTCGAAGCTGCTTCACCCTAAAATCTCTTTAGTATATCTTTAGCTTTCAACATACTCTTAGTCATGTTCAGTATACTTTAATTCTTCCTCTCAGATATGCCATTATGTTGTGGTGTATAGGGTTCAATGACCTCATGCTATATACCTTCCTCATTGCAAAATCTAGCAAATTCTTGAGAAGTGTATTCACCATCACCATCAGTTCTCAGTTTCTTTAAATTGCATCCACTTTGCTTCTCGACATGCAATTTGAACTTCTTGAATTGTGTGAATACCTCACTCTTCCTTTAAATAAGGTAAATCCATATATATCTGGTGAATTCATCTATGAAAGTTAAGAAATAGCAGTTACTTCTATTCGACCTTACTACAATGGTCCACACACATCAAAGTGAACGAGCTCAAGCTTTTCTTTCGACCTCATGGGAAAGTCATGTTTGAATGCTTTCCAAGCATGCTTTCCTTTGCAACATTCCTTACATACCTGACTTAGTTCCTTCACATGAGGTAAGCCATACACCATCTTCTTTTGTTTGAGCATACCTAAACTTCTGAATTTTAAATGTCGATACATGTGATGCCATAGCCAGTTCTTGTCTTCTTCTGTAGTTGAAGCATGCCACTCGTGATCAACCATGTTAATCTATACTTTGAAGGTCATGTTGTCTGCCAATGGTGCCTTTAAAATCAACCTTCCATCACCATGATACACCTTTATCTGATTCTTTTATAGCTTCATGTTGTACCCTTTTGCAAGTAATTGACCTACACTTATCAAGTTACTTGTCATTTAAGGTGCATACAACACATCACTGATGTTGGCTTATCGACCATCCTTTATAACAACAGAGATATCTCCTTTTCCACCTGGTGTGATGTGCCTGTCATCTACAAACTTTATCACTTTCTCAATTGATTCATCTATCTTGGTGAACCATTTTTTATTCCCAATCATATGGTTACTGCATCCAGAATCCAGGTACCACATATTGGTTTGCTTAATGTTTGACTAAGTGTTGGCCATGAGTAACACATCATTAGAATCACTATCTTCAGCATGTGTATACTGCACTTTATCGTTATCTTTCGTTTGTGCTTCCTTCTTTCTTCGATAGTCTCGAGCATAATGGTCATATCCTTGACATTTGTAACACTACACCTCTTTCATGTCAACTTTCTTCCCATAATACTCGTTTCTCATGCCTTTATTGGTCAAACTGGAGTAATTCTTTGAGTTATTGCTTGACTTCTCATCATTAAGAAGATTCTTTCCCTACTTCATATTATCTTTCCCAGATTTCTTGATGAATCTTGCTTGTAGTGCATGTTCAATCACCTTCTCCCTTTCTGAGTTCTTCTGCTTCAGCCTCATCTCATGAGCCTCTAATAAAGCTTGAAGTTCTTCTAAATTCATCTCAGCTAGGTTCTTAGACTCTTTAATTTATACTACAATGTAATCAAAGTTCATAGTCAGAGATCTCAACACTTTCTCGATTTTAAACAAATCGTTGATTGATTCACCACACACCTTTATCTGGTTTATTAACAACACCACACGTGAAAGATATTCCTAGATTGATTCATCTTCCTTCATCTGAGTCATCTCTAATTGTTTTCTCAACATCTGCAACTTCACTCTTTTACGTTTTTCATCTCCATCGTACAAGGTCTTCAACTTGTCCAACACTCATTTTGTCGTTTCTTATTCAATTATCTTCTTGAAAAAGTTAGGATTCACACACTGGTGAATCAAAAATAAATCTTTCCATCTTTCTTCCTTTGATCCTTGTGCGCATCTTTCCGAACATCATATGCAATCGCTTCCAATGCTGGTACTCCATCATTCACGATTTCAGATGCATCTTGAAATCTGAAGATGACATTCATCTGCGTAACCCACCATTCGTGGTTCTCACATTTGAAAACCAGTAGATTCACTGAAAATTGTGTTGATGTTGTTGTTCCGTTTGCCATTACATATTCTCTCTAAATCTTAACCTGGCTCCTTGATACCAATTTTTTTGGAACAAAAGGGTTTTCAAGAAAGATGAGAGAAGAAGAAAAAGACAGAAAAGAGAGAAACTATAAACTAAATTTGTGATAAGCGGAATCTTTGTTGAGTGAAGTTGTTTACATCATATCATGCCCTTTATATAGGCAACTAAAGAACATGCCCAAAACTTACAAAGTATAAAAAAATATAAAACTACAAGTTATACTTTGACATAACAACAATATGTTGTATCCGACTCTGTCGAATACAACTGACTCCTTCTACTTCGACTAACTACTTCGACACAGTCGCATGCTAGCTCTCTACAAAACTATGAATTACAATTAACAACCATCATAGGTTCTTTTGGAGCTTAATCAGTTGTTGAATATTCTTATTGAATGCAGGCCGAGAATAGTAGTTGAAGACGAGTTTACACGATGGAAGCATAGCTAGGGGTTCTTGGTGAAAATAGTTACGATGTTCTGCAAGTAGCGGATCATGGTGTGACATTCACGAGTGCTGAAGTGATTTGGGGTTTCGATTTGTTATGGAAGAATAATTTACCTAGTAAGGTCCAGTTGTTTGGGTGAAGGCTACGACTCAACAAATTGCCAACAAAAGAGGAACTGTCAAAGTGATGAATTGTTAATGGAGAGCATAATACAGTTTATCCTTTTTGTTTTAATGTTGATAAAGAAGTGGATCATTTGTTTTTTTGTTCCTCTCTGATTAGCATTAAAGTGTGGAATTTGATGTATGGTTGGATTTGAATTTCAACTTTATCTCAAGCTAGTAGTTTTATTGGTTTTCTAATTATGGTCGAGGTGGATTCTAGTTTGAAGGGGAACTTGGCATGTTCGACCTGGTTTTTGGTTTGTTGGTCCATATAGTTATGTAGAAACAATATTTTATTTTCAGAGGGTTCACTATACCATAAGAAATTCTGATTTTGATTAATGTTAGATCGTGGGAATGGTTCACTACTTTTTAAAAAGTGTCTAATATGCAAAATTGGGATGCTTTGTGTATTTACTTAGGGATCTATTTATCTTTATTTATCTTAAAGGTGTATGCGTATTTTCTTCCTTTGTAAAATTGGGTTGGAGTACCCCTTATACTCTGTATTAATATATTTGTACTTGTCAAAAAAGTATAGGTGTGCATGTTCCCCATGCAAGGGCAAGGAGACTCAAAGGCCTTAGTAGGTTTATAACATAATATGGTGGTTAGGGCTTACCCACAACAGTGAGAAGCCATGTATGATGGTATTTTGAATTAGTTTAAGAAACATGCTCACGTGAGGTGAGAGGCACTAATGATGATCAGTGATGCTTGGTAGCAAGCATATAGTCATTGGCAGTTGTGCGTTAAGGTTGTAGTGAGCGTTGTGCTCTTTAGGGTGTGTAGAATGTGTATCAATTAGGGTCTATTGATTAGAAAATGTCTTTATCCACTTAAGGGGATATATATATATATATATATATATATATATATATATATATATATATATATATATATATATATATATATATATATATATATATATATATATATATATATATATATATATATATATATATATATATATATATATATATATATATATATATATATATATATATATATATATATATATATATATATATATATATATATATATAAGTCCCTAGAACCAAGGGTTTGAGTCACCCTTAGTGGCGCCAACCGCTCCCTTCCTCTCAGTGGAATTTATCGACCACCTATATTTCAGGAGTTAGTGGAGACTCATTCTTTCTTAAGTCACACATCATAGTTGCTTCAGGGAAGGTCTTCGAATCATCACCTCGGAAACACGATTCTTGAGCAAGGGCAACCTAGTTTAGGACTTCCGCAAATATAACATTACATAGTCCCTTAATCACGAGGGATTTTTTAAGGACGGAGTGTTTTTAAACTCCACCTCAATTTGTGTTTTATCCGCCATAGTTCTAAATGCTTTTTCCCTTAGATTTTACTATTTTTCCCATGATGAGACTCTATGCCAACCAAGTAAGCCACTTAGGCGTCAACATTACCCCATATACTCAGTGATAACTCAACGGTGTCTTGCGTTTTTATCCCTTATCTCCTGCAAAACTCATTACAGTGTTCTGAAATAACTCTCAAGTAATCGTCATGCATTAACCTCAAATATCATATCTTATTCTTTTCATGAAAGTCTTCACTATGTGATAATGATTAAACAATAAAATTTGAACCTTCTAAAATATATATACCACGTATTTTAGACCTTTTAACTATGACCACTTCATTATGTGAAATCTTCAACAACCCATATTCAATTCTAATGCAGTAGCCTAGATCATCGGACATGCTTATAGATAACAAATTTCACTCAAAATCTCCTCACATTATGAAGAAGAAACACACGATCGTCGAACATTTTAAGTATGACTATACCAATACCATGAACCTTGCAAGCCTTATTATCACCAAGGAGAACTACATCCCCTTACTCCAACTTGAAAGTCTCAAAGTATTCTTTTCTTGGACACATGTGATAAGAGATAATTGAGTCTAAGACCCCAACTATCTTCAATCTCCAAACTCGACACTACTAGTGCATCAACACTCTTATAACCATGCTCATCTAAGGCAAACTCAACTTGAACATAATCATCATTAACCTTTATATCAGGATAATCCCTCTTGAAGTGGCCAGTTTTTTGATAATTATAGTATTTTACCTTTAACTTGTCAAACCTCTTTGATTTATACATCCCTCTATGCTCACTTCTTTCTCTTGAGACACTCAAGCCTTCACCATTATCATCAATCTTCAAATCTTCCGCCTTTGAATTTTTTTGTTTGGGATTTCACCGATTTCTAGACTTCATGCAAAGTAATAGTGCCTTCCTTACCACAAAGAAGGACATCCTTAAAGTGATAAAAGGATATGGGTAACAAATTCAACAAGAGAAGATCCTTGTCCTCACCTTCATTCTTCACTTCACATTTTTTAATGTATTGCTAGTAGCCTTAACAAAGATAGTTTTACTTGTACTTGGTTTATTAAATTTAGAGAAACCAAGACAACATTTATCATTTGAGTATCTTTGTCTACTTAGTACATTTTCCAAACCAATTTGATATTTCTCATATTTCTTTATGACTTGGTTTAATTCAACAATTTTAGATTCATGTAATTGATATTTATTGCATACTGAATTTTTGACTTTGTCTAATTCCACTTTGATGTCATTAGCCTTGCTTTCTAGAGACAAAATTATTTTATTTTGTTTTAAACATGTTCTAGAAAGTGTAAAACATTCCTCATGTAATTCTCGAAAGGCATTTTGCAACTCATCGTAGGAAGGTTTATCATTAACTTCAAAATCACTAACCTCTTCTTCATCATCTGAATGGTGTGAAGCCACCAATTCGAAGTTTTCACATTCTTTATTTTCTAAATCGGAAGATGAACTCACTTCATTGTCATCCCATGTAATGTAGGCCTTATTTGATTTGGATTCATTCTTTCCTTTGAAGCTATATTTCTTTGTAAGAGAAAGGAAATATGCTTTCATGTAACCTTGCTTTCCACATTCGAAACATGTGAAATCATGATTTGATGTTGAAGCCTCATTTCTGTTAAAGAATTTCGTCCTCTTACAAAATCTCATGGTCTTGTCTTTTTCGAAGGAAATTTCCAAACCTTTTTACAAGTAGTGTAATATTTTCATCTTGATCCAAATCATTATCTTGCATTGCTTCCTTTAACTCCACCCTTAAGGTTATACTTCTGGGTTTCTTTTCTTGATCTTCATGCTTTTCTAGCCTTCCAAGTTCTAACTTGTGTTCCTGAAGTTTATAAAAAATGTCATTGAAGATATTTGGAAAGACTTTTCTTCTCCGATATAGTCGTTACCTTTGGTTTCCATGATCTTGTCAATGATTTAAGAACTTTGAGATTTAACTCATCATTTGTGAATGTTTTTCCAAGTGCCACTAAGTGATTTGTCAATCGTGTAAATCTCTTCTACAAACCAAAAATTATTTCACCAGACTGCATTTTAAACATCTCATATTCTTGGGAGATTTTGTTTAGTTTGGATATTTTTACTTCTACCGTGCCTTCATGTGTTACTTCTAAAGTATCCCAAATTTCTTTGGTTATTTTGAAATTTGATACTCAGAACAATTCACCCACCTAATGTCAATGCAAGTATATTATTTTCCTTCTTGTCATATAGAAGTTTCTTCTTGTCGTCATTATTACAAGAGTCTTTCATATTTATTTATTCTACATTTTTTATGACTATTGTAAGAATGAATGGTCCATTTTCAACAGCATCCCATATTTCTTCTCCTTGTACTTCTAAGTACATTCACATGAGAATATTCCAGAAGTCATAGTATTCACCAACAAAACATGGGGTTTGTTGTTATTGCCACCATCTTCCAAAAACGATTTTGTGGAAGTCATATCTATCCAGATCGAGGAGCAAGTTACCTTAACTTGCTCTGATGCAGATTGTAACTATAAAGTGAAACCTAAGAGGGAGTGAATTAGGTTTTCTAGATTTTTATTGATTTAAGTAAATATTCTTCCCCTTTTTATTTTTCTGGAATTAAGTTATTTGACTTGAATGAAAAATGTAGAAAAATAAAGTGCAAGAAAGTAAATGACGCAAAGATATATCCCGGTTCCCCTTTCCAAACAAGGTTAGTCCAGTTCCTTCACACCCGTAAAAGGATTTTCACTATGTTAAATCTTTGTACAAGGCTCTCACAAAGACTTCTCTAACAATCTTCTAACACACTCAAGAAAGAATACCATTTTCTTCTTACAAACAACCTTGAGAAAGCACATCACTCTCTCTTATTACACACAACTTATCACCACGCACTTTGATGATTAAGTCACAAGAAAGTCTTAGAATAAATTGAAGAAAATATTGTATTATTTTGAATCAAAACTATAACAATTCAAGTGCTCAGGATAATGTATGAAAACTTTCGATAATGTTAAAATAATGCACAATTTTTTAATGAATGATTACTTGATAATATGCTTGAATTAATATGAAAATTTTGAATGTTTAAAAGAGGTAAATCTTAATTTTATAAAGTGCATCTTATATACATCATGAAACATTATCACTAAAAGTTGCATATTCTTTTAGAAACCATTCATAAAACATTTCAATGATTTTTAAATCTTAAAACAATGCAATGATTATGGAATATTTTGATTTTGAAAAAATGCATGGTTTTAGGTTGGTATTCGAATACCGCATCAGAAAAATGTTTACATTTCAAAATTTGAAACCTAGTATTCGGTTACCATATGTTATTCGAATACAACCCTTTGAAAAACTGAAAATTTGAGTTTTGTTCATATGCTACTCAGATATCATATATAGTATTCGAATACTACCCTTTAAAAACTAAAAAACCTGTATTTTGTTAATATGGTAACGGGATACCAAATATGGTATTAGAATGCCACTTTTCCAATTTTCTTTAAAAAAAATTCTTAAAGATAGTGTAAAAATTAAGGCAAATATATGTCATATTATGTCCAAATTTCTTGTCATACTATGTCTTAAGCCAAATATAGGTCATACTATTTTCAAATTTATGGTTGTACCGTGTCAAAATTAAGCCATACAATACAATTTCAATTACATGGCATACTATGAGAGAAAAATTTAACCAAACTAATCACTAACTTTCCATTAAGAATAACTTTCATTATATTTTGATGGATAAAGTTCCCATTAACACTCATGAATGATATTGCATTTCAATACACTCATCAACAGTTACACTTTATTATCAAGTACATGCTTAGCATAAAAGAAAATATAAAACATATCACTATCAGTTTTCCAGCAAATGCCTATGAGTTCAGTTTTTTCTGTAGTTTCTTATTCTTCTTCTTTGAAGATTCATACAACTCCTTCAATATTTCAACAACTTCCAACTCTTTCATCTTGCTCTCATCTTCATTTACAGCTTCATAAACATCTTTTCTTTGTTCTATATCTTCATCTCATATGAATAAATTACAAGCATCATCACCCTGCAACCATATCCAAACATGTTTAACTATACTAGAAATCACAAATCATTTGAGACGAAGAAGACATTAACTTGCCAAAATGGACATCTCCATAAAAGCATTCCTTTGTTAGGTCTATTTTTGCAATGGTAAGCGCAGGCACGCACGCGCGCACACACACACACACACTCACACACACACGCACACACACACATACACACACACACACACACAAACACACACACACACACATACACACACATACACACGTGCACATACGCATACATGTTGGCGCTGGTTGAAAATATACATGTTAAAGAAGTCCCACATAGCTTAGTTTTATGAATGAAGAGAGAGTTGAATGCTCTATATAGGATACAAGTTCTTTGAAGTCCCACATCGTTTAGTTTTGTGAAGGAAGTGGGAGCTCATGGTTATATATAAGATTCAAGTTCTTCATTCTAAGATGCACCAGTCAAAATCACTTTAAGCTTGTATTTGACTTTCTTTGTTCTCTTATACTCTTGTATTAGAGTATTATGAGATGTAGTTAAATATTTATTTTGGAGGGTGTGAGTGTACGGGGGGTCTGGGTTAGTTTAGGGTATGTTATATGTTGTAACAATTTTCACATAGTGTTATTCTCTTGTTGTTTATTGACAACGACCATGGTTTTTTCTTCAGTTTTGGAGTTTTTACGTTATGTTTTTGTGTTGTGATTGTGTTCCTCTTTTTTTCTATGTTCTATGCAGTTTGGGCTAGAGAAAATTTATGGAAGATTTTTTTTTACTTGTGGAAAGTTCAAGTCAAATATGTGTTGATACAATCAAGATTATACAAGGTGCACGATTATGTCGGTGGTTGAAGAGCTTCCTACCAGCAAGGAAGTATACTCTTCTTTAGGTAGAGTATGATGGTTTTTTAAAACTATGATTGTCGGTGAAGACAATGTGAAATTCTTGGAGTGGTTTATCCTCAAGTGAAATTTATTCTTCATGATAAAGTATATGATTGTTGGTGATGACAATGTAAAATTCTTGAAGTGGTTTATCTTCAAGTGAAATATATTTTTCATGAGAGAGTGTGATAGTTTTTAAAACTATGATTGTCGGTGAAGACAATGTGAAAAATCTTGGAGTGGTGTAACTTCAAATGACTATACTCTTTATGATGGAGTATGATTGTCGGTGAAGACAATGAAAATTTATGTATTATTTTCAATCAAGGTGGATATTGTTGGGGTTAGTTGAAAATATACATGTTGATACAATTTATGATGGAATATGATTATCGGTGAAGACAATGAAAGTTTATGTATTATTTTCAATCAATGTGGAGATTGTTGGGGTTGGTTGAAAATATACATGTTGAAGAAGTCCCACATACCTTAGTTTTGTGAATGAATAGAGAGTCTAAGGATATATAAAGGATAAAGGTTCTTTGAATTCCCACGTCGCTTAGTTTTGTGAAGAAATAGAGAGTTCAAGGTTATATATAGGATTCAAATTCTTCATTTCAAGATGCATCAGTCAAAAGCACTTTAAGCTTGTATTTGACTTTCTTTGTTCTCTTATATTTTTGTATTAGAGTGTTGTGGGATGTAGTTAAATATTTGTTTTAGAGGCGTGTGTGTATTGGGGGTCTAGGTTAGTTGATGGTATATTATGTGTTGTAACAATTTTCACATTGTATTATTTTCTGGTTGTTTATTGACAACGATCGTGGTTTTTTCTCTGATTTTTTAGTTTCCATATTATGTTCTTGTGTTGTGATTATGTTCCTCTCTTTTTTCTATGTTTTGCTTTGTTTTTTCCCAACAACACACACACACACATGCACACACACGCACACAAGCACACAAGCACACGCACACACGCTTGCACGCACACACGCACACATACACACATATCCTTCCTAGACGGCTGCTCACAAATATGGAATAAAAGGAAACGGGTTTGCTTCGCCTTAAAATAGAAGAACACGTTGAAACATGTTTGATTGAAGTGGTAGAGGTGAGGAAATATGATAACATAATTTTTCAGATGGGAAGGTGTTGTAGAATATTGTGGAATAAGAAGATAATTATTCGGAAGAAGATGATACTTTAGGTTTACGATCGTAGAGGAAATATTTAAGGATTTTTCCAACAAAACAAATAAATTAAATATAATTAAAAAACAAATTATAAAATAATATAATCAATTTAAATACATCATTATGTCCCACGTCCCTTGACGTTAGTTTCTATTAGAATCATTTAAAGGGAAGAATCAATAATATAGACGGACAATATTAGAAAGATCATTATATAAATAAATAATAAATAATAAATAAAAATTGAATTATGAAATATTTCTACACATATTTAAGCTTTAAATATTTAATATATTAATAGTAGTATATTTTTTTAAATTGATAGATTGTAATTTAATAATAAAATTATATAACCGCACACCCACTTGTTTTTTATAATACCTTAAGATGTTATGTTTACTAAGCGTTTGGTTGGTTTACCATCACATTTGATAAAATCACGTAAAAATATCTACGTTAATGTAAAAATTCCAATCAGTTCCTTTTCTGAAATCACATTAAGTTTGCACCGGAATCTAATATACCAATATCGAGGTTCAAAACTACTAATTACCAAACATGTAGTAAAACATTCCTTATAAAAATTAAATAGGTGTGAGTTAGACTGTCCTATAAATATTTATTAATATATTTTCATTAATTTTTTTAGAAGAAGCGTGCTAGCAAATAACAACTAAAAATTTATTAAATCCATTCTAAGACACATTAATTTGGCTAAAACACTACTAATTTATAAAATTAGTGGATAATAAGGTATTCCATTTTGAAAATACAGTAGAAATTAGTTTATTTTTATTTTTAATTTTATTATTAATATTTGGTTTATTGGATTGATTAATTTAATTTGAGATCAGTTCCAACATTAAATAATTTTAACCCCCTCTCATTAGTAGTTATGAATGATCGAACTAACTATTGATTTTAGAATAAAGAATATAGAGAACATTGTTGACAAATTAAATGACCCAAGAACTCGTTATTGCAAGCAGGGAGGGGAGTGTGATGATGATTGACGATGATTATGGTGAAATGTAAATGCAGTTAGGTTGGAGTTGAGGTAGGCTTCATAGTCAAACTGTCATAATTTAGTTCCCGTGTTTTGCGGAATAGGCTCACCATGTCGATCAAGAAGTTGATCCAACTTAGTCTGTCCTACCTTGACATGCAAATGGTTCTAATAAGATTGATTAATTAATTAACTTAACTTCTCAATAAAAATAAAATTTACTCATTCCTTCTCAAAAAATAAATAATTAATGAGTAATAGTATTAACTAAACCCTAAATCCTAAAAAGCACAAATAAAAAAATTTGTTAAAAAACAACAAAAAAATATTAATTATAAATTTTTAATCAAATTTATGCATAATTTTTAAAATAAATGTAAAAATAATTTTTTAGTTTGACCTCGTAAGGTCGAGGTTTGTTAGAGCATGTCAATTTAGAGAAGAGTAGTGGATTAATCTATTTTGACATTTTTATTCGCAATAATTTAAATTTATTTTAAAGGAAAATTCACTTCATCCAATTTGAATCAGTTTTTATATATTCAAATTATAATTATATTTTTTAATTAATATTAATATTATAAACTGATAATTTTGATATAATATAACATAGTATATTAAAAATTAATATTATAAAAGGATTTTTTTTTAAAAATAACCATTATTTTCAAATTTAATCCCAAAATAATTATTTTTTCAAAAAAAAAACCAAAAAATACACTATTTTTAACTGATGCGTCAGTTGAACTGACGCATCCAATTAAAATACATAGGAGGCGCCAAGTGTAACAGCCCAATTTTAGTAATTAATTCTTATACTATTATTATTATATTATTTGGAGTGTTAAGTAATTAAGCGGTTGTGAGGTAGTATAATAATGGATTAATTAATTTAATTAGTGTGGTAATTAATTATTTAGTTGTTATGAGAGATAGTTAAATAATTATATTAATTAAATTGGTATGACTAGTGAGTGGTTAATTATTTGAATTTAAATTTAAATAGAGGTATTTAAATATTAGGTATTATTGGACCTAGTGATTAAATTAGATGATTTAAGCCCAACTAGAATACCATTATAAATAGTAAGAGGTAAGGAAGTGAGAATCATAATTCACTTGAGCACCGAAGGCAATAGAGAAAGAGGAGAGGGAAAGTAAAGAGGAGTCAGGGTTTTCATCAGAGTTACAAGGTAAGGGGGAAATCCTTATCATTGTGGGTTAGCATGATTGGGTCAATGGGTAGGAACATGATTTAGGTTGAAATCCTTAATTGGCATGAATTGGAATTATTAGGTTTTGATAAATACCCTTGAATTGTGATGAATAAATTATGTTAAAACTGTGAATGAATCTATATTTGGGTGAGTCGTAATTTTCTGAACGTGTAACTTTTTACGGAATCGAAATCGGAGGTCCGGAAGTCCTCCAACGGCGAAAAATGCGGGTAATTCTGCATTCTGTTCGTTGTTAGCGCAGAAACAGCTTTCTGTCTTGCGTTAACAGGTTAACCCAGGGCGTTAACCGGTTAACACTGTTGAAAAACTGTTAAATTTGTATTCTGTCTTGCGTTAACAGGTTAACCCAGGGCGTTAACCGGTTAACACTGTTGAAATACTGTCAAATTTGTATTCTGTCTTGCGTTAACAGGTTAACCAAATGCGTTAACAGGTTAACACTGTTTGAAAAGTGAAAAATTGATATTTAAATATTGTGTATGTTTTGGAATGGAATTATGTGTACATATTTGATGATTGGCCTATATTGGTGAATAATATATTGCATGAATGTGTATGTATGCCATTATTGAATTGTGAATGATTTATGGTTATGGATGTGTATGTGTAATCGTAATTGATGTGTTGTGATGAATGTGTATATGTACCAATTGTGAGTCATGGTGATATGTGGTATGTTAAGATGATATAGTCTTAATTGCATATGTGTTAGTATGTGTGCATTCATTCATAGCATGGTCGACTTCATTGTGGAAGTAGTGAAACTGTGGGTTCACATGAGCAGACGTTGATTCTTGAATTGGAATCAGGCGTAGTTGACTTCCTTGTGGAAGTAGTGAAATTGTGGGTTCACATGAGCAGACGTTGATTCTTGAATTGGAATCAGGCGTAGTTGACTTCCTTGTGGAAGTAGTGAAACTGTGGGTTCACATGAGCAGACGTTGATTCTTGAATTGGAATCAGGCGTAGTTGACTTCCTTGTGGAAGTAGTGAAACTGTGGGTTCACATGAGCAGACGTTGATTCTTGAATTGGAATCAGGCGTAGTTTAAGCGGTGATCCTTCATTGGAAACAGACGTAGGCTTTGGTCTTGTCCGGATCTGAAGCGTGGCTTGGATTCTAGATATTGAATCGGAAAACGGTGAAACTTCGAGTTCACATTACGGTACCACATGCATGGAGTCACATTGTCTTGCATGGAGTCACATTGTCTTGCATTGAGTCGTTTATAGTTATGTGATCATTGAATGCATGTATTGATGTGGGTGTGATATGTGAGATGATTGTCGTTTAATATTATTGACGTGATTATACTAAGTGTGATGAATTCTTAAATTGTGTTTTAATTCATTGTGCCTTATTATGCTATTTCATAATGATTTGGAATTCTCACCCTTTCTGTTTGAATGTTACCTTTACATGGGTATCGTGCAGATACTACAGAGTAGTATTGCTGGAGTAGGTGGACGGTAGCTCGCTCAAAATTAGCTGAAGAGTTTCCGTATTTAGTTTGAATTTGGTAATGAGTCAATGCTCTGGTCATGTAACACTGGGTAGATTAGTGGTATTGAACTCGTATCTTAATTGGATATGCTTTATGTCATTAATTGTTTTATTTTATTTGATCATGGTATGGGACATGCATCATCTTATGAAATACATGAGTATTCTTTATTTTCCGCTGCGAACGCATATGTTTGAATATTCATGATGATTGAAATGTGTTACTTTGATTGACCAGGTGTATTGTTGGTTTTCGAAAGTTTTAAGTTTTGAAAACGTCGATGTGACGCCCTTTTCTTATATGCGTGTTTATTTACTCTGATTATATGCTAAATAATTTGGGGTAGAAAAAGGGGTGTTACACCAAGGCTCTGGGCGCATGCATGCAAAACCAATGCATGTAGTGTCACATGCATTGGCGCATGCATGCCTTGGTGCCATATGCATTGGCGCATGCATACACTATATAGTGTATGCGCCAATGCATGTGGTGCATCCACCTTTAAGGTGAAATATGTGAGCATCAACTATTCGGTTTTTGTTTTTGCAACACAGAAGTAAATTGAATTATAATAAATCGACGATCAAAATTTTCACATCTGAAACAAAGAATAAAAAAGAAATTGAAGTGTAGTCTTATTGGCCAAATCATCTATAAAAATTCGATGTGGTTTGCAGACAACCCAGGTAAAGTTTTATCAGTTGAAGATTTGAGATTATGACGATGTTCATCATATGTTTGTCAGTCATGAACAATCTGGGTACAACGATATAGAGTTATATATATTACCACAACAACAAGTGTCTCAGTTATTGATCAGTCACAAGTGTTTTGTGAAACTGATGACGATGAACAAGCTAAGATCAATGTTGTAGATGAGGAAGAAGAAGAAGTCGAGTTATTGGTTTATTCAATGGTGAACGATGAAGAAGAAGAGGAGACATTACTAGCTAGTCATATATATTGTCCACCTTAACACATGACAAGCTTGAATTTGGGTGCCGATGAACCTTCATCATATATATTTTACAATCCTTATGTGCAAATTCAAAGATCATTGAAAGAAAGAGACACATTTCGCACAAAAGAATATTGTGTAAAAGCTATTAAAAAGTATCACATGGGTCTATCCACTGATTACAGAGTTGATCGAACTAATGCAATGAGGTACAAGATTTATTGTCGAAATGAGCGTTGCCTTTTCAAGTTGTCAGTTTCGTACCAGAAGAGGAGTGATTCTTGGGAGATTGGATCCATGGGTCCAGTTCACACATGCATGCTCACGAACCCAGTGCAAGACCATCAGAAACTTAGCTCTCAGTTAATATGCGATGAAATTGTATTTGTCATTAGCGACAATCCGTCGTTAAAGGTGAGTACAATAATTTCGCATATTGTAACACAATACAACTATACTCCATCATACAGGAAGGCTTGGATATCTAGAAAAAAGGCGGTTGAAAAAGTGCATGACAATTGGGAGGAGTCTTACAAACAACTTCCAAAAAACTTGGTGGCTCTCAAAAAGTATGATCCAGGGACTATTGTCAAGATGGAAATGTTGTCGGCGTATACCCCAGACGGGACGTGTGCTATTGGAAATGGAATATTTCACTGTCTCTTATGGGCATATCAACCATGCATCAAAGGTTTTGCTTTTTGTAAACCTATTATACAAATTGATGGTACATGGTTGTAAGGAAAATATAAAGGAACGCTACAGATGGAAGTGGGACAAGATGGCAACAATAACATTTTTCCAATCGCCTTTGCCCTAGTTGAAAGGGAGACTGCTGAGGGATGGAGTTTTTTCCTAAGAAATCTTCGATTGCACATTGCTCATCAACCTAACTTATATTTGATCTCTGGTTGACGTCCTTCAATAGTGAGTGCATACAAAAACATTGATAATGGTTGGAAGGATCCTCCGTCGACGCATGTCTTCTGCATTAGACATATGGCTCAAAATTTTATGCGGGAGATCAAAGACAAAACATTGCGGAAGAAGGTTATCAACGCAGGTTACACATTAACATAACCTTCTTTCAAACACTACCACGAAGACATCAGATTTTCAAACGTAGATGCAGTACGGTGGATCGACAATATTCTATTGGAGAAGTGGACTAGGGCATACGACAACGGCTAACATTGGGGCCACATGACAACAAATCTTGTGGGATCAATGAACTTTGTCTTCAAAGGCATCCGAAACCTACCTATAACCGCTTTAGTGCAGGCAACATATTTCAGGCTAGGGGCGTTGTTTGAGACCAGACGTTCCAAATGGAGTTCAGTGTTGCAATCTGAGCAGTTGTTTAGTGATGCTTCAATGAAATTCATTAGACACGAAGCTGCCAAAGCTAACACACACGTGGTCACGATGTTTGATCGTACTAAAGGTTGGTACAGTGTTGTTGAGTCCATGGATCACAATGAAGGCATGTCGATGGGACAATACATAGTGGAACTAGATAGAGGTTGGTGCGACTACGGAAAGTTTCAAGTCTTTCGTATGCCCTACTCCCATGTCATTGCGGCATGTTCAAATGTTCAAAGGGATTCATCATACTTACTATCTGACGTGTACAAAGTCATAAGCCTATCCCATGTTTACAAAATTAGTTTTTCAATTGTTGCAAAAGAGGATTACTAGCTTGAATATCAAGGGGACATTCTCTGTCACAATGAAGTTATGCGAAGAAAGAAAAAGGGACGCCCAAATAGCCCTCGTATTCGAACCGATATGGATACAGCGAACAAAATGGTTCGACTGTATAGTTCATGTCGTCAGCCAGGTCACAATCGTATTAATTGTCCTAGTGTTGGAACAAGCACAACAAGATGATTTTACATGTACCTCTTTTGCTTTATATTAAAAATAAAATTTATTTCATATGATAACTTTGTAAGGAAATGACGCATACACACATGCATGCACCAAAGCATGGGTCAATGCATATGGCGCATACACACATGCACACATGCATGCGTTAATGCATGTGGCGCATACACACATGCACACATGCATGTAACGCCTACATGTATTGGTTGCATGCATGCGCCAAGGATAATGATGCCTCCTCTCTAGTTTAATTGAATGTGTCAGTTCAACTAGCGCATCAATAAGGAAATGTGGTTATTTTGGTTTTTTTTTAACAATGGATTATTTAAAGATTTAAATTAAATTAGTAGTTATTTTTAAAAAAAACTTATAAAAGAATAACACACTATTACGCTTGAAATAAATAAATAGTAAAATTAAATAATTTTAAAATAAATTAATCATCAATAAATTATAAATTAATATAATATATTATAATATACTAGTACATAAATAATTTGGATTTTATTTTAAAATTAATCTAAAATTTGATCTGATTTAAACCGTTTTTACAAAATATCATCAATCATACTTAACAATGTTCGAAAATGTTTTTTTTTTATTTTTTGATTCTTTTAGATGAATTTAAGTTTTTATTTAAATTGATTGGATTTATACGTAACATTCCACATTTTTTATTTGTATTTTAAATTCTTCTTGCAAAGGCGTTTATATTGTAATGTATAGTAGCTTTCTAAATAGTAGTATTGGACTATTACTACTAATCATGTGGAAAGAAAATCAATTATTAGTACATATAACGTCGGTTGATTCATGTTTGCGGCCGACACGCCATCAATGTCTGCATGTGGGAGCCACGTGATTACCCATTTATCTTATGGTTATCTTTTACTAGCTGTATTAATTATTTAATTAAGCAAACTTTTTATCCTATAAAGAAAATAAGAAAACTTTTTAGTTTTAATTGAATAAATATATGAAGTGGTTTAATATTTATCATAGTTGATATAATAATTCTTTTTTAGGTTTTCATATTTTAGGATGTCTTAAGTTTTTACGGTGTATTACATATCAAAATAGTTGTTTATTAATTAATTAATTCATTAATTATTATATATATATATATATATATATATATATATATATATATATATATATATATATATTATCAAAATAATAATATCTTTTTTAAAACATAAATATCTAAACATCAACTGCATTTTTATTGAATTAGTTTCTTGTAAGTTTTTGTCCAACTTTTTGATATCCTACCATCTCCAATAAATTTTTATGTGGTTTTCTCTTCAGTTATCATCAAAGGATCATCATATTTTTTATCAGGGCCAGATACATCATTTTTTTCCAGGATTCTCAGTCGTTCACTTTGTCTTTTTGCTCCTGCCACATCAACATTCTTCTTGTACCTGCTCTTGGTTTTAATACTCACTAGTTCACTGTAACTTGGTTTTGGTGAAGATAATTTTGGGGCTTTAAAAGGTTTATTTTTGCATACTTTTGGTTATTTATCAAAGAAAACCTTGACATCACTTGGCTTTGATTCACTCGGTTTGATAGGTGATTTATCAACACTCAAAGGTTGAATGTCCAAAACATCATCATCCCCTAGTAATGCAGCCAAAGTCTCAGCATCCTAAGCACTGAACTTATCCAAACCTTAAGATTGTGTAGGTTGTTCCTTATTGACAGTTGGCTCATTGACATTAGGTTCTTTATTGACAATTGGCTCATTGACAGTTGGTTCATTGGCAAATGGCTTATTGACAATTGGCTCATTGACACTAGATCTCTCTTTGACTTTTGTCTTCTTTGGATGGATCTTTTTTAACTTTGTTCCAGTCTTACTTGTACCATTATTGACAGACCCCTTAGGCCTCCCCTGCATGAAACATTAACATTGGTATACACAACCTTAATATTAACTACACACAAACACAAGCACAATGCTAGGGTAGTATATTACCCTTTTTTGGTGCCAAATGGACTTGGCTAGTCTGATTGGCTTGTGTAGGCAAGTTCTGACTGGCCTGTGTAGTATTTCTAGATGGAACAAGCACAATTTGCTTATTTTTATTTTAAGTCCTTTTGTTGTGGTCTAGTTCAAAACATGTTTTGCACCTATGGCTTGTATTTGTTCTTTTCCATCTTGTTTGGTTAACCTCATCAGGCTCTCTCCTTCGTAGTTTCTTGGGCCTTCCTGGGCCACGCTTGAACAAATGGGGCAACATAATAGGATTAGATGTTCTAGGCCATTTGTCCTGGACATTTAATGGGGTGATCACTTCATTGTAACATTTTTCATATGTGCTTCTGTGACAGCATTTATGCACATATTTGATGGGGTCGACTACTTTCCTATGTATTGTAGTCACACCATGTCTACATGGTATCCCAACAAGTTCCCAATAGTTGCTTGAGCATGTATGTTTTTCCAAATCCACTACAAAGTTAACATTAAACAAGACATGTGTAACTTGAAAAGTTAATCTACCAGCATAAGTTATTGTCCAACTAGCACTTTTTTCAATTTCTCTATCTAATCTCCTTAATGGTTTGATCATTATCTTCCCCTTATAACCATTTACCTTTTCTCTAAGGGTTGTAGACCTTCCCGTTAGATAATTCCTAATCCACTCAAACATGGTTATTATTGGTTTGTCTCTTTGTAAAAGAATTGTGGCATTAAAAGACTCAATTATGTTGTTCATTAACACATCCCACTTTGAGAAAAAAGGAAAAGCATGTTCACACCATTTAATTTTGGGATCAGTTCTAACCATTCATATGCCTCCAAACTGACCTCCTTGATCATAAGCATCTTTGATTTATGTGCCTCAAAATAAGTAGCCTTTGCAGCAGCCATCATAAGATCCCTAAATAGTGTTCCTCCTCCAAACTTCTTTTTGAAGTTAGCGTACAAGTGCCTTAGACAGAATATGTGTTCAAAGTCTGGGTACTCCTCTTTAAACACCTGAACCAGACCCTTGTCTAACAAAATAACAAGTGCATTAGTAAAAATGTGTGCATTAGTAAAAACTAACACCAAGATAAGAGACACATTTAATGAGATTCAAAATTACCTTTTGCTAATCAGATATGAAATACCATCTGATATTTCCAATGTCTTCAAGAAGCAATTTAATAAACCAACTCCGTGAATATTTTGTTTCAGTCTCATCCATAGCAAAAGCAATAGGCAAATATTGGTCATTAGGATCTCTTCCTACAACAATCAGTAAAATACCATCATACTTGTGCTTTAAATGACATCCATCTAAGCCAATGAACGGTCTGCATGGTTTTGTCAAAGCTTTCTTGAAAGCAAAACTCCATATTATGCTCTAGTTTAGCATCTTTGAACTGCTTCAATGAAGAAAACTCCATTTCAACCTTGAAAGCAAAATCCTTACTTAGAGAATCTTCTACAATGAACCTGACTACACATGACCTTTCATCGCAGCTGTCACCATCACCTCCATTATTCAGTTTATCAGTCATGTATGAATCTTCAATGACATGTTCCTTACCCATCTCTTATGTGATAAACATCTTCTTGTCTGGTTCACTTAGGGCCTCATTATTAGCAACAGGTTTAGTTATAGGTTCTCCATCAACACCTATATCAACCACTTCACCAAGCCCTTCATCAAACCCTTCATCAAACCATTTCATTCTCCCCTTCTCACTATCATCAAAGTGTACACCCCTCATAGATTCATCACTAAAATCACCACTACTTTCACTTAAATTGTCATCATCTTCATCACATGTCTTCCCCTTTCATTCATCTTTAACCCTGTCCATAAAGGTGGTCATACCTGTAACTAGTTTTGGCTCACAGAATATCTCAACTTCACAATTATTTCCAACAGCATACACAACTAACTCAGAAGCATCTCCATAATCGCTAAATGGTTTTAAATCTTCTTCAAAAGATTCTTCATCATGTTTCCACCACATCATAACACAACCCAAATCAAACTCAGGGTCAATCACTTTAACTAAGCCACCAGCTTCAAAAAAAATACCAGTAATCGAGATCTTGACCGGTAAAAGTATATATTTTCCCTCCATCATATCTTATGTTAGGGTCTTTTACAAAACAGCCCTTTGAATAAAACACAACCTTAAATTTATCGATTTTTTATTCAAAATTTTAACTTAGGTTTAAAATTTACCAAAGTTAGGTCAAGTAAATTTACCAAAATTAGTTCAAACAGATTTACCAAAAATGTAACTTTTATACGAATACAAGTACGAAATCGGTATTAATCAAAGCAGACAATAAATCTAAAATGCCATGTACGACTTTAATTTGTATTTGTTTGGAATATGAGTATATTGAAAATTATGGGAGAAATTTGGTTAGTTTGGAGTTAAAGTTTCGGAACTTGGTTATTTTGATAAAAAAAATCTATATACCATTATATAACACTTTAACAATATAAGACTCTACATTTAGTAAAGGGAAAAAAGCAATAGTCGGCATTAACTGATGCACACAAAACAACATCAGACATTGTTTTCATTATCTGATAAGCAAAAAACTAGCAACAGACCTACATAACATTAGTCATGTACAATATAATAGACATTATAAAAAATCACTAAGTCATTAAGTGATGTGTAAAAAAGAAGCTACTCCAAAAAGAATAATAATGCATCATTTTAAATCAGTGTAACACTCCAATGTCTATCTCATTAAATGGTGCATATATAACAAGAAAAATACTAATTATCACCATGATGCAAGCATGTGTGTTGTCTCTCGAGGTTGAACAACATGGTTGTGGTCCTCTACAAATTCATTAACGACAAACTTTTCATTATGACATCTAAGTGAAATTCTTGCTTTGCAATCTGTTCTAGTCACGACTCTCTGAATGCTAACAAAGACGTTTGTTTTGTTTATCTTTTTTAATCCTTCTTTAGAACAAACAAATCTACATGATGATATAGTGTCATCTTTATTTTTGTTTTCATAACATTTTCTAACTCTGAAGCCAATATCTGCATTATAAACAAGCCAAAGTTGATAAACTTCGTCTATATTGTTAAATTTCATTCCAACAATTGATTTCTAATTAATATTTGAAGATGTCATTTTTGATCAAACTATACAAGTGAAATGAAAGAATTTGATAAGTGAGTAAAAGAATAAAATGAACGAAATATGTTCTCAATTTCCATTAAACATTAAACATATTATTAGGAGAACAACTTTTTAAACAAAGCTATACAAGTGATACAAGTGAAGGTAGTATCATTGGATTATTAGTCCACACCCATTATAAATAAATTATTATAACTTTTCATTTTCTATTGTTCATAAATAGTGTTAATCGCAGAAAATATGAAATCACTTTTATTTTTTTTATAACTCCTTTACCAAACAATACAGAATTCATAAATTTCATTGGATAGGAAAACATAATAGAGGATATTGTAACTTCTTGAAAATGTTGAAATTTAGTTCAAAAGTTCATAACCTAAAAATCTCAATAAAGAGAAACACTAAACTTCTTATAGTTAAAGAAATTTCTCAAACCCATAATCTAATTTCTCCCTTAAATTCATAGTTCAAATCAAAGATTTCATTATTTTGTAAAAGAAGACGTTTTATGCATATAGAAGAAAAAGACCCACCACAATCTGAAGATTTAAGGTGGGTGGAAGATCGACGACGGTGATTATCCAATGGCGGCGCGACGACATCGCATGGTTCAATTCAACTCCGACAAGGAAGGCAACAGCTGTCATCATCACCTCCACTATCTAGTTCATCAGTCATGTATGAATCTTCAATGACGTGTTCCTTACCCATCCCTTATGTGATAAATATCTTCTTGTCTGGTTCACTTGGGGCCTCATTGTTAGCAACAGGTTCAGTTATAGATTCTCCATCAACACCTACATCAACCCCTTCACCAAGCCCTTCATCAAGCCTTTCATCAAACCCTTTCATTATCTCCTTCTCACTATAATCAAAGTGTACACCCTAATAGATTCATCATTAAAATCACCACTACTTTAACTTAATTTGTCATCATCTTCATCGCATGTATTCCCCTTTCCTTTATCTTTAACCCTGTCCATAAAGGTGGTCTCCCCTGTAACTAGTTTTTCCTCACAGAATATCTCAACTTCACAATTATTTTCAACAACATACACAGCTAGCTCAGAAGCATCTCCATCATCGCTAAATGGTTTTAAATCTTCTTCAAAAGATCCTTCATCATGTTTCCACCATATCATAACACAACCTAAATCAAACTCAGGGTCAATCACTTAAACTAAGTCACCGACTTCAAAAAAAGACCAGCAATCGGGATCTTGACCAGTAAAAGCATATATTTTCCCTCCATCATATCTTATGTTAGGGTCTTGTACAAAACATCCCTTTGAGTAAAACACAACCTTAAATTTATCCATTTTTTGTTCAAAATTTTAACTTAGGTTTAAAATTTACCAAAGTTAGGTCAAACAAATTTATCAAAATTAGTTCAAACAAATTTACCAAAAATTTAACTTTTATACGAATACAAGTACGAAATCGGTATTAATCAAACAGGCAATAAACCTAAAGTCCCATGTACGACTTTAATTTTTATTTGTTTGAAACATGAGCATATTGAAAATTATGGGAGAAATTTGGTTAGTTTGGAGTTAAAGTATCGGAACTTGGTTATTTTGATAAAAAATTCTATATACCATTATATAACACTTTAACAATATAAAATTTTACATTTAGTAAAGGGCAAAAAAAGTAATAGTCAGCATTAAATGATGCATCCAAAACAACAACAAACATTGTTTTTATTATCTAATAAGCAAAAAACTAGCAACGGACCTACATAACATTAGTCATGTACAATATAATAGATACTATAAAAATACACTGTCATTAAGTGATGTGCAAAAAAGAAGCTACTCCAAAAAGAATAGTAATGCATCATTTTCAATGAATGTAACGCTCCAATGTCTGTCTCATTAAATGGTGCATATATAACAAGAAAAATACTAATTATCATCATGATGCAAGCATGTGTGTTGTCTCTCGAGGTTGAACAACATGGTTGTACTTTTCATTATGACATCTAAATGAAATTCTTGCTTTGCAATCTGTTCTAGTCTTGACTCTCTGAATACTAATAAAGACGTTTGTTTTGTTTATCTTTTTTAATCCTTCTTTAGAACAAACAAATCTACATAATGATATATAGTGTCATCTTTATTTTTGTTTGCATAATATTTTCTAACTTTGAATCCAATGTGTGGATTATAAGCAAGCCAAAGTTGATAAGCTTCGTCTATATTGTTAAATTTTATTCCAACTATTGATTTCTAATTAATATTTGAAGATGTCATCTTTGATCAAACTATGCAAGTGAAATGAAAGAATTTGATAAGTGAGTAAAAGAATAAAACGAACGAAATATGTTCTCAATTTCCATTAAACATTAAACATTAAACATATTATTAGGAGAACAACTTTTTAAACAAAACTATACAAGTGAAGGTAGTTGTATCCATTAACCTCTTCAATGGATTATTAATCCACACCAATTATAAATAAATTATTATAACTTGTCATTTTCTATTGTTCATAAATAGTGTTAATCGTAGAAAATATGAAATCACTTTTATTTTTTTATAACTTCTTTACCTAACAATACAAAATTCATAAACTTCAATGGATAAGAAAACATAATTGAGAATATTGTAACTTCTTTAAAATGTTGAAATTTAATTCAAAAATTGATAACCTAAAAATCTCAATAAAGAGAAACACCAAACTTCTTATAGCTAAGGAAATTTTCCAAACCCATAATTTTATCTCTCCCTTAAATTCATAGTTCAAATCAAAGATCACAGATTTTATTATTTTGTAAAAGAAGAAATTTTATGCATATAGAAGAAAAAGAACCACCACAATATGAAGATTTAAGATGGGTAGAAGGTCGACGACGGTGATTATCCAATGGCGGCGTGACGGCATCGCATGGTTTAATTCAACTCCGGCAAGGAGGGAAACAACTGAATGAAGACAACGTTGCTTTTTTTTCTTCAAAATGAGAAATGTTCTTCTTATGATACATTGTAAAATCTTTTAATTGAGAAATAGTATTTTAATCGTTTAATACATGTTAAGTCTCTTAATTTAATTTAATGTTTCACTTTAACACCTTAATTAAAAAACCTTACAAGTTAGTCTCTTAATTTCACTTATGTTATCCTATTTGTCTCTTCCGTCAATTTATGAAAAAACAAATATTAAATTTTTGTGGCATGGTGTGACAACAGGACCATTTGTACAAATCTAAATCAGCATATGTAATTAAAAACTGATACATGATTCAAACGGTGGAATTTCCCAAAAATAAAACTCATGCAGTTTAAACATTGTAGCAATTTTTAACTACATATTTTGACTCAGATATGTACCAATGACCTGGTTATCATGCCACGTCACCAAAACTTGGTTTTTTTTCTTCAGAAATTGACAGAATGGGCCAAATAGGATAACAAAATTGATGTTAAGGGACTAATTTATAATATTTTTAAGTTAAGTAACTAAAACAGAATATTAAATTAAGTTAAGGGAGTTGATAATTAATTATTCTTATTTTAAATATATAATATAATATACACTTATTGGTTAATCTAATGGACATGATTATCCCGCCCTAAAGTCATATAAGTCAAGCCCATGAAACTTATAGTAACATATAGAAACATTTTCAAATCACACAAGTATAAATTACCTTTTTAGTGTGTGTGGAAGTTAATACTCCTCCTGATAAAAAATTTAAGCTTAAATAATCTTTTTGTGCCTGTAATTTGTTGTGTTTTTTATTTTAGTCCCTAAATTTTTTTTATTGATGAAGTCTCTAACTATTGATTTTTTTTTGCGTTAATATCTTATGTTAAACTTATGTTAAAAAAAGATTATGTGTCTAACGTTGATGATGTAAAAATATTTTTCAATTTTCTCTTCTGAAACTCTATTATTACGTGGAGCCTATAGTTTCCCACCGAAAAATGCCCAAAAAATCCAAATACATTTTTACATTTAGTCCCTGCAAATTAGGGTTTTAAAATAGAAAAAATAGGAAGACATGTATGGGATGCGATTGCATTAAGAAGAGGAAGAACTATTCAGTGTGGTACATGACTGATGTAGAAGAAGGTATCCTTCGAATGTGGTAGACGATTCAAGAACACGATTGAGGAAGACGAACGATTCAAGTAGAAGATTCTTCAATTAACCAGGTTCTATATTTTTTCACAATTCAAATCATAAGATTTGATTCTTTTCTTTATGTTCTTGAAATTTTCAGGGATGAATTTTAGTTTGAATTTTCATTATGGAATAGCTTTATTTGGGACTATGTAATATATTACAAAGGGGAGATAAACTTGTAGTAGACATTGATCCTGATATGTGGAGCTTCTTTGAAACTACTGGTATTGTGAAAGAGATTACTCAGCTTGATCATTCAGAATATTGATTATGATGGTATAACAATGATGCAAACTAGTACAGTAGAATGGTTGGTGATAGTGATGTTAACGAGGTTTATAAATATGTTGTTGAAATGAACTACGTAGTGCACATATATGTTAATCATAATGTTAAAGACATTGATGAAGTTAATGTTGAAGAAGTTAATGTTGAAGAAGATGAAGTAGTTGATGTTGGAAATAATGTTGAAGAATATGAAGCAGTTGATGTTGGAAATAATGTTGAAGAAGATGAACATGATGGTAGTGATGATAGTGACTTTGAATGTGACGACATATCATTTGATGATAGTGAGGATGAAAGGGTTATTTGGTTGGATGATGATTTTGATATAATTAATAAACAAGCTGAGGTCAGGACGCAAAGAGCAGGGTAAAACTTGTAGCAAGTAAGGACATACGCACTACAAAGAATATCAATTGGTGTTGATAATATAGGTTCATCTAGTGGTGTGGACAATGAGATGGAGACTAACTATGCTAGTGATGAGCTTGGCAGTTATGACCCTGATGCTTAATATTAAGATAAGGAACCAACGTATTATAGGTTTAAGATGGAGGAGTTAGACAAGAATTACAAGTTCAAAATAGGATTGGAGTTTGGATCACTTGATGAATTTATGGAAGCAATTACTGAATGATCAGTGTTAAAGCAAGGGTAAAGTATATGAAAAATGACAAAGTTAAAGTAAGGGTAATTTGCAAGGGCATATGTGAATTTTTTACACTTGTAAGTAAAGTTGAAAATAAGCACATGTATAGAATGAAGAAATTAGTTGGTACTCACACGTGTGGTAGGATATTGAATAATAATTCAGCCAATTCTAAGTGGATTACTAAGACTATGGCAGCTATGACGAGATCTTCTAGTGATGTTAAGATTCATGATATTGTTTTTGAAATAAGATTCGTGATATTGTTTTTGAGATTATGAGTAATTAATTATCTCATCATAACTATGCATAGGGCATGGAAAGCCAAACAAATTGGAAAGGCTTTATTTGAAGGTGATGCATCCAAATAATACAACCTATTGTAAAGATCCTCTGCAGAGTTAAGGAGGATAAATTCAAGAAACAATTGCAAGATTAAATAATGAGACATTACCCCCGAATTATCATTAACAGATGAACAATCAATATTGAACATTATCCCAAAATTCACACACTTTCAATATCTTCGTTTAAGGTTTTTAGTGGAATTCAAAATGTACATCCTCATTGATCTATTGCAACCACATACTGAGATTTGAAACGGAGTCGAGTTTTCAACTAAGGATGTGGTCATGCCTCACTGTGCAGAAATGGAAGGCAACCTGTAAGAATACTAATTTGAGTAGAGAAAGATAAACAAGGAGTTTGAATATAATTTATATTTTAGATTTAGTCATCTTTGTAAGAATACTAATTTGAGTAAGAATACTAATTTGAGTAGAGAAAGATGAAAGAGGAGTTTGAATATAATTTATATTTTAGATTTAGTCATCTTTTTAAAACCATCAAACAAGACTTTCTACGTAATTATAGAGCATCATAAAAGAAATATTAAAAAATAATTCTACATCAACGTTGACCACATCATTTTTAACGCCAAAGATAACTCCAAAAAGAAATCAACAATCATAAACTTCATCTAAAAAAGTAGAGTTAAGGACTAAAATAAAAAACACTCTAAATTACGCATTCGGAAAAAATATAAGAGTTAAATATTTGTGGTTATTATTATTACTATATGTTTCTGTTATTAGGAATATGACTTGGTATTTAGTCTCCACTTAATAAAGGCTTGTAACGCAGTGGCTTCTATTTTAGATTTTTCTATTTTTAAGTCAATTGTAATGCTATATATATAGCAAACTCTTATTCCGAATAATAACAATGCATTCTCTCTTATATTTTATATAATAGTTATTAGTTTTTAACAATTGGTATCAGAGCTCCATTACTGGGGCCTGATCCATACTGAGTGTGTGTGAGAGAAATCATTGGAGTAAAAAAAAAGGTGTGTAGCAAGAAAGAAATTACAATTTTCTTTAAAGTGGAAGGAGTTCGGGAGAATGGCGAAAAGTGATAATAGTAGTTTCGCTCAGTCGGCAATTCCCAAGTTTGATGGTCATTATGATCATCGGGCGATGTTGATGGAAAATTTTCTCCGTTCAAAAGAATATTGGAATCTCATTGAGAATGGGATATTAGTTATGGCAACAGGAGTAGAGCCAACAGAGGAGCAACAAAAATTGATTAAAGAGCAAAAGTTGAAGGACTTGAAGGCAAAAAATTACCTTTTTCAAGCAATTTCTCGTGATGTGCTTGAAATAATCCTTAATAAGGACACGTCCAAAAGTATATGGGATTCAATGAAGCAAAAATGTAAGGGTTCAAACCGAGTTAAGAGGGCACAATTGCAAGCTTTACGGAAGGATTTTGAGATTCTTCATATGAAAGAAGGAGAAACTGTTAATTATTATTTCTCTCGCACTCTAACCATTGCTAACAAAATGAAAGCTCATGGTGAAAGTATGAGTCAAACAATCATCACTGAGAAGATTTTGAGATCAATGGTCTCAAAATTTAATTATGTGGTATGTTCAATTGAAGAATCCAACAACTTGGATACAATGACTATTGATGAGTTGCAAAGTAGTCTTCTTGTTCATGAACAAAGAATGACAAGCAATGTAGAAGAAGAACAAGTTCTTATATATCTCATGAAGATAGATATGGAAGAGGAAGGGGTAGAGGCGTGTTTAGAGGAAGTCGAGGAAGAGGAAGAGGGCAACAACCCTATAATAAAGCAGTTGTAGAGTGTTTTCGGTGTCATCGGTTAGGACACTACCAATATGAGTCTCCTGATTGGGAGCAGAAGGCCAACTATGTTGAATTTGAAGAGAAAGAAGAAGAGGAGATATTATTAATGTCCTATGTTGAAATCAAACATGGTGAAAAGGAAGAAGTGTGGTTTCTTGACTCTGGTTGCAGCAATCATATGAGTGGAAACAAAAAGTGGTTCTTAGATTTAGACAAAGGCTTCAGACATACTGTAAAACTTGGAAATGACAGTAGAATGGCTGTTATTGGAAAAGGAAATGTTCGTATGCAAGTGAACGGATTTACTCAGGTAATTTCGAATGTTTACTATATTCCTGAGTTAAAGAACAATTTATTAAGCATAAGACAACTACAAGATAAAGGCTTATCTATTTTGATTCAATAAGGGAAATGTATGATATATCATCCAACAAAAGGATTAATTATGGAAACAATCATGAGTGGAAATAAAATGTTCTGCTTGGTAGCTTCCATGATGCCAAATGAGTCTGCATGCTTTCAAAACGTGTCAGAAAATGAATCTTATCTTTGGCATTGTCGCTTTGGTCACTTAAGCTATCAAGGATTGAGGACACTTTTTATAAGAAAATGGTAAACGGGTTACCTTCAATCCAAATTCCGAAGAAGCTATGTACAGAGTGTTTGACCGGTAAACAACATAGAGATCCTATGTCTAAAAAGACCTTATGGAGAGCATCATATAAGCTTTAACTTGTGCACGCGGATATATGTGGACCCATTAAACCAGAATCAAATAGCAACAAAAGGTACTTCCTAAGTTTTATAGATGATTTTACTCGTAAGACATGGATTTACTTCTTACATGAAAAATCAGAGGCTTTTGCAATGTTCAAAAATTTTAAAGCTTATGTTGAAAAGGAGTCTGGTGCATATATCACATCTTTGAGAACAGATAGAGGTGGTGAACTTACCTCAAATGAGTTTGAAAATTTTTGCAAAGTTCAAGGCATAAGCAGACAGTTGACTGCAACCTATACTCCTCAACAAAATGGAGTTGCTGAGAGAAAAAATAGGACGATTATGAACATGGTGCACTCTATGTTGGTTGAGAAGAAAGTTCCTAAAATGTTTTGGCCCGAAGCTGTAAAATGGAGTGTGCATATTCTTAATAGATGTCCTACATTAGCTGTACAAAACAAAACTCCAAAAGAGGCATGGAGTGGTGTAAAGCCAACTATTAATTACTTTCGAGTTTTTGGATGTGTGGCTCATGCACATATTCCAGATCAAAAAAGAAGCAAGTTAGATGATAAGAGCAAGAAATGTGTTTTTCTAGGAGTAAGTGATGAATCAAAGGTCTACAAATTATATGATCCACTTTCCCAGAAAATAATCATTAGCAAGGATGTGATTTTTGAAGAAGATGTATGTTGGAATTGGGACAACAACAAAGATGTTTTAGAATGGAAAAATGACAATGAGAATGACATTCAAGAGAGGGGCAAGAATTGAAATGAAGAGGGGAACTACAATGGCAATGAAGAGGGCGGAAACAATGATGATATAACAAATTCCATTGAATCTAATTCATCTTCTAGTGAATCACACGAGGATGAATCACCAAATATGGTGGAAGGGGGGGTACGAAGAGCACCTTCTTATTTGACAGATTATGAAACTGGTGAAGGCTTATCTGATGAAGATAACTTGAATGCAACGATGATGTTTACAGAAGATGATCCACTCTCATTTGAGGAAGCTAGAAAGAGAAATAAGTGGAGAGACGCAATGAAGGCGGAAATTGAATCAATAGAAAAGAACAAGACTTGGGAGCTTACTATTTTACCAAATGGAATCAAACCAATTGGAGTTAAGTGGATTTATAAAACTAAACTCAATGAGAATGGAGAGATAGATAAGTACAAGGCGAGACTAGTGGCGAAGGGGTATGCACAACAATATGGAGTTGACTACACTGAAGTATTTACTCCAGTGGCCAGATTGGATACCATTCGATTGATACTTGCTTTGGCTGCTCAACACAGTTGGGATGTTTTACAGTTGAATGTAAAGAGTGCATTTCTTCACGATGAACTTAATGAAGAGGTATTTTTGAAGCAACCATTAGGATATGAGAAGAAAGGTGAAGAAGAAAAAGTTTACAAGCTGAAAAAGGCGTTGTATGGTCTTAAGCAGGCACCAAGAGCATGGTATAGCAAGATAGAAGCATACTTTGTTCGAGAAGGTTTTGAAAAATGTTTTTGTGAACATACATTATTTACAAAAACAAAGGAAGGAAGGAAGTTGTTAATAGTAAGTCTTTATGTTGATGATTTAATATATACCGAGAATGATAGGAATATGTGTGAAGAATTTAAAGGAAGGAAGCAAGTTGTTAATAGCAAATTGTTAATTGTTAAAAACTAATAACTACTATATAAAATATAAGAGAGAATGCCTTGTTATTATTCAGAATAAGATTTTGCTATATATATATATATATATATATATATATATATATATATATATATATATATATATATATATATAGCATTCTCTCTTATATTTTATATGGTAGTTATTAGTTTTTAATAATTAACAACTTGCTATTAACAACTTGCTTCCTTCCTTTAAATTCTTCACACATATTCCTATCATTCCCGATATATATTAAATCATCAAAATAAAGACTTACTATTAACAACTTGCTTCCTTCCTTTGTTTTTGTAAATAATGTATGTTCACAAAAACATTTTTCAAAACCTTCTCGAACAAAGTATGCTTCTATCTTGCTATACCATGCTCTTGGTGCCTGCTTAAGGCCATACAACGCCTTTTTCAGCTTGTAAACTTTTTCTTCTTCACCTTTCTTCTTATATCTTAATGGTTGCTTCACAAATACCTCTTCATTAAGTTCATCGTGAAAAAATGCACTCTTTACATCCAACTGTAAAACATCCCAACTGTGTTGAGCAACCAAAGCAGGTATCAATCGAATGGTATCCAATCTGGCCATTGGAGCAAATACTTCAGTGTAGTCAACTCCATATTGTTGTGCATACCCCTTCGCCACTAGTCTCGCCTTGTACTTATCTATCTTTCCATTCTCATTAAGTTTAGTTTTATAAATCCACTTAACTCCAATTGGTTTGATTCCATTTGGTAAAATAGTAAGCTCCCAAGTCTTGTTCTTTTCTATTGATTCAATTTTCGCCTTCATTGCGTCTCTCCACTTATTGCTCTTTCTAGCTTCCTCAAATGAGAGTGGATCATATTCTGTAAACATCATCATTGCATTCAAGTTATCTTCATCAGATAAGCCTTCACCAGTTTCATAATCTGCCAAATAAGAAGGTGCTCTTCGTACCCTCCCTTCCACCATATTTGGTGATTCATCCTCGTGTGATTCACTAGAAGATGAATTAGATTCAATGGAATTTGTTGTATCATCATTGTTTCCGCCCTCTCCATTTCCATTGTTGCTCCCCTCTTCATTGCCATTCTTGCCCCTCTCTTGAATGTCATTCTCATAATCATTTTTCCATTCTAAAACATCTTTGTTGTTGTCCCAGTTCCAACATACATCTTCTTCAAAAATCACATCCTTGCTAATGATTATTTTCTTGGAAAGTGGATCATATAATTTGTAGGCCTTTGATTCATCACTTACTCCTAGAAAAACACATTTCTTGCTCTTATCATCGAACTTGCTTCTTTTTTGATCTGGAATATGTGCATGAGCCACACATCCAAAAACTCGAAAGTAATTAATAGTTGGCTATACACCACTCCATGCCTCTTCTGGAGTTTTGTTTTGTATAGCTAATGTAGGACATCTATTAAGAATATGCACACTCCATTTTACAGCTTCGAGCCAAAACATTTTAGGAACTTTCTTCTCAACCAACATAGAGCGCACCATGTTCATAATCGTCCTATTTTTTCTCTCAGCAACTCCATTTTGTTGAGGAGTATAGCTTGCAGTCAATTGTCTGCTTATACCTTGAACTTTGCAAAATTCTTCAAACTCATTTGAGATAAATTCACCACCTCTATCTGTTCTCAAAGATGTGATATATGCACCAGACTCCTTTTCAACGTAAGCTTTAAAAATTTTGAACATTGCAAAAGCCTCTGATTTTTCATGTAAGAAGTAAATCCGTGTCTTACGAGTAAAACCATCTATAAAACTTAGGAAGTACCTTTTGTTGCTATTTGATTCTGGTTTAATGGGTCCACATATATCTGCGTGCACAAGTTAAAGCTTATATGATGCTCTCCATAAGGTCTTTTTAGACATAGAATCTATATGTTGTTTACCGATCAAACACTCTGTACATGGCTTCTTCGGAATTTGGATTGAAGGTAACCCGTTTACCATTTTCTTATAAAAAAGTGTCCTCAATCCTTGATAGCTTAAGTGACCAAAGCGACAATGCCAAAGATAAGATTCATTTTCTGACACGTTTTGAAAGCATGCAGACTCATTTGGCATCATGGAAGCTACCAAACAGAACATTTTATTTCCACTCATGATTGTTTCCATAATTAATCCTTTTGTTGGATGATATATCATACATATCCCTTGTTGATTCAAAATAGACAAGTCTTTATCTTGTAGTTGTCCTATGCTCAATAAATTGTTCTTTAACTCAGGAATATAGTAAACATTCGAAATTACCTGAGTAAATTCGTTCACTTGCATACGAACATATCCTTTTCCAATAACAGCCATTCTACTGTCATTTCCAAGTTTTACAGTATGTCTGAAGCCTTCGTCTAAATCTAAGAACCACTTTTTGTTTCCACTCATATGATTGCTGCAACCAAAGTCAAGAAACCACATTTCTTCCTTCTCACCATGTTTGATTTCAACATAGGACATTAATAATATCTCCTCTTCTTCTTTCTCTTCAAATTCAGCATAGTTGGCCTTCTGCTCCCAATCAGGACACTCATATTGGTAGTGTCCTAACCGATGACACCGAAAACACTCTACAACTGCTTTATTATAGGGTTGTTACCCTCTTCCTCTTCCTCGACTTCCTCTAAACACGCCTCTACCCCTTCATCTTCCATATCTATCTTCATGAGATATCTTAAGAACTTGTTCTTCTTCTACATTGCTTGTCATTCTTTGTTCATGAACAAGAAGACTACTTTGCAACTCATCAATAGTCATTGTATCCAAGTTGTTGGATTCTTCAATTGAACATACTATATAATTAAATTTTGAGACCATTAATCTCAAAATCTTCTCAGTGATGATTGTTTGACTCATACTTTCACCATGAGCTTTCATTTTGTTAGCAATGGTTAGAGTGCGAGAGAAATAAGAATTAACAATTTCTCCTTCTTTCATATGAAGAATCTCAAAATCCTTTCGTAAAGCTTGCAGTTGTGCCCTCTTAACTCGGTTTGAACCCTTACATTTTTGCTTCATTGAATCCCATATACTTTTGGATGTGTCCTTATTAAGGATTGTTTCAAGCACATCACGAGAAATTGCTTGAAAAAGATAATTTTTTGCCTTCAAGTCCTTCAACTTTTGCTCTTTAATCAATTTTTGTTGCTCCTCTATTGGCTCTACTCCTGTTGCCATAACTAATATCCCATTCTCAATGAGATCCCAATATTCTTTTGAACGGAGAAAATTTTCCATCAACATCGCCCAATGATCATAATGACCATCAAACTTGGGAATTGCCGACTGTGCTAAACTACTATTATCATTTTTCGCCATTCTCCCGAACTCCTTCCACTTTAAAGAAAATTGCAATTTCTTTCTTGCTACACACCTTTTTTTTTACTCCAATGATTTCTCTCACACACTCAGTATGGATCAGACCCCAGTAATAGAGCTCTGATACCAATTGTTAAAAACTAATAACTACTATATAAAATATAAGAGAGAATGCCTTGTTATTATTCGGAATAAGAGTTTATTATATATATAGCATTACAATTGACTTAAAAATAGAAAAATCTAAAATAGAAGTCACCGCGTTACAAACCTTTATTAAGTGGAGACTATATACCAAATCATATTCCAAATAATAGAAACACATAGTAATAATAATAACCACAAATATTTAACCAGGACTAAAATAAAAAACACTCCAAATTACGCATTCGGAAAAAATATTTAAACATTTTTTTATCTCTAGTATAAATTCATGTACATATTCTAAAGTAATTTTGTCTATACACAGTCTCGGTACTTATTATTATTCAAAAGAGACCAATTGTTTGCACCTTTAGCTAAAACGTCTTATGTGGCATGACACGAGCATTACAAAAAGTCAAGAAGCTTAGCTGCACGTTGGTCAGACAGGTCATAGTTCATTTGATTCTGAACTAGTTCTTCTAACAGAGAAACTAACCTTGGGATTTTCCAACATAAAATAAAACTTATTACTTTTATTCGAAAACATCTTAATATAATCATTTAGAGTTTGCCCATAACTTTGGTTTACAAAGAAGGTGGCAATAAGGTGAGGCTCTTTACATAGATCGTATAATACTTGTGCATTATGAAGAGAATAAAGCTTATTATAAAGAATACACAAGCAAGAGACAGGGCAATGGTGCTATCCAGAGTTGTCATATAAAATGATGGATAAGCTATTTTCTTGATACGGTGGCCCCTTAAGTTCAAACATGAAATAAAACAACTAGATTTGGATATGCAATCATGTCTCAAACTCAATATTATATATATCCTTGTTTCACATTTGTATGCCTGAGCATGACATGCATATTGATTAGAGATAAGGTTAGATATGGTTGGTGCAAGACGCATGCACCTGTAGGGGCAGGATGATCTGGTCTGGTTTCCAGCTCTAACGGCTTGATTTCCATGTTTCATTGCCCTTTCCATTGTTTGAACCTGCTGAAATGAAATGATGCACAAAAACATGCAATCCATGCAATGAAACACTAAACCATGGGCACGGTTGTAATTTGACTATGTCTTACAACAAGTGATTGTAATTTGACCATGACTAACCAGTGGTAAGACATAGTTGAAGTGCAAAGAACCACCACTCTTGATGACTTGACACCATATCCAAATGAAGATGACTGACATATTACACACACACACACCTCACGATGACCAATATTCCCGGCATACAGGGTTAATCTAACTAAACTAGGTTTACCTCTTCACATTATTTTTAATCCACAGCAAAACCAAATGCAGAATTTCAATTGTAGCAATTATAAAAGCTGTTCGGGAATAATGTTACAGAGGACATTGTAGTCATGGTATTGCTATCCCTATCAAAAGGACATTCACCACACAAGGGAGAATATAAATAAATTTACACGAGCTCCGGTGAAAAAAAAAAGAGGGATGTATATGATGGGGGACAAAACAATTGTTAAGAGGGAACACCATCCTCTGATGCAACCGCCTCATCCTGTGGCAAACCTGAATCACTTTTTTTCTCCTCAGGATCTGAGTTATCCTCTGATGTATCCATAAATTTTTCAAATTTGTCATCGGAAGCCACAGGTCTTCTGCCCGAATAATCTATTGCAGTTTCAGCATGGTCTTGAGCATTATTTTGAGGATTAGATGGAAGATGAGACGACGAAGAGACATCTAACCCTTTGAAAAGGGTTTCAGCATGGTCCAGAGCATTATTTTGAGGATTGGATAGAAGATGAGAGGTAGATGAGACACCTAACCCTTTGGAAAGACACGCATACTTGAAAACTAATTGTTTGTAATTATTTAGAAGGTCTTCGACATCACCTACTGTTAGATCACCTACACTAGAAAACAAATATGGAAACTCCCTGAAAACATCATTCAACTTATCCTCCTTTATTATCAAACTTGCTCCTTTATTCTCCAAATCTGAGAGGGATGGAACTTTTGTAATCAACAACTCATCTGCAAAAGTCACTTTCTTACTTTCAAATTTTGCAGCAGATGATGGAGTTCGTAATGCAGGGTCCTTGTTGTCACTCAAAGTTTTATTTTTGTCTGATCTTGGATGCTGTCCATGATTTTGATAAGGTGAATTGGGATCTTGTGTATCAACTGAAAGCCCCGAAAGAAGAGCACGGGCAAATTCCACATTTCTCTCAAACTCAGTTTCTTCCATCGAAATGGATTTTGCATCAATGTTTGAGATGAAGGCTTCCGCAGAAAGCATGTTCGTAAAATAATACGAAGCTTCCCCAACCAAACGAGATTGGCGTCTAAACCTTTGTATGTACAGAAGATTGGAGTGCAGTTGTGGAGGGTTTGCCTGCACAGTATCATCAATGAAAGACTTAAAGAAAACTAACATCAACTATATCAGCATAAAAATGGCCTACTTTATGAATATTTAGATGATCTGCTGCATCTGCATAAATGATGCTTTGCTAAAGATAAAACTAAATTGATAGCAAAATATTTCAATGGATAAGTACATAAAGCTTGGCACCATGCGCTATCCAAAAGACAGAGTTCTTTAAAGCAAATAATAAATGCACCAAACATCACCCAAAAAAGGATATGCATATTTGTGGGTAATATGGTAATGCTATGATGAATGGACCAGTGTATGCAAAATGATATTTCAAAACACCTATCGAATATTTTTTTCGTAAATATGTTACAAGAAACTTGGCAGAACTTCACAGAATAACAAGTTTTATTTGTACAACTGGAGTTCAAATAGTGAAAAAACAAAGCAAAGTAGCACAACAGAACAAAGGAAATGATAGATGTAGCACTGCACATTCATAAGTCGTACCTATAATTTCTTAGAAAGTGCAGGAAGTAACAACAACATGTTTAGAAACCATATTAATTACATCCGGTGAGTACATAGGTAGGTATTTCTTATAAAAAGAATTGAGTTTGTACCTTTAGAGTAACATAGATTAACACTGGAAGAAATTCATCAGCTCCGGGAGGATTATCTTTGGAAGCAAGAGAAGCATTAAGCAGCAAGTTGCCAATAACCTTGCAACAGTTTAGGATACAGACAAGTTTGTCTCTGGGTGCCTTGTACATGTTGATCTTCTGTAATTCTTTCTGTGCAAGCTGTCACAATAAGAATGAGAGAAAATATAAAATTTAAGGGAAGCAGAAATTATAGAGGAAACCATAAACAAGTAAAAATCGTAATGTTTGAAGTGAGTGAGAACCAAGCGATGCATCAAAGAGAAAATATATTCTTATGTAGAGCATTTCCAATCAAGAATATTGCCCATCAAACCTAAAAACAAACTGAATAACAATGTACCTAAATCGTTGAAATCCAAAGTACCCAGGAAACAATCAAAGGCATTTGGAAATGTTGAAAAAAAATACACCTACTATGTGAAACATGGAGAAAACATACATCACCACTTATCATGAGCTAAATTTGAATTATAAGAATAGGGACCCTTGCTATATCAACTTAGACAATACTTCCCATAGTGCTAATGCCCGGTGTCAAGAAAAGATATTTGTTATATAGTGTTTTCATATTTTGAATTCAACTATCTATTTCTTAATGAGATTGGTTGCTAGTTTGTGGACAACGCCAAAAAATTTACAGTTGGATTGAAAGCCAAGTTTAGAGACACGATAAGAATTGAGCAGCATTTATACTTAGTGCTCCTTTTTCAAAGGATAAAGTATTGTATCATGAGTAACACATACCTAGTTGACATAATTCTATACAAAGAGAAATAGATGAAACAGTTTTGAATGTGTAGTTATATACTCACCAACCATGATGTTTCATTCTGGAATGCTGGCTTGATGTCCAAATTTTCTGGTCGAATAAACTGTTGAATCAATGCCATCTTCTCTGAAAGTTGATCATCAAGTTTTACATCATCTGGAATTGAGGCAAACACACGGGCAAACAACTTCGTCATGACATACTTCTCAAGACCCTGTACATGATAAATAAATTTTAAAAAAAAGTAAAACAATCAGCAAATATACAAAATTGATTGAACCTACAGGTATATTATTACTGAAAATGAACAGGAATCCCGTTGGATTACAAACAATGATAGCACTTTGAGTGTTCACCTATTACTCTAAAATGACAAGATCGCCCGCTCTCTAATCACTTATATGTTTTTATCTGCAGCATGCCTTATTGGCTTAACTATCTCACCACACCCACTAACTAACCAATTAACTAGGAGTTTATTTAAATTGGCTTCTTTGAGCTGATCTACTGTCATATGCACTCGTGAGACTCTTTTGAAGAGCTTATAGAAACAACTTATAACATGTGCATTAGTTGTTTTCATTCATCTTATTTCCATAAGCTCTCCATGGTTTATCTACCAACATAAGGACTTGGGAGACTGTTGTGAGAAATTATGAAAAAAACTTATAACATGTTATTTTCAACTTATTTCATATTGTCTTCGGAATAGCTTATGAAAACAACTTATAGCTTATATGAAAACAACTTGATTTTAATATATCTTTTGTTGTAGAAAAAAACTAGCATTAAGATGATAAGCATTTATACTATAAGCACTTAATTAAGTTGTTTATCCAAACAGACCCTAATTAACAAACTAAATTCTTAACTAACTTGTCATTTCTAAGTTTTACTCACAAAAATCGCTTTTTTGCTTGACTCGTGTTTTAAAGAAAGAAAATCCATTATCCAAAAACAAAATCTATCAATAAATATCTTCCAAAAATGGTAATGAAAGGAAAAGCATGTTGTAGACATAGTAAGAAAGGATAACAGACTTCAATCAACCCAACATATAAGGCAGAGATCAAAACTGCAATTTAAATACAGTGCTACTAGTCACATTAAGAAGTTGAGTATGTAAGTTCATAGTAGAGTAAATAAGCTAGTTGATTAATGTAAAATTTATCATTCATTTAAACATCATAGATTATGGATAATAATAGTATTGCATATGATAATAAATGAGAACAAGAAATTAAAATAGAGAAGAAACTAACTTCACCGGCACTTTCGAGTTCATCCTCAGAGCAACCGGACCAAAGTGGATGAGCCTTGAAAGCAGCTTCCATATTAGCAAGAAACTCTTGTACGGCGCCACTGTCTCTCTCAGGATCGGGTCCATTATTTGAGAACGAAACAATGAAACTGTGAAATAACAATGTGTATAGTTATCAGTGAGTTGATTAGGGTTCCGATTCAGGAGAGTAGTGATTGAATTGAAATTGAGATGAGAAGAACGACGGACCTTTTGATTGCTTTGACGAAATCGGCGGCGGCGGGTTGGCGCATGCGCTCAAGGAAGTCGTGTAAACCTAAGAAAACGTCGGCGTTTTCCATTACTCTGTGGTGTGGTGCTGTTGGAGCTTCGTCTTCGTTGACAACGCCGACACGGAGAGGGGATCCAATACAAACAATTACCAAAATTACAACACGTGACATTTTATTTATTTATTTTTTATTATTATTATTATTATTATTATTATTATTATTATTATTATTATTATTATTATTATTATATTATATTATATTATATTATTATTATTATTATTATTATATTGTTATTATTATTATTATATTATTATTATTATTATTATTATTTATTATTATTATTATTATTAATTTGTCGTGCAAAGTCCAATTTTTTTATCAAAATAATCTTAATTTTCAAAAAAAATCCTAAAATAATCCTGATTTCAAAAATATTCTCAATCTACCCTATTTTTACCCCACTTTTTAGAGGAGGCGTCAGACCAATTGGCGTCAACTCCTAAAGTTAAAGAGGAGACGCCAATTGAATTGGCTACAACCATGGTGTTGTCAATCCAATTGGCGCTCATGTGTTAGTTTGAAGAGAAAGCGTCAATTGGTCTGACGTCTTAGTGTAAAGTGTAATTTTTTGTGTTATAAATAGAGGTGTTGTATGAATCATTTTCCCACATCCTATTTCGTCATTTTGCAAACATGTTTGGTGTTCGTCGGCGCTATGGAAATGTGGTTTATTCGAGAGACAAACCTCTGATGTTGATGCTCTTCTAGAACATCACTAGTTTCGATCAACTAAAGAGGAAGATGGTTCGTTGGTTAGATGGAAAAATATCAGAAGGGGAAAAAATTAAAAGTATTGAGAGACTCGATAGTATACTTGGTTGGGTGCGAGTCAAAACTGATAAGGATGCTATGGAAATGATGTTTGGACGATATGACATCAGTTTGATTGTTGTAATTAGTTATGAATGTTGTGTTTTAAGTTTGCTTATGTTATAGTGATGTTTGTTGTTGACCTTGTTGTAACAAAAAGATAATGATATATAAAAATCCAAGGTTATAAAATTTAAAAGGAGATACTATCTTATGATGCAGATGTTGCTCCTAGATTGGGACAGTTATTCTTATTGTGCCCTGGTTGACGACATATACTACATAGTCTTATCATTTTATCAGTCGTATCCATTTCTGTTCTAATATGTGTGTTGTTTGACCGTCCTTTTTCTTTCTTCGCATTTCATCGTTGTGCCAAAGTATGTCACCTTCATATGGAGGTCAGTATTCCTCCATTGGTAGCACTGAGAAGCTTTTGTTATACACATTCATGACGGTAATGGCCTTGTAAACATCAGATAGATGGTTGTAAGCGTCCTGGCGAGTATGTACACATGTCACAATAACATGGGAGCAAGAAATACGGAAGGCCTGGAACTTTCCACAGTCGCACTAACTTTTGTTTAGTTTGACAGCATAGGATAAATTTGTCCTCCCCACACTGTGGTCAATTGTTTCCTGTACGCTGAAATTTTGCCTATGACGGTCAAAGACTGTTACCGTGTGTGTGCTAGCTTTGATACTCGCCTCTTTCATCATTTTCATACAACATTCACTGAATATTTGACCCGACATTAACACTGCATTCCATCTTTCACCTCTGGTTGCGAAGGTAGAAGTCAACCTATAATAGGTTGTTCTGACCAAAGCGGTTATTGGTAGATTTCTAATGCCTTTGAATACGCCGTTCATGCATTCCACAAGGTTTGTTATCATGTGGCCCCATCGACAACCTTCGTCAAATGCCCTTGTCCACTGCTCTACTGGTATGTTATCCACCCATCTTCCTACATCTGCATTAGACAGTCTAATTTCATCACGGTAATATTGAAATGACGGCTGAGTTAGAGCATACCCAACATTCACCACTTTTTTGCGAAGGTTCTTATCTTTGATTGCACGCGTGAAGTTTTGTGTGATATGTCTAATGCAATAGACATGGGTAGAAGAAGGATCATGACATCCGTTGTCATGGTTATTGTAAGCACTCTCAATGGCAACATGTCTATCAGAAATCAAACAGAGATTGGCTTGTGGAGCCACATGTGTTCTAAGATGTCGAATAAAGAAACCTCAACCACCAGCGGTTTCACCTTCAACCAGAGAAAAGGCAATGAGAAAGACATTGTTGTTACCATCTTGTGCAACTGCCATAAGCAAAGTACCCTTGTATTTGTCGTATAACCATGTCCCATCAATTTGAATAATATGTTTGCAGAATGCAAAATCTTTGATGCACGGATCAAACGCCCAAAAGAGGCGGTGAAAGAATCTATTTCCAGCAACACAGGTTTCGTCTGGCGTAAATGCTGACAATGTCTCCATAATTGCAACAGTTCCTGGTAAGTATGTTTTTAGGGCCCATAAAAATCATGGCAATTCTTTGTATGAATCCTCCTAGTTGTCGAATACATGTTCAACAGCCTTTGTCCTCGCAATCCACGCTTTCTTGTAAGATGGAGTATAATTATATCTTATTCTGATATGAGATATTATTATACTCATCTTCACTGATGGGTCTTTGTTAACAAACAGAAAAATGTCTTGACATATCAATGCAGCGCTTAATTTACGGTGATCTTGTTCAACGGTAGTTACAATGCAATTATGAGGTAGGTCTATTGAAGTTATCTCCCAATAGTCGCTTTTCTTTTTGTGAGACGCAGCCAACCGAAACTTACAAAGAATGTTACGACATTCGATGACATACCTTCTCGAATCAGTGCCTTTCAAAGTAAAATCAGCAGAGTTATTCATGTGAAATTTTTTTATTGCTCGCACACATTCTTCTTTAGCACGGAACATGTCTCCCACCTTTAACTCGCCTTCTGATTGTGGATACGGGTTATAAAAAATACTGCTAGAGATTTCATCGTCATTCAGATCCATGTTTATCATATGTTTAGGCGGATTATATACATGACTTGGAGGTAATGGTGTTGGTTGGTCATCATCTTTAATGTTGTTGTTCAACATATAATCGACCTGTGTCTCGGTCTCTTCTTCTTCATCAACGACGTTGACTTTTGCTTCTGCTTCTGGGTCGGCGTTATCTGAGTTTTCTGAATCAAATTCATCAGATTCAACTTGATTAGTGATTTGAGATTGCTGAGATGGTATACTTGGTTGAAGAGTAATATCCAACTCAATAGAGTTGCAACCAGAATGTTCGTGACTAACAAACATATATTAAACATCTTCATCATCCCGTACCTTCAGCAGGAAAATTTTGCATCGACTGTTCTAAAAAAAATTGGATTTTGATATGTGATCTTTGACACAATACCAGATCCTATCCAGGATTCAATTCGTTTTTTCAAATGCAAGAAATTTGAATCTTGATCGTAAGTCGGATGGTATCGGTGTTTCGAAAACAAAACTCGTATAACTCAGACTCATATGTCTCACCATTACAGTGAACATTGATACTATATTTTGGTGAAGATGACATTGTAATATTTCTTGTGCAAATGAAAATTAATGTTTTGGTGCAGATGAATTTGTGTTGGTTGTTGGATGTAGATAGTAAGACACTTTAATAGGTAAGTGATTTGTCAAAGATGCAAAGCTAGACAGAAGTGATATGTCACACATGCAGGCAAGTCAGAAGTGATGTGTCAGACATGCAAGTTAGACAAAAGTGATGTGTCAAACATGCAAGCAAAACTGAAGTGAAGTGTCAAGCATGCAATTCTTTGGGATGCCATGTGTCACACATGCAAGCCCTAGCGCCAGTTGGATTGATGCTAACTTGTAATGCTTGCACATGGCGCCAGTCCAATTGGCGACACCATGTCTTGCATGCAGACCTCGTAACCAAGCATGCAGAGCCATGCATGCGCCAGGCTAGGTCAATGGGTGTTATGCATGAGCCTAGTGAGGCGCCAATTTGATTGGCGCTAGCTTGTAGCAAATGTACATGGGCGCCAATTCATTTGGCTAGCACATGCAATCACAATTTTCCAAGCTTCCACACTTTTGCATGTCACACCTTATAAATAGACATCAAACTCTCACATTTTTGCCACACCAACACTCATTTCTTCCTCAACAACATTAACTCTTTCATCTGCAACAACCTCTTTCATCTGCAACAACCTCTTTCATCTCCGACAAAATGTCTTTCCTCACAATGGGTGAATCGCACAGAGGAACTGTTGCAAATATAGCAACTTATGTAAGCGTTTAATTCTTTTGTTATTTGTCTAGAATGCCTTTTGATAATGGTACTTAATTTTTTGTTTATCTTTTATAAAGTAACGTGTTTTGTTGTTTCTTTTATAGGATGTTTCAAGGTTTTGAACTCACGTCCACGAATATGTACACATGGACCCCGATGATTCAACCGTATGTCGAACTCGCCGGTTTTAGGCATATAAGCAAAATAATGTCTTGGTCGGTGGATAATAAATTCATTCTTGCGTTATGTGAAATATGGCGTTCCGAGACACACACATTCTGATTTCCAACCAGTGAATGTACTATGACGTTATAAGACGTCTACATGCTATTGGGACTGCCTATCGAAGGTAGGACGGTAAATGAAAAAACCAACTATGCGAATTCAATTTGCATGGACCTCTTGGATGCTGATTTGTTAGAGGATAACTCAAGAGGTTAAGGTATACTCCTTTCACGCCTTAAGGCATATTATAACAACTTACACTTAGATAAGAATTCGACCGAATAGGGTCGAATAATAAAAACTAGGTGTTACATTATGCTTTTAATTGGTTCATTTTTATTTCCTGAAGGTAGTGGTTCTGGTATGTATGTTATGTATTTACCTTTACTAAGACATGTAGATAGAATAGGAAGTTACAGTTGGGGATCCGCTTGTCTGACTTATCTTTATAGCTATTTGTGTAATAATTCATACAAAGACACATCTACCTTTTCTATATATGTTGTTTTGCTCCAAGCATGGGGTTGGTCCAGACTACCGTCCCTAGCGCCCGTCATCAACAACCCTTTCACATTCCCGTATGCACAAAAGTAAGTTCTTAAAAATGGACTATATTTACTTACTTTACACATTATTAACTCTAAATAATATTTTTACCTTTATGGTGCAGATGGTCGGCACGTGGTATGAGTTATAACAGATGTCCTAGACACTGTATTACTCAGTATCGCAATCTCTTGGGTCACCTTCGACCGACAGATGTATGGCCATTAACCTAACTATTTAGTAATAATTTGTTAATTTCTTCTACCAAATTTATAATCTAACATATGTTCACATTTCAGTTCATCTGGCGTCCATACCTAAATTTGGATCATGACCATGAAATCAACGAATAAGACGCAGTCGTTTGGACTGCATGCACACCGATCATACGATTCACCACTGTGGAGATGCACAATAGTGTTCGTGTTAAATTGCAGTTCAGTATGCTTCAACACATCCCAGATCCCCCATCAACCCTAGGAGAATGGCATATACGCAAAGTTAACGACCAATGGAACTTTAACCCATGGCAAAGCTTCGCTAGATCTGAGTGTCGCAAATGCAAAACACCGCCATGACCATGTCTTAACTGACGTTGTGATGCCAATTGAAGAAAAACCAAGTCGTAATTATATGGCTTGGTATAGATCAGTTGGTTTTGAGTTCATCGCCAAAGATATGTACCTATACGACTCACGCCAGGCAATTTACACACTATAGGCATCAACATCTAACCCCCAACAACATTGTCAGATCGACTACTCACAACCCCTTATCCGTCAAACTTTTCGTCCCACAAACACACAAACATACAACCCTGACATGCAATACACTCAACCATAATACCAAGAGCATACCCCATACCACCACCAACAACTAGATCATCATCTAGAGACCCAATATCACTTTGCACCCAACACATCACCCTACCAAAGCCACCTTAGCCAAAACACTCAACGATCATTTAACACCAACCATCCTTTCTCCTACCATAGCCAAGAAGCCCAAACACCTCAAAACTGATACCTTTAACAACCATATGTCTACCAAAACCACAATAATCTTGTCAACCTTTCCTCTACGCATCACTCACACTAATGTCTCCCTTCAATCGTCTCGATCTCCATACAACAACTAAAACACAACCTAACTACTCTGGCATGGGTCATGAACTCAGCTATGGCAGTACACCTTCGATGCATACACAAGACTACGCTGATTTATCTGACTATCTCAACAGGCAATCTCCTGCAGTTGGTAGTGATGTTCCTGGGTCCTCAGATACTCAAACACCTGGGGTGAATCATCAACGTGGGTTAGGGCCAAGGGTTCGGGTAGCTAGGGGATGTGGGACCGGAGGTCGGTTAGGTGATCCCGGTCATCAACATTAGTTTTTTTTTATGTAAATGAGAATTAATATTAATATGAATTGGTCTGATTTTGAATTTATCTATCACGTAGACTTTTTTTCAAAAAAAATCACAAAACACACAGAGGTGTCAATCCAATTGGCGCCTCCCTTTAAGCTTTTCACATGGGCGCCAATTTGATTGCCAACACATGGAGCCCTATCCAATCCAATTGTTCTGGCGCCTCCTCTTAAAAGTGGGGTAGATTGAGAATTTTGTTGAAATCAAAGTTATTTTGGGAAATCTTTTGAAAAAATGGGGTATTTTGGTAAAAAAATTGCACTCCCAAAATGTTTTTCTATAAAACAAAATTCAAAATATGGTGGTTATTAAAATTTTACTTTCTTTTTCTATTAAAAAAGACTCAAATTCTTTTTTTTTTTCATTACAACTAATTTTAGAGATGAAAAATTGATTCTAGAGTGATTTTGAGATGGTTGGTTCTCCTAAAGTAGAATTGATTTTGTCATTAGAATTGATTCTACTTGAAGCTAGAATTTGTAGTTTATAAGTTTAAATGTGATTTTTTATATAAATATATTCAAATATAAATCAATTTATTTAAATTTAATTCTGTCAAAATCAATTATACCAAACTCAATTAAATCAATATCAATTATGTTCATCGTCAATCCAAACACAAAGTTAATCGTGCATTCATTCGTAATTTTTATTCAATTGTTGTCATAAGTTTTGTTAAATTGTTTTTCTTTTGGTACAAGTGGAAAAACGAAAAGAAAAAAACAATGAATTATCTAGAAAATAAAGTTACATTAGCATCTGTTAGCAGAAGAGTGATGATTTTTACAAGAGACTCTGTAAAAGGTTAGTATGCCGCATCATTACTAGTTTCATGTTTTGCTAGATAGTCAACACAAATATTCCCTTCCCCAAAAATATGAAATATTTGAACTCATTATTCCTTAGTGAGAATCTCTTTAATATTAGGAAGAATCACATCATAGTTATGTCAAACATTAATTGACTCTAAGATAAGTTTTATATCATAGTTGGAGTCTGAATAACACATTAGATCTTCGATGCCAATATCACATACCATGTGGAAACCATGATATAGAGCCACCAGCTCATCGTGGATGATGTTGGAATAACCAACATTTGAAGAAGAATTGCCATCCAAGGCGCAATGGAATTTAAAAATTTCTCCATTTAGTGATCCTTACGAATGGGCATGATCAGTGATAGAATCGTTACCTCTTGTGGCGATCACGAACGTTGAACGATGACAACGTCTCTACTCAGTCCACACGAACGGATTCCTTCAATCTCAGTACTAGCTGCTATGAATGAAGGCTTTGAGTGAGAGAGAGGGAAACGAAATTCCAATTAGAGTTCACTTCAGTGACAATGCTTCTACCCAAGGGTTCTATTTATAGAACCACATGTGTGGGCTTCAAGCTAAAAAACCCACTTAAGTGTATTTTGGCCCATATCTCATAATATGCCAAAATCACTTAAGTATTTGGTACCTTACCATATTTCGTATTCCACTTAAGTACACCGTACCTTACGATGTTCCTTAGTTGCTCTATCTCTCATCAATTCGTCCTTTGTGTGTGACCCTATAGGTTTTCGTGGCGTTGGCAATTATATTAAATCACACATTTAACATAATAAACAGTGAGCGGTATCTAGCAACACATCACTGTTACCCAAGACACGAAAATGTCATGTGATCTGACAAGTCCTTCTGTGATAATAATTATGTGTATAATTACCCTTTCGCCCTTATGTCTATATTGAACACAAGGTATAGATCGTGTCATCCTTGTCCAGTTCAATATTGGGCCCATAGACATTTATCCTGTTACGCAGGATGGGCAAATTCCATCTAGGTCACTCATGTCCCTCAGCATGCTTCGTGGAGTACCCATCAACTGTCTTTATGGTTATCCAGTTACGGACAACGTTGGATCAGCAATAAAGCACTCGACTCTACATCTAGGGTCCATAGTGGTTTCAGGTCGAAGAGTGGTATACACCATTATCACCATGAGAATAACTTATGACACTTTACATAACTTTCTATATAGTATTCTCATAGCGGGTCAATCCGGTATAAATATTACTCTTAATATTCATACCTATGTTTAAGACTTGATAACTCTTTATCCATGATCCATGAGATGTGATCATCAGTCTACAAACATAATAGTCTTAATGCTTTAATGTTATCCCACTTCACAATAAAGCTCGACTACGGATACTTTAAGAATAATGTCCTTATGTTTAATGTGATCTCATGATTAAGTCATACTTGATACATTAAACGGACTAGCTATTCTAGGGGCTTTATTAATCAAACATAATAAAGAAAAAGCCTTTTATTAATTAATAAATAATTCAATACAAGTACCAAAAGTATTGGCCTCTAGGGCTTACACCAACAATTTCCCACTAGCACTAGAGCCAATCAGGAATACCCCTAATGCCCATTGATCTAGTATGGCCATCATGTTTCTGCTGCGCAAAAGGCTTTGTCAGTGGGTCAGCAATATTGTCAAGTGTAGGTACTCTACATATTTTCACATCTTCTCTATCTATTATCTCTCGAATGAGGTGATAACGCCTAAGTACGTGTTTGGATCGTTGGTGAGATCTAGGTTCCCTAGCTTGTGCGATAGCACCATTGTTATCACAATAGAGACCAATGGGATCCACAATGCCAGGAACTATGCCAAGTTCACTAAGGAACTTCTGATCCAAACAACTTCCTTTGCTGCACTTAAGGCCGCAATATACTCGGCCTCGGTTGTAGAATCAACAACTGTATCTTGCTTTGAACTTTTATAGCTCACAGCGCCACCATTTAAGCAAAACACATAACCATTGGAACCATTCATATTAAAGCGTCTCAGCACTTTGTCTATGTACTCTGACTTAGGCCAAGCATTTTGTGATCTATCTCTATAGATTTTGATTCCTAATTTATAGGCTGTTTCACCTAGGTCCTTCATAGAAAAGCATTTCCCCAACCAAGACTTTACTTGTTGCATGGTAGGGATATCGTTTCCAATGAGTAATATGTCATCTACATATAATACCAGGAACACGATCATGCTCCCACTAACCTTCTTGTAGACACAAGGCTCATATTCGTTCTTGATGAATCCATATTGTTTTACTGTTTCATCAAAACGAAGATTTCATGAGTAGGTCACAGGCTCATCTTGATCCATGAGTAATACATCACCTTGATCTGTTATGAGATATCCATATCTCTCAGGTAGGTGAAGTATCTTGCTTGACCTACGCTGGTCTTGTTCTACTTGAGCAGGTTGCTCTTTACACAACTATTTGTGTTTCCTGCTCTAATTCCTCCATAGGTGTATCAATGCTTTGTGATTCTTGAATTTCTTCAAGCTTTACTTTCCTCCCACTGATTCCTTTGGAAATAAAATCCTTTTCTAGGAAAACTCCAGTTCGAGCGACAAACACTTTGCCCTCTGAAGGATTGTAGAAGTAGTACCCTTTTGTTTCTTTGGGATACCCCACAAATAAGCATTTGTCAGATTTGGGCTCAAGCTTAGTTGAAATTTGTCGTTTCACATAAACTTCGCAACCCCAAATCTTCATGTAAGACATATGTGGTTTCTTACCACTCCATATCTCATATGGTGTCTTCTCAACCTTTTTGGATGGAACACGGTTAAGTGTGCAAGTTGCTGTCAATAGTGCATGTCCCCAAAAGGAGTTTGGAAGATCGGCGTGACTCATCATGGATCGGACCATGTCTAACAGGGTTCGATTTCTTCTCTCAGATACACCATTCCATTGGGGTGTTCTAGGAGGAGTGAGTTGGGATAGGATCCCACACTCTTTCAGATGGTCATCAAACTCTAGGCTTAAATACTCACCACCTCGATCTGATCGAAGAGTTTTAATATTCTTACCTAGTTGGTTTTGTACTTCATTCTTGAATTCCTTGAACTTTTCAAAGGACTCTAATTTGTGTTTCATTAAATACACATAACCATATCTACTGAAATCATCAATGAATGTGATGAAGTACTGAAAACCTCCTCTGGCTGGTATGTTCAGTGGTCCACATACATCAGTATGTATGAGGGCCAAAAGATCATTAGCTCTTTCACCTTTTCCTGTGAATTGAGACTTTGTCATCTTTCCAATTAAACAAGATCTGCATGTCTCATATGATTCATAATCAAAAGAGTCCAAGAGTCCATCTTTATGGAGTTTGGAAATGCGCTTCTCATTTATGTGGCCTAATCGACAATGCCAAAGGTAAGTTGGATTCAACTCATTAGGTTTCATCCTTTTAGTATTAATGTTATAAATAGGCATTTCAAGATCAAGGACATATAGTCCATTGTTCATTTGTGCAGTAGCATAGAATATTTCATTCAAATAAATTGAGCAACAATTGTTCTTTATTGTAAATGAAAAACCAAACTTGTCCAAACAAGAAACAGAATTAATATTCCTGCTAATTGCAGGTACATAATAACAGTTCTCTAACTGGATTATTAAAACACTAGGTAAAGTCAATACATAAGTTCCTACGGCTAAGGCAACAACCTTTGCTCCATTGCCAACTCGTAGGTCGACTTCACCTTTTGCCAAATCTCTACTCCCTTTTAATCCCTGCACATTAGTACAAATGTGAGAACCGTATCCAGTATCTAATACCCATGATGCAGAAGTAGATAAATTAATTTCAATAACAAAAATACCTGAAGTTGAAGTCTTTACTCCATTCTTCTTATCTTCCAGGTACTTTGGGCAGTTTCTCTTCCAGTGTCCGGTCTTACCGCAATGGAAGCAGGTGCCTTCTTTTGCTATGCCTCCGCTAGGCTTTAAAGCAGCAACGATGGGTTTGGGTTTGGCAACTTCCTTGCCTTTCCCTTTATCACCCTGCTTGGTGGGCCTTTTGTTCTGTCTCTTTCCATTTCCGATCATCAGAATGGACTTCCCTTTTGACTTCAGATTCTGCTCGGCAGTTCTTAACATGGCGAGCAGTTCAGGAAGAGATTTGTCCATATCATTCATATTGAAATTTAGGACAAATTGACTGAATCTATCTGGCAACGATTGCAAGATCAAATCAGTCACAAGTTCCTTTTCGAGGGAAAAACCCAATCTCTCAAGGTTTTCCACATACCCAATAATCTTGAGCACATGGGGACCTACAGGGGCTCCCTCAGCTAACTTGCCTTGAAAAAGGGCTTTTGAAACTTCAAACCTCTCATGCCTTGCTTTCTCTTGATAGAGCATCTTCAGGTGTTCGATCATATCGAACGCTGACATGTTCTCATGTTGCTTTTGCAATTCTGAGTTCATGGTAGCTAGCATGAGACAAGCAGTTTCATTGGCATCATCGACATGCTTCTTATAAGCATCTCTTTCTGCCTTAGGTACAAAACTAGGAGGTTCCTCTTCAGGAACAGGTGTCTCCAAGACATACAACTTTTTATCATGTTTGAGGACAATCCTCAGGTTTCGGTGTCAATCCATAAAATTTGTCCCAGCCAATTTTTCCTTATCAAGGATTGATCGCAGGATGTTGTTAGAGGTGTTTGCTATCATGGTAATCTACATAAGGATTAATGAAAATATAAGTATCATTGACATATTTAATTAGGCCTTTAATCAAATATGCTCCCACTATTTTACTCAAAACAAATGACCCTCATCATTTGATTCGGAAAATCCCGTTGGAAGATTTTCTAGTGGGTCGAGATCCATATTTCACTTTGTTCTAAGTCCGCGTAGGCGGATTACACAAAACTAGGTTATTTAGGTAGAAACTCCTTCCAATTGTATCTCATACAACTCTCGAAAATTTCAGCTGGGTGAATAACTCCTTATTCCAATCCATCATATGGATCATTCCCAACTCTTGCTTCTAAATAAATATAATATTATTATAATTAAGTTTGACCCATCGTTTTAGCAGTTGGATATTACAATTATCCCATCGCACCTTACCAATATATAAAATGCACCTCGCGTAGGCGAAACCTACATTGTCCGATACTAGTCTTGATGAGTGCTAAAACTTGGAAAGCAAACATATATAATATTATTATAATTTGTTTAGTTAAGTTTGACCCATTGTTTTAACAGTTGGATATTACAATTATCCCATCCCACCTTACTAATATAGAACATGCACCTCGCGTAGGCGAAACCTACATTATCCGATACTAGTCTTGATGAGTGTTAAAACTTGGAAAGCATAAACTTAATATTTAATTTGAGGGAATTGCAATTTTTTTGATCTCACCGGCTTATTTATCATATAAATCGCCTCTCACATGCATCAACATACATTCACATGCATCAACATACATACATACATAATGAAACAGTTATGGGCCCTAGCGCAATTGTTCTTCCAAACCAATGAGAGAACCTAAGCTAACCTAACAACGATCTAAGCTTCTCCAAGCAAGATCTTCAAGGTTGTCCTCCTTTGGCACTGACTTCTTTGCTTTCTTCATATCATTACATTACATAAAAGAAACTCATTTTTCATACGAGGGAGTGAGATGAGAAAAGAAGTTACATTGAGAGATTAAAAGAGAGGCACGACACGCAGGTCGTATTTTAAAAACCAAAACAAAATAAAGGAAAACTAAGGCCATAACCGATCACCACAAGACAATAATAAACACATTATTATTATTATTATCATTTTTAATTCTTTTAATTAATTAAAACCAAATTAAATTTCGACGACCGATCACACTACACAGAGTTAGCCGGGGGTCCGCTGCCCGGTCAACGGACGGGGGTCAAGGGGGCAGCGCCTCTTGCGGGGTTGAAGGGGCAGCGCCCCTAGCCGAATTTTTTAATGAACAATTCATTTAAAATCGACGTCGTTTTTCGCATCAACACTTGATACTTTAAAGCACTGAGTTAGCCGAACGGGTGAATTTTGCCTTGCGTTAACCGGTTAACCATATGCGTTAACCGGTTAACACTGTTTGAAATCAGTTCAAAATTTGCTTTCTGTCTTGCGTTAACCAGTTAACCAAATACGTTAACCGGTTAACACTGTTTGAAAATCTCTTGGAAAACTGTTTTCCGTCTTGCGTTAGCCGGTTAACCAAATGCGTTAACCGGTTAACACTGTTTGAAAAACTTTAAAATTTTATTTCGTATTGCGTTAACCGGTTAACCATATGCGTTAACCGGTTAACACTGTTCCAAAAAGTGTTTAGAAAGCACAACTCTTGTGCTGTCACAACCCCAATCGCATAACTCTCCGACAACACAATCCTCGTGCCGTCACTAACCCTGATGCACCAATTTCAGACCATCAAACACATCTCGATTGTTGATTAAGTATGATTGATCAACACGTCATTGCTTCACCATACTAATGTCGGATCAAGAAGCAAACGACCATTGAGCGCTCAAAGGAAAACAACCATTGAGTGTTTGAATGAATGAAACGAGAACACTATATCATATATAATGTATTTTGCATCAAGATTACATATATCATATATATAACTTGATCGATCTCAATTTAATCTTTGATTCATTATGTCTTTAATCGTATTAATACAGAAAAAAACAGTTATCAGATTCATGGTTTCGTAAGTGGCTCTGATACCACTGAAGGAGAATTGCCATCTAAGGCGCAACGGAATTTAAAAATTTCTCCATTTAGTGATCCTTATAAATGGGCATGATCAGTGATAGAATCGTTACCTCTTGTGGCGATCACGAACGTTAAACGATAACAACGTCTCTACTCAGTCCACACGAACGGATTCCTTCAATCTCAGTGCTAGCTGCTACGAATGAAGGCTTTAAGTGAGAGAGAGAGGGAAACGAAATTCCAATTAGAGTTCACTTCAGTGACAATGCTTCTACCCAAGGGTTCTATTTATAGAACCACATGTGTAGGCTTCAAGCTAAAAAGCCCACTTAAGTGTATTTTGGCCCATATCTCATAATATGCCAAAATCACTTAAGTATTTGGTACCTTACCATATATCATATTCCACTTAAGTACACCGTACCTTACGATGTTCCTTAGTTGCTCTATCTATCATCAATCCGTCCTTTGTGTGTGACCCTATAGGTTTTCGTGGCGTTGGCAATTATATTAAATCACGCATTTAACATAATAAACAGTGAGCGGTATCTAGCAACACATCACTGCTACCCAAGACACGAAAATGTCATGTGATCTGACAAGTCCTTCTGTGATAATAATTATGTGTATAATTACCCTTTTGCCCTTATGTCTATATTGAACACAAGGTATAGACCGTGTCATCCTTGTCCAGTTCAATATTGGGCCCATAGACATTTATCATGTTACGCAGGATGGGCAAATTCCATCTAGGTCACTCATGTCCCTCAGCATGCTTCGTGGAGTACCCATCAACTGTCTTTATGGTTATCCAGTTACGGACAACGTTGGATCAGCAATAAAGCACTCGACTCTACATCTAGGGTCCATAGTGGTTTCAGGTCGAAGAGTGGTATACACCATTATCACCATGAGAATAACTTATGACACTTTGCATAACTTTCTATATAGTATTCTCATAGCGGGTCAATCCGGTATAAATATTACTCTTAATATTCATACCTATGTTTAAGACTTGATAACTCTTTATCCATGATCCATGAGATGTGATCATCAGTCTACAAACATAATAGTCTTAATGCTTTAATGTTATCCCACTTCACAATAAAGCTCGACTACGGATACTTTAAGAATAATGTCCTTATGTTTAATGTGATCTCATGATTAAGTCATACTTGATACATTAAACGGACTAGCTATTCTAGGGACTTTATTAATCAAACATAATAAAGAAAAATCCTTTTATTAATTAATAAATAATTCGATACAAGTACCAAAAGTATTGACCTCTAGGGCTTACACCAACAACATTAACCATAAAATTGTGAATACAAACACTGTCAGCATTTTGAATCAATCCACCAAAACCTGAGACACCAGGATTACCGAGGTTACTGTTATCAACATTCAAAATCATATTACTACCTTTGTTTGCATTACACGTGATTGTTCTCATTGGATGAGACAGATTATGCTTGAGAAAACATTTAGCTAACATATTAGCATAATTCACTGTGATGAGTTTCAAAGCATAGGAATATATCACTTCATTAACAATACATTATTTGTTCCTAGAGCACGAAAACCACCAGGACGTAGCCAAAAGGATAGAGCAACCATTGATGTCATGTGTAATCCAATCTTATAAACTATCATATTGGAAGAATATTGGGTCCAAGAAACCAATATATTTCCAAAAGCGAGTAGCAAATTCACATTCTCTCAAGCAATGTATAGTCGTCATGACGTCTTGATTTCATCTAGGAGAGAGATTCATCTAGATGTTATTCCGATGACACAACATTGATCTCATAGGAAGGGACATATGTAAATTCTTCCAAAGAAAGAATTTCACCTTCTCAAGAACAAGAATATGCCACGCCCACTTCCAAGAGTTATTCTCTATAGTATTCTGAACAAATTCAAGTCAGTTGAGCTAGTTATAACTTATAAACATCCCGAGCAGTATATATACCATACAAATTGTCTTTCCATCTTAACTGATCAAAAAAATAGCAAGTGTACTATTTTTCCTTTTGTAGTAATAAAGGGGAACTTCCCCGAATGTTGATCTCAAGGACTGTGCGTTAATATCGAGTTCAAATAATTTTTCAATTAAACAAAAACTAGTGTTGGGGTTTTAGATTCAAACTTATAAAAATAAGGGCAAATAAAAGAAATAATACTGTAAAACAAGGGTTTCAGGGAAAAAGGAACATGTCAGGGGAGGTGTATAATTTGTCCTTGTAACAACTCTGAGTCATTATTGCATCAACAAATATCAATTAATTACTACCAGTTCTCAAGGGTATTTTCTCCCAAGGCATTGTTGAGAAAACCTTTAATAATTCAACCCTAATCTCTATGTCCATAAAAAACTACTGGTGAAATTAAGTCTTATTATATCAAGAATCATCTGGTTTATACAGGGTATCCCTAGTCTTAGGTGATATCTACTGCAGAGTTATCTCATTAAAACCTCACCAATGGCGACCAAGCCTAATCGACAATCATACATCAATCTCAATTATTCATAAAGAGAAAGCTTTACACACACCAAAAGATTACCATAATTATAAAAACAATATTGTTATTTCAATCTCAAACTCAAAGTCATTACATATATAAATTAGGGACATCCCCTAGCATTGGGGGGTTTAGCTACTCATATTGTTCAAAATAGATTCAAGATGAAAATTATACATTATAAGTAATTGGATGACTTGGATCTTCAATTGCTTCCGCTCATGAAAATCTTCCGCTCTCCGAATTCCTCGATCTCTCCAATTCTTAATCATATGACAATTTTATGTGCTTTATTCACTCCTGGCCAAAAGTCCCCCCCCCCTTTCTCGTAGAAACTCTTCTAAAATAGTGAAAATCCCTTAGCATTGGTTGGAAATTCTCAGAACGCCCTTGTTTCTCAAGTCTTGAAAAAATCCCAAAAACTGAAACAATTAGCGCCTTGGCTGACACAGCCCGTGTCAGCTGACACCGGTGGTCGTGTCACGCCATTTCCTTGGCCATCATCTTCTGCTTCCATCTTAGGTGGGATGACACGGGTGGTCGTGTCACACCCATATCTTTCTTCTCTTGCAGCTTGTTTAGGCCCTAATCCTGACACGACTCGTGTCAGGTGACACGGATGGCCGTGTCAGGTGACACGAATGGCCATGTCAGGCTTCCTGTAACTTTGTAATTTCTTTCCTGAAATGCCGGAATTCTCAACTTTCTTGCATTGAGTCATTTGGGTCTTCTACTTGGACCTGAAGAGGATCAAAGCAGACAACAAACGCATAAATTCCAGAAAACACGAAATAAAACAAAAAAATTGATAGAACGTTTAATTAACTTACAGAAATAAAAACTGACTTGAAAGGTAACATAATATGAACAAAGTATTCTAGAATCCTTAGCTTTTTGTCGAATAAGTGATGAAAATACAGTAAAAATGGTGACCGATCATAACCCAAAATTTAGCTCATTGCTTGTCCTCAAGTAATGTTCTATACGATATGGTGTGTCACTTCCCAAAACTAATATTTTCTTACCACAATACTGCTGAGATCTTTCGCTACACGCCTTCACTCTTTCTTGCATAGTCCATGCTTTCCACAATTGATTTTCTGCCGCACTTCCACATAGATGTACTGCTTCACCTGTCATCTTATATCACACTCTCACCAATTCTCTTCGGGTTAAAGCATTTACACTCAAATTTCAGAATATGCAGTATCGACTCATAAGTTTGAATATCTTCTCCTTTCATATCAACTACACACAACACATACTTTTTGAGGTCTTTTGGGTTGTAACAATGCCTAGGTTACGATGGGGTAAACACAAACAAAAGGAAAAACAAATGGTTTTGGGTTTAGAGTCAATGTCATTATTCTTTTCACTGTGTTTGTTCTAACATATATTTTCCGTTTCTTTTTCTTTTTCAGTTTTGTTACTCAATTCTTTCTTCTTTGATATTTTTTTGTACTCAACTAAGTGTTTTTCATTTCGTGAGTGCTTTTCCTCGTTGCATCAAATTTCTCTTTTCTTTTGTTTCCTTTTTTTTCGAGGGTCGTTTTTCTTAATCTTTTTTCGCATTCACCTTACTTTTAGATACTTATGGGGCTACCCTAAACTTAGAATTGAACACAGCTTAAAGAACAAAACATTTTCTCTAAACAGGGTAAGGAAGTGTCTGGGTCGCGGGTTACATTCATGTGGTGATATATACAAACAAAGTGTAAGACCCCAATTTTGTCCCTAAGATCCCTCATCATATCATATCATATCATATCATTGCCTCAAGGATCATTGTGCACCTTTGCCTTCTTCCTTGTGGTTGGGTTGTCTTTTGAGAGTGGTTCTTGATCACCAAGAATGTTTAGCATTTGTATATCATTGCTTTTCATTTGTTTACTAACCCAAAAGTACAAAAATATTGTCATCTAACCTTGTTACTTGCAGATGAAGCAACATTAGGTCAAGCCAATCAAAGGCAGGCATTGAGTTATAGACGGTGGCCATTCTGGAGAATTTGGGCACCATAATCATTCATCAGGAGTTCATATGAACCATGGTACCATTTTGAATCAAGATCTCAAGTAGTAGAGGCTTGAATTTCATCTGAGCATAGCTAGGTCAGCTGAAACCCTAGAAAAGTCAACACAATTCAACTGTGCATTCAATCATGGATTTGAAGGTGGGAGATGGTTAGAGAGACCTCATTCATGTCCATACAAGTCTCATTTAACATGTCAAACATCAACATGGAAGAATTTGAGGTCAGATGAAAAGTTTCCAAAAATAGTAAGTGACCTGTAATTTCAAACTGCCAAAAATGGAAAGGTCTTCTCCTCAAGATTACATGTCCAAGAAAGCTTCAAATCAAATTTTTCCCAACATGAAAGTTGAAGATCTTGCTCTCACCTTTCCAAAAAGTCCAAGAACATCCATTTCTCATTTAAGGTTGGTAGGTTATGATCAAATCATTGTCAAGGAATTTTGGATTTCAAGCTAGCATAACTTTTGAACCAAAAGGCCAAATCATGTGGTTCTTTTTGGAGTATTTCTCTCTTGATCTCTACTATCATAATCATGCATCATATTTCACAAATTCTCATCACAAAAATATTGCATTTTTTACTTGAATTTAATTTGAATTTTGGAGGGAAAGTGCTAGTTTGAAAATTATGCATTGCATTCATCTTTTACCAATTACACTTGCTTCCAAATAACATTTGAAACTCATTCAAAGTGAAATTTCGCACTGTTCCATTGGCCATGTGTGCATGAGGGTATTTTTGCCATTTTGCATAAACATGCTCATTTCACTAATCCATCTTGCATTTGGCTAATGATGATTAAGGACTTGATTAACAGAGGGTATATAATGATAATCCTAACAGAAATTCAGTAACCACAATTCACAAATTCAGATCTCAAATTTTTTCTCTCAAATTTCTCTCAATTTTCTCTCAATTTTTCTCTCATTTCTTGAAAGCATTTGCATAGTTCTTGCTCTGTTCATCATCAAGCATCATCACTGAGTAGAATTCAAGCTAGATCCAGGTGAATCCGTGCATATTGAAGCTGTTTCAAGCAAGAGTTCATCAATGGTGAAATCTCAAATCAGTGGATTCAAAGCCAATTAAGCATCAAAGGTCCTTCCATTCACTCATACAAGGTTGCTAGGATACGATTGGAGCATTGCCAGGACCTTGAACACTTGAAATCGAAAGCTGCTCTACAAGAGATCTACATGATGCAATGCACGATTTGTGTTTCTGGAACCTTTCAATTTTTTCTGGAAAAATTATGGATGAAGATCATGAAGATCTTCATGTGTTCTTGATCGTTGGAAATTTCCTGCGGATTTATCCGCAACCTTCATCGCGATAGCTGTGACTTTTCCTGCGGATCCAGGAGCTTTTCCTGCGGATTCTGGCTTTGCATGGCTGTGCATGCGCCTAGGGTTTGAGGCAAAACGACCGCGTTTTGGTCGTTGGCGCGCTCTCAATTCAAATTTGGACTCCCTTCGATTCCTGGCTCAGCCATTTCCAAAATTGCCTTGCACATTATTTCCATTTCATCTTCCTTGTTCACATGCCTTGCTCATATGTTTTTTTAATTTTTCTTTCCACTCAAAAATTCATAACTCTCAAAATAATGGTCCAATTCACATGAGATTTTTTGTGCAATGTTCCTTGTAATGTCTACTTTTTTATGGATATTTTCCTAAGATTTGTGCATGGTTGGATTTTTAAATTGCCTAGGGTTTGTTCATGCTTATACATTCATGCACCTTGCTTGCTCTTTTGATTGTGAAATGATGATGGTTAATCCAATGAACATGAAAATTTACATGCAGGAATTAGACTCATTCCTGGTCATTTTGGTATATAGTTTGTATTTTTAGCATTTCTGGATGTTGAGTTATGATGTGATCAATGTAGGTGTGACAATGTGTGTCACACCATTTCTTGTCCAATTTGCTGATTTCATTTACTATGCTATTCATTTGCCAAATAATCTGAATTTTTGCATGATGCTCCTTCTGGATGCTAGGATTGCTTGTGAATGTTTGTAGAATTTTTGGATCCATTTCCAATTTGTTTGAGATTTTCTTTGCTGGTTGGTCATAATTGTGCTTTTGATGAGTGTTGAACTTTCATGATTTGTGAAATTCTTATGCCTTATCATATGAGCTTGAAATTTTGTACATTGATTCTAGACACATTGAAGTTTGTCTTGGCTTTGGTTTGAGTCATTTATCACATGTCATCTCTGTTTTAGGATTGGCTTAAGTTGATGCATCAATTTGTGCTTCCTTTGAGTTTATTTATGCTTACCTTGACTTGATGATTTTAATTTCCATGCTTATGCTTGTCCAAATGCCATGATTTTTGTTATGTTGCTCATTTGATGTGTTCTGTTTAGACATGATTTTTCATGGAATTTATTGAGCCATTTTTGATTTGATTTGCCTTGGTTCTTTCTGTTTACCTCATTGAGCTTCCAACTTGCATACTTTGACATGATTTGTTTATGAAATGAAATTGGTTGATGCTTTTGATATGGGACCAATTGGATGATGTTCTAATTTGATAAATCTTGATTCTTGTCAATTTTCATGTTCTGTTTTGGAATATTTCTCCTTCTTTGACCCTAGGCCTTGTCCTAGTGGTTTGCTTCTCATGTTTGAGTTTGTTTTCAGGTTAAGAAGCATATGGCTTTAAGGAGATTAATTCACATGGCTTGAGTTGGTTTGTTTGATTGTTATGGACTAACTTTGACTTGTTTTGTAGGTTGCTCTTAGTTCATTTGAGTTGAGCTTGTGCCTTGCACAATGTAGCTTTGATTGTTGATTGTGCATTGTCTGTTGACTATTGGATTATCTGTCTGACTTTTTTAATTGTATACTGATTTGTTTGATGTTTCCACAGGTACATTAGTTGCTTAAGTTCATTTTGAACTTGCTTGGTTGCTTAACCAATTAGGTATAACATCTCTTCTTCATGTAGTCTGGAAGACCTGGCTTGTTATGTGGCCAGGCACCTGTCTGAAGTCCTCCTTAAGAGGCAATGTTTGTGATTGTTTATCTTTGTCCCCAAGCAGGAAAAGTCCTTTTGATAAGGCAATTGGTAGATAAAAGAGATGTGTAGTCCATCTCCTACTATTCAGTGTGTCATCCCTTTGCTCACATTACATGTTGTAGCATTGTGGATCTTAACCCAAGATCTATAGAGTCATTAACTTGTGGAGAGAGTTCCAACTTTCTGAACTCCCACACCTTCTGGTATTCAATGCTCTCCCTGACCAGGGATAAGAGCCATGAGGCACACCCCTCATATCCTTTCATCTGCTTCACCTTAACTCTCAATGTTAAGATTAAGAGCACAATTTACCCCATTCCAGTTGACTTTTAAGTCTAACCCTTGCTTGAGCCTAATTGCTTGTATATAGTGAGTGCTAAATGACTTTGTTTGATTGATTGCTTGATTCATCTGTACATGTTTGCTTGTTTGCCTTTATGCATTTATCATCATTAATTGTTCATTATTGCATGATCATCATTTCATATCTTTGTGATTTGTTTGAGTTTGCCCATTGAGGAATCAACTGTAAGTCCACTAATTGGCAATTGTTCCTATGATTTGGAAGGGATTGAGTGTAAGACCATTTCATTGGCCACTTATGTCCTCTTTGCTTAATGCTTGTGTTTGTTGTTGTATGTGAGGATTCAATTGTAAGACCATGTTGTTGGCATTTGTATTCCTATGATCATCTGTTGGAGATTAGAGTAAGCCCAGATAGATTGGCATCTGACATCCATGTTTTGTTTTGCTTTAGGAGATTGGAATAAGTCCATTTATTGGCATCTGATATCCTTGTTTTGTTTTAGGAGATTGGAATAAGTCCATTTATTGGCATCTGATATCCGTGTTTGTTTTGTGAGATTGGAATAAGTCCATTTATTGGCATCCGGTATCATTGTTTTATTTTAGGAGATTGGTGTAAATCCATTAATTGGTATCCGGTATCCACCTTTGTTTGCAAGATTGGTATAAGTCCATTGATGGCATCCGGTATCACCTTGCTTTTATTTGCTTATTTGCATTGTTGCTTATTCCAAAGGACACACTTGAATCATCTTCTATATGATTTCAAGAGGTGAACTTCTAGGAAGTTTTACACTCCTTCATCTACATCCTTCTTGTTTCAAAACCCCTTTTTCACTTGTTGACTTTTAAAACTTGTAATACATGTTGTGCAAACATTTTCATGTCTTTTCAAATTAGAAACCTGGACCCTAAGTCCTTGACTTTTCAAACTTCATTTTGATGACACTTCTTTGAATTGAATCTTAATCATACTTTGACCATCCTTTTGTGAATACTCATAATCAATTAACTTCACCCATTCAATTGTTTTGGTGGCTTTGTCCATTGTTGATATGTTTTCATACATTAGCCATAGGTTTCAATTCTCATAGTGGTTGATGTAAATCTCACCACATCCTTAGTGAGTTTATTGTAAGTCTTCCATACTTATTATAGGGTTAACCCCTCACTAGTATGTTGAAGCTATCCTCGCATGGTGGATTGTTGGTCTTGGTTGAGTTTTCTCTCGTTGAGAATGAAAAGCCTTAGTGCTTTTGTTTTAAAATGAACCCACTGATATTTTGGAAATCTTTTAGCCGAACTACGGCGTTTTGATCCTTACCTTTTATGGAAGGTACGTAGGCAACGGGTTCATCCGTTCAAACACAAAAACAATAAAAATTGTACATTCTTTTCTCATCTTCCCATTCATGTTTGCACATTAATATTTTCATAACTAATAACATTTTCTTACAACAAGTGTGAAAAGGGCTCCCTAGGAGTACCTAGGACGTTTTGGGTGCCTAACACCTTCCCATTGCGTAATTAACCCCTTACCCAGACTCTCTGATCTTTTCATTAGTTTTCTACGTGTAAAACTTCTTAGGCTTTTGTTCGCTTTTTAGCCAATCCTTTGGATAAATAAAAGTGCGGTGGCGACTCGATTCTTTATATGCTTTGCTTTTGATTTAGTCAATAAATCATAAAGTGACGAATACACCGCTACAGAAAAGTGGCGACTCTGCTGGGGATGACATTAGACCTTCCCTGGTGGTATTGCCTACTTTTCACCCTTGTTGTATGATATTTGTTTATCTGTTACGTGACATATTTTTGTACAATTTGGGATAACTGTATTGATTGTAATGTTTGAATTGCTTGATATACAATTGCTGTTTGCTTTGGTGATCTCTGTGAGATGAGTTCTATACCCAAACTCGAGTGCACTCTAGGATAGGAGAATGGCGTAGTCTTGTTGACTGGTGTGGAGTATTCCTTAGCCAGTTGACTTGCGAGTCCATTCACTTGGTGGAGGTCATGTTGGATTAATAATGTCACACAAGTCATTTGTGGTTAGGCATTATTCTTTCAATCATGTGCCTTAGAAGCCAAGGACCTTAGTTTACCAAGCCCATCTTGGCCTATTTTTAGGAGGTAGTGCGGAGGTCGTTCAGATGTCAGATCTGATGCGATTGTTACGCGATACTACACTCATAAGAGTCTCTCTTGAGAATATTTTTGGAATACGAGTATTCGTTCCTCCGATAATATCCGAAAGATGGGACGATGATTATGGGAACCTCTGGTAGAACATGTTCGGCAGGTTTAAACCCTAGTACACTCCCTTTGGGTGGTTCTTAACCCGGACTCCATGCTCGTGACTCTCAGCAAACCCGTGATTCATGGTTGAGTCATTCAAATATCCTTAATATCAATGGAACTTGGGCGTTGATAAGGTGTAAACCATAATCCGCCAAAATGGATGGTTGATATTAAGGATGATTGAGCCGGTTCATGTATTGTTAATATCAATGGAACTTGGGTGTTGATAAGGTGAAAACCTAAATCCACAAAAATGGATGATTGATATTAGGGATACAATGAGCTTTCCCATGACCTTTGTCTAGTGTGACTTGCTTGATCCTTGAGTGTGGTTGTTGCATTCATGCATTCATGCATTCATCTGCATTCATGTCATCAGAAAAAAGAAAATTTTCAAGGAACTTAAAGGGTTTATTTGCAAAATTTTCAGACATGGAAAGACCAAAAAGGCATACAAAGAAGTACAGCTTTAGACAACCCGATGTGAAAGAGTTAAGGAATCTGACATCTTATGTACTAGATCCCTTGGGTTTCAAAGCTCATTATGGGAAGCTTCTGCCTCTGTTGACTACTCAGGTTGATGAGGGATTGATGAGTACTCTGGCTCAGTTTTATGATCCTCTGTATCACTGCTTCTCATTTCCGGATTTCCAGTTGTTGCCTACTTTAGAGGAGTATTCTCATCTTATTGGGATCCCGATTCTGGATCAGGTGTCGTTCAGTGGCTTAGAGAGTATTCCGACTGCTCGAGAGATTGCAGACTTGTTGCACATAGATGAAGCCTTGATTAAAGCTAATTTGACTACCAAAGGTGGAATCCAGGGTCTTCCTTCTGATTTCCTCATTGCTCAAGCTACCGTTTATGGGAAGGCCATGAGTGAGGATGCCTTTGAGGCTTTATTTGTGCTGCTCATCTATGGGTTGGTCTTATTCCCCAACATCGACAAATTTGTGGATGTAAACGCTATTAGGATCTTCTCAGTTCTTAATCCCGTTCCGACTCTGTTGGGTGATGCCTATGTCTCTTTGCATCTGAGGAATGCAAATGGTGGAGGAGTTATCGTCTGTTGTCTGCCTTTGCTGTACAAGTGGTTTATTTCGCACTTGCCGCAGACGCTTGCTTTCAAGGAGAACAAGGGATGTCTACGGTGGTCTCAGAGACTCATGTCTCTCACTAATGATGATATCTCTTGGTATGATCGTGTGTATGATACTGTGCAGATCATTGATTATTGTGGTGAATTCCCTAATGTGCCTCTTCTTGGTACATGTGGTGGGATCAGCTACAATCCTATTTTAGCACGTCGTCAGCTTGGGTTCCCCCTGAAGGATAAACCTCATAACATTCTGTTAGAGGATGTATTCTTTCAGGAGGGTAAAGATCCCCAAGGCCTGAAAGCCAGATTTGTCCGCGCTTGGCGCAAGATCTGCAAGAAGAGTAGGAATGAATTGGGTCCGAAGAACTACATTGCTTTGGAGCCATATACCTCTTGGGTCAGAAAGAGAGCTGTTGTGTATCTGATGCCTTATGATCATCCGAGACCTACACCATTGGATGTGGCTGGGCCTTCAATCCTCCCCGTCCAAGATGTAGAGGAGTTGAGAGAAGAAGACCTTTCACGTGCTTGGATCCGTGTGAGAGAGGAATTGCTTCAACAGTTGAAGGAGAAGGACGCTCTGATTGAGTTTCTCGAGCATCGAGTGATCGACGATCCCAATGATACTTGGACCTCTCTACTTCCTCAGTCTTCCAAGTTTTGGAAGAGGAAGTATGATCAACTTGCGAAGGAGAAAGCGGATATGGAAGCTGCCTATGAGAGAGAGATTAAGAAGCTGTGTGTTTCTCGTCTTCCAGCATCTCGAGCTTCTAGGGATCCATAGGATGTCTATTTTCCTTTTCTCTTTGTAATGATCAAAACTGCTGTACTTCTTTGTCTCGAAATATATATTTGATGAGATATTTTCCATATGCTATTAAATGCTTAAAAATTAAAATTTGCAAATAATACCCTAAGGGTTCCTTGAAAATAAAAACAAAGCATATGCATAAACATTTCATGCATCATCTTGCATAAGCAGGTGTTGTTCTTGGTCTCCTTGTCTGTGGCCTAACTCTGTGCTCTTCATTTATTTTGAAGACAAGCTGACTCACCGGTACTATACAAGAGCCAATTCTGCCAGAGTAATGGATCAATTGGAACAAGAGAACCGTGAACTGAAAGAAGAGGTCGCCAAACTTGGCGCTTTGATGGAGCAACTCCTTGCTGCCCATAACCAACCTGCTCAACCGCCTGCAACTCCTGTCCAGAGGACGGTTATTTCAGAGATTGTCGCTCCGACTGTGCCAGCTGCCAGTGCCCATTTTGTGCCCAATGCTATGCCAGCCGGGTTTCCTTGGGGAATGCCTCAGGGTTTCATGCCTGATATTCCAGCACCAACTTTTGCTTCTATGCCGGCATCTAGCCCGGTCCTTGCTGCTGCTCCTCCTGTCGTGCATACCATGCCTAGGGTAGACGACACCATCTATCATTCTGAGCCGTCTGAGGGCCCAGATGTTAATGAGAAGATGGAGGCTATGAACGATCAATTCCTTGAGCTGCGAAAGGAATTGAAGACTCTTAGAGGGAAAGATCTGTTTGGCAAGTCTGCTGCTGAGCTTTGCCTTGTTCCCGGTGTTAAAATTCCGATCAAATTCAAAGTGCCTGACTTTGAAAAGTATAAGGGGAACACCTGCCCTCTTGCTCATCTGGTCATGTACGCCAGAAAGATGTCTACGCAAAAAGATAATGATCAGCTTCTGATCCATTATTTCCAGGATAGTTTGTCCGGTGCGGCTCTTCGTTCGTATATGAGCCTTGATAGTGCAAACATCCTATCCTTCAATGATCTTGGCGAAGCCTTCGTCAAGCAATATAAATACAATGTTGATATGGCGCCTGACCGTGATCAACTCAGGGCCATGTCCCAGAAGGATAAAGAGACATTCAAGGAGTACGCCCAGAGGTGGCGAGAGTTGGCTGCTGAGATTACTCCTCCACTGGAAGAGAAAGAGATGACTAAGATCTTTCTGAAGACTCTTAGCTCATTCTATTATGAGCGGATGGTTGCGAGCGCTCCCTCTGATTTCACCGAGATGGTGAACATGGGGATGCGTCTGGAGGAAGGAGTCCGTGAAGGACGATTGACTAAGGATGAGAGCTCTTCTAAACGGTATGGGGCGTTTAAGAAGAAGGATGGGGAGGCACATGCTGTGCAATCCCATGCTAAATCCAGAAGACCCTCTGTTCAGAGGAAGCCTGCACGCCGTGCAAGTAATCAGCACCAGGTGGCTCATATAGCACCTGTTTTCAGAGACAGTGCTCAGTATCAACAGCCTCAGCAGCATCAGCATCAACAGCAACCTCAGTATCAACAGCAGCTCCATCCACAGCAACAGGCTTACCAGCCTCGTGGTAGTACCAGCAATCAAGCCAATTTGAGTTATGATAGGAAGAAGATCAGTTTCGATCCCATTCCTATGTCATATGCTGAATTGTATCCTTCCTTGTTGGAAAGGAAGCTGGTTACTCCCAGGGATCCTCCTGCAGTGCCTGCAAATCCTCAGTGGTGGTATAAGCCAGACCAACACTGTGTGTATCACTCCGGTGCTCCAGGTCACAACATCGAGAACTGCTTTCCATTGAAGACTAATGTGCAAGACCTTATGAGATGCGGTATTCTGAGCTTCGAGGACTCAGGCCCGAATGTTACAAAGAACCCATTGCCCGAGCATGGGAAATCTGTGAATATGGTCCAGGGGTGCCCTGGGAAATACAAAGTCAAATATGTCAGTCATATTAGACAGTCACTGGTCGAATTACATCGTTTGCTGTGTCAGTACAGCCATATGGAGCATGACCATGACAGGTGCCGCATCTGTTTTGTTAACCGTCTGGGTTGTCGCCAAGTGCGAAGAGAGCTTCAAGAGTTATTAGACGAAGGAACCATAGAGATTCTTCAGAACCGTAATGTTGATGAAGATGAACCAGAGGTCAATGTTATCTCTCCTGTGTTCAAGTTGCCTGAGCCTGTTGTCATTCGTTATGATGGCAGCAAGCCGAAGGTCTCTCCTTCTCTAATAATCAAGCCAGCAGGCCCTGTGCCTTATTCATCTGATAGAGTTGTTCCTTTCAGATACAATCCTGTTGCTGTTGAAGATGGGAGAGAAGTGTCGTTGCCTTCAACCTCTGTTACCAATATTGTTGATGTTAGTGGGTTGACCCGGAGTGGTCATGTGTTTTCTGCGCCTAAGCCTCAGGCTAAGGCTGTTGCTTCTGATACTGTTGAGCGTCCGGTTGGGACGGCTGTTAATGTTCAGAATCCGGCACCTGTTGCCAAACCCTCCTCTGTACAAAAGACCCCTGATTCTTCTGTTGGCCCGAGTGGCGTTGTGAACGAAGAATGTGATGAGATGCTGAGGCTCATCAAGAAGAGTGAGTACAACGTTGTAGACCAGCTTCTACAAACGCCGTCCAAAATCTCCGTATTATCTTTGCTGCTGAATTCAGAACCCCATAGGGAGGCTCTGTAGAAAGTTTTGGATCTGGCTTATGTCGATCATGATGTCACTGTAGAACAGTTTGATGGTATAGTTGCAAACATCACTGCTTGCAATACGTTGAGTTTCCGTGACGCTGATCTCCCTGAGGAGGGAAGAGACCACAACATGGCTTTACACATCTCCATGAATTGCAAGTCTGATGCCATGTCCAACGTGCTGGTGGACACTGGATCATCTCTGAATGTATTGCCAAAGACCATACTCTCTCGATTGTCATATCAGGGTCCTCCTATGAGGCAGAGTGGTGTTGTTGTGAAAGCATTTGATGGGTCGCGTAAGACCGTGATTGGGGAAGTTGATCTCCCAATCAAGATTGGACCAAGTGATTTCCAAGTTACCTTCCAGGTTATGGATATCCACCCATCATATAGCTGTCTCCTTGGTAGACCATGGATTCACGAGGCTAGCGCCGTGACATCCACCCTACACCAGAAGCTGAAATTCGTTAAGAATAAGAAACTGGTTGTGGTAGGGGGAGAAAAGGCTCTCCTGGTTAGCCACTTGTCTTCTTTCTCGTATATTGATGCCGAGGATGAAGTTGGAACTCCTTTCCAAGCTTTATCTATTGATGAACCAATTGAGAAGAAGTCTCCTTCATTTGCTTCCTACCGTGATGCGAAACTGGCCATTGAGTGTGGTGCAGTTGCTGGTTTGGGGAAGATGATTGAGCTTGAAGACAATAGATCCCGGGCTGGCATTGGCTATTCCTCTGGGGCATTCAACGAGCAAGGTTTGTTCAAGAGTGCGGGATTCATCCATGCTGATCAACCTGAAGAGGCTGCTGCTATTCTGGAAGAGGATGCAGAGGATTTGAACAATTTCATCATACCTGGTGGTGTCTGCCACAATTGGGTCGCTGTAGATGTTCCTACAGTCATCCGTAGATCAGAGTAATTGTTCACTTTGTTTAAAGACCCTTCTCCCATGCCAAAAGGAGAAGTGATGACATTGTTGGCAGCATTTATACAATGATGTTTTTATTCAATTAATGCATTGTCAAACATTTGTTTTTCCTTTTGTTTTCACTTTTTGCTTTTGCATGAAATCAGTGATCACAAAAAACCCATAAAAACAAGAATAAAAGCAACCTTTTTCATCTGCATAATGATTTGCTTGTTTAAATTCTAAAGTTTTTTATTAACCAAAATCATTATGCAGGTTGATTCTAAAACCCATTGAACATAATGATCCAACGCCATCTCCCAATTTTGAATTCCCTGTATTCGAGGCAGAGGAAGATGATGTTGAAGGGATTCCTGATGAGATTACCCGTCTCCTTGAGCACGAGAAAAAGATCATTCAGCCGCACCTTGAAGATCTGGAAACAGTCAACTTGGGGTCTGAGGATTGTGTTCGTATGGTGAAGATTGGGGAACTTCTTAAAGAGTATGTCAAGAAGAGATTGATTGAGTTTCTACGAGAATATTCCGATGTCTTTGCTTGGTCATATGAAGACATGCCGGGTCTAGATACAGATATTGTGCAACATTTCCTGCCTTTGAAGCTTGAGTGCGTGCCTGTGAAGCAGAAGCTCAGAAGAACTCATCCAGATATGGCAGTGAAGATCAAAGAGGAAGTTCAGAAGCAAATTGATGCGGGGTTTCTGGTGACTTCTACATATCCTCAATGGGTGGCCAATATTGTGCATGTGCCTAAGAAAGACGGAAAAGTCGGTATGTGTGTTGATTACAGAGATTTGAATAAGGCTAGTCCTAAAGATGATTTCCCTCTACCACACATTGATATGTTGGTAGACAATACAGCTAAATTCAAAGTCTTTTCCTTTATGGACGGATTTTCCGGTTATAATTAAATCAAGATGGCACCCGAAGATATGGAGAAGACAACATTCATCACACCTTGGGGAACATTCTGTTATCGAGTGATGCCCTTCGGTTTGAAGAACGCCGGAGCCACGTATCAACGAGCTATGACTACCTTGTTTCATGATATGATGCACAAGGAGATAGAGGTCTATGTTGATGATATGATTGCTAAGTCCCGAACGGAAGTTGAACATGTTGAGCATTTGTTGAAGCTTTTTCAGCATCTGAGGAAGTTTAGACTTCGTCTGAATCCGAACAAATGTACATTTGGAGTCCGTTCTGGCAAGTTGTTGGGTTTTGTAGTCAGCGAGAGAGGTATTGAGGTTGATCCTGCAAAGGTCAAAGCAATACAAGAGATGCCTGCACCCAAAACTGAGAAGCAAGTCCGAGGTTTTCTTGGCCGCTTGAATTATATTTCCAGATTTATATCCCACATGACTGCCACATGTGCGCCGATATTCAAGCTTCTTCGGAAAGATCAGTCTCATGATTGGACCGAGGATTGTTAGAAAGCTTTCGACAGTATCAAAGAGTATCTGTCTGAACCTCCGATCTTGTCTCCCCCTGTGGAAGGAAGACCTCTGATTATGTATTTGACTGTGCTTGAAGACTCGATGGGTTGTGTACTCGGTCAACAAGATAAATCAGGGAAGAGAGAATTTGCTATCTACTACCTCAGTAAGAAGTTTACTGATTGTGAGTCTCGGTACTCTATGCTTGAGAAGACGTGCTGTGTTTTGGCTTGGGCTGCTAAGCGTTTGCGCCAGTACATGATAAATCATACCACTTGGTTGATATCCAGAATGGATCCAATCAAGTATATTTTCGAGAAGCCTGCTTTAACTGGGAGGATTGCCCGTTGGCAGATGTTGTTGTCTGAGTATGATATTGAGTATCGAGCTCAGAAAGCTATCAAAGGTAGTATCTTGGCTGACCATTTAGCGCACCAGCCGATTGAAGATCATCAGTCAGTGCAGTATGACTTCCCGGATGAGGAGATTCTGTATTTGAAAATGAAAGATTGTGATGAGCCTACACTTGATGAAGGTCCGAAACCTGGTTCCAGATGGACGATGGTGTTTGATGGCGCTGTAAATCAATACGGAAATGGAATTGGGGCAGTAATCATTACTCCTCATGGCACGCATATTCCGCTTACAGCAAGGCTAACTTTCAAATGCACGAATAATATGGCTGAGTATGAGGCCTGTATTATGGGACTGGAAGAATGTATTGATTTGAGAATCAAACATCTTGATGTGTATGGTGATTCGGCCCTAGTTGTTAATCAGATCAAGGGTGAATGGGAGACGAATCAGCCAGGTCTCATTCCGTACAGAGATTATGCAAGAAGGATTTCAACATTCTTTACAGAAGTTGATTTTCATCATATTCCTCGAGAGGATAATCGGATGGTAGATGCTCTTGCTATGCTTGCTTCCATGATTGTGGTTAAGTATTGGAATGAAGTTCCCAACATTGCCGTGATGCGCTTGGATAGACCAACTCACGTATTTGCAGTAGAAGAAGTCAATGATGACAAGCCTTGGTATTTTGATATCAAGAATTTCCTCCAGAACCAGGTCTACCCACCTGGGGCATCTGTGAAAGATAGGAAAACTTTGAGAAGGTTGTCAGGCAGTTTCTACCTCAGTGGTGAAGTGCTGTACAAGAGAAATTTTGACATGGTTTTGCTCAGATGCGTGGATAGACACAAAGCAAACCTGTTGATGACTGAGGTCCATGAGGGTTCATTTGGTACTCATTCCAATGGACATGCCATGGCTAGAAAGATGTTGAGAGCAGGCTACTATTGGCTGACAATGGAGTCTGACTGCTGCAAATATGTGAAGAAATGCCACAAGTGTCAGATTTATGCGGATAAGATTCATATTCCTCTGACACTTCTGAATGTGATTTCATCACCATGGCCTTTCTCTATGTGGGGAATTGACATGATTGGCATGATTGAGCCGAAAGCGTCCAATGGGCACATGTTTATTCTCGTAGCAATTGATTACTTCACCAAATGGGTCGAAGCCGCTTCGTATGCGAATGTGACCAGGCAGGTGGTTGTGAAGTTTATCAAGAACCAGCTGATTTGCCGTTATGGTGTGCCAGATAAGATCATTACTGATAATGGATCTAATCTGAATAATAAGATGATGGATAAGTTGTGCGCTGAGTTCAAGACTGCACACCATAATTCCTCTCCCTACAGACCTAAGATGAATGGGGCTGTTGAAGCTGCTAATAAGAATATCAAAAGGATTATCCAGAAGATGACAGTTACGTACAAAGATTGGCATGAGATGCTGCCATTTGCTTTGTATGGTTATCGTACATCTGTCCGTACTTCGACAGGGGCAACCCCTTTCTCTCTTGTTTACGACATGGAGGCTGTTCTCCCAGTAGAGATGGAGATCCCATCAATGAGAGTCTTGATGGAAGCCAAGTTGACTGATGCTGAATGGATTCAGAGTCGTTATGACCAGCTGAATTTGATTGAAGAGAAGCGATTGACTGCCATGTGTCATGGTCAGTTATATCAGCAGAGAATGAAGAAAGCATTCGATAAGAAGGTCAAGCCTCGTGTGTTCCGAGAAGGTGACCTCGTGCTCAAGAAAGCTTTGTCTTTCGCGCCCGATTCCAGGGGCAAGTGGACTCCAAACTATGAAGGTCCATATGTTGTTAAGAGAGCCTTTTCAGGCGGAGCTTTGATGCTTACAACAATGGATGGGGAGGATTTCACTCGTCCTGTGAATTCAGATGCAGTCAAGAAATACTTTGCCTGAAAAAAAAAAGAGTATATGCAAATGAAAAACAGAATAGCTCGCTAAGTTGAAAACCCGAAAGGGCGGCTTAGGCAAAAATGAGCGTCTCGGTGGAGAACCCGAAAGGGCGATCCAGGCAAAAGTTAGAGACTTGAAAAATTGATATTTGCATCCCGCTAGATTGAGTACCCCACCCTGGGGCAATCTAGGCAAAAGTTAGGGATTTGGCAAGTAACTGCATCCTGACAAGACTTTCTGTTCCGCAGCCGTCTTTTCGTCAGAAGTTCTCGATTCGTCGTCAACTGAAGCTTCGAATACACCGAGATTCAAATTGGTAGAGAAAGGATCATTATGTTTAATGTAGCCCTCTTCCAATATATATCACTGATTTCAAATTTGTACAGATCTATGGAGTCTTGCCATTTGCAGGCTACCATTCCATCAAATCAATTTGAGCTTTTTATCCAATTATTTGCACTCTTATTTGTTTCAATTCAACAAATGTTTTGCATGTTTTAATTGATAAAATGTCATTGTTTTAAACAAATAAATTTTTCAAAATTTTTGTTTTAAACAAAGTGAACGTTCACAACGACAAAAGGATACTTAAGAATTTCTCAGTGCTCTCCCAAGGGTGGCATGATTTCCAACAGGTAAGGCACTTGTTCATACTCCTGGCATGGTTGTATCCTCTTTATCCTGCTTTGTTGTTGGGGTTGTTCCCCAAGCATAGTTGTTATTGTGGGTTATTCCCCAAGCAGAGTGTTGTTGGAGACTTCGTTTTCTTCTCCAGCAGTAGTCTCCCCCCAGTGCAGTCGCTAGCAGAGTGGTTGTTCCTCTCCTCAGCCTGGTGGTTTTCTTTTTGAAGATTCAGTGGTTGGTGGATCGATATCCCGGTACTTTACTGCTTTCCCCAACGTTGTCGCAAGCAGGGTTGTTGTTATCTTTCCTCAACACAGTCGCTAGTGGAATCTGTGAAATATTCCCAGAGCAGAGTACTTGTGGAAGACCTCGTTTGCTCAAGCAGTACCCTTTTTCCCGGCCAAGTCGCCAGCGGAGTTGCTATCTCCCCATCAGTGCGCTTATCCCTTCAGCAGAGCAGTGATTGTGTTCCTCCTCAGCAGTTGTGGATGTTCTCCAGAAGAGTCAGCATTTAGTGGTTGATCCCTCAGCTCTCTTCCATATCCCCAGTGGGTCCCTCAGTGGATTTCCCCAGTGGAGCCATCGGTAGATTTGTGGTTTGGTGGATTGTATTTGTGCAAAATCCCCAATAGAGTTGGTATCCCCAATAGAATCAGGATTGTATCTGTGATATCCCCTCAGAGCCTCCGTCAGAGCTGGTATCCTTGATAGAGTTGCTTTTGTGGCAGTTTCTGCTTGTTGAAATCTCTGTTTCCCCAGTTTGGTTGGTGGCTTAGAATCCACAGTTTGGGATTGATTCCCTGATTGCTTTTGATCCTCAGTGGAGTGGCTTGTTGCAGAATCTACTTGTGTGATCTGTTTTTCCTCCAGTGGGCTGTTCCCCGATGGAGTGGATGTTTGTGTTCTCCCCAAGTAGAGTTGCTTGTGCAGAAGATTCTACATGGATGATCTGTTCTCCCTCAGTGGGTTGTTCCCTAGTGGAGTTGTGTGGAGTTGCTTTCATAGCAGTTCTCGCTTTGTGCAGTTCTCAGTTGATGCTGAAGATTCCCCTGCAGTTGTTTTGGGACTTCTCCATTCCCCAACAGATTTGTCGTTGTGGCCGTTGTCGTCTGTTGTGACTTTCTGTTTGCTCCAGTTGGGTTGTAGTTGATCCATTACTCAGAGATTTTGTGATTTCGTCGATATCTCTGATCTTTTGCCTTCCCGCAGATCTTTGCTTTTCAGCAGGTAGATCTCCAGCAGATTGGCTTTCCAGTTGGTTCTTCCCCTGGAAGTGTAGTACCGGGCGTTTGATTCCTGGACTCTGTTTGTGTTAGATATGTCTGTTTTGTCAGCATTCATCAAACATAAATCACGCATATTCATGCATACTCATAAACATTCAAATATTCATGTCGCATTTTTTGCCATATACCTTTTGTTTGTTGTCTCTTGCTATGGGTGATATAGATCTCTTTATAGATCTTCCCAAGCAGATGTCGGGTGTATAAATCTCTCCATATAGAGTCATCCCCATAAGCAGAAAGTGTCTGTCTTTCCTTCTGCAGTTCACCCCACTGAGATTATCCTCGTGGATGACGGTTTCTTCCGTTTCCTCCCAACATATATATTGGGATGGATCTTCCTATTGAGTTATACCCTCATAGGATGAGTTTTGATTCAGTCTGTCTTTTCGGTTTGATCCCGAATTGATTATTTGTCAGCTGTTTCTTGTGCTTCCCTGTGGAATAAATGAATGATTTGCCCAGTAATGCTATGCAGTGGACCATGATATGCTATGACAATGATAGGTGCAAATTTGAGGTGCTACAGCTGCCCCTATTCAATCAGCTGGGAACCCGAATGGATGATAGCAACGGCTGTCAGACTTTCAGGGTAAACAGGGATTGAATACCAAAGAACCGTAGAAATTTGCACCGACTGGATATGATACAAGAAGAACCACGTCATTTACCGATGACGCCTGCAATTGACAACTTCAGAAAGGCGAAACCATTTACCGATGGTTAGAAACTGGAAACTTGATATTTACCGATATCAGCTTTAGCAAGACCATTTACCGATGGCTGTTGGGAAACAAGTCTGATGTAAAAGGAAGCAAGACCATTTACCGATGGTGGCTTCAAAGAAACTTGACATTTACCGATATCAACTTCAACTCGACCATTTACCGATGGCTACTGCAATTGGGGATCTGATATTTACCGATATCGAAGAAAATGGGGCCATTTACCGATGGCGGATAAAACTGGGCATTCAATATTTACCGATATCGAAGCATACGGGGCCATTTACCGATGGCGTCTCCACTTGGGGAGGAACAAAATCTGTGTGGTGTAATCAGACAAGACGTTTACCGACGACTTCTGGGGATCTGGATTTTATCAACAAGGAAACAAAGCATGACCAGACATTTACCGATGACTGGGATGAGACTCGACGTTTACCGACATCGAAAGATGATGTTTACCGACATCCAAAAACGACCAGACATTTACCGATGACCGGGGAACACTTCACTAAGGGAAAAAACAAATATTTGCAACTGGAAACCAGATAGGACATTTACAGATGACTCTACTGGGGATCTCTAACTGGGGATTATCAGACATTTACCGATGACTGCAGAAAAGACTCGATGTTTACCGACATCGAAAGATGATGTTTACCGACACCAAAAAAATGACCAGACATTTACCGATGACTGGGGTGAGACTCGATGTTTACTGACATCAAAACAATGATGACCAGACATTTACCGATGACTGGAGAGAAAACCCGATGTTTACAGACACCGAAACAATGGTGTTTACCGACACCAAAAATGATGACCAGACATTTACTGATGACTGGAGAGAATACCCGATGTTTACAGACACCGAAACAATGGTGTTTACCGACACCAAACAAAGAAACACACGCGGGTGCTAGTATGACACTTACCGGTATCACAAGAACGACTTTTTAGATATGTCAAGGCAAGGTTGACCAATTGCTGGGGGTCTCACTGGGGAGAAACAAACTTTCTGTCACCAACGGGTGAGGTAATAAACCTTTGTGGGGATATCAATCCTGAATGCTGTCAAGAGCAACTGTAGCAGACTTGCTGTGCTGATGTTGAACAAAATGATCCGCCTCTGCCGGGGATACGGTCTGGTGAGGTTAACACATGAATGCATATGTTTGAATTTTTCTATGGCGTAAAGCTCCATATTGAATGGGAATGCTACGCAGTTTGAGGATGCAATGATCACTAAAAATGCAAAATGCAAAATGATGAAAAACTCCGGCTGGGGAGCCAAAACTGATCGGGTACTCCAACTCTGCGGGGAGACTCTGCAGGGAGAGCAACGACTTCTCACTCCTGTTGAAGAATGGCACTGCTGCTGGGGAAAGGTAAACTCCGTTGGGGATATCCTTCAGTCCACAGATAGGATAAATGTTGGAGATAAATTTCAATGAGTCTGCTTCACTCGGGAGGAAATCGGCAAATACAGGCCTGCTGAGGATAGGCAATCCTTAGATCTGTTGGGGAATAGAAGGCACTATCCACAGACGTCTCCGCAGGGGAACATAGCTCTGATAGCTTCCAAATTTGCTTGGGGAAAATATCTGCTGAGGAAACGTCCTCATAGATGCCAACCTGAAAAACAGCACAACAAAATGCCCCCAGGGGATACATGGACAAGATACGCTCAAGTGTCCTCGACATTCAAAATGATTTTCAAATGTTTTATCATCCTGCAAGCTATTGTTTAGCCTTCATGTTTTTATATGCAATGCTTATCAAAAATTCGGACATTTTTGCAAACAAAACAGTAAAAATAAAAACCAAAGAGCTATTTATCTGAATAACGACTTTTATTGATTGAAAATGTGCCTGAAAAGGCAAATACATTGGGAAGCAATTCCTAGAAAGAGGTAATTGCGCATAAAAGGAAAAATCTATCCTAATGGCAATGTGAACACGGCATCCACTATTTCCCAATTCTGTTATAACTCATAGATCATCAGTTTTCCTCCCAACTCCTTGCTTTCCGAGAAGAATGACTGGACGGATCACATCTTTCGAGATGGCAGATGACAAAGCTTGATGAAGTACAGACAACTCAGACTGTAGTCTTCGCTTTAATCCCTCTTTTGGCTGGATCGCCCTTTCGGGTTTTCAATCCACCGGGATACCCATTTTTGCCTAAGTCGCCCTTGCGGGTTTTCGACTTACCGGGTGTACAAATTCTTTTCATTTTATCCCTAATTTTTGCCCGAACCTTTTCTTTCTGTTTTTTTGGTTCGCCGGGATGCCCCTTTTTTGCCTGGACTCTCTTTTTTTCTTTTTGTCCAGCGGGTCAATTTATGCGAAGTATTTTTTGACTACATCTGAGTTAACAGGAGACGGAAAATCTTCACCATCCATAGTTGTAAGCATCAAGGCTCCACCGGAGAAGACCTTCTTCACAACATACGGACCTTCATAATTAGGAGTCCACTTGCCCCTGTTATCTGCACCGGGAGGGAGGATCCTCTTCAAAACTAGATCACCGATCTGATAGCTTCGAGGACGCACTTTCTGATCAAAGGCTCGCTTCATCCTTCGCTGATACAACTGTCCATGACATACAGCTGCTAGCCGTCTCTCTTCGATAAGGCTCAACTCGTTAAACCTTGTTCGAATCCACTCGGCTTCGTCCAGCTTGACATCCAATAAAACTCTCAGAGAAGGAATCTCCACTTCAACAGGTAGGACAACTTCCATACCATACACAAGGGAGTAAGGGGTTGCCCCGGTCGACGTACATACTGAGGTACGGTACCCATGCAAAGCGAAAGGCAGCATCTCATGCCAATCCTTGTACGTAACGACCATCTTCTGCACAATCTTCTTGATATTCTTGTTCGCCGCTTCTACAGCACCATTCATCTTCGGTCTGTAAGGGGAAGAATTGTGATGTTCAATCTTGAAATCTTTACACAGCTCTTTCATCATCTTGTTATTGAGATTCGAACCATTGTCAGTGATGATTCTCTCAGGAACTCCATAACGACATATGATTTCTTTCTTGATGAACCGGGTAACCACTTGTTTGGTAACGTTAGCATAGGAAGCTGCTTCCACCCATTTGGTGAAATAGTCAATCGCAACCAAGATGAAGCGATGTCCATTCGAAGCAGTAGGCTCAATCTTCCCAATCATATCAATGCCCCACATGGCAAACGGCCAAGGCGAATTCATGACATTCAGAGGGCTTGGTGGCACATGCACCTTATCAGCATAAATTTGACACTTATGGCACTTCCGAGCATACTTGAAACAATCGGATTCCATAGTCATCCAGTAATAACCCGCTCTCAACAACTTCTTAGCCATTGCATGTCCACCGGCATGAGTACCGAAGGAACCTTCATGAACTTCCTGCATTAACATGTCCGCCTCGGGTCTGTCCACGCATCTGAGCAAGACCATGTCAAAGTTTCTCTTATACAGCACATCATCCTGATTCAAATAGAAGCTTCCAGCTAGCCTCCTCAGGGTTTTCTTGTCATTCTTCGACGCACCTTCAGGATACTCCTGAGTCTTGAGGAAGTTCTTGATGTCATAATACCACGGCTTCTCATCAATCACCACAGACTCGGCTGCAAACACATACGCAGGCCTCTCAAGTCGATTCACCGCAACGTGTGGCACATGATTCCACCAATGAACTTTGATCATAGACGACAAAGTTGCCAAAGCATCAGCCATCTGATTCTCATCCCGGGGGACATGATACAACTTCACCTTCTTGAAGAACGTCAGTACTCTTCTGGTGTAATCTCTATACGGAATCAAATGCGGCTGATTCGTATTCCAATCTCCATTGACTTGATTGACCACTAGAGCTGAATCTCCAAATATATCAAGAGTTTTGATCCTCAGATCAATGGCTTCTTCTATCCCCATGATACAAGCCTCATACTCAGCTTCGTTGTTGGTGACGTCAAACGTCAATCTGGCAGAAAAAGGTATATGAGCGCCTTTAGGATTGATCAATACTGCCCCAACACCGTTACCATTCATATTCACAGCCCCATCAAACATCAGTGTCCATTTGTCGTCCGGGTCCGGTCCTTCCTCGACAAGAGGCTCTTCACAATCTTTCATCTTCAGATACATGATGTCTTTATCAGGGAATTCAAACATCATAGGCTGATAATCTTCAATCGGTTGCTCGGCGAGGTAGTCTGACAGAATACTACCTTTGATGGCCTTTTGTGACGTGTACTGAATATCATATTCTGTTAGAATCATCTGCCAACGAGCAACGCGTCCGGTGAGAGCCGGTTTCTCAAAGATGTACTTCACTGGATCCATCTTAGAAATCAATAAGGTAGTATGGTTCAACATATACTGCCTCAGTCGGCGAGCAGCCCAGGCCAAAGCACAGCGAGTTTTCTCGAGCAGTGAATATCTTGTTTCACAGTCGGTAAACTTTTTGCTAAGGTAGTATATGGCATGCTCTTTTCGACCAGACTCGTCATGCTGTCCCAATACACACCCCATCGAGTTCTCAGTCACTGACAGGTACATTATCAGAGGTCTCCCTGGAACTGGAGGTATCAGAATTGGAGGTTTCTGTAGATACTCTTTTATCTTGTCAAAAGCTTTCTGACAATCATCATTCCACTTGATCGCCTGATTCTTTCTAAGCAGTTTGAAAATTGGTTCGCACGTGGCTGTTAGATGAGATATGAACCTTGCAATGTAGTTCAATCTCCCTAAAAACCCACGGACTTGCTTCTCCGTTTTCGGTTCAGGCATCTCTTGAATAGCTTTGACTTTCGCTGGATCAACCTCAATCCCTTTCTCACTGACAATGAAGCCTAAAAGCTTCCCTGATCTCACCCCAAACGTACACTTGTTCGGATTCAACCTCAGCTTGAACTTTCTCAACCGGTCAAACAGCTTCTGCAAATTAACCAGGTGCTCCTCTTCTGTCTGCGACTTCGCAATCATATCATCTACGTACACTTCAATTTCTTTGTGCATCATGTCATGAAAAAGAGTCGTCATTGCCCTCTGATAGGTAGCACCAGCATTCTTTAGCCCAAATGGCATCACCTTATAGCAGAACGTGCCCCAAGGTGTAATGAATGTCGTCTTTTCCATGTCCTCTGGCGCCATCTTGATCTGATTATATCCAGAGAAACCATCCATGAAAGAGAATACCGAGGATTGAGCCGTATTATCAACCAATACATCAATGTGAGGTAATGGGAAATCATCTTTCGGACTCGCTCTATTCAAATCCCGGTAATCGACACACATTCTGACTTTGCCATCCTTCTTCGGCACAGGAACGATGTTGGCCACCCATGGGGGATAACTTGTAACAGCCAAAAAACCTGCATCCCACTGCTTCTGAACCTCTTCCTTGATCTTAGTTGCCATATCAGGACTCGTTCTACGAAGCTTCTGCTTGACCGAAGGACATCCTTCTCTAAGAGGTAATCGATGCACCACAATGTCTGTATCTAACCCAGGCATATCTTGATATGACCAGGCGAATATCTCCACATATTCTCTCAGCATCTCAATCAGCCTCCTCTTGACAGAGTCCTCTAAAGCAGCCCCAATCTTGATTTCTCTTTTGGCGTCCTCAGTACCCAAATTAACAACCTCCAACTCCTCCTGATGAGGTTGGATGACCCTTTCCTCCTGCTTCAACAATCTGACCAATTCTGCAGGAAGTTCACAGTCTTCCTCACTCTCCTCTTCAGCTTGGTAGATGGGATTGTCGAAATCATACTGAGCCATAACAGAACTGTTCATAGTGAATGCCATAAGATCGCTTCTGCATGTTTAATGCTTTGTTTTAGAAAAAGAGTTCAATAAAGTCACAAAAAACAAAAACATTGCCATTTTTATTGTTTTTGAAAAAAGATGAAAACAAAAAATAGAAAGACAGGGATCACAAAGTTTGATTTCAAAAAATGTCCTTCATTAATGATAATCATTAAAACATGATGAGGCCCTACAATGAATCACTACGCCTTGGGCAGATCGTAGGATTTTCATGCAAAATGACAAAACAACAGAAAATTACTCTGTCAGAAGAGTAACTTGAACCACTTCTTCAGCCGTCCAGTTGTTGATAGACCCCCCTGGTGCACACGGGCGAACCCAGTTGTCCAGATCACAATCACTGTCACAGTCTTCACTACCGGTTGCAGAGACGTCGCCATGATTCATCAGCCCAGCGCTGGTAAAGGTACTCGGACCCGCTTGACCATTCTGCTCTGCTTGGAGAGGCTCGTAACCAACGCCAAATTTGTCTTCTTTAACAGGCAAGTACACCATCTTGCCCCAGCCTTCAGCTTTGCCAGAATCAACAACCTCCTTAGCCTGCTTGTAAGAAGTAATTGAAGCACCTGGCTTCCTCTGCTCAGCGTACGCCACTTTCTCAAGAGCCACAGTCTCAAACGCCTGACATAAGGTTTCGTGGATCTCGCCATCCACCTCAACATATTTGAACGAGGATAGATGACTCACCAGAATCTCTTCTTCACCGCACACAGTCACAATCTGACCGTTCCAGACATACTTGAGTTTTTGATGGAGAGTCGACGAGACTGCCCCTGCTGCATGAATCCATGGACGCCCCAATAAACAACTATAGGCAGGTTGGATGTCCATAACATAGAAGATGATATCGAATACCTCAGGACCTATCTTCACAGGCAAGGTAACTTCCCCACACACAGAACGTTTGGAGCCGTCGAAAGCACGAACGATCAGGTCACTGGGAGTAAGCACAAACCCTTCCACATCAATCTTCTTCAGAATCTGCTTAGGCAACACATTCAGCGACGACCCGGTGTCTACCAATACGTGAGACAACACTGCCCCCTTGCACTCCATGGTGATGTGCAAGGCTTTGTTATGGTTCCGCCCTTCAGGCGGTAAGTCCAGGTTGGTGAATCCTACACCATGCCTGGTGCTCACATTGGCCATCACACCCTCCAGTTGATTGACAGAAATCTCCTGGGGCACGTAAGCCAGATTCAACATCTTCAGCAAGGCATTACGGTGTGCCTCAGAGCACAACAACAGTGAAAGTATAGAAATCTTGGACGGAGTTTGATTCAACTGATCTACAATCTTGTAGTCACTCTTCTTGATTATCTTCATAAACTCCTCCACGTCCTTCTCAAATGACCCCTCGGGCGCTTCCTTCTGGACAGGTTCTTCCTCAACCACAGCTTGCTTACCCTTTGCTTTGGCGAGAGCCTCAGCATTATTGTCCCTCAAAGGCTGCGGTGCGAACAGACGACCGCTTCTGGTAAAACCTCCTGGACCCCCTACATTATCCACAGCCGGACCAACAGTTGCAGGAACTCTATTCGGTAAACCAATTGTCACTGGAGTTTGATTCACTGGTCTCGTCTGACTTTCAGCCCTTCTGTAACTGCGGTGAGCATTATCATACTTCCACGGCACGGCTCTACTATTCTCAACAGCCCTTCTCTCAGACGCAACGATAGTAGTCGGAGCACTGATGGTTACAGGCACTAAAATGGTAACTGGGGTACCATTTGTTGCAGGTGCACTAACGACCCTTTGTCCACGTTCTTCAGACGGTTTAAAGTAAATGGTGATAGTTGACACTGTTCCACGATCTTTTACAGCCCTACTGAATTGCAAACAACCCTCATCCATCATACCCTGGATACCGGCCCTTAGCTGGTCGCAACCATTCTCAGATTCTGCACAGCCCAAACAATCCTCATCACAACCCGAGTAGACACCCCCATTCAGCAGACGGCCCTTCACAACTAGCAGAGAAGTCTGAACATCATCAACATTAACAACCAGATCTTCAGCTTCTTTCCCCTCAATATTGTTCACTCTATGCCCACCATGCTGAGGCATAGGGTTGTTTACGACGTTAGGCACTGGAGCGAAGTTGATCGCCTTGGCATCGATCAAATCTTGGACCTTGTGCTGGAGAGCCCGACACTTCTCAGTATGATGTCCTGGTGCCCCAGAGTGAAAGTCACAACGGACGTTGGCGTCGTACCCAGGAGGCAATACTGTAGGCGGAGCCATTGTACGCAACTCAACCATCCCCAACCTGAGTAGTTCGGGCAGCAGCTCGGCGTACGACATGGGTAGCGAATCAAAACGTCGATCAGGCATCCTTTGTCTGGGCTGATACGGACGTTGCTGTTGTTGTTGTTGTTGCGGTTGTTGAACTCTTTGTTGTTGTTGCTGACGAGGTTGAGGTGCCGGAATGGTTACTGCAGCAGCTTGACGGTATTCACTTCTGTTCTGATCTCTGCGGTGTTGAACAACATTAGTTTCACCCTCTCTTCGACGAGGTGCCCCAGCAAACGGCTTCTTAGAAGAAGAGGAACCAGCATCTTGGATCTTCCCAGTTTTAATCAAGCTCTCAGTCCTCTCTCCACAAATGACAACATCAGAAAAACTACCGAATGGGCAGCTCCCCATCCGGTCCATAAACACACCCTGAAGAGTACCGATAAACATATCTGTCAACTCCCTCTCCAGCATAGGGGGTTGAACTCTAGCAGCCAGTTCACGCCACCTCTGGGCATACTCCTTGAAGCTCTCATTGGATTTCTGACAAAGACTTTGCAGCTGAGTCCGGCTAGGTGCCATGTCCATGTTGTGTTTGTATTGCCTCAAAAAGGCCTCACCCAGATCCCTCCAACAGCGGATATAATCTCTCTTCAATTCCATGTACCAGTCCAAAGAAGCCCCAGATAGACTATCTTGGAAAAAATACATCCACATCTTTTCATCATCTGTATATGCAGAGATTTTTCGATAATAAGCCTGCACATGGGTGCGAGGGCAAGAAGTACCGTTGTATTTATCGAAGGACGGTGCTTTGAACTTGTGTGGGATTCTCAGACCTTCAACCAATCCCATATTAGTAACATCAAAACCGAGGGAGTTTTGACATTCCATAGCTCTAATCTTCTCAGCAAGGGCATCAACTTTATGATCCCTCTCATCAACCCTTCCCAGAACGTCTTCGTCTTCACTGAGCAGAGTGAACATATCCTCTTGTCTGTCAACAATCGGAACAGGATTACGGGCCGGGGCACGGACTGCTCTGGCATTAGCAGCATCTGGAGCAATAGGTTGACCGTTGATTCGAATTCCCCCCAACTCATCACCTACAGCATAGTTGTTGATGGGTACAGCAGCAGCAACATTATTATCATTGACCGGGCCTCCCTCTGGCGGAGCATGGTTGACCGGCGGAATTGCAGTCTCTTGTCTCTGAACCAAGGCTCGAAGTTCTTCTTGACCTTGTGCAACCCCTTACATCATATTCATAAACTGGGCCATGTTAGCCTTCATCTCAGCCAACTCAGCTTGAACTTGATCCATACCTCTCTGTTGATTCAGTCTTGTTGAGTAGCGGTGTGGACGTTGATCAGCTATCCTGCCTAAAACAGGAACCAGAGTGAGAAGTCACGACCAAGAACACCTGTTATGCAAAATGATATGAGTATGGTGCTAATGATGCGTATGATGCACATGATATGTTCATTTCTCAGGCATTCAAAGAGCCTGAGTCATCCTCAAAAGATGGCAACCTGCAGCAAGAACAACATAGAAGCACATAAACAACATACACAAGAGTGATGAGTACAAGGTGAAACCAACAACCTCATCTACATGAGTAACAGGATTATACAACAAAGTCGACAAAGAAAATCCAAACAATCGGAGTACAACAATGAATCCCATCCAACAAGCCTGGAGGTGATTCTCAACATACATATCAAAGATACAAGCTAAGACAAACGGCCTCCCGGGATGAGAGTCTTCAAGTACTGACACTGGTCTATCAACAGGTCACATTCTGAACGTTCTGGCAAAAGAGTGATCTTCTCCTTCAGTTGTCGTCTAAGCTCTACCACTTCTCCTCCAAGGTGGTTATCTGATGCCTGTCTCAAGTCTACTTCCTTCTTCAACTGGATGTCTTTATCTCTAAGTTGCTTCTCCAAGTCTCTGATCTTCTTCTGATAGCTGGCCTCAGCTCTCCGCAGCCTCAAGCACTCCCGGTATTCTGCATCTAACATGCTCTCCACCTCCTCGTAGGATCTCTTCTTGCTTCTCAGTCTGCTAGCATCTTCTTCTCGCACTCCTCTGAGTTGATGAGCCAAGTTCAAACTATCAGCTTTGGCTTTGTACAACTCCATCTGGGTATCTTGCTCCTTCCCTCTCAAACGGCGATTCTCCATCAGGGCTTGCTTGTAGTGCTCCGCAGGCACACTCTCAGCAAGGATCAAAGGTGGTTGCTCCTGCAACGGCTCCATCCTATCGTAGGGTAACAACAAAGTTTCTACTCTCTCCTTGACCTAATCAGTGTAATCAGGCATAGCAACAACAAACTTCTTCCCTAAGACAGATCCATCCTTCACACCAATAGACTTCCAAGCTCTCCCTATCTGCTCCAATCTAGCCGGGTCACTCTGCTTCTCAAAATACACACTTTCAGCTACCTCAGCCTCAAGTGGTCTTCCCTTCATCACAAACCCCAACTGGCGAAGAGAAAGAACCGGGTTGTAATTGATGCAACCCCTAGTCCCTATGAGTGGCACATTACGGAATCCTCCACAGCTCATAATGACGTTACGCACATCCATCCGGTAAGATTGCCACCTGATATCATAGGAGGTAAGAGACATAACCCTCTGAGTCCACTTATGCGTGCTCTGAGCATCCACAAAAGGTCCACTGACTGGCAGGAGAGACAAGAACCATCTGAGCAAAAGCGGGAGACAACACCTGATAGCCCGACCCTTACCATGCCTACTGTGAACAGCATAGTAAGTGTCAGCTAACAGAGTAGGAACTGGATTTCCTCCAATGAAAATACTGACTGCAGCATAGTCAACAAAATTGGGCATACTCGGAAACAGGACGATCCCATAGATCATGACGGCCAACTGAGCATGAAAGGCTTCCCAACTTCCCTTCTCTGCTTCTTCTCTAGCTACCCTCAACAGAAACTTCAAAGGCAATCCTACAACATCCCCACTGGACTTCCAACTATCACTGACTTCCTTGATACCCAAATGGAGAGCTCTGGCAACAACTCTGAAATCAACCTCCTTGAGCACATCCAAGAAAGGAACCTGATACCGGACCGGGACACTCAGCAGAATGGAGTACTCCTCAAGAGTAGGCGCCAACTGATAATCTTGAAAGGTGAAACAATGAAGCTCTGGGTCGTAGAACTGTAGAAGAGTCTGCAACGGCACCGGATCGACTACCATCTTCAACAGTGTCAGAATATCTCCATACTGGTCAACAAACCCCTTCTGGTTACCACTGGTCATAAGGTTGCTCAACTCAATCAGAGACGTCAAAGGTTCGCGGTGAAAGCTGTAGGAACAAGTCTTCCGCTTCAACTCTGGGACTGTTGCCATCTCTATCAGTGAACAAGCTCTGGAATGTACCTGAGAAATGATATGCATGCAGGGATTAGTTTTTTTTTTTTTTTTTTCTTTTTTCCCCTTTTTTTTTTGTATCTTTTTTTTATTGCGTTTCTTTTGAAAAATAGATATGCTATGATGCAAATGATGTAGACACGACTGGTTGGCTGTGTCTCTCAGAACACAGGATCAAAGCTTCGGCTTGAACTCGGAACCACAAATTCATCTGAAACCCAAAGTCATCTGAGACCCCAAAATTCTGAACCAATAGTCACCAACAGGATCACAAGTCACCAACAAGTCACCAACAAGTCACCAACTGTACCTGTAATAATGATCATTCCCTCCCCACTCACGGGTGTCATCTAGGCCAGGGTAAGGTCGAGAGAAACGCAACATAAATAACCTTTCGCAGAACATCATCATATACACACCCGAAGTATGTAACGATAATGTCCCACCAGGGTCTGAACTGCTCGTGATATCAATGTTCCGCTAAGTGGCGCAATACCACCCGCTTCCCATGAATCACTCTATTCCTAAGTATCCTAGATTTCACTCATGGCCTGGGTATTGGGCCTTTTACCTCATGTAACTCCCACCCCAACAGAGAGAAACAGACAACCAGCCAGATGAATAATGAATGAATGCAAACATTAATGCAAACAATAAATGCAAACAGTAAATGCAAATATATACAAATGAATGCAATAAATACAACAGCAAACAACAACCAAAACCCTAACCTAGAGAGCGCTAGGAGAGACTCGCTTAGGGAAGATGGACCAGCAAGAGGTCAACTTCTCTATTATCCCCAGCAGAGTCGCCAGCTGTCGCATCACGCGAAAAACCGGCGGGAAACAAGAACAACAGAGCCGCCACCGTGCGTTATTTATCCCAAAAGAGGGAAAGGAAACGCTCAGAGTAAACCTGGGAGAAGACATGGTCTCGCGACCAAAGAGAATGGGATCGGGAGTCGGTTATGCGAAGGGAAGGTATTAGCACCCCTACGCATCCGTAGTACTCTACGGGATCCACGCACAAAAGGAAGGAAAAATGGTTGCTATAAATACTGCTCACACACACACACACTGGCTGAAAGAGACACAAGAAAACAGACAGGACTGACTCGGCAGGATATCGCATCCTGGGCCTACTTAGTCTATCAGGCATAGACATCAGAGTCGAAGTAGTTCGGACTGGGGAAACGACACATGCTCGCTAGGATGTCGCATCCTATGCATACGTATCTCCTTGGACGAAGGAGAATCAGAGCATTCGTAGCTCGGCTGACACGCACACAAACAAACACAGGCAAAGGCAAACGTGGAGCCTGAATGCCAATCACTGGACTTACATCAGCATCCGAACCAAAACACACACTGGAACCCGAATGCCACTCGATGGACTTACATCAGCTTCCAAGCACACAACAAGGCAAAACAAAGACACAGGCGCCCGGAGAGATCAGCTCATCTCCTGCCTACGTACCTCATCTGGTATGAGGATCAGGGCGACGTAGTTCCCCTACAGAGGGACACAGGACTAGCCTAACCAGATAACAGAGGGAGACACAACTAGGGAGACTACGACTCGAGCCTAGATGTTATCATGCAAAATCATCCCTAAGTTAAGGTTTCTAGCTAACTGGCACAGGGAGCCAGCCTATCCTAATCATGACTTGCACAGGAAGCAAGCCACACACACACTTAACTTGCACAGGGAGCAAGCCAAACAAAACCTAACTTGCACAGGAAGCAAGTCTAACAAACATACAAGCACAGATAGCACACACTATACACAAGCAAGTGGCTCAAACAAGGGTTAGGTTTTAGTCGAGGGGTCATATCAACCTCAACAAACAAACCTCTGGAACTGGGTGAATGTGCTCTTAACCTTGCCATTGAGGGGCTAAGGTGAAGCAGATGAAAGGTGAGTGAAGATAAGACTTCACAGCTCTTATCCCTGGCCTGGGAGAGCTTAAGACAAGAATGTGTGGGTTCAGAAAGTGGGAACCCTTCTACACATTTAAAACTGACTCAACTGTACAATTGTACAAGATCTTGGGTTTGTATCTACAATGCATCAACACAGTGGTGTGAGCAAAGCAGATGACACACTGAATAGCAGGGGATAGGTTGCATATCCCTTGGGTTCTGCCAATTGCCTCTTCACTTAGGAGGTCTTTGACTCTATGCAAGGACAAAATTAAACACCCACAAACATTGCCTCTTAAGGAGGACTTCAGACAGTTGCCTGGCCAAGCAACAGGCCAGGTCTTCCAGACTACATGAAGATGAGAAATATACCTCAATGCAAATTGCTTATACAAGCAAAGCAAAGCAAAAGTTCACAAGGAACTGAGCAACTAAAAGCACCTGAAACAGTCAAGCAGATGTTAGTATGCAACTTCAAAACAAGGCAAAAAGAAACAGACATCAATAGTTAATTGGAGGCAAATGGATATGCAAGGCACAAGGCTTAAGGCATGTGAGCCAAGCCACCTACAAAACAAACAAGTTAGACAATGATATTTAAGCAAGCTCAATCAAAAGGAAATGGTCTCATTGGTCATTTGTTGGTCAACCTGAAAAGATAAGCTCAAAGGTGAGTAACAGGACCACTAGGGCAAGCCTAGGGTCAAAAATGAATGAGAAAGCCAAAACAGCAAGCAATGTCTAATCAAAATCAAATTCAAACATTTAGGAAGCAAACCCAATTGGTTTCATGTTCATATCATGCATCATCATCATTTCATAAGCAAAAGAAGTCAAAGCATGGCAAATGAGAGCTCATAGAAGTCAACAGCAAGACTTGCATCAAAAGTCAACTCAAACATTTTCAAAAATCACCAAATAAATCATTATCAATCCTAACACCTAGCATGGTAAGCATGTCAAATTTCAACTCATTTGGACAAGTGGAAGGCAGTCAATGAAAATCAGAAAGTCAAAGCAATTTTGAACATGCTCAAAGAAGTCAAACAAACATGTGTCAACTTCAAAAAATCATAACTAAATGAAAACAGATGATAAATGAATGGGATCAACACCAATGCAAAGCTCAAGATGTCTAGTATGCACATGTAAAATTTCATGATCATACAATAAGGTATGAGAATTTCCCAAATGAAATGGCAAGGTGTGTCACATAAAGTCAACATTTGACTAGACAGGGAGGAAAAATCTCAAACAAATGGAAAATAACTCAAATAAATCCAAGAAAATTCACAAGTCAACTAGACATATGAGAGGAGATTCATGCAAAAATTTAGGTCAATTGGAAGTCAGGAAGCATATCAACAAAATTCATGAAATGGCATATCATTGGTGTGACACAAGTTGTCACACCCTAATTCACAAATTCATATCTCACAAACCACATATTATAAAATCATGATCTTTACACCAAAATATGCATGAATGAGTGTAGAATAACCACAAAAATTTTCAGAATCATTGGATACATCCTCATCATTTCACAAAAGATTTGGCAACATGTATCATTTTTGGTCACATTATACAAACCCTAAGGCCATTTAAAATTCAACCAACAAAAAAATTATTAAAAATCATGGTAAAAAAGTAGACATCAAACAGGACATGATGCAAAAATTCCCACTGAATTTGGAATTAAAATGAATAAAATATGAATTTTCAAAGATTGATGAACAAAGTGAGATAATATGTGAAATTAAAATGGATTAATTTGAATTATTAATGGACCGAGTGGCAAAAGCGTAAATATGGCCTTCACTAAACAAAACGACGCCGTTTAGGCGCGGCCAGGGAAATGTTTTGATTGGCTGTTATGGAATGGAACAGTGTAGCAAGCAGCAATACACGTGAAACTCAAACTTTTCTGGAAAAATTAGGGTTCGCTACAGTAGAACACATATTCATCTTCTCCAAGAATCGTGGAAAATGAACATGCCCAGAAATCGACAGCAAGCATATCAATCGATTCAGCAAACCAAGCACAAGCATAATCCAACATTCATTTTAACAAAATCAGCTTCAAACAGTGTGAATCGAGCAAGACATCATTTCACTTTCAAACTTAAAAACAACACAACTCAAGAAATATTCAACCAAATCAAGTGATTCGAGTTGCATAACAACCAGCAAAGCACGATCTACCAGAAACATGGCATGGATTAGAGAAAAGGGAGAATCGAAATCTTACTTGGATTTGAAGAAACTTGAGATGCAGTGGTTATTTGGGTGCCTTAGCTTGAAACAGATCTTCCTTATGGTTCAAAATGATGGATGCTTGAAGTAATCGAGCTCAGCAAGGCTTGGGAATGTCCAAATCCAGTTTCACCATTGTTGGTCCATGGAAAAACAGAACATGAAAGGGAGCTTCCAGCTGGGGTTTGCTGCTTCAAAAGAGCTCCAAATGATGGCTAGGTGATGAAGCAAACAAGAGCTGCTCGAGTCTTTTTGAGTTTTGTGCAGAAAAATGCAAAGGTGTGAAAATGCAAGAATGAGAGAGAATGAGAAATTCTGTGTTAGAGGCTGCAGCTAGGGGTTTCATTTTGCAGAAAAATGTATTATGTGTCTGCTGTTTAAGAGTACAAATCAAAGTCCATGGAAATGTGGGATAGAGTTGGTAAAAAGTGTACTTTTGGCCAAATTTTAAGCAACTTGGGAATGGCTATGTGTACTGCACAAGAATGGGCCTCCAACAAGTTTTAATCAACATTTCAGAACATATTTGAATGGTAGAAATGGTTGGGAATGATTATTTTGAAAAGTCAAAATTCAACTCACTTGAAATTAATTCATGCAAGTTCAAAAAGGCCATTTTGCATGGTGATGTTTTGGTGAAGGATGATGACATATTTGGAAAGAGGGGATCAAATGTGACTTGTAGGAAAAAACCCCACCCAAATTGGCCAAATGGTTTGAGAGATATGGCCTTTTGAAGTTCAAAAATTTCTGAAAACGATTCGATCATAACTTGCCAACCATACATGGGAATTGAGTGTTCTTGGACTTTTTGGAAATGGGAGAACAAGATCTTCAACTTTCATGTTGGGAAAAAATTCATTTGAATCTTGTATCATGATGTAAGTTTGAGGATCAAGACTTTCCATTTTGGGTAAGTTTCAGTTACAGGTCCAGTTTCCATTTTTGGAAATTTCTGATCTGGCTTCAAATTCTTCCATGATGGTGTTTGACATGATATATGAGGACTATATGGACATGAATGAGACCTCTCAAACCAATTTCCATCCATTAAAACCATAAAATCAATCACAGTTGACCAAGTTTGACTTTTTAGGGTTTCTGACTGACTGTGCATTGACTGATGACTTCTGAACATCCAATCCTTGACCAAAACACTTCAAATGGACCCCCAAGTCATGTGAACATGTTGGACCAACCCTAGGGCCTTGGCTCAATGGAATTTGTACTTGCTTGCTTGACTGACTGATCTCCTGACCAGTTTGACCTAATTTCTTGATTGGCTTGCACTTGAGGCAACTGGGACAATGCAATGCTATGCAGTGGACCATGATATGCTATGACAATGATAGGTGCAAATTTGAGGTGCTACAACCGGCATTAATTCTTTTATCCCCAGCGGAACCTTTTTGGGCCTCTACCCAGTAATCGGTAGTTGTAAGTCCTATGTTCCCTCTTCTTGGTGGAATTTATGGTTATATACCCTTTTCCCCAGCAAGAGTTGATTTGGCCACTACCCCGTATTCGGTAGTCGTAAGTCCTATCTCTTTTCCCCTAACAGAGGTAACCTTTGTGGTTCGTTCTGATTGATGGCGAATTTCTTTATGATGTTGTGTTTTTCTCCCCAGCGGAGTTTGTGCCTCGTGGTACAGGTGGATAATTGCCGGTTGCTAGCAATTTTATCCCCAGCCAGAGTTTTGGTATTCTACCCCGTATTCGGTAGTTGTAAACCCTAATTTCTCCCATTTGCAGAGTTAACCTTGTTGTTCATCCTAACCGATGATGGTTACTCTTTGTGGTTATCTTCATTCAGCTTTGATGTTGATATTCCTTCTTTGCTTCTGGGCAATTGCCGTATGCTCGCAATTGTATCCCCAGCCAGTCTTCTGGATAATTGCCGTATGCTTGCAATTTTATCCTTTTTGAAGTCGCCAGTGAGTTCTTTCACCGGTTGCTAGTGATTTGTTCCCCGGATCATTGATTGTTTATCAATGCATCCCCAGCTAGTTCTTGTGGGTAATTGTCGGATGCTTGCAATTCATCCCCAGTTGAGTCGCTTTTCATTTACCCGTTTGCTTGGTAATGATTGTTGCTCTCTTTGATTGGTCATCATTATATACCTAGTTTGGTATCCCGATGCCTTTCTTTTCGGTCGATTTATCCTTTGTTAACCCAGTAACCGGTTGTGGATATTCTTCCATGCGAGTATGTTATCCACGTTCTGACGGTAATGGATAATATATCTCATGCACTCTTCAGTCGAAGCCGTTTGTGTTTCCCTAGTCGAGTAAGATTCGTTGTTTCCCTTTGTGGAGTCGAATATTTGTTGTTCCTCGGATAATTGCCGGATGCTTGCAATTTATCCCCTGTGAGTTGTCTTTCGTTTACCCGTATGCTTGGTATCGATTGTCTCTCTTTTTGGTTAGTCACCTATTATATGCCCTAACCGGTATCTCTGGTGTCTTCCTTTTCGAGTATATTATTCACGTTCTGACGGTAATGAATAATATATCTCTTTCACTCTTTGGTTGGAGTCCTTTGTTGATCTTCCCCAGTAGAGTAAGATTCATATTCTTTGTAGAATCGAATATCCATCCTTTAACCAGTTTGTGTTTTGGATGATGAGTGTTTTGGCAGTAAAAACCAATCCACGTTTTCGGTAGGTCACCTATTATATACCCAGTAACCGGTATCCCTGGTGTCTCTTCCATGCGAGTGTATTATCTACGTTCTGACGGTAATAGATAATATATCTCATGCGAGTATTCTATCCACGTTCTGACGGTAATGGATATTATATCTCATGCGCTCTTTGGGTTTGTGTCCCCAGTTGAGTAAAATTCGTTTTCCCGTTGCGGATTCGAATGTCCATCCTGTAAGTCGATTTGCTGTTTCAAGCCCTCCTTTCGGATGATGAGTGTTTTGGCAGTAAAAACCAATTCACGCTTCGTTCGGTCACCTATTATATACCTCGGTATCCCTGGTGTTCCTTCCTTTCTGCTCCCTATTATGACCTTGGTCCCCTGTGGAGTCAGATTTTCCTGAGTTGATTGTACCTTTTTCAGGTCTTTCTCAGATGTTTGGTTGATTGATATCTCTCACCCTTATACCGGTTTTAGATATTCATTCTTCCTGGGTTTGTTACCCTTATACCGGTAACATCTCATCTTGTTGCTTTTCCCCAGGAGAGTCTCTTTGTTAGACCTTTCCCGGTGGAGTTCTTGTGGTGATGTTTACCCCTTTGTTGTATTGGCGTTTTCCCCAATATATGCATTTTTCCCCGGCAGGGAGGTTCTTTGTGGATCGTTTCCTGGTCCGAGTCCGGATTTTTATCCGAGGTATCCTTTGCGGATAGTTTGAGTCAGTTTGTGTCTTTCCAATGGATGTATCTTCCTTTGGAAACCCTCTGATCCCCAGTTTGAGTCCTTTACTTCCCCAGTAAAGTCTCCAGTCTGTTTTCTGTTTTCCCCAACTCAGAGTCGTGTCCTGCTCACGCATTCTTTTTCTTTTTATCCCATTTAGAGTCCCCATAAGAGTCCTGTTAGAGTCTCTGTTCCTGATGAGTGTATTACTCTGATGGATCGTCTTTTCTTCTGTGTGAACCATATCCCCACAGAATTTGTGTCTTTTACATGCATACATTTTGCATCATGAGGTCTCTTAGGGACCAAAATTTGTCTCATTACTGTTATTTAAGCTCATTCTACCGCGTCGGGATGAAGATTTCTAAACTTCACTTCTCCGGCTAGAATGACCTTAAATAGGGGCATCTGTAAGACCCCAATTTTGTCCCTAAGATCCCTCATCATATCATATCATATCATTGCCTCAAGGATCATTGTGCATCTTTGCCTTCTTCCTTGTGGTTGGGTTGTCTTTTGAGAGTGGTTCTTGATCACCAAGAATGTTTAGCATTTGTATATCATTTCTTTTCATTTGTTTACTAACCCAAAAGTACAAAAATATTGTCATCTAACCTTGTTACTTGCAGATGAAACAACATTAGGTCAAGCCAGTCAAAGGCAGGCATTGAGTTATAGACGGTGGCCATTCTGGAGAATTTGGGCACCATAATCATTCATCAGGAGTTCATATGAACCATGGTACCATTTTGAATCAAGATCTCAAGTAGTAGAGGCTTGAATTTCATCTGAGCATAGCTAGGTCAGCTGAAACCCTAGAAAAGTCAACACAATTCAACTATGCATTCAATCATGGATTTGAAGGTGGGAGATGGTTAGAGAGACCTCATTCATGTCCATACAAGTCTCATTTAACATGTCAAACATCAACATGGAAGAATTTGAGGTCAGATGAAAAGTTTCCAAAAATAGTAAGTGACCTGTAATTTCAAACTGCCAAAAATGGAAAGGTCTTCTCCTCAAGATTACATGTCCAATAAAGCTTCAAATCAAAATTTTCCCAACATGAAAGTTGAAGATCTTGCTCTCACCTTTCCAAAAAGTCAAAGAACATCCATTTCTCATTTGTGGTTGGTAGGTTATGATCAAATCATTGTCAAGGAATTTTGGATTTCAAGCTAGCATAACTTTTGAACCAAAAGGCCAAATCATGTGGTTCTTTTTGGAGTATTTCTCTCTTGATCTCTACTATCATAATCATGCATCATATTTCACAAATTCTCATCACAAAATATTGCATTTTTTACTTGAATTTAATTTGAATTTTGGAGGGAAAGTGCTAGTTTGAAAATTATGCATTGCATTCATCTTTTACCAATTACACTTGCTTCCAAATAACATTTGAAACTCATTCAAAGTGAAATTTCGCACTGTTCCATTGGCCATGTGTGCATGAGGGTATTTTTGCCATTTTGCATAAACATGCTCATTTCACTAATCCATCTTGCATTTGGCTAATGATGATTAAGGACTTGATTAACAGAGAGGTATATAATGATAATCCTAACAGAAATTCAGTAACCACAATTCACAAATTCAGATCTCAAATTTTTTCTCTCAAATTTATCTCAATTTTCTCTCAATTTTTCTCTCATTTCTTGAAAGCATTTGCATAGTTCTTGCTCTGTTCATCATCAAGCATCATCACTGAGTAGAATTCAAGCTAGATCCAGGTGAATCCGTGCATATTGAAGCTGTTTCAAGCAAGAGTTCATCAATGGTGAAATCTCAAATCCGTGGATTCAAAGCCAATTAAGCATCAAAGATCCTTCCATTCACTCATACAAGGTTGCTAGGATACGATTGGAGCATTGCCAGGACCTGGAACACTTGAAATCGAAAGCTGCTCTACAAGAGATCTACATGATGCAATGCACGATTTGTGTTTCTGGAACCTTTCAATTTTTTTTGGAAAAATTATGGATGAAGATCATGAAGATCTTCATGTGTTCTTGATCGCTGGAAATTTCCTGCGGATTTATCCGCAACCTTCATCGCGATAGCTGTGACTTTTCCTGCGGATCCAGGAGCTTTTCCTGCGGATTCTGGCTTTGCATGGCTGTGCATGCGCCTAGGGTTTGAGGCAAAACGATCGCGTTTTGGTCGTTGGCGCGCTCTCAATTCAAATTTGGACTCCCTTCGATTCCTGGCTCAGCCATTTCCAAAATTGCCTTGCACATTATTTCCATTTCATCTTCCTTGTTCACATGCCTTGCTCATATGTTTTTTTAATTTTTCTTTCCATTCAAAAATTCATAACTCTCAAAATAATGGTCCAATTCACATGAGATTTTTTGTGCAATGTTCCTTATAATGTCTACGTTTTTATGGATATTTTCCCAAGATTTGTGCACGGTTGGATTTTTAAATTGCCTAGGGTTTGTTCATGCTTATACATTCATGCACCTTGCTTGCTCTTTTGATTGTGAAATGATGATGGTTAATCCAATGAACATGAAAATTTACATGCATGAACTAGACTCATTCCTGGTCATTTTTGTATATAGTTTGTATTTTTAGCATTTCTAGATGTTGAGTTATGATGTGATCAATGGAGGTGTGACAATGTGTGTCACACCATTTCTTGTCCAATTTGCTGATTTTATTTACTATGCCATTCATTTGCCAAATAATCTGATTTTTTGCATGATGCTCCTTCTGGATGCTAGGATTGCTTGTGAATGTTTGTAGAATTTTTGGATCCATTTCCAATTTGTTTGAGATTTTCTTTGCTGGTTGGTCATAATTGTGCTTTTGATGAGTGTTGAACTTTCATGATTTGTGAAATTCTTATGCCTTATCATATGAGCTTGAAATTTTGTACATTGATTCTAGACACATTGAAGTTTGTCTTGGCTTTGGTTTGAGTCATTTATCATATGTCATCTCTGTTTTAGGATTGCCTTAAGTTGATGCATCAATTTGTGCTTCCTTTGAGTTTGTTTATGCTTACCTTGATTGATGATTTTAATTGCCATGCTTATGCTTGTCCAAATGCCATGGTTTTTGGTATGTTGCTCATTTGATGTGTTCTGTTTAGACATGATTTTTCCTGGAATTTATTGAGCCATTTTTGATTTGATTTGCCTTGGTTCTTTCTGTTTACCTCATTGAGCTTCCAACTTGCATACTTTGACATGATTTGTTTATGAAATGAAATTGGTTGATGCTTTTGATATGGGACCAATTGGATGATGTTCTAATTTGATAAATCTTGATTCTTGTCAATTTTCATGTTCCGTTTTGGAATATTTCTCCTTCTTTGACCCTAGGCCTTGTCCTATTGGTTTGCTTCTCATGTTTGAGTTTGTTTTCAGGTTAAGAAGCATATGGCTTTAAGGAGATTAATTCACATGGCTTGAGTTGGTTTGTTTGATTGTTATGGACTAACTTTGACTTGTTTTGTAGGTTGCTCTTAGTTCATTTGAGTTGAGCTTGTGCCTTGCACAATGTAGCTTTGATTGCTGATTGTGCATTGTCTGTTGACTGTTGGATTATCTGTTTGACTTTTTGAATTGTATACTGATTTGTTTGATGTTTCCACAGGTACATTAGTTGCTTAAGTTCATTTTGAACTTGCTTGGTTGCTTAACCAATTAGGTATAACATCTCTTCTTCATGTAGTCTGGAAGACCTGGCTTGTTATGTGGCCAGCTGTCGCAACCTGAAAAATACAGTGTGCGAAAAAAACAACCGGCGAAAGAAAAAGATGACAGAAGAGTCGCCACCGTGCGTTATTTATCCCAAAGGAGGGAAAGGAAACGCTCGAAGTAAACCTGAAGAGAGGAAAGGAAAAGACAAGGTCTCGCAACCAAATCTTGGGTTCGGGAGTCGGTTATGCGAAGGGAAGGTATTAGCACCCCTACGAATCCGTAGTACTCTACGGGATCCACTCTTGTTGTTCTTGTCTAAAGGGTGTTTGTTTATCTAATGTACTATTTACTAAAAGGGTCAAGAGAAAAATGACTCGCACAGATATCGCATCCATTGCATACGTATCTCATCTGAATATGAGAATCAGAGTCTTCGTAGCTCGGCTACCTATGGGTGAAAGAGATGTGTGCTCGCCAAGACATCGCGTCTTATGCCTACATATCTCATATGGAATGAGAATCAGAGCATAATGTAGTTCGGCTAACTACGGGAACAAAGGTCTCGATTGCAACTAGGGCAAGAGAAAGGGAAAGGTTTCAATCGCAACGGGGGCGAGAGAAAAGAATCGCAACGAGGGCGAAAGCAAACAAGGATTAGTTGTTAGTTGTCAGTCTAACTCGGCAAGACATCGCATCTTGTGCCTACGTATCTCATCTGAACATGAGAATCAGAGTTGCCGTAGTTCGGCTACATAGGGATTGCCATCTGAACATGGACTTACAAAGGAGGACACTAGTTGTGTCAAAGGAGAGTGGGCAATGTGTTCACGTCCTAGCAGTAGGTGTCGCAACTCGCTGAATCGAGTCTTAGGCAGTTACCTCTTTGCAATAGGATGGATTGACATGCCACAAGATCGGAGACGCACGGAAGGTCTAAAAGAAATGGGGAAGTTCTGCCCTAGAGTTGTCATGCAATATGTACTTAGGTGTTAGGATTTACAAATCTACATTCAGAAAAGCGTCATTTTATCTCTACTCAACAATCGTGGCCGAAACATTGTTTTGTATCTCTTAAGACAATATATCTTTCATTTTAAAAGGTTTTTGATTGGTCGCACGGCGGCGAGAAAAAAGAGTTTGATTGGTTGGATGTGCTTTGAGTGATGGCGAGAACTAGGATTGGCGAGATATACATCTCAAATCCTAGCCTCAGGAGTGCATGGTATACACCATGTTCCATTTCCATCTTTATTAAAAAGGGTTAAGATAGGAATTAAGTATTTTGGAATTTGATTGAGAAAGGGTTTGAAGAAACCGCATTGACAATTTTAGACGATGGCGAGAGCTAATATTGGCGAGATATACATCTCGAATCCTAGTCTCAGGAGTGCATGGTATACACCATGTTCCATTTCCACCTTTATTGAAAAAGTGTTAAATAAGAATTAGGTATTTTGAGTTTTGTTGTGAAAATGACTTGACCTAGATCAAGTATTGATGGACGTTTGAGAAAGATTTGAATGAGTGTTTGAGAAAACAAAGTGGGTAAATTGGATGATGGCAAGAGCTAGGATTGGCGAGATATACATCTCGAATCCTAGTCTCAGGAGTGCGTGGTATACACCACGTTCCACTTCCATCTTTATTGAAAAAGTCTTGACTATGAATTAATATTTTTTGAGTTTTTATTAGAGAAAATGGCTTGACGTTGAATCAAGCATTTGATGAAAGTTTGGAAGAAAAGGAATAGAATAGGAGGGCGAAATGAATTGATTTGTTTATTGAGAAAATACTCGACGTTGGATCGAGTCATATTTTTGTATTTTTTCAGAAATGGTGGATTTTACTCTTTGGTTAGTGTCTAAAACAAATAGAGAAATAAAACAATACAACATTATATACACATTGGGGAAGTGGGGTACATTTTGTCAAATGGGGATTCAAAATCATGAAATAATTAGATCAGGCCCAAACAACAAATGATGCGAAATATGAGTGTAAGTGCAAGAGAACCGGCTCATTGTAAGAAAGCCCAAGAGTAAGCTATGTGAGGTTGATGGCGATGCTTAAAAAGCAATCGACTTACAGGGGTGTGAAAAAAAAAAGGGCTCGATATTAAATCGAGAAAAATATGATTTTTATAGTTTAAAAATGGTTTTGAATGAATGATGAAATTAAAAGAAAACAAATTTATGTTATGATAATGAAACTATGAAAATAATAAAGCATAAACATAACAAAAAATGTTAAAAGAAAATAAAATGCTAAAAGAAAAATAAAATACTAAAAAAAAAAGCTACACATGAGTATTGAACCTACCCCACTCAAGACTATGATACTACCCTTCTCCACCAGACCGCTCATGGTTATTTATTATTTTGATGCTACTTTAAATATATAAACCAAAATAGATTAAACATTAGAATAAAAACTAAAATAAAAAAAGTCTGTTGGACTACCAGTAGTTAAACCCAGCCGCTTGGCTGTTGGGTTTTAGAGATTAGGAATTGGGAATACTAAATAACATTTAACTAAAACTAGTACCAATAAACCATAGTTAATGACCATTGAGAACTCTAAACGTTCAACCATTGGGATTTAAAAGTCTGCTAAAAAAAAAGACAATAATGAATAAATAAAACAAGAAAAGGAACGGTGAGGACACGAAGGAAAGTCCAGAATCCCAATCGTCCTCCTCTCTCTATCTCGCCATTGCTCTAAGCAGAAAATTCTCAATCGCGTCCCTCTCAATCTCAATCGCTCTCAACCTCACTCAATCGCTCTCAACCTCACTCAATCGTCCTCAACCTCACCCAATCGTCTCTCTCGCGTCCAACCCTCTCTCTCTCAAAATCGCTCATCAACCTCAACGAATCTCTCACACACGAAAAAATCACGGCTGAAACAGAAACAAAGAGCTCACCTTCGGACCTTCGACGGCGACGACAGCTCAGGTAACGAATCTCCCTCCTTCACTCCTTCCAATCGATTCCTTATTTGGGGATTAGGGTTCTCTTGTGTTTTCTGCCTCCCAGTTTTTTTCAATACTGGTTTTTGATTTGGGATTTAGGTTTCTTTTGTGGGTTTGGTCCGCCTCCAGTGTTTTTTTTCTTTTGTTTACTGATTCGCCTCCCTATTTATCCTCTGCTGATTAGGGTTTCAAAGGGCGTCTTTTGTGTTCCAGAAGAGTAATTCTGCAAACCACTTTGGATGTTCTCAGAATCAAATTGCCCTGTTTGATGCTAGACTAGAAACGGTAATATGGACTCATACTTTCTCTTTGAATTTTATCTCTATTCCATTTTGGGATTTTTCTGGAATTTAACTGCCTTGCTGTTTTTCTTTTACCGCAGTGAAGATTGGTTACAAGTGGAGTGGATGGTCCCAATCAAATTTGTTCGTTGACAGATCCCTCCGGATTTGGTCTTCGATGACTTGTGGGTCGAATATGCTGAGGTTGGCTTATGGTTCACAGTTTGGTAGGTAAGTCCTTGCATTGCAGAATGATTGAGTTGCAGAAGAGGGATGATAAGCTACTGCTAACATACTGTCAAGATTGGAACTGAAGGTTAATTTAATTGGAATGTTAATGAACTTCCATGCTATTGGTTTCAAATTGAAGCCAGCTTGTGAACATTGTGCCTGCTGCTAACTTTGTTGTTTGTTGCAGGTTTGGTTCCACTTCATTGACTGAAATATGATTGGCTTGATTGTTGGACACAGGGTATGTTCAAGGCTTAATGCAGGTTAACCTTGCTGCAATGTTAGGTATCCTGGATGGTTGAAGGTAGTAGACATTGTGCATATGGTTGTAGGTCTTGTGTACTGGCCCCTTTTTTGGTTCTAACTTGCTTGAATACAAGGTTTCACTTGGTTTTCCTGTGTGTCATTGTAGGTAAGCATGGATTGTGATGAAGCATGATTGGCACGGTTCTACAAGGTTCATGGTAGGCTCAAAATTGGTCCTACAATGCTGTAGAGTGCTCTTTGACTTGGTTTCCTGTTGGCTGCAAGATGTGGATGGTTTGGTAACATTGTAGGATGTTGTTTGCAAAAATTGTTTTCTCCATTGTTATACTATCTTGCTGCAGACAATGCATGAACCATTTTCCTTCTGATTATATCGCCCATGATTTTTGTCTGTTGTAGGTTCAGGTCGTATGGTTCATGGTAATCTGCTCATGTTGCAAGTGGGTTAGATGCAGGACCTGATGGTTGCATTTGGCCTTGGCAAGGTTGTGTTGCAGCTGGTAACAGGTTGGTCTTTGGAAACCTCATTGCTTGGAAATGGCTTCATCTAGTAGCAAGCACCTTTGTAGCATGTTTCTTCTTTTCTTAATTGTTCATCATAGTCTCTCTTCTTCCCAGAGTCAGCAAGAACCTCGTATGCACATTGAAGCTTCTAAATGACTCGCTTGACATGGAACTACCCATATTTTATCAGGATGCACGAGCATAGCCTTTTTCCGGTATTCCTTTTTCAAAACTGCTGCGTCGATCTTTTTGTGGCGGTTAAATCCAAGGGCTTCATAATGATTCAGACTCTTCAATATCCTTCTCATTTCATCAATTGAATTTGCTTGCTCTCTAACAACTTTATTGACCAAAAGTTCTTTCTGCTTATCAACAACTGATGCGGTGACTGCAGGTTGTGGTGGTCACAATGTCACAAAACTCAAAGATGTTGGCAAGCACAGATGCAGCAACGAGTCCGCTTATGTGAGACATATCCATCATAAGGAAGGCACCTATGCTACCTGCAATTTTTCTAAAGCGGGGATAATCAATGTCTCGGGGGTGAGCACTAACACCAACGATAATGAGCTTTGGTCGGAAGATACTAGCAGTTTTCTCCAGCAGACTTCAACAAACTCCTCATCATGAGCTTATTATTCTTGAATTGTTATTCTGCGCTTTTCCACATCCACAATGCAATAATATCAAATCCTTCAAAGTTCTCTCTATAGGTAACTGTGTAATATAAAACGAATTACGTGGTAATGTTGCATTCTTGGCTTGATGTAAGGCTGTTAGAATTTGAATTGTAGATTATTACACTTTGGCTTGGTTTGTCATTTATATTTGTGCATGACCATTTGATGTATGATCTGTTTTGGGCAGGAAGTTTCTAGGATGGAGGCTTGTACAAAGCAAACTGCATCCAAAGTCATAACCACATAGTTTGGCCTACAGAAAATTGGCCTAACCAGGATCATCAAGGCAATTGCAAACTGTTTGACAAGCCTTGGCCAGCAGCAGGATCAAGAACCGAGTAATCAAACTTCCCAATATGTCAAGGATGAGGTAAGTTCCTACTGTTTTTTTTTTATTTCTCGAGTTTCTACTGGTTTGGCGATTCTACATTTGTTCATCAATTTGTGACAGTATCCAATCCCTCGTTTTTGAAGTGCTCTAAAATTGAACTGCAGTTGTTCATTGTGCAGGCATTGAGAAGACCATGATTCCAAAGTTTGATCATGAATAATGTCCAACACCAATGTAAAGCTCGAGATGAGATCAACTCTTCTGCATGACGCTTCGAAAATGCCTCACAAGCCCACGACATGTGACCATCAGCCAGTACCCCTTGTTGTTTTTGGCGGTTGCAGTCTTGGATGTTATACTAGATGAATGATTATCATGAGAATCCATCGTTCTTCCCGTGATCTTAGAGTGAGAAGTTTGGTTAGAACCTTTGAATTGAGTGTGACCTTGTAAGAAAACAGGGTCATTGTTAGCAAATTTTGTAGCAGAAGCAGTATTGAAGACTGTTGAGAACTTGAAGTATTACATGAGTGTTTTTTTTTGTTTTTTTATCATCATCTTGGTGGGAGGAATTTCCTTCTCTCTTCTCTATAGTAATTGAATAATATCCAGACATTTTTCATTATTATTTTTTTTAAAATCTCCTGCACTATGAATCATCTTGAAGGGTACACATCACCTAAAGCGTTTTTCACCCTCATGGTTAAGTCCAATAGAAGCAGAATAAATGAAATGAACTAATGTCTCATCAAACTCTTCAAGTTCACTAGAATCCCGTAACTGCCAAGCCAACAAAGCTCCACATATTGCTTTTATGACTTGTAAATGACTCTCTTGCATTCCTAATCTTAACAAAACCTATAAATAGTCACAGCCATACTGCAATATAACTTTGTGAGCATGCAAATGCAGTACTAGGTGAGAACATATATTACATGTGCATCCAACAAACTCATTCGATTCAACTTCTATTACGACATAAAAAAAAAACTTCCGGCTGATTAATGTTGGGGGGAAAGGTGCACCCCACTTTGGACACTGTCTACAAAGTAGTTGCAAGAGAGGTTGTAGATTGCAACGCTTAGCAAGAATTTTGAGCTTCTTTACAATTTCTTCTTCTGCTGCATGCAAGTGTTCCCAATACACATATTCCAACACTACATTGAAATCAACTTTCCCCTGACTCAAAACTACATTATGGTACCTGGTATACCAACTCGTCCACAGGACAACACAAAACTTAAATCCAATCAAACCTTGGGCCATCATCTGAGCATGAAGCAAAATTTTATGACCATACGGGTGATTGACTGGGAAAAAATTTCAGGGTCAAAATCGGGGTATGACACCAGGCACCTGTCTGAAGTCCTCCTTAAGAGGCAATGTTTGTGATTGTTTATCTTTGTCCCCAATCAGGAAAAGTCCTTTTGATAAGGCAATTGGTAGATAAAAGAGATGTGTAGTCCATCTCCTACTATTCAGTGTGTCATCCCTTTGCTCACATTACATGTTGTAGCATTGTGGATCTTAACCCAAGATCTATAGAGTCATTAACTTGTGGAGAGAGTTCCAACTTTCTGAACTCCCACACATTCTGGTATTCAATGCTCTCCCTGACCAGGGATAAGAGCCATGAGGCACACCCCTCATATCCTTTCATCTGCTTCACCTTAACTCTCAATGTTAAGGTTAAGAGCACAATTTACCCCATTCCAGTTGACTTTTAAGTCTAACCCTTGCTTGAGCCTAATTGCTTGTATATAGTGAGTGCTAAATGACTTTGTTTGATTGATTGCTTGATTCATCTGTACATGTTTTCTTGTTTGCCTTTATGCATTTATCATCATTAATTGTTCATTATTGCATGATCGTCATTTCATATCTTTGTGATTTGTTTGAGTTTGCCCATTGAGGAATCAACTGTAAGTCCACTAATTGGCCATTGTTCCTATGATTTGGAAGGGATTGAGTGTAAGACCATTTCATTGGCCACTTATGTCCTCTTTGCTTAATGCTTGTGTTTGTTGTTGTATGTGAGGATTCAATTGTAAGACCATGTTGTTGGCATTTGTATTCCTATGATCATCTGTTGGAGATTAGAGTAAGCCCAGATAGATTGGCATCTGACATCCATGTTTTGTTTTGCTTTAGGAGATTGGAATAAGTCCATTTATTGGCATCTGATATCCTTGTTTTGTTTTAGGAGATTGGAATAAGTCCATTTATTGGCATCTGATATCCGTGTTTGTTTTGTGAGATTGGAATAAGTCCATTTATTGGCATCCGGTATCATTGTTTTATTTTAGGAGATTGGTGTAAATCCATTAATTGGTATCCGGTATCCACCTTTGTTTGTGAGATTGGTATAAGTCCATTGATGGCATCCGGTATCACCTTGCTTTTATTTGCTTATTTGCATTGTTGCTTATTCCAAAGGACACACTTGAATCATCTTCTATATGATTTCAAGAGGTGAACTTCTAGGAAGTTTTACACTCCTTCATCTACATCCTTCTTGTTTCAAAACCCCTTTTTCACTTGTTGACTTTTAAAACTTGTAATACATGTTGTGCAAACATTTTCATGTCTTTTCAAATTAGAAACCTGGACCCTAAGTCCTTGACTTTTCAAACTTCATTTTGATGACACTTCTTTGAATTGAATCTTAATCATACTTTGACCATCCTTTTGTGAATACTCATAATCAATTAACTTCACCCATTCAATTGTTTTGGTGGCTTTGTCCATTGTTGATATGTTTTCATACATTAGCCATAGGTTTCAATTCTCATAGTGGTTGATGTAAATCTCACCACATCCTTAGTGAGTTGATTGTAAGTCTTCCATACTTATTATAGGGTTAACCCCTCACTAGTATGTTGAAGCTATCCTCGCATGGTGGATTGTTGGTCTTGGTTGAGTTTTCTCCCGTTGAGAATGAAAAGCCTTAGTGCTCTTGTTTTAAAATGAACCCACTGATATTTTGGAAATCTTTTAGCCGAACTACGGCGTTTTGATCCTTACCTTTTATGGAAGGTACGTAGGCAACGGGTTCATCCGTTTAAACACAAAAACAATAAAAATTGTACATTCTTTTCTCATCTTCCCATTCATGTTTGCACATTAATATTTTCATAACTAATAACATTTTCTTACAACAAGTGTGAAAAGGGCTCCCTAGGAGTACCTAGGACCTTTTGGGTGCCTAACACCTTCCCATTGCGTAATTAACCCCTTACCCAGACTCTCTGATCTTTTCATTAGTTTTCTACGTGTAAAACTTCTTAGGCTTTTGTTCGCTTTTTAGCCAATCCTTTGGATTAATAAAAGTGCGGTGGCGACTCGATTCTTTGTATGCTTTGCTTTTGATTTAGTCAATAAATCATAAAGTGACGAATACACCGCTACACAAAGGATATAAGCTCAAACAGGGTTAACAATGGATAATATTAAAGGGATGGCTAAAAAGGCTCAGGGATATTACTCAAACAAAGTGCCTTAGTATGTGTATACATGTAATGATATTCCAAGAGAACTTACGCAAACTCGGAATGATAAAGATATACCTGAATATCGCTCATGATGACAAATGTGTTTGGATTTTATACGCTCACCATGTTAGGTAAATCTTGACATAATCCACAATACCTCTAGTACAATGAGGCTTCTTACTCAACTCAGGATGCACAAGGATCCTATGTTAGTCGAGCTTGAGACAGTTGTGTCCGATCCTTTTCTTCAGCACTATCAACTTTTTTGGAAGATCATTCAATAACAAGCAGCCGTAAGTGGAGTTATCCTTTCATCCATTACCACTAATGGTCATCACCTAACCAACAACACACCAAGAACCTGAAATACCTGCAGCAAATGACACCCAACAGTAACAGACAAACTAATATGAAACAATGCATAAAAAGGGAAATAACAAAAAGAACATAAAAACCAAAAGCATAATTAAACCTCCCATATGCTTGAACTAAACATTGGCCACAATGTTTTAGAACAAGATAGAGGAGGGTGACTCACAGTGCCCTACTGAGGAGGCTGGGGAGGAAAGTCCAACATCAATTATTGCATCATCATGTTCATCTCATCCAAAACTGCCCCTTGTCGAGCCTGATCGATTCCTTGTCTTGATTGCTTAGTTCTAAGGTCACCGGACTCATTTTGTACCCATTCCCACTTGTCGTGATTCATGGATGATGACCTGGCATCCTGTTGGATTGGATCTTGGGGAGGGGGTACAAACGACTCCTGATGTTGATCGTCTTCATTCATCGGTTCACATGCAACCACATTTTCAGCATCATAGTCTTCCTATTCATCAGGGTCAACACTCACATACAACCAATTAGTACAATCAACAATACTTACTCTATCAGGATTAGGTAGTTCAACGATAAACCTTTTATGGATCATCACAAAGTAGTAATCACGAGCAATAGAAATCATACCTTGTTGGATGAGAGCTGACATATCAATTTTTGTATTACCTGCCACATGGGTCTCCTCAAGCAAAACCGCATGATAACCAAAATGTTCAACAATCTGGGTAATCATGCCCCCAACAGAAATACCACCGGAGTCTGCCTGACCAACTCCCAACACATGGAACATCTGGAAAATTTCAATCTTTAAGCCTAAGTCATGAAGGGTTTGTTCACACATGTACCTGGTAGGGGTTAACTTCTGCTTTCTATGAATGGAGTACTGTTGTTCTTGCTCCGGATTATCGAAGACAATGTTGTGCAGGTTCAGATTTCGGCCACTCATCTTCCGTGACCTTGAGGTCTCAGCCATTTGTTTCTTGCCTTGAACAATTCTACTTGGGGGAATTTTCGTACCTGCAAAAAAATAAGAGAAATTCGAAAATAAAATTAGGAAAAACGGACACCATGGATGTGATGAGGGCGAAGAATGGTGAAGGTTATGTGAAGGGAGTTTTTTATTTGGGGTGGATATGGGGGGAAAGGTGGAAGCTTTTTGGGGAGGTTTTAATGGAAGCTTAGGTTTATGAGAGAGAGATGGTGAAGAAGATGAGGCTTGTGAGAGATGATGAGTGGAGAATGAGTGGAAGTCAGATTTTGGAATGTGTTAAGTGGGTGTAATGAGTGGTTATTGGGCTTTTAATAAGGGGTGAGGTCCACACGGGAATCCAAACAATTTTCACAATTTCAAATTCGTAGGCCTAACACAGGTCGTGTCAGCTGGCACTAGTGGCTGTGCCACGCTGCTGTAAGTCCAATTTTTGAATAACATGCTTTAGTGGATCTGACACGGGTCGTGTCAAGCACCACGGTCGACCATGTCAGGTTTCTGGCAATTCGAGTTTTTTCTTCAGTGGTCCTGACACGGGCCATGTCAGGTGGCTGGTTGGGCTTCAAAAAAATTTCTTCTCTCTTTTATTCAAATTTGGTACTTCCTCCCGGTACAACTTATGCATTAACGTGAGTGCCTCCGCCCTTGTATGCAAGGCACTGTGCATACCTGAACAAACCTAAAACACCAAACAAAAACAATGACACTAATTAGGAATAAAACGCGTGGGTTGCCTCCCACGAAGTGCTTCGTTTAACGTTGCATGGCTCGACGATTTACCACACTATTCGTGTAGATAAACATTCTTTACCAGGCCAATTCCTCGTCCTTGAGGATAAGACTTCTCCTTCTTTCTTTTTGCTTTTGGACTGGTACCAGGAATTTTTTTATTCGAAGTTGCTAATGGAGGTGGTGGTAGTTGAGAAGGCCTTCTTGCATCTTTTTCTGATGTTGGTATGTTACTTTGCCTTCTGACATTTGTCCTGATCATACCTACTTTGTAGTAATGTTCTTTTTCTACCTCTAGCTTCCTGTTTTCAATAACATCCAATATTATTTCATCATCATCAACTGTTAAAGTTAACGTGCCCTGGTCCATATAGAGATTGCATCGACTTATCCACATGAATGGTCGACCAAGAATAATAGGTGTCTCTTCATCTTCAGGTATGCCTATGATCACAAAATCAACAGGAAAACTCAATTCCTCTATTGTCAACAGTACGTCTTCTAATATCCCATATGCATTCTTCATTGGGTGATCCATAAACTTTAGATTTGTCCTTATATCACTGATATTTTCAATACCTAACCCGTGATAGATTGATAATGGCATCAGACTCACACTAGCTCCATAATTAATTAATGCCTTTTTGAAAGTTCTCTCTTTTATAGCGCATGATATTGTGACCGTTCCAGGATCCTTCTGTTTATTTGGACTTCTCTTACCTAGTGATATTGCATTACACTTTTCCTTTCAGGCTACCGATTCTTCTGTTGTTGGTCTTTTTTCGGCGATGACCTCTTCCATGAATTTTGTGTACATGGGCAATCGCTCGAGTGCTTCAAACAAAGGTATGTGACTCTCTATCTTTTTGAACATTGTCATGAATTTTCCAAAGTTTGTCTCTCTAGGTTCCCTTTTTGTTGCTCTCAGAGGATATGGTAACTTAATCACATGTTTAGTCTCCTTTTTCTCTTCAGTTGGCTTTCCGGGTGGTATAACTTTTTCATCTTTAGTGACCTTCTCACTTCTCGTCGTGAGAATATTAACATTCTCATTATTTCTTGGATTTTGAACTGTTTCAGTTGGTAAGGAACTTGGTGTTCGAGAACTTGCTATTTATTGTGATATCTGACTCATTTGAACTTCAAGATTTTTTATAGAGGTGGTGGTGTTTTTCTGATTGTTTCTAGTCTCTTCTTTGAATTGTGTATTGTGAGCAGACATTTTTTTAATGGCAATCTCCCAGTATGCTTTCTTTGGAGCTTGCTATTGTTGATGTTGTTGATATTGAGTCTGATATTGACCTTGACCCTGTTGTGGAACATTCCCTCTCTGATATTTTTAGGAGAAGTTTGGATGATTCTTCCAACCTGGATAGTAAGTGTTGGAGTAGGGATTATTCTGCTTCAAAAATTTTATCTCTTCAATTTGTTGAGGGGTTGCAAAGCAATACACTGTATAGTGAGGTCCATTACAAATTTCACAAGGGATGGTATGAGCAGGTTGAACTTGAGCTACATGTTGAGTACCTATATTCATAGCTTTCAACTTCTTTTCCACTTCAGCAACTACTGTATCTTCCAACCAGATTTTATTAGTTTCCAGCTTCAGATCAATAACTCCCTCAGGTTTTCTCGTACACCTATCATACAATTCCAGATGCTCATTTGCAGCTATCGCTTCAATGATTTTTTTAATATCGGTGGCTGTTAAGAAATTTCTTGAGCCACCAGTTGCTGTATCAATCAACTATTTTATCTTGATTTTGAGACCATTGGCAAACACCTTCATTTGTTCAGTCTGATCCATATTATGAGTTGGGCAAGCTACCAAGACCATTTTGAATCTTCTGTAGGCACCTCCCAAAGGCCCACCCTCCTTCTGTTTGAAGTTCAAGATTTCATACCTTTTTCTCAAAAATACCGATGCTAGAAAATACTCATTTAAGAAAGCTTTTTCCATCTCTTCCCATGATGTAATACTGCCAGCTGGGAGATAATAGAACCATTCTTCCGCCTCTTCAACTAAAGTGAATAGGAACATTCTTAACTTCTTTGCTTCATCAGTATGACCGCCAATTTTCAAAGTCGTACTCATGGTCAGAAATCTCTGCAAGTGCTTGTTTGCATCTTCATTCACCTTTCCGGTGAAAGGTTTTCTTTCAAGTTGATTGATTGTGCTTGGATGCAGTTGGAAATTAGACATATTCACCGGTTGGCTGACAATTGTTAATCTACCACCCGGTGCACTTGCACCTCCATTGTCACCAATGAGCCTTTCTGGAGGTGGAGGGTCATCATCCATTATTTTTGTTTCTGAGTCTGAATCTGAGTGCACTGAGGGAACTTCCTCTTCGGCCTCTCTTTCTGCCTCTTTTTCCGGCTCTGAATCTGGCTTTGAATGAACAATTGGTTGTTCTTTGTCTGAATCCAGCTTTGCTAATCTAGCTTGTCTGAGTCTTAAGTACTTTCGATTTCTACATTAAAAATAAATTCAATTGAGGTCTTACCTCGCATAAAATATCAGAGGCAGATTAGTTGATAAAAGTTGAAATAAATTAAATGACAGGAAAAAAAATTAGTTATAGAGCAACAAAATTTCAATTGAACTAAATTCAAACTCTATATTTTGGCAATCCCTAGCAACGACATCAAAAATTTGATCGGAAAAATAACAAGTTTACTATTTCGCCTTTTATAGTAATAAAGGGGAACTTCCTTGAATGTCGATCTCAAGGATTATGTGTATATATCGAGTTCAAATAATTGTTCAATTAAACAAAAACTAGTGTTGGAGTTTTAGATTCAAACTTATAAAAATAAGGGCAAATAAAAGAAATAATACTGTAAAACAAGGGTTTCAGGGAAAAAGGAACATGTCATGAAAGGTGTATAATTTGTCCCTGTAACAACTCTAAGTCGCTATTGCATCAACAAATATCAATTAATTACTATCAGTTCTCAAGGGTATTTTCTCCCAAGGCATTTGTGAGAAAACCTTTAATCATTCAACCCTAATCTCTATGTCCATAGAAAGTTACCGGTGAAATTAAGCATTATTATATCAAGAATCATCTGGTTCATATAGGGTACCCCTAGTCCTAGGTGATATCTACTGCAGAGTAATCTCATGAAAACCTCACCAATGGCGATCAAGACTAATCGATAATCATACATCAATCTCAATTATTCAGAAAGAGAAAGCTTTACACACAAAAGATTACCGTAATTATAAAAACAATATTGTCATTGCAATCATAAACTCAAAGTCATTACAAATATAAATTAGGGACACCCCCTAGCATTGGGGGGGGGAGTTAGCTACTTATATTGTTCAAAACAGATTAAAGATAAAAATTAGACAATACAAGTAATTGGATGACTTGGATCTTCGATTGCTTCTGCTCATGAAAATCTTCCGCTCTCCGAATTCCTTGATCTCTCCAATTCTTGATCATGTGATAATTCTCTGTGCTCTATTCACTCCTGGCCAAAAGTCCCCCCTTTCTCGTAGAAACTCTTCTAAAATAGTGAAAATCCCTTAGCATTGGTTGGAAATCCCCAGAACTCCCTTGCTGCTCAAGTCTTGATAAAAGCCCAAAAACTGAAATAATTAGCGCCTGAGCTGACATGGCCCGTGTCATCTGACACGGGTGGCCGTGTCACGCCAATGCTTTGACCATCATCTTCTTCTTCCATCTCAGGTGGGCAGACATGGGCGGTCGTGTCACGCCCCTGTCTTTCTTCTCTTGCAGCTAAGCCCTCATCCTGACACAGCATGTATCAGGTGACACGAGTGGTTGTGCCAGACTTCCTGTAACTTTGTAATTTCTTTCCTCAAACGCCAGAATTCTCGACTTTCTTGCACTGAGTCATTTTGGTCTTCTACTTGGACCTGAAGAGGATCAAAACAGATAACCAAAGTATAAAATCCAGAAAACACGAAATAAAACTAAAAATTAATAAAATGCTTAATTAACTTACAGAAATAAAAAACTGACTTGAAAGGTAATATAATACGAACAAAGTATTCCATAATCCTTGGCTTCTTGTTAAATAAGTGATGAAAATACAGTAAAAACGGTGACCGATCATTAACCGATCAGGCACCATAGAATTCAAACAAATTGGGAGTGCTTTCAGGCGGTCACAAACACCTGGCGGAATATTAGTATATAATGAATTGAAGTTCCAATTCTCATCCAAGTGAACATCATTCACTCGTGTTTCCATATCATGGATATCCACATAGAGAACTTGCTCTGCTAATTTCCATATCGTATACCAATTGGAAAATCAGGAAGAGGAGTTTTCATCCTTTAATTTAAATTCAAAGCCATCTTTAAGAGCCGGGAGAGATTTAATAATCACATTCCATGTAACTAGTTCAGGTTTCTTTTTCATATTAAGGAACGTTTCTTCACTAATGTACTTAGATCCAAAACTTTAACCCATAAGAAACTATAATCTCGCTGAAGACCCTAAACTAACTCATCTAACATAAAAGTATTGGTATCTCTTGCTTTCTGGATCCCAAGACCACCTAGTTTATTGGGCTTAGTGATTTTTTCCAACCAACAAGATGCACAACAAAGTTTAAATTACCTTTTCACACATAACTCTTAGCCACCCTATCAATAAAATCACAAGTTGGCTGAGGGAGCCAAGCCACTTGAATATAATAATTTGGGATAGAGTTCGATCTTGACAGACCTAATCAAAGTCAAACATCAGCCTTGTATAACAATTTATGTTGCCAAAATGTTAACCTCTGATTGATTGTCTCCTCTAGAAACTCAAAGTCCTTGCATTGGTGACGACCATGCGACATAGGGAAACCCAATTATTTATCTAGGGTAAGATTTCGCTTGATACATGTGATGGAGACAATTAAATCCATTTTATTCCTCTTAGTGGTAGTTGAGAAAAACGCCTTTGACTTAGTAACATTCGCTTTAAGGCAAGACAACATGAAAAAATGATTCAAGATATCATAAATGATCCCTACCTGGGAGTTAGAAATCTTCATCGAAAAAGAAGAACATCGTCTGGAAAAAGTAAATGTGATAGAATGGGACAATTACGAGATAACCTAACAGGTTTCTAATAGCCTTCATTAACTTCCTCAGTGATTATCTGTGACAAGAATTCCATGTATATAACAAAGAGATAGGGTGAAAGGGGGTCACCTTGCCATAATTCTCTAGTCATAACAAAATTAGGTTGTCGTATGCCATTCTAAAGAATAGACATAAAGGAGCTAGTTACATAGTGCAGGATCAACTTTATAGTAATGGGAGGAAAATCATTTTGTTTTAAACAAAATTCCAAGGAATCCTAATTAACATGATCATATGCCTTTTCAAGATCTATTTTGAACATCATGTCAGTTTTTTTCTTTTTAGATTTACGCATGGAGCGAAGTTCTCTTTTGCATACAATAATTATTACATTTTTAATTCTCATGAAAATTTTAAAACAACATATAATAAAAAAAATGGAGAGAGTATTACGGAGAGAGTATTACACTATAGAGATATCATTTAGAAGATGTTAATATGAAAGTTATAATTAGGCATGGAATGGGTCGCCCAACTGGTATGTGTTAATTGAGTTAAACAAGTGTAAATTGATAGTCTAGAATTTTAGAGTGGGATAATTTTACTAGGCTATAATGGTTGTATTCTATAAGAAAGCAACAAATAACCATATACATTTGCGTAAGGTGTGCCCATGCACAAGGGGAGTAGCCACCCGAAATATGCCTATATGTCGCTAAACTGGGTTAACCCTCCTGAGATGAACCGTACGATAGGGTCAGGATCAAAACCCATGATTGTACCACCTATCACATGTGGCTACGAGGTAGCTGGGGAATAACAGTCCAGAGGATCAGTCAAGGATGAATAGTTATTTCCTTCACCGTGGAATGAAACTTTGTTGTGAATGCATGCTTCTCAAATGTTTTTGATAATGACAAGATTCTACAAAGCAAGAATAGATTGACAAAAAGAAATGGCTCAAATACTTCTAAAGTAAATACAAGTTTCATATTATGTCAAGTCTTGAAGAAATACTTATGGATTTATCATGAATGATAAGGTATATGGTATTCAACCTTTCTAATGAGTATACAAGTGTTCAAGTCCTCATACATTCATATCATGTTTATTTAAAATGTTTGGATGCATCTTGCCAAAGTTTTTCTCTTTGAAAAATAACTATTTTTGCATTCTACATGGCTGTTAACCGGTTAATAACATTGTGCTAATCGATTAACAGGCAAAAAAATTCAAATCTTTTGCACGTTACAAGGGTGTAATTGATTAACAATTTTTGGTTAACCGATTACTATTATACCAGTGCCTTAAAAAACTACATTTTTTCATTCCTTTGCTTTTCAAAAATAGTTCTTGAAGCATGGCATCCTTTCATGGTTTGTACTCATTTGTAGAGGTGTATTAGGGCTATATAAACACCATTTCTTCAGATTTTAATCTCACCTCCTTTTGCAAATTTTCAAACATTCAAATATTCTCTTCATCTTTCAAAAATTCTCTAAGTGTTCAAAACCAGAATTTTAAGAGTGGAACTTTTTGCACTTAACCTTCATAGAAAAGAATTCTAAGTTTCATTTCATTCATAGTGAACACTTGTATATCATTAAGATATTTGTTTGTTATAAGGAGAAGATCAATCCATAGATTGATACTTATACAATTCCATTTCACATACTTATAAAAAATTTAGATTACTTTGTGTATCCTTGTTGTCTAGGATTGTCGGAAACAAGAGGTTCATTAAAGGGAGGATTGTTCTCTTTTTGAACTTAGTGAAAACTCCAAGAGGATTATTCTTGGTGTGATTGTTAGTGTATGTATAAGAAGAATAGGAAGAGTCTTGTATAAGTCCTAACAATAGTAAAATCTCTTTCATGTTGAAAGGGGACTGGAGTACTCTCGGACTGTAAGGGGAACCAGGATAACTCTCGGTGTTCTTTATCTTTCTGCATTTACCGTTTTCATCACATAGTAATTACTTAGGAAAGATTCTTAAAACATGTCAAAAACCGGAGAAAAAAAATTCATAGTACCTAATTCAACCCCCTCTTAGGTGCACACTCAACTTACAATTAGCATCAGAGCAGGTTATAGGTAACTTGTTCCTTCAAGATCCAGTATGGCTTTTGCTAGCACAAACCCGGTTTTCGAAGTTGGTGGTATTAGCAACAAACCCCCCTATTTTCTGGAGCATATTTTGACTTCTGGAAAATCTGCATGAAGGCACATTTAGAAGCACAAGGAGATGGTATATGGGAAGCCGTTAAAAATGGTTTGCATAATCCAACTAGTGTGGTTAATGGTGTTGGTACTCCTAAGGTTAAAAGTTCTTATGATGAAGATGATAAGAAAAGAATACTTAATAAAAAGAAAGTTATCAATCTTCTTCAAAGTACATTAAGTATGGACGAGTTTTTCCGTATCTCTTAATGTAAATCGGCAAAAGAAATATGGGACACTTTGGTGGAGACTCATGAAGGAACCACTGAAGTTAAAAGATCCAGATTAAACACATTGAGTCAAGAATATGAAATATTCAAAATGCATCCCGGAGAATCCATTGATGCAATGCAGAAAAGATTTGTTCACTTGACGAATCATTTAATTTCACTCGGAAATACCTTTATAAATGATGATCTCAACCTTAAAGTGCTAAGACTGACTAGAGAATGGCAACCAAAAGTGACAACTATATCAGAGAAGAAAAGTCTTTCTACCATGACTTATGTATCATTATTCGGAAATTTCCAAGAACATGAACTTGAACTTGGAAGACTTGAAAAGCATGAAAGTCAAGAGAAGAAATCCAAAGGCATTGCTTTGAAAGTAGATTCAAAAGAAGATAAAGATGATGGCGTACCAGAGGAAGATGAAAGTTTCATGCTCCTTATTAAAAGGCTTGGTAAGTTTTTTTGGTAAAAATGACAAATCCTTTTATGGAAAAAGAAATAAACATTTCAAGAAAAGGGAGGCTTCCACATCTACACAAGATGTCACATGCTATGAATGTGGAAAACAAGATCATATAAAGTCGGATTGTCCGAAACTCTCCAAGAAAGGTGGATTTAAAGGCAAGAAGGAATTCAAGAATAAAAAGGCATATGTTGCATGGAAAGATAATGAGATAAGTTCTTCATTCGGATCGGAAAGCGACGAATGTGCAAATTTAGCATTGATGGCTTCACACCATTCTGACGATGAAGAAGATGAGGTTAGTAACAATTTTTCTCTTTATGATAGTGATGCACAAGGTGCCATAAATGAACTTCTTAAATAATACAAAATTATGTATAAACCAATATTATTACAAAAGAAACTAATTTTATCTCTAGAAGAAAAAGTAGTGACAATTGAAAAAGATGTCGAAGATGAAAAACAAAAGATGATTAGTGAAAAAACATAATTTTATATGTCAAAATTGTGAATCACTTTCTTTCCAAATTGTCCAATTAAAAAGAGTTCTTGAAAGGTACGAGAAAGTAAAACTTGGGTTGGAAGGTGTCCTTAGTCAACTAAGATATTCCAATGAGAAAAGTGGACTTGGTTATTCAAAGTTTTCCAAACCAATTTCTAGTAAAACTATATTTATTAAAGCTAATTACCAACCATCCAAAGAGAAAGTGAACAAACCAAACGTTGTTCATCACTATCCTAAAAGAAAAAGATTTTTTTAAAAGAAATCTTATGTTCCTAGATATAGAAGCAATTTTGAACCTACTTGTTTTTATTATGGAATAGTTGGTCATACACCTAATGCTTTCTATGTTACAAACTTTAGTATAGAAAGTGGGCATTATGTGTGGGTAAATAAAGGTACTAATTATGAAGGACCCAAAGCAATTTAGGTACCTAACAAAACTTGATTTATTTTGTAGGTATGCTTGAAAACCACATCAAATCTTTGGTATCTCGATAGTCGTTGTTCCAAGCATATGTCGGGAGACGTTAACAAATTTTCAAATCTAGTGCTTAAGGCCAAGGGTTATGTTACATATGGAGATAAAAACAAATGAAGAATTCTTGGCATAGTAAAAGTTGGAGCACCACCTTTCACATCCATTGAAGATGTTCTTTATGTTGAAGGACTAAAGCACAATCTTCTAAGTATTAGCCAACTTTGTGACAAAAGCTTCAAGATCAAGTTCACCAAGGATGAATGATTGATTGAAGATGAAGTCAAACATGAGATAAAACTAAAAGGTAAAATATTTAATAATATATTTATGATTTCCCTTGATGATTTGTCTTTGAAGGTAAAATGTCTCATGGCAAACAATAATGATTCATGGCTTTGGCATAAAAGATTCACTCATATTCATATGAAACATTTGAATAAGCCAATAAAGCATGATCTTGTTATTGGATTGCCTAAGATAAAGTTTTTCAAATACAAATTAGGTGATGCATGTCAAAAGGGAAAACAAACCAAATTAACTTTCATATCAAAGAATATGGTGTCCACTACAATGCCACTACAATTATTGCATATGGACTTATTTGGTCCATAAAGAACAAGAAGCTTTAGAGGTAATGTGTATGCTTTAGTTATTGTTGATGATTTTTATAGATACACTTGGACATTCTTTTTAGTGCAGAAAAGTGATGCATTCAAGGCGTTCAAGAAATATGCGAAGCAAATCCAAAATGAGAAATCACTAACTATTGCCTCCATAAGAAGCGACCATGGTGGAGAATTCCAAAATGCTCCTTCGAAGAGTTTTACGAAGAACAAGGAATATTTCATAATTTCTCGACACCAAGGACTCCTCAACAAAATGGAGTGGTGGAGAAAAAGAATAGGTCACTTGTGGAACTTGCAAGAACAATGCTTAGCGACTCAAATCTTCCAAAATATTTTTGGGCGGATGCGGTGAGCACGACATGTTATGTAAGTAATAGAATTATTTTTAGACCTATATTGAAAAAGACCCCCTATGAACTCTTCAAAGGAAGGAAACCAAACATCTCTTACTTTCACATTTTGGATGTAAGTGTTTTGTCTTAAACAATGACAAAGACAAGCTCGGTAAGTTTGATGAGAAATCTGATGAAGTTATTTTTATTGGATATTCTCTTTATAGTAAAGCTTTTAGAGTTTATAACAAAAGAACTTTAATAATTGAAGAATCCATGCATGTTTCATTTGATGAATCTAACACCTCAAAAGAGGATAAAGTTATTTGTGATGATGATGAGATTATAGGAAATCCTACGAAAGATTCTACCAAAGTCAATGATGGTGATCAAATAAAAGACAAATAGGAATTCACTCAACAAAAGTCAAATAAAGAAGATCTTTCTCAAGAATGGAGAACGCATAGAGATCATCCTATTGACAAAATTATTGGAGACATAAATCAAGGAGTATCTACTCGTTTGAATCTTAAAGATGCTTGTCTTAACATGTCTTTTGTTTCTCAAGTTAAACCTTCTAAAGTCATAGATGTCTTAGATGATGATCAATGGATTCTAGCCATGCAAGAGGAACTTAATTAATTTGAAAGAAATCAAGTATGGGATTTAGTTCCTAGACCAAAAGGTAAGCATGTTATTGGTACTAAATGGATTTTTAAAAATAAGCTAGATGAAAATGGCATCATTGTAAGGAACAAGGCAAGATTAGTAGCCCAAGACTATAATCAAGAGGAAGGTATAGATTTTGAGGAAACATTTTCTCCTGTTTCTAGACTAGAGGCAATTAGATTATTGTTGGCATATGCTTGTTCTTTGAATTTTCAGTTGTACCAGATGGACGTTAAAAGTGTATTCCTAAATGGATACATACTTGAAGAAGTTTATGTAAGTCAACCTCCAGGATTTGAAGACTTCAAACATCCTAATCATGTGTACAAACTCAAAAAGGCCTTGTACAGATTGAATCAATCACTAAGGGCTTTGTATGATAGGTTAAGTAATTTTCTTTGCGAACATGGTTTCGAAAAAGGTAAAGTGGATACTACTTTGTTTATCAAAATAATTAACCATCATACTATCTTAGTGCAAATTTATGTAGATGACATCATATTCGGATCCAGAAATGAATCCTTATGTGAAGAATTCTCAACAATCATGCAAGGAGAATTTAAAATGTCCATGATGGGTAAGTTAAGCTACTTCCTTGGGTTGTAAATCAAACAAACAAATAATGGGATATTCATCAATCAATCTAAATATTGCAAAGAACTTCTCAAAAGATTTGACATGGATACTTGCAAAGATATAGCCACTCCAATGGGATCGGGGACATATCTTGATCATGACGAATCTGGAACTCCAATTGATATCACTAAGTATCGAGGTATAATCGGTTCCTTGTTGTATCTAACGACTAGTCGACTCGATATTATGTTTAGTGTCTATTTATGTGCTAGTTTTCAAGCTTGTCTGAAGGAATCTCATCTCACTACTGTGAAGAGAATAATGAAGTATCTCAAAGGAAAATCTAATGCCGACTTATAGTACCCCAAAGGTAGTATATACAATCTTGTTGGTTTTTCTGATGCAGATTATGCAGGATGTAAGATGAACATGAAAAGTACGAGTGGAATATGTCATATTTTTTGAAGTGCTCTAGTTTCTTGGTCATGTAAAAAGCAAGCAAGTGCGGCTTTCAGCACTGCAGAAGCAGAATATATCACCGTCAGTAGTTGCTGTGCACAAATACTTTGGTTGAAACAATAACTTCTTGACTATGGTGTAAATCTAGGTAACATCTTTCTCAATTGTGACAACACAAGTGCAATCAATATTTCAAAGAATCCAATCATGCACTTGAGAACCAAACACATCGAAATTAGACATCACTTCTTAAGGGGTCATGTTCTAAAAGGTGACATTGATATTTCTTTCATCGATACTCAAAATCAACTCGTGGATATCTTCACAAGGCCGCTTTCTCGAGACGCTTTTTAAAAAATTAGAAGAGAGCTTGGCATTTTAAATGAAGGTGACATATAATTATTCAATATTTATTCATTATACTCTATAATGAATCAAAGGTACACAAAATTTTAACTTTCAAAAATTTATTTAATTTTCAAGAATGTGAGTTTTTCATTATATTTACAAATTTTCATTTGACATGATGCTAAAATAATTTTTATGACATGTATGGTTAATCCAAAGTTGCATTATTATATGTTATAACATGTCAAAGTGATAAATTATGGAAATTTCATGCATGCTGCCAGTTATGAAGTCACTCTTTTTTTATTCATTAATCGATTAACCAAAAGTGACTAACTGATTAACACCCTTTTTCATGCGTGTTTTCTGTGTGGTTAATCTAAAGTTGCATTATTATATGTTATAACATGTCAAAGTGATAAATTATGGAAATTTCATGCATGCTGCCAATTATGAAGTCACTATTTTTTTATGTGTTAATCGATTAACCAAAAGTGGCTAACCGATTAACACCCCCTTTCATGCGTGTTTTCTGCATATTTTGATGATGTAATCTATTAACCATATACAGTTAACCGATTACACTTGGGACGAATTGCCACATGTGTTAATTTATTTGTGCATAAATGTATTTTATTCATGTTTTGTCTTATTCATTTACGTGCTTTTTTAGAAAAGTGAATAGATGTCTTGTATTGCATATTATTGCTATTATCTTTCAATCTTTTAAGTTTCTAAGTACTTTTGTTCTAAGGTTTATGTTATATTATGTTCTAAGTACTTTATGTTTTGAACAGTTGTGTGTTATGTTTCCGTACAACAATTATATTATACTATATGTTTTTATGTTATGTGTTGTGTCTATAATTTATGGTTCATATGATTTATGTTTTACATGTGCTCAACATAATTTTTTTGCTAAATTCATACAGATTATAGAGTTTCAATTTTTAAGTCTTTTTCCTTCCTTTTTGGTAATGACAAAGGGGGATAAGTATTGTTATTATGTTGTATGCTTTTTCTCTAACAAAGTGCAGCTAGCAAAAACTCTTTCGAGCATTGATCAAGGGGGAGAATTTTGTGCTAGAGAAATAGGATTAAAGCAAACTTTCAAGATATGGTTGTCATCATCAAAAATGGGGAGAATGTGAAGGCATGCTTCTCAAGTGTTTTTGATGACGACAAGATTCTACAAAGCAAGAATGAATTGACAAAGAGAAATGGCTCAAAGACTTCTAAAGCAAATACAAGTTTCATATTATGTCAAGTCTTGAAGAAATACTTATGGGTTGATCATGAATCATAAGGTATATAGCATTCAACCTTTCTAATGATTATACAAGTGTTTAAGTCCTCATACATTCATATCATGTTTGTTTAAAATGTTTGGATGCATCTTGCCAAAGTTTTTCTCTTTGAAAAATAACTATTTTTGCATTCTGCAGGGCTGCTAATCGATTAATAACATTGTGCTAATTGATTAACAAGCAAAAAATTTCAAATCTTTTTCACGTTACAAGGGTGTAATCAATTAACCACTTTTAGTTAACCGATTACCATTGTACCAGTGCCTGAAAAAACTGCATTTTTTCATTCCTTTGGTTTTCAAAAATAGTTCTTGAAGCATGACATCCTTTCATAGTTCGTACTCATTTGTAGAGGTGCATTAGAGTTATATAAACACCATTTCTTCAGATTTTAATCTCATCTCCTTTTGCAAATTTAAACATTCAAATATTCTCTTCATCTTCCAAATATTCTCTAAGTGTTCAAAACCAAAATTTTAAGAGTGAAACTTTCTACACTTAACCTTCATAAAAACCATTCTAAGTTTCATTTCATTCATAGTGAACACTTGTATATCATTAAGAGATTTATTTGTTATAAGGAGAAGATCAATCCATAGATTGATACTTATACAATTCCATTTCACATGCTTATAAAAAATTCAGATTACTTTCTGTATCCTTATTGTCCAGGATAATTAGAAACAAGAGGTTCATTAAAGGGAGGATTGTTCTCTTTTTGAACTTAGTGAAAACTCCAAGAGGATTGTTCTTGGTGTGATTGTTAGTGTCTGTATAGGAAGACTAGGAAGAGTCTTGTATAAGTCCTAACAATAGTAAAATCTCTTTCATGTTGAAAGGGGACTGGAGTACTCTCGGACTCTGAGGGGAACCGAGATATCTCTCAGTGTTCTTTATCTTTCTGCATTTACCGTTTTCATCACATAGTAATCACTTAGGAAAGATTCTTAAAACAAGTCAAAAACCAGAGAAAAAAATTCATAGTACCTAATTCACCCCCCTCTTAGGTACACACTTAACTTACAATTGGCATCAAAGCAGGTTATAGGTAACTTGTTCTTTCAAGATCCATTATGGCTTCCGCTAGCACAAACCCAGTTTTCGAAGTTGGCGGTAGTAGCAACAAACCCCCTCTATTTTCTAGAGAATATTTTGACTTTTGGAAAATCTGCAAGAAGGCACATTTAGAAGCACAAGGAGATGGTATATGGGAAGCCGTTGAAAATGGTCTGCATAATCCAACTAGTGTGGTTAATGGTGTTGGCACTCCTAAGGTTAAAAGTTATTATGATGAAGATGATAAGAAAAGAATACTTAATAAAAAGAAAGCTATCAATCTTCTTCAAAGTGCATTAAGTATGGACGAGTTTCATCATTTACCGTTTTCATCACATAGTAATCACTTAGGAAAGATTCTTAAAATAAGTCAAAAACCGGAAAAAAAATTCATAGTACCTAATTCCACCCCCCCTCTTAGGTGCACATTCAACTTGAGACTTTATTCCCTATATTCCATGTTTTGGGGGTTAGGGAAATCACTCTTAACTCTTCAACCCAAGCCCCAAGATCTTCTATATATACCCCAATTTAAGAATAGGAGAGGGAAACAAGAAATTCTCCCAGAAAGACACATATGAGTGTTGAACTAGTGACTCCAAGTACAAGAGGGAGTGAATTGTGTTATTCAAAAACCGTGATTAATTTTAATTTAATTACTAAACATAGCAACTTGTGCTAGTATACTTAAAACAGAGATAGCAGTGGAAAATGGAAAGACGAAAATGCAAGGAAAATAAATTACTGAAAGGAATCGACTAGACCTAATGGATAACTTATTTGAGCATGTAACCAACTAGCTATATGAAAAAACATTTTCTGGTGATTTTATAAATAAAAATAAGGGATCCTTAAAAACATTTTATGAGTTGTGAGAGTTTCCTTAGTAACTTATGAGTGACTCTAACATTTTTACAATGCTCTAGTCACTTAGACACTGCTCTAAGCGCACGACCGACCAAGTGAGTTTTTACACTTCCTCTCTTTCATAACTTTGAAGCTTCAAGATTCTTACTACATTATCTTTGAATTTAGAACAACACTAGAATCCTAAGTCTTCCCTTTAATGAGGCTTGAGATAACTTCAGGATGAGCACAATCATCAGAGACATTTGGAAAAAGGCATCACCATAGATCAACGTGATAAAGCGCATGATCAACCACCATCATTCCACCAAACATTTGAGTCATCATCAAAACTATTATGATCACTCAAAAGATCAAGACATCATCAACTATAGTACCTGCAAGCATATAAATCCATATTCTACCTCTTTTGATAATGGCAACACATCTCTCAGGGAGGTGGACAAACCAAATAAACAAACGTGATATATTGGAATGGTTAAACTCACTTGCCAAATATTGAGAGTATACTCTACCCCCCTAAGAGTATACTTCTCCCCCTTTAGAATTATCAAAAAGACATAAAATTAAACGCAACCAAGCACGTCGATTATGTATACCATATAAGAGTAATTATTTTGAATTTTGTGTACCAATTTTCCATAAAAATTAGGTGTTTGAAATCATAATAGTGGTAGAGATGTTTTCATATGTTTGGCATGAATGTGTTGAATAAAGTGTTAAAATTCGTGATTAATTGATTAATTTGAGTAATAATCGATTGACATGTGAGGTTGTGATGATAACATACTGTTTCATTGCTGTTTATGGTCGATTGGAGGGTCTGAGGCGAAAAATCGGAGTCCTGAATTCAACTCCATAGTAGAAACGAAGGATGCTTTTGTTAACAGGATGATAAGTGTCACCTTCATGATGATTTGTTCGTCATGCGCTTTAAGATGATGACGGGCTCAACTATCTCACAAGGAGATCGTCATGGTTTCCAAGCAAATGCAGCACCTTGCCAGTCGTCACAGGGGTGACAGTTGAGGAAAAAGGGGGATGACGAGCATCACCCTGATGACGGGTTACCCGTCATCATGTCAGTGGATGCATTTTGGGCTACATAGCTGGGTTTTTGATGTTATTTTATCGTGCGGTCGATGTTTGGCTATTGTTTGGTGTATTTTGATGAATATTGGTCAATTGATTGAATTGTTTTATTAAGCTAATTTTGTTGTATTGTGTTGATGATGAGATAATTATGTGATGATCATATAATTGAGATTATGGTGAGTAGTCCAATTGTGGGGATTACTTTGATGTTATTATTTATAGTTAGATGTAGAACTATAAATCCGTTGTTGAGTTGCTATGGTTATGCATTATATTGTACATACATCATATATTGTCATTGTTATGAAAGAAACGTGTCAAGGGTTCAGATGTTAGGACCATTGACTTGTCCCAAGCTCATACGTTGGGGCTTAGAGCTGAGATGTTGGGGCTCAGGGTTCAGATGTTGGGACCCGATTTGTATGAAGAAACCTTTTGTCGAGTTTATACCACGTGCATGAGTTGAATTATTGTTGTATTGCATTACATAAAGGTTGTGCATATGAGTTATTTTTTATGTTTATGGATAACAATTGTAATAATGTATGTAATTGGAATATATGAAAGATGGTTGGTTGCTTTTAGGCTACCCTTGAATTCTGTTACACCATTATATATTTTGAGCGTATTCTCACCCCTTTATTTTGTTGTGGTGTTTTGTGCTCCTTTTGGGGGTATAGAAAAATAGGTAGATGAGTAGCTGCTTTAAAGCTGAAGGATGATGTTGAGGCTATTCTTCTTTTCCACTTTTATGTTATTAGATTATCATTGCTTTGATATGTAAGATAAGTCAGACGAACGTTATGTCTTATTTTATTTTATTTTATGTTGTTGAGAGAGTAATTGTTATAACTCCTGTTTTGATTTGCTTTAATGTTGAAGACATATTACCATGATTGAGTTTATTATTAAATATAATTTATGTTTGAATTTATTTGATTAAGCAATTGTTTTTAATGATTAATTATGTTGCGATGAGCCTAAGTAAAGGTGAGCATGTGATGATATGTGTTTTAAATTAAATTATATATATTAATAAGTATTGTAGAGCAGATGTTTTATGGAGATTGCATTACATAGTGGTATCAGAGCAGGTTGGTCCATCCGATCAGGTTTTTATAATGTTGATTGTTCCCTAGTATGCAACATGTGTGCGAACACTGTTTATGCATTATTACTTCTAATGTATGTTTGTTGGAGTGCTTAGATACAGATGAAAGAAATAGTCGCGTAATTACTTATGCTTTGGAGGCAATGGCTCGGGCGCTCCAGGGTCACCAAAATCACGTCAGTGATGAATTCTGTGGATTGAGGAATTTTTAGCAAAAGAATTTGCTAACCTTCAATGACATATATGATCCAGAGGGGGCTTAGGCATGGCTCAGGGAGATTAAGAAGATTTTTTGAGTAATAGCTTGCACTGAGGAAGAAAAAGTGTTGTTTGGTGCTCATATGTTGTCGAAGGAAGCTGAAGACTGATGTGATAATGTGTGTCAGAGACTGGAGGTTATGGGTGCTGAGATTACTTGGGCTATTTTTAGAACTAACTTTCTAGAGAAATACTTTCTAGAGGATGTGCATAATAAGAAGGAGATCAAATTCCTTGAGCTGGAGCAAGGGAATTTGACAGTTGCTGAGTACGCTACTAAATTTGAAGAGCTGGTGAAATTTTGTCCATATTATAATAGTGTGGTTGGTGAATGGCCAAAGTGTATCAAGTATGAGAGCGGGTAACGTCCCGAGATCAAGCAAGGTATTGGGTATCAAGAGATTTGTTGGTTTTCTCTGATGGTAAATAAGTGCATAATATATGATGAGGATAACAAATCTTGATATGCTCACTATAAGAGTCTTAGTGAGAAGAAAAGAAGAATTAGAATTGTGGGAAACCATATAGTGCTCAAACTGACAGATATTTCAAAAAGCTGATCAGAAGGCTATGGGTAGGAAAAAGCGAAGTGGGGGAGGGACTCCTACTTCTGTGAGATATTTCAAAAATGGTGAGTTTGGACATCGTATTTCTGAGTGCAAGAGCACGTTTGTGAATTGCTTCAAGAATGGGTAGTCAGGTCATCGAGTTGCTGAATGTATGAGTAATAATCTAACTTATTAGAATTATGGAAAGTAGGGTCATATTAGTACTTAGTGTGAGAAACCTAAGAAGGCTCAGTCGGGAGGGATTTTTTTTGCTTTGAGTGCAACAGAGACTACTGCATCTGATAATTTGATTTAAGGTACATGCTTTATTAATAGTATTCCTTTAATTACTATTATTGATATGGGTGTGATGCATTCGTTTATATCTACTGAGTGTGTAAAGAGATTGAATTTGGAAGTGTCTGTTATGAATGGTAGCACGATTATTGATACCCCATCTAATGGTTCGGTGACTACTTCATTGGTGTGTGTGAATTGTCCTATGACAATTTATGGTAGAGATTTTGGGACTGACTTAGTTTGTTTACCTCTAACCCAACTAGATATTATTATGGGAATGAATTAGTTGGAGTTCAACCATGTGCATATAAATTATTTTGATAAACTAGTGAAGTTTCTTGAATATGAGGAGAGTACAAAGTCAAGTTTCATGACTGTGAGATAGGTAGGGATGTACTTTAGAGAGAGTGCCCAAGTGTTCATGGTGTTCGCGTCCTTGAGAGAGGAAGGATAGAGAATGATTACAGATTTACCTATTGTGTGAGTTTCCTGAAGTGTTCCCAGATGACATAAGTGATTTTGCGTCGGAGCGTGATGTGGAGTTTGCTACAGACTTATTACATGGTACTAGTCTTGTATTGATGGATCCTTACAGGATGTATGCTTTAGAGTTGAGTAAGATGAAGAAATAGTTAGAATATCTACTTAAGAAGAAGTTTGTTCGACCGAGTGTTTCACCATGGGGGTGCTGGTGTTGTTGGTTAAGAAGATAGATGGTAGCATAAGGTTATGTGTTGACTATTAACAACTGAATAAGATTACTATCAAGAATTAGTATCCTCTACCGAGATATCAAAATTTGATGGATCAGTTGGTTAGTGCTTGCGTATTCATTTAGATTGATTTATGCTCAGGTTATCATCAAATTCGGGTGAAACCAAAAGATATTCCAAAGATGGCTTCCAGGAAGAGATATGGTCACTATGAGTATTCAGTGATTTCGTTTAGTGTATCTAATGCATCTAGAGTGTTCATGGAGTATATTAATAGAACATTCCATCCTTATATATATTAGTTTGTAGTTGTGTTCATCGATGATATCTTGATACATTCTAAGTCTGATGAAGAGCGTGAAGATCATCTGAAGGTTGTGTTACAGACCTTTAAATAGAAGAAGTTATATGTGAAGTTATTTAAGTGTGAGTTCTAGTTGAAAGAAGTGAGATTACTTGGTCATGTGATATCTAGTGGATCCATCAAAGGTAGATGTAGTGTTGCAGTGGGAGACTCTGAAGTCTATTATTTAGATCAGAAGTTTCTTAGTTTTGCTAGTTACTACAGAAGGTTTATCGAAGGATTTTTAAAGTTGGCATTACTTTTGACTCACTTGACTCGAAAAGGCCAAGCTTATGTGTGGAATGTTCGGTGTGAAGAGAGTTTTCAAGAACTCAAGAAGAAGTTGACATCAACTCCAATTTTGACTTTGCCAACTCCAAGTGAATCCTTTGTTGTGTATTGTGATGCTTGTATATTGTGATGCTTCAAAGATGGGTCTGGATGGTGGGTTGACTCATAATGGTCAGGTTATGGCTTATGTTTCTGAACAGTTGAAGGTTCATGAGAGAAAGTATCCTACGCTTGATCTAGAATTGGCAAGTGTGGTGTTTGTATTAAAACTTTGGAGGCATTATTTGTTTGGTTCCAGATTCGAAGTGTTCAGTGACCACAAGAGTTTGAAGTATCTATTCGATCAGAAGGAGTTGAATATGAGGAAGATGAGGTGACTCAAATTTCTGGAGGAATATTATTTTGGTTTAAGTTACCATCTTGGTAAAGCCAATGTCATAGCTTACGCTTTGAGCAGAAAGTCGTTGCATATGTCGATGCTTATGGTTCGAGAGTTGGAGTTAATTGAGTAATTCAGATATCTGAGTCTATTGCGTGAAAGGACTCTTAACGTCATGAAGTTGGGTATGTTGAGTCTGACTAGTGGTATTCTTGAAGAAATCAGAGAAGGTCAGAAATCAAATTTGGGATTGATTGACTGACAAATGTTAATCAATCAGGGTAAAAAAAGGCAATTTTAGAATATATGAGAATGGTATTATACGTTTCCGTGACAGAGTTTATGTACCAGGTGTACCGAAAATTAAGAAGAGTGTCCTTGAGGAAGGTCATAAAAGTGGTATGAGTATTCGTCCTGGTGGAACAAAGATGTATCAGTACTTGAAGAAAATATTTTGGTGGCCAAGAATGAAGAAGGATATAGTCGAGTTCCTTTATGCGTGTTTGACTTGCCATAAGTAAAAGATTGAAAATCAAAAGCCATTGGGTTTAATGCAATTGTTGAGTATTCCTAAATGGAAGTGGGATAACATCTCCATGGATTTTTGACAAGCTTGTCAAAGAAGATGAAGGGATGTGATTCTATCTGGGTTGTTTTTGATAAACTGACTAAATTGTCTCATTTCTTTCCGATTAAGATCAATTATCTCTTGCAGGAGTTAGTCGAGTTATATATTGAGAAGGTTGTTAACTCGCATGGTATTCCTTCGAGTATCATTTTGGATAGAGAACCGAGATTCATATTGAAGTTTTGGAAGAGTTTGCAGGAAGCGATGGGTACTAAGCTGAAGTTGAGTTCTAGTTATCATCCACAAACATATTGTCAAACAGAGAGGACTATCCAATCATTGGAGGATTCGCTAAAAGACTGTGTTTTAAAGCAGGGGTAACTAGAACAGTTACTTACTATTGGTTAAGTTCACTTACAATAATAGTTTCCATTATAGCATTTGAATGGTATCGTTCGAGGCGTTGCATGATAGAAGGTGTAAGACACCTTTGTGTTGGTATGATTATGGTGAAAGTGTTATGATGCAACTTGAGATTGTTCAGTAGACTACCAAGAAGATCAAGATTATCCAAGATGAAATCAAAGATAGTAATGCCTAACCACAAATAACTTTTGTGACATTCATAACTCCAAAAGGGTCTCCACTGAGTAGATGGGTCTCAAGCCAACTTATTAAAGACTACTCCACACAAGTCGAACATGACTATACTATCCTCCTATCTTAATTGCAATCAAGTTTGGGTTAGAAATTATCTCACCACTCAGAGATCACCAGGCACAAAAAGCAAATTATATCATACAAACAAATATGCATACATCAAATATACAATTATATACACACAAGAAAGTAGGCTAAACCCACTGGAGACTATGTCCCCAGCAGAGTCGCCACTTAATTTCTGTAGCGGTAAATTCATGACCATCAAGCTATGGATAAGCTAGACATCAATAAAACCAGAGTCGCCACCGCGCTTTTATTATTTCAAAGGGAAAAGGGAAAAGTCCGAACAAAACCCAAAAGATAAGAAGTTTTCAAATCAAAACTAATAAAATGTCAGAGATTACAAGTAAGGGGGTTAATTACATAAAGGGAAGGTGTTAGCACCCAAAGTGTCCTAGGTACTCCTAGGGAGCCCTTTTTTGTGTGCATATGTATTTTTGTACAAATGATGTTTGCAAGTAAATAGAGTGGAGGGATGAGAAAAGAATTCATTGATTATATTTTTTTGTGTTTGACAAGACCTCCGGACTTGTGCCTACATACCAACATAAAAATGAGGGATCAAAACCTCGTAGTTTGTGGTAACAATTTCAAAATGAGTGCATTGCTTTTTAACAAAAAAATGTAAGTTTAACAAAGGCACAAGAGGCCTAAAAATGGTTTGAATGAGTGTTAGTTCTTTAAGGCTTTTGAAATTTTAAGTCAAGTATAATTAAGTTCATTTACAAATTTGATTAAGAAAAGAGTTTGAAAATGCAATGACATAAGGCCAAAGTTTCTAATTTCGCAATATGGTCAAAGTTTAGAAATCACAAACAAAAAATATTTTTAAAAGGAGGGATAGATTTTGAAATTAAATAAATAGGGAGGAGATGAAAAGACTAATCCTAAGCACAAATTTAAAAGTTAAGAGTTGAAAAGATCTGACCAGTGGGATGCAATCCAATAGACAAAAGTGTTATATAGAAACCCACTTTTACCTTGGACTTTAGAATCAAGCAATATCAATACACAAATAGCAAGATGAAGAGCAAGGCATAAAATAAAGATAGCCACATCCAAGCTTAGCAACTCCTTGATATTCTTCAAAATTTCCCATATATCAGATGACTTCAAAAGTGGCATTACGTTCAAAATAACAACCCCAATATGATCATGTTGCAGATGAACTCAAATGGGATCACAATACTTGCATCAGATTAAGCTTCAATTCACAAGCACTTGGTTTCATGAAAGTTTGCATTGGCCAAGTCCTTTTGCATAGGGAGTGTTGCCTAATTCTAAGTCCAATGTCTCAGATCAAATCCAACAGTCCACACAAAATCCTTTTTTAGGGTTTTTTGTTCTTATTATGTATATTAAGGTCCAAAGACCACAAACACAAACAAGTATATACAAATACAATATATCACAAATTATGGCCCAAGTGGGCAAAGTGAAAATGGCATTAAAGTAAACAAATTGAATTGTATGAATAATGACAAATGAATAAGGACTTGAAATTAAAGTGCATAAAAGTAAATGGCTTGAAATTAAATGTTAGTAGTTAGTTGATTAGAAGTTAGTATTGCTTTTGCTTTTGTTTCGTCTAAGCCGTTCTTTAGAGAACACTCAACCCACTTATCACAAGCATGAATCCTTGAACCAAGACATCTTCCAAAGGAAGGAAAAAAGGCCAAGTTTCCACACAATACCATGAAAGTGGGGAGACTTATAATCTCACTAACTAGAATGCTATGCCTTTTTGTGTAAAAATTTAGTGTTATATTAAGCAATCGTAATTGACTTATGTAGAAGTCACAACTATTTAAGGTCGGGCAATAGAATTTTGGTGTTAATGCATGTTAGAGACATAGTATAATGGACTATGCTCATGAAACATACCACACACAAAAAGAGTATGCAAAAATGGGGACCTAATCTCATCCATACTCATGTTGACTTTGCAATCAACTAGCATTAGGATATTGAGATATCATATGTCCATGACATGAATGAATAAAGAAGGGGAATGAGATGAAGAGGAAGGGGGAATGAAATCAACACAAATTGGTCAAAGGAGGACTTTTACCAAATTAATATCATTCATTCATTTTGGGAGATGAAATGCACATTTTATCAATCCCCTAAATCCAATGATCTTAACCTAACAAAGTCAAATCAACCTTGATCAAGGCCCAAAAACACAAGTCAAACTAAACAAGTTAATTAAAATGGCTCAACATAATTTATTTGGCATTTAATCAATTAAAAACAATTAAAATATGCATTAAATTAGATTATGGTTGGTCAATTTCCTAAAACCTCATCAAAACACCAAAGAAATGACCATGAGATTTATCATAGGTCAAACAAGGTCAAAGGACCTTGGAGAAAAAAATCATTATTTTTGGAAACTTAAAACTATTTTTAAACAATTAAAAATATTCACAAAATCAAATAAATCATGAAAAATATTAATAATGATCCAAAAAATAATTTTAATTCAAAATATGAAAGAGAAATTTATTTAAATTTTTTTGGTGAAACTCTCATATTTTTTGGATCAATATTAAAATTAATATGAATTAATGAAAATGACACAAATAAAATTAAAATCAAATAATAAAAAAAACGTGGACCACTTGATTTCCCTCATTAATTGAGGTGGCAAATCAAGTGGCCACAAGCGCGTGTTCCATGGTGGATTAAGTCAGCGCGCCACAAAACAGGTAACCAAAACCAACGCTCGTGATTAAAACAATTTTAATAGATCATGTGGCTCTAGACCTTGCCAACTCACCACCGAAGCAAATCTCTGGTCACCTTCTCAGGCGAGCCTCGTCGGACTGGTCCAATCATAACCATCACTAAAATAAAAAAGAAGGGCATGATTTTAAAGTAAAAATGGCATTGAGCACGAATTTGGCCTCAATTTATCCTAACTCCAAGTATATTGAGAGATACATGGAGTTGAAATTTGAGGTGCATGATCTGAGTTGCTTCGATTTGACCTCAAAGCAACTCAATCTTGTTGCCTACAGTGGTAGGACTTCAGACAACCAATGAACCAAGAGAATTATGGAGAATTGAGTGAGAATCGAAGAGATGAAAATTTCTGGAAAATACCTTCAATGCAAGTCAGAATTGGCTTGCTCTTGCTTTGATTCGTGCTTGATCTCACTCAGGAAGCTTGCAGAAGTAGATTAGAATCAACCAAAGGCCTTGGATCCCTGGAGTTTTGAATCTCAAAACAGTGAGATTCAAACTCAATTTTCAAAGAAAATTCTCAGGATTATCCTCTCAAGTGGAAGGGTTTTGGATTTTGGATCAAAGTTGGCACCAAGGGGTCCTTAATTCTAAACATAGAGGCCTCTATTTATAGCTGTAGCAAGTGTTATTTGCACCTTCCAAGTATGTTTCCAAAATTGGCAATGAGTGATGCATGCTTGCGTGGGCGTGTACAGGCCCATGAAGTCATTTCTTTAGGTCCAAAATCAAGTGTGAACATGTCTAAAATCAACTTGGAATGCAAGGCAAATGTGCATGGCTGTTTGAAGTTTGATCTTTGCCAAATGATGATACCATGTTCAAACCATGCGCAAACCATTCAAATCTTGTCCAAAATGGATGAAATTGGACTTTTTGGAAAGATTAGATCAAGAGGAACAAATTTCATGTTAAACACTTTTCAATTTGAAGCTTTCATCATGATGAATTTTGAAGTGGAAGTTTGGAAATTTTAACATATCAAAATTTTTTCTAAGTGTCAAGCCATATGTTCACTTATTCCACCTTGGCTAACTTTTTATATGAGCTTCAAATGAAAAAGTGTCTTTATCAAAGTTGTATCTATTTCAAATTTATTCAAAATGGTCACAAATTTGACTTTATTTGGATTTGATATGAAGGAGTTATGCATTTTTGAAGTTGAGGAAAATCACTTGTTCAATGGTATGGGTCCAAAATGACCTATAATGTATCCTCATATCACATGCTCATAAAAGTTGAATTAGCTCTTACTCCAAACATAAAAGTTGAATTATATACCTTGAATTTGATTTTGAAACTTAGAAATCTTTCATCTCATAAAAAATGAGCAAGTTATGGCCTTGGGAAGTTGGCCTCCAAGTTAGGGTTTAGACAAAATGACCTATAATATTTCACCATAAAAAATGACTTTCCAATCAAAACTATCTCTAGATATCAACATGAAAGTTGTTTGTAATGTCATTTAGAGTAACGTTTCTCTTGGAATCATTTTCATATGATAAAAATTGTAGGAGATAGGCTCTAGGGGACCCCAGTTTTGATCAAATGAATTCCTCTGGTTAATCACCATCAACCAACTTGCTAACTTGCAATTCTCTTGACTTTCGAGAATCATGGAGGATCATATAGGCATAAGATGATGGAATTTTAATTATCCCTTAAAATATTTGATCGATTGTTAAAGAAGCTTGGTGAAGAAGTTACATAAGATACCCAGATGAACTAGGGTTTCCAAGGCAAACCAATTCCAAACTCTTGATGAATTCTTGATCGAAATAACATGTGAAGCTCATGGGGACTCATATATGATGTATATATCCATTGTATACCATTATTGATTGAGCTCTTAGCAATGAGGGTCTTAAACCCTAGATGTGAGCTTGATAGATCAAAGGGGAACATGTGCCATACCTACAAAAGGGTTAGAAAAATGCAAAGACATATTTTTGGTATTTTGGTTAGTAAATGATAAAATACAAAGTATTATACAATCACATGGTGCTTGGTGATATTTCCCAATACAAACCCAATGGATGAGGGGTAAGGAGGATGCCAAGGTATGATCCCAATGCCAATGCATATGATGAGATAGCATGAGGGATCTTAGAGTCAAAATTAGGGTCTTACAGATGCCATAAGAGTTATCATGATATGAGAAGTAAAACACTTGAGTTCCAAGAGGGAAATCATGTGTTTTTTAGAGTTATTCCGATAACGGGTGTTGGTATAGCTTTGAAGTCTCAAAAGCTCATGCCACATTTTATGGGTCCTTATCAGATTATGAAGCGAGTATGAGAAGTGGCCTACATAGTTGCTTTACCTACATTTCTTTTAACTTCATGATGTCTTTCATGTGTCTCAACTGAGGAAGTACATTCCCGATTCATCTCATGTGATTCAAATGGACGATGTGCAAGTTATAAAGAACTTAACAGTTGATGCATCTTCCTTGAGAGTAGAGGATTGTGAAGTGAAGCACTTGAGAGGCAAGGAGATTGCGCTAGTGAAGGTGGTATGAGGAGGACCTGCCAGTGGAAGTATGGCGTGGGAGCTAGAGAGTCGGATGAGGGAATCTTATCCGAAGTTTTTTAGTTCAGGTAGTTTTCGAGGGCGAAAGTTCTATAAATGAGGGAGAGTTGTAATGTCTCGTTTTCTTTAAATTGTTTATTTTATTTTATTTATACTTTATTTAATTAATTAAATGAATTTTGTATGCTTTGGATTAATAATTTTATGTTTTTGCATGTTTATGATATGTTGGGGTTGGTAGAAAATTGTTAGCTATTTAATTAAATAATTAGATAATTAAATAATATTACAATTAAATAGAGAATAAAGGTTTTGGATGGATGATAGAATTATGAGAAAAATAAGGTAAGTGGTGAGAAATTATAATAAGTTGGGTCACGATATAATTAGTAAAAAGGTTAAATCAATTTTTTAAAAATAAAAATGGACTAGAAACACCTAAGGGTTGTCAATATGTATTTAGGAGAAAATCATCATTGCCAAGGTTTAGAGTTGTTGTTGAACATCCAAGGTAAGGGGGGATTACTCTAAATATGGTGTTAGTTGCATGATGAGTAGGGAAAAGTCCTTAAATCTCCATTAGGTTTTCTTTGTTTTCCTCCATTAATTGAATGTTTGATGATATGGATGAAACCATTGTGAAATATGATGTAATTTATGTAATTATTATGAAATCGGTGTACCAATTTGCCATAAATTTTAGGTGTTTGAAATCATAATAGTGGTATGAGTTATTTTCATATGTTTGGTATGAATGTGTTGAATAAAGTGTTAAAAGTTATGATTAATCGATTAATTTGAGTAATAATACATTGATATGTGAGGTTGTGATAATAACATGTTGTTTCCTTGTTGTTTATGGTTGATTAAAGGGTATGAGGCAAAAAATAAGGGTTCTAAACTGAAATCTATTGCATAAATAAATTATGCTTTTGTTAACAGGGTGACGGGCGTCACCTGCATGACGACCTGGTCATCATGCACTTTAAGATGCCGACGACCACCAGTTATCTGACGTGGAAATCGTCATGGCCACCCAGCAAGCGTAGAGCCTTGTCGGTCGTCACAAGGGTGACAGTTGAGTAAAAGGGGGATGATAGGCGTCACCCTGGTGACGGGCTACCGCTCATCGTGTCAGTGGATGCGTTTTGGGCTGTTGAGATGAGTTTTGATGTAGTTTTGTTGTGTGGTTGATGTTTGGCTATTGTTTGGTGTATTTGGATGAATATTGGTCGATTTATTGAATTATTTTACTAATCTAATGGTGTTGTATTTTGTTGATGATGAGATAATCATGTGATGACCATGTAACTAAGATTGTGTTGAGTAGTCCAGTTGTGGGGATTACTTTGATGTTGTTATTTACAGTTAGATGTCGAACTGTAAATTCGTTATTAAGTTGTTGTGGTTGTGCATTATATTGTATGTGCATCATATGTTATTGTCGTTTTAAAGAGACGAGTCACGAGTTTAGATGTTGGGACCACTAACTTATACCAAGCTCAGATGCTGGGGCTTGGAGCTCAAATGTTAGGGCTCGAGGTTCAAATGTTAGGACCCAGTTCGTATGAAGAACCTTTTGTTGAGTTGGTACCACATGCATGAGTTAAATTGTTGTTGCATTACATTACATAAAGGTTTTTCATATGAGTTGTTTTGGGTGTTGTTGAGTAATTGTTGTAATAATGTATGTAATTGGAATGTATGAAATATGGTTGATTGCGTTTAGGCTACCCTTGCATTCTCTTGCACCATTATATATTTTGAGCATATTCTCACCCCTTTGTTTTGTTGTGGTGTTATGTGCTCCTTCTTGGGGTACAAACAAACATGTAGATGAGTAGCTGCATTAGAGCAGAAATATGGCGTTGATGTTATTCTTCTTTTCCAGTTTTATGCGTTATTAGATTATCATTTCTCTGATCTATAACACTGGGCGGGTGAACATTATACCTTATTTTATTATGCGTTGTTGTTGAGAGATTAATTGTTACAACTCTCGTTTTGAGTTGCTTTGATGTTGAAGGCATACTGCCTTGGTTAAGTTTATTAGTAAATAAAAGTTATGTTTGGATTTATTTGATTGAGTAGTTGTTTTTAATGATTAATTTCATTGTGATGAACCTAAGTAAAGGCGACCATGTGATGACATTTGTTTTAAATTAAATGATTTATATTAATAAGTATTGTAGAGAAAATTGTTTATGGAGATTATGTGACATCATATATGAATTATTTGCTTATAATCATTTTATTCCATATAATTTTGAGCGTGGGGTTTTATGGTGTTACATCACCCGTCTGCTTGGCCTTTGCCAAGGTGTTTCAGTAATGGTGCGAATACCAAGTTATCGCTTAATCTCATCTTAAATTTATTCTATGATTTGTTGATATTTTTACAAAACCATTGTCATTGCAACCTTTTCACAAGATCTGTAGGGATTTGGGAGTCTTAGATTCCCTGTGCTATAAATAGATAGGGAATCATGTTTAATTTCATTTGCTATGTATTTTTTCGCTAACATTATTTTTTAACAATTCATAGTTTCACCGACTATATTGGTATCTCGCCATAACTCTCATATCTGGTTTATATCATTGGTGTATATTTATTCTAAATATGTTCATTGGTTTGTTTATTGCCTTCTTTACTTTACTCATTCATCTCTAGCATGATTTTGATTGTTCTTCTTTGTACTTAATATCTTCTTTGCACTTAATGTATTCTTTGTTAATTGTATGTTGTTGAATGTTGTTGCATATCTATTTTGCATTTTGTTGCATGTAACACGTCTATCTTCGTGTTCTGTATCTGATCTTTCTTGTTGTATATTCTTCTTAGTTGTTTAGCTCATGTGTATATCTAGAATTATTTGTTTGTGGTTGGTTATTTGGTTTTTAGAATCATTTCTATCTATCTCTTTTTAATGTTGTCAAAGGGGGAGAATTTGTAATGTCAGTCTAAAATTGTTGTGTGTGTTTTATGTTGTGTTGTTTGTGTGCAAAGTTTTAGGCGAAGCATATAAATTTATTTTCTATGGCTCAAAGTAGACTCAAGTCTAAGTGAAAGTTTGTCAATTATCAAAAAGGAGGAGTGTAACACCCCGAATTCAACTAACTTATTTAATTGAATTTTTGTTGCTTTTATTTAATTGGTTAAGTGATTTAAAATGCTTTTAATTATTTATATTGGCGATACCATGTGGTATGTGATTATTTGGTATTTGTTGGGGTTTGTTGGTATTTAGTAGAGTTTTATTTCATTAAAATAATAGTATAGTAATTAAATAATAATAATGATAAAATTAGAAAAACAGTAGAATAGTGAGAATAAGGGTAGAAAATAGATTTTTGGTGAAGTATGAGTGGTAAGAGAGTGCACGAGAGTTGAAGGGTGAAAGTCTGATAATTAACTTAATTGTAATTTTAGGTTAAAATAAGTAGGATATGTGAAGGGAGAAAAAGGAGCTGATAAGTAGAAGTTAGGAATTGAGAAAAAGAGGCAAACTTAGGAAACTCTTGAAGGAAAAGAACACCATAGAGAAAGATTTTAATTATTTTGTTGCTGGAAACTCAGGTAAGGGGGAAATTACTTAAATATAGGTGTTCTGCATGAAGGGTTGAGAGGGATCCTCACCCCCCTCTAGGTTTTCCTTGCCATTGTCGTGCTTTATGAGTTTTGCTTATGATTATATAAAATTCATGCTAATTTTCATGTTTAATGTATAAATTCATGCTCTGTTATATGTTGAATATTATACATGATATGTTGGTATGAATTTGGAATGTGTATGTTGCCATTGACGTGTGTTGGTGTTATGAACATAACCTTGAAATTATGATTAATTAACGAAATTGAGTGATAATTGATGCGTATGTGATGATTTGATTTATGTATAATATGTGTCTATTATTTTTCTATGCAAATTGGGGTGCTAGGGGTCGAAATCAGAGCTTCGAGTGATCTCCCATGGAGGAAAACGCATAAATTGCCTTCTACAACAATGTGACGGGCGCCACGAACATGACGGGCTTCCAGTCATGCATCTGGGTTGGTTGACGGTTGTCAGCAGGGTGGCGGTGAGACCGTCATGGTCTACAGGAGGTATTTTCTCATGTCGATTGTCATAGGGGTAATGTGTTGTGAAGGGGGACAATGACAGGCTTGGTGAAGGTCGTCACCTAGGTGACGGGCTGCCCGTCATGACCGCCAGGGACCAGTTTTGAGTGGTCGGTTTGGTTTTCGATATTGTTTTCTCGTGTGGTTGATGTTTGACTGTTATTTTGGAGTATTTGATGTGGTTAATTAATCTAGGTGAATTATTATGATGATGAAATAATAATGGAATTAATTTGTGTAATTATAAGTGGTTAATTATGATTATGTTCATGAGTTGTGTTATTGCAATTATAATTATGTATTGTGAGTGTAATTATAATTGTTTGTGTTGAGTTGAGTAGTTCAGAAGTGGGGACTAATATGAATGTCATATTGCATGTTTTTATGGTTAGAAATGGAACAATATATGTCATTATTGTCACATTACTTTGCATGCCATGCATCATTGTGCGGCAGTGTGCTGAGAGAGGCGAGTCACGAGTTCATAAGTGGGGACCTGTGATTGTCCGGGATTCAAAAGTGGGGACCCGGTTCGAATGAGGAACCATTATTGAGTGGATGAGATCATTAACAAAACCTTGATGTCCAGATTGGTATTATATGCATAGAGTCGGTTTGTGAGTCACATTGTATACATAAAGGCCATGTGAGTTGAACTATTGTGTAAATTGAATGTGTGTTGCTGATTGTGTGATTTAAGTTACCCTTGCATTCTTTTACATTGTTAATATATTTGAGTGTATTTTCACCCCTTTCTTATTTGTTTTATGTTGCTATATATATTATTGAATATATACTCAGGAGGAGTAAGTGCTGTTATGAGTTGGAAGATAGCCTTGGAACTTTCTTCATTTATTGTACCGTTTATCGCTATTTAGTTGGTGTAATGCTCTAATATGTAACATTGGGAAACAAGACATTTAATTTTTTTGAGTTAATGTTTGAATGTTGTTAATTTGATTAAGTACCTCATCTGAAGAGACAATTGAAGTTATGTTAATTATTTTGAATTCTGCTGCCAGTTTTGAAATTAATTGGAAAGTATGCATGTTATGTTTGAATAACATCCTAAAATGATGATTTTATTCTTTTAAATTAAGAGTCAGTGTTTATGGTGTTACATGAAGACTTAAGTTGCATGTTCCTGATACATTTAGGGGGAGAAGCCCAATAAGGTTTTGTTGTCTGTCTTATCGCTTTTGTTTTGCTTATTATTGTTTATTGATCCTCCTTTATGATTGCACATCTCTAAATCATATTTTGAATCTATTAATTATAATTTATCATGTATAGTTCAATTGTTATATTTGAGTTTGATCATGATGCTTTTATTCAATTTTTTGAGTTAGTGGAACATGAACCATATGTGTTGTTGGTTCGAGTTAGGTGGAAAGAGAAAGCTCAAAGCATTTTGAAAAACATGACAATTTTAGATTTTATGTGCATGACCCGAATCAAATTGAACAACGAAAAATAAAAAGATTTTCAAACTTTGTGACTCGAATCATAATTTTAACTTAATTCGAATCAGGCAGCTTTGTGACTTAAATCATAAGTTGCACTTTACTCGAATCAGACAAATCTGACCAACCTCTGCCTCATTTGATTAGAATCACACTTTATACCTGACTCAAACCATACTATTTTTCTCATTTTTATGTTTGGCTTTGTCTAAATTTACTCAAATCAAACTTTATACCTATTTCGAATCATGAGTCTTTGTGACTCGAATCAGAGATATAAGGTGACTCGAATCACACGAAAAATGGGTCAATTTCTTTATCAGATGTTGTTTCACTCTACTTGCTCATTTGACTCAAATTATGAAATGTTCTTGACTCGAATTTAACTAACTTTTTCCATCAATTTTTGTGCCTAATCTCAAGCACATATAAATTCATTTTGTCATCTTATTTTAAAAAGATAAATTTCATAATCTACTTGTGATTTTGTGAAATCAACAACCTATCACTTTTGAAACTCAAAAAACTCTTGCAAACAAATTTTCTTTCATCTTCAACCTCTAGTTTGATTTCATTTCTTGATAATGATATATTTGTAATTGTTGAGGGAGATGTTGTCTTGAAACTAATTGTTCTTAAAATTTTGGTAAATATTTTCAGGAAGTTTTCTAGATTGGAGTTGTTGTCATTGGTAGTGACAAATTCTAGTGAAAAGAATGAGGTTCTTATCTCAAACTAACTTTAATAGTGACTGTGTGGAAGGCTACAGACAAGGTGGAGTTCTTCTTTATCTTCAGACAGTTTACCATTCAAAAAATCAGTGGAATCAATGGGTGATTGCCACACACGAAGACTGTGAGCGAATTGGTGGAGCTGGAAGATTCAAGAAGTGAGAATCGAGTAAAGATTTCGCATAAGAGTTTGGCATTAATTTATATACAAGTCAAGATCCAAAAAATATATTTATTTTTATCATCATTATTATGGATTATTGATTGTATTAACTTTTGCAATATTTGTCAAAACATAGTGGAAGAAAACAGGTTCCAATTGGAAACCATTGAAGAGTGGAGTAGGATCCTGCGAGGATGATAAAGCTGAACCACTATATATCTCGGTGTACTCCCCCTCTCTCTCTCTTTCTCTCTCACTCTCTCTCTCTCTTTCATACACACACACACAAAGACACACACACACACACACATACACACACATACACACATACACATATACACACACACACACACACACACACTTGCATTTTAATTTTCGTAGGATGTTTCATGCTTAGGTTATCAATTCTTAGCACAGTTTATCGTATATTTTAGTCGGTAGCAATTTATTACGTAAGGTTAGGTTTTGTTAGAGTTGGCACTTAAAATTGAGCTTTAGTTAGAACCCAATATTAATTGAATCATTGCACATGACATATCTCGTGTAATCTACAATTAGTCAATTAATCATTATCTTTGAACAATCTATTAGATTTGTAGATCGTGTATTTATTAATGTGATTCAATTCCAATACAAGCACAAGATCTCTATTTTTGCTTTAAGACTTCTGCACATATTTTAAGAACTTATTACTTTCTATTTTTGGAAATCGATTGAAGTTTTTAATAAGGTACTTTTCAGCCCCTCTAGCCTGTGTGTCTACTATATATTCTCACCCAATAATTTCTTCAAGGTGGTGGTTGATAGTCATCTGGTTGAGGAATCTAACCTAGAGCCAACTAAAGAGCCGACCACCTATGCTGAAGTTGAGCCAGTTGAGGAAGACTAGGGACCCGGGAAGAGTGCTACTGAAGAGGTGGGGTGAGAAGATGGCGACTTCCACTAATGATGTTTGAAGTTTTTATCTTTTTTGTTTCTTTTTGTTGATGTTTATTTTGGTACAATAGTAGAATAATTACTTAAGTACATAAGTCTTACATACATTAGTAGAATAATTACTTAAGTACATAAGTCTCACATACATTACATTGTATGCCTAAAATAGTACAAAATGTAAATCAGATTTATCACAAATGTACAATAAAATAACAAAAACAACTGAGGTAAATCTTCCACAGAATTTCATCACGCCATCTTCCGTTTACCTTTAGTTGTGGATTTCTCACTTGTAAAAAATATGAGAATAACATGGGTGAGAATAAACTGTCTTAAGGAAGTTCTCTTATCTTGGGAGTCCTTTCGGCAATGTAATTTTTACCTACAAGTTCTTATCCTAAGGTTCCTCACCTTATTTATTTTTAGTTCAAGCAATACATAATACAAAGGAATATGAAATCACATTGTTAATCACACGAGTCATGGTCATCAAAATCATGATTATACTACCCTCAAGGAATAGTCTTCTGAGCTTACCTGCCTACCTACTTTTGGGTTTCTACCCTCAAGGTATGGTCTTAGGGATTTACCCCCTTCCTTCTTTTGGTACGCACTCAATCATCGAGTTAATAATTAGTATTAGGCATTATGATGATATCTAACCATAAAGTATCGCCTCATTTATTATTGTATTAGGCATTATTAATCGGTTGATAGAAATCAACCATAGCGTATCACCTCATTTCTGCATTTGCATTAGGCATTATATATAGATTGATATTATTCATTCATAGCATATCACCTTTATTCGATTAGTATCATGCATTACACATCGACTGCAAAATTCAACCATAGCTGCATATTAATTAAAGAATCAACCATAACACACTAATCATTGGAGGAGCATAACCTCTCCCAGAATTGGGTTTCTCACACACACAAAAAAGCTTAAAAAGCCAAGGTGATGGTCTGGTCGTCATGTCCATGACTATCGTCCCCTTGTAACGCCCAACGAGGGTCACCCGTCAGCCAACACTGTTGGTCTTCAGTTGAGAGGGATGACTCATCATCCAACGCTTACGGTCGTGACGACAAAGGTGTCCTCCAATGGGGTTGTTCTTCATGTAGTGTTTAAGTATTAGGACAGTGGGGATTCCCTTAATCCTTTTTGCTTCTATAATTGATTGAAATATTTAAATCATTTAGGGTTTAAGCAAAACCTCGATGATTATATATATTATATGTATTAAAATTTTATCGTTGATGTTTATAGAGTTCTCTGTTGAATTGATATGAGTAAATGATATTATATGTATTAAAATTCCATCATTAATATTTATAGATTTCTCTGTTGAATTGATATTATATGTATCGTTGATGTTTATAGAGTTCTCTGTTGAATTATTGACTGTTACTCTCGTTAATTTGTTGGTATATATTAAGTTGTTGATTCGTGTACATGAGTGATCAATTTCGTAAATCAAGGATATGAGTAGTGAATGTTATTGGGTTAGTGTTATTGTTAGTGATGGTCGGTAATTTGGGGGGATTTGTTGAGTTGGAATCAAAGTAGGTTGAAGACGAGAGTTCAATAGTACTAATAAAATTCTCAAAATCTTAACGTAGAAAATTGGAACGATTACATTGGGAAATAAGTCGAAATAAATCGAATAAGTCAAAATAAGTCAAAATAAGTCGAATAAGTCGCAATAAGTCACAATAAGTCGATATAAACCAAATAAATTGCAGAAAACACACGAGAGTATTGGTTATCTTGTTTCACACATAACCTAAGTTTCATAAGTTTGTTTGAGGTGCAGTCAGTTGTGTTGGAAAGCTAAGACATATATCTTTCTTAGGATAATGAATTAATGAGGTTTAAATGTGTAGGAAATGTCGTGATTATGGTAATTCCTCATGATGTTTATACGTGTGAATGATGTTGATAATATGGTATATTATTACGATGTTTATATGAATAACGTTGTGGAAAGTAGTGATTGTGTACATGATATGAGTTTAGTGTTGAAGTTGAACATAAGTGTACTTAATTTGAGAAATTAGATGTCAAATTAATAGTATAGGATTATTAGTCGTAATAATATATGTTTAAGTAATATTGTTACCATATGTCGATTTATTTTTGTAACTTGCAATTAGTATACCCTATTAGTCATTTGTCTATAATTTTATTAACCTAGATCTTTTAAGAATGAAACTGGGATAGTTAGAAACTAGATAAGATTTAGCACGTGATAGACTTTGATATAGATCAATTTTGTTATGGAAAAGAAAAATGGATGAATGAAAGCTTGAATTCATGAAAAGAAAAATGGATGAATTTATATGATGATTGATGCATATATATATTGTGTTAATGGAATATGAATGATATGTAATGTTGGATTATTGATATGAGATGCTTGGGCATGTTAGGGCATATTGGATGAGGTTTGGAAGGGATATAGATTACAAAAACTAAGTGTTTTCATCATGGGTTTTGTGGTAATCGATTACAACGTAATGTTAATTGATTACCAACTTAAAAATTAAGTTTTCTGAGTTTTTCAATGTCGATAATTGATTACCACATATTGGTAATCGATTACTACAGGTTGGTAGGGAATTTTTTTGAAGTAAAATAAAAAATGGCATAACTTGAGATTCGTGACTCCGTTTGAGGCGTGACTCGAAGCGGTGGAAAACTAACGCGTAATACTATCATATGTTAATACTTTAAGAGGATGAATATGGTTTAATGACATGAATGTAATGTTCTCTTAAAGTGTAATGTTATGAATGGTTAATTGATCAAGATGAAAATACTCTGGTAATTGGAGATTGACTTGATAATCGAATCGATTGTGTATTGATGTGTTGTGATTATGATTATAAGTGTTATGCATGAAATTATAAATTTTGTATTTAGGCGTGTAATTAATAAGTGGGGACTACAGTGAATGTCTTATGACTTTTGTATATGTTTAGAAGTGGAACCATATGTGTTATTACATTTGTTTGTATGTCATGCATCATACATGTCAGTGTTGAAAGAGGCGAGTCACGAGTTCAGAAGTGGGGACTGGTGATTCGTCAGGGGTTTAGAAGTGGGTACTCGGGGTTCAACAGTGGGAACCCAGTTCAAATTAGGAACCATTGTTGAGTGGATGGGATCAGTAACAAACCTCTTATGTCCAAATCGGTACCACATGCATAGAGTTGAGTTATGAGTCACATTGTGTAAGACCCTAATTTTGAACCTAAGATCCCTCATGGCATCCTACTATTGCATTTGCATCTTGCCTCAAGGATCATAGCATCTTGGCTCCTTAACCCAAGGGTAGGAACTTTTGTGAGTTGGTTTGAGATCACCAAGCATGCTTGAATTGTATATTATTGCTTTTCTTATTTTGTTTACTAACCAAAAGCACAAAAATATGTCACTAACATCTTTTGTTTGTAGCTTGAGCAGTCACAAGATCCAAAGCTTTTAGGAGACTCTGTGCTCATTGATATGGCTAGGTGAAGATGAAAGCAAGCATGACAATGGTTCCTAAAGTTCTCATCCATAAAATAGGCCTCCCAAGTATCTCAATTCATCATTTTGATCAAATCAAACCAAAGGGCTTGAGGATTGTTTCCCAAGGAAACCCTAAATCATTAGTGCTTCAACTGTGCCTTGCTCACGAAGCAACCTCAACCCATGATCAAATACAATCAAGTGAAGTTATTTAATTCATCATTTCATGCATCTTTGAGCTTATTTGAGTGTCCTCAATCATCAATTCATCAAGATATGAGGTTTGGACTTGAGAAGTTGATCAGTCAATTCATCTAACTATTTTGAAGTACACTGAGACCTAACTTTTGATGTGTTTGTAAAATGATGATGACCCAAAGATAGAAAATGTTCTTAAGAACCATATGAATAACTTTCATGTTCATAAAAAATTTATTTGAAGCTTGGAAGGTCATCATCCATTTCAAAACATTATAGGTCATTTTGATTGAAACCCTAATTTTGGGTCAACTTCCCAAGAACATAACTCATTCATTTTTCATGATTTTGAGGTGGTATCAAATGCATTGGAAATTTTAAGATGTATACTTCATTTGTTATGTTGAGCAAAATTTCATAATCCTAACAGAAATACATGTGATAATGCAAAACATTATAGGTCACTTTGGACCAAAGGCATTAAAATGTGAAAAAGTCCAACTTCAAGTGCCCATAACTTCTTCATCAAAAATATAAATGATGCAAAATTTAAGTCCAAATTTATTTTCTTGAAAATATCTACAACTTTTATATTGAAGGTTTTGTCATTTGGAGCTTGCATAATTTAAACAGAAGGGCTTGAAATTTGACCAGTAGATTGCCTGCAGGTAATCCCCAGTTCGGTCGTCAACAGTGTTTCCCCAGTGGAGTTGTCTGATCAGAGCTTGTTTTTTATTCTCCTCCTAAGTAGAGTGGGTGTTGAAAATTTTTATTTTCTATCCCCAACGGAGTAATGTTCCCTTCTCCTCGGCAGATATGATTTATCTAGCAGTGCAAGGAAATGTGTTGGTGTTGGAACTTTTTGATTGGTGGTTGTTCCCCCACAGAGTTTCATCCTTCCCCTGGACAATTTCCCCGGTAGATTGGCTTTCTATGAGGGATCGTATCCATGTTCGGTTCCCCAGCCAAGACTTTACCTGATTGAAGAGTGGCGTGGGAACTTCTGAGGAAAATGTGTTGATTCATTCCCAGCTGAATGATTGGTTCTCCTTTCCCGACAGAGATTTTTCTTGCCTGGTATCTGTCACCCCATCAGATTGGATGTCCTCTAGTGGGCATGGATTTCTCTTTTAAGATGTAGTACCGGATGATTGTTCATTGATTCTTGGACCTGGTTGTGTTAGATATGTCTGTTTATCAGCATTCATCATACATAAACCACGCATATATGCATATTCTCAACATTCAGATATTCATGCTGCATTATTTGCCATATATCTTTGTTTGGTGTCTCCTGCTATTTGGGTGATACATACTTCCCCAAAGCAGATGTTTGTGTCTGATCTCTCCATGTAGAGTCATCCCCATAGGCAGAAAGTGTTTATCCTTTCCTCCACATTCCCCACTGAGTTATGTCCTCGTGGATGATTGTTATTTCTGTTTCCTCCCAAAATATGTACTGGGATGGAATTTCTCCCCTAAGATATATCCTCATTGGGTTGAGTCTTGTTTCATTGTGTCTCTCTAATTTGTTCCTAGATTGACTCCTTTTGTTTGTCCCATGCACTTCCCCGTAGTGTAGATGAACGATTGCTCAGTAACCAGTAATTGTCCATCTTTTGCCCGGCGAAGTCTGTGGCCTTCTACCCAGTAATCGGTAGTTGTAAGTCCTATTTTTTGTGGTTTTCTACCCTCATACCGGTAGTTGTAAAACCCATTTTATCCCCTTGCAGAGTTAACCTTATTTTGTTCATCCTAACCGATGACGGTTACTCTCTTATGTGGTTTTCTACCCAGTATCCGGTAGATGTAATCCCCTCTTTATCGGCTATCTTTATCCAATATTCGGTATCGATATTCCTTCACTTTTGAGTATATCTCCCAGTAACCGGTGATATGTCTCTTGGATGATTCTTCTGATAAAGCAATTTATCCCCAGCGAGTCATCTTTCATTTACCCTTGTTTGGTAATGATTGTTTCTCCCTTTGATTGGTCATCATTATATACCTAGTATTCGGTATCCGGATGTCCTTTCCTTTCGGTCGATTTATCCTTTATTAACCCAGTAACCGGTTGTGGATAATCTTCCATGCGAGTATTGTAACACCCTTCTAAAATACCCCAAATATTTAATTAAAATAGCAATATATCAATCAGAGTAATTATGCAATTAAGGGTGTCACACAATCATTTCACACCATTCACCATAATAACTGTCATGCTCTTTTATTAATTCAAAACATAAAGCATTTGCACAATACGCAGCGGATAGAAATCAAATCAATCATGCAGAACATGTAACACATTACATGTAAAATTATTCAACAAGGTAAAACATCCCGTCCCGATGTTACATCTATCAGAGCATGACCCACTAAGGAGACTACACTAGACTCCAAGCACTAGCTTCTACTCAATCACTGCTCGTTACCTATAAAATATCATGCAATGTTAAGTAATTTAACACATTTCATCACCCTAATCATAACACACATTCAGTAACGGCACATCAACTCAAACATCATACTCAACACCAACATAAAGCACACGTATAATCTCAATTCATACTCAACACCAACACAAAACACACATATAATATTGGAATACATCCATTCATATTATACGCCATACATACACTATGCAATGAGACTCCATGCATGCGGTACCGACTATTCATGAACATATAGTTCAACTTCATCGACCAAATCCAGGTACGGCTACCAAGCTCACTAGTCCCACTCATTTGAGACCTAGTGACTCACATCACTAATTCCTCACCATGGGAATTAGCTACCACCCCAAGGGCCATGCTATGCACGCTAATCACCTAGCATGCAAACATCAACAACAGTCCAAAATAACTAACATCACTAATTCCTCACCATGGGAATTAGCTACCACCATAAAGGCCACATTATGCTATGCCAAATCACCTAGCATGCAACATCAACAACAATCCACAATGGACATATGCTCACACTCTAAGCCATAAAACAGGCCATCCACAATTACATACATAATATATACATTCACAACATTATGCATATTTTCACACATCATCAGCATATTTATCACATAATTATATCATGTCATGCCAAATAATTCAGTCACAGTATTAGCACACTCTACTAATACCCATCCTACTCAAAACAACGGGAAATAATCCCTACTATATCACACACCGATATAGGCCAATCACCAATTATGTTCACAACATTAAAATATTAATTTTTCACTTTTCCAACAGTGTTAACCGGTTAACGCCCTGGGTTAACCGGTTAACGCAACACAGAACACGCTTTCTGGCAAAACTCAACAGTGTTAACCGGTTAACGCCCTGGGTTAACCGGTTAACGCAGACAGAACAGCAATTTCTCAGAAATCACAACAGTGTTAACCGGTTAACGCCCTGGGTTAACCGGTTAACGCAAGCAAAACAGCAATACTTCACAATTCCTAACAGTGTTAACCGGTTAACACCCTGGGTTAACCGGTTAACGCAAGACAGAAAGTTGTTCCTGCGCTAACACGAAGCAGAATGCAGAATTCTCCGCATTTTCCGCCGTTGGAGGACTTCGGGACCTCCGATTTCAATTCCGTAAAAAGCTACACTTTCGGGAAATCAAGACTCATCCAGTTACAGAGTCAATTTCAGTCTTAACACACCTTATCCATCACAATTTTTTCAGCATTCAACATCCCAATTAGGGTCAAATCAATGGCTTATCACTACCCATTACATGTTAACCCATAATACCCATTAAACGACGATAAACCCCCCTTACCTGAGTTAATCCGGCGAATCTTTAAGCTTCAAGCTCTTCTCTTCTCCAACCTTCTTCCTCTTGCTCTGCCTCTTTGCCCTTTTTCCTCTTTTTGAGCCGTTTCTCTGTTTTCACGTGAAAACTCTTTTTACCAAAATGGAACTCTTTTTCCTTATTTCCAACTTATATATTTTCCAATAATTATTATTCCAATAATAATAATAATTATAATAATCCAAAAATTCCAATTATTTAATTAAATTAATAAATATAATATTAACTTAAATTAAATAATTATCTTATTTTTATCGGGGTGTTACAACTCTCCCCCACTAAAAGAGTTTTCGTCCTCGAAAACATACCTCAAGCGAATAACTCCGGATAAGACTCCTTCATCTGACTCTCAAGTTCCCAAGTCACATTGCCACCTGCTGGTCCTCCCCAAGCTACCTTTACCAAAGCAATCTCTTTACCCCGCAACTGCTTCAACTCTCGATCCTCGATCCTCATAGGTGATGTTTCAACAGTCAGGTTATCTCTCACCTGTACATCATCTATTTGGACCACATGCGACGGATCAGGAATGTACTTCCTCAACTGAGACACATGAAAAACCTCATGCAAATTCGCAAGTGACGGCGGTAAAGCGATACGATAGGCTGCCTCTCCTATCCTCTCCAAAATCTGATAAGGACCAATAAATCGAGGTGTCAACTTCTTCGACTTCAAAGCTCGACCAACCCCAGTTATCGGAGTAACACGAAGAAACACATGATCTCCCTCTTGAAACTCAAGTGACTTCCTTCTCTTGTCGTGATAACTCTTCTGACGACTCTGAGCAATCCTCATCTTCTCCTGAATCATCTTAATCTTTTCCGTAGTTTGTTGAACAATCTCCGGTCCAACCACAACACTCTCACCGGACTCATACCAACATAAAGGCGTCTGACATCTCCTACCATACAAAGCTTCAAACGGTGCCATACCAATGCTCGAATGAAAACTATTGTTGTAGGTAAACTCAATCAAAGGCAAATAACAATCCCAAGCACCTCCCTTTTCCAAAACACAAGCTCTCAAAAGATCCTCCAGTGACTGAATCGTCCTCTCAGTCTGACCATCAGTCTGTGGATGATATGCAGAACTCAATCTCAGCTTAGTTCCCAAAGCCCTCTGCAAACCTTCCTAGAACTTTGATGTAAATCTAGGATCTCTGTCCGAAACAATACTCGACGGAATACCATGCAAACTTACAATCTTCTCAATATACAACTCAGCTAATCTCTCTAACGGATAATCCATTCTGATCGGAATGAAATGAGCCGATTTCGTTAATCTATCGACAATCACCCAAATAGCTTCAAAATTCTTAATTGTTCTCGGTAAACCAGAAACAAAAATCCATACTGATACTATCCCACTTCCACTCTGGAATAGCCAACGGTTGCATTAGCCCAGACGGCTTCTGATGCTCAATCTTTGACTTCTGACAAGTCAAACAAGAATAAACAAAACTCGCAATTTCTCTTTTCATTCCCGGCCACCAAAATAACTTTTTCAAATCATGATACATCTTCGTAGCCCCAGCATGAATACTCAGGCCACTACGATGTCCTTCCTCAAGAATGCTCTCCTTAAGTTCGGTAACATCCGGAATACACACCCGATTACCAAATTTCAAAACACCATTCTCATCAACTCTGAATTCACCACCTTGACCTTGATTCACTAGAGTCAACTTATCAACCAAAAGCACATCGGATTTCTGACCCTCTCTAATCTCATCCAGAATACTACTCGTTAACTTCAACATTCCCAATTTAACACTATTGCGAGTACTCTCACACACCAAACTCAAGTCTCTAAACTGTTCAATTAAATCCAATTCCTTAACCATTAACATAGACATATGCAATGATTTCCGACTCAATGCATCAGCCACTACGTTTGCTTTACCCGGATGGTAATTCAAACCAAAGTCATAATCCTTCAGAAACTCTAACCATCTCCTATGTCTCATATTCAGCTCTTTCTGATCAAACAAATACTTTAAACTTTTATGGTCACTGAAAACCTCAAATCTTGACCCGTACAAGTAATGCCTCCATAACTTCAGAACAAATACCACAGCTGCCAACTCTAAATCATGTGTCGGATAGTTCCTCTCATGAACCCTCAGTTGTCTCGAAGCATAAGCTATAACCTGCTTATTCTGCATCAACACACCACCCAAACCCAACAATGAAGCATCACAGTAAACCTCAAATGATTCCGATGGACTCGGTAATATCAGAATAGGAGCAGTAGTCAACCTTCTCTTTAACTCTTGGAAACCTTCTTCACATTTTGAGTCCCAAACAAACGCTTGCCCCTTTCTAGTCAACATCGTCAACGGTAACGCCAACTTAGAAAATCCCTCGATGAATTTCCTATAATACCCAGCCAAACCAAGAAAACTCCTTATCTCCGAAACTGACTTCGGAACTTCCCACTTAGATACCGCTTCTATCTTAGAAGGATCAACAGCAACACCATCTCTTGAAATCACATGACCAAGAAAACTAACCTCTTCTAACCAAAATTCACACTTGGACAGTTTAGCAAATAACTTCTTTTCCCGCAGAACTCCCAAAACCACTCTCAAATGTTCAGCATGCTCTTCTTCAGATTTCGAATACACCAAAATATCGTCAATAAACACCACAACAAACTGATCTAGGTACGGATGAAAAATCCTATTCATATACTCCATAAATACTCCAGGCGCATTAGTCACACCAAAAGGCATTACAGAATACTCATAATGTCCATACCTTGTTCTAAAAGCAGTCTTCTGAATATCCTCAGTTTTCACACGTATCTGATGATATCCCGACCTCAAATCTATTTTGCTGAACACACTCGCACCAACCAACTGATCCATCAAATCATCAATCCTCGGCAAAGGATACCGATTCTTGATCGTCACTTTATTCAGTTGCCTGTAGTCCACACACAACCTCATAGTACCTTCTTTCTTCTTAACCAATAACACTGGTGCACCCCACGGTGACACACTCGGACGAATAAATTTCTTATCCAATAGATCTTCCAACTGACTTTTCAATTCAGTTAACTCAACAGCAGACATACGGTACGGAGCCATCGACATCGGCCTAGTACCAGGTACCAAATCAATCGAGAACTCAACTTCACGCTCTGGCGGTAATTCATTCACTTCTTCAGGAAACACATCAGGAAAATCACACACCACAGCTAGATCGCAAATCACCAGTTTATCTTTAGCCTCCAAAGTCGCTAACAGCATAAACAACTCTGCCCCATCTACTACTGCCTCATTCACCTGCCTTGCTGATAGAAACAAACTCTTTCCTTCCTCATTCTCAGGAAAAATCACAGTCTTATCAAAACAGTTGATATAAACTCGGTTAAACACCAACCAGTTCATACCCAGAATAACATCAATCTGCACTAGTGGAAGACACACTAGGTCTATTCCAAAGTCTCTACCAAAAATACTCAAAGGACAATTTAAACAAACTGAAGTAGTAGTCACTGAACCCTTCGCAGGAGTATCAATCACCATACTTCCATGCATCTCAGATATCTCTAACTTAAGTTTCACAGCACAATCCAAAGATATAAAGGAATGAGTAGCACCGGTGTCAATAATAGCTACAAGAGGAAAGCCATTAATATAACACGTACCTTGGATCAAACGATCATCTGCAAAAGTCTCAGAACCCGATAAAGCGAAGACCTTGCCTCCCGACTGGTTCTCTTTCTTCGGCTTAGGACACTGTGGGCTAATATGACCCACCTCTCCACAGTTGAAACAAGTCATAGTCTTCAACCGGCACTCTGCAGCCAAGTGCCCACCTTTTCCACACTTAAAACACTTCTTCTCATTACTGGTACACTCATGGAAATGATGTCCAGCCTGACCACATCTGTAACACTTAGCAGGGGCACTAGAGTCTCCCCCACTAGGCCTCTTCATTCCACTCTGTCTCTGGAAACCTTTGCCAGCTGCATACGGTTTCCCACGATCATTCTGATTCTTGCCTTTCCTATCAACCCTCTGCTGATAGCTTTCCGCTCTGGCCTTGGTATCCTGTTCAAAAATCCTGCAACAGTCAACCAAATCAGAAAACACTCTAATCCGCTGATACCCAATAGCCTGCTTGATCTCGGGACGTAACCCGTTCTCAAACTTCACACATTTTGAGAATTCCCCAGTAGCCTCATCATAGGGAGTGTAATACTTCGACAGCTCTGTGAACTTAGCAGCATACTCAGTAACAGACCGGTTGCCCTGCTTCAATTCCAAGAACTCTATCTCTTTCTTTCCTCTAACATCCTCTGGAAAATACTTCCTCAGGAATCTCTCTCTGAACACAGCCCAAGTGATCTCAGCATTCCCAGCAGATTCCAACTCAGTGCGGGTAGCAACCCACCAATCATCTGCTTCTTCTGACAGCATATGCGTACCGAACCTGACCTTCTGGTTCTCGGCACACTCAGTCACTCGGAAGATCCTCTCAATCTCCTTCAACCACTTCTGAGCGCCATCTGGATCGTATGCTCCCTTGAACATTGGAGGATTGTTCTTCTGGAACTCACTCAGTTGACGAGCAGCTCCCATTCCCACAACATTTGGATTTCCCCCAAGTACTCCAACTAGCATACCCAGAGCCTCAGCAATCGCAGCATCGTCTCTACCTCTTCCAGCCATCTCTATTCTGAGTTAATCCAACAAAATAAAACAATAAGTACTGATAGGGTTACACAACACCTATCCCGTATAGGGAAAACAGAATAATTATGACTCGACTCGACCGACTATGCTCTGATACCACTAATGTAACACCCTTCTAAAATACCCCAAATATTTAATTAAAATAGCAATATATCAATCAGAGTAATTATGCAATTAAGGGTGTCACACAATCATTTCACACCATTCACCATAATAACTGTCATGCTCTTTTATTAATTCAAAACATAAAGCATTTGCACAATACGCAGCGGATAGAAATCAAATCAATCATGCAGAACATGAAATACATTACATGTAAAATTATTCAACAAGGTAAAACATCCCGTCCCGATGTTACATCTATCAGAGCATGACCCACTAAGGAGACTACACTAGACTCCAAGCACTAGCTTCTACTCAATCACTGCTCGTTACCTGAAAAATAGTTGTAAGGGTGAGTTCCTCAATCGATATAATAAGCATTATAAAATATCATGCAATGTTAAGTAATTTAACACATTTCATCACCCTAATCATAACACACATTCAGTAACGGCACATCAACTCAAACATCATACTCAACACCAACATAAAGCACACGTATAATCTCAATTCATACTCAACACCAACACAAAACACACATATAATATTGGAATACATCCATTCATATTATACGCCATACATACACTATGCAATGAGACTCCATGCATGCGGTACCGACTATTCGTGAACATATAGTTCAACTTCACCGACCAAATCCAGGTACGGCTACCAAGCTCACTAGTCCCACTCATTTGAGACCTAGTGACTCACATCACTAATTCCTCACCATGGGAATTAGCTACCACCCCAAGGGCCATGCTATGCACGCTAATCACCTAGCATGCAAACATCAACAACAGTCCAAAATAACTAACATCACTAATTCCTCACCATGGGAATTAGCTACCACCATAAAGGCCACATTATGCTATGCCAAATCACCTAGCATGCAACATCAACAACAATCCACAATGGACATATGCTCACACTCTAAGCCATAAAACAGGTCATCCACAATTACATACATAATATATACATTCACAACATTATGCATATTTTCACACATCATTAGCATATTTATCACATAATTATATCATGTCATGCCAAATAATTCAGTCACAGTATTAGCACACTCTACTAATACCCATCCTACTCAAAACAACGGGAAATAATCCCTACTATATCACACACCGATATAGGCCAATCGCCAATTATGTTCACAACATTAAAATATTAATTTTTCACTTTTCCAACAGTGTTAACCGGTTAACGCCCTGGGTTAACCGGTTAACGCAACACAGAACACGCTTTCTGGCAAAACTCAACAGTGTTAACCGGTTAACGCCCTGGGTTAACCGGTTAACGCAGACAGAACAGCAATTTCTCAGAAATCACAACAGTGTTAACCGGTTAACGCCCTGGGTTAACCGGTTAACGCAAGCAAAACAACAATACTTCACAATTCCTAACAGTGTTAACCGGTTAACACCCTGGGTTAACCGGTTAACGCAAGACAGAAAGCTGTTCCTGCGCTAACACGAAGCAGAATGCAGAATTCTCCGCATTTTCCGCCGTTGGAGGACTTCGGGACCTCCGATTTCAATTCCGTAAAAAGCTACACTTTCGGGAAATCAAGACTCATCCAATTACAGAGTCAATTTCAGTCTTAACACAACTTATCCATCACAATTTTTTCAGCATTCAACATCCCAATTAGGGTCAAATCAATGGCTTATCACTACCCATTACATGTTAACCCATAATACCCATTAAACGACGATAAACCCCCCTTACCTGAGTTAATCCGACGAATCTTTAAGCTTCAAGCTCTTCTCTTCTCCAACCTTCTTCCTCTTGCTCTGCCTCTTTGCCCTTTTTCCTCTTTTTGAGTCGTTTCTCTGTTTTCACGTGAAAACTCTTTTTACCAAAATGGAACTCTTTTTCCTTATTTCCAACTTATATATTTTCCAATAATTATTATTCCAATAATAATAATAATTATAATAATCCAAAAATTCCAATTATTTAATTAAATTAATAAATATAATATTAACTTAAATTAAATAATTATCTTATTTTTATCGGGGTGTTACAAGTATACTATCTACGTTCTGACGGTAATAGATAATATATCTCATGCGCTCTTCAGTCGAAGTCTTTTGTTCTTCCCTAGACGAGTAATATTCGTATTTCCTTATGGAATCGAATGTCCATCCTGTAATCGAGTTTGCTTTTTCAGCCCTCCTTTCGGATGATGAGTGTCTTGGAAATATTCCCCAATTCACGCCTGGTTGGTCACCTATTATATACCCAGTAACCGGTATCCCTGGTGTTCCTTCCTTTTCTGCGCCCTATTATGACTTTTTGTCCCCTGTGGAGTCAGATTTCCTGAGTCGAAATATACCTTTTTAGGTCTTCCTCAGATGATTTTGGATGTTTGATATCTCTCACCCTTATACCGGTTTTAGATATTCATTCTCCCCGAGCGTGTTGTTCTCTCACCCTCATACCGGTGTTTTGATCACATGTTTCCTTGAGCTTATTACCCAGTAATCAGTAATACCTCATTCTGTTGTTTCTTCAGATGAGTCCTCTTTGGATTTTCCCCATCTGAGTCCGGATTTTCATCCTGTCGCATCTCGAAAAATACGATTCCTCGCGATGGTCGCGGAAAAAGTTACGTTCGAACAGAGTCGCAACCGAACTTTATTTATCCCAATGAAGGAATAGGAAAATATCGATAAAACCTTTAGGAAATGGAATGATGGTCGTTGCAACCATATTCGGGTTCGGGAGTGGATTACGTAAGGGGAAGGTATTAGCACCCCTTACGTCCGTTGTACTCAACGGAAACCTTTTAGTTCTAATTTGTATTTCGTGTGTTAATTTATGTTTGTTTGTCATCTTTTGGGTTATAAATATATTGAGAATAGAAAAGGATGGGAACCTCAGAAAGGATAAAGGGGAGGTTTTTTATTAGTGTGCTCGCGAAGATACAACAATCTCCTGCCTACGTATCTTTATGGTATAATAAGGAAATCAGAGCATTCGTAGTTCGGGAAACTACGGTTGGTTGGTGTCTTTTAATGAACAACTGTTTAGATCGCATCCTAAAGGCTAAACGTTGGCTTGTCTACTCTCGGCGGAGGCTTAAGCACTAGTTTGTTGTGCGCATTAGAAAGGATTAAATAGTCTTCTTTCTGAAAAGAGTTTTGATCACACGAGGGTGACAAGTTGGATTAATATGTTGGATTTTTTGTTTGATTGGTTTCGATCGCACGAGGGCGAGAAAGGATAGGTTTGATGTGTTAAGGTATTTTGGTTGGATGACGATTACTCGGATAGTCGAGTAAGACAACTCGTATCCTAACAGTCGGGAAAGGGAGTAGAAGACTCTAGACCACTTTCTTTTTCATCTTTAATTATAGAAAGGATTTGATAATAATTAAGGTGTTTTAAATGGATGACGAATATTCGGATAATCGAGTAAGACAACTCGTATCCTAATAATCGGGAAAAGGAATAGAAAACTCTAGACCACTTTCTCTTTCATCTAAGTGATTATAAAACTAAGTTTATGTATATGGTGGATGTATTTTTAGAATGAACGACAAGTACTTGAATGGCTGGGTAAGACTACTCATATCCAAGCATTCGATGAAGAGGAATTGAAAACTCAAGACCATCTCCCTTTTCGTATAGTTTTGATTGAGAATGATTTGACTTATGGCATAAGTTGGTGGAAAAATGACAATTGTTCGACTGACCGAGTAAGAGAACTCGTATTCAAACAATTGAGGAGAGAAGTTGAAGACTCAAAGTCAACTCCCTTTTCATTTAGCTTATTGTGAAAGTAATTCGATCTAATCGGGGTTTAGAAGTTTGTAAAGAAATGACAATTATTTGACTGACCGAGTAAGATAACTCGTATTCAAATAATCGAGGAGAGGAGTTGAAAACTTAAAACCATCCCCATTTTCACATTTTTATTTATTGTAAGAATGTTTTGATTTAATCATGCTTAAATGGGTTTAGAAATGACGATTATTCGACTAACCGAGTAAGAGAACTCGTATTCGAATAATCGAGGAGAGGAGTTGAAAACTCAAAACCATCCTTTTTTTATTTCCAAATTATGAAATGGTATTTAATCGTGATTAAGTACTTTTTAATTAATTTTAAATAACGTAACCGACATCGGATCGAGAGTTGAATTGGTATTCGTCACAGTAGTGAAAAATAATTTGATTTGGTTTAAAGTTGTTTTAAAAAAAAGTTGATGGTGAAAATAAAAACGATTACTTGCATGCATGGACATGGGTAGACATTGATCTACTAATAAGTACTATAAAATCAGAGTAATCAAAAAATATATTTAACAATAATTTATTAATCTAATTAACTAATAATTTAATTAATCAATTAACTAATGCAAATAAATAATAAATAAATAAATGAAATGCAATGAGGTTACACCAAAACTACTCAATGTAATATTTACATGATATTTATTACTAAAAGATTAATTATTTGCAATGTGCATATTATGCTACTATTTTAAAGGAAAATCTAAACTGTCACGGTTTACACCATACAATGAACCTTTACGGCAAACGACGATAACCGCCCAAAAGTCATAGCTAATGAAATTTTATAGCAGCCCTACCATTAAAATGTGCAGCAAAACAAAAGTGTTGGCTTTTAATGAAAAGAACTTAAATTTTAAAGCACAAAATTTCAACATTGTCAAAACTATGGATAGCATTACAAGCATAAAAATATCCTGTAAGTTATACACTTAGTTCGCCATAACAGTTAAACAAGTGGGAACAACAATCACTTAATCATCTTGTAAAAAATAGAGTTAACAGAATCAACAAAAGGGAATTATCAGTAATTTACAAAACTATAACCGAAATGGATACGCAATCGAAACACATATATAGAACGCGTAATTATCATAATTACAAGATCATTACCATGTCATTAAAAATCCAACATATAACTCAAAACAAAACTTCGACATACAAGCATTCGTTATTGAAACGCATAATGTAGACGATACGCAAAGTAATCAAATTGAAACCGAAATAGATATAATATAGTGCAAAGGAAAAATAGAACACGTTATGATTATTTACAGGATTACTAGAATTCCAACATACAAACATAATACCAATCACTGAATAATTTGAATTGAAAATGAATAGTAATTGCAACCGAAAAATAAAAGCCAAGTAAAGCCACTTCAAGAAAAGAAAAGAAAATTACTGGTACATCCTGCTACAAAAGGATAACTAACATAAGCAATGCAGAGTTCAAAGCAAAATGAATACATATCTAAGATGGAACCGAAAAATTACCCCAAACACAACCTATCCCAAATATATCCAGTACTGTTATGAAAATGAAAGATTCAACGTTATGCCACAAATTTAAATTGATTTGTACCGTAACAATGGATATGTCATCACTGATCCAAAAAAACAACTAGTGCCGTAGACGACAACTCAGACTCATTCGGAGCAGCAACATCAACATTTTATCAAAGGAAAACAATGATATTTCGGCGACCTCACCGATGCTAGCACTGATACTTGATAAAGAGAATATCATAAAAAATTCATAAGAAAATGTTTCATTAATTTAACAATGTTTTATATGTTGGTTTGATCACTTTTAAAACAGGGATGGAACTTCATTCTGCACATATTTAACAGTAATAGTGCAGAGCCAATTTTAAAATATATACTAAAATTAAAACAAAATATTTCTATTGTTCCACAGCAGCAGGATGCTCATTCTGCACAAATTTTGACTTTGTAATTCAATCACAACTTTTAGCTTATCACAAGATATATATGAATTATGAGAAATGTAAGAAACTCGGTACCGTAACCGAAGCGGCGATCCAAAGAGGAACAAATCATAACTGAAACGTGTACATCGCGACATCTAATTGAATCACATCCTTGCGGTATCCCGATCAGGTTAGTAAATTAAACTCAACCTGCAGAAAAGAGATAACACCCAAGCAGAATAGAAAATATAACCTTCCCAATTTTGAAAGCAAAACAAAAAAACAGTGTTGAATTGGAGAAGATGACTTTAGCTTCTGTTGAAGGAAAGGAGCGGCTGAGTGGAGTTGCTCACGGTGAGATTACGCTTGTTAAAGTGATGGAAGATGTGAGGTGAATCGGAGGAGTATTTCGACGGTCGAAGTGGAGAAGAAGGGTGTTGAGCGGTTATGTTGAGAGGTTTTGCCGGCGATTCGGTGGACGACAGATGGTGAGGAAGAACGCGCGGCTGGAGATGGTGAGCGCGGTGTAGATGTTGGCGGCTGTGGCGGTTGATGACGGTCGGCAATGGATGAGGAAGATTGAGGTTGTGGGGTATGGTTGTTGGATTTTAAATAGGAAAATGAAGGAGCGACGTTACGGTGAAAGGTTTGTGTTGTTCGAGCGTTTCGCCGGTGATTTATGGTGGTGAGAGTTGTTGAGGAAGACGAAGGAGGTTCCCCCAACGTGAAAAGGAGAGACTTTTTCTTTTTGTTTCTTCTTTTTCATTGTGGAAAGTGAGTGATAGATGAGAGGGTGAGGTACTGAATGGAGTGAGAGTCTCGGAGAAAAGAGAGAGGGATAACGTGTCCTTTTATTTATTTCTTTTCCATGTTACCGTTGAAAGCTTTTTTTCTCTCTTTTCCATCTTACCGTTGGAAGCTATGTATTTGAGAGAGAATTTTTTTACTTATTTTCAAATTTTCTTAAATAATAGTATTAATTAAATCCTAATTTTGATTGGATAAATGGGATAAATATGGATGGCTAATAATGGTCACTGATTAATTTGAACTGATGGCTTGGATTGAATCAAAGAAACACACACTATTTAAATAAATCAAAATGCATATAATGCCTTTTTTAGATGATTTAATCGATTTAAAACAATTTAAATCAATTGAATCAAATAAAATTCACAACTTTTTAAACAATCATGATAAACTTAAAATAATAACATGGAAAATTCTATCTATTCAATCTGACTATTTTGACGAAAGAACAAAATTAAAATGACTAAAAATGAATAAAAGTTGGGCGAAAATTTGCTCGAAAATTAAATCGGATGCATGAAAATGATCAGTGTGAAATATACTTATTGAAAAAATACAACGTTTCTTTAAATTCTGAAATAAATTTGCACCGGTTAAAAGACTCAGGCGGGTCAAAATGCAACTGAAACAGTCGCTGAAAAATATAACGGGCACACCAGTTTAAACTACATGAACCGTAGGTTAATAATACTGGCGTCTGCAATTTTAAATTTGAAACTTTTTATCTGCTGATTTTGTCCGTACTTGAGAAAAGATTCAACCGATTTGTCTGTATTTTCAAGAATTTATTCTGACTGATATTTTAGGTTTTACTCATGATGAAATGCATGTCATGCTGTGCGTATGATGCAAATTAAAAATGGAATCAGATTTACGAAAATTTAAATATGGCCGGACAAAATTGGGGTATGACAGCTGCCCCTATTTAATTAACTTGAACCAGAAGGTAAGAATGACAGCAGTCTTCATACATTCGTAGTGGAAAGTAATTAAATATGAAAAGACCCAAATTTTGTCCTTTGAAATGCAAGGAAGAAATGCAAAAAAGAAAATGCAGTGAGAAATATAATAAGAAAAATTATCAAAAAGGTAAAATGAAACAGTTAAGACTCTCTGGGAATCGTCAGAACAATATCTTGGATATCATGGGTGAGATTTTTCAACAATGGAATGATACCTCAACTGTACCTAAGACTTTCCGAGCATTAGCAGAACATCGTCTTGATTTGAACACATGAGATTCTCTGGGTATCAATGAAGCAGTATCCCATATGATATAATCGAGATACTCCGACAAGGGAATGATACCTCAATCGTATCTAAGACTCTTCAAGGATACTAAAGCGGTATCTCTAAAAATGAATGAGACTCTTCATATTGATGAAGCAACATCTCAAACAGCAAAATGAGATTCTCTGTATCGAATCGAAGCAACATCTTATATGATAGAATTAAGATATTCCGAATAAGGGAATGATACCTTAATTGAATCTAAGACTCTTCAAGTATACTAGAGCAGTATCTCTAAAAAATCTAAAATGAGACTCTTCATATTGATGAAGCAGCATCTCAAACGGTAAAAGTGAGATTCTCTGTATCGAGTCGAAACAACATCTTATATGATAGAATTAAAATATTCCAGCAAGGGAAAAATACTTTAATTGAATCTAAGACTTTCCGAGGATACTTAGAGCAGTATCTCTAAAAAAATATCTGAAATGAGACTCTTCAAATTGATGAAGCAGTATCTCAAACAGTAAAAGTGAGATTCTCTGTATCGAGTCGAAACAACATCTTATATGATAGAATTAAAATATTCCAGCAAGGGAAAAATACTTTAGTTGAATCTAAGACTCTCCGAGGATACTAGAGCAGTATCTCAAAAAGAAATCTGAAATGAGACTCTTCAAATTGATGAAGCAGTATCTCAAACAGTAAAAGTGAGATTCTCTGTATCGAGTCGAAACAACATCTTATATGATAGAATTAAAATATTCCAGCAAGGGAAAAATACTTTAATTGAATCTAAGACTTTCCGAGGATACTTAGAGCAGTATCTCTAAAAAAATATCTGAAATGAGACTCTTCAAATTGATGAAGCAGTATCTCAAACAGTAAAAGTGAGATTCTCTATATCGAGTCGAAACAGCATCTTATATGATAGAATTAAAATATTCCAGCAAGGGAAAAATACTTAATTGAATCTAAGACTTTCCGAGGATATTAGAGCAGTATCTCTAAAAAATCTGAAATGAGACTCTTCATATTGATGAAGCAGTATCTCAAACAGTAAAAAATGAGATTCTCTGTATCGGTTCGAAACAGCATCTTATATGATAGAATTAAGATATTCCAGCAAGGGAAAAATACCTTAATTGAATCTAAGACTCTCCGAGGATATTAGAGCAGTATCTCTAACAGAGAAATGAGATTCTTCAGATAAATGAAGCAGTATCTCGAATATTCGTCTGTTGGGGGAACTTTAAGAAAAGACTCCTTTTGAGGGAGACATATTGGAAATGCTCTGCAGGGGAAAAAGCTCATAAGAGACTTTTTAGGGTAACCTCTGCTTAGGGAGCGATGATTGTAAAGAAAATTGCTGGGAATATCATTATTAATCGTAAAGTCGAAAAAAATGATTTACTGAGATATAATCTCACGAGCATATGTAGGGTAATAACTTCATTTGGAAATGAGGAATGTCCAAGATATGCATGTATGACCTTGTAAGTATGATGTCCTGACATTTTACTTTTGATTTTTGTATGATGTCCCACTTTAGGTGGGAATACCATGCATGGGATGGTGCATGAGATGCATGCAAGTATGTAATTGTTGGGGATATTTGGGATGTGCATGTAGGAATGCGAATGATTTTTGTTTTGTTGAAATTCCCATTTTGTGGGAGTGTTATGCATGAGTATGCTGATGATTGATATGACTGTGTTTTTTTGAATTTTCTATTTGGTAGGGAAACCATGTATGGATGATTCGTGTGATGCATGTGGGAATGCAACTAGGTAATTGGATGTTTTTGTAGGGTTTAATTCTTGACTGCCAATGAGGTTGGACTTTAAATGGGAACTGCCAGATGAGAACTGGTGAAGGAGATTGAACTGTCAGATGAGGACAGCACTTGAAGGATATGTTACCAGACGCGAACTGGTGAAAATAATTGAAATGTCAGACGGGACTGAATTTGTTTTTGTTTATCAGACAGGAATTGATTTTTAAAGTAGGCTACCAGACAAGAACTGGTGAAAATAATTGACTACCAGACGAGAACTGGTATCGAAATAGGTGACCTACCAGACGAGAACTGGTATTAAGAGATAATTTACCAGACGACAACTGGAGTTTGGAATAAGTTGCCAAACGGGAACTGGGCTTTGAAATAAATAGCCAGACGAGAACTGGTTTTTTGAAAAAGGTTTGCCAGACGGGAACTGGGCTTTTGAAATAAGTTGCCAGACGGGAACTGGGCTTTTGAAATAAGTTTGCCAGACGGGAACTGGGCTTTTGAAATAAGCTGCCAGACGGGAACTAGTTTTTTGAAAAAGGTTTGCCAAACGGGAACTGGGCTTTTGAAATAAGTTGCCAGACGGGAACTGGGCTTTTGAAATAAGTTGCCAGACGGGAACAGGATTTTGAAATAAATTTCCAGACGAGAACTGGACTTTGAAACGACCAAGCGATGTTGGGCTTTGGTGCCAGATTTTGTGTTTCAAGGCTTTTTGATGTCAGGTTCATGTTATGGGGAGTTATGCATGATAAATGATATGATATGCATGGCTTTATGCTAGAGCAAAGCGATATGACTAATGCATGATGATGATTTATGTAATGATTGGAAGGTTTCCAAAATGCCCCTGCGCGAGTATTGGAAGAGAAAGGTTTTTTTGTAGAAAGGTTTTTGTTTGTCAAAAGGTTATTTTATGGGGAGATAGCGTGATTCCCCGACACTCATCTTGAACTCTGCAGTTGATGACGTGTGAAAAAGCTTTCGCTTGAACAGCTTGAAGCCAGGGAGATGACTTGCTCCTGTATGGCTCATCTTGCCCCAATGTGATGGGTCTATGCAAAATGTTTACCTCGAAAGGATTTCGAAAGCAATTGTACCATAATTTGGAGATGGCTTGCCCCAAAATTTTGATCCATGAAAGGATTTATCCTTGGTTAACCGACTCTTGGAGTGATTGACTTTTCTGTGCTCTTGAGGTAGCTTGCCCCGGTATGAGCGTTGAAGCGACTTAACTCACCCTAACTGAACATTGAAGGGGTCTGCCCCTGGCCAACAGAACCTCTAGGTGATCTGCCTCTAGTTAATAGAGTCCTGAGATGATTTGCTTTGGATCAACTGATTCTTGAAATGATTTGAACATTTATTAACAGATGTTAGGAGATTGTTTAAGACTGGCCAATTCTTGGAGTAATCTTCCTATGATCAACTGATGTTTAGGTGGCATGCCCCTGATTCGTGGGTTGTGAGGTAGTCTTGATTCGGATCAGCACCAACGAATGTCCAAGTTCCTCTGATTGTTTCTTATTGTTGGAATTTCCCTGACGTCAAGTACTGTCTTGCAGTTAAAATTGTTCACTCATAAATGGTAATTTTAATGCGATATTCATGCAAGTTTTGAAAAAATCATTTATTGGAATGATATGATATTGTGTGATGAGTGGACCATGAGTCCAAATGTAATGCTGATTTAGCAATTTAAAGTGTGAAAGACACAACGGGAATAATGACATTGATGTTGAATATTAGCAAATCTTTAGGAGTCAGTTTACGCAACTTTGCTGTAATATGATTTCGGAAATAACCCTACCTCAATTAGGTCTTTTGAGGGTTGTAACGTGGCTTGGTTCATGGTTTTTGAAACAAAGGATGTCAGGCTCAAATTTTGTTTTAACTCACCCATTCTTCACCATGAACTCCAATCCTACGCTCAATTAATTCAACATACACATTCAACCTTTAAGAGAGTTTGCAGGTGTAAGATCTCTTGAAATGACAGACACTTTATTTTGCTCTTCATGGATATTGGTGACCTTTTGATTTGGATATGGTAGTCACTAAATCTTGTTTTTATTCTGTTGAGGGTTTTCGTGACCTCCTTTGATTTTTGTTTTGATCCCTAACTTTTGCATGGACCGCTTTTTGAAGCTTTAGTCCATCGGGATTGCCCCTATTTTTGCCTAAGTCTCCTTTTGGGGTATCGACTTAGCGGGTTTTTTATTGATTCCATTTTTTAGAATGTGACTGCCAAGTCATTTGGTCATTCGGAGAACAACCAACATAACTTTTGGATTTTGCAAGGTTCCTTCGACACTTCAGGATGTGTGCGAAGAATATCATGTGGTTGATCCTCAGACAGGATATTTCGTCTTGTGATTTGAATGCATAGTCAGATTAACTGAACACTACCCTGCCCCAGGTTTAATGTAAGGTTTTTTAGATCCAAAAGAAACTCCTACTTCTAGGCTCGAACTGGTTGACTAGGGATTAACTCCTTATCTCTCCAGTGTTTGGGAATTTGAAACAATGCCTGTACATCATCAGTAGGATTTCATCCGAAAGCATATAGTCAGCAATTATGGGTAACTTGTTTTCGTCATCCTCCCTCAAATCTTTGCTAAAACAAAGGTTATGATAAAGAAAAGTGAATGGGAGAAACACTGATGTATTTTTGTTTTGGATATAAGAGAAGAAAAATGAGCGAATGCGAGATAATTAATTCAAAACATGCATCATTACTTCATCAATATTACCATTAAAAACAACAATGATTAAACACAAGCAGCTTTTAACAACAAAGAAACTATAAATGCAAAAATAGAAACAAATCAGTCCAACAATTGCCAGTGTTGAGGATGTCTTCCTGTTTGCTAAAACTGTCATAGCTTCCACAAGTTGGTCTAGCTGATTTTTCATCGAGTCCACATCTCCTCTCAATGCAATATGACTTTGCTCCAACGGATCCATGATATTTCAAGAGCTACTTCAAGTATGATAATAGTATCGGGAAATCAACTGCAGGTTATGGACAAAGGATGGAAGAGTTTTTTTGTATTTATTTTTTGGTGAAAAATGATATGAAATGTATGATGATGAATGCAAATGCAATGATATGTGTATGAGTGTAGTGATATGTTTAGGATCACAAGTTCAAGGTGTTCTAAGATGGATCAGAATAATGGGTGAATGACGGGTATCTCTGAATAATGGAACCCCATGGGTAGGCTCTACAGTTGGTAGGTTCCTAGAGTCACGGATATTTCTTGAGAACGTCACTGCCGTGACGAAGACTCTTCGGACAATAATATCCTTAAGAAGATCTCGTCTAGGTGAGGTCTTCATATTGTCCCAACAAGGAAGGCTCCATGGGGATTCTACTATACGACTCTCAAGTCCAGGGTTCTAACAAGGCTCTCAGAGTCATAGGTCGAGGTTGGAAATATTACTGTAAGGTAATAATACGTCCAAGGGATCTCATCTGATTGGGGCTTTCGTATTAACCCAATAAGTCTGGGACTTTTCAGGCCGATACTACATAACCACCAGATATAATGGGTTAAAAGGTCCCTAGAGTCATTGATCCAACTTGAGAATACTATCACCGTGACGAAAACTCGTCGGGCAATAATATCTCAAGAGAATCTCCTCTAGGCGGGGTCTTCGTATCTTCCCAACAAGGAAGACTCCTTGTGGGCGCCCACTACGCAACCACCAACTTAATCTTATGGTTTTTCTCAGACTCGGGTAGAGAGCCTATCTCACAAAGCACCCCTAACAGAGAGCCCCAAATAAGACATAATAAATAAATCACAATACAATAATTACAACAGAATAATTATAACAGAATAAAAATAACAAACAAATAAGCAAGATTAACACGTAATACATAAACTGAACTAAATTAGGCTTCACTCTCTTTTGCTTGGAGCTATGTCCCCAACAGAGTCGCCATCTGTCGCATCTCGAAAAATACGATTCCTCGCGATGGTCGCGGAAAAAATTACGTTCGAACAGAGTCGCCACCGAACTTTATTTATCCCAATGAAGGAATAGGAAAATATCGATAAAACCTTTAGGAAATGGAATGATGGTCGTCGCAACCATATTCGGGTTCGGGAGTGGATTACGTAAGAGGAAGGTATTAGCACCCCTTACGTCCGTTGTACTCAACGGGAACCTTTTAGTTCTAATTTGTATTTCGTGTGTTAATTTATGTTTGTTTGTCATCTTTTGGGTTATAAATATATTGAGAATAGAAAAGGATGGGAACCTCAGAAAGGATAAAGGGGAGGTTTTTTATTAGTGTGCTCGCGAAGATACAGCAATCTCCTACCTACGTATCCTTATGGTATAATAAGGAAATCAGAGCATTCGTAGTTCGGGAAACTACGGTTGGTTGGTGTCTTTTAATGAACAACTGTTTAGATCGCATCCTAAAGGCTAAACGTTGGCTTGTCTACTCTCGGCGGAGGCTTAAGCACTAGTTTGTTGTGCGCATTAGAAAGGATTAAACAGTGTTCTTTCTTAAAAGAGTTTTGATCACACGAGGGTGACAAGTTGGATTAATATGTTGGATTTTTTGTTTGATTGGTTTCGATCGCACGAGGGCGAGAAAGGATAGGTTTGATGTGTTAAGGTATTTTGGTTGGATGACGATTACTCGGATAGTCGAGTAAGACAACTCGTATCCTAACAGCCGGGAAAGGGAGTAGAAGACTCTAGACCACTTTCTTTTTCATCTTTAATTATAGAAAGGATTTGATAATAATTAAGGTGTTTTAAATGGATGACGAATATTCGGATAATCGAGTAAGACAACTCGTATCCTAATAATCGGGAAAAGGAATAGAAAACTCTAGACCACTTTCTCTTTCATCTAAGTGATTATAAAACTAAGTTTATGTATATGGTGGATGTATTTTTAGAATGAATGACAAGTACTTGAATGGCTGAGTAAGACTACTCATATCCAAGAATTCGATGAAGAGGAATTGAAAACTCAAGACCATCTCCCTTTTCGTATAGTTTTGATTGAGAATGATTTGACTTATGGCATAAGTTGGTGGAAAAATGACAATTGTTCGACTGACCGAGTAAGAGAACTCGTATTCAAACAATTGAGGAGAGAAGTTGAAGACTCAAAGTCAACTCCCTTTTTATTTAGCTTATTGTGAAAGTAATTCGATCTAATCAGGGTTTAGAAGTTTGTAAAGAAATGACAATTATTTGACTGACCGAGTAAGATAAGTCGTGTTCAAATAATCGAGGAGAGGAGTTGAAAACTCAAAACCATCCCCATTTTCACATTTTTATTTATTGTAAGAATGTTTTGATTTAATCATGCTTAAGTGGGTTTAGAAATGACGATTATTCGACTAACCGAGTAAGAGAACTCGTATTCGAATAATCGAGGAGAGGAGTTGAAAACTCAAAACCATCCCTTTTTTATTTCCAAATTATGAAATGGTATTTAATCGTGATTAGGTACTTTTTAATTAATTTTAAATAACGTAACCGACATCGGATCGAGAGTTGAATTGGTATTCGTCACAGTAGTGAAAAATAATTTGATTTGGTTTAAAGTTGTTTTAAAAAAAAGTTGATGGTGAAAATAAAAACGATTACTTGCATGCATGGACATGGGTAGACATTGATCTACTAATAAGTACTATAAAATCAGAGTAATCAAAAAATATATTTAACAATAATTTATTAATCTAATTAACTAATAATTTAATTAATCAATTAACTAATGCAAATAAATAATAAATAAATAAATGAAATGCTGAGGTTACACCAAAACTACTCAATGTAATATTTACATGATATTTATTACTAAAAGATTAATTATTTGCAATGTGCATATTATGCTACTATTTTAAAGGAAAATCTAAACTGTCACGGTTTACACCATACAATGAACCTTTATGTCAAACGACGATAACCGCCCAAAAGTCATAGCTAATGAAATTTTATAGCAGCCCTACCATTAAAATGTGCAGCAAAACAAAAGTGTTGGCTTTTAATGAAAAGAACTTAAATTTTAAAGCACAAAATTTCAACATTGTCAAAACTATGGATAGCATTACAAGCATAAAAATATCCTGTAAGTTATACACTTAGTTCACCATATCAGTTAAACAAGTGGGAACAACAATCACTTAATCATCTTGTAAAAAATAGAGTTAACAGAATCAACAAAAGAGAATTATCAGTAATTTACAAAACTATAACCGAAATGGATACGCAATCGAAACACATATGTAATCAAAACTCACAATACAGTGTAAAATAGAACGCGTAATTATCATAATTACAGGATCATTACCATGTCATTAAAAATCCAACATATAACTCAAAACAAAACTTTGACATACAAGCATTCGTGATTGAAACGCATAATGTAGCCGATACGCAAAGTAATCAAGTTGAAACCGAAATAGATATAATATAGTGCAAAGGAAAAATAGAACACATTATGATTATTTACAGGATTACTAGAATTCCAACATACAAACATAATACCAATCACTGAATAATTTGAATTGAAAATGAATAGTAATTGCAACCGAAAAAAAAAACCAAGTAAAGCCACTTCAAGAAAAGAAAAGAAAATTACTGGTACATCCTACTACAGAAGGATAACTAAGATAAGCAATGCAGAGTTCAAAGCAAAATGAATACATATCTAAGATGGAACCAAAAAATTACCCCAAACACAACCTATCCCAAATATATCCAGTACTGTTATGAAAATGAAAGATTCAACGTTATGCCACAAATTTAAATTGATTTGTACCGTAACAATGGATATGTCATCACTGATCCAAAAAAATAACTAGTGCCGTAGACGACAACTCAGACTCATTCGGAGCAGCAACATCAACATTTTATCAAAGGAAAACAATGATATTTCGGCGACCTCACCGATGCTAGCACTGATACTTGATAAAGAGAATATCATAAAAAATTCATAAGAAAATGTTTCATTAATTTAACAATGTTTTATATGTTGGTTTGATCACTTTTAAAACAGGGATGGAACTTCATTCTGCACAAATTTAACAGTAATAGTGCAGAGCCAATTTTAAAATATATACTAAAATTAAAACAAAATATTTCTATTGTTCCACAGCAGCAGGATGCTCATTCTGCACAAGTTTTGACTTTGTAATTCAATCACAACTTTTAGCTTATCACAAGATATATATGAATTATGAGAAATGTAATAAACTTGGTACCGTAACCGAAGCGGCGATCCAAAGAGGAACAAATCATAACTGAAACGTGTACATCGCGACATCTAATTGAATCACATCCTTGCGGTATCCCGATCAGGTTAGTAAATTAAACTCAACCTGCAGAAAAGAGATAACACCCAAGCAGAATAAAAAAATATAACCTTCCCAATTTTGAAAGCAAAACAAAAAACAGTGTTGAATTGGAGAAGATGACTTTAGCTTCTGTTGAAGGAAAGGAGCGGCTGAGTGGAGTTGCTCACAGTGAGATTACGCTTGTTAAAGTGATGGAAGATGTTAGGTGAATCGGAGGAGTATTTCGACGGTCGAAGTGGAGAAGAAGGGTGTTGAGCGGTTATGTTGAGAGGTTTTGCCGGCGATTCGGTGGTCGACAGATGGTGAGGAAGAACGCGCGGCTGGAGATGGTGAGCGCGGTGTAGATGTTGGCGGCTGTGGCGGTTGATGACGGTCGGCAATGGATGAGGAAGATTGAGGTTGTGGGGTATGGTTGTTGGATTTTAAATAGGAAAATGAAGGAGCGACGTTACGGTGAAAGGTTTGTGTTGTTGGAGCGTTTCGCCAGTGGTTTATGGTGGTGAGAGCTGTTGAGGAAGACGAAGGAGGTTCCCCCAACGTGAAAAGGAGAGACTTTTTCTTTTTGTTTCTTCTTTTTCATTGTGGAAAGTGAGTGATATGAGAGGGTGAGGTACTGAATGGAGTGAGAGTCTCGGAGAAAAGAGAGAGGGATAACGTGTCCTTTTATTTATTTCTTTTCCATGTTACCGTTGGAAGCTTTTTTTCTCTCTTTTCCATCTTACCGTTGGAAGCTATGTATTGGAGAGAGAATTTTTTTACTTATTTTCAAATTTTCTTAAATAATAGTATTAATTAAATCCTAATTTTGATTGGATAAATGGGATAAATATGGATGGCTAATAATGGCCACTGATTAATTTGAACCGATGGCTTGGATTGAATCAAAGAAACACACACTATTTAAATAAATCAAAATGCATATAATGCCTTTTTTAGATGATTTAATCGATTTAAAACAATTTAAATCAATTGAATCAAATAACAATCATGATAAACTTAAAATAATAACATGGAAAATTCTATCTATTCAATCTGACTATTTTGACGAAAGAACAAAATTAAAATGACTAAAAATGAATAAAAGTTGGGCGAAAATTTGCTCGAAAAATTAAATCGGATGCATGAAAATGATCAGTGCGAAATATACTTATTGAAAAAATACAACGTTTCTTTAAATTCTGAAATAAATTTGCACCGGTTAAAAGACTCAGGCGGGTCAAAATGCAACTGAAACAGTCGCTGAAAAATATAACGGGCACACCAGTTTAAACTACATGAACCGTAGGTTAATAATACTGGCGTCTGCAATTTTAAATTTGAAACTTTTTATCCGCTGATTTTGTCCGTACTTGAGAAAAGATTCAACCGATTTGTCTGTATTTTCAAGAATTTATTCTGACTGATATTTTAGGTTTTACTCATGATGAAATGCATTTCATGCTGTGCGTATGATGCAAATTAAAAATGGAATCAGATTTACGAAAATTTAAATATGGCCGGACAAAATTGGGGTATGACACATTCGAAGTATCCTTTATGGATAGTTTTTGCTGTATTGGCATATTCCCCAATACATGCATCTTTGCATCAGCTCGAGTCTTTCCATTGATTTATTTTCGTGGAATTCCCCTCGTGTCTCTCAGCAAGTTTTAAGTCGTGACCTTCTCACGCATTTTATTCCCTTTATTCCCCATTAGAGTCCCCAGAGTCTCTGTCCCATTTATGAGTGTATTACTCATATGGATTTTTAGTTTCTTTTGATTTTTTTCTTCTTTGCGGACACATATCTCCATAGAGTATTACCTTTTTGCATACATACATTTGCATCATTAGGTCTCTTAGGGGCCAAAATTCGTCTCTTTGTTATTATTTAAGCCCATTCCACCTCGTCGAGACGAAGATTTTAACCTTCACTTCTCCGGCTAGAATTACCTTAAATAGGGGCATCTGTAACACCCTAATTTTGACCCTAAGATCCCTCATGGCATCCTACCATTGCATTTGCATCTTGCCTCAAGGATCATAACATCTTGGCTCCTTAACCCTAGGGTGGGAACTTTTGTGAGTTGGTTTGAGATCACCAAACATGCTTGAATTGTATATTATTGCTTTTCTTATTTTGTTTACTAACCAAAAGCACAAAAATATGTCACTAACATCTTTTGTTTGTAGCTTGAGCAGTCACAAGATCCAAAGCTTCTAGGAGACTCTGTGCTCATTGATATGGCTAGGTGAAGATGAAAGCAAGCATGACAATGGTTCCCAAAGCTCTCATCCATCAAATAGGCCTCCCAATTATCTCAATTCATCATTTTTATCAAAGCAAACCAAAGGGCTTGAGGATTGTTTCCCAAGGAAACCCTAATTCATCAGTGCTTCAACCGTGCCTTGCTCATGAAACAACCTCAACCCATGATCAAATACAATCAAGGGAAGTTCTTTAATTCATCATTTCATGCATATTTGAGATTATTTGAGTGTCCTCAATCATCAATTCATCAAGATATGAGGTTTGGACTTGAGAAGTTGATCAGTCAATTCATCTGACTATTTTGAAGTACACTGAGACCTAACGTTTGATGTGTTTGTCAAATGGAGATTACCCCAAGAGAAACAATGTTCTTAAGAACCATATGAGCAACTTTCATGCTCATAAAAAATTTATTTAAAGCTTGGAAGGTCATCATCTATTTCAAAACATTATAGGTCATTTTGACTGAAACCCTAATTTTAGGTCAACTTCCCAAGGACATAACTCATTCATTTTTCATGATTTTTAGGTGGTATTAAATGCATTGGAAATGTTAAGATGTCTAATTCATTTGTTATGTTGAGCAAAATTTCATAATCCTAACAAAAATACATGTGATAATGCAGAACATTATAGGTCACTTTGGACCAAAGGCATTGAAATGTGAAAAAGTCCAACTTCAAGTGCCCATAACTTCTTCATCAAAAATCCAAATGATGAAAAATTTCAGTCCAAATTAATTTTCTTGAAAATATATACAACTTTTATCTTGAAGGTTTTGTCATTTGGAGCTTGCATCATTGAAACAGAAGGGCTTGAAGTTTGGCCATTTTTAAAATTTTCACATGTACATGTTTTGCACCTTACACTTCATGATCAATTTTCACCAATTTCCCATTTCCAAATGAAGTTTTGGTCAACATAACAATTGATCCTCATGCCAAAAGCTTTCCAACCATTACCCATAAGGCTATGTTTCACTTTTGGAAATACCATTTTCGAAGGGATAAACAATTTGGTGCATTTTTGGAAACCAAGTGAAATTGCATTGCATGAGCTCAGTACACATAATCTGCACGTCCATTTTGATTCTATTTGGTATCAGCTTGCAATTCCAAGTGGAATTAGGCCCTCCATGCGCCTGTACAGGCCCATGCATGGAGTCCCTTTCCATCCATGCACATGCTTTGATCATGCATACCAGCCACCATTTGCTAAAAATAAGTGCTCAATGCTTCTCATTTTCACAACTTAAGGGCACCTGTTATGCTGCACGAATCATTCCATAACCATACTAAAAAGAACTCTCTCTTTCTATTCAATTTTTCAGATCTGAAATTCAATTGCCTTGGTTGATTTTCTAGATCTATAGTTCCTAAGCCTTACTCACCTTGATCATAAGACTACACTGCAAGCAAAAGCATCAAGGAATCGTGCTCTCAAGCTCCTCATTTCAGAGGTTTACATCAGAACTTATTTTCTTCGAATCTACTTGTATATAGCTTATTTCTTGCATTTGCTGGGTTGTCTGAAGTCCTCTCAATAGAGGCAATCGTTTTGTGCTTTGAATTTTTGAATTCCATCAAGTTCCAGTTGAACACCACAAAATTCAAGCTCTGATTCCTCTCTCCATGGAAGCCTAGAGTAGAATTGGTTGGCACAGGGGGGATGTACATCACCCCAGCTTTCATTTGATATAAGGATCGTGTCATTTGGTGGAGTTTTGATCTCTGCAACTTTTGGCCGGCGCCAGAGGTCTTGCCGGAGAAGACGGTGGTGTACACCACTGCCCAACGCCAGATCCATTCCTGGCTGTGTGATCTCTTCTCCAGATCTAATCTGGATCGTTCCATGTTATGACTTTATTAATGGCAAGGTGTTATGCATTGACTTGAGAGTATGATGAACGCGCGCTCAGGATCCGTCTGATTTGCCAACTCAATTAATGAGCTCTTGATCCAACGCCTCACAATTTTTCTCATTTTTAAATTCTGATTTTAATTTTCATTTTAATTCTTTTATTCTATTTCATTTCAAAAAATCATATCTCACTCATTATTGGTCCAAAAAATGTGAGACCAATTTCATTATTTCTCTTTTAATTTCTAGTTTCTAAAAATGATTTTTAATATTTTTTATTTTATTATTTGATATTTTTTTACGAATTTTCTCTTTTCTGATTATTTTGATTCATTTTAAATAGTTTTTGATATTCAAAAAACACAAAAATATTTTTTATGAATTTTCTCTTTTCTGATTATTTTTATGCATTTTTAATTGATTAAAAATAGTTTCTGACTTCCAAAAGTGCTGAAATTTTTTGTCAAACTTTGTTTGACCTTGTTGAACTTAGGATAATTCACTTGGACTTTTCAAAGTTGATTTGAAGTGAATTTGAAGTTTGACATTTCTTTATTATTTTAATTCAAGTATTATTTTAATTTTGAAAAATAACAAAAATATTTTATTTGTTTCTTGACTTCTAATCTTCATTTTGCTTCTGTTTACTAATGTTTGACCTTGATTTCATATATCTTTGGTCAATGTATGTTGGTTACCTCATTTAATTTCCATTAATGCACTTTATTATTCATCTTCTTCTTCTTCTTCTTTTTTTGATCAATGAGTTAAAGATTGGTGGTTAGCCTTGATACATGGGAAGTTTAACCTTCCTTGATTCAAATCTAATTCAACTTGATCATGGATCAAGTGAATGGCTTTGCATTAAGGATAGGTTGCTTCCTAATCAAGCAAAAAACTTAAATCAATACAAGATCATTTCTCATCTTCTTTTGGCATGGCAAGTTGTAAGAGCTTGATTCACTAATCAAGATCTCTAACTTGTGTTGTTTCCTATATTTTATTGACCGACCTCAGATAGTTGTGACTTCTACATAAGTCCAATTACGATTGCTTAACATAGCGCTAAATTGCCTTATGGAACACTAATACTAACTATTAACCATTAACCATTAACATTTAATTCTTGCACTTTACATTTATGCAATATACTATTCTTGTACATATTATTCATTTGCTTTTGCCCTTTGCCCATTTGAGCACATGTTTATGTTAATGCAATTTTCCTTTTGCTCACTTGAGCACATAATTGTGTATATATTATTGGGCTTGTGTTTTTGTTTTGATTGTTGTGGACCAAATGCAAAAAATGGACGAAAAATGACTTAGATTCTAGGACATTCCCTATGCAAAATGGAGTAAAAAGGCTTTAATGTTGAAGATGGATTAGAAGGACCAAAATCTTTAAACTCACTCTTGTCCATTCTTGATTTGCTTCATGGAACTTTTTGATGTGTGTGCTTTTGTGCTAGGGATTCCTATTTGAGCCAAATTGAAGAACCATTGTCATGTGCATCTAAAGTGAGAGATACAAGAGCCATTGGAAGATCCCTAAGAGCTTTGCTTGATTGATTGATTGCTTGAGTATACTTATTTGCTTGCTTATTCCAAAGGATGAGAGCTACTTGGATCATCAATATGATCTCAAGAAAGGAACTCCATGTGTGGTCTTATTTCTTCTCCTTCATCTCTTGTATGTTTAGGACTTAGCCATTCTTCTTCTTCCCTCCACTCTAACCCAAGCCAAACCTTTTGTGCAAACATTAACACTTGTTTTCAAACATTAGAAACCTAAGCATTATGCTTTTGATTTTCAAACTTTCTTTTTATAACACTTATTTTGAATTGAATCTGTAAGTCAACTTTGACCATATTTTGTAAATACTTTTCATTGGTAAATATAACTCATTCAAATTTTTTGTGGTTTCAAGGGCCACTTCTTATTAAAACCTTTTCATAACCTTTAGCTATTATGTTTGAGTTATCCTTGAGGTAGATATAATACTCACCCATATCCTTAGTGATGGACAATGAGTCTTCCATGCTTATTATAGGGCTAACCCCTCACTAGCATGTTGAAGCTATCCTCACATGGTGGATTTGTGGTTTTAGGTTGAGTTTTCTCCCTTGGATAACAAAAGACCTTAAGGCTTTTGGACCAATCAATTCACCAACTTGTTTTGAGATTTTTACCCCGAACTACGAGGTTTTGATTCTAATCTTTTTCAAGATGGTACGTAGGCAATGGGTTTATCCATTCAAACACAAAATTGTAAATAACTTGTACATTCTTCTCTCATCTCCCCAATCATGTTTGCACAAACAAATTTTCACAAAATACCAACCTTACAACAATTGTAAAAAGGGCTCCCTAGGAGTACCTAGGATGTTTTGGGTGCTTAAAACCTTCCCATTGCATAACCAACCCCCTTACCCCGATCTCTGACATTTTTATTAGTTTTTGATTCGATAAAACTTCTCGGTTTTTGTTCGCTTTCTAACCTTTCCTTTGGATAAATAGAAGTGCGATGGCGACTTGACTTGTGTGGTTTACTTTTGATTTAGTCAATAAATCTAAAGGTAACGAATACCCCGTGTAAGACCCCAATTTTGTCCCTAAGATCCCTCATGGCATCATATCATAGCATTGCATAGCCTCAAGGATCATTGGACACCTTGCTTCCTTCCCTGTGGGTGGGATCTTTTTGAGAGAGATTCTTGATCACCAAGCATTGCTTGCATTTGTATATCATTGCTTTTCTTTTAATCACTAACCAAATGTACAAAAATATGTCATCTAACATTTGTCTTGCAACTTAAGCAGTCAACAGGTCAAGGCAATTCAAGTGAATCCTTTGTGCAAGAGATGAGGTTTCCATTGAAATATGGATCATGTGATCATTATATTGAGTTTGTATGAGCTATAGGTTCATTTTGGAGCAAATTCCCCAAGTGGTTGAAGCCCAAGTTCATCAGAATATTTTCAGGTCATCTAAGGACCAATGCAGTCAATTGAAAGTCAACTGAGGGCTTTGGAGTGTGAGAATTGAGTTTCTTCATCTCATTCATGTTCAAACAAGGCCTATTCATCATGTCAAACATCCATATTGAAGATTTTGAGGTCAAATCAAAAGTTTCCCAAAATGGAAAGTGACCTATAATTTCAAGTTTCCAAAAATAGCAAGTTTTTGGTTCACTTTCAACTCAACTTTCCAACATCAAGTAAGCTTCAAATAAAACTTTGTCCAACATGAAAGTTGAAGATCTCTCTCTCCCATTTCCAAAAAGTCCAAGATCATGAGCATCTGATGAGTGGTTGAGGAGATATGATCAAATGATTGCCAAGTGTGCATGGAACTTCAACAAGCCATAACTTTTGATCCAAAGCTCCAAAAATGAGTGCCTCTTTTTGCATTTTTCTTCTCTTGACCTATAATTTCCAAATCCATCATCACATTGCATGAAATTTCATCACATAATCATTTGCTCATTCATGCCCATTTTGGAGGGAAATTTGAAAATTCAAAATTGGTGCATCATATGAACAAAATACCATTGCTAACATGTGCATGAAATGATTTTGAATGATTTTGAGCATCCATACAGCACTGTTCACGTCCAAATTTGCATGGCACCTCACATTTTCCACTTTTTGTCACACACCTTATTTTTGCTAATTTCAATTAACCATTGCTAATGACATTTTTCAGCATGATTAAGACAGAGTATATAAACCAAATCATAACAGAATTTTAGTTTTTCTTCATCAATTCTAGATCTAGATTCAAGTTCCCTCCATTTTTTCTCCAAATTGAAACTTCAATTTCTTCCACATAACACATTGATTTTATTGGATATTCTTGTTCTCTGATCTTCATTGAGTATAGATCAAGCTCTTGATTGAAGAATTTGGACCAGAATCAAGGTGTGCGAGCTCAAGAACATGACAATGGAAATCGAAATCTGAGCTAGATCCAAGCCCTCTCAAGCTTCAATTTATACATAAAGCTTCAAGTCATCATCTCAGGACTGGATTTGGATACTTGCAAGAGCTCAAAGCCACGATTTCATCATTCTGCTCTTCAAGAGGTTACAATTCGATTATCACCTTTCTTGATTCTATGCACATGTTTATGTAGACCCTTTCATGTTGATAATCATGATGCTTTCAGAATTAAAAATGATTGAGTATTGGTTGAGATATCTGGATTTGAATGTTTGAATGCATAAAATGTTTTCCTTCGATTCTTATGATTCATGGACTGTTAGGATTAATTGATGATAGATTTGAGTTCCTCATGTGATAAGCTTTCGAACAGTATAAGTTTCGCCTGGATCTGGATTTTTTTTGCCATGAGTTACTGTAGCGCCACCGTCTTCACGAAGAAGACGGTGGAAACCACCCTGCCTCGCCGCACCAGCCGCCGTCTACAACAAGCAGAGCTGGCGCTAGGGTTTAGCCAGCGTGTGTCCACGCGTGTGTCTTTGTGGAGAAACGATTGGATGCGCTTCCATTGACCTGCGCCACATGGCCTTTGACTGGTGACTGGACGCCATGTCGTTTAAATGAAACTACAGTGTTTTGCCTTGCTCCACCATTCGATTCCCAGCATTTTCATTTTGGAATTTTATTTGCTTTAGCGCTTCATTTTTGTGCGTACCAGGTTCGATTCCAGCCGGTGCCAATTTTTCAAATTATCCACCATTTATCCTTTCCCTCCAAATATCATGGACATATTTCACATTTTATTTCATCATTTTCTTCCAACTTCAAAAAAGCACTAAAAATAGGATATGCATCCAATTAATTCCCAATTTTTTTCTACATTTTCATGTGTTTGTCTATTATTTTATGGTGTTGATTTTTGGATTCTATCATTTTTGGATTTTTGAATTGTGGACTGTTGATTGAACATGTATGCAAATGTACCATGCTTCATTCATTCTATTGTGAAATGCTCAATAATGATCCAATTGCCATGAAATTTTATATGCTGATTCCCAACATGTTGCATGATTTTTGAGGCTTGGTTGTGCATTTTTAACATTTTTCATCTTTGTTTTAGACACATGATTGTATGGTGTGACAATGTGTGTCACACAATTTGATGTCATACTTGTGCATTTTCATTTCTAGGTCAATTGAGTTCTGTTGATTCTAATTTTTGGCATGATGATTGTGTTTGACATGTTGTGTGCACATAAAAATTTCCAGGATTGTTTGATTCATTTCTGTTTTAATATGGAATTTTCATTCTTAATGTCCAATTGTGTGCTTTGAAATTGCCTTTGCCATATCTTGCTCCTTAGATGACTTTGCTTAATGCTTTTGACTTGATCCTTTTTAGGACATGTTCATGATTGATTAATTGAGCTTTATGTTGAATATTGGTTGCTGTTTTGACTTTTTGCTTTACCTTTGACCCTAGGCTTTGCCCTAGGGGTTTGTACTCACAATTTGAGCTTTGCCTTTCAGGTTCAAGCAATTAGTCCTAATGGATGATGTGATCTCCTTGCTTGAGATACAATTTGATTTGTTTAACTAATGTTGATGGTGTTGTAGGTCCTTGGGTGGCTAACTCACTTGAGTTGTTGACTTGCATTGTGTATATTGGTTGTCTCACTGTTGACTGTCTGTTTGGTTTGTTTGAATGTGAATATTGACTTGTTTGATTTTCTTACAGGTACTTTAGTAGCTTTAACTCATTATTTGAGTTGATTTGCTTTGCTTGTGGTTGGCATACCACTTAGGTAACTTCTTTAACTCCATGTAGTCTGGAAGACCTGCTATCTTTGGCAGGCACCTGTCTGAAGCCCTCCTTAAGAGGCCATGTTTTTGATTGTTTAATTTTGTGCTAAAGACCTCAATGAGGCATGGTTACATGTAAAGACCTCCTAAGTGAAGAGGCATTGGCAGATAGAAGGGATGTGCAATCCATCCCCTGCTATTCAGTTGAGTCTTTCATCTTGCTCGCACTACGTGCTGATGCATTTTGAATAACACCCCAAAATCTTGTCTATAGAGTCAGTCATTATGGAATAGAGTTCCTCATTCTGGACTCCCACACATTCTTTGATTCAAGCTCACCCAGGCCCGGGTTAAGAGCCATGAGGTCTAATCCTCATTTCCCATTTCATCTGCTCACCCTAACTCTCAATGTTAGTGGTTAAGATCTTCTGTTTACACTTGTACAGTTGGCTTGTCTGTCAAGGTTGATATGACCCCTTGACTAAAGCCCACCCTTTGTGTGAAGCCCATTGTTTGTGTATAGTGTGTGATTTGTTTGTTCATTTGTGCATTGATGTTGGTCTGTGCCTCTGTGCATTGTTTTCATTACTTGTATATCATTACCATGATCATTGTTCATACTTTGTGACAGTTATTTTGTCCTTTGAGGAGTCAATTGTAAGTCCAGCTATTGGCATTTGTTTCCTTTGCTTGTTAGGAGTTGGATGTAAGACCATTGATTGGCATTCCATTTCCTTGGAGTCGAGAGTAAGACCAGCTATTGGCATCTTGTTTCCTCTTGTTTTTTTTTCTGATACCATGCATTATCTGCTTTAGCCCTGTGCTTGACCATTCCAAAGGAACTTACTTGGATCATTTCTATGATCTTGAGAAAGCAACCCTGTTTGTGGCTTTGTTCCTTAACCATCACCTCTGGCATGCTTAACCTTGATCCATACTTTTTCATCCTTAACCCAAAAACCAGAAAACTATTGTGCAAACATTTGGCTTGTTTTCAAAACTAGAAACCTAGGCCTTATGCCTTTGATTTTCAAACTTTCTTTTCATAACACTTATCGTGAATTGAATCTCTAATCAACTTTGACATGTTTGTGAATACTTCTAATTGGTTAATTCCACTCACTCAATTGTCTTTTGTGATTTCAATGATCACTTCCTAATCAAATTTTCATGCATTAGCCATAGGTCTGAGTTATCTTAGTGGTTGATGTGAATCTCACCTTTTGTCCTTACTGATTGAATTGTAAGACTTCCCTGCTTATTATAGGGTTAACCCCTCACTAGCACGTTGAAGCTGTTCTCACATGGTGGACTTGTTGTTGATTTAGGTTGAGTTTTCTCCCTTTGATAACGAAAGACCTTAAGGCTTTTGTTTAAAATCAATCCATTCACTTTTTGAAATCTTTTAGCCGAACTACGGCGTTTTGATCCTTATCTTTCATGAAAAGGTACGTAGGCAATGGGTTCATCCATCCAAACACAAAAATAACTAACTTGTATATTCTTTTCTCATCTCTTCAATCATGTTTGCACAATAAATATTTCATAAACAAATAATTTTTACAACAAGTTGTGAAAAGGGCTCCCTAGGAGTACCTAGGATGTTGTGGGTGCCTAACACCTTCCCATGACATAACCAACCCCCTTACCCAGATCTCTTACCCTCTTTTACTAGTTTTCTTTGTAAAACTTTATAGGCTTTTGTTCGCTTTCTAGCCATTCCTTTGGATAAATAGAAGTGCGGTGGCGACTCTATCTTGTATGATTTACCTCGGATCTAATTAATATTTCCGATGGTGACGAATACACCGCTACACCCCGCTACACATTGCATACATTAAAGCTATGTGAGTTGGATTGTTGTACCGATGTGTCATTAAACATGTGTGTTATTGATTGTGTGATTTAATATACTCTTGCATTCTTTTACACCTGTCATACGGTGAACTGACTTGGTGTGTTTTTGCTTTGGAAAGCAAATGTCGCGGATAGCAAGAGTCGTCACCGACTTTTCTTTTATCCAATAAGGAAAGGTGGAAAAGAACAGGAAAGACCTTGATTAGATTTTGGGTTCGGGAGGTACATTATACAAAGGGAAGGTGTTAGCACCCTTTGTATCCATGGTTATCCATGGGCTCTTAATTGCTTGATCACTTATGTTTTTCTTGTTTGAAAAAGTGTTTGAGCAATGTTTAGAAAATGTTTTGAAAAGAGAGTTTAACTTTGTAATGATTCTTGTACGAATGTATACAAAGTGTTTATCTCGTTTAACTTTGAAAGTTGTTTAGAAAAATATAACTCGGTAATGATTCTAGTACGAATGTATACCAAGTGGTGATTTTCTAAAAGATGTTTTGAAAGGTGTGAGGTGTGAAAAGTATTTTAAGTTGTGAGTAAGCATTTAAGAGTTATACCTACCCGAGGTCTTTATGGGCATTTCCTATCCTTATGAGGGTAAAACTGTCCTTACCATTGAGAAGTAAGTAGTCTTATCCTTTGGATGTAAAGGGACATCGTAGGGTCATCGATTGGTCATTGAAGGCAACATTTGTAAGGATACCTTAGCATTCGAAGGGACAATCATCATTTAACCATAGGCTACAACGACGGGCCATCGAGGGACAAAATCATATATTCGAAGGCAACATCCGAGGGACTATGATTTATCTTATAGGGACATGATGATTTAATCGAAGGGTCTTTGCTAAGTGTATCCCCACTTTCGCGGGACATGACCGTAATACCGTAATACCGTAAGGCAACAAAGAGAGGGCCAAGATCACATGTATTCAAAGGCAATATTTTACAATCAGTTAGATAATTAGGTAATTAGGATGAATTTACACAAGGGTATCCCACAAATAAAGTGGAATACCTAGCCAGCTACCTCTTCTGGGAGCATGTGAACCCTTACAAAATTCAGCAAATAGGTCAGAATACCAAATCAGGGTGCAATCGAGAGTTGCACCACAAAAGAAACACAGCGGTATGAATGTCCGGCAAAATAACACATGGTTAGAATAAAACAGATCAGATAAGCATAGAACAGAATAGAAAAATCAGCGACTGTCACGCTCGCTCCTGCCTCGCCTAGCGAAGGCTTAGCGAATGCTCGCTACATGCTCGCTTAGCGATGTGCTAGTGAGCGGCTGCGGGTTCTGGTTTTAATAACAGCACAATTCCAGAAAGCTCCAAACCTTATGGCATCCATTACAGAAATTACATGGTTAAACATTCAAGATATCCATACTTAAATCCATATGTAAAATCTAAGACATGTTTATAAATCAATCATAATATCACATGTGAATTGAGAGCATAAAGCGGTAATGGTAGTGCAAACCTGTTTGCAATTGAATTGGCAGATCACTCTTGGGGTTGGTGTCGGATTGAGTTGGGCGGAGGTAACCTTTGTGCAGATGAGTTTCCTTCAGGGTTTCCTTTAGGGTTACTCTGAATTCTCTTGGTTAGCCTCCAGGGTTTACTCGGTTGCTTTTGTTAGGGTTTCCTTGCTAGGGTTTCTGTCCGTCTTCGTCCCCTTTTTCTGAATGAGGTCTTGGTATTTATAATGATTTTTTTGTGACCTAATGGGCTCAGAATGAAGCCCAAAATTTCTGGTATTCGCAAGCTTCGCTAGGCGAGCGGTGTAGCGAAGGGTTCGCTAGGCGAAGGATTTGCTCGCCTAGCGAGCATGCCAGTTTGAGCCATTTTCTGGATTTGGCCACCTATGAGCTGGGTCTTTGTTCTTTTAAGATCAGTGCCTTGAACAATGAGTTGGAGTGCCTTGAAGAATGTCTTGAAAGATTAACGGGCAAATTTTGGGGTATGACAGCTGCCCCTGTTCAATATTCTTGAACCGAGAGAGTTAGAATGGTATGTACGCCATTCGTGGTCTGGAGGTGGAAGATTATTGAACACTAGAATGCCCCAAAAATTTGCACTTGTTAATTGAGATGGTCTTGGCGGAGATGGGCTTAGAGATGCCATCCGGGAAGTTTGATGATGAAAGATCAGAATGGATCATACGCTGCTGGGGATAAAGGATCAGAATGGACCATACACTAGATCGTATCTGAATTGCAGAATGAACCGTCTATTAGGCTGCCTCTGGAGAGGTAAAGATCAGAATGGATCGTACGCTAGATCATATCTGAGTAGCAGAATGAGTTACCCATTAGGCGGGTGACTTCGCTGGGGATGAAAGATCAGAATGGATCGTACGCTAGATCGTATCTGAGTTGCATAATAGGCCGTATGTTAGGCTGTATCTGACGAAATAAGGATCAGAATGGATCGTACGCTAGATCGTATCTGAGTTGCAGAATGAGCCGTACGTTAGGCTGTATCTGAAGAAAGTAGTCGTACGCTAGACTACACCTCGGAATGTACCGTACGCTAGGTAGTATCTGAGTAATGAAGATCCAAATGGGTCGTATGTTAGACCGTATTGGAGTTGCAGAGTGAGCCGTACGTTAGGCTGTATCTGAAGGAGGTAGAATCAGAATGGATCGTACGCTAGATCGTATCTGAGTTGCAGAATGAGCCGTACGTTAGGCTGTATCTGAAGAAAGTAGTTGTACGCTAGACTACACCTCGGAATGTACCGTACGCTAGGTAGTATCTGAGGAATGAAGATCCAAATGGGTCGTACGCTAGACCGTATTGGAGTAGTTGAAGAAATCATATGTTGGGTTGAATCAGAATAAACCGTACGTTAGGCTATATCTGATAATATTTGTATACGTTGTATTTGCAGTAAATGTCTGGGATGGGCTTAAAGATGCCATCGTTAGGAGGATATCAGAATGCTTGTCAGAATGAATGTTCATATGGAGTATATCTGAAAGATGTATCTGAATCTTGAATGTGATTGATGAAGGTGTCTGCCTGAATGAACCTTTTATTTTGACTATATCAGGAGGATAATTAACCTGAAAAGAAAAGTTAGCTTCATGCCATGTCATGATGCATGAGATGTTTTATGCTTGCGAACATTGTATGCATGTGTATGCTGTGAAATGATGTAATGAATGAATTGTACGTCTGAAAAGTTTTTCCAGGGAAAAATAAATCCCGAGATTCCGGTCAGAGGCATTTGTGTTGATGACCCTTTCTCAGCTGGGGGTATTTGATTTCTGTCTGATGGTAGAAATACTTCAACAGAAGCCTGGCTGGGGATGGAAGAGATGACCAGTCTGTCTAGTAATGCCAATTTTTTCTGGGGAATAGAATTGGCAACGGATTCATTGAAAAGCATGGTTAGACCTTATCCTCGATCCCGAAGTCTTTTAGTAATTGTGATCTCTATTTTATGCATGTATTTTTGGTAAACATTGATCATATTCAAATGCATATATTAATTCAAATTAAATCAATGGGCGTTTATGCAAACAAAACAGAGAGAGTAAAACAAAAGCATCTTTTTGGAAATAAAATGGTATTGATTTTGAAAGAGGGCCTATAAACAGGAAATTTGAGCACAAGGAGACAGAAGTCCTAGTAAGAGGAAATTGTCGAGAAAACAAAGAAAAGCTATGAAGAAAAAGTCCTATTGATTTTAATTCTGCCATTGTCATTATGTCTTCAAGCATCTCATCTCCTGCTGTCGGATAGAAGTGATTGGCTTGTTCAGTCCCTTTGATTTCGGTGAAGCTGACTGAGAACGGGACATAGTCATACGCTTTTATCCCTAATTTTTGCCTGGACCGCCTTTTCAGGTTTTCAGTCCACCAGGATACCCTTTTTTGCCCAAGCCGCCTTTTCAGGTTTTCGACTTGTCGGGTGTACCTTTTTATATGTTTATCCCTAATTTTTGCACGAACCTTTTTGGTTCGCCGGGATGCCCTTACTTTTGCCTAGATACGTCGACCTAGCGGGTCTCTTTTATGCGTAGTATCTTTTAACTATGTCTGCGTTCACGGGATGTGGGAAGTCTTCGCCATCCATTGTAGCAAGTATCATGGCTCCACCAGAGAATATCTTCTTAACTACAAATGGCCCTTCGTATGTGGGAGTCCATTTGCCTCTGGGATCACCTTGTGGTAGAATGATACGCTTGATCACCAAGTCGCCAATTTGATACATCTGTCTCTTGACTCTTTTATTAAATGCCTGGGTCATGCGCTTCTGATATATCTGCCCATGACAAACAGCCGCGAGTCTCTTTTCATCAATCAAATTTATCTGATCGAGTCGAGTCTGAATCCATTCATCCTCGTCTAAACCTGCCTCTTTCATGATTCTTAGAGAAGGAATCTGAACCTCCACTGGTAAGACGGCTTCCATTCCGTAGACTAAAGAGAAAGGAGTTGTCCCTGTCGAAGTTCGTACTGAAGTGCGATAACCATGAAGAGCAAATGGTAACATCTCATGCCAGTCTTTGTATGTTACTATCATCTTTTGTATAATCTTCTTAATATTCTTATTAGCAGCTTCTACGGCGCCATTCATCTTTGGCCGGTACGGAGAAGAGTTATGGTGTTTTATTTTGAACTGCGTGCAGAGTTCAGTAATCATCTTGTTGTTCAAATTGGAGAGAGCAGGTTTTCCAAATGTATATTTGATAAGATCCATCTTAGAAATCAATAAAGTGGTATGATTCAACATATACTGTCTTAGTCGGCGAGCCGCCCAAGCCAAAGCACAGCAAGTTTTCTCGAGCAATGAGTATCTTGTTTCACAGTCGGTAAACTTTTTGCTAAGGTAGTATATGGCATGCTCTTTTCGACCAGACTCGTCATGTTGCCCCAACACACACCCCATTGAATTTTCTAACACGGTCAAATACATGATTAGAGGTTTTCCTTCAACTGGTGGCATCAGAATTGGAGGTTCTTGGAGATACTTCTTGATTTTTTCAAAAGCTTCTTGACATTCATCATTCCATATCATCTCTTGATTTTTCCAGCGAAAACCTCTACATAGTCACGTAACATCCGACTCAATCTTTCTTTGACACTGTTTTCCAAGCCTACTCCTATTTTGACTTCTTTCTTGTCTACTTCAGTACCCAGATTCACAGTTTCAATTGATTATTCCTGCGGCTGTATGGTCTTTTCTTCTTGCAGTAACAGTCTGGCAAGTTCTCAGGTACTTCACAATCTTCCTCACTTCCATCCTCGGCTTGGTAGATCGGATTTTCAAAGTCATAATGAACAGTAGCAGAGTTATTACCAACAGGATCCAGAGTGGATATGGATCGGCAAATTGTTACGTGAGTGTGTGCAAGAAAACATAGCTTATTTGAAAGATGACAGAAAAGATAAAGAGCGCAATATTTGAATGCAAAAAGGTCCATTGATTTATTGAATGTGAATATGCTTATAAAAATGACAAAACCTTTAACAAAATTTAATACATTAAAATAAGCAATAACAATTACTCCTGACTAAAGGAAATCAGGATAGTGTCTTCAGCCTTCCAATTATTGAGTCCGTCACCAATTGTTAGGAAAATCCAACTATCCAAGTCACAATCGTTATCAGCATCTTCCACAGCATTGACAGTCTCGTCATGGTTAGGCAGAGGGGCAGTGATGTCATTAGGAGTCTCTGGAGGATCAGAGGTAGCCGCCTGTATCTTTCCACTTCGAATGCCGCGTTCAACATGCTCACCTGTTAATATAAGTTCAGTGAAACCCGATGAGGAACTTCTCAATAGATGGTTGTAGAATGGGCCAGTAAGTGTGCTCATGAACATGTCCACTAATTCTCGATCAGTCATGGGGGGTTTGACTCTGCCAGCCAAATCTCTCCATTTTTGAGCATATTCTTTGAAGCTTTCTTTAGATCCCATAGTCATATTCTGCAACTGTAGCCGAGTAGGCGCTAATTCAGAATTATACTGGTAATGCTTGTAGAAAGCTGTCGCTAAATCAGTCCAGGTGCGGATGTCAGAGCTCTCGAGCTGATAGTACCATTCTAACTGTGTGCCAGACAGACTCTCTTGGAAGAAATGGATCCATAATTTCCTATCAGTGGTATACGGTTGAATCTTTCTCACATAAGCTCTCAGATGCATCTGAGGACAAGATGCCCCATCATACTTAGTGAAAGCGGGGACCTTGAATTTGTGGGGAATGATCACATCAGAGACCAGACCCAAGCTTTCGAAATCCAGACTGGGCGCCTTCTGACCCTCCATAGCTAGCATACGTTCTTCCAACAACTTATACTTATCATCTTTTGGAGAGTACTGTTCATTTTCATAATCTTCATCGTCGTCCTCAGGGTTGAAGAGGTCAACATTCTCCTCTTCCGAATCACTCTCTGTCTCCTCTCCTTGATCCTTCGGAACTCTAATCTTGACTCCTGTAACCTGTCCTTTAAGCCTTCTTCCCAGGTTAATGTAACTCACAGGTTTCTTGTCTTTTTTCTTCTAGAGCAAGAGAGCCTTCAGTTCCTCCTGCCCCTTGGATAAGTTCAAGATCATCTCCTGGAATTGAGCATTCTGAGCCTGGAGATCTTTGACAGTTTGTCCGAGAGCCATTTTTCTGTTGGCAGGAAAACCGTAAGAACATTGATCCCTTTAGAGTACCTGTTATGCAATGTGATGTTATGCTATGCAATGTATGAAATGTTTTCAATGTTTGAAGTCCTTGAAATGGTTAGTACAATGCCATGATGTTATGATGTTATGATGTTATGATGTTAAGATGTTAAGTAAATAACAAGCAAGTCACACAACCATCACCCCTAAGTTTTAAGGCTTGCATGAGTTCCATAGGTAAGTACCCTCCCCACTGAAGTTTGGTTGGTTCAACCTGTCCTAGAATAGTAACCGGGTTCTAGAAGGATCTCAAATCATTGACCTTTCCTTAAGTCCACTTCAGTGCAACACCAAGTGGTTGACCAAAGCTTCCCTAAAGTCCAATCTCAAAGAGTGTAGTATCGAGTCTCAACCAACCCCAGTCGGAACCGAAGTCAGTTATCTCACTACTTTCTAATGGCTAGGATGAGTCAACTAGGGTTCTAAAGGTATGGTTAACGCTTTGATGACACCACACGGACGCCAAATTTTTCCTCAAGTAAACATGAGGAACATCAGGACATCCAAAGTGTCACATTAACCGTAGCCATCATTTTAACCATTCCAGTATACGCCGGATAGTCGCGATGATCTCTTGCTACTTACCTAAGGTACACTAGATCCGGGTGTAGGATCTTCCACTCAAGCATAAAATACCCAAGCAATCCCTTAAAAGTAAATCAGGCAATTCAAATAAGTGATCTTGTTTTTTAAGGCAACCTCTCTTCTTAAGTATCCCCAGCAGAGTCGCCAGTTCGGTCATACGGTGAACTGACTTGGTGTGTTTTTGCTTTGGAAAGCAAATGTCGCGGATAGCAAGAGTCGCCACCGACTTTTCTTTTATCCAATAAGGAAAGGCGGAAAAGAACAGGAAAGACCTTGATTAGATTTTGGGTTCGGGAGGTACATTATACAAAGGGAAGGTGTTAGCACCCTTTGTATCCATGGTTATCCATGGGCTCTTAATTGCTTGATCACTTATGTTTTTCTTGTTTGAAAAAGTGTTTGAGCAATGTTTAGAAAATGTTTTGAAAAGAGAGTTTAACTTTGTAATGATTCTTGTACGAATGTATACAAAGTGTTTATCTCGTTTAACTTTGAAAGTTGTTTAGAAAAATATAACTCGGTAATGATTCTAGTACGAATGTATACCAAGTGGTGATTTTCTAAAAGATGTTTTGAAAGGTGTGAGGTGTGAAAAGTATTTTAAGTTGTGAGTAAGCATTTAAGAGTTATACCTACCCGAGGTCTTTATGGGCATTTCCTATCCTTATGAGGGTAAAATCGTCCTTACCATTGAGAAGTAAGTAGTCTTATCCTTTGGATGTAAAGGGACATCGTAGGGTCATCGATTGGTCATTGAAGGCAACATTTGTAAGGATACCTTAGCATTCGAAGGGACAATCATCATTTAACCGTAGGCTACAACGACGGGCCATTGAGGGACAAAATCATATATTCGAAGGCAACATCCGAGGGACTATGATTTATCTTATAGGGACATGATGATTTAATCGAAGGGTCTTTGCTAAGTGTATCCCCACTTTCGCGGGACATGACCGTAATACCGTAATACCATAAGGCAACAAAAAGAGGGCCAAGATCACATGTATTCAAAGGCAATATTTTACAATCAGTTAGATAATTAGGTAATTAGGATGAATTTCCACAAGGGTATCCCACAAATAAAGTGGAATACCTAGCCAGCTACCTCTTCTGGGAGCATGTGAACCCTTACAAAATTCAGCAAACAGGTCAGAATACCAAATCAGGGTGCAATCGAGAGTTGCACCACAAAAGAAACACAGCGGTATGAATGTCCGGCAAAATAACACATGGTTAGAATAAAACAGATCAGATAAGCATAGAACAGAATAGAAAAATCAGCGACTGTCACGCTCGCTCCTGCCTCGCCTAGCGAAGGCTTAGCGAATGCTCGCTACATGCTCGCTTAGCGATGTGCTAGCGAGCGGCTGCGGGTTCTGGTTTTAATAACAGCACAATTCCAGAAAGCTCCAAACCCTATGGCATCCATTACAGAAATTACATGGTTAAACATTCAAGATATCCATACTTAAATCCATATGTAAAATCTAAGACATGTTTATAAATTCAATCATAATATCACATGTGAATTGAGAGCATAAAGCGGTAATGGTAGTGCAAACCTGTTTGCAATTGAATTGCAACGTTGAATTGGCAGATCACTCTTGGGGTTGGTGTCGGATTGAGTTGGGCGGAGGTAACCTTTGTGCAGATGAGTTTCCTTCAGGGTTTCCTTTAGGGTTACTTTGAATTCTCTTGGTTAGCCTCCAGGTTTTGCTCGGTTGCTTCTGTTAGGGTTTCCTTGCTAGGGTTTCTGTCCGTCTTCGTCCCCTTTTTCTGAATGAGGTCTTGGTATTTATAATGATTTTTTTGTGACCTAATGGGCTCAGAATGAAGCCCAAAATTTCTGGTATTCGCAAGCTTCGCTAGGCGAGCGGTGTAGCGAAGGGTTCGCTAGGCGAAGGGCATGCTCGCCTAGCGAGCATGCCAATTTGAGCCATTTTCTGGATTTGGCCACCTGTGAGCTGGGTCTTTGTTCTTTTAAGATCAATTCCTTGAACAATGAGTTGAAGTGCCTTGAAGAATGTCTTGAAAGATTAACGGGCAAATTTTGGGGTATGACAACACCGTTAGTATATTTGAGCGTATTCTCACCCCTTTCTTGTTGTTTTGTGTTGCTCTCTACATTGTCGTATAGATACTCAGAAGGAGTAAGTGTTGTTGTGATTTGGAAGATGGACTTGGAGCTTTTCTTTGTTTATATTATCGTTTATCGTATTTAGTTAGTTTAGATGCTCTGATCTTTAACATCGGGGAATAAGGCGTTTTATTTATTTTGAGTTAATACTTGGATTATGTTAATTTCGTTAAGCATTTCCGTTGATGAGATAATTTAAGTTATGTTAGTCATTTTGAATTTCCATCGCGAGTTGATGATTTAAATGAGAAATTATGCATGTTTTGTTGAGTAGCATCCTAAATGATCATTTATTCTTTTAAATCAATAGACGAGGTTTTAGGGTGTTACACTAGTGGTACTAGAGTAGGTCTGTCTATCCGGCCAGATTGTGTAATTTTATATGTTCCCAGGTATGCGACTTACGTGTGAAACAGTGTCGGTGCTCATTTGTTTTTCTAACCATTTTCCAGCATGAGCATGATTGGAACAAGTTGGGGAGAAACTTCTGCTTCTTTGAGATGTTTCAGGTGTGGAAGATTGGTTTAGCATGCCACTAATTGCAAGAGCGCAGGTGTTGTTAGGGTTGTGTTGTTTCCCGAACCCGAAGGGAATACATATTTGAGATTCATGTCTAACAATTACATTGAGATGTCTTTGAGGAAGGATGATCAAATGCTCGTGATGTTCGCTTCTTTGAGAGTGGAAAGCGATGTTGTGGCTAGTGAATATGCCTGTGGTATGTGAGTTTCCTGATGTTTTTCCTAAAGATACTTATAACTTTCCTCCGAAACATGAAGTTGAGTTCGTCATAGATTTAGTACCTGGTACTAGACCTGTGTCGATGGCTTCATGTATAATATTTGCATCAGAGCTGAGTAAGCTGAAAAAATAGTTAGAGGATCTGCTTGAGAATAAGTTTGTACGACCTAGTGTTTCATCGTGGGGAACATCGATGTTACTGGTTAAGAAGAAATATGGTAGCATGAGGTTGTGTGTTGATTATCGGCTACTGAGTAAGGTCACAATTAAGAATAAGTACCCTCTTCTAAGAATTGATGATCTGATGGATCAGTTAGTTGGTGCTTGCATGTTCAGTAATTTTGATTTACAGTTGGGTTATCATGATATTCATATGAAGTTAGAAGATATTCTGAATACTGCATTTAGAACTTGATATGGTCACTATGAGTATTCAGTGATGTTGTTTTGTGTGTCTAATGTTCCCCAGGTGTATTCATGGAGTATATGAATAGGATCTTTCATCCTTACTTGGATCTATTTATGGTTGTGTTCATCGACAATATTTTGGTGTACTCAAAGACAGATGAAGAGCATGTGGGACATCTGAAAGTTATTCTACAGACCTTAAAAAAGAAGAAGTTATATGCGAAGTTGTCCAAGTGTGAGTTCTAGTTGAAAGAAGTGATTTTCCTTGGTCATGTTATTTCTAATGGTAGTATTATGGTTTCCCCATAGAAGGCTGACACGGTGTTGCAGTGGGAGACTCCTAATTCAGTTACATAAATCATAAGTTTTATGGGTTTGGCTAGTTATTACAAAAGGTTTATTGAAGGACTTTCTAAGTTAGCTTTGCCTTTCAACTGATCTAGGAGATCGTCAATTCCTGGCAAAGGATACTTGTTCTTAATGATTACTTTGTTCAATTGGTGGTAGTCGGTACATAATCGCATACCATTATCCTTCTTATTTACCAATAGAATAGGAGCACCCCGAGAAGATATACTAGGCCAGATAAAATGCTTCTTCAACAACTCCTCTAATTGCATCTGCAATTCCCACAATTATACTGGAGACATTCGATGAGGTGTAATAGACACATGTGTTGTCCCTGAAACTAGATCTATAGAGAACTTTACTTCCCTTTCAGTAGGTAAGGAAGTGACGTCCCTCGGGAATACATATGGGAACTCACACACCATATGGAATGAATAAGTACTCTTCCTTTCCTCTAATTCCATGGTGAGAAGTAAATGAAAGAATCTATCTTCGGAATATAGGTAGTGAATCATGTTAATTGTACATTCCAAAAATGCAGCTACCACTTCCTCTGGAGTTGTTGCTTCATTAGGAACATATACCACCTTCTCCTTACAACCAATGCACACAAAATTGGTAGAGAGCCAATCCATTCCAAAAACTACACTCATCTTCTTGAAAGGTAGACAAATGAGGTCAATCAAGAAAGTGCAATCATTTACAGTAATCAAACAACTCTTACTCATATAAGTAGTCTATACGTTGTCATCATTAGTTATGGTTATATTCATGGGAGATAGTAAAGGTAGTACTTCTAACCTAAGTCTTTCAATACATCGGGTGAAAATAAAGACATGTGTAGCTTCATAATCAAAGAGAATAAACAATAGATGTTCCTGCATATAACTCATACCAACTATCAAATAACTATTTCCTTTCACCTTTTTTGCATCTAGGGTATAGACTCTACATGTTGTACCTACTTCCTGGATGGACTTCTTATTAGAACAATCTCTGGCTAAGTGACCTGACTCCTGACAAGTATAGCATTTCATAGATCCAAATTGGAAATCTCCAAGATGATACTTTTTGCACTTCTGACACTGAGGTAGATGTACTGGTCTCATACCCTAAACATTTTTTCCTTTGGATAACGACTCTCTTGGCTTCAGATATTGATTAGTCCTCCCTTGGACACCCCTACTTTTCCTGACTTGGTCCCTTTATTTCTAGATCTTCTTGAGACTATGTTCATCAATGTAACAATGCTCAAGTACCTTTGCATAAGTGTTATAATGTTGTTGGCTTACAATGTGCTTTGTCTCTCCTCGAAGTCTAATCTTGAACTGTTTAATATTCCAACATTATTTTGGAGCATTAATGGATTAATTTGAATAGGTTGTCATGTCCACAAACTTTTCTACAAACTCGGCTATGGTCATGGAACCTTGTTGAAGTAGCTGAAATTCTAACTCTTTTTGGACTTTTATGTTATCTGGAGAAAACTTCTCTAACACAATTGCCTTAAAGTGTTCCTAATCCCTAGAAATGCCTAAGGTAGTTAGTCTAGAAGAAGCACGCGTCCATCAACTAGTTTTCGGTCCTCTAAACATCTGAATAACACAAATCACTTTGTCTTCCTTATTACATTGGGTCATTTCAAAGATCATTTCAATAGTTATAAGCCAATCACGAGATTTGAAAGGATATATGTCTCCTTGAAACTCTGGAGGGTTCATTCGGTAAAACTCACAAAAACCTCTACTGCTTGCATTTTGTTGAGGAGACTACTATATACCCTGCATTTATTGCATCATATGCATCACAAATTGTTGGTGCTTTTGCATTGGCAGTTGATGTTGTTGTTGTTGCATCAGATTCTCCCAATGGTCATCATCAATTTCCATCCCTTTGTTCTCATGAGCCTTTTAGACATGAGCTTCTCCTGGCCTTCCCCTTCTTCTCGGTTGCACAACCATGAAATCTACTATCATGCATATAAGTATCAAGTTGATCAGGACTAACACTAGGTAATATGACATAATCTCTCATAACACCAACACATACATGTGCGATAAAAGATTTAACTATTGATGTTTCACAATTGGGTAGAGGATTGACCTGCTCTGATACCAACTGTAACAAAATTACATAACTACATAAGTCTCACATACATTATGTTGTATGCTTAAAATAGTACAAAATGTAAGTCATACTTATCACAAAAGTAAATTAGAACAAGAAAAACAACTAAGATAAATCTTCCAAAGAATCTCATCATGCCATCTTTCCTTTACATTTAGTTGTTGATTGCTCACCTCTAAAAAATATGATAACAACATGGGTGAGAATAAACCATCTCAATGGAGTTCTCTTATCTTAGGAGTCCTCTCGATAATAAGATTCTTACCTACAATTCTTATCCCAAGATTCCTCACCTTATTTATTTTTAATTCACGTATATCATAATACAAAGGAATGCGAATCACGTTGTTAATCACACGGATCCTAGTCATCAGAATCATAATTATACTACCGTAAATGAGTGGTCTTCCAGTTTACCTGCCTAACTACTATTGGGCTACTACCCTCAAGGTATGGTCTTAAGAATTTACATGCCTTCCTACTTTTGGGACACACTCAGTCATCGAGTTAATAATTAGTATTAGGAACTATGATAATATCCAACCATGATGTATCGCCTCATTTCTAAATCATACCAGGCATTACATATCGATTGATGACATCCAACCATAGCACATTACCTCATTTTTGAATTTGTACTAGGCACTATATATCGGTTGATATTATTCATTCATAGCATATCTCCATATTTTATTTAGTATCACACACGACATATTGATTAAGAATTCAACCATAGCTACATATCAATGAAGAGTTCAACCATAGTTATATATTGATTGATGAATAAACCATATCACACTAATCATTGGAGAGATATAACTGCTCCAAGAATCAGGTTTCTCACATAAAAGCGAGGCTGGAAAAGTTAGGGTGACAGTCTGGCCATCATGGCCATGACGGCCGTCCCCTAGTGACGCCCAATAGGGGTCACCCATCAGCCAACACTGACACTCTTCAATGGGAGAGATGACTCGTAAGCTAACACTTACAGTCGTCATGACAAAGGTGTTCGTCATTTAGGCTCAAGGGAGTAACGGTTAGCCCATCATCAGTGATGACATTCATCATCGCCTCCAGGTCTCAAATTCCGCAGAAAACTCACAAAAAATAACCTCAACACAACCAATTGATCTCTAATGCATAAATCATAAATTACAAGACATATGCATGTTATAACACAATAATTTCAGCAACGCAACATTATGCATGCTATTCATATCAAAAAAACATTAATGAATCAAACAACGTAACATGTATGTCATAATGAAAAGTGAAAACACTCATAAAATCCCAAAATTTTCAACATGCGTAGAAACCCCATAATAAGTATTAACACCCACTAATCTAAGCACCTCACCTCTTAAAAGAGCATGGAATTTCAAAATCAGAGGTCATGAGGATGATTGATGACGAAAAGCTTCAAACTTTGAGCATGCAAGCCTCCCTCTCTCTCTCTTCTATTTTTTTCTTTTAGTTTTCACTGAGGAGAAAAGAGTGAAATAAAGAAAGTTAGAAAGAAACTTTCCATATGGGAATTTACCAATTTTACCCTCTCTTGGTTCAATAGTCCCCAATTAGACCATTGACACAAAAAATCCACTAAGTTCCTAATATTTTATCTTACACTTATAATCTAGAAAAATTAGACACTTATATTTAAATGGTGTATTACATCTATGGGCCTTTTCCAATGTAATCGTACTTAAAAAATTCTTAATCAAGTTCATGTATGTTGAATCTTCATTTGTTTCTTTAAGGTTTTATGTTTTTTTCGTAATTATGGTTCTTTAAAAATTATCACACCGACAATGGTAGTCTCGGGGGGAGGTCATAAGTTAACCATATAGGGAGCTCTATGTGTTCCATGGCCACCCCTAGCAGAAGTCTTGGGTTAAATATATGGAGACCCCAATGGTATCTGTGGGCGCCCCTGTAACACCCTAAATCCAGATACTTATATATTAAGTTTTACACGACAATCTAAGGTGTCACCAATGACAAAACCTTTATCAAATCAAACATTTAACAAACACGTAGCGGAAATATTAACGTCATACAACATATGTCATCGCACACTCACTTTCACTTAGAGTATCATTGCGATGATATTCAATATTATTTCAGTTAAATAAAACAACATAACTTAGACTCTTAGTCTTAATCTTTAAATTATGATAAATGGTTTTCAAAATAAAGAGTTATCATATTCCACTCTTTAACAACCTCAATATAAACTGAATAAAAACGATTAAACTCCAATAAAACATAATAAACAAACAAACATTCCCAACCCCGATGTTACAGGATCAGAGCAAGACTTCTAAACACCGATGAAACTAACGAAGTAACTCCAGGAGCTAACTTCCACTTACAACAACAAACTCCACTCCTCAGTATCTGCAAGATATCCATGGTGGACAACAAGAAAGCAAATGGGGTGAGAAACAACAAACCAATATAAACAGTGTAAAGAATGCTAAGGTAGAGAAGACATAATAAGAACACATTCATTACACAATAAATAACAACGTATTCTCACACTTAACCATGACAACATGTACATATACTCAATCGATCCATAACATCGTGAAAGATCAACTACATATGCAAATATGTATGTAAGGTATTCCATAATTGACTCATTATGCACGTGGTACCATTAATGAGCACTCAAGTTCACCTTGCTCCCGATCCCCACCATATGACCAGAGTATACCAAATCGTTACCATCATCATAGGTAACGCTTTACCAACTCCCACCTGGAACCGCTACTCGCTCTTGATCCCCACCATAGGACAATAACACACAAAAATTAGACCGAAGTCCGTACACCATGATGCATGACTCCCAATAAATTGCATTATAACCAAAAGGTTCACCATACACATCTCACCATTTATACACCACATCATTCATCAAATGCAACAATCAACCATCACAAAATCGTCATAAAATGTACACAACTCATCATAACAGCATGTTCAAAAACATTCAAAACATCCCCATCATTTGTCCATCATTTTATAAATTTGAACAAATATGTTTGATCATCAACTCACATCACAATAATATCAAACTGTGGCTAACAATAGCCAACCAACCAATAAAATTCGAAAAATCGAATTATGCACTCCAATACAAGCAAACAACCAAATTACGCAAGTTACACGTGCATAACTACCATGGGCGTCATGGAATGATGTCCTTCATGGCATGACGCTCGACATGAACTTGAGCGTGATGACTACCATGGTCTTTATGAACATTCAGAATGTCGAAAACACATTTTTAGCAATGGAGATCAAAGCAAACTCCCACTGTTTCACGCTTAGCCATCAAAGTCAACCAAAAATAATACATACGTGACATATATTAATCCATAGAATATTATTTTCATGGTTTAACACATTTAATCCATCAATCCCTCAAAATCATATTTACCCAAAAACCTTCAAAGCCCTCAAATATGGTGGAAAACATCAATATCTCAAAACGGAAAATAGTAGACATATATGCACACAAAATTCATCATTAAAACAACCAATAACATCAAAACATCATATACATTCATAATTAATCACATCCCAATTGCACTAAAAAGAGTAAAGGACTTCTCATCTTTACATGTCACACAATGCACCTAGATTGGTAGCCCTTTCTCCCCCATACCTTAGATTTCCAGCAACGATACTGAATTGAACAACTTCTATGAGTCCCTCTTCCCAATCTTATCTCTCCTTCCCAAAAACTCTTGGTCCCTCTTTGCCTCTTGTTTTATGTATTGTCAGATTTCTCTAAAAATCTAGCTCTTCTCCCAACTTTTAGAATATATAGTGTTTCTAAATTACCATTTTTGCCCAACTCATTACTAACTTCTCTACTCTCACCACATATTTTTTCCAATTCTCACAATGGTCTAAAACTCCTTTTTACTATTGTATTTAATTCATTCAAATAAAATACTATTTATTCTAATAATTAATTAAAACTCTAATTAGTTCTAAACAACTATACCAAACTCTTCCTCTCTATACACCTCTACTCAAGGATACTTACCCCCACAACTACACAACAAATAATTTAAAACCCTAATTAATCAATTAAAATTCTAAATAATTCAATTCAATTAATTAATCGAATTTGGGGTGTTAAAACTCTCCCCCGCTTAGAAAAAAATCGCCCTCGAAAATTACCTGAAGGAAACAGAGTCAGATACGACTCTCTCATATGACTCTCTAGCTCCCAAGTTATGCTTCCTCCAGCTGGTCCTTCCCACACTACCTTCACCAAGGCAATCTCCTTACCACACAACTACTTCACTTCCCGATCCTTTATTCACATGGCCAATGCCTTAACACTCAGGTTCTCTCTCACCTGTATATCGTCCACTTGGATCATATGAGACAAATCCATAATGTATCTCCTCAACTGAGACACATGAAACACATCATGAAGATTAACAAGTGGCGGTGACAAGGCAATATGATAAGCCATCTCTCTTATACTCTATAAGATCTGGTATGTACCAACAAAACATAGCGTGAGCTTTCGATACTTCAATGCGCGACCAACACAGGTTACTGGAGTAACTCTAAAAAACATATGGTCTCCCTCTTGCAACTCAAATGCCTTTCTCCTCTTAACATGGTAACTCTTCCGGCGACTCTGTGAAGCTTTCATATTCTCTGGGATCATCTTGATCTTCTTAGAAGTTTATTGCATAATCTCATATCCAATCATCGCACTCTCTCCAGATTCATACCAACACAGAGGTGTCATACACCTCCTACTATACAACGTCTCAAACAAGTCCATCCCAATACTTGAGTGGAAACTGTTATTGTAAGTGAACTCAATCAATGGTAAGTAGTTATCCCAAGCACCTCATTGTTCTAGCATACAAGCCCTTAACAGACCCTCCAAGGATTGGATAATCCTCTATCTTTTCCCATCAGTCTACAGGTGATAAGCAGAACTCAACTTCGGCTCAGTACCCAAAACTTCTTGCAAACTCTGCCAAAACCTTTACGTGAACCTCAGATCTCTATATGATACAATGCTCGACGGAATACCATGCAAGCTGATAATCTTCTCAATGTACAACTCAACCAATTTTTGCAACGGATAATTGATCTTAATTGATATGAAATGAGCCGATTTAGTTAGTCTATAAACAATCACCTAACTAGAATCACATCCATTCGTCGTCTTTGGAAAACTTGTTACGAAATCCATGGAAATGATATCCCACCTCCACTCAGGAATACTCAATGGTTGCATAAGACCCAATGATTCATTCCTGGCCACCAAAAAAATTTCTTCAAGTCTTGATACATTTTAGTGGCACCTGGATGAATACTCAACCCACTCTTGCAACCCTCCTCAAGAATACCCTTAAGCTCAGGTACGTCTGGTACACAAACCCTGTCTCTGAACCTCATCACATCATTCTCATTAATCCCGAAGTCACCGCCCTTACCTTGGTTGATTAACACAAGTCAGTCAACCAATCCCACATCGGTCTTCTGACCCTCTATGATCTCTTCAAGGATACCATTGATCAACTTTAACATACCCAACTTCACATTATTAGGAGTCTTTCACATACCAAATTAATGTCTCTGAATTCGTCGATCAATTCCAACTCTCGGACCATAAACATTGACATATGTAGTGACTTCCTGCTCAATGCATATGCTACAACATTAGCTTTACCTGGATGGTAACTCAATCCAAAATCACAATCTTTCAGAAATTTATCCCATCTCCTCTGCCTCATATTAAATTCCTTATGATCAAATAGGTACTTCAAACTCTTGTGATCATTGAACACCTCAAATCTGGAGCCAAACAAATAATGTATCCAAATCTTCAGCATGAATACCATTGCTACCAATTCTAGGTCATGCGTAGGATAATTCCTTTCATGGACCCTCAACTATCTAGAAGTGTAAGCTACCACCTGACCATTATGCATCAACGAACCTCCCAGACCCATCTTCGAAGCATTATAATATACAACAAAGGACTCACTTAGATTAGACAAAATCAAAACTAGAGCAGACGTCAACTTCTTCTTGAGTTCTTGGAAAATCTCTTCACGACGCACATCCCAAACACAGGCTTGGCCCTTTTGAGTCAACTGAGTTAAAGGTAACGCTAACTTCGAAAAACCTTAAATGAACTTCTTGAGTAACCAGTTAACCCAAGAAAATTTATAATTCCAGTATCAGACTTTAGAGTCTCCCGTTGTAACACTACATCTATCTTCGATGAATACATAATTATACCACCACTAAAAATCACATGATCAAGGAAACTCACTTCTCTTTACCAGAACTCACACTTGGAAAACTTCACATACAACTGGTTCTCTTTCAATGTCTATAATACAATTCTCATATGCTTCATATGCTCTTCATCATACTTTGAGCATATCAATATGTCGTTGGTAAACACAACCACAAACTAATCTAAATATAAATGGAGTATTCAATTGATGTATTCCATGAACACTCCAAGCGTACAGACACCCTAAACGGAATTACCGAATAGTCATAATGTTCATACCTCATTCTAAAAGCAGTCTTCGAAATATCTTCAGGCTTCACACGAATGTAACGATAGCTTGGACACAAATCTATCTTGATAAACATACAAGCACCTACCTACTGATCCTTCAAATCATCATCCTCGGAAGTGAATACTTGTTCTTGATAGTCACCTTATTTAGTTATCAGTAGTCAATATATAGCCTCACACTACCGTCCTTCTTCTTTCCTAACAACACCGGGGCACCCCACAATGAAACAATTGATCGAACAAACTTCTTCTCAAGCAACTCTTCTAACTTGTTTCTTCAGCTCACTCAACTCTAAAGCATACATTCTATAAGGAGCCATTGGCACTTGACTAGTACCAGGTACTAAGTCAATAACAAACTCTACCTCACGCTATCGCAGCAAATCACTGACATCGTCTAGAAATACTTCTGGAAATTCACACACCACTGGAAACTCACCAATGAAAGCTTTATTCTCAGCCTTTATAGAATCTAATATTATAAATATTGTAGCATCATCCTTTACAAACTCATCTACTTACTTAGTAGACGCGAACAACTAGTCACTTGCATCAAACTATTGAAATAACATCGTCTTGTCGAAATAGTTGATATGAACATAGTTGAACTCCAACCAGTTTATTCCATGGATAACATCGATATTTCTCAAAGGTAGACATACTAAATCCATACCAAAATTCTTACCATAAATCGTAAATGGACAATTCAAACAAACATAAGAAGTTGTTATCATACCCATAACTGGGGTATCAACAATCATATTACCATCCATGGAACACAATTTCAAACCCAACCTCTCAACACAATCAAGCGAAAGAAATGAATATGTTGCACCTATGTCAATAATAGTAATCAAATGAATACTATTTATAAAACACGTACCATAAATCAAACAGTCAACACTAGTAGTCTATATCCCAGTCAAAGCAAAGACTTTACCTCCAGGTTATGCCTTCTTTAGTTTCTAACAATTTGTACCGATATGACCCTATTTGCCGCAGTTATAACAAATCAGACCATCACTCCTACAATCTACAACATGATAACCTGTCTTCCCAAACTTCAAGCACCTCAGAACATTATTCTTGCACTTATTAGAACGGTGGCCCAACTTTCCACACCTGAAACACCTGACAGGAGCGGGAGTCCCTCCCCCCACTTAGCTTTTTCTCATCTGCAGCTCTCTGCTTCACAATATATGACAAGAGAAAGGCTAATGTTCCAAACCCCAACTCTGAAAGAGGGAGGAACTATGGGATTTTGAGAAAACCAGAAAGGAAAGATCATTGGTATGTGTATTATTAGTAACTCATCTATCTTAATTAATAATATTTGGCTTGTAGATGGACTTAAACATAAACTAATGAGCATTAGTCGATTTTGTGACAGTGGTTATGAAGTCATGTTTAATAAGAACAACTACACAGTCATAAATAAATCTGATAATTCCAGAGTGTTTAAAGGTAAGAGAGAGGGAAATATTTATATTTTTTTTTCCAGATTGGTTGATTATAATGTACTTTGCCTTTTATCAGTGAGTGATGAGAAGTAAATCTAGCACAAGAGGTTAGGTCATGCTGACTAGAGATTAATCTCTAAACTTAGCAAGTTTAAACTTGATAAAGGATTTCCAGACCTCAATTATCACTCATAGGCTCTTTGTGGAGCATGCCAAGTAGGGAAAGTTAGTAAAAATTCTTTCAAATCTAAAAACATTGTCTCCACCTCTAGACCCTTAGAACTGCTTCACATTAATTTATTTGGTCATATCAGTACTGCATCAATCAATGAGAATAAATATGGTATATTCATTGTTGATGACTATAGTAGATGAACTTGGGTTAAATTACTTATAACCAAGGATGAATCATATGATGTGTTCAACATCTTCTGCATACAAGTATAAACTAAAAAGGAATAAATTTTTTTTAAAACGAGGATTGATCGTGGTGGTGAATTTGAAAGTAAGTCATTTGAACATTTTTGTGAAAAACATGGAATTATCCATGAGTTATCTTCACCTATAACTCCACAACAAAATGGATTTAGAGAGAGAAAAAACATATCATTACAAGAAATAGCCAGAACCATGATCCATGAAAACAATTTACCAAATTACTTGTGGGGAGATGTCATACCCTAAATTTTACCCTGATTTTTTTCACTCGCATCAGCATATCATGAATCGATCCATTTTGTCATACATTTCATCAGTTAAAAAGCATTTATCAAGAGTTTAGATGAAAAGTCAGGAGTTCTGGCATTTAATCTTATCTTAATAACATTCATTCATTCATATGTTGATTAAGAAGTCGAAAGACTTGATTTCTCAATCTTAGTGCATTCATTTATTCTGCTGTATCTTGTTTAAGAGGTTCGGAGGGTGATAATCAAGAGTATTATCATCATCCGAGTCTTTGTATGGTTTTAATTGTGATTGAGAATTAGAGGTAAATGGTCCAAGGGCGATTCATTTACAACTGATTGTGTGTTCACGATTATTCAGTCAATAATTCAATGCATTCACATGTTGTTTATATTTTTTACCTGTCACAATATGTATTTTGTTCCGCATAATACTTAAAATATCGCTCGAAATAATTTTTTGAATCTACAGACAAACCGGTCGAATCGTTTCTCAACTGTACTTCGGATTAGCGGGCGAAAAATTACAAAATTGAGCTTGCAGACGTCAGTTTTATTAATCTATGGTCGGCGTGGTTTAACCTGGTGCGCTCATTTTAATTTTTCGACTACTTTTTCAATCACATTTTAATCAATCTGAGCCTTTTAACCGATCGATTTTTATTTCAAAATTTGATTAAAACTTGTATGTTTCCTAGAATTTTATTTCGTGCTGATCCTTTTGTTGCATTCACTTTATTTTTTCGAATAATTTTTTTTTGTCTTTTTTTTTAATTTCGAATCCTTTTATTTTTATATTTTTTCAAAATATATGTGTTAATTAACTAAAATTTTCCATGTTTTTATTTTAAGTTAATTTTTATTATTTAAAATAGTTTAACTTGTTTAGATTAATTTGTTTCTAACACTTCTTACACTATTTAAGTATTCACAGCCTTTTTTTAAGAAAATAATTTTATTTATCATTAATAATTAATTTTTAAAAAAATAATAATATCATGTATATATATTTTGACATGTGATTGAAAATGTCCCCAACCACAAGAAGAGGCCGCCTGTAACAACCTAATTTTAGTATTTATTTCTTATATTATTATTATTTTATTTGATTTTATTTATTTGGGGTGTTAATTAATTAATTGGTTGTTAGGTAGTATAATAACTGATTGAATTAATTGACTTGGTGTGTATATTGTGTTGATTTAATTTATTTGAACTAATTAGAGATATTATGATACTATGTCTTATTGGGCCTGATAATTAAATTAGAAGTATCATTCCTTAAGCCCAAACATAATACTAGAATAGTAAGAGGTGAAGAGAATGAGAAGTAGCACTCATTTGGTCATTTTCAAGGCAACAGAGAAAGAAAGAGGAAAAAGTAAGGAGAAGAGGGGAAGAACAAGGGAGAAGCTAGGATTTCCAGAAAATTGAAGAGGTAAGGGGGAGAATCCTTATTATTATGGGTTAATATAATTGGGTCAATGGATAGAAATATGTTTAGGTTAAAATTCCTAATTTTTATGGTTTTGAAATTGTTAGGTTTTGATGAGTAATCTTGATTTGTGACGATTAATTGCGTTTGGAATGGATATGTGGGTGAAATTGAGGGATAGATTGAGAAACCACTTAGTTTATTAACTTTCATTACAGTATTGGTAACGTTAAGAAAAATTCCAGTTTTAAACTGAGTAACGGGTTACCCAAAATGCGTTAACGGGTTACTTGCTGAAAATCTGTCCAGGAATTGAATTCTGTTTTTGTGTTAACGGGTTACCCAAAATGCGTTAACCGGTTACTTAGTTAAAAATCTGCCCAGGAATTGAATTTTGTTTTCGTGTTAACGGGTTACCCAAAATGCGTTAACCGATTACTTATTGTTGAAAAAGGGAAAGTTGAGGATTTTAAATGCTATAATCATTTTGAAATGAAATCTAAGTGTGCGTATTTGATAATTAGCTTATATATGTGAATAATATATTTGTTATGAATGTGTATATGTACCATTGGTGGATAATTCATAGAGTTGAATTATGGTGATATGTGGAATGTTAAGATGGTAGAGATGATCTTAATTGCATATGTTGTTGGTATTTGTACATTCATTCATGGCATGGTCGACTTTATGGTGAAAGCGGTGAAACTGTGGGTTCGCATGGTAATAGACGTTGATCCTTAATTGGAAATAGGCGTAGCAGACGTTGATCCTTAATTGGAAATAGGCGTAACAGACGTTGATCCTTAATTGGAAATAGACGTAGTGGCTTGGATTCTAGATATTGAATCGGAAAACGGTGAAACTGTGGGTTCACATGGTGATAGACGTTGATCCTTGAGTGGAAATAGACGTAGCAGACATTGATCCTTGAGTGGAAATAGACGTAGCAGACGTTGATCCTTAAATGGAAATAGACGTAGCAGACGTTGATCCTTGAGTGGAAATAGACGTAGCAGACGTTGATCCTTGAGTGAAAATAGACGTAGCAGACGTTGATCCTTGAGTGGAAATAGACGTAGCAGACGTTGATCCTTAAATGGAAATAGGCGTAGCAGACGTTGATCCTCAAATGGAAATAGGCGTAACAGACGTTGATCCTTAATTGGAAATAGACGTAGTGGCTTTGATCTTGTTCGGATCAGAAGCGTGGCTTGGATTCTAGATATTGAATCGGAAAGCGGTGAAACGTTGGGTTCACATTGCGGTACCACATGCATAGAGTCACATGTCTTGCATTGAGTCACATTAGAGTTATGTGATAATTGAATATATGCATTGATGTGATTGTTATGTGTGTATGAGATATGGTAATTGAGTTGGTGATGTTTGGATACATAACTTGGTAAAATGTGTGATTATGTGATAATTATAGTTATGTGTATATTTGAGAATATAGCATTGGATTTAATATTATACTCCTTGAGTTTTGAGGTATGCTTGGAAACATGTGAAATAAATAGTGGTTAGTATTATTTACATGGTTATTCAAAGTGTGATGAATTCCTTTAATTGTTGATTTAATCATTGTGCTTTATTATACTTCTTCATAATGATTCGAATTCTCACCCTTTTGTTTGAATGTTGCCTTTACATGGGCATCGTGCAGATATTCAAGAGTAGTATTGCTGAAGTAAGTGGAAGGTAGCTTACTCGAGATTTAGCCGGAGAGTTTCCGTGGTTTAGCTTAGAGACTAGGTAGTGAGTCAATGCTCTGGTCATGTAACACTGGGTAGATTAGTAGTATTGAACTCATATCTTATTTGGATATGTATTATGCTATTACTTGTGAACATGTTTAATTGCAATTGCTGTTTGAGAGGCCATAATGTCAAATAGTCTGGATATGATTTTATTCTATCTTAAGGAGATTATTGAGAGATGATCATGGTATGGGACATGAATCATTTTATGAAATACATGAGTATACATTATTTTCCGCTGCGAACGCATATTCTTGTATATTCATGATATTTGAAATGTGTTATTTTAAATGACCAGGTGTATTGTATACTGATGATGAATGATGTTGGTTTTTGAAAGCTTTTTAGTTTTTGGGAAACGTCGATGTGACGCCCTTTTGTTTATATGCGTGCTTATTCACTCTGATTATATGTTAAGTATTTTGGGGTATAAAAAGGGGTGTTACACGGCCAATTCAAGTCCATGAAGTAAAAAAATTGTTTTTGCTCATTTGGCCAAGATCCAAACATTGCCTTAAAATATATCTCACGAGAATTCAATATATATAGCACAAACTTGATACACTTGGAAAAAGAAAAAAAACTTCATTTTTACACTCAGCATTCTCATAACCTCTCTTCTTCAAAAAAAAATCTTCCACCATAACAGTTTAAACAAAACAACACCCATATTTCCTCCACTACAAATTGTAGCGCGTCGTTGGAAACAATTTCCGACCGCGTCACCACCACAATCGCGAGATATCGCCCTTCCACCGTAAAGCTTCCAATGAAAAACCTTCAACCATTCCATTCGTTCTCCTTCATACACCACGACGAACTCGGCAACACCATTCAACCGTCTTACTTGCTCAACGAAAAGCATATGCAACAAGGATCACTCAAACTTGAAGGTATTTATTCTCACCATAATTTCTTCGACTCTTTCATATTTGTACTGCTGCATTTTCAGGTGGGTGTTAGAGTGGAAGAGCTGCTACCTTTTTTTTTGTTCATAATGTTTATTTTCGGTTTCATATACTTGTGTTTTGTGAGCCATGAAAATATGATGAACAGTGGAAAATGAAACATGCTTTACTGATAGTGTGAAATATATCTTTTATTTTTCTAATATTTTCGGTAACTTTCTTTTGTTATTTATTATTTTTTAGTTTGTTATGGAGCTATGTGTGATTTAAATTTTGTTGTTGTTGTTGTGAAGTGTTTTGTTTTTATTTTATTATATTTTAACTGGTATAGTCATTTATTTAAAGGTTTGTTTAACATGATATATCCTTGCATATTTGTTTTGGTTAGTCTGGATTATGTTGTTACTCATTTGGCATTGCATTGATTTATTCCTTTTAGCTTTTAATTAGAACTTTCCATTAACTTCACTATGTACATGACATTGAAACCTATGAGTACAACAATACTTTATTTTCACTAATTATTCTTATTACTTAGCAATGGATTTTTTTTTTAAATATAATACTAAGGGCGGCTGGTTGGCCCCCATTTAGTTTAATTATTATTTTTTATTTTATTTTTATTATTATGAAATCTTAATATTAGGATTAGAGTTTACTTTAGCCTTTAAGCCCATACTTTTTTACACCCTCACATTCACTGTTTACATCCTTGTTCTTTCTTTCTTTATTTATTTATTTACTTTTGATTTGATTAATTATAATTATTGATTTAATTAAATAATTGTTTATTTTAGTTGATTAATTGTTTTTTTAATGGTTAAAAAATATATATAAGTTACTGGTCTCATTGATTTTTCACGGATGCGTAGCAATTTTATAGTTAAAAATTCAATTTAACTTTAGAATTTTTTTACATGCATATAGTTTTGTTAACCGACCTCAGATAGGGTGATTCCTACATGAATCGCTTTACAATTGCTTAATATTGCGCTAAATTTCTTTTTTAGTTTAATTTCTGATTTTTACTTCGAGTCCCTTGGCTTTCTCTTGGGCCTTCTTACAACGAGATTCTTTTATTTTTTTTCAACTGTCTTTTAAGCTTTTCATTATTAATTGTTGTGTTGTATCCCCATTCGATAAATTATACCCCATTTTCGAAAATGTGTAATAAATTTATCACTTTCATTTACTTTACTGTATCATTTGATTGTTAAAAAAAAGATTAAAATCAACCATTTTCAGAAAAGAACAAAAAACAAACACTCAATCCAATGTCGAGTCTTTTTCCCAAATCAAATCCAAATCGAATCCAAAGTCAAGCATAATCCCCGCCACATCCAATTTTTTTTCATAAGTCAGCTTTTGGCACTTGATCCAACGTCAAGTCGTCCCCCTATTTTAAAAAGCTTTTTCATAATAAAAATGGAAGAACTGATTAAGGTTTAGACTTTTCTCTGTTTCGAATGTTAGGATACTGCTGTAGAGTTCAATGTTCAAACATTCGTCTTTCATATTAAAAACACAATAATTACCAGAATTATGTCATTTCTCTTATAGAAAAAAAAAAGATTGATTGGGCACCGACCTTCTCTTTCTCGATTATTCAGACACCACAGTAGAGCTCCATGTATGAGTAATCGTCTTCCGTTAATGAACTTTGACCTAATTTGCCACACTTTTCATAAGCAAACTTTTGGATGAAAAGAGAGTGATTAGGCTTAAGGCTCTTCCTTTTCGGGCATTCGAGTACAATAGTAGAGCTCCCTACTTGGGTGCCTGTCTCCGCTTAAAATTTACTTAAACCAATCAAACTTTTTTTCCTCCCTTGTGCGACCCCGAAAATATTTTCAGAAAAGAGTATGCAACATCCATTTTGACGCAAAACAAACAAAGATTTCAGCCTCCAAGAGCGAGCAACAAGTAAAGGTTTAATCGCTCAAATATGATCCAAGCATCAATCTCTTTAAAAGCAATCCACCTAGTAGTTCTCTTTGGGTAGAACTATGTATGTCTTGAGTTCTTCATAGCACCTGAAGATATGTAGGATCAGGATTGTGAAATCATGTCAGGCACATTAATATTAAAAAACCCTTAAGACTTTCCTTTCTTTCTTTCTCTTTTCTCGCTCGATAAGTAGAAGTTCGTAAATGATATCACGCTAACACTCTTACACGAAACTAATTAGATGGGTCCCATCGAGTACAATGGATGTGAGGGGTGCTAATACCTTCCCCTTGCATAACTAACTCTCAAACCTGATTTGGTTGCGATGGCCATTTCTTTTTATTTTTTGTGGGTTTTATCGATATTTTCCCTTTCCCTTTTTGGGAATAATAAAAGTTCGGTGGCGACTCTGTTTTGTTTATATTTTGAGCATTCCTTACGCCCGGGTATTTTTCACGCCGCGATAGAGAAGTTGTGAACATAACATGTTATGTACAAAATATAAGATATATTAGACCTATTATGAATTAGACTTCATATGAGTTATTCAAGGGAAGAAATCCAAGCATTTTTTATTTTCATTAGTTTGGATGTACATGTTACATTCTAAATAATAAAGTCTATTTGAAGAAATTTGATGCCAAAGCTCAAAAAGGTATTTTTTTCGGATACTCTGAAAACTCAAAGGAATACATGGTGTATAACTCTGAAACCAATATAGTTGAAGAGTATATACACATTAAATTTGACGACAAAGAGCATGACAGTAAAATGTCAGAGCTAGATAATTTTTTTTCAAAAATTTGTGTATCTGAAGACATATTAGGAGCTAGAGGTCCAAAATCTAACAATCCATTAGAAGATGGATGCTCAGAAGCTATCAGAACTTCAAAAGGTGGTGATCCAAAAGATGATCCTACCTTAGAAGCTCATCCAAATGATGAAGGATCTGAAGAGGCACAATATGGCTCCTCAGATGCATCATAATTTAAGAAGACCTTGAAGTACAACTCTTCTAATCTAGAAGAGTTAATTCTTGGAAACAAAAATAGTCATAGAAAGATAAGGTTTGTATTCAGGGAAGATAATTAAATGTTAGGACTACTCTTCATGTCTAAACCCACTTCTGTTGATGAAGCACTTTCTGATGATGGTTGGATTGTGGCTATGCAAGAAGAATTGAATCAATTTCAAAGTAATGATGTCTGAAACTTGGTACCCAAACCTTTGTAGAAGAACATTATTGGAACAAAATGGGTATTCATAAATAATTTCAATGAGCAAGGAGAAATGGTAATAAATAAGGCTAGACTTGTAGCTCAAGGCTACAGTCAGCAAGAAGGTATAAATTTATCTGAAACCTTTGCACTAGTTTCAAGGTTAGAGTAAATCAGGTTACTTCTCTCTTATGCTATTAATCACGACATTATTTTATACCAAATGGATGTTAAGAGTGCATTCTTAAATAAAGTCATTTCTGAAGAGATGTATGTCAAACTGACACATGGGTTTGAGAGCTCAATCAACCCATATTATGTTTTCAAACTTAAGAATTCATTATATGGACTAAAACAAGCTCCTAGAGTTGGGTATGAGAGACTGAGTAATTTTATGTTAGAAGATGGACTTCAGAAATGGAAAGTTGACACTATACTCTTTGGAAAGACACTTAAGAATGATATCTTAATTGTCCAAGTTTATGTGAATGGTATTATATTTGGTTTAACTAATGCTTCTCTTTGCTAAGATTTCTCTAAGACAATGCAAGATGAATTTGAAATGAGTATGCGGGGAGAGGTAAATTTATTCCTTGATATTCTAATAAATCAATTCAAAAAGGGAGTATATGTTCATCAAACTAAGTATACAAAGGAGCTTTTGAAGAAGTTCAAGCTTAATGATTACACGATCATAAGCACTCTTATGCATCCAACCTGTAACCTGAGCAAAAAGAGAAGCAATACCAAGGTCTTTCAGAAGATCTATAGAGGTATGATTGGCTCTCTTATTTACTTAACAACTTATAGACTAAATATTTTATTCAGTGTCTGTCTATGTGCAAAATTTTAGCCAGATCCTAGAGAGATTCACTTAACAGTTGTTAAGAGAATCTTTAGGTATCTGAAGGGAACAATCAATTTAGGGTTGCTTTATAAAAACTCCCTATATTATAAGCTAGTTGGATTCTATGATGCTGACTATGCTAGGGATGGAATTGAGAGAAAATACACTAATGGAATCTGTCAATTCATAGGTGAAAACCTAATATCTTGGGCTAGTAAAATACAAGTAACTATTGCTTTGTCTATAGCAGAAGTAGAATACATCTCAACTGCAAGTTATTGCACACAACTACCCTGGATGAAATATCAGTTGGAAGACTACCAGATAAGTGTAAGCAATATTCAATTTTTTTGTGATAATATTGTTGTTATCTGTTTGACAAAGAATCTAGTTCAACATTCTAGAACTAAGCACATAAAAATAAAACATAATTTTATTAAAGTCTATGTTCAGAAGGGTGTGATAGATATTTGTCATACGGTGAACTGACTTTGGTGTTTTGCTTTGGAAAGCAAATGTCGCGGATAGCAAGAGTCGCCACCGACTTTTCTTTTATCCAATAAGGAAAGGCGGAAAAGAACAGGAAAGACCTTGATTAGATTTTGGGTTCGGGAGGTACATTATACAAAGGGAAGGTGTTAGCACCCTTTGTATCCATGGTTATCCATGGGCTCTTAATTGCTTGATCACTTATGTTTTTCTTGTCTGAAAAAAGTGTTTGAGAACTGTTTAGAAAAGGTTTTGAAAAGAGAGTTTAACTTTGTAATGATTCTTGTACGAATGTATACAAAGTATTTATCTCGTTTAATTTTGAAAGTTGTTTAGAAAAATATAACTTGGCAATGATTCTAGTACGAATGTATACCAAGTGGTGATTTTCTAATAGATGTTTTGCAAAGTGTGAGGTGTGAAAAGTGTTTTAAGTTGTGAGTCAGCATTTAAGAGTTATACCTACCCAAGGTCTTTATGGGTATTTCCTATCCTTATGAAGGTAAAACTGTCCTTACTATTGAGAAGTAAGTAGTCTTATCCTTTGGATGTAAAGGGACATCGTAGGGTCGTCGATTGGTCATTGAAGGCAACATTTGTAAGGATACCTTAGCATTCGAAGGGACGATCATCATTTAATCGTAGGCTACCACGGAGGGTCATCGAGGGACAAAATCATATATTCGCAGGCAACATCCGAGGGACTATGATTTATCTTATAGGGACATGATGATTTAATCGAAGGGTCCTTGCTAAGTGTATCCCCACATTCGCGGGACATGACCGTAATACCGTAAGGCAACAAAGAGAGGGCCAAGATCATATATTCAAAGGCAACATTTGTAATCAGTTAGGTAATTAGGATGAATCTCCACAAGGGTATCCCACAAATAAAGTGGAATACCTAGCAAGCTACCTTCTTCGGGAATATGTGAGCCCTCACAAAATTCAGCAAACAGGTCAGAATACCAAATGGGGTGCAATCAATAGTTGCACCGAACAAAGGAATCGCAGCAGTAATAATGTCAGGCAAATAATACATAGCTATGATAGGACATGTCAGATAAACACAGAACAGAACAGAAAAAAATCAGCGACTGTCATGTTCGCTACTGCCTCGCCTAGTGAAGGCTTGGCGAACACTCGCTACATGTTCGCTTAGCGATGTGCTAGCGAACGGCTGCGGGTTTTGAGTTTAATAACAGTACAATTTCAGCAAGCTCCAAACCCTATGGCATCCATTACAGAAATTACATGGTTAAACATTCAAGACATCCATGCATGCTTAGATCCACATGCAAAACCTAAGATATATTTATAAATTCAATCATTATGTCACATGTAAATTGGGAGCATAAAGCGGTAGTGGTAGTGCAAACCTGTTTGCAATTGAATTGCAACGTTGAATTGACAGATCACTCTTAGGGTTGGTGCCGGATTGAGTTGGGCGGAGGCAACCTTTGTGCAGATGAGTTTCCTTCAGGGTTTCTTTTAGGGTTGTTCTGAATTCTCTTGGTTAGCCTCCAGGGTTTTTCCGGTTGCCTCTGTTAGGGTTTGCTTGTTCCCTCTCTCCGTCCTCTTTTTTCTGAATGAGGTCTTGGTATTTATAATAGTTTTTGTGACCTAATGGGCTCAGAATGAAGCCCAAAATTTCTGGTATTCGCAAGCTTCACTAGGCGAGTGGTGCAGCGAAGAGTTCGCTAGGCGAAGGATTTTGCTCACCTAGCGAGCAAGCCAGTTTAAGTCATTTTCTGGATTTGGCCACCTGTGTGCTGGGTCTTTGTTCCTTTAAGATCAATGTCTTGAAAAATGAGTTGGAGTGCCTTGAAAAATGTCTTGCAAGATTAACGGGCAAATTTTGGGGTATGACAATATTCAATTCATTAATATTGATCACCAGTGGGTTGATATATTTATCAAACCTCTTACTATTGAAAGATTTGATTTTATCAAAAAGAATACGAACATGCATTTTGTTAAAGATTAATGCTTGCTTCTGAATGAATGATCAAAGTTTGGTGATGATCAGAAACTACTATGGTCAAAAGCTCTGAATCGGCTTCTGATGAATAATAGCATATGATACAACTTTTCCTATAATGCTAAAAATTTAATTAGTTGCCTCTAATAGCATATAAATGGGAAAATTTATTTTTGACGTCTATCCACTTAGGTGTCATGAGTCTGGAATATTTTTGGACACTTAGTTTTTTCAGCTTTTGGATAATAACTGACAGTTAATAATATAATTGTTTTTGAATACTTTGTCTCATCCCCATCTTTCATTACCATATGTTTTATTACCATCAGATTCCTTTTTGTCTCTAATTGGTCTCTATATGTTTCTATTTTTTTACTCTGAACCAGTCAGAAGATTTTCTGGTTCAGAAGGTCCTAAGTCTAAACTCTTCTGAATTTTTTTTTCCTGTCTTCTGATCTCTGAGTTATATTAATGGACATAATCAATCATGTTTATTAAGCAAAAGAGTGTGACATCTATCATACATTTTCCTTCCCTTGACAAAAATGTTTGTGTTACCTTTGGGAATCATTTTCCTGGATAAAATTAAATCTTGTTTTATTTCCCCTTAAATAATTTCTTTTTAGTTATGTGATTAAAGTTTCTTGTAAACTCACTAATTCTCCTAACACACACAACACAAACTTGGTTGAAGTAGTTGAAAACCTCTATGGGACATTATTCTTTACAACTCAATAAATGGATGCTAGTGACAAAAGAATAATTGATGCAAAGGAAAAGGATCTGTTATCATGGATAAGAGATTATTACAAATCATGAATCATTCTCATAAGCTAACAAATGCTTTACAAAGACTACAACTCTCAAAATACATCAGGGTGGAAACCTCTCATTATGAGGAAAGTCATATAGTCCTTATCATCTTTTGAATTAGAGTCATTAGATGGATCCTTACTCTTCTTGAATTTCTTCATCTTGGAGACCGATGTCCTTTCCACCAAAGAAGCTCATGCAAATGAACCAGTTTGTGACTTTAATCATTCATCCTTATTAAGCTTATCATTCCTCGACTTCCTTCTTTCAGCATCCTTGATAGCCTCGCCAATCTCATTGGAAGAGCTCTCATTGGAATTTTTGGATGACTTACTCATATTATCAGTTATGTGAAGAGAAAGATAGAAATGAATATGACTTTGATGGTAATGAAATATATGTTTTATAGAGAGTCTGGGAAGAAGCAGAATTAATGTTGATTATTATGCATCAATGGTCCTTGGAGAGAGAGATATTCTTAGTATTATAACACATCTTCCCAACCTTGACTACCTTATTCCTATCAAATGCTCAATTGTCAAAACCTGTTTTGACCATCTTGAGAATTGAAGAGTTTGTTTGCCAACCATTCTAGCCAATTTTCAATTACCTTCTCATATTTTTTTTTAAAATTATTTTTTGAAAAAGGGGGAATTGAAATATGATTTTGAATTTGTTTTTATCCAAATCTAATAAAATCCAAAACATTTTTTATCTTTTCAATTTTTTTCTGTCTTCTGACTCTCTTCTTTGGTTAAATGAAAAAATTTTCTTCAGTATATTTTCTATTTCCTTAAATTATCTTTTTGTTGATGACAAATGGGGGAGTTGATATATAAGTATTTAAGCACCTGAAATCTGACATATATTATCTTTGCTTAAATTCTGAAGAATTATTATTGTGCTTTAAATGTTCAAATTTAATTAACCTAGATAAGACTTAGGGGGAGCTTACAAACCTTAGACACTGAAGTTAACTAGTTAATTAAATTATCAACCATTATTCTTAAATACTTATATTTGTCATCATAAAAAGGGAGAGATTGTTGGAACAAAATTGGTTTGTCCAATATCCCTTAGGTTTTGATGATAACAAAGTATTTAAAGAATAATTGGGTATACTAATATTTGTTCAAGTGTGTAGGATCATAGACTAAAATTTCATGTAGAATCCAAGTATTGGTTATGACTATGAACATTCAATGAGGAGCTTAAAGACCAAAATCTGATGGATCAGAAGCTAAAGATCATACTCTAAAGAAGTTAACTTCTGAAGAGGTTAAAATATGAAGGTCAGAGTCAGAAGGATGCAACCTCTAAATACCAGACTTTGAAGAAGTCTGTTTCTGTTGATCAGAACCTGAGCCAGTCAAAGAACAAGGACCAAGGTGACTCTGATAGGTCCTTATCAACCTCTGAGTCTACTTTGTCATGTGAGAATCTAAGCTCTATTTTCTTCATAGAGTTTGCTGAAATATAACTGCTAATTCCTTTTGTAGCAAAGAGTTTTCAAACTAGCCTTCACCAACCTTGACTATTTGATGAAACATCCCAACGTCTCTTTTGAAGCTTCTAAAAGGACTCTACTGTGCTGGATCTTCAATGTCTCTTTTCTTCTCTATTTGAGGAGTTAAAGACTTGAAGAAAAATACACAATTTGACACAAAAAGAGAAGTTACTATGTTAAAGCAAAAGCACACGCTGAACTTATGATTTCTTATCCTTGTAAATCTTAGAAATCCTTAAGTCTTAAGAGAGTCTATTTGCGTTGTATTCTTTATACACCTCTAATTGTATATTAAGTGTATTTTCCCAATAAACATTTATCTGCTAGGTAGATTGTTAGAAGTCTCTTACTAAGTGTTTGAGCATTTGAAGTCTCTTGCTTGTGTGCTTGAACATAAAAGCCTCTTGATTGTGTGTTTGAGCATTAGAAGTCTATTGATTATATGCTTGAGAAAAGAAGTCTCTTAATTTAGTGTTTAAGCAAAGGAAGTGTCTTGCTTGTGTATTTGAGCAAATTTTAATCTTGTAAGAAAATGTCTTGTAAGTACAAGGGGTCTGGATTACTTTCAAGTTGTGAGAGGAACTAGGATAACTCTGTGTGTTATTCTTCTTTCTTGCATTTCATATCCGCTGCCTACCTCTGACTGAATCAGGTTCTATAACCTTGTGTTTAGAATATGACCAAGAGTTTTAGAAAGAAAGAGAGAAAGTCAACACAATTCAACCCCCATTCTTGTGTTTTTCTCACCTTCACTATCATCGGTGGTCATTAAACCCTATATCTTCTTATTTATTTAAAGGAAGAGCTTGAACAAACTATCTTGTGCATCTTTGACCACTTGACATACTTTCTTGGCTTTATGCTTAAGGTTATATTGAATCTTCATAAGTTGTTATCAAATTTTGCATATTCACAAGTTGTCATCATCAAAACCAAACCATGATAGTCATGACTTACTTTATCTTTTGATTTCTTCTTGATTAAACCTATAAGCATATAGTTCCACATATGTTGTATGGTAATGAAGTGTTTATCACCATGTACTTTACTTTTATCATTTTAGCGCTCTTGTCGGTCCCAAAGGTGGTTTTGATAGTGACATAGCCCAAAAGTTGTACATGTTTGTTCGAGAAAGCCACTAGTGATCCCTTGAATGGTTGCAGAAGCTCCAGGTCTAACTTCAAACCCTGAAAGGCATCCCAATAAAGGATATCTTTCGAGTTGTTGGGATTAATCAAAACCTTTTTCACGTTCTAGTAATGGATCTAAAGGTTAATCACCATCGGCTCGTCTTCATAGGGGAATATATCTTCATCATCCTCCTAAGAGAAACTAATGGCTAAAAGGGGGCCTTTGACTTGGTGGGACGAGTGTTGGTGACATACATTACTTGCCAAGCATACTTCTTTCACGATGAGCTAGATTCTCTACCACTTGTGAAACCTCCGATGATCATGTTTAAGGTGTGTCGTGGCGTACTTCGCCTTTGCTCTTCTTGCATGCTCCATGCCCTTTTGGTCGAAGAGGTTCTTTCCTAAGTTTCTGTTGGTGGGGATCTCCTTCTGTTAGATATCTGACCTTCGTATTGCACATATTTCTAGAGGCGACCTCTATGTATCAGTTTTTCTATCTCCTGTTTTAGGTGATGGAAATCCTCAATGTGGTGACCTCACACCTTGTGATACTTGCACCACTTGTCCGCATCCATTCCCATCATGCTTACTTTGGGCGCGTTAGGCTCGAGGAGAACCATTGTATTATAAACCTCTTGCAGGATTCTTTCTCACTTAGTATTAAGTGAAGTGAGGTATTCATACGATCTCCTATTTGTCTTGAAGACAAATTCTCATGGTTTGGGGTTTGATCTTTATGCTTCATATATCTTCCAGATTTTGATCTTAACAAATTCTTTCTGGCATCCTTTGATCTCTTTTTCGTATTACTCTCTTCACCTTTGATGTAACACTAGGTTCACACCATTATCTCATCCATCGTCTTTGTCGACTTTTGACCCATAAATTCATTGAAAGGCTCTGCCTCGATGCCATTTTGAAAGGTTCATACGAACATCTCATAATTAGGATGGGCGACCTTTGTGGTCTCTTTGTTGAAGCAGACCAAATATTCCTAAAGTGAGTCGCCCTGCCCCTATCGAACATTGAACAAGTTTGTGGTAAAAATCTTCATATGCTTGCTGGCAGAGAATTGATGTATCATTTTTATCTCCAAATCCTAGTAACTAATTATGGAGAACCTAAGAAGGTTCATATACCAACGTAGGGTCGCATCCTTCAGTGTGCCCGCCATTATTTTGCATTTCAACAAGTCGATGGCTCTGATGATGGCCATTTGGCTGTTATGATGTGCTCCTATAGCTCTCTCATCCTATCGAAGGTTGTCAGTACAGGTGGTTTGAAGTTCTTTAAGACCTAATTGTCCTAGATTTCTCCACTCAGCGGTTGTGGGTCGATGTGGTCTTCAAGGTAACCATTTTCAGTTGAAAATGATGTTGATTCGGTTGTAGGGTGTGCACGCTACCTTCACACTTTATTCTGTTAATGATGGTTCTCCGCATCGACGAGTAGCTCTTCCATGACAATCTGTGATTCCTGATGGCAGCTGCTCGCCTTGTCCTGTCAAGATGATGAGCCTGTTGGTTCGCAATTATGTGTGACCCAAGCGAGTTTTACTAGAGCCCTACGATGGACACCAAATGTTCATGTTGAAAACACTAACTTGATAACCCTTATGAGGTTAGTTAGATAGAGTCACAAAAGAGCCACAATGAGTGACTTTTCAGCTTAAAGATTTCGATTGCGTTTTTAATTTTAAACAAAATTGCTTATATAATAATTCCCTTACCCTAGTAGGGGTAAGATAGACAAGACATATGAATGTCAATCAATAGTCATAATCACATATATTCGCTTATTATGGAACTAGAGAGACATGTTCCAGACATGGTGATCATGAGCATAAATGCTCATAATACATGCCTGGGGTATCTCTGCCCTAGACGGTTCTCCTAGTTCCTTCTCTGGGATTGGTTACCTATCCTTATATTATCCTGTCAAATACCAGGACACATACCCAGGGCTAATGTAGCCCGAATAGGCGATGCGTTTAAGGGTGATGCCATCCTTATCACCAATATCTGAGATACTATATCCAAGATGTACAATCATGTATATCGTGCCACAACACATTATTCATATAAAATGTTTATAGTGAAAACATGATCATTCAATACATGATGTATCAAAACACAAGTTCATCAAAATGGCAATTGAGGAAGACAGTTATAAGAATGTATGTAGACAATTATAAGAACGTGTATCGATATCAAGTGTATGTTCGACTACAAATAATTCAATGTATTAACTCCCACGCTTCCTACAATTGTATTTGTTACTTGGGTCAGAGTTCAACCCCTGATATAATATTTAGTTTATGAACTCATAACCATTTGTATCGATTAAACATTTACTCCCTCCGTTCCATAATGAGTAATCCAGTTGTCTATTTCACAAATATTAAAAAAAGGAATAAATAAAAGATAGAGAATGAATTTTTTACTAGAGTACCCTTATCATGTATTGAAAATGATGCAAATAATATTAATTAAAGAGTAAAATTGAAAAATATGTATTAAAAATTGAAATGAGTCATTTATTTTAAAATATTTTTTTATTACAAATGGATTACTAATCGTGAAATGGAGGAAGTATTTTCATTTCAAATTTAATTGATTTTTCTTAAACTAAAAAAATACATAAATTAAACCATAATAATTTCTTCTCTTTGATTCCATCAATTAAACATCATCAAAATAGAAATGTCGTCTCATTTTTTGTTTCATTCCTTATTACAACTAGTCAACATCAATATCTAAAACTAAAAATAAGAAAAGAAACATAAACCAAGACCAAAGAAAAGTCATCATGGAACAAATTGAGACAAAAATGAGACTGCCATTTCTTACAAGTCGCCCATGTGACAAAAACAACACAAAAACCTTTTGACAGTCAATCGACCACACAATGCGTGTCACGAACGTACTGTAACTCACGACTCATGTTACTGTGTAACTCTCTCCAATTATTACCAACCTATATACAACTAGATTAAACTCCAATTCATATTTAATTACAATAATTATTCCACTACTTGCGTTTCTTCTTCATATCTTTTTCTACATACAAGCATACATTATTAGAATTTGAGACCAAAACCAAAGACTAATTCATCCTTTGACTTCCCACCAAAGTTCCAATATCTGTTATATCTTCTTCATCTTCCAACAATCTTCTCTTAACTCTTATGATTAAGATGAAGACTCGTGCCTCTACCAAAATCTCTGCTAAATGGATTCCAATTTTCTCTGTCTTTTCCTTCCTTATTGGCATGCTTATCACAAACAGGTTTTTTTAGTTTCTTAGGTCTTACCCATTATTTCTTTTTTTGTCTATCTTATGTTTCATTGAGGTGTGAATGATTTTGGTTTGAAATTTGAATCATGGGGTGTCAGATTTCTATTTCAAAATTTGAACTTTTTATGATCTGGTTTTGAAGTTTTGTTTTTTGTTTGGTTTTGGTTTTGGGTTTTTGGTGGCAGGATGTGGGAGCAACCTGAATCAAATGGTTTGATAATTTCTAAGCATCAGCGTGATCAGCAAGAACTTCAACTGATCTCAGAAGATTGTTCTAACAAAAAGGTGTGGTTGCTTAAATATTCTCAGATTTCTTAGGTGTTTTGTTTTTGCTTTTGGTAAAGTAAATAAACCCTACCACTTTTTGGAATAACAGAAGCAGGAAAAGCCTAAGGATGAAATGAATGAATTGTATAAAACCCATGAAGCTATTCAGTGAGTGCTAACTTGAATTGAATTGAATCTCTCTCCTTTTTGCTAGATTTTTTGTGAAACTTTTTATTGGAATAATTTGGTGTTTTGATTTCTTGGATGTTAGGGCTCTAGACAAACAAGTTTCTATGTTGCAAATGGAATTAGCAGCGGCTAGGAGTTCTCGCGAAAAGAACTCCACTGGCTCGGCCACCGGTTCTGCGGAAGGTGCTTCCAAGAAGAAGAAGGCATTTGTAGTGATAGGTATAAACACGGCTTTCAGTAGTAGGAAGCGGCGTGATTCGGTTAGAGAAACTTGGATGCCGCAAGGTAAAATTGTCTTAGCTAAATTTTTTTCTGTGAAGTTAGTTTTTCTTGAATTTTGCATCCCTATTTTTTAGGTATCTTGAGTTTAACAATGATGGACTAATTTCTGAAAAGTCATGTTTTGTTCCCTTTTGATATAGGCGAGCAACTTCTTCAATTGGAACGAGAGAAAGGAATCGTCATCAGATTCATGATTGGCCACAGGTAATATACTCTGTCTGATTTTGGTTGTGTAAGTATTTGAACTTATCAAAACAAAATTTGGCGTGATTCAGAAGATAATAACAGTGATCTAGTCATTTATATGAATTCTACTTAAAGACACTGACGTTTACGATGTTGCCATTTTTGTCTCAGTGCAACTTCAAACAGCATTCTAGATCGAGCTATTGATTCAGAAGAAGCTCAACACAAAGACTTTCTTCGCCTGGTAAGGCAGACTGTTATATATTCTTACGGTTTTTTGTGTGAGAAAATCTATGGATGATTTGGCAGGACATTAATATTTGGTTACGCTATCGTACAGCAACACGTGGAAGGGTATCATGAGCTGTCTGCAAAGACAAAGACTTTCTTTTCTACTGCTGTTGCAATATGGGATGCTGATTTCTATGTCAAAGTGGATGATGATGTTCATGTCAATTTAGGTATATATATGCCGTCTTAAGATTCTCGGGACTTGTTTCCCGTGTTTCCTTCCCGTTATATCCTTTAAACTTTTACCACTTTTCTCTGTCCTAATTCCGCAAAAAATAACTTTGCTCTTCTTCGTTGCTCTTTAGGTGTCCTAGCAGCAACCCTTGCTCGACATCGTACAAAACCAAGGGTCTACATTGGATGTATGAAATCTGGACCTGTTCTATCTCGAAAGTATGTGTACTGAATTCCGGATCATCTCGGCCCTCTTTCCATTAAACCGGGGGGTTAAGACCAAACAAAATTATTCTGGGTTAATGTTAATCAATTTTTCGGCTTTGTTTCTATATATAGGGATGTCAAGTACCATGAACCAGAGTTTTGGAAGTTTGGGGAAGAGGGAAACAAATACTTCCGACACGCAACCGGACAGATATATGCAATCTCTAAGGATTTGGCCACTTACATTTCCATTAACCAGTATGTATACACGCATTTTCATATATGCAATCTCCAAGTTTGTGGATCAGACCGTGATAATAAAACCAGCAAGAGTCTTTATGTATTTGACATATCGAAAAAATATTCTTATTATGATTGCAGGCCGATTCTACACAAATTTGCCAATGAAGACGTCTCACTTGGTTCATGGTTCATCGGTCTTGAAGTCGAGCATATTGATGACCGCAGTATGTGCTGTGGAACCCCTCCAGGTATATATATGTAACCATGAAACACTCCATAAAGAAAATGAAAGAGTATGTAAACTGTAAATGATATTAATGTTATGCAGACTGTGAGTGGAAGGCACAAGCAGGTAACATATGCGTTGCATCGTTTGATTGGAGCTGCAGCGGAATCTGCAAATCAGTGGAGAAGATTAAATACGTACACTCGAAATGCGGTGAAGGGGACGGAGCTGTTTGGAGTGCTTTATTTTAGGTATAGAATATCCAAAGGAGGATGATTTTTTTTCCTGGTCAAAAGACGAACCGATTGTTTAAATTGCAGCTGGAACATTTCGGATTTTAGAATGAAAATCATCTGCAAAAGAGATATAAACATGAAACATTTTTGTGGAAAGCTTAGAGGCAAAGTTGGTTGATCAAGATAAAAGTCGCATAAATATGAAGAATTTGAGTAATGCTGTAGAGGTGGTATAGAATATATTCTATGTTGTTTGAGACTGGTTTTTTGTTTGTAACGAAATGCAGCAACGTTTTGATAAATTTGAATCTTGATACTATTCAGTTAAATTTGATGCATTGAAATCTCAAATTTACTATATCTTAGTTTACATTAAAAGAGCACAAAGATAAAAATTCTAACTTCTATCAATCTTACAACCAACTCAAAAAGACTCAACTTTATGAAACAAAAGATAAAGAAGTAGTAACTTGATAAATTGGTGGTTTAGATAAAGTATTTTATTGAACGAAGTGTGACATCAAATGGAAAGTACATACAAGAAAACTCCAAATAGATTTTTTTTTTTAAATTCAAACAAACTCAGAATTGGAAATAATGTATTTTTTCTAAATAGTGTCTCGTTTGATCAGAAACTTTTGTTTTCTAATTTTATCTCTGTATATAAAGATGATTTATTATTACAATTTTAGTATGAAAGAAAAATAAAAACGTGGAAACAATAAAACACCGATTTCTTTGATATATAAAGTTTTTTTTCCTTCTTAGATGGTACGCGTTGAGTTTAACTAATCTCTTATAAACACATATTTATGTTATATATTGTTTGATATGGGACTCCCTCACGCCCAATACTATTAAGTTTAATGTGTGAATATAAACGGTGGATGATTCGATAGTACATGATCCATTGAATCTTAAACCAGACTCTGATATCAATTTAGTGTTGTGGTTTAGGTTTAAATCATCTCTACAAAACCAACTTGAGAATTGTCTCCACTTATAAATATATGTTTAGACAATATATTGTGTGATTTTAGACTCCTAATACACGCCCAACACTATTGTACTCGGCATGGATATAAACGGTGGGTGACCTTTCCGACACATTTATACATTCATTAGCCCGGGAGCCTAAGCAAAGTGGGACTCCAAGCAAACTACAAATAGCTTCAATAATTACTAACTATAACATTCACAATTTAACCTAGTGTTCGCAGAGAAATAAAAGTAAGTTTTATGATTATCGTATCCATAGAGACTGATGCTTTTAAAGACCGTTCAATAACTTTTTAAGATTTTAAATAGAAAATGATTGTATATTTGTTCTGAAATGTGAAAGTAAAAAGACATAAAATAAATGATAACAAATATTTATCATATACATCCATAGACCAGTAATTGCTTCTCTACTCAATTATTAACATTCCCACTTATTATTCTCATTCAAATTCATTTAGTACCTATATGTCTCTAACATGCAAAAATTATCCGTATTGTTCATCCTAGCATCCAATTCAAATGTCCAAGCAAATAATCCAACTTTATTTTATGCCAAACATTATAGAGCAATAATGGAGCAATAATGTATCCTTAATTTCAACTTAAATCATAACATCTACATCGTTTCCACATCAAAGTTCATAATGTATGCAAGTTTAAGCAAAATAGAGTAGAACGAAATACTTGAGCAATCTTTGTACCAAATTAAAATTCAAATTGGTGAAGTTTTTGCCTTTGGATGAAGTTCTCTAGCGTGTGCTAGAGTTTTTCGCAAATGGGAGAAGAAAAGAGTGAGAGAAAACTGATTGGGGGAAGTTTAATTTAACTCTGATTGCATTTTCGAAGATCTTGTAATAGGCCTCTCACTAGGCGGACTGGGTTGCGCTAGTCAAGCACTCGTGTTTTGACTTTTGGGTTTTCCCTTAGCCGTGTTAGGTGAGGAATGACTTGATCATTATGCGCTTAGCGAGCCCACCTTTTGTTAGCTTGCCATTTTGCTTTCATCAAAGTTTTTCAAAATGAAATGACTAAATTAAAGACTAATTTAAAGAAAAGTTGTAAAATGTGTCTGGGTTGCCTCCCAACAAGTGCTTGTTTAACGTTAGTAGCTTGATAGTGATCAGTGGCCTTACAACATATCTCACGATCTTTGATTATGACCTTTTCTTCACCTTTGTCAATGTCCACGGGCATCCTCGCAATTTTCATGAGTGGTCTTCGCAAGATGATAAGTATCTTTGGGTATGCACTGATGTCCAGTATCACAAAGTCTACAGGAAATTAGAACTTGTCAATTTGTATCAATACATCTTTGACTGTTCCCACTGGTGTTTTGCATGTTTTGTCTGCCATCTGCAATGTTGAAACAACTAGATCTATTTGCATATACCCAATTCTTTCTACCACGAATAATTGTATTATATTTAAAGTTGCACCCAAGTTAATAAATGCATTTCCAATCTTCATATTACATATGGAAACAAATAATACAACTACTTTAGGATCAAATTCCTTCCTAGGTAGGTCCTTACGATCATCTCTGCAGGCTTCATCCTGCCAACTTTCTTTCTCTAGTCCTTCTGCTTCTGGTATTTCTTATTTGGTTTTGACAACAATTTCATCATCTTCAAAAACAACACTACAGTGATCCTTTGGATTATTCTCCGTGGTTGTAGTTAATGTGTTACTTGGGTGATTTGAGAACTGCTTGGCTAACTGGCCCACATGTGTTTCAAGGTTTTTATTGGAGGCTTCAGTATTTTTGTGACTGGCTATAGAAACTTGCATGAATTGGTCGTGTAAATCCTCCAACTTTGTTATCATGTATTATTGTGGAGGTGCTTGTGAGTAATGCTGAAAAGGTTGTCTGTTGGATGGACCAACCTCAAATATTCATCCTTGATTCAAATTGTTGTTCAGCGGGAGATTTTTATTTTGATATTGCCCAAGCATTTGGTTGAATAAATAGTTTACTTCCCTATCATTAGGGGGGAGGCGAAATCTGTTTGGATGGTCTCCGTTGCAAAGTTCACAAAATGCAATATGACTTTATTGAGGTACTTTATGCATCTCTTTCAATTGTTGTGTCAACTTTGACATTTATTTGGTTAGTTCATCCATTGTCTGAGTTAACAACTTATTTTGAGAAAGAATGGCATAATTGGTGTTTAGTTCTATGATATTGTTCTTCCTTTGGGTAAGGTTTCTGTTATGTTGTCCCTGATGATTACTGAGTGTCATTCAATATATGGTTATTGTTGCATCTTCTGCACTTTTGGACATAAGAGAATCTCTAGGAGTAACATCTAATAGCAACTTTGGTTGTTGCTGAAGCCCGTTCTTAAAGATGTGTATTCGTGTGCGTTCGTCAAAACTGTGGTTTGGATATCATCTTAGCACAAACTTATATCTTTCCTATGCTTCATAGAGAGTTTTTGTTGCGCCTTGGGAAAACGCTATGATGGTTGTCTTAACTTCCATGAATTTGTTGTGAGGAATGGATATGTTTAAATTTTTTCCTTAAAGTTCCAGTTTGTCATCGTCGATGTTGGTTGATCTAGATACCACTTATTTGCTTTGCCAATCAGAGAGTGTGGAAACAATCATAAGAATACCACTTCTTCCTCATTTTCTATAGCTCATAGCGTCCCAAAAATTTCGTAGAATTTTTGTGAGGCGTGTGTACGCGCCTTCATGACTTACACCTCCAAAATGGTTAGCATACAAATTTTTTAATAATACCATTTTCATTTTATTTTATCTGACATTCCTTTGAGTTCTAGCTAAATGGGCTAGACGTCTAGGACTATTGTGAGATGGTGTGTCACAATTGTTGTTTCCATTTTTGGTGGTGGTGTTGTTGTCAACTTTAGCCATGGTTCTTTATTTTGAGACAAAAGACTCTTATAGATCTAGCCTTTTGACTCTTTATTTATTTTTCCTGTTTTTACTGAGGTTTCTTCATGTTGTTCTTTTGATTTCGGAATTGAATAGTAATTGTTCTGCAGGAACCTTACCTCGCATAAACTAGTAAAAACAAAGTTAATTCTAATTGTAAATGGGTTAGTGTTTATAAACAAGATATAAAACTATTAATATATAAACAATACTTAAAATAATAAAAACTATACTATATCTTTAAAACTTGGCACCAAACCCCGACGACAACAACGCAATTTTGGTCGCCGAGAAACAAAAATAAGTTTAATCATTATTGTACCCACATAGACTAGTGGTCTCAAAGACCACTCAACAATTTTTAAGATTTTAATCAGTGAAGGATTGTATACTTATTCTGACGCGTGAAAGTAAATGACATATAGTAAAACGGAGATTTTGATGTTAATAGTAAGAAAACTTTCCAGAGGTAGATTTCATCATTACATATTTATTATGCACATCCATAGGTCAATAATATGTTCATTTAATAAGTTATTAATATACCACATGTTGCTCTCATTCATATTTTCTTTCTGTTTTAACACTGTGAGATTAGTGCATTACTCAATAGTCGGTATATCAGTCTATTAACCAATAAAGAGAATTAAGTTCCAATAGTTATAAAGCAACAAGACTCCACACTGATCCTTACTATAATACATGCAAATATTGAACCTAACTATATCTCTAAGCGCTAGTAATGATAAGCACATTTCGATGTCAGGTCACACCATGAAAAAAAGTTTTAGGTAGCAAATATAAAAATAAACTTTAAGATTAAAGACTCATCAATATTAAAGCATGTGTACATTTACATAGAATGTCATGACTTATTTATTAAATTAATATAATGACTACATCTAAACCAAACAAATATATTTTATCTATGCTAACTCATCATAATATAATTGTCGGTAATCCCGCGAAGCTGATCTTGGAGGTTTATCTTCCTTGTTGCTTGGGCAGCGCTTTCGCCTTCGGGTTCCTTCTCTTATTATTTTATTGTAGACTTAGACCTACTCCAATTTTGTACTACCTGAATCCACCAAAACTCCAATTGCAATGAACTGGAAACTCCTATTTATATGCAAAATTCTAGATTCCTCGCTAGGCACATAACCCTTACGCCTAGCGAGCTTGCTTTCTTCTCTCTTAAATAATGGTGATTGTCTTAGGCTTAGGCCTAGCCGAATTGTCTCGGTAAGTGCATATCCCTTGCACTCAGTGAGCAAACCCTTGCTTCACCATGAAGTTTTTGCATCTAGTTGTGGCATCTGAGCTTCTTCCTGCATTTAGCGCGCCTATGGTTGGGCCTAGCGAGCCTGGTGTTCCATGGTTTTTCTTTGGCTTGGTCTTACATGGTAAATCATGGTTTTTCAGACCTGTTTTCAATTAATACATATTAGAAAATTCCAAACATGTATTTTCTCACTTTTCCTAGATAAATTGAGGGATTTTTATATCATTTGCTTGTAAAATAAGTTAATAAGTGTTTGCGTATTTCACATAAATCTGGGAATTATCACCTAGATTTAATGTTAAACATATATCATCTCTAGACAAATGATGTTGCTTGTGGATCTATGTGTTTGCAGGTATGAAACTGATGATCCTGATGCTGACAACCTCATTGATGTTTTGATGACAATAACACATATAAATGTTGAAGTAGGTGGTAACATCTTTCCAACTCATAGATGATGGAAATTAAATTGAAGATATCTTAAGTATAACCAAGTAGAAGATTCAAAGTTTCAGTGAAGTGCTAATATGATCGATATATTTCGCAAGGAACTTGAAAGCTTCAGAATTGTGAAAGGGTAAGTGACAAGAGTATTATGAAAGTATGAGCGTAACTCTTAAGATACTAAAATGACTCACACACACCCTTAAAATACTTTTAAGACCTCTTTTTACTCAATAAAAGTACATAAATATATTTTTAAGGTCTAACGAGTTGATTAAGGGACCGTCTGCTTGATTGACATGATTCTTCAAACTTTATAAACGATTATATTAAATAACTAATCAATTAGATGATACTTAATCAAATCTATAATCAATTATGGCATCTTTTAATGATTGACATAACTATATATCAAAACCTTCCTTTTGGGCCACAATAATTGAATATTTAATGCACTTAATCATTTAGCCTAATGATTATGTCATTAATCCGGACCATGAATTGTTTCCATTTTAAACCAAATTTCTTCCTATATAAATTATGCTTCTCCTCATTTTATTTCACACTAGAATTCATAATTTTCCTAACTCTTTACAATTTATCTATATATTCTATCTCTTTAAATATTTTTATTTCACCAAAGTTTCCTTAGTGCCTTATGAGTGAAAACTAATTGTGAGGAAAAAGTTGTATTGATGTTGTGCCAATGTTGTTATTTTAGAGAGTGTGATAATCTTGAAGAATTGAAGTTGGTTATTGAGATCAACCATTAAAATCGGTTGTTTGGTTATATAACTCAGCTAGTGAAATCTCTACTCGATTCGTAAGTTTATTCTATGAAAAAGCTCTTTTTTGGTTGGGGGGATAAACCAATATAAAATATCTCGATTCAATTGTATAAAGGGTCTATGGTCATAACCTGTAAAATCTAGTATTATAGTAAAATCTCAATAAGATATGTTGGAGACATGACTAGGCCAACTTTCAGTCGAACCTGGATAATTCTCTAGTGTCATCTCTCTAACTCCATATATTTTATTTGTGTTATTTATGTTACTGATTTATTTTTCTTTCTGATGCTTTTCAATCTCTAACTTTGTGAATACTAACACAATTTACCCCCTCTTGTGCTTGGAGTCACTTGTCCAACATTATTTACTTGTGATTGTCATAATTAACTATCAGTGAAGTCTTCTTTAATTACAAATTCACCTAAGAAACTAGGAGGTTTTGATTAAAAAAAGAGTTACGATCCAAGACTTTGGTTATAACAATTTTGTTAGTTTATCATGATATTAGGGATTCAACGTAGGATTTAGATAAATTACAGAGTAACAATCACTTTAATCAATAATTTTCTTAGCTGTTATTTTAAATTCACTTTTACAAAATGTATGGTCGAAATATCCCTAGTTACTTTACATAATCTTAGTAAATTGATAATTATTGTTTAAAAATTAAGGAAGTCTCTGCATATATGAATCTTATCAATATTATTATTTGACAATGATCGGTACATTAGTCAAACGTTCATCAAGTTTTTGGCATCATTATTGAAAATTGTTGATTAATTTCAACAAGGCAAATCATTATTTTACTTGGGTTAAAAAAAAAATTCTAATAAATTTTATATTTTATTTCAATTAGTATAAAAATATAAAATATAGATTTTATCCTTATTACTTTCTTTATAATTGTTCAGTGCAACTAAGATATTTCTCTGTTTGTGTGTGTCAGGTGAAATATCTAACCACCTACTTTTTTATTCTAAAATTAAGATTGTTTATTTTCACTCTAATTGGGAGAGCGAAAGACCGGTTGAATGCCTTTTTCATGTAGTACCATCCGTACTTGGGAGAATTTAAAGAAAAGTTTTTGCAGCGATTCTATCTAGTTAGAAATTTTATGGAAAAGAATGAATACATTACCAACTTCGAACAAGGTAATTATGGAATCTCTCTGGATCATGGGAGAGAATCAAAATAATGTTAAAGAAATGTCCATCACATGGTTTAGATGACATGATGAGACTGCAAAGGAAATGTGGGATATCCTCCAAATTACCCATGAAAGATTTACTGAGGTAAAAAAGGCGAGGTTGGCCATATTAACTCACGAGTATGAATTTTTAAGAATGAAACCTAAAGAAAGCATAAAACAAAGGTTGGCCACATTAACTCTCTCTCTCTCTCTCTCTCTCTCTCTCTCTCTAATAAAATGTTAGAACATGAAATGAAGCTGAAAAACCTTGCCATGTATAAGTAAAGAGAAAAAGAAAAACAAATGTCTAATGTTCAAAGCTGAAGATTTCGATTCTGATGGAGATATGTCACTCGTTGTATGAAACTTCAGAAAATTCTTGAAGCATGAGAAACAACAACAATAAGATTAAGACAAAAGTAAATATAAAACGTTATTCATTCCTACATTCTTTCAATGTGCAAGGAAATGCCTCATTAATAAGTGCTTGAATTACATTCAAAACATCGACATTTATTGACTTATTTCATAAGCAATAATTACAAAAAACCCTGATTTATCTATGAAAAGTAAATATACACCTGTTAGGCTTTTCTTGCATGCATTTATCAAAAACAAGTGAAAAGAACTGGAAAAACACAAATCAACACGAAGAAAGCAAGCAAAAGCAAAACTTTGAAGAAGCAAGGCTCGGTAGGCCCCATCTACAAACGCGCAAAGTGTAACACCCTGATTTTTTAAATTAATATTTTATTTAAGTATTGGAACTTTTATGTGTGTTATTTGTGTTATTTTGGTGTTCTGGGATATTTATCGAAGGCTTTTCAAAGTTGACATTGCCTTTGACTCAGTTGACTTGAAAGGGACAAGTCCATGCGTGGAATGTTTAGTATGAAGAGAGTTTTCAAGAACTCAAGAAGAAGCTGACATCAGCTCCAGTGTTGATTTTTCCGAGTCCAAGTAAATCATTTGTTTTGTATTTTGATGCTTCAAAGATGGGACTAGGTGATGTGCTGATGCAGAATGGTCAGAGTATTGCTTATGCTTCTAGACAGCTGAAAGTTCATGATAGGAATTATCCTATGATCTAGAGTTGGAAGTCGTGGTGTTCATGTTGAAAATTTGGAGGCATTATTTGTTTGGTGCAAGATTTGAAGTGTTAAGTGACCACAACAGTTTGAAGTATATTTTTGATCATAAAGAGTTGAATATGAGGCAGATGAGGTGGCTCAAATTTTTGAAATATTATGACTTTGGCTTGTTACCATCCTGGTAAAGCTAATGTCATAGTTGATGCCTTGAGCAAGAAGTCATTGTATATGTTGACATTGATGGTTCAAGAGTTAGAGTTAATCGAGCAATTCAGAGATCTGAGTCTGTTGTATGAAAGGACTCATAACATTATGAATTTGGGTATGTTGAGGCTGACTAGTGGTATCCTTGAAGAAATTAGATAAGGTCAGAAAGTCGATATTGAATTGGTTGACCGAATAGTGTTAATCAATCAAGGTAAAGGAGATGATTTTAGGATAGATGAAGAAATCAGAGAAGGTCAGAAAGTCAAATTGATTGACCGGCTAGTGTTAATCAATCAAGGTAAAGAAGATGATTTTAGGATAGATGAGAATGGTGTGATAAGATTCACAAACAGGGTTTGTGTGCCTGATGTGCTAGAGCTTAAGAAAATTATTCTTGAGGAAGGTCATAGGAGTGGTATGAGTATTCATCCTGGTGCTACTAAAATGTATCAAGACTTAAAAAAAAACTGTTTTGGTGGCCATGAATAAAGAAGGATATAGCTGATATCGTTTATGCATGTTTGACTTGTCAGAAGTCGAATATTGAACATCGGAATCCATATGGTTGATGAAACTGTTGAGTATCCTAAGTGGAAGTGGGACAATATTTCCATTTATTTTGTGATGAGTTTACCAAATACAACTAAAGGATATGATTCTATCTGGGTTATTTTTGATAGACTGACTAAGTTAGCTTATTTCATTTCAATTAAGATTCGTTACCCCTTGCAGAAGTTGGTCGAGTTGTACATTGAGAAGGTTATTAGCTTGTATGGTATTCCTTCAAGTATTACTTTCGATAGGGATCTGAGATTCACATTGAGGTTTTAGAAGAGTTTGCAGGAAGTGTTGGGTACTAATCTAAAGTTGAGTTCTTCTTATCATCCAAAGATAAATGGTCAGACAGGGAGGACTATTCAATCTTTGGAGGATTTGCTAAGGGCTTGCGATTTAGAGCATGGATGTAACTAAGACAGTTACTTACCATTGGTTGAGTTCACTTACTACAACAATTTCCATTCTAGTATTGGAATGGAATAATTTGAAGCTTTTGTGGTAGGAAGTCCATGATACCTTTGTGTTTGTATGATTCTAGTGAGAGTGTTGTGCTTGGACATGAGATAGTTCAACAGACTACTGAGAAGATCAAGATAATCCAAGAGAAGATGAAAGCTTTGCAAAGTCATCAAAAAGTCTATCATGATAAGAGGAGGAAAAAACTTGAGTTCCAGGAGGGGGATCATGTGTTCTTGAGAGTTACTCCGGTAACTGGTGTTGGTCATGCATTGAAGTCTAAGAAGCTTATGTAGATTTCCTTGATCCTTATCAGATTCTCTAACGAGTAGGAGAGGTGGCCTAGCGAGTTGTGTGACCTTCGTATCTTTCGAATCTTCATGATGTATTTCATGTGTCTCAGCTTCGGAAGTACATTCATGAACTATTTCATGTGATCCAGTTGGATGATGTGCGAGTTAGAGAGAAATTGATAGTTGGTACTTTGCCATTAAGGATTGAGGATCGTGAAGTGAAGCACTTGTGAGGCAAGGAAATCGCTTCAGTGAAGGTTGTTTGGGGAGGTCTTGCTGGTGGCAGTGTGACATGGGAGCTCGAGAGTAGGATGCGAGAGTCTTATCTAGAGCTTTTCCCGTCAGGTAATTTTCGAGGGCGAAAATTCTTTAAGTGGATGAGAGTTGTAACACCCCGATTTAATTAGTCATTTATTTATTTTTTATTTAATTAATGTGATTTATGATGTGTTTGGTTTGTGACGACACTTGTTGTGAATTGTGTGTGAATAATTAGATTTTTGGGGAATTTAATTAATTGAATAATGGGAAATTGGTAGAATATTAAGAGTTGGGCTGAATGTGTAAATAATAGAAATTAGATGGTTAGTGGAGAGAGCTTATGTTTTAGTTGGACCATAATTGAATTAAAAGAAATTTAATTAGGTTATATTATATATTAAGATAAACAGAATAAAGTAAGGGTTTTTAGAGCATTTGTCAGTATGTGAAAAGAGAAGAATAAAGAGCAAAAGCTTATGGACAGAGAGTTGGGACTTTGAGAAGGAGATCACATAGAAGGTTCCTTGTTGATTTTGCTAGATTTACAAGGTAAGGGGGAGATTATTCATCTAAGGGTTCCTTAATCATGAAAGGGTAGAGAGGTTTCGCTTAACCTCCAATAGGTTTCTCTTTTCTCTATTGTTTGATGTTTATATGATAGATGATGATTGTGCTTCTGTTTTTATGCTATGAATTGATGGGAAATTCGTGTTTGATGTTATGGTGCTTTACGTTCATGAGTTAATTGATTAAATGATGAACTTGTGTTGAAATTGAGTGTTTTAGGGTATGAACATAATTAAGATAATTCATGATAAAATTGATGGATTAAGTGTTTAATCATAGTATGATATGTATTCGATGTGCTGCTTCTATTTGGGGATGTTATAAGATGTATTTGAATGTTATAATAAGAGTTGGGATGATGTATGAGGGATAGGGAGTTAAGAAGATGAATTTACGTTTGAAAAAATGGGATTTTTGGATTTTACTGATGTCAATCGATTGCATGCGTGCAATTTTCGAAAAATCTAAAAAAATTGAACTATGTCAATCGATTGATTCCCTAAATAAATCGATTTCTCTCAGCCAAAACGTCAAAAATTGGTAAAGCATAATGTAATAGGAATTTGTGTCAATCAATTGCACTTATATGTCAATCAATTGACACTAGTTCATTTTTGAAAAGTTACTGAACTGAATTATATTTTTTACCCAATTTTTTTGCCATAAATTTAGTTTCGTAAGTCCAAATGAGGTGTGTTTAAAGTGTTAGAAAGCTAACACGCATAGCTACCTCATAGTAGTGCCTTGTTAGATAAATTGATATGTTTGGGTGATGTGTGGATGTATGTTCAATATGTATATATATATATATATATATATATATATATATATATATATATATATATATATATATATATATATATATCATACCCTAATTTTACCCCTAAGATTCCACCTATCATATCATTTGCATTTCAACCAAGATCACAAGCATGGTATCCTTCAAACCTTCACCTCTTCGGGTTTGCCTTTCTGGAAGATTATCAAGCACCATTTGTGTTTCCTTTTACCTTTTTGCTTGCTTGCATTCTAACTTTGCTAACCTTATTCAAAATACAAAATTATGCGTTGTTTCCTTTTTCTTATTGTACAAGGTAAGGACTTGCAATCAAAGGATCAAGCTTTGTTTCTAAATTAGGGTTTTGATTCACAAAGTCAAAAGTTTGGTCAACAAGTGGTCCACAAGAGCTTTTACTTCAAGGCATGATCTATAATCTTAGGTCACATTCATGTCAAGCTTCATTAAACATCATTTGATCAAGATAAGTTCAAGTTTGGTTCATGTTTCCAAAGTTGATTCAAGGATGGTTCATGTGTTTATTTCCATGTCATATCCATCCAATTTTCAAGAAATTAATTAAGAGTCTTCAAGGGACAATCAATTTTTTTCATTAGGTATTCAAGTGTTCATCATTGGGTCTTTGGATGCAAGAAAATGGCAAGAAATTACAAGTTGGCACATGTTGGTTGACCTAAAATCAAGTATGGCATATCACTTGGTCCAAACACCACAATTATATCATTTCTCAACATTTTTGGAATCTACTTTGAGAAAAATGTCACATTTGAACTTCTATACAACTTTTCTTCAAGGGTCAAACATCAATTTTTCCTCTAAGTCCATCAATTTTGGAATTGGCCAAGATGCATATGTGTGCATAATAGTAGGCCCAAGACCTGATCGACCTAATACCTGTCCTAGAATTTTAGGTCACGGCCCCAACTTTCCATCCATGTCGTTTTTAACTCAATCATCCTTTTGATTTGATTATTTTTGCATCTGATTCTTCATCATGAGAAGGTCATTTGGCACAAAGAATATCTCAAAACGCACGAGTGAATTTCATTTCGCTCAAGCTCAAACATGGTACCCCAAACTCTGTTTCTTACGCAAGTTTCAGGTCATGAAATTCATGCCAATCTCAAAATGGGACCACCTGCACATATGCAACCTCTTTGACAAAAAAAAATGGATCTGAACAAGTGTAACACGACTTGGTTTCATCATCAACTCACGAATTTCATGTTTCATTTCACACGGATTGCAAATCATCAAAATTTTGACCTAATTCACACGAATTTGCCTCCATTTCACACATACCATGATCTCATTTCATTTCCTATAAATAGAGGAAGCTTTTGCCTTCATTTGAAAGCTTTGATAGCCAATAAAACTCTAAAACCATTTGAACCTGATACCTCAAAAAACCAGTTAACCATTTCTTTGATTCAAGCTCTTTTAGCTTCATATCTTCACCCAGAATCACTCATCGACGCCTTCTAAAGTTGACTGAAGCATTGCCTTGGCTTGAAACTCCTTGGAACCAGACTTTCAAATCCACCATTGTTGACCTCTAAAGCTTCAACAGGAAAGGTAGATACGAGTTACATTTCTGAGCAAACAAGTTACAAGTGTGTTCGTCGTGATTCACTGATCAAAATCCCTTAGTTACTTTGAATTTATTCTTCGTATCCATCATTTAATTTTACTCTGAAGAACTAGGGTTCTTCATGTTCGTGAGAAAATTATCTTTGCTTAGAGCCAATCAATGGCTCTAATGCAAAGAGACATGAACGATGATGTGTTGCAAAGCTAACTCCATGCTTGGGTGTTGCTAAAACACGAGTTCATGAAGTGTGCAAAATCAACTCAAGGTTGAAGATGAAGTTCGGATGCGTGCGTTTTGGTGCGAAGATTTGAATCCTTCTAATCATTGCCTGACATGCGTGCTTGCCTTTGGTGCGCCCTAATTCAACTTTTTTTCTTTTTATTTTATTTTCTTTTTCCTTTTACTTTCTGATTTTATATTTAATGATTCTTAATTCATTTTTTCCTCGATTTTTTTAAATAAAAAATCCATAAAAATATTTTGCTTCACATATAGTTTTTGCATAATTTTTAAAATCATTTTTTAATTTAATTGATATTTTCCTTTATTTTTCATATAATTTTCATTTTCCATTTTATTTTTTATCATTTTCAAACATTTCTGCATCCAACTTTTGAGATATTTTTATTTGTAATATTTATGACTTCCCATTATTTTCTCAACCATTTCTTTTATGTTTTGGTACTTTATTTTAATTTTCTCTTTAATTTCCAATTTTAATCAATTTTAAATCTTTTTTTATTGATTTTGGTGCAACTTGATGTTTGAGCTTGAGTTTTTTTGACTTAGTTGATCAATGTTTCTACATTTCAAGTCATCCATAGATGATCTCTTAGGTTGATTCAATCTTATCTAATTCAATATGTTGATAGATGATCATTTGATCATATTTTTGGCACTTTGAGTTATTGATAAATCATCCATAGATTGTGCCATATGTTTGGGTCCCTTGACTTGTTTGGTAGTGGATCCTAAGTCAAACACTTGAGTTTGCTTTCTTTTTTACATTTTGTTCTTTCCCTTTCTTCTTGGAGTTGTGCTTTATGCCTTGAGAGTTTGATTGTGTATGAACACTCTAACAAGATTGTCATATACATTGCTTGCCTTATGATCACTAACTTATAACATCTAACACCTAAGACCTAACTTTACATTTATGCTCTTTACATCCATGTCATTTTACATTCTTTCTCTTTACTTTATACTTTTATTGCCTTCTTATTCCAAAAGAACAAAAACATGATAAAATGGCTAAAACCCTAAAAGCTTTAATCTGATCTTATGGAATTTGTATTACTATTCCTTGCTTGAGGAGTATTTTGGAATTTGGACCTTGGGAATGAGTGTTTTCCCCTTACTTGAAGTATATCTGAGACTTTGTGATTCATCTGAGACCTTGTGATCCCTCTGGACCATTTGATCTTCAATTCAAGACTTGGATGTTGCTTTGTGGCTCAATCCAAAGGGAAAGGAATACTTGTTTTAACCAATGTTAAATGATTGCTCAATCTTATGGTTAGTACACTTGCACACACAAAGGCTTTCTCTTAGGATACCTTACAATGAGACCTTTTATTTTACCATATTTACTTTATGCTTTAGGATAGTCTCTTCCCCTCCTTCCCACTTCTTCAATTTTCAAAACTTCTCTCTATTTCAAAAATTTCTTGTTTTCAAAACTTCACACCTTTTCTTAACAAACCTTGACTTTGTCAAGTGATCCAAAAAATATTTTTCTCAATAAATGCTAAAACATTTAAGCATACTTAAACTCTTTTTTTCAAACTTCTAAAAAAGACAAACCTCATCAAACTTCTTTTTGTGCCTTTGTGCACTTTCTTTTAAAGCCTTTTTTTCCTGAAAAGATTGGATATTAGTATATTCTTATATTGATGTAAACCAATATACTTCTACAGTATGTTGAGAAGTAATTGTCATTTTCCACTTGAATGTTGATACATGCTTGTGAGAAAGTCCAAGTAAAAACCCTCTATATAAAGATGATGCAAATGCTCATTTTCTCATACTTGTGGGTAGTAAGTTGAGTTTTTCCACTCGAATACAACAAAATGCCTTTTCAATTTAAAATCAATCAACAAACAACCCAACTTTTTCATAAACACATATTTGCAAGTGATTCCTATGGAGTACCATAAATATGATGAGTGATAATACCTTCCCCTTGCATAACCAAACCTCGTATCCAAATTTATCTTTTTGTTTTACCGTTTTGTGGGTTTTATTCGACCTTTTTCCCATTTCCTTTGGAAATAATAAAGTTTGGTGGCGACTCTTGCTTTTATGAGTTAAGTTAATCAATAGCTTAATCTCAAATTTCTCCTTCCGCGACAGCTGGTGACTCTGTTGGGGATGTACTTCCTAAGTGGGATAAGCCTAGCTTGTTTATATTTGTTTATGTTATTATTATTTATTTGTCATTATTTGTGGGTGCTTGGTGATCTCTATATGGTGAGATAGTCCCCTAACCAAACTTGAGTGCACTTAAGTTAGGATGTTGGTATAGTCATGTTGAACTTATTGGTGTTAGCCTTGTTAGGTTGGCATGAGAACCCTGCTCAGATGAGACACATTTGGAGGTACTAATGTCTTGCGAGTAGTCGTAATGGTGTTATTATTTTTGACATGGGATTCCGAGATTCTGAGATACCTTATAACACTTTAACCCTTCTTGGACTTTTAGGATGTGGTGTGGTTACCCTTCCGGCGTAGAACTAGTCTGATTGATACACGATACTACACTCAGACGAGGTTCTGTTGAGAATATTATTGGTCTACGAGCAAGTCATTAAACCGATAATATCCAAAAGATGGATTTACGACTCTGGGAACTTTTTTAGAACCGACTACTGTTTGAGATATCCAAAGCTATATAACATACCCTGGGGGATGGTTGTCACCCTGTCCGCCTGACTCCATGCTTGTGATGTTAAACCTTTAAACCCCCCATGTTTGTATTTGTAGCATAATTATGCATTCATAAACATCTCTTTTCCACTTGGTTTTCAAAGACCGGTATGGAAGACTGTTGACTGATGTTGAACAATGACGTAGAAGATGGAGTTTTGAACACCTTGCACCTACTTTAGAGGAGATTCCTAAGTCTCATGTCATTGGAAAGTCTGTGAATTTGAGGAAAGGGTATATTGATGTTAATCTTATGACTAAAGGAGGTAATCTTGGTGTACCTGCTAAGTTCTTGATGGAGAAGATTGCTACTCTTGCTAGTGCTGGGAGTATGGTTGCTTTTGAAGCTGTTCTTGCTTTTCTTATCTAAGGTCTAGTCTTGTTCCCTAATGTTGACGGCTTTGTGGACGTCAATGTTATTTGTATATTTTTGATTCGGAATCTAGTTCCTACTTTGCTTGCAGATACCTACTATTTTATCCGTCATATAACGAAGAAGAATGGAAGGATTGTTATGTGTTGCACACCTTTTTGTACAAGTGGTTTATTTCACACTTTCCGCAGTCCAACTTGTTCAAGGATAACAAGAAGTGTTTGAGGTGGTCTCAAAGGATCATGTCTCTTACCAATGCAAATGTGACTTGGTATTCTAGAGTTTATGATGACGTGAAGATTATTGACAGTTGTGGTGAGTTCCCTAATGTACCTCTTCTTGGTACAAAATGAGGTATCAACTACAATCCTATTTTGGGTCGACGTTAGCTTGGGTATGCTATAAAGGATAAACCAAGCAATATTATTTTGGAATGGATTTTCATTCAAGAAGGTGTTGATAGAAAGGGATTGAAGGAGAAGATACTTCACGCCTGCCATAAGATTCACAGAAAGGGAAATGGTGAATTAGGAAACAAATGTTATGTTGCCTGGGAGCCTTACACTCAGTGGGTGCAAGCAAGAGCTGCTATGATCAAGATGCCTTATCCTCCTGAAGAACCTATGTTTCCTAAAGTCATAGAACTTATTCCTATTCCAGTCGAAGATCTAAAAGGACTCCAAGTTGCTTTTGATCGGATGAAGCAAGAAAGAGATGCTTGGGAGATCAAGTTTCATGTTTCAAATGCGGAGAGTTTAGAAATACAAAGGCAAATGAAGGAGAAAGATAGTCTGCTTCACCAGAAGAACGACTTTATTGAACATCATGGAAAGAAAAAGAAGAGGGATCAAGAGGCTAGGTCTGGTGCCTGGAAAGGTGTCGTTGATAAGATATTGAAATAAAAGGCTAATATGAAGACTATTTTTGAAGCTCATATCAGGAAGCTCAAGAGAAAGTTGCAGCATAAAGGAGGATCTCCTATAGTTGTGGTTCCCTTGGATCATAGGCTTTAGTTTATGTCGTTTGTTTAGTATTGATTTGAAATCATGTACTGAAATTGCAATCCTTCTAGATATTTGAATGAAATGAAAATTCGAGTTTTTCTTTTAATGTGTTATTACTTATGATGTTTGTAATTTGTTTTTAATTCCTTAATTCCTTGAAAACAATCATTTCCATATTACATTTCAAGCATCATTTGCATCATTTGGTCTTGCTATCTGCAAGTATTTTCCAGAGTCTCATTCATTTTCCTTTGTCTTTGTAGAAGACAAGATAACCCACCGGTATAATACTCGTTCCAACTCAAGACAAAAGATGGAGACAATTAAGCAAGAGCAAAGAGAACTTCATGAGGATGTGAATTCATTAAAGACATGAATGGACAAAATGACTGCCATATTGGAACATTTGGTGGCAAATCAGAATCAACCTCCATCTCTGTCTTAGCCTCAAGTGACTGTTATCCTCGAGATTGCAACAACTCATATTGTATATGTTGTACCTACTAGACCTCCGCATCAGAATTAGATGTCAGCTGGTTATCCTTGGGGTATGCCTCCCAATTATATGCTAGAAAATTCCAACCATACTGTCGCATCCGCGAAAAACAACCGGCGGGCTAAAACAAAAACAACACAGAGCCGCCACCGTGCGTTATTTATCCCAAAGAGGGAAAGGAAACGCTCAGAGTAAACCTGGAAAAAGCATGGTCTCGCGACCAAAGAGATGGGATCGGGAGTCGGTTACGCAAGGGGAAGGTATTAGCACCCCTCACGTCCGTCGTACTCAACGGGATCCACGTTCTAAAAGAAAAGAAAAGGTTGCTAAAACATCACACACACACACACAAGGAACGCAGGTGGGGTTAAGAGGAAGAGGGCTCGCTAGGACATCGCATCCTATGCCTACATATCTCGTCTGGAACGAGAATCAGAGCTACTGTAGTTCGGCTCACGCACGCCAAACAAACAAACACGAACACAGGCAAACATGGAGCCTGAATGCCAACCTCTGGACTTACATCAGCATCCGAACCAAAACACACACAAGAAGGCAAACGTGGAGCCCGAAAGCCAATCACTGGACTTACATCGGCATCCGAACCAAACACACGCACACTGGAACCCGAATGCCACTCGATGGACTTACATCAGCTTCCAAGCACACAACAACCAACAAGTTAATAGGGAGTCGGGAACTCGAGCCTATAACCGTCAAACACACACACAAAAAAGAAAAAAGTGCCCGGAGAGACCTCGCACGGTCTCCTGCCTACGTACCTCATCTGGTATGAGGATCAGGGCGACGTAGTTCCCCTGAAAGGGAAAGAAATTCTAGCCAGAAACCAAGGGAGACACACTACCAGGGAGCTGTACTCGAGCCTAGTGTTATCATGCATCATTGCCCTATGTTGTGGTTTCTACCTACTTGCACAACAACAAGCTAATCCTATCCGGGAAGAAAGCAAGCATGCAAGCATCAACAAAATAAAACAAACATTTCACATAGCACACACTATATCCAGTCAAGTGAGGCTCAAACAAGGGTGGACTGCCGAGGCAAGTCATCTATACAAGGGTAGAGTTAGCTCTTAACCTTGCCATTGAGAGGCTAAGGTGAAGCTGATGAAAGGTGAGTGAAGATTAGACTTCACAGCTCTTATCCCTGATCAGGGAGAGCTTCAGACAAAGGAGCGTGGGTCCAGAATGGAGGGACCCTTCTACGTTCAAAGACTCTGACACAACTGTACAAAGTACAAAATCTTGGGTTTGTGTCCCAATGCATCAACACAGTGGTGTGAGCAGAGGGACGACTCAACAGAATAGCGGGGGATAGATTGCATATCCCTTGGGTTCCGCCAATTGCCTCATAGAGGTATTTACCTGCTTGGCACAAAAGTAACCAATCACAATCATCGCCTCTTAAGGAGGACTTCAGACAGTTGCCTGGCTAAATAACAAGCCAGGTCTTCCAGACTACATGGAGACAAGAGAGTCTACCTCAACTGGTTTACACAACCAAGCAGCAGCAAGCAAGTTCTTAAAGAACTGTAAGCGACTAAATGTACCTGAAATCAATCAAGTATCATCAGTACTCAGACAAACCAACAATAAACAACAAAAGTCAAACAGTCAATTTGTACAGTCAAAACAAGTTAATGCACATAAGTGCAAGCCATGAGCTCAGGCTCAAGCATCAAATCTACAACACAAAGCCAATGTTAGTTTACAACATCAAACAAAACTCAATTTAATCAACTTGCACTTTTTCCCTTAAGCCTTTTGCATTTCAACCTGAAAATCCAAACCAAATGTGAGAAACTAGACCACTAGGCCAAGCCTAGGGTCCAAAGGAGATAAAAAATCCTAAACAGCAAGTGAAATTTATCCAAAATCACATTCAAATAAATTAGAAACAAATGCAATTGGTCCCATGCTCATACCATTCACCATTATCATTTTATGCACAAAATAGCACCAAACATGCAATTTGCAACTCCAAATGACCAAACAGAACTAACTCAATCAAAAGCATATCAAAACAATTCAATTAATTCCACAAAAATTCACACCTAAGCAGGACACATTCAAGGCATAACATGTCAATTTTCAGCTCAATTGGACAAAAGAAAATAGGTCAATGAAAATCAAGAAGTCCAGACACATTTATACAAGCCAATTCAAGGCATCAACACAAACATCAAATTCCATAAATCATAAAACAGTGACAACAATTAAGAAATGAATGAGATCAAAACCACAATGTCCTATAATGTGTCTATAATCCCCATGTCAAATTTCATCTTCATCCAATACACTATGAGAATTTCACAAATGAATTACCAACATGTGTCACACAATGTCACCAAATGACCACATAGGGAAGAAAATTATCAATCAATTAGAAAATTCCATCAACAATTCCAGAAAAATTCTCATGTAATCTTGACATATCAATGATCATCCACACAAAATTTCAGCTCAAATCAACATCTCTAAGCATTTTAAATAAAATCATGAAGTTGACCTAGCTTGGTGTGACACAAATTGTCACACCTTAATTCAAAAAATCATATCTCCATCACCAAGTATCCAAAAATTACAAACCACACATGAAAATTACCATCAACATGTCCAGAACAAGCACAAAAATTTTCATCCATTTCTTTGCAAGTATCATCATTTCATGAGAGATTTGGCAAAACATGTACAAAATGAACACATTAAATCAATCCCTAAGCCAATTAATTTTCTACACATGCAAAAAATTCACAAAAATCATCATTAAATTCTTCACATCATCATGAGCATTATGCAAAAAATTTCACAAAATTTGGATGCAAAATGAGTGAGATATGAATTTTGTAAGATCATGTAATCAAATGAAATAAAAATGAAAAAAAGAAATTGAAATAATATAAATTAAATACGCCAGTGGCATTTTTGTAATACTAATGCCACTGGCCAAAACGACGGCGTTTCGAAAAGAAGCCATGGCGCACGCTGATTGGATAGCGCTGGAGGGAAACACGAATTCAAACGAGGCAAGGCAAATTATGGATCAAACGTGCACTATTCATCGTTCTTGAACAAGAAAATTTCCAGGAAATGCAGAAAATCATGAACATCAAAACTCCACCAAAATCAACAAGTTTATAACCAAAAGAACCGTCTCTCCACAAGGATTCAAGATATGTGATCAATTCAACCTAATTCCTAACATACAATCGGGATCGAGCAATTTAAGATTGGAACACAAAACTTCAAAGCACGATATCTCTCTCCACGGTTAACCAATTCAAAAACTACACATATCATGATGTTCTACATTCAACGATCTTCAAAACGCATATGATAATTTAAGCAAAGAAGAGTTTCAAATTTTTGCACCTTGGAGATGGCAGATCTTAATCTTGATGCTTTTGCACGTAATTTTCCAAAACAGATGGATATCAAGGCATAGGAAGTTGAATAGGACTCGTGCCTTAGCTCAAAGATGCTTCAATTGGAAGAACTAACAAAACTCCATTGATGTGCACAACATGAACAGTCACGATCTTTGATGGTTCTTGCATGGATTCACCAAAACAGTTGGAGATTGAGGCTTGTGGAGCGTGAATCAAAAAGAATTATCCAATTTGATGAAGAATTTGTGAAGTTTGGATCAAAAATGCTTGATGAGATTTGAGAGGATTTTGAGAAAATGGAGGGAAAGTTTGTTAGATTTCTTGGAATGTGAAAAATGTTAACCAATTCTGTTATGATTAAGGTTAAATACTCACTCCTTAATCCTCCTCTTAATCACAATTACCAAACATGAATTGGATTAGCATAATGTATTTTCTAAGTGCAAGGGCAAAATGGTCCATTCCTAATTAAGCCATGTGACAGCAAGATGACAGCTCAAACAACTTCTATTTGGCATTTGGAGTGTGTTGGCATTGGTCTCATGTCCAAATTCCTTGTATTGCTCAAATTCACTATGCCATGCCAAAAATACACTTAAGTCCACTTGAAATTTGACTTTTTGCATTGACCAATTTTGATGAATTTGGACCATACACCATGAAAGTACATGTGAAATGGAGTTTGCTCATAAAAAGATCACTCAAATTGGACATTCCATGTGAAAGTTATGCCACTTTGATTATAGGCATTTTTGGAAAATGAATGGACCATAACTTGTCAACCATACACGAGAATTTCGAGTTCTTGGACTTTTTGGAAAGGTGAGAACAAGATCTACAACTTTCATGTTGAACAAATTTTCATTTGAAGCTTTTTTTGACACGTAATTTTGTGATGAAAAACTTTCCATTTTTGGAAACTTCCATTACGAGTCACTTTCTATTTTTGGCAATTTTTGTCCTGACTTTATTTTCTTCATTCTTGAGCTTTGACATGTCAAATGAAACTTGTTTCAACATGAATGAAGTGTATCCAACTCTCTCCCACCTCCAAATCCATAAAATCAAGCACAGTTGACTTCTTCAACTGATAGATGAATTTGGCAATGCACTGATCAATCTGAGCCCCAATCTTCTGATGAAATGGCTCAATGACGAAACCCTAGCCTCAATAAGCTCAATACAAACATAAAATGATCCCCATATCCATCATAGACCCCATCTCCTGCACAAACCCTGATTGGCCCAATGCAACTGATTAGGGTTGACCAGTGGTCAAAACCCTAATCTCAAGGTATATGATCAAACACTTGCACCTCTTGGATGATATCAAAACCATGATGATGATGATGTATCATTGCAACCAAGATGTAGCTCAATCTCCTTGAGAACCATGAAACCCTAATTTGAACCACCCTCAGACAGTTAGTGATCCAGTCCAATGAAACCCTAGGCTTGCATCTCCACCTCTTATCTTCTGACCAAGACTTAGGAGGATGACTTGCACAATGTAACCACATGATATGCAATATGCAATAACTAATGACCTAAAAATGCAATGCAATATGTTAAGCCAGTCCCAAGAGAGGAGGGCAAATTTTGAGGTGTTACAGCTGCCCCTATTCAATCCACTGTGAACCTGTCGATATGAATAGCCTCAGCTTTCAGATGATCAGGATGAAGAGTGATTGAATACCAAGAACAGACGAACAATTTGCACTCTGATGGGGAAATAGTTAACAGTGCCTGTCAGAATCGGCAAAGAACACAATCTTGAAGAAAAATCCGTCTGGAACGGAGAAAGTCAGCCGGAATACCGAAACAACAACGTCGACCTGGATACCAAAATAAATGGTAACGCAGGGATAACCATGGCCTGAACACCACATCCGCTGGGGATTATTATCTTTTATTCTTTTTATTTTCTTGAACCCCGAAATTTTTCCTTCGCGCCAGTGATCCCAGATCACCGCATTTGAACCCCGACATCTTGTTTCCTTGTGATAATTCCGCTGGCAACGTCGGAAATAACACCAATCACCACTCTGAGGGCGACATACCAGAGGGTACACCTTCAACCAGGCACTGACTGATGACTGGGAAGAAACTCGATGCTTACTGGACATCGAACGATGATGTTTACAGGCATCAAACAATGATGTTTACAAGACATCGAACAAGGATGTTTTACAGGACATCGAAGAATGATGTTTTACAGGACATCGAAGAATGATCGACTAGACACTTACTGATGACTGGGAATAAACTCGACGTTTACTGGACATCAAACGATGATGTTTACAAGACACCAAACAATGATGTTTACAAGACATCGAACAATGATGTTGACAAGACATCGCACAAGGATGTTGACAGGACATCAAACAATGATGTTGACAGGACATCGAACAATGATGTTTACAGGCATCAAACAATGATGTTTACAAGACATCGAACAATGATGTTGACAGGACATCGAACAATGATGTTTACAAGACATCAAACAATGATGTTTACAAGACATCGAACAATGATGTTGACAGGACATCGAACAATGATGTTTACAGGCATCAAACAATGATGTTGACAAGACATCGAACAATGATGTTTACAGGCATCAAACAATGATCGACCAGACATTAAACAATGACTGGGAAATAACTCGATGTTTACTGGACATCGAATGATGATGTTTACTGACACCAAAGAAAACTCGACCAGACACTTACTGATGACTGGGAAATACTGTTGCTCCAAACTCACAATGCTGAACTCCTCGGAGTATCGTCTTCACTGTCCGGCAAAACCAAATCTCAAGCGGTAACCACGGCTCGAGTCGCGCTGATCGCGTAACATTTCTATCCCTGTCCGATGGAAAAGTTTCCTCCAGCATCGCACTACTGGGGAATATTGCTGATCTGACGTCATGATGCTAAACCCATCAGAGTAACATCTTCCAACTTCTGTCGAAACCACCTCTCAAACAATAACCACAGCTTGAGACTAGCCTATGCTTGCAATGATGCATGATTTTTTCTGCGTAATGCTCCATAATTATGGAAATGCTACGCGATTTATTTTTCTATGCCACATGCTATGCTTATTCTACATGATGAATGCATAAAAAGTATCCCCCTCAAGGGATTCTGCTGGGGAGCACAAGACACTCCGTTGAGGAACTCGTCAATACTCCGATCTCCACCCCGCTGTGGAATAGCACTGCTGCTGCTGGAAAAGGTAACCCTTGCTGGGGAAGAACCTCCTTTGCACCCAATCCGCTCGAGAAACCGCTGGGGATAAACACCACCAACGCTCTGTGGGGACACAACAGTCTTTGACTTGCCGGGGATATCAATCCCGACTCCGCTTGGGAAACCACCACACACAGATACTTAGCGACTTCACTGGGGAAATGCTCACAGATAGCTCCACTGGGAAACAGCAACCTCCAGACCTGGCGACTGGAGAAGCATTGATCTGACACCTGCTGGGGATAACCATCCTAACCCTACTAGGGAAACGAATGCTACTCCGCTGGGAACGACCCATCCAATCCATACGTAGGATACACTGCTGGAGATATATTTCATTGAAACCCGCTCCACTCGGGGAATAGCAACCTCCAAGCCTGGCTGTTGAGGAAACACCGTTTTAAACCTGCCGGGGATAACCATCCTGACTCGACTAGGGGAACCATAGACCTTGGATCTGCTGGGGAGTTAGTCCTCTGATTCTGCTTGGGGACTACGCTGGGGAAATGAGAAAAGTTGGTACAGAACACCCGTCGACTCGTCGAACCAGGGTATCCACCTCCCAATCTCGTATCAGCTTTCCACTTTTGAGAATTCCCAGACTCGTCTGGACCTTTTCTGCTCCATCATCTTGTATTCCCAATCGCTCCGCGCTCGACGGAATGCGAACTCCTAGGGATTATACAGACTTTCAATTTTCCGACTTTGAAGAGTCTTCTTGATTAAAATCAAGGATCATCGTACGCCTCGACGTCTTCTCATCACTTTTCTACCCATTCATTCGTCCCTGATTGGACCCCATGGGGATTTGCCTTGTCAAAAGCTTCCACATCACAACCTGCAAGTGAGTGAAAATATCTAACAGCACCTGCAAAACAGATCGTTAGATAAAAACGTGCCCCAGGCGTGTCAAGATTTCAACACTTGGGTCACCCAACCTTCCGAATAAGATTTCAAGCTTTCAATCTTATAAACATGCATTGGAAGGGACCTGTATGTCTTAAAATGCAAGATTCTTTATCAAAAATATCTGGATGTTTTTGCAATCAAAGCGGTAATGAAAAACAAAAACAAAATTATTTGACTGAATATGCATTTTATTGATTGGAAAAGTGTGGCTCAAATTGAGCAATACAAAGGAAGCAATTCCTGAAAAGAGGTAATTGCGCACAAAAGGAAAAAATCTATCCTAATGGCAATGTGAAACCTGTGATCTCATCAAGTTCCAACTCGGTTACACCCCATATGTCCTCAGACTCTCCGTGCTTTCTGCCTTCTGAACAAGACAATTCTGACTGATCCCTACCGGGTATTATCCATGATGCTTTAACCAAAGCGCAAACGATCATGCTAGACGCAGTTGTTCGTTTTAATCCCTCTTTTGCCTGGACTGCCCCTTCGGGTTTTCAGTCCACCGGGATACCCTTTTTTTCCCAAGTCGCCTTTTCAGGTTTTCGACTTGCCGGGTGTACATTTTTCATTTATATCCCTAATTTTTGCCCGAACCTTTTTCTGTTTTTTTTTGGTTCGCCGGGATGCCCATTTTTGCCTGGACTATTTTATTCTTTTCGTCCAGCGGGTCTCTTTATACGAAGTATTTTTTAACTGCGTCCGTATTCACAGGGGATGGAAAATCCTCATCATCCATGGTCGTCAACAACAAGGCTCCACCAGAGAAGACCTTCTTGACCACGAACGAACCTTCATAATTGGGTGTCCATTTGCCCCTTCGATCGTTTTGAGGAGGAAGGATCCTTTTCAGCACCATATCACCTACGTGATACACACGAGGTCGTACCTTTCTGTCAAAAGCACGCTTCATCCTTTTGCTGGTATAGCTGCCCATGACAGATGGCTGCCAGCCTCTTTTCCTCTATCAGACTCAATTCTTCATATCGGGTCCTTACCCATTCAGCCTCTTGCAACTTCACGTCCATCCGGACTCTCAAAGAGGGAATCTGAACCTCAACAGGTAATACTGCTTCCATTCCATACATGAGTGAGAACGGCGTTGCCCCAGTAGGCGCACACCGAGGTTCGATACCCAGGATACCAGCTTCCTACTCAATCACACCGTCGGTGCCTTCAAACGTTATCCGGGCAACAAAAGCTTATTCACCTTAACCTCCCCATCAAACATCAGAATCCGTTCGGATTCAGGGTCAGACCCCTCCTCCGGGATCGGTTACTCTCAATCTTTCGATTAGAGCACCCCGAGATGTCCTCATCAGGGAACTCAAACTTCATTGATTGATAATCCTCAATGGGTTGCGGAGCGATGTAATCAGGCAATACACCCCTTGATTGCTTCCTGAGAGTATCACAAATCAGTCATCCTTCTTTTGCACTCTCACAACCCGTCCGGCCAATGCTGGCTTCTCAAACACATACTCAATCGGATCCATCTTGGAGATCCACAAAGTGGTATGAACCAGCATATACTGTCTCAACCGGCGAGCAGCCTATGCCAAAGTACAGCAAGTTTCCTCGAGCCGTGAATGTATTGTTTCACGGTCGATAAACTCTTTGCTTAGGTAAATTGCATGCTCTTTTCGACAAGACTCGTCATGCTGACCCAATACACCTCGTAGACCTCCTCAAAGGCCGTCAAGTACAGATTAACAATGGCTCCTTTCACAGGAAGTATCAGAATCAGAGGCTCCTGCAACTTATTCTTTTATTTTTCAATGCCCCTTGGCAATCATTATTTCGCCTGACCGTTTGATTTTTTTTTCAACATCTGAATACGAGTTCACCCGTGGCGGTTTAGATGAGATGTGAACCATGACATGTAGTTCAATCTATCTAAGAAACCACGAGCCTCTCTTTTATTTTTCCGGTTCAGGCATTTCTCTTTTTTTCTTTTTTCTGTTTTTTTTTCTTTTTGCAGGATCAACCTCGATTCCTCTCTTACTTACGATGAACCTCCAGCAGCTTACCGGCCCGCACTCTGATAGTGCACTTAATCTGAATTCAACCTCAGTTTGAATTGTCTCAACCAGTTAACCCACTTGGCCAGGCCTGCCAGGTGCCCCTCTCCTGTTTGGGACTTTGCTATCATGTCATAGCATAGCATTCGACTTCATGATGAATCATATCATGAAACAAAGTCACCATGGCTCTCTGATACAGGCACTGGCGTTCTGCTTCTTTAGAGGACAATCTTCTCTCCATGGCAGCTTGTGCACAACGACATCGGTATCCGACCCTGGCATATCCTGACATGACCAGGCGAAGGTATCCACATGCTCTTTCAACAGGGCTACCATTCTGCTTTCGACCCGTCTCTGAAGCGGCCCCAATTTTCACTTTCTGACCTCAGGGGTGCCTGGAACAACGATCTCAACTCGCTCCTCGTGCGGCTGAATCACCTTCTCCTCTTGTTTTGACAACCTGGCTAATTCCAGCAGATCACAATCTTCTTCGCCTTCTTCTTCGGCATGATAGATCGGTTTGTCGAAGTCATATGAGGTGTAACCAAATTGTTGTTAATGAGATCCGGAGAATTATTTTTGAATTCGGAACGAGACAAATCAAAAAAGAGAAAAATGAAAATAAACATTGCCATTTTTATTTGTTTTTAAACTGCAAAAATAAATGAAAAACAGGGAACACCGCTTTTTGACTGAAAAACATCCATTTATTAATGATGCAGAAATGTTGCAAAATGAAACATGAGGTGGCCCTTACAATGAACCATTACGTGTCGGGCAACACGCAAGGCTTTCATGCAGATAAAATCAAAACAGAAATCATTACTCTTCCGAATGAGTGACAGTGCTGATCTTTTTAGGCCTTCCAGCTCTCTGTTACGCACGATCTTATCCATTGATCAATCTCGTAGTTACTGTCAGTCTTTTCACTCACCGCACCGGTGTGACCTGAATCTTCAGCAATTGCACTCACCATCGCCTGACCATGCGCCGGCATGGGATTAGCATTAACATTCGGTGATGGTGCAAAATTGATAGCCTTGGAGTCTACCAGATCCTGGACAACATTCTTGAATGCTCTACAGCCCTCAATGTTATGCCCCGGTGTTCCAGAATGAAATTCGCACTGGGCGTTCTCATCATAGTTAGGAGGCCTCTGATCTGATCTCATCGGAACCATCGCCCTCGGCTGCACCAACCCAAGATCCATCAGCTTTTTGAACAAAACAGCGTATGTCACGGGCGGCTTGTCAAAATGGCGATCAACCCTTTTTCCCCTTACCTGGTACCCAGCTCTCTGTTGAGGTGGCTGACGTTGCTGTCGTACTGACTGATTACCAGCAGGGATGGTTACCGCAGCAATGTGCTGATAGTAACGATCCCTACTGTGTCCTCCCTGGGCATACACAGCACTCGATTCACCCTCATTCTTGCGCTGACCGTTCCCGAATGGCTTCTTAGATCCTGATGACGAAACATTACCACCCTGGATCTTCCCCATTTTCAGCCAACTTTCAATTCTCTCCCCAGCCACCACAATGTCGGCAAAATTCGTGACAGGACAACCCACCATCCTTTCAGCAAAAACCCCCTGCAGGGTACCCATGAAGAGATCAGACATCTCTCTGTCCACCAGTGGAGGTTGAACTCTGGCAGCCAACTCCCTCCACCTCTGAGCATATTCTTTAAACCCCTCGTTATTCTTCTGAGACATACCCTGCAGCTGGGTACGACTCGGAGCCATATCAGCATTGAACTGATACTGTTTAAAGAAGGCATCGCCAAGATCTTGCCAGCTCTTGATATCAGAAGATTTCAGCTTGGTATACCATTCCAAGGATCCTCCAGACAGACTGTCTTGGAAGAAGTACATCCAAAGCTTTTGATCTGTAGTGTATGCAGAGATCTTGCGGACAAAGGCTTGAAGGTGAGTCTCCGGGCAGGAACTCCCATTATATTTGTCAAATGAGGGCGCTTTAAACTTCTGTGGGATCACAACCCCCTTGACTAGCCCCATATTTGACATGTTGACAACCCCAGGAGTGGCATAGCTTTCAAGAGCTCTGATCTTTTCTGCCAGCAGTTGGATCTCCTTGTTCTATGTCTGGGCACCGTATTGACCAAATGGTTCATTATGCATCGAGAACCGATCAGCCTCTCTGTCCTCCTCTCTGTCGTCGTCAACCCCAAAGAATGGAGGAAACAGGCTATCCTTCAGATTAGGACCCATCAGACCAGGTTGACCCCCTGTAGCAGTGCCAAAACCACCAGCATTATCATTTACCATACCCACAGTTGCTCTTTTTCCACCGTCTCTGGATCCGCCAAGCCCCTGGTTGGAGACACCATCCAGGTTTACACCACTGTTAGCAGCGGAAGCCCGCTCGAGCTTCTCAACTTTATCAGCCAACGCTTTCTGACCAACTGCAAACCCTTGCATGATGTTGATCAGCTCAGTCATCTTGTCCTTCAGCTCGAGGATATCTGTATTCGGGAGATCCATTAGTCTGGGAGTATTGCGTCTGGTGAAGTATCTGTGAGGACGGGTTGAGTGCAAAGGTACAACTCTACGAGCGCGAGCAATGATTCCTGCAGCAATCAAGCACGTTAGAACCCGACATCTGCAAAACAGCAAACAGGTTAATATGCATGAATGCAACGTCTATCCATATGAGGAAGATTCTGTCCTTTGATCCTGGTTTCATCGAGACAGATAATATTTTGACAATAACATTCTGACATCCGAATGTCTCTCAACCCGATTCTCAATCCATAATACTCCCCATATGACTAGACGTGGGTTTGGTGCAGATGAATGCAAAATGAGAATGATGTATGAATGCAATGCACTGTGCCATCCTCCAAGTCATCTGATCATCTGTTGCACTGAATCACAGCCCTGATCTCTGAACCGATCACAACCATCTGAGGGAATATGTAACCACAAATCCAACTCAAGGGTTCCGAAATAAACGGAACCGACAGATACATCATCATCATCACCAAACAATCTCTGAGCAGATACCCAATAATCTTTGAATCGGCCCGGGGAATCCTGAAATAAACGGATCCCCACTGATAAATAACTCGGACAGCACTCCGGCGTCTCGGAAATAAATGCCCATAAATCCGACTTATAAATAGGACTCTGATCAACGGTTGAATCGATAGTCACCATCAAAGTCACCATCTGAACATGCATCTGAAAGAATCACCCTCCCCTCACAGGTAAATTCTAATCAGGTCATCCTAAGGCGGATAATAGCCTCGACAATCGGGCAAAGATACTCAACGGGTTTGCCCTTTCGGGTGTGCCGTTGTAGCTCCCTTAAGATCGTCTAAACCAAAGATCCGGGAAATGATCGGTCACCGAAGTCAACAGCTCAAAAGAGATAAAACTCAACCATAGTGGAAACTCCACAAGGAAGAGCCCTCTCAGAAGAACCTCGTCCGGCTTGTGGTATGTCACGTCACAACAATCATGTCAACCCAACATGTGAAGAACGTGAGACCACACTAATCCTAGGTGTATACTCGGGCCTGGGTTTTAGCCCCACTCAGAACACCCACCCCAAACAGAGGAACCACCTGCACAGAGGACGGCAACATGATAGTATGATGCATGCAAGTATTTATGCAAATATATACACAATCAGGATAATAAATGCAATAAATAACACAAAACAAGCAACCTAAACTATCCTAGAACGCTAGGAAGGACTCGCTTAGGGAAAATGGACCAGCACAGGTCAACATCTCAGGTGTCCCCAGCAGAGTCGCCAGCTGTCGCATCCGCGAAAAACAACCGGCGGGCTAAAACAAAAACAACACAGAGCCGCCACCGTGCGTTATTTATCCCAAAGAGGGAAAGGAAACGCTCAGAGTAAACCTGGAAAAAGCATGGTCTCGCGACCAAAGAGATGGGATCGGGAGTCGGTTACGCAAGGGGAAGGTATTAGCACCGCTCACGTCCGTCGTACTCGACGGGATCCACGTTCTAAAAGAAAAGAAAAGGTTGCTAAAACATCACACACACACAAGGAACGCAGGTGGGGTTAAGAGGAAGAGGGCTCGCTAGGACATCGCATCCTATGCCTACATATCTCGTCTGGAACGAGAATCAGAGCTACTGTAGTTCGGCTCACGCAAGCCAAACAAACAAACACGAACACAGGCAAACATGGAGCCTGAATGGCAACCTCTGGACTTACATCAGCATCCGAACCAAAACACACACAAGAAGGCAAACGTGGAGCCCGAAAGCCAATCACTGGACTTACATCGGCATCCGAACCAAACACACGCACACTGGAACCCGAATGCCACTCGATGGACTTACATCAGCTTCCAAGCACACAACAACCAACAAGTTAATAGGGAGTCGGGAACTCGAGCCTATAACCGTCAAGCACACACACAAAAAAGAAAAAAAGTGCCCGGAGAGACCTCGCACGGTCTCCTGCCTACGTACCTCATCTGGTATGAGGATCAGGGCGACGTAGTTCCCCTGAAAGGGAAAGAAATTCTAGCCAGAAACCAAGGGAGACACACTACCAGGTGTAAGACCCCAATTTTGGGCCCTAAGATCCCTCATGGCCCATATCATTCATTTCATAACCTCAAGGATCATGCATGCCTTTGTCCCCTCTTAGTGGTTGTTTTGCCTTGTAGGTTTGTTTCTTGATCACCAAGCATACTTTGCATTTGTATATCTTTGCTTTCATATGTTTATCATTCAAAAAGTACAAAAATATTGTCAGTTTAACCTTGTTGCTTGCAGTTGAAGCAATCATCAGCAATTAGGTCAAAGTCAGTCATTGATCAGTCAAAGCAATGGATGATGGCCATTCTTGTGGAATTTGGGCATCATGATCAATAATCAAAAGTTCATACATCTTGAGACATCATTTGAAGTCAAGTCCTCAAAGAATTAGGGTTTGGAATTCATCAGAAATGCATCAGTCACTCAAAACCCTAGAAAAGTCAAACTTGGTCAACTGAGGATTTAATCAAGAATTTGATGGATAGAATTGATTTGAAGAAGCTCATTCATGCTTGTATAAGCCTCATATATCATGTTCAACCTCATCATGGAAGAAAATCAAGTCAATCAGAAAATTTTCCAGAAATAGAAAGTGGACCTGTAATTTCAACTGCCAAAAATGGAAACTTCTTGATCTTAAACTTACATCATGGTACAAGCTTCAAATGAATTTTTGCCCAACATGAAAGTTGAAGATCTTGTTCTCCCATTTTCAAAAAGTCCAAGAACTCCAAAATCCCATGTGTGGTTGTCAAGATATGATCAAATCATTTTCATCAATTTTTGAACTTCAAAGGGCCATATCTCTCAAACCATAAGGCCAAATTTGGTGGGGTTTTTTCCTACACATCACATTTTTCATCCTCTTTCCAAAAATATAAATTTCATGACCTAAAACCTTACCATTCAAAATGGCATTTTTTGGACCTTTTCATTTAAAAATCAAGGTTTGACTCATAGTTGACTTTTTGAGTTAGGACTTTTTTCTCATTTTTGCCAATTGGGAAATGTTTCATATATTATTTGTGATTTGCTCAAAGTCCAAAATCATCATCACACCACCATTTTTCCACATTTTGAACCAAGGTACAAAGTTGGCATTTTTAGCAATTGGCTTCAAAAGAGTAAAAACCAGTACAGCAGCTTTTGTACAAACCACAAGTAGCAATTGCATTGGTCCTTCTGCAGCATTTCATAAGCCCATTTGTGCAGACAAACACACCCACCATTTTCACTTGTTCCATAATTAGCAAAATGGCAAATTGAATCATTTAGCATAAACCAAGCTTACCATTTAATCAAGTGATGTAAAACAGGTGATATATAAATGTTTTTCTGTCCAAATAAACCCTAGTTTTTGGCAGCCACCACACAGAAATACACTCTCACTCTCATATTGCATTTTGGCAAAAAACGAAAATTCTGCAAAACCCTTCAAAGCCTTTGAGCATCCTTGTTTCCACAATGCTATAATCACCATTTGGAACCCCTTTCAAGCATGATTTACCACCTGTTTTGCAGCTCGAATTCTGTTTTCTCTAAGAGCACTCCAATGACAGATAGAGATTTGGACCTAATCAAGCTTTGTTGAGCTAAGAGGCTTCAAGCAGCATCATCATAAACGTGGACCTGCACCTGTTTGCATTCAAATCAACCAAAACCACACTGTACCATCGAGTTCTTCAATTTAGGTAAGATTTTCAACTTCCTTATTTGTCCAAATCATACCATATATCATGAAGATCCCTCTTTGTTGATTGTCGTGAGCTATAAGTTGTTGAAAATGGTTAGCTGTTAGTAAAGATATGTCAATCTGAAATTTGATGTTCATGTGTGTTTTGGTTTACTGCTCTTTAGTTAGTTTGTTTTAAGGAGAATGGGTGTTGGATTATGCTTATTCTTGGTCTAATGATGCTATTGGTATGTTGATTTTTTGTTCTGTGCATGATGGAATTTCGAATGCATAATGATGATGAGCATCTTGTTAAAACCCTAGCTTGTTCCAGTTTGTTTCCCTCAAAATCAGGCCTGTTGTTATTGGTATTTGTTTGAACATGTTGTCACTGTTATGCTGTTTAGCCATGCTGCAAATTGATGATGATTTTGTTGAACATGAATTTCAAACCCTGCTGGCTGTTTTTGTCTGATTTGCATGAACTATTACCATGCGCTTTGCTTTGTGTGATGGTCAAGTTTTGTTATATTGGAATTACCATGCTGCTAACCATGCTGTTATGCCTTGCTGCAATTGCCCTGCTGTTTGTGAGTTTTGTTGAACTTCATTTTTGATCAATTGCATGAGGTTGTTGAGTTTATGCTGTTCATGTATAGACATCATTCTGTCCAGGTTTTCTCCCTCGATTAGGTGTGTTTGTTGATGTTTAATATTGCATGATGAACTTGTATTGATTACATGTTTATATGCTGTTACTTAATGCTTGTTCATAAAATTAACATGCTGTTGTTTGTTGCATTTGGACATAAGTGCTGGTTCATGGTATGATTATTGCTACATGTTGCTTTTGGTTTTAATTGATGAATGAAACATGATGATGAACACCTTATGCCATGCCAGAAGATCCATGTGAAACATAATGAATGCTGTTATTTTTGATGATGCTGATAAATATATGCTGCCATGCCTCTTGAATTTTGGTTGAGGATACATGTTGATGATGAGCTTGTTTCGATTATATGATGAACATGAATGTATAGACCTACTGTAATGCCAATGTTGCTGTTATGATATGCTGTTGTTTCTAAAACTTGAGCTGCCATGAACTTCTCATTTTGTTTATTTTGGCATGTTGTTTGTAATTCCCACTGCTATGCTATTTGGATATCACATGTTGATAATGAATTGTGAAGTCGAACATACCATGCCATTATGAGATGCTTGTTGAATGTTGGTCTGTTGATGTTGTTGATGATACAATGTTGAAAACCCTGCTGCTGTTTTGAAAATGTCCAGAAAATCCATGATGAAACATGTTATATGCTGTTGATTGATTGCAGTAGGAACATTACTCATACTATGCTGATGCTTAATGCTTGTTTATTATGCTAACATGATGATGCTTGTTGCTGTTGTCATTTGAACCAATGACCTTGTCCATAATTATACCATGCTGTTATTTATTCGTTTTGGTTGATAAATAATGATGAATGCTGTCTGCTTGCTGAATGCCATGGTGTTGTTTGGTTGATATTCGAATGTTGGAATGATATGCTGTTGAGTATGAATCATAAACTTGCTCATAATATCATGCTGTTGCTTGTTGTTGGATAGTGAACAATAATGATGTTGCTATGCTGTTGCCTTGTTGCTGTTTGAAACCTCATGACCATATGAAGCATTTTGTATGCTGTTGTTTAGTTGCTGCATGATGATTGATGAATGCATGAATGCCATAATGCTGTGTTTAAATCATATCATTTCCAGGAAATCTCATGATTATATTATGTTGGTGTTGGCTGATGATGAGTGATATTTGCTGTTCATGAGTCTTGCCTATTTGAGTGATGATGATATGCTGTTGTGTTGGTCGAACCATGATATGTGGTGTTGTTGAATCCATGAACCATTGCCAAACCCTAGTTCATGTACATGAAAGCCCAGATTTTCGTTTGCTGTTGGCCAAGTTCACTGTTCCATTGGCAACAGCCAATAGGAACATTTCCCGTGTCCCTCCAAAACTGCAGCGTTTTGATTAATGAAAAAATATTTACTCAATTGCCACTGTTGACTTGTGTTGACCACTTATGCCATGCATTTTTGTTCACATTTCACCCAATTAATCATCAAACTTCAACAATTATTTTCTAATTCGTTTTTTATCCAAAAATTATGATTCTTTTTCCATGATGTTCATGATTGAGTCTAGTTTTTAATTGTGATTTTTAATGATTTTTCCATTGGCTGGATTTTTTATGATAATTATTTTCTTCACATGTATGCCAAAATGATACATTGAGCCATTCTTATTGTGAAATTTTCATGTTGCATCCAATGAGTTTGAAATTTTTTGTGGTAAAACTAGACACATTGATCTTCATTTCCATATAAAGTTTGTGGATTTCTCATTTGTGGTTTGATAGATATGAATTTTTGAATTAGGGTGTGACAATTTGTGTCACACCAATGATTTGCAAATGTATGATTTTTGTTCACATGCTTCCTCTTATCCAAATCACTTGAAATTTTGCATGAATGATCCCTTGTATGTCTAATTGATGTGTGATTTTTCTTGGAATTAATCTTGCTGTTTTCCATTTGATTGAGAATTTTCTTCCATATGTGGTCATTTGTTGACTTTTTGTGCTATACCTTGCCAAATCCTTTATGAAATTCTCAAACCTTATTGTATGATCATGAAATTTCATATGTGATAATTAGACATCTCAAGCTTTGCATTGGTGTAAATTTCATTCATTTCTCTTCTGTTTTCAAATTGATATGATTTTTTGAAGTTGACCCATGCTTGTTGACTTTCACCATGCTTGCTTGAACTTGGTTTGACTTCATGAATTTCATTGACTGCCTTCCTCTCATCCAAATGCCATGAAATTTTGCATGTATACCATGTTAGATGTTAGGATTGAGTGTGATTTATTTCATAATTTTTTGGGATTGTTTGAGTTGACTTTTGAATGAAGTCTTTGCTGTTGACTTTTGTATGCTTCTCTTGCCATGCTTTGCATCCTTTTGCATATGAAATGACCTTGATGCATGATATAAGTTTGAATCCCAATTGTGTTTGATTCCTACATGATTGAACTTGACTTTGATTGAACATTGCTTGCTGCCTTGACTTTTTCTTTCATCTTTGACCCTAGGCTAGTCCTAGTGGTCTTGTAAGCTTACAATTGAGCTGTTGTTTCAGGTTGAGCACCCATGCTTTAAGGATCACTCCAATGGACTTGATTTGAATTGTTTATATTGTGCTAACACTTGTTTTGTAGGTGACTCATATGCTTGAGTCTTTGTGCCTTGCACAATGGGTCCTTCTGTGTGACTATTGGTTCATTTTCTTTTGCTTTTGATTGTTGACTTGTTTACTAATGAGTTTGACTTTTTCAGGTACTTTAGTTGCCTAAGTTCTTTGAACTTGATTGCTTGCTTCGCTTTATAGCATTTGCTTTGAGGTATAATTACTTCTTCTTCATGTAGTCTGGAGACCCGGTCTGTTATTTGACCGGGCAAACTGTCTGAAGTCCTCCTTAAGAGGCAATGCTTGTGTTTGTTTATATTTGTCCTAAGCAGGAAAAGTCCTTCAAGTAAGGCAATTGGTGGAAGGTAGGGATAAGTAATCTATCCCCCACTATTCAGTGTGTCCTCTCTTTGCTCCCAGTACCTGGTTGAAGCAATGAGATAAATACCCAAGATCTAATCGAGTCAATAATGTGGAGAGAGTTCCTACTTTCTGAACTCCCACACTTTCTTTGATGCTCTCTCTGATATGAGATAGAAGCAATGAGGCATACTCCTCATCTCCTTTTCATCTGCTTCACCTGAGCCCCTCAATGGCCAGGTTAAGAGCAACCTTCACCCATTACAGTGGACTTTCAAAGTCAAACCCTCTTGTGTGAGCCCCCCATTGTTTGGCTATAGAGTGTGCTGTTTGTTATTCATTGATTGATTGATTGCTTCATATGCACTTGTTTGCTTATATGCTATGCATTTATCATCATCATCAATTGCCATTAATGCATGATCATCTCATTTGTTTTGTGATGCTATCATTGTTGTTTGCCCATTGAGGACAATTGTAAGTCCATTGCTTTGGCATTTGCTCCTGTGATATGGAAGGATAGAGTGTAAGACCTCATTGGTCACTCATATCTTCTGTTTATCTGTGTGTATGTGATGATACAGTTGTAAGTCCCTGTAAGTTGGCATCTGTTACCCTGTGATCATAGTTGGTTCTATCCTTTTGTATGTGAGGTTGCAGTCATAAGTCCCTGTAAGTTGGCATCTGCTTTCCTGTGATCATAGTTTGTTCATCTGTTTGTATGTGAGGTTGCAGTTATAAGTCCCTGTAAGTTGGCATCTGCTTTCCTGTGATCATAGTTTGTTCATCTGTTTGTATGTGAGGTTGCAGTTATAAGTCCCTGTAAGTTGGCATCTGCTTTCCTGTGATCATAGTTTGTTTATCTGTTTGTATGAGAGGTTGCAATTATAAGTCCCTGTAAGTTGGCATTTGCATTCCTGTGATCATATTGTTGCTTTTGTTCTTGTATGTGAGGATCCATTATAAGTCCCAGTGATGTGGCATTGGATTTCCTAGGACCATACTGTGGAGTTAACCTAAGTCCAGATAGATTGGCAGTTAACTTCCATATTTCATCCTTGTTTTTCTTTTGAGGAGATCGGTGTAAGTCCATTGAGTGGCATCTGATATCCTGTTCTGTTTTAGGAGACTGGTGTAAATCCATCTATTGGTATCCGGTATCCGCTTTTATTTCTTTACCTGTGGAGATTAGTGTAAGACCATTAAGTGGCTTCTGATATCCCGTTTTGTTTTAGGAGATTGGTATAAGACCATTGATTGGCATCCGATATCCGCCTTTGCTTTGTTTGTTTGTTATTATTAACTGCTATTCCAAAGGACACACTTGAATCATCTGCTATATGATTTCAAGAAGTGAACCTTCTAAGAAGTTTTACTATCCATCCCTCATCCATTCATCATTCATTACGTCTTAGAACCTTTTCACACTATACCTTTTAAATTTTGACATAAGTGTTGTGCAAACATTTTCATGTTTTCCTAACTAAAAACCTGGACTCAAGTCCTTGACCTTTTTTCAAACTCATTTCTATAATACTTATTTGAATTGATCTTAATCATACTTTGACTCCATTTTCATAATCATAATCAGTAATTTCACTCATTCACTTGTTTTGGCTTTATCCATTAATCTTTTCATACATGAGCTATAGGTTTGATTTATCTTAGTGGTTGATGTTAATCTCACCTTCTGTCTTTAGTGATTGAATTGTAAGCCTTCCTCGCCTATTATAGGGTTAACCCCTCTCTGGCCAGTTGAAGCTGTTCTCACATGGTGGACGTTGTTGTTTGTATAAGGTTGAGTTTTCTCCCGTGGATAACGTAAGACCTAGGGTTTGTGTTTAAAATTGAACCTAACCCACTTTTGGAAATCTTTTAGCCGAACTACGGCGTTCTGATCCTTACCTTTGATGGAAGGTACGTAGGCAACGGGTTCATCCGTTCGAACCCAATACCCAATAACTAATAATAAAATTGTATATTCTTTTCTCACCATCCCAATCATGTTTGCACAATATTTTTGTCATAATAAATAATAATCTTTTACAACAAGTGTGAAAAGGGTTCCCTAGGAGTACCTAGGACGTAGTGGGTGCCTAACACCTTCCCATTGCGTAATTTACCCCTTACCCAGAATCTCTGATCTTTTTATTAGTTTTCTACGTGTAAAACTTCTTAGGCTTTTGTTCGCTTTTTAGCCAGTCCTTTGGATAAATAAAAGTGCGGTGGCGACTCGAAATTTCAATGTATCTCTTAGCTTATGATTTAATCGATAGATCATATAGCGACGAATACACCGCTACAGAAAAGTGGCGACTCTGCTGGGGAGAACTCACCAGAATCCCTGGTGGTATTGCCTACTTTTCACCCTTGTTGTGCTATATTGTTTATCTTTATCTGACATATTTTTGTACAATTTGGGATGAATGTATTGATTGTAATGTGTGAATTGCTTGATATACATTTGCGGTGTGCTTTGGTGATCTGTGAGATGAGTTCTGTACCCGAACTCGAGTGCTCTCTAGGATAGGAGAATGGCATAGTCTTGTCGACTGGTGTGGAGTAGTCCTTAGCCAGTTGACTTGCGAGCCCATTCACTTGGTGGAGGTCATGTTGAACTAATAATGTCACACAAGTTATTTGTGGTTAGGCATTATTCTTTCAATCATGTTCCGCAGAAGCCAAGGACCTTAGTTTACCAAACCCATCTTGGCCTATTTTTAGGACCGTAGTGCGGAGGTCGTTCAGATGTCAGTTCTGATACGATTGTTACGCGATACTACACTCATAAGAGTTTCTCTTGAGAATATTCTTGGAATACGAGTATTCGTTCCTCCGATAATATTCGAAAGATGGAACGATGATTATGGGAACCTCTGATAGAACATGTCTGGCAGGTTTAAACCCTAGTACACTCCCTTTGGGTGGTTCTTAACCGAGACTCCATGCTCGTGACTCTCAACAAACCCGTGATTCGTGGTTGAGTCGTTCAAGCATTGTTAATATCAATGGATCCCGGATCAGGCGTAAAACCTAAAATCCACCAAAGCGGCTGGTTGATATTAAGAATGTCTGAACCAGTTCATGTACCGTTAATATCAATGGAACTTGGGTGTCGATAAGGTGAAAACCTAAATCCACCAAAATGGATGATTGATATTAGGGATACATAGAGCTTTCCCATGACCTTTGTTTGGTGTGCTTTGCTTGATCCTTGAGTGTGCTTGTTGCATTCATGCATTCACGCATTCATCCGCATTCATGTCATCAAAAGAGAAAATTTTCAAGGAACTTAAAGGGTTATTTGCAAAATTTTCAGACATGGAAAGACCAAAAAGGCATACAAAGAAGTACAGCTTCAAGCAGCCCGATGTAAAAGAGTTAAGGAATCTGACATCGTATGTATTAGATCCCTTGGGTTTCAAGGCTCGATATGGGAAGCTTCTGCCGTTGCTGACTACTCAAGTGGATGAGGGATTGATGAGCACTCTTGCTCAGTTCTATGATCCGCTCTATCATTGCTTCTTATTCCCGGACTTCCAGCTGTTGCCGACCTTGGAAGAATACTCTCATCTTATTGGGATTCCGATTCTGGATCAAGTGCCGTTCAGTGGCCTAGAGAGTATTCCCTCTGCTCGAGAGATTTCCAGTCTGTTGCACATAGATGAAGATCTGATTAGAGCTAATCTGACTACCAAAGGCGGAATTCAGGGTCTTCCCTCCGAGTTCCTTATTGCTCAAGCCACTTTCTATGGGAAGGCCATGAGTGAGGATGCCTTTGAGGCTCTGTTCGTTTTGCTTATCTATGGATTGGTGTTGTTTCCCAACTTTGACAAGTTCGTCGACATGAACGCCATTAGGATCTTTTCAGTTCTTAATCCGGTTCCGACCTTGTTGGGTGATGCATATGTCTCCATGCATCTAAGGAATATGAAGAATGGAGGAGTCATTGTCTGCTGTTTACCCCTGCTGTACAAGTGGTTTATTTCGCACTTACCGCAGACAGTTGCTTTCAAGGAGAACAAGGGATGTCTACGGTGGTCTCAGAGACTCATGTCTCTCACCAATGATGATATCACCTGGTATGATCGCGTGTATGATACCGTTCAGATCATCAATTCTTGTGGTGAATTCCCCAATGTGCCTCTTCTTGGTACATGTGGTGGGATTACCTACAACCCTACGCTTGCACGTCGTCAGCTTGGGTTCCCCCTAAAGGATAAACCCCATAACATTCTGTTAGAAGGTGTGTTCTTTCAGGAGGGTAAAGATCCCCAAGGCCTGAAAGCCAGATTTGTCCGCGCTTGGCGCAATATTCGCATGAAGAGTAGGAATGAATTGGGTCCGAAGAACTGCATTGCTTTGGAGCCATATACCTCTTGGGTCAGACAGAGGGCTGCTACCTACCTGATGCCATATGATCATCCAAGACCTACACTGTTGGATGTAGCTGGGCCTTCAACCCTCCTTACCCAACGTGTAGAGGAGTTGAGAGAAGAAGACCTTTCGCGTGCCTGGATCCGCGAGAGAGAGGAATTGCTGCAGCAGCTCAAGGAGAAGGATGATATGATTGAATTTCTCGAGCACCGAGTGATCGACGATCCGAACGACACTTGGACTTCTCTGCTTCCTCAGTCATCCAAATTCTGGAAAAGGAAGTATGATCAACTTGCTAAGGAGAAGGCTGATATGGAGGCTGCCTATGAGAGAGAGATCAAGAAGTTGTACACTTCTCGTCTTCCAGCATCCCGAGCTAATAGGGATCCATAGGATGTCATTTACCTTTTCTCTTTGTAATAGATTAAAAGAATGTTGTACTTCTTTGACCTAATATTTTGAATGAAAATATTTTCCATGAGCAATCAAAATGTTTAAATATTCGAAATATTGCAAATGTACCCTAAGGATTCCTTGAAAATCAAAACATTTGCACAAGCATTTCATGCATCATTCCTGCATAAACAGGTACCCATTTTTCTGGTCTTCCGGTTCTAACTCCTGTTCTTCATTTATTTTGAAGACAAGCTGACTCACCGGTATTATACAAGGGTCAACTCTGCAAGGATTATGGAGCAGTTGGAACAAGAGAACCAGAGCTTGAGGGATGAAGTCGCCAGACTTGGCGCTCTGATGGAGCAACTTCTTGCTGCCCAGAATCAGCCTGCTCCTCAACAGCCAGCAACTCCGGTTCAGCGGACGGTTATATCTGAGATAGCTACTACATCGGTGCCTGTTAGTGCCCAGCAGCCAAATGCCATGCCTCCCGGTTTTCCTTGGGGGATGCCTCCTGGCTTCATGCCTGATCGGCCAGCTCCTACATTCGCTCAAATGCCGGCATCTAGCCCGGTCCCTATACCAGTACCTCCTGTCGTGCATACCATGCCGAGGGTAGACGACACCATTTATCACTCTGAAGCGTCTGAGGGCTCAGATGTACATGAAAAAATGGATGCAATGAACGATCAGTTCCTTGAGCTGAGGAAGGAATTGAGAACTCTTAGAGGCAAAGATCTCTTCGGCAAGTCAGCAGCCGAACTTTGTCTAGTTCCCGGTGTGAAGATACCAGTCAAATTCAAGGTCCCAGACTTTGAGAAGTATAAAGGGAACACTTGTCCTTTGGCACACTTAGTCATGTATGCCAGAAAAATGTCCACGCAGACAGACAACGATCAACTCTTGATCCACTACTTCCAAGACAGTTTGTCTGGTGCTGCTCTCCGCTGGTACATGAGTCTGGACAGTGCCAACATCCGCTCTTTCAATGACCTTGGCGAAGCTTTCGTCAAGCAATACAAATACAATGTTGACATGGCGCCTGACAGAGATCAACTCAGGTCTATGTCACAAAAGGACAAAGAGACGTTCAAGGAATACGCCCAGAGATGGCGTGAGCTGGCAGCTCAAATTACTCCACCATTAGAAGAGAAAGAGATGACCAAGATCTTTCTGAAGACTCTTGGGTCATTTTACTATGAGAGAATGGTGGCCAGCGCTCCCTCTGATTTCACCGAGATGGTGAACATGGGGATGCGTCTTGAAGAAGGTGTCCGCGAAGGACGGTTAACAAAAGATGATAGCTCTTCCTCTAAGCGTTATGGAGCGTTTAAGAGGAAAGAAGGCGAAGCGCATGCTGTGCAGTCTCAGCCCAAGCATAGAAGACCCTCTGTTCAGAGGAAGCCTGCACATCATTCCAGACATCAGCATCAGGTGGCTAGTGTGGCTCCTGTATTCAAGGATAATGCTCAGCAATATCAGCATCAGCAGCAATATCCACAACCACAATATCAACAGCAACAGCAGCGTCCACAGCAACAGGCTTACCAGCCTCGTGGAAGTACAACCAACCAAGCGAATGTGAACTATGATAGGAAGAAGGTCAGCTTTGACCCGATTCCAATGACATATACAGAGCTTTATCCCTCCTTGTTGGAGAGGAAGTTGGTTTCGCCCAGGGATCCTCCTGCTATTCCTGCAAACCCGCAATGGTGGTACAAACCAGACCAGCATTGTGCCTACCATTCCGGTGCTCCGGGCCACAACGTTGAGAACTGTTTCCCGCTGAAGAGTAAGGTTCAAGACCTTATGAGAAGTGGAATTCTGAGTTTTGAAGACTCTAACCCTAATGTCACCAGGAACCCATTGCCTTCGCATGGGAAATCTGTGAGTATGATCCAGGAAGACCTTGGGAAGTATAAAGTGAAGTATGTCAGTCATATCCGGCAGTCATTGGTTGGATTACATAAGATGCTGTGCCAGCACAGCTATTTGGAGCATAACCATGACCAGTGTCGTGTCTGTTCTGTTAATCGCTTGGGTTGCGATCAGGTTCGCCGAGAACTCCAGATGATGTTGAATGAAGGTACCATTGAGATTCTCCAGAATCGCAATGTGGATGTAGTTGAGCCCGAAGTGAGTGTCATCTCCCCGGTGTTCAAATTGCCAGAGCCCGTTGTTATTCGGTATAATAGCAACAAGCCGAAGGCTTCCCCGCTTTGATTATCAAACCAGCCGGCCCTGTGCCCTATTCATCTGATAAAGCCGTACCTTTCCGGTACAATCCTGTTGCTGTCCAGGATGGGGTCGAGGTACCTTTGCCTTCTACTTCCGTGACCACTATCGCTGATGTTAGTGGATTGACCCGCAGTGGTCGTGTCTTTTCTGCGCCTGCTAAGGCTGTTGCTTCTGAATCTGTTGAGCGCCCTGTAGGGAATGCTGTGAATGTTCAGAATCCGGCACTTGATGTTGCCAAACCCTCCTCGTCTGTACAAAAGACTCCTGTTTCTTCAGATGGCCCGAGTGGCATTGTTGATGAAGAATCTGATGAGATGCTGAGGCTCATCAGAAAGAGTGAGTACAATATTGTAGACCAGCTTCTACACACGCCCTCCAAGATCTCCATTCTTTCTTTGTTGCTGAATTCAGAGCCTCATAGGGAGTCTCTGCAGAAAGTCTTGGACCTGGCATATGTCGATCATGACGTCACCCTGGAACAATTTGATAGCATTGTTGCAAACATTACCGCTTGCAACACTCTGAGCTTTTGTGACGCTGATCTCCCTGAGGAGGGAAGAGACCACAACATGGCTTTACATATCTCAATGAATTGCAAATCTGATGCAATGTCCAATGTACTGGTGGACACTGGATCGTCCCTTAATGTATTGCCAAAATCCACACTCTCACGATTGTCATATCAAGGTCCTCCTATGAGGCAGAGTGGGGTTGTTGTTAAAGCTTTTGATGGGTCGCGCAAGACCGTGATTGGGGAAGTGGACCTCCCGATCAAGATTGGACCAAGTGATTTCCAGATCACTTTTCAAGTAATGGATATTCACCCATCATACAGCTGTCTCTTGGGCAGACCATGGATTCACGAGGCTGGCGCCGTGACATCCACCCTACACCAAAAGCTGAAGTTTGTCAAAAACAAGAAATTGGTTGTAGTAGGGGGAGAAAAGGCTCTCCTGGTCAGTAATTTATCTTCTTTCTCGTACATTGATGCAGAGGATGAAGTTGGAACTCAGTTCCAAGCTTTATCTATTGATAAACCAATCGAGAAGAAGTCTCCTTCATTCACTTCCTACCGTGATGCTAAGCTGGCCATTGAATGTGGTGCAGTTGCTGGATTAGGGAAAGTGCTTGAACTTGAAGATAACCGATCCCGGGCTGGCATTGGCTATGGTTCTGGGGCATGCAACGAGCAAGGTCTGTTCACCAGTGGAGGATTCATCCATGCTGATCAACCTGCAGAAGAGGAAGCTGCTGCTATCATTGAAGAAGAAGATGCAGAAGACTTGAACAATTTTGTTATTCCTGGTGGTGTCTGCCACAATTGGGTCGCTGTGGATGTTCCTACAGTTATCCATAGATCAGAGTAATTGTTCATTTTGTTTAAAACCCTTCTCCCATGCCAAAAGGAGAAGTGATGACATTGTTGGCAAAGCATATATACAATGATATTTTCATTCAATTTTTGCATTGTCAAAACATTTGTTTTTCCTTTGTTTTCACTTTTTGCTTTTCTTTATGAAATCAGTGATCACAAAAAACATAAAAACAAAATAAAAGCTGTAAAAGCAACATTCTTTCATCTGCATAATGATTTGTTTGTTTAAATTCTGGAGTTTTTTCTTAACCAAAATCATTATGCAGGTTGATCCTAAAACCCATTGAACATAATGATCCAACGCCATCTCCCAATTTTGAATTCCCTGTATTTGAGGCAGAAGAAGATGACGTTGAAGAGATTCCTGATGAGATCACCCGTCTCCTTGAGCACGAAGAGAAGATCATTCAGCCGCATCTCGAAGACTTGGAAACAGTCAACTTGGGATCTGAAGATTGTGAGCGCCTGGTGAAGATTGGGGCACTTCTTGAAGGGTCTGTTAAGGAAGATTTGATCAGCTTGCTACGAGAATATTCAGATATCTTTGCTTGGTCCTATGAAGACATGCCGGGTTTAGATACAGATATTGTGCAACATTTCCTGCCTTTGAAGCCTGAGTGCGTGCCTGTGAAGCAGAAGCTCAGAAGAACTCATCCAGATATGGCAGTGAAGATCAAAGAGGAAGTTCAGAAGCAAATTGATGCGGGGTTTCTGGTGACTTCGACATATCCTCTATGGGTGGCCAATATTGTGCCTGTTCCTAAGAAGGACGGAAAAGTCCGTATGTGCGTTGATTACAGAGATTTGAATAAAGCTAGCCCAAAAGATGATTTTCCTCTACCACACATTGACATGTTGGTAGACAATACAGCTAAATTCAAAGTCTTTTCCTTTATGGACGGATTTTCCGGATATAATCAAATCAAGATGGCACCAGAGGATATGGAGAAGACAACATTCATCACACCTTGGGGAACATTCTGTTATCGAGTGATGCCCTTCGGTTTGAAGAACGCCGGAGCCACGTATCAACGAGCTATGACTACCTTGTTTCATGATATGATGCACAAGGAGATAGAAGTCTATGTTGATGATATGATTGCTAAGTCCCGAACGGAAGTTGAGCATATTGAGCATTTGTTGAAGCTTTTTCAGCGTTTGAGGAAATTCCAACTTCGTCTGAATCCGAACAAATGTACTTTTGGAGTCCGTTCCGGAAAGTTGTTGGGTTTTGTGGTAAGTGAAAGAGGTATTGAGGTTGATCCTGCAAAGGTCAAAGCAATACAAGAGATGCCCGCACCCAAAACTGAGAAGCAAGTCCGAGGTTTTCTTGGCCGCTTGAACTACATTTCCAGATTTATATCCCACATGACTGCCACATGTGCGCCGATATTCAAGCTCCTCCGGAAAGATCAGTCTCATGATTGGACCGAGGATTGCCAGAAAGCTTTCGACAGTATCAAAGATTATCTGTCTGAACCTCCGATTTTGTCTCCGCCTGTAGAAGGAAGACCTCTGATTATGTACTTGACAGTTCTTGAAGACTCGATGGGTTGTGTACTCGGTCAACAAGATGAATCAGGGAAGAAGGAGTTTGCTATCTACTACCTCAGTAAGAAGTTTACTGATTGTGAGTCTCGGTACTCTATGCTTGAGAAGACGTGCTGTGCTTTAGCTTGGGCAGCTAAGCGTTTGCGCCAGTACATGATAAATCATACAACTTGGTTGATATCCAGAATGGATCCAATTAAGTATATCTTCGAGAAGCCTGCTTTAACTGGGAGGATTGCCCGTTGGCAGATGTTGTTGTCTGAGTATGATATTGAGTATCGAGCTCAGAAAGCTATCAAAGGTAGTATCTTGGCTGACCACTTAGCGCACCAGCCAATTGAAGATCATCAGTCTGTTCAGTATGACTTCCCTGACGAGGAAATTCTGTATTTGAAGATGAAAGATTGCGATGAGCCTACACTTGATGAAGGTCCAGAACCTGGTTCCAGATGGACGATGGTGTTTGATGGCGCTGTTAATCAATATGGAAATGGAATTGGGGCAGTAATTGTTAATCCCCAGGGATCGCACATTCCGTTTACAGCAAGGCTAACTTTCAAATGCACGAATAATATGGCGGAGTATGAAGCCTGTATTATGGGACTTGAAGAATGCATTGACTTAAGAATCAAGTATCTTGATGTCTATGGTGATTCAGCTTTGGTTGTCAATCAGATCAAAGGTGAATGGGAGACAAATCAACCAGGTCTCATCCCATACAGAGATTATGCAAGGAGAATTTCAACTTTCTTCACAGAAGTTGAATTTTATCATATTCCTCGAGAGGATAATCGGATGGCAGATGCCCTTGCAACACTTGCTTCCATGATTGTTGTCAGATGGTGGAATGATGTCCCCAATATTACTGTGATGCGCTTGGATAGACCAGCTCACATATTTGCAATTGAAGATGTGAAAGATGACAAGCCTTGGTATTTTGATATCAAGAATTTCCTCCAGAACCAGGTCTACCCGCCTGGGGCATCAAACAAAGATAGGAAAACTTTGAGAAGGTTGTCAGGCAGTTTCTACCTCAGTGGAGAAGTGCTGTACAAGAGAAATTTTGATATGGTTTTGCTCAGATGCGTGGATAGACACGAAGCAAACCTATTGATGACTGAGGTCCATGAGGGTTCATTTGGTACTCATTCCAATGGACATGCCATGGCTAAGAAAATGTTGAGAGCAGGCTACTATTGGCTGACAATGGAGTCTGACTGTTGCAAGTATGTGAAGAGATGTCACAAGTGTCAAATTTATGCGGATAAGATTCATATTCCTCCGACACTCCTGAATGTGATTTCATCACCATGGCCTTTCTCTATGTGGGGAATCGACATGATCGGCATGATTGAGCCGAAAGCGTCCAATGGACATCGGTTTATTCTCGTAGCAATTGATTACTTCACCAAATGGGTTGAAGCCGCTTCATACGCGAATGTAACCAGACAGGTGGTTGTGAAGTTTATCAAGAATCAGCTGATTTGCCGTTATGGTGTGCCAGAGAGGATCATTACTGATAATGGATCCAATCTGAATAACAAGATGATGGATGAGTTGTGCGCTGAATTCAAGATTGCACACCATAATTCCTCTCCTTACAGACCTAAGATGAATGGGGCTGTTGAAGCTGCTAACAAGAATATCAAGAGAATTATCCAGAAGATGACTGTCACGTACAAAGATTGGCATGAGATGCTGCCATTTGCTTTGCATGGATATCGTACGTCTGTACGCACTTCAACAGGGGCAACCCCTTTCTCTCTTGTTTATGGCATGGAAGCCGTTCTCCCAGTAGAGGTGGAGATCCCATCAATGCGAGTCTTGATGGAAGCCAAGTTGACTGATGCTGAATGGATTCAGAGTCGTTATGACCAGTTGAATCTGATTGAAGAGAAGCGTTTAACTGCCATGTGTCATGGTCAGTTATATCAACAGAGAATGAAGAAAGCATTCGACAAGAAGGTCAAGCCTCGTGTGTTCCGAGAAGGTGACCTCGTGCTCAAGAAAGTTTTGTCTTTCGCGCCCGATTCCAGGGGCAAGTGGACTCCAAACTACGAGGGTCCATATGTTGTTAAGAGAGCCTTTTCAGGCGGAGCTTTGATGCTTACAACAATGGATGGGGAGGATTTCACTCGTCCTGTGAATTCAGATGCAGTTAAGAGATACTTTGCCTAAAAAAAAAAAAAGTATATGCAAATGAAAAAGAATGAAAAAACAGAATAGCTCGCTAAGTTGAAAACCCGAAAGGGCGGCTTAGGCAAAAATGAGCGTCTCGGTGGAGAACCCGCAAGGGTAATCCAGGCAAAAATTAGAGACTTGAAAAAGAATATATTTGCATCCCGCTAGATTGAGTACCTCACTCTGGGGCAATCTAGGCAAAAATTAGGGATTTGGCAAGTAACTGCATCCTGACAAGACTTTCTGGTTCATCAGTCGTTATTTCGTCAGCAGATTCTCGATTCGTCGTCAACTGAAGCTTCGGATACATCGAGATTCAAATTGGTAGAGAAAGGATCATTATGTTCAATGTAGCCCTCTTCCAATATATATCACTGATTTCAAATTTGTACAGATCTATGGAGTCTTGCCATTTGCAGACTACCATTCTATCAAATCAATTTGAGCTTTTTATCCAATTATTTGCACTCTTATTTGTTTCAATTCAACAAATGTTTTGCATTGTTTTAAATTGATAAAATGTCATTGTTTTAAACAAATCAAATTTTGCAAAATTTTTGTTTAAACAAAGTGAACATTCACAAGATTGAAAGGATACTCAAGAATATCTCAGTGCTCTCCCGAGGGTGGCATGATTTCCAACAGGTAAGACATTGGTTCATATTCCTGGTTTGGTGGTATCTTCTTTCTTCAGACCTTTGTTGAGGTTGTTCCTCAAACAGAGTTGTTGTTGGGGTTGTTCCCCAGTACAGTCGCAAGTGGTTTGTTGTTGAAGACTTCGTTTCTCTCCAGCATCAGTTTTCCCAGCATGGGTGTTTTATTGAGAAGTTTCGGCGGTTGATGGTTCGTTACCTAGGTGCCCCGTCACTTTCTCCAGTGGGTCGTATTCCCCAGACTTTATTTGCCTCAGCGCAGTCATGAGTGTAACTGATTGATTGATACTCCTCTCGGAGTCGCGAGTAGAGCTGTTACTAACATCCCCACCAGGGTTGCAAGTGGAGTTGTTACCGCTTTTCCCCATGCAGTGTGCCAGCAGAATTGTCTGTTTCCTCAGCACAGTCGCTTTCTTTTCGAAGACTCGGTAGGTCAGTGGTTTGATACCCGGTACTTTACCTTCTCCCCGGCGAAGTCGTCTGCGGAATCGTTGCTATCTCTTCATCAGAGTTATTCTCTTTAGCAGAGCAGGATTTATTTTCCTACTCAGTGGTTGATTTGGGTTGACATCTCAGTATATTGCAACCATCTTTTCCTCAGCTTAGTCTGCAGAGTGTTTGTTGCGGCAGTTTCGCTTGTTGAATACTCCTTCAATCCCCGTATGGTCGGATGATGGCTTTGGCCTCCAGTGAACGGATTTGATTTCCTGACTGTTTGTGATCCTCAGTAGAGTGGCTTATATTGCAGAATCTACTCGTTGTGATCAATTTGCTGTATATTCTCCCAAGTGGGGTGGTTTGTTGCAGAATCTACTTGATTGATCTGTCCTCCCTCAGTGGTTTGTTCCCAAGAGAGTAGCCGACAGCTTTCCCCAGTAGAGTTGCTTATGCAGTTAGATTCTATCTGGATGATATCATTCTCCCTCAGTGGGTTGTTCCCTAGCGGAGTATGTGAATTTGCTTCTACAGCAGTTCGTGCTTATGCACCTTTGTTTCTCAGTTAACACTGGGATCCCCTGCAGATATATTTTGGGACTTCTCTTGTTCCCCTACAGATTTGTCTTGGTGGCTGTCTTGCCCGTTGTGACTTTCTGTACCCTGATTGGGTTGTTTCCTGATATTTCTGATTCTCTGCTTCTTCAGCAGTACCTGCAGATCTTTGCTTTTCAGCATGTAGATCTCCGCAGATTGGCTCTCCAGCTGGTTTTTCCCCTGGAAGTATAATACCGGACGTTTGCTCCTGAACTTGTTTGTGTTAGAATTGTCTGTTTTGTCAGCATTCATCAAACATAAATCACGCATATTCATGCATATTCATAAACATTCAGATATTCATGTTACATTTCTTGCCATATATCTTTTGTTTGTCGTGTCTCCTGCTATGGTGATATAGATCTCTTCACAGATCTCCCCAAGCAGATGTCGGGTGTTTATAAATCTCTCCATATAGAGTCAACCCCATAAGCAGAAAATGTTGTCTTTCCTTCTGCAGTTCCCCACTGAGATATATCCTCGTGGATGACGGTTTCTTCCGTTTCCTCCCAACACATATATTGGGATGGATTTTTCCTATTTGAGTTATATCCTCATTAGGACGTGTCTTGATTCAGTCTGTCTTTTCGGATCATTCCCGAATCGGCTATTTGTCAGATATCTTGTGCTTCCCAGTGGGTTGTTCCCCAGCGGAATGTTTTTTTGGGCCTCTGCCTACAAACCAGCAGTTGTAAGTCCTACTTTTCCTGGCTTTCTTAACGGAATTTGTGGTTATACACCTTTTATTCTCCAGCCAGAGTTTTGGTTTTCTACCCGTATACTGGTAGTTGCAAAATCCTATTTTCCTGCTCTTCAGCAGTTTGTGGTTTGTTATAAACCCTATTTTGGTTTCCCGTGCGGATTTGTGATTTGTTCTATCCCCACGTGGAGTTGCTGGTCTTCTACCCCGTATTCGGTAGATGTAAACCCTAATTTTGTGGTTATCTTCATCTAGTCTTTGATGATGATTTTCCTTTGCTTGCATAAGTTGCTCAGATCAGCACTTATATCCCTAGCAAGTCTTTTGTGGATAATTGCCGTATGCTAGCAATTTTATCCCCAGTAGGTCTTTTCACCGTATGCTAGTGATTTGTTCCCCGGATCATTGATTCTTTATCAATGCATCCCCAGCTAGACTTCTGTCGATAATTGCCGGATGCTTGCAATTTATCCTCAGCAGTTCGCCTTTCATTTACTCTTTTGTTGGTAATGTCTGTTGCTCCTTTTTGATTGGTTATCATTATATACCTGAGTTGGTATCCCGATGCCTTTCTGTTCGGTTGATTTATCCTTTGTTAACCCAGTAACCGGTTGCGGATAATCTTCCATGCGAGTATATTATTCACGGTCTGCCGGTAATGAATAATATATCTCATGCACTCTTCAGTCGAAGCCTTTTGTGTTTCCCCAGTCGAGTAAGATTCGTTATTTCCCTTTGTGGAGTCGAATAGTTCTTTGTTGTTGGATAATTGCCGGATGCTTGCAATTTATCCTTTGAGTTGTCTTTCGTTTACCCGTATGCTTGGTATCGATTGTCTCTTTTTTTTGGTTAGTCACCTATTATATACCCAGTAACCGGTATCTCTGGTGTCTTTTCCTTTCGAGTGTATTATTCACGGTCTGCCGGTAATGAATAATATATCTCATGTGCTCTTTAGTTGGAATCATTTGTTGATTTTCCCCAACTGAGCAAGATTCGTATTCTTTGTAGAATCGAATAGCCATCCTTTAACCAATTTGTGTTTTGGATGATGAGTGTTTTGGAAGTGAAAACCAATTCACGTTTTCGGTAGATCACCTATTATATACCCAGTAACCGGTATCCCTGGTGTTTCTTACCATGCGAGTTTATTATCTACGTTCTGACGGTAATAGATAATATATCTCATGCGAGTATCTTATCCACGGTCTGCCGGTAATGGATATTATATCTCATGCACTCTTTGGGTTTGTGTCCCCATTTGAGTAAGATTCGTTTTCCCGTTGTGGATTCGAATGCCCATCCTGTAAGTCGATTTGCTTTTTCAAGCCCTCCTTTCGGATGATGAGTGTTTTGGAAGTGAAAACCAATTCACGTCTTCGGATTTTATCCTATAAACAACCCAGTAACCGGTTCAGGATAATTTTCCCTTTCGAGTGTGTTATTCACGGTCTGCCGGTAATGAATAATATGTCTCATTTGAGTATTCTATCCACGTTCTGACGGTAATGGATATTATATCTCGTTCGCTCTTGAGTCGATCTTTTGATTGTTTTCCCCTCAGAGTAAGATTCATTTTCCTTGTGGAATTGAATGTCCATCCTATAAACAAGTCTGCTGTTCTAGCTTTCTTCAGGATGATGAGTGTTTTGGAAGTGAAATCCAATTCACGCTTTGGTCGGTCACCTGTTATATACCCAGTAACCGGTATCTTTGGTGTTCCCTCCTTTCTGCTCCCTATTATGACCTCGGTCCCCCTGTGGAGTCAGATTTTCCTGAGTTTGTTACCCGTATGCTCGGTAACATCTCATTTCTTTGTTACTTCCCCAGTGAAGTTTTCTGTCGCTTCTCCTCAGGAGTCAGCTTGTGTCTTTCCAATGGATTTATTTTCCATTCGGAATTCTCTTCCCAGTGTGAGTCCTTCACTCCCCAGTGAGTTCTCCTGTCTGTTTTCTATTCTCCTAATCAGAGTCGTGTTTTGTTCACGTTATGTCAGTTTTGTTTTTCCCTAGTTTGGAGTCGTGTATTGTTCACACATTTCATTTCTTTTATTATTCCCATAGAGTCTCGTTAGAGTCTCTGTTCCTGGTGAGTGTATTACTCCGATGGATCGTCTTTTCTTCTGTGTGAATCATATTCCCCACAGAATTTGTGTCTTTTGCATACATACATTTGCATCATGAGGTCTCTTAGGGACCAAAATTTGTCTCATTACTGTTATTTAAGTCCATTCTACCGCGTCGAGATGAAGATTTCTAAACTTCACTTCTCCGGCTAGAATGACCTTAAATAGGGGCATCTGTAAGACCCCAATTTTGGGCCCTAAGATCCCTCATGGCCCATATCATTCATTTCATAACCTCAAGGATCATGCATGCCTTTGTCCCCTCTTAGTGGTTGTTTTGCCTTGTAGGTTTGTTTCTTGATCACCAAGCATACTTTGCATTTGTATATCTTTGCTTTCATATGTTTATCATTCAAAAAGTACAAAAATATTGTCAGTTTAACCTTGTTGCTTGCAGTTGAAGCAATCATCAGCAATTAGGTCAAAGTCAGTCATTGATCAGTCAAAGCAATGGATGATGGCCATTCTTGTGGAATTTGGGCATCATGATCAATAATCAAAAGTTCATACATCTTGAGACATCATTTGAAGTCAAGTCCTCAAAGAATTAGGGTTTGGAATTCATCAGAAATGCATCAGTCACTCAAAACCCTAGAAAAGTCAAACTTGGTCAACTGAGGATTTAATCAAGAATTTGATGGATAGAATTGATTTGAAGAAGCTCATTCATGCTTGTATAAGCCTCATATATCATGTTCAACCTCATCATGGAAGAAAATCAAGTCAATCAGAAAATTTTCCAGAAATAGAAAGTGGACCTGTAATTTCAACTGCCAAAAATGGAAACTTCTTGATCTTAAACTTACATCATGGTACAAGCTTCAAATGAATTTTTGCCCAACATGAAAGTTGAAGATCTTGTTCTCCCATTTTCAAAAAGTCCAAGAACTCCAAAATCCCATGTGTGGTTGTCAAGATATGATCAAATCATTTTCATCAATTTTTGAACTTCAAAGGGCCATATCTCTCAAACCATAAGGCCAAATTTGGTGGGGTTTTTTCCTACACATCACATTTTTCATCCTCTTTCCAAAAATATAAATTTCATGACCTAAAACCTTACCATTCAAAATGGCATTTTTTGGACCTTTTCATTTAAAAATCAAGGTTTGACTCATAGTTGACTTTTTGAGTTAGGACTTTTTTCTCATTTTTGCCAATTGGGAAATGTTTCATATATTATTTGTGATTTGCTCAAAGTCCAAAATCATCATCACACCACCATTTTTCCACATTTTGAACCAAGGTACAAAGTTGGCATTTTTAGCAATTGGCTTCAAAAGAGTAAAAACCAGTACAGCAGCTTTTGTACAAACCACAAGTAGCAATTGCATTGGTCCTTCTGCAGCATTTCATAAGCCCATTTGTGCAGACAAACACACCCACCATTTTCACTTGTTCCATAATTAGCAAAATGGCAAATTGAATCATTTAGCATAAACCAAGCTTACCATTTAATCAAGTGATGTAAAACAGGTGATATATAAATGTTTTTCTGTCCAAATAAACCCTAGTTTTTGGCAGCCACCACACAGAAATACACTCTCACTCTCATATTGCATTTTGGCAAAAAACGAAAATTCTGCAAAACCCTTCAAAGCCTTTGAGCATCCTTGTTTCCACAATGCTATAATCACCATTTGGAACCCCTTTCAAGCATGATTTACCACCTGTTTTGCAGCTCGAATTCTGTTTTCTCTAAGAGCACTCCAATGACAGATAGAGATTTGGACCTAATCAAGCTTTGTTGAGCTAAGAGGCTTCAAGCAGCATCATCATAAACGTGGACCTGCACCTGTTTGCATTCAAATCAACCAAAACCACACTGTACCATCGAGTTCTTCAATTTAGGTAAGATTTTCAACTTCCTTATTTGTCCAAATCATACCATATATCATGAAGATCCCTCTTTGTTGATTGTCGTGAGCTATAAGTTGTTGAAAATGGTTAGCTGTTAGTAAAGATATGTCAATCTGAAATTTGATGTTCATGTGTGTTTTGGTTTACTGCTCTTTAGTTAGTTTGTTTTAAGGAGAATGGGTGTTGGATTATGCTTATTCTTGGTCTAATGATGCTATTGGTATGTTGATTTTTTGTTCTGTGCATGATGGAATTTCGAATGCATAATGATGATGAGCATCTTGTTAAAACCCTAGCTTGTTCCAGTTTGTTTCCCTCAAAATCAGGCCTGTTGTTATTGGTATTTGTTTGAACATGTTGTCACTGTTATGCTGTTTAGCCATGCTGCAAATTGATGATGATTTTGTTGAACATGAATTTCAAACCCTGCTGGCTGTTTTTGTCTGATTTGCATGAACTATTACCATGCGCTTTGCTTTGTGTGATGGTCAAGTTTTGTTATATTGGAATTACCATGCTGCTAACCATGCTGTTATGCCTTGCTGCAATTGCCCTGCTGTTTGTGAGTTTTGTTGAACTTCATTTTTGATCAATTGCATGAGGTTGTTGAGTTTATGCTGTTCATGTATAGACATCATTCTGTCCAGGTTTTCTCCCTCGATTAGGTGTGTTTGTTGATGTTTAATATTGCATGATGAACTTGTATTGATTACATGTTTATATGCTGTTACTTAATGCTTGTTCATAAAATTAACATGCTGTTGTTTGTTGCATTTGGACATAAGTGCTGGTTCATGGTATGATTATTGCTACATGTTGCTTTTGGTTTTAATTGATGAATGAAACATGATGATGAACACCTTATGCCATGCCAGAAGATCCATGTGAAACATAATGAATGCTGTTATTTTTGATGATGCTGATAAATATATGCTGCCATGCCTCTTGAATTTTGGTTGAGGATACATGTTGATGATGAGCTTGTTTCGATTATATGATGAACATGAATGTATAGACCTACTGTAATGCCAATGTTGCTGTTATGATATGCTGTTGTTTCTAAAACTTGAGCTGCCATGAACTTCTCATTTTGTTTATTTTGGCATGTTGTTTGTAATTCCCACTGCTATGCTATTTGGATATCACATGTTGATAATGAATTGTGAAGTCGAACATACCATGCCATTATGAGATGCTTGTTGAATGTTGGTCTGTTGATGTTGTTGATGATACAATGTTGAAAACCCTGCTGCTGTTTTGAAAATGTCCAGAAAATCCATGATGAAACATGTTATATGCTGTTGATTGATTGCAGTAGGAACATTACTCATACTATGCTGATGCTTAATGCTTGTTTATTATGCTAACATGATGATGCTTGTTGCTGTTGTCATTTGAACCAATGACCTTGTCCATAATTATACCATGCTGTTATTTATTCGTTTTGGTTGATAAATAATGATGAATGCTGTCTGCTTGCTGAATGCCATGGTGTTGTTTGGTTGATATTCGAATGTTGGAATGATATGCTGTTGAGTATGAATCATAAACTTGCTCATAATATCATGCTGTTGCTTGTTGTTGGATAGTGAACAATAATGATGTTGCTATGCTGTTGCCTTGTTGCTGTTTGAAACCTCATGACCATATGAAGCATTTTGTATGCTGTTGTTTAGTTGCTGCATGATGATTGATGAATGCATGAATGCCATAATGCTGTGTTTAAATCATATCATTTCCAGGAAATCTCATGATTATATTATGTTGGTGTTGGCTGATGATGAGTGATATTTGCTGTTCATGAGTCTTGCCTATTTGAGTGATGATGATATGCTGTTGTGTTGGTCGAACCATGATATGTGGTGTTGTTGAATCCATGAACCATTGCCAAACCCTAGTTCATGTACATGAAAGCCCAGATTTTCGTTTGCTGTTGGCCAAGTTCACTGTTCCATTGGCAACAGCCAATAGGAACATTTCCCGTGTCCCTCCAAAACTGCAGCGTTTTGATTAATGAAAAAATATTTACTCAATTGCCACTGTTGACTTGTGTTGACCACTTATGCCATGCATTTTTGTTCACATTTCACCCAATTAATCATCAAACTTCAACAATTATTTTCTAATTCGTTTTTTATCCAAAAATTATGATTCTTTTTCCATGATGTTCATGATTGAGTCTAGTTTTTAATTGTGATTTTTAATGATTTTTCCATTGGCTGGATTTTTTATGATAATTATTTTCTTCACATGTATGCCAAAATGATACATTGAGCCATTCTTATTGTGAAATTTTCATGTTGCATCCAATGAGTTTGAAATTTTTTGTGGTAAAACTAGACACATTGATCTTCATTTCCATATAAAGTTTGTGGATTTCTCATTTGTGGTTTGATAGATATGAATTTTTGAATTAGGGTGTGACAATTTGTGTCACACCAATGATTTGCAAATGTATGATTTTTGTTCACATGCTTCCTCTTATCCAAATCACTTGAAATTTTGCATGAATGATCCCTTGTATGTCTAATTGATGTGTGATTTTTCTTGGAATTAATCTTGCTGTTTTCCATTTGATTGAGAATTTTCTTCCATATGTGGTCATTTGTTGACTTTTTGTGCTATACCTTGCCAAATCCTTTATGAAATTCTCAAACCTTATTGTATGATCATGAAATTTCATATGTGATAATTAGACATCTCAAGCTTTGCATTGGTGTAAATTTCATTCATTTCTCTTCTGTTTTCAAATTGATATGATTTTTTGAAGTTGACCCATGCTTGTTGACTTTCACCATGCTTGCTTGAACTTGGTTTGACTTCATGAATTTCATTGACTGCCTTCCTCTCATCCAAATGCCATGAAATTTTGCATGTATACCATGTTAGATGTTAGGATTGAGTGTGATTTATTTCATAATTTTTTGGGATTGTTTGAGTTGACTTTTGAATGAAGTCTTTGCTGTTGACTTTTGTATGCTTCTCTTGCCATGCTTTGCATCCTTTTGCATATGAAATGACCTTGATGCATGATATAAGTTTGAATCCCAATTGTGTTTGATTCCTACATGATTGAACTTGACTTTGATTGAACATTGCTTGCTGCCTTGACTTTTTCTTTCATCTTTGACCCTAGGCTAGTCCTAGTGGTCTTGTAAGCTTACAATTGAGCTGTTGTTTCAGGTTGAGCACCCATGCTTTAAGGATCACTCCAATGGACTTGATTTGAATTGTTTATATTGTGCTAACACTTGTTTTGTAGGTGACTCATATGCTTGAGTCTTTGTGCCTTGCACAATGGGTCCTTCTGTGTGACTATTGGTTCATTTTCTTTTGCTTTTGATTGTTGACTTGTTTACTAATGAGTTTGACTTTTTCAGGTACTTTAGTTGCCTAAGTTCTTTGAACTTGATTGCTTGCTTCGCTTTATAGCATTTGCTTTGAGGTATAATTACTTCTTCTTCATGTAGTCTGGAGACCCGGTCTGTTATTTGACCGGGCAAACTGTCTGAAGTCCTCCTTAAGAGGCAATGCTTGTGTTTGTTTATATTTGTCCTAAGCAGGAAAAGTCCTTCAAGTAAGGCAATTGGTGGAAGGTAGGGATAAGTAATCTATCCCCCACTATTCAGTGTGTCCTCTCTTTGCTCCCAGTACCTGGTTGAAGCAATGAGATAAATACCCAAGATCTAATCGAGTCAATAATGTGGAGAGAGTTCCTACTTTCTGAACTCCCACACTTTCTTTGATGCTCTCTCTGATATGAGATAGAAGCAATGAGGCATACTCCTCATCTCCTTTTCATCTGCTTCACCTGAGCCCCTCAATGGCCAGGTTAAGAGCAACCTTCACCCATTACAGTGGACTTTCAAAGTCAAACCCTCTTGTGTGAGCCCCCCATTGTTTGGCTATAGAGTGTGCTGTTTGTTATTCATTGATTGATTGATTGCTTCATATGCACTTGTTTGCTTATATGCTATGCATTTATCATCATCATCAATTGCCATTAATGCATGATCATCTCATTTGTTTTGTGATGCTATCATTGTTGTTTGCCCATTGAGGACAATTGTAAGTCCATTGCTTTGGCATTTGCTCCTGTGATATGGAAGGATAGAGTGTAAGACCTCATTGGTCACTCATATCTTCTGTTTATCTGTGTGTATGTGATGATACAGTTGTAAGTCCCTGTAAGTTGGCATCTGTTACCCTGTGATCATAGTTGGTTCTATCCTTTTGTATGTGAGGTTGCAGTCATAAGTCCCTGTAAGTTGGCATCTGCTTTCCTGTGATCATAGTTTGTTCATCTGTTTGTATGTGAGGTTGCAGTTATAAGTCCCTGTAAGTTGGCATCTGCTTTCCTGTGATCATAGTTTGTTCATCTGTTTGTATGTGAGGTTGCAGTTATAAGTCCCTGTAAGTTGGCATCTGCTTTCCTGTGATCATAGTTTGTTTATCTGTTTGTATGAGAGGTTGCAATTATAAGTCCCTGTAAGTTGGCATTTGCATTCCTGTGATCATATTGTTGCTTTTGTTCTTGTATGTGAGGATCCATTATAAGTCCCAGTGATGTGGCATTGGATTTCCTAGGACCATACTGTGGAGTTAACCTAAGTCCAGATAGATTGGCAGTTAACTTCCATATTTCATCCTTGTTTTTCTTTTGAGGAGATCGGTGTAAGTCCATTGAGTGGCATCTGATATCCTGTTCTGTTTTAGGAGACTGGTGTAAATCCATCTATTGGTATCCGGTATCCGCTTTTATTTCTTTACCTGTGGAGATTAGTGTAAGACCATTGAGTGGCTTCTGATATCCCGTTTTGTTTTAGGAGATTGGTATAAGACCATTGATTGGCATCCGATATCCGCCTTTGCTTTGTTTGTTTGTTATTATTAACTGCTATTCCAAAGGACACACTTGAATCATCTGCTATATGATTTCAAGAAGTGAACCTTCTAAGAAGTTTTACTATCCATCCCTCATCCATTCATCATTCATTACGTCTTAGAACCTTTTCACACTATACCTTTTAAATTTTGACATAAGTGTTGTGCAAACATTTTCATGTTTTCCTAACTAAAAACCTGGACTCAAGTCCTTGACCTTTTTTCAAACTCATTTCTATAATACTTATTTGAATTGATCTTAATCATACTTTGACTCCATTTTCATAATCATAATCAGTAATTTCACTCATTCACTTGTTTTGGCTTTATCCATTAATCTTTTCATACATGAGCTATAGGTTTGATTTATCTTAGTGGTTGATGTTAATCTCACCTTCTGTCTTTAGTGATTGAATTGTAAGCCTTCCTCGCCTATTATAGGGTTAACCCCTCTCTGGCCAGTTGAAGCTGTTCTCACATGGTGGACGTTGTTGTTTGTATAAGGTTGAGTTTTCTCCCGTGGATAACGTAAGACCTAGGGTTTGTGTTTAAAATTGAACCTAACCCACTTTTGGAAATCTTTTAGCCGAACTACGGCGTTCTGATCCTTACCTTTGATGGAAGGTACGTAGGCAACGGGTTCATCCGTTCGAACCCAATACCCAATAACTAATAATAAAATTGTATATTCTTTTCTCACCATCCCAATCATGTTTGCACAATATTTTTGTCATAATAAATAATAATCTTTTACAACAAGTGTGAAAAGGGTTCCCTAGGAGTACCTAGGACGTAGTGGGTGCCTAACACCTTCCCATTGCGTAATTTACCCCTTACCCAGAATCTCTGATCTTTTTATTAGTTTTCTACGTGTAAAACTTCTTAGGCTTTTGTTCGCTTTTTAGCCAGTCCTTTGGATAAATAAAAGTGCGGTGGCGACTCGAAATTTCAATGTATCTCTTAGCTTATGATTTAATCGATAGATCATATAGCGACGAATACACCGCTACACCAGGGAGTTGTACTCGAGCCTAGTGTTATCATGCATCATTGCCCTATGTTGTGGTTTCTACCTACTTGCACAACAGCAAGCTAATCCTATCCAGGAAGAAAGCAAGCATGCAAGCATCAACAAAATAAAACAAACATTTCACATAGCACACACTATATCCAGTCAAGTGAGGCTCAAACAAGGGTGGACTGCCGAGGCAAGTCATCTGTACAAGGGTAGAGTTAGCTCTTAACCTTGCCATTGAGAGGCTAAGGTGAAGCTGATGAAAGGTGAGTGAAGATTAGACTTCACAGCTCTTATCCCTGATCAGGGAGAGCTTCAGACAAAGGAGCGTGGGTCCAGAATGGAGGGACCCTTCTACGCTCAAAGACTCTGACACAACTGTACAAAGTACAAGATCTTGGGTTTGTGTCCCAATGCATCAACACAGTGGTGTGAGCAGAGGGACGACTCAACAGAATAGCGGGGGATAGATTGCATATCCCTTGGGTTCCGCCAATTGCCTCATAGAGGTCTTTACCTGCTTGGCACAAAAGTAACCAATCACAATCATCGCCTCTTAAGGAGGACTTTAGACAGTTCCCTGGCTAAATAACAAGCCAGGTCTTCCAGACTACATGGAGACAAGAGAGTCTACCTCAACTGGTTTACACAACCAAGCAGCAGCAAGCAAGTTCTTAAAGAACTGTAAGCGACTAAATGTACCTGAAATCAATCAAGTATCATCAATACTCAGACAAACCAACAATAAACAGCAAAAGTCAAACAGTCAATTTGTACAGTCAAAACAAGTTAATGCACATAAGTGCAAGCCATGAGCTCAGGCTCAAGCATCAAATCTACAACACAAAGCCAATGTTAGTTTACAACATCAAACAAAACTCAATTTAATCAACTTGCACTTTTTCCCTTAAGCCTTTTGCATTTCAACCTGAAAATCCAAACCAAATGTGAGAAACTAGACCACTAGGCCAAGCCTAGGGTCCAAAGGAGATAAAAAATCCTAAACAGCAAGTGAAATTTATCCAAAATCACATTCAAACAAATTAGAAACAAATGCAATTGGTCCCATGCTCATACCATTCACCATTATCATTTTATGCACAAAATAGCACCAAACATGCAATTTGCAACTCCAAATGACCAAACAGAACTAACTCAATCAAAAGCATATCAAAACAATTCAATTAATTCCACAAAAATTCACACCTAAGCAGGACACATTCAAGGCATAGCATGTCAATTTTCAGCTCAATTGGACAAAAGAAAATAGGTCAATGAAAATCAAGAAGTCCAGACACATTTATACAAGCCAATTCAAGGCATCAACACAAACATCAAATTCCATAAATCATAAAACAGTGACAACAATTAAGAAATGAATGAGATCAAAACCACAATGTCCTATAATGTGTCTACAATCCCCATGTCAAATTTCATCTTCATCCAATACACTATGAGAATTTCACAAATGAATTACCAACATGTGTCACACAATGTCACCAAATGACCACACAGGGAAGAAAATTATCAATCAATTAGAAAATTCCATCAACAATTCCAGAAAAATTCTCATGTAATCTTGACATATCAATGATCATCCACGCAAAATTTCAGCTCAAATCAACATCTCTAAGCATTTTAAATAAAATCATGAATTTGACCTAGCTTGGTGTGACACAAATTGTCACACCTTAATTCAAAAAATCATATCTCCATCACCAAGTATCCAAAAATTACAAACCATACATGAAAATTACCATCAACATGTCCAGAACAAGCACAAAATTTTTCATCCATTTCTTTGCAAGTATCATCATTTCATGAGAGATTTGGCAAAACATGTACAAAATGAACACATTAAATCAATCCCTAAGCCAATTAATTTTCTACACATGCAAAAAATTCACAAAAATCATCATTAAATTCTTCACACCATCATGAGCATTATGCAAAAAATTTCACAAAATTTGGATGCAAAATGAGTGAGATATGAATTTTGTAAGATCATGTAATCAAATGAAATAAAAATGAAAAAAAGAAATTGAAATAATATAAATTAAATACGCCAGTGGCATTTTTGTAATACTAATGCCACTGGCCAAAACGGCGGCGTTTCGAAAAGAAGCCATGGCGCGCGCTGATTGGATAGCGCTGGAGGGAAACACGAATTCAAACGAGGCAAGGCAAATTATGGATCAAACGTGCACTATTCATCGTTCTTGAACAAGAAAATTTCCAAGAAATGCAGAAAATCATGAACATCAAAACTCCACCAAAATCAACAAGTTTATAACCAAAAGAACCGTCTCTCCACAAGGATTCAAGATATGTGATCAATTCAACCTAATTCCTAACATACAATCGGGATCGAGCAATTTAAGATTGGAACACAAAACTTCAAAGCACGATATCTCTCTCCACGGTTAACCAATTCAAAAACTACACATATCATGATGTTCTACATTCAACGATCTTCAAAACGCATATGATAATTTAAGCAAAGAAGAGTTTCGAATTTTTGCACCTTGGAGATGGCAGATCTTAATCTTGATGCTTTTGCACGTAATTTTCCAAAACAGATGGATATCAAGGCATAGGAAGTTGAATAGGACTCGTGCCTTAGCTCAAAGATGCTTCAATTGGAAGAACTAACAAAACTCCATTGATGTGCACAACATGAACAATCACGATCTTTGATGGTTCTTGCATGGATTCACCAAAACAGTTGGAGATTGAGGCTTGTGGAGCGTGAATCAAAAAGAATTATCCAATTTGATGAAGAATTGGTGAAGTTTGGATCAAAAATGCTTGATGAGATTTGAGAGGATTTTGAGAAAATGGAGGGAAAGTTTGTTAGATTTCTTGGAATGTGAAAAATGTTAACCAATTCTGTTATGATTAAGGTTAAATACTCACTCCTTAATCCTCCTCTTAATCACAATTACCAACACATGAGTTGGATTAGCATAATGTGTTTTCTAAGTGCAATGGCAAAATGGTCCATTCCTAATTAAGCCATGTGACAGCAAGATGACAGCTCAAACAACTTCTATTTGGCATTTGGAGTGTGTTGGCATTGGTCTCATGTCCAAATTCCTTGTATTGCTCAAATTCACTATGCCATGCCAAAAATACACTTAAGTCCACTTGAAATTTGACTTTTTGCATTGACCAATTTTGATTAATTTGGACCATACACCATGAAAGTACATGTGAAATGGAGTTTTCTCATAAAAAGATCACTCAAATTGGACATTCCATGTGAAAGTTATGCCACTTTGATTATAGGCATTTTTGGAAAATGAATGGACCATAACTTGTCAACCATACACGAGAATTTCAAGTTCTTGGACTTTTTGGAAAGGTGAGAACAAGATCTACAACTTTCATGTTGAACAAATTTTAATTTGAAGCTTTTTTTGACACGTAATTTTGTGATGAAAAACTTTCCATTTTTGGAAACTTCCATTACGAGTCACTTTCTATTTTTGGCAATTTTTGTCCTGACTTTATTTTCTTCATTCTTGAGCTTTGACATGTCAAATGAAACTTGTTTCAACATGAATGAAGTGTATCCAACTCTCTCCCACCTCCAAATCCATAAAATCAAGCACAGTTGACCACAGTTGACTTCTTCAACTGATAGATGAATTTGGCAATGCACTGATCAATCTGAGCCCCAATCTTCTGATGAAATGGCTCAATGACGAAACCCTAGCCTCAATAAGCTCAATACAAACATAAAATGATCCCCATATCCATCATAGACCCCATCTCCTGCACAAACCCTGATTGGCCCAATGCAACTGATTAGGGTTGACCAATGGTCAAAACCCTAATCTCAAGGTATATGATCAAACACTTGCACCTCTTGGATGATATCAAAACCATGATGATGATGATGTATCATTGCAACCAAGATGTAGCTCAATCTCCTTGAGAACCATGAAACCCTAATTTGAACCACCCTCAGACAGTTAGTGATCCAGTCCAATGAAACCCTAGGCTTGCATCTCCACTTCTTATCTTCTGACCAAGACTTAGGAGGATGACTTGCACAATGTAACCACATGATATGCAATATGCAATAACTAATGACCTAAAAATGCAATGCAATATGTTAAGCCAGTCCCAAGAGAGGAGGGCAAATTTTGAGGTGTTACACATACTACTTAAGCTCCTTTGGTGAATCAAGTTCCTGTAGTTCAACCTGTAATGGTCACCACTCCTTTGTGAATGGTGTGCCACAAGTAGAGGATCTTATCTATCACACTGCTACTAGTGAGAATCCAGAATTTTGTGAGACAATGGATGAATTCCATGATCAATTTCAAGAATTGCAGAAAGAGTTGAAAGTTATGAAGGGTAAAGACTTGTTTGGTAAGAATGCTTATGATTTGTGCTTGGTGCCTAATGTCAAGATCCTTGTCAAATTCAAGGTCCTTTACTTTTAAAAGTACAAGGGTAATTCTTGTCCTCAGAGTCACTTGACTATGTATTATCGGAAGATGGATACTCACACTGATTATTGTAGCGTTAAATTCATGACCATTGAGTTATTGGTTAACTTAACATCAATAAAACCAGAGTCGCCACCGCGCTTTCATTGTTTCCAAAGGAAAAAGGGAAAAAGTACGAACAAAACCCAAAGATAAGAAGTTTTAAATCAAAACTAATAAAATGTCAGAGATTACAGGTAAGGGGGTTGGTTACACAGAGGGAAGGTATTAGCACCCAAAGTATCTTAGGTACTCCTAGGGAGCCTCTTTTTGTGTGTAAGTGTTTTTAGTTGGAAAAAATGTTTGCTAAAAAATAGAGTGGAGGGGGGGTGGGGGTGGGTGGGGGGGGGGGGGGGGGGGGAAAAAGAATTCATTAATTATATTTTTGCGTTTGACAAGACCTTTGGTCTTATGCCTACGTACCAACATAAAAATGAGAGACCAAAACCTCGTAGTTCGTGGTAAATTTTTTAAAGATTAGTGGATTGGTTTTAACAAAATCTTAAAGATATTTTGTTATTAATGGGAGAATACTCAACCAAACATCCACCGATAATGAGAGTTTTACAACATTTAAGAGCGAGGACTCCAACTTGGATTCAATTAAAAAGTATGTCACTAACCCCTAATAAATGGAAAGACTTATAATCAATATATCATGGAATGGGAGAATTATATCTCAACCAAAGATAACTAAAACCTGAATGCTCTCTTATGAAAAGTTTAAAAGCAAAAGGCACAAAAATGGCCAAAAAGATTAGATGAGGTTATTAGTTCTTTTTTTGTATTTTGAAATTAAAGTCAATATGATTAAGTTTATTTACAAGTTTGATTAAGAAAATACTTTGAAAATCAATGGCGTAAGGCCAAAGTTTCTACTCATTAAAATAAGTCTAAGTTGAAAAAACAAACAAAGAAGGTTTTAAAATGAGGGAGAGGTTTTGAAATTAAAGAAGAGGGAGGATATGAAGGGATTATCCTAGACAAAATTTAAAAGTTTAGAATTGAAAAGATCTGACCAATGGGATGCAATCCACAAGACAAGAATGTTAGATAGAAATCCATTTCCTTTGGACTATTGAGTAAGCAACAAGTATAACCATCCAAGCAATCAATATGAAGATTAAAGGCATCAAATAAAGATAGCAAAAATCCAAGTAAGCACTCCAAAAGCAAGCAGTCTTCAGTGTCTTCAAATGTATCAGATGAAATATTCCTTGTGGTAAACTCATAGAAACAATCATCAGATATAAACAATAAGATCAAAATAACAACCTAAGCACATAGACAAAATAAAATATGAACAAAAGGAGTTATCAAGGCTTGTATCAGATGAATGGCATTGGCCAAGATAATTCAGTCTCAAATAATGACATTGGCCAAGTCCTTCAAAGTATAGGGATGTTTCCTATTCTAAGTCCAAAAGCTCAAATCAAGTCAAGGGCAGAGGTCCAACAGTCCACCAATATATTTTTTAGGGTTTTTGTTGTTATTAGGTATTTTAAGGTCCTAAGACTATAAACAGAACAAAATCATAAGCACACAATACAATACAAGCACAAAATATGGCTTAAATGAGCAAAGTAAAAATGACTGAAACATAAACAAGTTGCATGAAATGTAAATGGCAATGAATGATAAAGTGCATAATTTAAATTGCATCAAAGTAAATTGCATGAAAAATAAAGTCAATACAAAGGAATGTTAGTGAAATATTAGTGAATTGTTAGTGGAAGAAGAAGATTGTTTAAGTCATTCTTTAGAGAACACTTAAGCATCCACTCACAATCATGAAGATATGAACCAGGACATCATCTATGAGAAGGGCGCCAACTTGGATAAATCAACAAGTACGCCACTAGCTCTCACAAATGGAAAAAAAGGTTAAATCTTTACACAATATCATGAGGAATGAGAGACTTACAATCTCACTTACAAAAATGCTATGCCTTTTAGGACAAATTTAACTTTATGTTAAGCAATCGTAATTGGACTTATGTAGAAGTAACAACTATCTGAGGTCGGGCAATAAAAATATTGGTGTTAATGCATGCTAGAGACAAGGTATGAAAACCAAGCTCCTAAATCATACCACACACAAAAATAAAATAGGATAGACCTATCTCAATCAAGCTCATGTTGATTCATCTGAAACAAGGTCATTGATGAATCAACTAACATTTGAACATTTGAGAATTCATTGATCAATGAGGAATTGGGGAAGAAGGAGATGAAGAGATGAAATAAAGTAGAAAATGAAATCCCAAATTGATCAAGGGAGGAATTTCATCTGATCAATACTATCCATTCATTTTGAGGGATGAAGTTTACACTTCAACAACCCCCTAAATCCAATAGTATTGATCAAATGGAAGTTTAAATCATCCATGATCAAGGCCAAACAGAAGATGAAACATCACAAGATCAATCAAATAACTCAAAATAATATTCAAACAATTAATCAAATTAAAATAAAAAAATTTAAATGAATAAAAATGCATTTTAAAAGAGAAAAAAACTCAAATCCCTTCAAATCACTAAATAAATGTCCAAGGGATTTATCCTAGGTCAAACAAGGTCAAAGTACCTTAGACAAAAATTTTGAGAATTTTTGGAAAGTCAGAAGTATCTAAAATTAATTAAAAAGAAGTCAAAAACTATTAAATTCACAAAAAATATCAAATCCAATCCAAAAAGTGATTTTAATTCAAAATATGGAAGATCAAATTATTTAAAGATTTTTTGTGAAAGTCCCATATTTTTTGGATTAAAATTGAAATTATTATGAATTTAATAAGAAACGGGTATTTAAAATATTAAAATGAAAATCAATTAAATTAGAAAAAAAGAGGGCCATCAAATCTCCCTCATTAGTTGAGGTGGCAGATCTGATGGCCACGCGCATGAGGCCTATGGTGGACCAAAGTCAATATGCGTAGCAAACAGGATAATCAAAACCAAGGGCCAAGATTAGAAGCTATGAACCAGATCAGATGGCCTGGATCATTCCAGCGCACCACCGGAGCCCTAGCTCCGGTCATCTTCTCTGGTGACCTTCATCTGACTGGTGCAACCAAAAGCTTCACAAAAATGAAAGATCCACACATGGTTTTAAAGAGAAAATCACGAGGAACACAAATCTGACCTCCATTTCTTCCAATTCTCACTATATAGAAAGATATGTGGAATTGAAAAATGAGGTATGCAAACTGAGTTGCTTCGATTTGACCTCAAAGTAACTCAATATTGTTGCCTACATTGGTAGAACTTCAGCCAACCACAAATCAAGTAAAATTATGGAGAATTGAGAGAGAATCGAAGACTTGAAGTTTCTGAAAATTCACCTTTGGGTGGAAAATTTTGAGCTAGATCTCAATGCAAATGATGTTGGTCTTGCTTCCTCTTGCTTGCAGGAGATGATTGGGACACAAAAGGCTTTGAATCCTTGGAGTTTTAGTTAAAAAACTGAAAAAGAACTAAAGCTCGATTTCAATTGAAACCTTCAAGGTATTCTGTTAATGAAGGTTTAGGATTGATGATCAAAGCTTGGGCAAGGGTCCTCTTTATTTCTGAGGCCAGTGAGTTCATTATATAGGTAAGGCAAAGTGATATTTACACCATTTCAAATTGAATCCAAAAATAGCAACTCATGTGCATGGTTGCATGAGCATGCATTAAGGCCTAAATGATGATTGCAAAAGGTCCAAATTCATGCACATTTGATGCTGAGATCACTTCATGAAGCCATGCAATGTTGGTTGAAAATTGAGTTCAAAAGTTTCCAAATAGGGCCATTCAAAATAACCATGTGCAAGTCCCTCAATTTTGATCCAAATGCAATGATCTTGGACTCTTTGGAAAGCTAGCATGAAAGGGAACAACTTTGCTGTTGAAACGTTTTCCATTTGGATCTTGGATCATGATGAATTTTGGTGTGAAGTTGGAGGAATCAAACATAGTTGAAAATTTTCTAAGTTAAAAGTCGAATGACCCCTTTTTCCACCTTGAATAACTCTTTCTATGAGCTTCAAATGACTTTGGTTCCCTCTTCAAAGTTATATCTATTTCAATGATCTTCAATTTGGTCACAAGTTTGACACCATTTGGAGCTTGCATGAGGGAGTTATGGATTTTAGAAGTTGAGGAAAATGGCTTGTTCAATGGTGATGACCCAAAATGACCTATAATGTTTCCTCTTAGTACATGCCCTTGCAAGGGGAATTTGACCTTTCTCAGAGAACAAAAGTTGGAGAATACATATTGAAACTAATCATGAAACTTATATGATTCATATCATAAAAAATGAGCAAGTTATTGTTCTTGTAAGTTGACCTTCTATCTAGGGCACAGACAAAATGACCTAAAATCTTTCACCATAAAAAAATGACTTTCCATGATAAATTAGCTCTTGATTCCAACATGAAAGTTGTTTGGAATGTCATAAAGAGTAAAGTTTCTCTTGGAATCATTTTCATATGACAAACATTGTAGGAGATAGTGTCTAGGGAACCCTAGATTTGACCTGTTGACTTTTCTGGTCAACCTCCTTGAACCAACATGCAAACTTGAAGTTCCTTTCCTCTTTTGGGATCATGGAGGATCAAATATGTTTAAGATGAAGTAAAATGGAGTATACCTTGATTATATTTTATCAAATGTTTAAGAAACTTGTCGAGGAAGGCACACAAGATACCTAGATGAATTAGGACTTCCATGACAAACAAGCTTCAATCTCTTGATGAATCCTTGATCAAAATGACAAATAAGTAATATGGGGATCCATATATGATGCTTAGAACCAATGTGAACCTTTCTTTGATTGATTTCTTGCACTAAGGGTCTCAAACTCTAGATGTGAGTTTGATGAGGCATAGGTGGATGCGCACACTACCTACAAAAGAAATAACACTACACTAGACATATTTTTGGTGTTTTGGTTAGTAAACAGAGAAAAACAAAGTATGATACAATTATAAATGCTTGGTGACCTCTCCCAATTAAAACCCAATGAATGAGGGGTGAGGAGGATGCCAATGTGTGATCCCAAAGCCAATGCAAATGATGAGATGGCATGAGGGATCTTAGGGGTCAAAATTAGGGTCTTACAATTATGATAAGTTTTTGGTCCACTATTTCCAAGACATATTGATGGGTGCGACTTTGAAGTGGTATATGGGGCTGGACATTGCTCATATAAGTTCTTCCAATGATCTTGTAGAGGCGTTTGTACGTCAGTACAAGTATAATTTGTACATGGCTCTTGATCATGACCAGCTTCGTGCCATGTCACATAAGGATAAGGAATCGTTCAAAGAATACGCTCAGAGATGGCATGAAGTTGCTGCTCGTATTAACCCTCCGATGGAAGAGAAAGAGATGACAAAAATGTTTCTCAAAACTTTGAGTTCTTTCTATTATGAGAGGATGGTTACTAGCGCTCCAAATGATTTCACTAAAATGATGGGTATGGGAGTCGGATTGGAAGAAGATGTCAAAGAGGGTCGTTTGACAAAAGAAGCAAGTTCGTCAAATGGAATGAAGAAGTATGGCAACGGTTTCCAGAAGAAAAAAAAGGGATACTAATGTTATTTCTCAAGGGGGAAGGAAGAGAAAACCCAAAAATGTAAGTAATCATCAGAACCAGTCTCAACAACGGTATTATCAGGACCCTCATATTGCCGCAGTAACTCTGGTGGTTAGTCCAACTCCTACTATTCATACTTATCAAATGCATTTTCAACAGAATCAACAGTCTAATCAGAATCAGCAAGCTCGTGTTCCCAGGAAGAATTAGTTTGATCATATCCCTTTGACTTATATGGAATTGTATACAACTTTATTGCAGAATGGTTTGATTAAAACTAGATCTCCGCAAGTTGTTCCAAACCCACTTCCAAGGTGGTATAAACCTGAAGCTCATTATGCTTTTCATCAGGGGCACCAGGGCATGATCTTGAAACCTGCTTCTTGTTGAAAGAAAGAGTTTAGAAGCTTATGAAGAATGGTTTATGGAAGTTCTGAGATGTTGGACCTAATGTGCAAGTTAATCCTCTGCCAGAACATGGATGACCTTTTGTCGGCATGGTAGAAGTTTGTCCGAAAGAGTATTTAATTTCTGATGTTAACTTGGTGAAGACTCCTTTCGCCAATATGCATGCCAAGTTATGCAAGGTTGGTTTGTTCAGAGATGACCATGCAGATTGCCAGTTGTGTGAACATGATCTTGAAGGATGCGCGTTAATGAAGAAAGATATAGAAGGCTTGATGGACCAGGGTATTTTGCAGGACAGTACTAAGTGTAAAGAAGATGAAGTAGTTGTTATTGTTCCTCAGTTTGATATTCCAAATCCTTTGGAAATCAATTATCGGAGTAAGGAAAGTGATGTGACTCCCTTGGTAATTTGTTTACCTGGACCGATTTCATATGAATCCGACAAAGTTGTTCCTTTGAGGTATAATGCTACTGTGTTGGAAAATGGTAAAGAGGTAATGATTGAAGCAACTCGATCTATCGAGAATATAGTAGATATCAGTGGTATGACTAAAAGTGGACAAATGTTTGCTCCAACACCTCTCTGAAATATTGATTATATGTCAGCAAGTAAGGAAGTGCATGGTAAAGATCTTGTTGTGGTTAGTCAAGAACTTGTGGTCGTTGGCCCGTCTAATGAACCTAAGAAGAACGAGGATGCCAAAAAATTGCTAAGGTTAATAAGAAGAAGTGATTACAAGGTGGTAGATCATCTCCTTCAGACTGTGTCAAAAATATTGGTGTTGTCTTTACTACTGAACTCTGAGGCTCATTGAAAATCTTTGATGAATGTATTAGAACAAGCGTTTGTGGATCATCATGTGACAGTGGATCAATTTGATGGTGTAGTGGAAAATATCACGTCATGTAATGTCTTGAGTTTCAGTGATGAAGAACTGCTGTCAAAGGGTAGGAAACACAATTATACTTTGCATATATCTATGAGGTGCCGAGAGGACTCCATGTCCAATGTCTTGGTTGATACAGGTTCTTCGCTCAATGTTATGCCAAAATCAACTTTGTCTAAGTTGGCTTATCAAGGTGCTCCTATGAAGCACAATGGGGTGGTAGTCAAAGCTTTTGATGGTTCTAAGAGGACAATAATTGGTGAAGTAGATCTCCCAATGATGATAGGTCCACATGTTTTCCAAGTCACTTTTCAGGTGATGGACATCTACCCGGTGTATAATTGTTTATTGGGAAGACCATGGATACATGATGTTGGGGCAGTAATGTCAACTCTTCATCATAGACTCAAGTTTGTTAAGAATGATAAGCTGGTAATCATTTAATGTGAGCAGGCCTTGCTGGTCAGTCACCTTTCTTCTTTCCATTATATAGATGCATATGAGGAATTGTTGGTGTAGCGGGGTATTCGTTACCATTAGACATATTGACTAAATCCAAGGTAAACCATACAAGTCGATTCGCCACCGCACTTCTATTTATCCAAAGGAATGGTTAGAAAGCAAACAAAAACCTAAAAGTTTTATCGAATCAAAAACTAGTAAAAATGTCAGAGATCGGGGTAAGGGGGTTGGTTATGCAATGGGAAGGTTTTAAGCACCCAAAACATCCTAGGTACTCCTAGGGAGCCCTTTTCACATTTGTTGTAAGGTTGGTATTTTGTGAAAATTTATTTGTGCAAACATGATTGAAGAGATGAGAAGAGAATATACAAGTTATTTACAATTTTGTGTTTGGATGGATAAACCCATTGCCTACGTACCATCTTAAAAAAGATTAGGATCAAAACCTCGTAGTTCGGGGTAAAAATCTCAAAACAAGTTGGTGAATTGATTGGTCCAGAAGCCTTAAGGTCTTTTGTTGTCCAAGGGAGAAAACTCAACCTAAAACCACAAATCCACCATGTGAGGATAGCTTCAACATGCTAGTGAGGGGTTAACCCTATAATAAGCATGGAAGACTCATTGTCCATCACTAAGGATATAGGTGAGTATTATATCTACCTCAAGGATAACTCAAACCTAATAGCTAAAGGTTATGAAAAAGTTTTTGATTAAGAAAGTGGCCATTGAAGCCACAAAAGTATTTGAATGAGTTATATTTACCAATGAAAAGTATTTACAAAATATGGTCAAAGTTGGCTTAAAGATTCAATTCAAAATAAGTGTTATGAAAAGGAAGTTGTAAAATCAAATGCATAATGCTTAGGTTTCTAATGTTTGAAAACAAGTGTTAAATGTTTGCACAATTTTTTTTGGCTTGGGTTAGAATGGAGGGAAGAAGAAGAATGGCTAAAGTCCTAATCATACAAGAGATAAGGGATAAGAAACAAGACCACAAATAGAGTTCCTCTCTTGAGATCATATTGATGATCCAAGTAGCTCACATCCTTTGGAATGTGCAAGCAAAATAAGTGTAAGCTCAAGCAATCAAATTAATCAAGCAAGCTCTTAGAAGATCTCCAATGGCTCTTGCATCTTTCACTTTGGATGAACATGGCAATGGTTCTTCAATTTGGCTCAAATAGGATTCCCTAGCACAAAAGCACACACATCAAAAAGTTCTATGAAGCAAATCAAGAATGGACAAGAGTGAGTTTAGAGATTTGGTCCTTCTAATCTATCTTCAACATTAAGCCCTTTTTAACTCCATTTTGCATAGGGAATGTCCTAGAATCTAAGTCCATTTGTCCATTTTTTGCATTTGGTCCTCAACAATAAAAACAAAAGCACAGGCACAATAATATATACACAATTATGTGCTCAAATGAGCAAAAGGAAAATTGCATTAACATAAACATGTGCTCAAATGAGCAAAGGAAAAAGCAAATGAATAATATGTACAAGAATAGTAAATTACATAAATGTAAAGAGCAAGAATTAAATGTTAATGGTTAATGGTTAGTGTTAGAGTTAGTGTGCCATAAGGCAATTTAGCGCTATGTTAAGCAATCGTAATTGGACTTATGTAGAAGTCACAACTATCTGAGGCCGGTCAATAATAATGTAGGCAACAACACAAGTTAGAGATTTTGATTAGTGAATCGAACTCCTACAACTTGCCATGCCAAAAAGAAGATGAGAAATAATCTTGTATTGATTTAGGTTCTTTGCTTGATTAGGAAGCAACCTATCCTTAATGCAAAGTCATTCACTTGATCCATAATCAAGTTGAATTAGATTTGAATCAAGGAAGGTTAAACCTCCATGTATCAAGGCTAACCACCAATCTTTAACTCATTGATCAAAAAAGAAAAAAAAGAAGAAGAAGAAGAAGATGAATATTAAAGTACATTAATGGAAATGGAATGAAATAATCGACAAGCATTGACCAAAGATAGAGAAGATCAAGGTCAAACAATGGTAAACAGAAGTAAGATGAGGATTAGAAGTCAAGAAACAAATAAAATATTTTTGGTATTTTTCAATATTAAAATAAAACTTGAATTAAAATAATAAAGAAAGGTCAAACTTCAAACTCACTTCAAATCAACTTTGAAAAGTCCAAGTGAATTATCCCAAGTTCAACAAGGTCAAACAAAGTTTGACAAAAAACTTCAGAATTTTTAGAAGTCAGAAACTATTTTTAATCAATTAAAAATGCATAAAAATAACCTAATTGAATTAAAATCTCAAATAAGTCTCAAATCAATTAATAAATTGATGAGAATATTTTTCATAGATCTATCATCATTCAAAGAGGTTGGAAAAATATTTTTGTATTTTTTGGATATCAAAAACTATTTTAAATGAATTAAAAATAGGCAGAAAAGAGAAAATTCCTAAAAAATATCAAATGATAAAATAAAAAATATTAAAAATCATTTTTAGAAATTGGTCTCATATTTTTTGGACCAATAATGAAGGAGCTATGAATTTTTAAAAAGAAATGGAATTAAAAGAAATAAATGAAATTAAAATCAGAAATTAGAAAATGTGAAAATGTGTGGACCGTCTGATGAGACCTCATTATTTGACGTGGATCATCACGTGGCCAGGAAGCGCACGCTCACCATACACGCTAGTCAACTGAAGCGCACCATGCCATTAAAATAGCCATAACAATGAACGTATGAGATCTGGTCTGGAAACTGAGATGGATGGTTCATATTAGATCTGGAGACCAGACGGTGACCAGTGCCACCGTCTTCTCCGGCCAACTTCCGGCCAAACTCAAAATTGCAGAGGAAAAAATATTAACCAAATGCCACGATCCTGGTACCAATCGAAAGTTGGGGTGATGTACATCACCCGTATACCAACCAAATCCACTCTAGGTTTCTATATTGAGAGAAATCAGAGATGGAATTTTAATGGTGTTCAACTGAACTTGCTAGATTTCAAAAATTTGAAGCTCAAGAATGTTGCCTCTATGCAGAGGACTTCAGATCACACAACAACAATAAGAAATAAGCACAATATGAGCTGATTCGAAGAAATTAAAATCAGAAGTACACCTCTGATTTGCAGGGCTTGGAGTCACAATTCCTTGGTGTTAATGCTTGCAGTACACTCTACGAATCAAGGTGATGAGGTTTAGGAACTTTTAGATCTAAGAAAACAATCGACGCAATTGAATTTTAGATCTGAAAATTGAGAGAAAAATGAGAGAGTTCCTTTGGTGTGAGGGTGAGGATTCAATTGCACAGCATGTAGGGCGCCTTCAGGTTAGTGAAATGAAGAGCAATGGCATTGTATTTATAGGCAAGGCAATGCTGAAATGCATGATCACAACTTTGCATGAATGGAAAGAGCCTCCATGCATGGGCCTGTACAGGTGCATGGAGGGCCCAATTCCACTTGGATTTGGCAGCTGATGCTAAGCACGTACAAACTGGGCGTGCAAATTGTGTATTAATGGATCATGCAATGCAAATTTAAATGATTTTCAAAAATGGACCATTATGTTCAAGTCTTCGAAAATGCCATGTCCAAACTTGAAACACCACCTCATGAGTAATGGTTGGAAAGCTTTTTGCATGAGGATTAATTGTTATGTTGGTCACAACTTCATTTGAGCCTTGGAAATTGATGAAAAGTGGTCATGAAGTGTAGGGTGCAAAACATGTACATGTGAGATTTTCAAAATTGGCCAAAGTTCAAGCCCTTCTGTTTCAATGATGCAAGCTCCAAATGACAAAATCTTCAACATTAAAGTTGTAGATCTTTTCAAGGTAATCAATTTGGACTTACATTTTGCATCATCTGTATTTTTTATGAAGAAGTTATGGGCACTTGAAGTTGGGCTTTTTCACATTTCAATGCCTTTGGTCCAAAGTGACCTATAATGTTTTGCATTATCACATGTATTTATTTTAGGATTTTGAAATTTTTCTCAACATAACATTTGAAGTAGACATATTAAGCTTTCCAATGCATTTTATGCCACCTCAAAATCATGAAAAATGAAGGAGTTATGTCCTTGGGAAGTTAACCCAAAATTAGGGTTTCAGTCAAAATGACCTATAATGTCTTGGAATGGATGATGACCTTAAAAGCTTCAAATCAATTTTTGATGAACATGAAAGTTGTTCATATGGTCCTTAAGAACATTTTTTATCTTGGGGTAATCTCCATTTGACAAACACATCAAAAGTTAGGTCTCAGTGTATTTCAAAAATAGTCAGATGAATTGACTGATCAACTTCTCAAGTCCAAACCTCATATCTTGATGAATTGATGATTGAGGACACTCAAATAAGTTCAAATATGCATGAAATGATGAATTAAATAACTTCCCTTGATTTCATTTGATCATGGGCTGAGGTTGCTTCATGAGCAAGGCACAGTTGATGAACATATGAATTAAGGTTTCCTTGGGAAACAAACCTCAAGCCCCTTGATTTGCTTTGATCAAAATGATGAATTGAGATACTTGGGAGGAATATTTGATGGATGAGAGCTTTGGGAACCAATGCCATGCTTGCTTTCATCTTTAATGGTCCATAGCAATGCACATAGGATCTCCTAGAAGCTTTGGATCTTGTGACTGCTCAAGCTACAAACAAGAGATGTTAGTGACATATTTTTGTGCTTTTGATTAGTTAATAAAAATGAGAAAAGCAATAATATACAATTCAAGCATGCTTGGTGATCTCAAACCAACTCACAAGGGATCCCACCCAAAGGTTAAGGAGCCAAGATGTTATGATCCTTGAGACAAATGCAAAAATGCAATGTTATGATGCCATGAGGGATCTTAGGGTAAAAATTGGGGTCTTACAGTTGGGACTCAGTTCCAAGCCCTTGATATAGTCAATGTTGTTCAAAGGAGTGGTACATCTATTTCTTCGTTGAAAGATGTGCAGCGGGTTATGAAAAGCGGTCAAACATAAGGTTAGGGACAAACTATTGAGCTTCCAGAGAATAAGAACAAAGTTGGTTTAGGATTCTCACCCTATACAACTAGAAGAATGTTGAAGCATGAAGTTGTTATCATGCATATTCAAGAGGTTTCCACAGTGTTGGTTTCATTCACCCTGGAGATCAAGTCATTTCTTCTATCAGGGAAGGAGATTCCAATCCAGAATGACCTTGCTTTGTGACGCATGGAGAGACTAGTCAAAATTGGACTGTTACGGATGTTCCTAGTCATTTATTTGTCAAAGTAATTTGTTTTTTTTTCAAATAATTCATTTCACTCTGCCCAAAGTGAAAGTGACATTGTTTGGGCGTCCTTTATTTCAAAATTTAAGATCATTAATAAAAGACGTTTTATTATCCAATGTGTTTTTCTTTTTGCATTTTTGTGGAAAATGGTAACTAAAAGATCTGTTAAGAAACAATTCCATTTCTTGCATATCATTTTCAAATTTGTTGTTTTCTAAAGTAAAGCATAAATTATGTGCAAATTAAAGAATAATAAACCCATTGAAAACAATGGACCTGCCCTCTTTCCCAACTTTGAATTCCCTGTGTATGAAGTGGAAGAAGAGAGTAAGAAAGACAGTGATATTCCAGAAGAAATTACTCAGCTGCTTGAGCATGAGGAGAAAACTATTCAGTCGTATAAAGAGCCTATCGAACTAATCAACTTGGGTTCTAAAGAGAACAAGGGGGAAGTTAAGATTGGGGCACTTCTTAGTAAAGATGTCAAGATAAGGTTGATAAAGCTATTGAAAGAGTATGTTGATGTATTTTATTAGTCGTATCGAGATATGCCAGGACTAGATAGTGATATTGTATAACATTGACTACCGCTTAAACTAGAATATCCGCCAGTGAAGCAAAAGTTAAGAAGAACTCATCCTGATATGGCTGTCAAGATTAGAGAAGAGGTGCAGAAATAGATTAATGACAGTTCCTTGTCACATCTATTTATCCTTAATGGGTGGCTAATATTGTGCCAGTTCCAAAGAAAGTCGAAGTTGTTTCAGCGTTTGAGAAAATTCGACTCTACTTGAATCAAACAAATTCACTTTCGGCATTTGTTTCGGGAAGATTTTGGGTTTCATTGTCATCCAGAAAGGTATAGAAGTGGATCTAGACAAAGTCAGGGCTATTCGAGATATGCCTTCACCTAGAACAGAAAAGCAAGTCAGAGGATTTCTCGGACGCTTGAATTATATTTCTAGGTTCATTTCATACTTTACAACCACTTGTGAGCCAATCTTCAAATTGCTTTGTAAAGATCAAAGTATTGTATGGAATGAAGATTGTCAGAAGGATTTTAATAATATCATAGGTTACTTGCTTGTGCCTTCTATTTTAGTCCCACCAACGGAAAGGAAGCCTCTGATTATGTATTTAATAGTCTTGGAAGGATCAATGGGTTGTGTCCTCGGACAACAGGACGAGACAGGTAGGAAAAAGCATGTTATTTATTATCTGAGTAAGAAATTCACAGATTGTGAATCCTGGTATTCTTTGCTTGAGAAAACTTGTTGTGCCTTGGCATGGGCTACCTGACGTCTTCGGCAGTATATGTTGAACCATACTACTTAGTTGACATCCAAAATGGATCCTATCAGGTATATTTTTGAGAAACTTGTGTTGATAGGAAAAATTGCCTATTCGTAGATGTTTCTATCAGAATATGATATTGAATATCGTACTTAGTAAGCTATTAAAGGAAGTGTGTTGGCGGGTCATTTGGCTCATCAGCCGATTGAAGACTATCAACCTATCGAGTTTGATTTTCCGGATGAAGATGTTATGGCCATTAGAGCTAAAGATCATGATGAACCAAGTCCTGAGGAAGGACCAGAGCCTGGATCCCGATGGGGTTTGGTATTTGATGGAGCTTCTAATGCATATGGTCATGGAGTTGGAGCTATTATAATCACTCCTAGAGGTTCTCATATTCCTTTTAATGCAAGGATATATTTTGATTGTACAAATAATATGGCGGACTATGAGGCATGTATCCTTGGCCTCGAAGAAGCTATTATTCTCAGGATTAAAATCCTTGATGTCTTGGGGGATTCAGTATTGGTTATCAATAAGATCAAAGGTGAATAGGAAACTCGTCATTCGGGTTTAATTCCATACAAAGATTACGCTAGGCGTTTGTTGCCTTTCTTTGATAAAGTCAATTTCCATCACATACCTCGAGAGGAGAATCAAATGGAAAATATTATGGTCACCTTGTCCTCCATGTACCTGGTAAATTTCCATAATGAGGCACCTTAAATTACGATTAGACGTCTTGATAGACCTACTCATGTGTTTGCAGTAGAAGAGGAAGTAGATGATAAACCATGGTATCATGATATCACATGTTTACTCCAGGGTCAAGAATACCCAGTTGGGGCATCCGATAAAGATAAGAAAACCTTGAGAAGATTGGCGTACAACTTATTTCTCAATGGGATGTGTTATACAACAGGAATTACGACATGGTCTTGCTTAGATGTGTGGATAGACACGAAGCAAACACGTTAATGCAGGAAGTTCATGAAGGGTCCTTTGGTACTCATGCCAATGAATATTCTATGGCTAAGAAGATGCTTAGAGCCGGTTACTATTGGTTGATAATGGAATCCGATTGCTGTCAATTTGTCAAGAAATGTCAAAAATGTCAGATTTATGTGGACAAGGTGCATGTGCCTCTGATTCCACTCAATGTTATTTCGTCTCCGTGACCATTCTCTATGTGGGGAATTGACATGATTGGCATGATTAAGCCCAAAGCTTCAAACGAACATCGTTTCATTCTGGTGGCTATTGATTACTTCACCAAGTGGTTCGAAGCAGCATCATACACCAATGTGACTAGACAAGTGGTGGTCAAATTTATCAAGAATCAAATCATCTTTCAGTACGGTATTCCAAGAAAGATCATTACTAACAATGGTTCAAACTTGAACAACAAGATGATGAGAGAACTCTATGGAAACTCAAAGATTGAGTATCACAATTCTTTATCTTACAGACCCAAGATGAACGGGGTTGTTGAAGCAAAAAATAAGAATATCAAGAAAATCATGCAGAAGATGGTTGTAACCTACAAGGATTGACATGAACTGCTTCCTTTTGCTTTGCATGGATACCGGACGTTTGTCCGCACTTCAATAGGGGAAACCCATTTCTCCTTAGTATATGGCATGGGAGCAATGCTCCCTATAGAAGTTGAGATCTCATCAATGTGAGTCTTGATGGAAGCCAAGTTGATAAAAGTTGAATGGTGTCAAAATAGATATGACCAATTGAAGTTAATTGAAGAAAAAAGGATGACAACCTTATGTCATGGCCAGTTGTACCAAAAGAGGATGAAGAATGCGTTTGATAAGAAGGTACATCCTCGTGAATTCAGAGAAGGTTACCTTGTCCTCAAAAAGATCTTGCCTCCCCACAATGATTCCCGAGGCAAGTGGACTCCCAATTACGAAGGCCCATATGTTGTCAAGAAAGCCTTCTCAATAGGGGCATTAGTTATTACAACTATGGATGGTGAGGAGCTCCATAATCTAGTCAATGTTGATGCAGTCAAGAAATATATTGCCTAAATAATCAAAAGAATAACTCGCTAAGTTGAAATCCCGAAAGGGCGGCTTAGGAAAAAATGAGCATCTCGGTGGGTTAAAAACCCGAAAGGACGGTCCAGGCAAAAATTAGAGACATAAACAGAAATAATTCATCTCGGTAATTTGAATACCCGAAAGGGAAATCTAGGCAAAAGTTAGGGATTTTATGGTAAGTAACTGCATCAGGCAAGACTTGATCACTTAAAGCAGCAACATCATCGATTAGAAAGTCTCAGTTTAATCTCTCTCAATAGAAGTTTAATTACATGAATTCAAAGTTGTTATGGAGAATAGTGGTAATTGTATTTCAATGTAGACTTTCCATTTATCATTTTCCAAACATTGTAATGATCTATTAAGTCACGCCTTTTATGAACTACCATTCTATCAATAAAATCCTGACTTTTTGCCAATTAATTTCAATTCTTATGTATTTGTTTCTTTTGCAAAATGTCATATATTTTCGATAATAATTTTTGAAACAAATGTTTAATAATAAACATACTTTTGAAAATTATAAAATGTTTTCCCTTGCTTCTTGAATAAACTAAAAGGAACGTTGGCAGTTGCTCGAGATTGATCAAGTCTTGAAGCGTGGAATTCAGGTTCCCCTGCATATCCTTGGTTTGATAATCTTACTTTCTCCAAAGGATTTGTTGGCATGTAATGGCTTCCTCCAACCAATTTTGATAGTTGCAATGATGATTTGGGGTTTCTCCCATAACAAATCCAGCAAAAGTTTCTACACCCTTAGAGAACTTTTTTATTTCTGAAGATGTTAGTTTCAAGTTTCCCCAATGGATCTTGTTTCCCCACATCGACTCTTTTATACCCAAAGGAGGATCTTCTGTCCCGGAGGATATGGAAGAAGACAAGCTTTGTGGCAGAGTCTTCATCTAGTTGAGATTTGGCCGAGTATCCAGTTTGTTGATTACTTTGGTCTCCCTGTTATTCGATGTGTTTTTTGTTAGCATAAGCATAACATTACACACATGTTTGCATTCATAAATCATTGCCATGCATGGCCAAAGGCAGATTCACGCTCATTCGCGTGTCCTTGGTGTACTTTCCCCTTAAAAGAGAGTTTATCATCTATTTCCCCACCGAGTTTATGCCTCGTGGGAAGAATCGTATTTCAGTTTTCCTCCCCAACTCTTTTTTATGGATGGAACAAATCCCCAGTCGAGTTCATCCGTCGTTCGATAGAGTCTTGTTTGACCACTTCTCTCCAGTTCATGCTTAGATTGAATTTTGGTCCCCTGCAGCTTTTCTAAATTCTTCAGGTTGGAAACATAGATGACGAAGAAAGTGTGTTTTACGCCTTTCAGGTTAAAGACCGGAAGTCATAAGAAGTTTGTTACCCTTTCCAGGTGGAAGACTTGGTTAAAGAAGAAACTGAGACCCCTTCCAGGTTAAAGACCGGAAATCATGGGAAGTTTGTTACCCTTTCCAAGTGGAAGACTTGGTTAAAGAAGAAACTGAGGCCCGTTCCAAGTTAAAGACTGGAAGTCATGGGAAGTTTGTTACCCTTTCTAGGTGGAAAACTTAGTTAAAGAAGAAGCTGAGATTCATTCCAGGTTGAAGACCGGAAGTTATGGGAAGCTTGTTATTATTCAAATCCTGTTTACTGCCTTCAATTATGAGTTGGTAGTAATTCCTTTTTCGACTATTTACTCAGGGTTTATCCCCCAGTAAGTTCAATGTTTTTCCTTGTTGCATATTCCCTAGTGGAGTCTTCCATAGCTCGTTTTCTATCTCTTTCGTTTATGGTTGTGCTTTAATTTAGTACAAGCTTCCGGGGTCTTATGTTGTTCCCCTAGTGAGTTTTGTCTCCCTGTCATACTCCCTTCAAGTTTTCTCCAGCATTATCGGATATGCAGTTGGTTTGCGCTGAGTGTGTCTCCCGCAATATGTTCGTGGATTTCGAGCATTTGCATTCATATCATAAGCATCGTGCGAAATCTTAGGGCCAAAAATCGGGTCTTCTATATTTAAGTCTCTTCAATCCTGTCAATATAAGGTTTTTAATCTTCATATCTCCAGATAGAAGAAACTTAAATAGGGGCAACTGACATACCCTAATTTTACCCCAAAGACTCTACATATCATATCATTTGCATTTCAACCAAGATCATAAGCATGGTATCCTCCAAACCTTCACCTCTTTGGGTTTGCCTTTGTGGGAGATCATCAAGCACCCTTTGTGTTTTCTTTTACCTATTTGTTTGCTTACATTCTAACTTTTCTAACCTTTATTCAAAATACAAAAATATGTGTTGTTTCTTTTTTCTTATTGTACAAGGTAGGGTCTTGCATTCAAAGGATCAAGCTTGGTTTCTAAATTAGGGTTTTGATTCCCAAAGTCAAAAGTTTGGTCAACAAGTGGTCCACAAGAGATTCTACTTCAAGGCATGACCTATAATCGTAGGTCACATTCATGTCAAGCTTAATTCAACATCATTTGATCAAGAAAAGTTCAAGTTTGGTGCATGTTTTCAAAGTTAATTCAAGGATGGTTCGTGTGTTTATTTCCACGTCATATCCATCCAATTTCTAAGTAATTAATCAAGAGTCTTCTATGTACAATCAAGCTTTTTTCATTTGGTATTCAAGTGTTCATCATTGGGCCTTTGGATGCAAATGTTTATCATTGGGCCTTTGGATGCAATAAAATGGAAATAAATCACAAGTTGGCACATGTTTGGTTGACCTAAAATCAAGTATGGCATGTCACTTGGTCCAAATACCATAACTCTCTCATTTCTTAAAAAAAATGGAATCTACTTTGAGCCAAATGTCATATTTGAACTCCTCTACAACTTTGCTTCAAGGTTAAAACATCAATTTTACCTCTAAGTCCATCAATTTTGGAATTGGCCAAGATGCCTATGTGTGCGCAAAAGTAGGCCCAAGACCTGGTCGACCTAATGCCTGACCTAGAATTTCAGGTTACGACCCCCTTTCCATCCATGCCATTTTCAACTCAAGCATCCTCTTGATTTGATTCTTTTTGCATATGATTCTTCACCATAAGGATATCATTTGGCACAAAGAATATCTCAAAACGCACAAGTGGATTTCATTTGGCCCAAGCTCAAACATGGTACCCCAAACTCGGCTTCTTGCGTAAGTTTCATGTCATGAAATTCATGGAAATCTCAAAATGGGACCACCCTCACATGTGCAACCTCTTTGACAAAGTAAAACGCATCCGAACAAGTGCAAAACGACTTGGTTTCATCATCAACTCACAAATTTCATGTTTCATTTCACACGGATTGCAAATCATCAAAATTCTGACCTAATTCACATAATTTGCCTCCATTTCACACGTACCATGATCTCATTTCATTTCCTATAAATAGATTAAACTTTTGCCTTCATTTGTAAGCTTTGGTAGCCAAGAAAACTCTGAAAACATTTAAACTTGATACCTCAAAAAACCAATTAACCATTTTTTCGGTTCAACCTCTTTTAGCTTCGAATCTTCACACAGAATCACTCATCGGCACCTTCTGAAGCTGACTGAAGCATTGCCTTGGCTTGAAACTCCTTTGAACCAGACTTCCAAATCCACCATAGTTGACCTTTGAAGCTTCAACAAGAAAGATAGATACTGGTTACATACCTGAGCAAACAAGTTACCAGTGTGTTCGTCGTGATTCACTGATCAAAAAGCCTCAATTACCTTGAATTTATTCTTCGTATCCACCATTTAATTTTACTTTGAAGAACTAGGGTTCTTCATGTTCTTAAGAAAATTATCTTTGCTCAAAGTCAATCAATGGTTCTGATGCAAAGAGACATGAACGATGATATGTTGTGAAGCTAATTTCATGCTTGGGTGTTACTAAAACACGAGTTCATGAAGTGTGCAAAATCAACTCAAGGTAGAAGATGAAATTCAGACACACGCGCTTTGGTGCCAAAATTTTAATCCTTCCAATCATTTTCTGACACACGTGCTAACCGTTGGCGTGCCCTAATTCAACTTTTTTCTTTTTCTTTTCTTTTATTTTTATTTTTCCTTTTACTTTCTGATTTTATGTTTAATGATTCTTAATTCATTTTTCTCAATTTTTTTTTATAGAAAATCCATAAAAATATTTTGCATCACATATATTTTTTGCATAATTTTTAAAATCATAGTATTTAATTGATATTTTCCTTTATTTTTCATTTAATTTTCATTTTCCATTTTATTTTTGATCATTTTCAAATATTTTTGCATCCAACTTTTGAGGTTCTTTTATTTGTAATATTTCTGACTTCCCATAATTTTCTCAATCATCTCTTTTATGTTTTGGTGCTTTACTTGAATCCTTCTCTTTAATTTCCCATTTTAATCAATTTTAAATCTTTTTTTATTCATTTTGGTGCAACTTGATGTTTGAGGTTGAGTTTTTTGACATGGTTGATCAATGCTTATACATTTCAAGTCATCCATATATGGTCTCTTAGGTTGATTCAATCTTCTCTAATTCAATATATTGATAGATGATCACTTGATCATATTTTGGCACTTTGAGTTATTGATAGATGATCCCTAGGTTGTGTCATATGTGTGAGTCCGTTGACTTGTTTGATAGTAGATCCTAAGTCAAACACTTGAGCTTGCTTTCTTTTTTTCCTTTTGTTCTCTCCCTTTCTTCATGGAGTTTTGAGCAGTTGTGTTTCATGCATTGAGAGTTTGATTGTGTATCAACACTCTAACATAATTTTCACATACATTACTTGCCTCATGATCACTAACTTGTAACATCTAACACCTAACACCTAACTTTACATTTATGCTCTTTACATTCATGTCATTTTACATTCTTGCTTTTTACTTTATACTTTTATTTCCTTCTTATTCTTAAAGAAAAAAACATGATAAAGTGGCTAAAACTCTAAAAGCTTTATTTTGATCTTATGGACTTTGTGTTACTATCCCTTGCTTGAGGAGTATTTTGGACTTTGGACCTTGGGACTTAGTGTTTTCCCCTTGCTTGGAGTATATCTGACACTTTGTGATTCATTTGAGACCTTGTGATCCCTTTGGACCCTTTGATCTTTAATTCAAGACTTGGATGTTGCTTTGTGGCTTTATTATTCATCTAGATATTTTGATATTCATCTGCTTATGTGTTTTTTCATCTTGTGGCTTAATCCAAAGGGAAATGAATGCTTGGTTTGACCAATGTCAAATGCTTGTTCCATTTTGTGGTTAGTACACTTACACACACAAAGACTTTCTCATGGGCTACCTTACAATGAGGAATTTTATTTTGTCATTTACTTTATGATTTAGGATAGTTTCTTCCTCTCCCTCCCACTTCTTCAATTTTCAAGACTTCTCCCTATTTCAAAAACTTCTTATTTTAAAAGCTTCACACATGTTCTTAATAAACCTTGACTTTGTCAAGTAATCAAGAAAATATTTTTCTCATTAAAGGCTAAAACATCTAAGCATACTTAAAATCTTTTTTTCAAACTTCTAAAAAAGACAAACCTCATCAAACTTCTTTTTCTGCCTTTGTGCACTTTCTTTTAAGAGCCTTTTTTTCTGAAAAGATTGGATATTAGTCTATTCTTGTACTGATGCAAACCACTATACTTCTACGATATATTGAGAAATTATTGACATTTTCCACTTGAATGTTGAGACATGCTTGTGAGAAAGTCCAAGTAAAAGTCCTCCATATCAAGATGTGCAAATGCGCATTTCCTCATACTTATGGGTAGTAAGTTGAGTTTTTCCACTCGAATACGATAAAATGTCTTTTCAATTCAAAATCAACCAACAAACAACCCAACTTTTTCATAAACACATATTTTCAAGTGGTTCCTATGGAGTACCATAGATGTGAGGGGTGTTAATATCTTCCCCTTGCATAACCGACCCCCATATCCAGATTTCTCTTTTATTTTACCATTTTGTGGGTTTTGTTCGACCTTTTTCCCATTCCCTTTGAAAATAATAAAGTTCGGTGACGACTCTTGCTTTTCTGAGTTAAGTTAATCAATAACTTAATCTTAAATTTTTCCCGCCACAATATATATATATATATATATATATATATATATATATATATATATATATATATATATATATATTGAAATGCAAGTATAATTATGTGAATTATTGTACATGCTTGCTGATGAATTGATGGGGTGAGTAGTTCGGAGTGAGAACTACTGGTGATGAATTGAATGCATGATTTTTTACTGTCACAAGTGAGGTTGTATTTGTTGTTATATTGTTATTGTTACATGATTGTTTACATTCATATGTAGGGTTGTATTCATTTGTGGTGGTGTTATCATTGTATTGTTATATGCCATTTATCATATATTGTTGTGTTGTGAAAGAGGCGAGTCACGAGTTCAGAAAGGGGACTAGTGACTTGTCCCAAGCTCAGAGTGGGGGCTTAGAGCTCAGAGTGTGGGCTTGAGGTTCAGAGAGGGGGCCTGGTTTGTATGAAGAACCATTTGTTGAGTTGATACCACATGTATGAGTTAAGTCGATATTGCATTTCATTACATAACCGTGGTGCAAATGAGATGTTGGAGTGTCGTTGAATACTCTTGTATGATTTCTGTGATTTTGAATGTGAAGAATAACATTGTGATTGATGATTTATCGTGATGTGGGTGAAATATGAGTACATGATATTGTGTGAATCTACCCTGATAGTTTTATGAATCGACTATTATTTGAACATATTTTCATCCCCTTTTTATGTTGTTTCCTCTGTGCTCCTCGGAAGTATAGCCAATTAGGTAGCTTGAAGTAAAGGATGGTTTTGTGCCTCTTTATTTGATTGTTGATTGTGTCTATAGTTAGAGTCACTATGATATGTTACATGAAGGGAACATGTTGTTATTTTCTTTGTTTTATGTTGCATAACTTTCCTTTGATTTTGATGTTGAACCACTTTTCAAACTTATTGTTGTTGAGGCTTTTTATGCCAACTATTGTATAATTTTCGCTACTTATCAAGTGATTTAATTTTCAATTATGTGGTTCATGAATGTTTTGTTGAATTGTGATTAGCATCCTACTTGAAGGATTTATGTTTTATACATATTATATTTAATTACTTGTCGAGTCAGAAAGTGGGGTGTTACAGGCGTAGGCGGTTCAGACCGATCGAGGCATTTTTTGACAGTTTCGAGTTCGGGGAGTTTTTATTGCCAATTCTTTTAGCAATTTTTGAATCAGTGACCTTACATTGGGGGTCAATTTGGAGTAATTTGAGTTGAACTGTCAGCCCTTAGAGTTAGCAGAGTTATCACCTGTGAAAAGTTATCCTTAGAGTATTTTTGAGCATTTTAGAGTATTTTTGGGTACTCTAGAGTTATTTTCAGAGTTAAGATTTAAGTGCAAGTCCATCAAACAAGTAAATATAAACAAAAAGATCTCATTGTAAGAAAGCTCAAGAGTAAGCCATGGGACTGGAAACCAATCGAAATCGAAAACAAATTGAATTTGGCGCTATGTTAAGCTCATTTAAAGTGGATTCATGTAGGAGTTACTCTATAAATAATTTTAATAATTTTAAACAATTAAAACAACTAAAGTTAAAATAAAATGTAAATAATTAGAATAAAATTGAACCGAAACAAAAAGATAATCCTATTTATTTTTTTATGAACATGTTAACAAAAAGATAAAAATAAAAAGACTCATAATGAGTAAATGTCAGCGCAAAAATGCTTGAAAGATTAAATTGAATGTCCCAAAATGATCACCACGAAATAAACTTCTCGGAAACATACATGTTTAGATTAAATTTTGAAATGAAAAATGATCGATTAAAAGGCTCAGGATGATCAAAATGCGATCGAAAAAGTAGTCAAAAAATAAAACGAGCATACCAGGTTAAACCATGCGGACTGTAGATTAATAAAATTGACGTTTACAAACTCGATTTTTAATATTTTTGCCCGCTTATTTCATTTACATTTAAGGATCAGTTCGATCAGTCTGTAAATCTAAAAATTTATTATGGCTGACATTTTAAGCATTATGTGAGATGAAATGTATGTTATGGTATGGAGATGAAGCAGATATCATGATGCATGTATTGTTTTATTGAATGAGGGGAAAATTGGAGTATGACACTCCTCCTTTTTCTCCTATGTTTTTGTGAAAGATGTATGGTGAGTTAAGTCGATTAGAATTGACTGAGTTCAATTAATTAAAGTGTTTTAATATGGAAGAATAAGTTTTGAACATGGAGCTCTACAGCAGTGTCCAATCATTCTTCCTTCGTCTTGTTATGAAAAAGATTTTGAAAACAAAGAGGACAACTTGACGTTGGATCAAGTGTTCGAAGTGGATTAATTTGTGAACTTTGATTTCGAAAATAGTTGACGTTGAATCAAGTTTATTTTTGTGTATATTTGCAAAAAAGACTTTTAGTTTTACACGGATAAAGCAAATGACATGATTAAAATGGGGAAAGTTTCTAATATTGTCATGCAATTGTTTACCTATTTTCTAGGGTTTTAGAATGTGAGATTTTGACCTAAGGGAATCCTTGATGGTACCATGACCTAATATCAATCTAATTCCAATTAATTGATTAAGGGACTTTTAATCACCTAATTGAATAAAATCCTAAGGGGTCATGTAAGAAATCTAGGGCAAATACAATCCATACAAAGCAAGCAATTCAAGAAGTGATCATCATTGAAATCATGAATTTTTTAAAGGAAAAGAAAAGAAATTAAGATTAACATCTAAACCCCAATTTCTAATTCAATTCTAACCTAATTCTAATTGAGAGGATTAATCCTAAAATTAATTGAGGTTAAATCCTAATGATATTTCTTAACTCTAAAAAACTTAAGATTAAAAAAATAGTTTCTTAAAGAAATAAAATAATCTGCCAGGGGGTGAGTGTCGTACCCCAAACTTTTCCATCCTCTTTCATATTTCATCCAACCTATGACTTGAGATTCATCTTCATTCATGTGCATCATACATTCATTCTCACAAACATCATAGATTCAAAGCTTGTGAACAACATAATATGGCCTTGCTTGACCTTGGGAGGTGACACTTTGATCTTTCATGCCTAAACCCTAATGTGCTTGACTTTTGTCCTAGGTGAATATTTTGATCCATAAAACCCTAATTGTGGGTGCTCATCGTGGGTGACTCATTTGTTGGCCTTGCTTTAGGCTCAAAACCCTAATCAGGGAAGGGTATGATCCTATTGTGCATTGTGGTTTGATTTGTCACCATATGCTTGATGGAAACCCTAATTCATTGGGGAAGGGTGTTTGGCTATCATATCATGCATCATTCATCATTTGCATGCCTACATGATTGATGTTTCATCTGATTCAAACATTACCTAGGCCTTTGACTTAGGTCTTTTGGTTGGCAAAAGTATTGATCCATATGTCCTGATTCATTGTGGCTTAAACAATAATCCATGTTTCATGTGAACCATACCTTGATTGAATTACATGTGAAAACCCTAATTCATAGCATGAGACATTTGGCCATTGTGGTTTACATCATGTTATGTGTGTCTAGAATCAATCATCTCTTGACTAGGGCTTGTTATATGCCTATGTGTTTGGTAATCCATTTGGTCCAAGGATTTGTTTCAATCATTCCTTATTCATGGTTTCATTCAAGTCCATAATCCATTAATTCATTCATAGAGCATTCATTGGTTCATTAGTTATTGATTCATGATTCTCATTCATAGTTCACTTAATAAAGTCTTATAAATCCATAGTTCATTCAAAGATATGATTCAAATAAGAACTTTTGGAGGAATTTTGTTTATATGAAAAAGATTTTTTTTTGCATTAACTTAAAGCATCATTTTTATTCAAAATTGTTCATTCATTCACACAAAATCGTGTTACAATGTCTATACAAAAAGTTACAAAGCAAAATTTTGATTTTTAACCAATAGTTGACTTTGGTCAATTGTTGACTATTTGGTCAACCAGTTGACCAAAGCCAACTCATATCTTCTAAGTCCTAACCTATTCTATTTTCAGCCTCATGGTAATCCTAATCTCCTTCATTCCCTATTTGCATCTTCACACTTTTTTTTCAAACAAGAACCAAGTTCAAGTATGCTTCCATGCCTTTTTGCCTTGAAACCATAACCTTTGATGAGCCAAGTTATCCTTGTGTCACCATGATTTTTGAACTCACCACATAGTCAAGAAACACTCCATGCATGAAATGATGTTCCTACAACCAAAAAGTACACAATTCAAGCAAAATCCAAGAAGTTGCCATGTTGCATAAAAGAGGGGGAAAAGTCATAATTGAAACAATGCATACCATGAACCAATTTAGAATTCCTGCTGCAGAACTATGTAAAGCAATGTTGAGTCATAAACTAGAACCACTTCACAAACATAGCAAAACAGTTCATTCACCCTAACTGCATTAACAAGGAATCGAGTTTAACTCATAACAGGGTTGACAGTGTTCCCTATAGTAGGCACAAGCAGAAATTATTGACAAGTATTTTACCACTTCATTTCAATTAACTTAAACCTAACAATTAACTCTTAGCTCACTCTTTAACAAAAATGGAATCTAACACTAACAACCATTTTTTCAAAGCATCTTGAGTTAACTTCCTCACTAACCTTGCTAATAGTTTGACTAACAATTCATAGTAAACATTGCATAGGATAACATTTGAATCATGCAAACATTCCCACAATCCTAACATGTTATCAACAAACAGTAGCAATCACATTCAAATTTAACTACACTAGCATGCACTCCTGACAGTTCATGGTGAAAAGCCGATGTTACAGCTCACTAAATCCCTAACATAACAGCCATTCTAACCATGGCAAGGTGAAAAACCAACAGGGTTAACTGATGCAAATTACCTCAGGGCTGTAACTTAAACAAGTCTCCTAATAGTTCATGTTAACACCAATAGGGAAACAGTCCATTCCAAATTAACTTTAACCTGCATAACTCATGAACTCCAAAATCTAATTGATTGTTACACTGCAAAGCAATTAACATAACACACAAGATCAGACCACCATAACACAAACGCAACATGCAGGGAATCATGATCACCACCAACTAATCGAACTGAATGTTCCAACTAACTCTAATTCGCATTTCATTTCTAACTAACAAATTCATTTCGAGTGGATTTCGATTGCATTTCTAACAATATTTTCAGCTCAATAAATCAGTGCTCTCTTCACCCTCACTTTCGGATTCATGGATTCATTAGCATCAAAACCACATAGCATTCTTCACTCAAGCCCTAGCTCATTAGGCTCTGATTCCTCCCTCTCAGTTTTTAATTTACGATTTGGTAGGCTATGGTTCGCATCAATTTTGCTTCGATCTGAATGTTTGATGAAGAATTTCAGAAATCGGACCTTGGATTTAGGATTAGGGCAATTAGAGGAAGATTTCAATATATTTTATTGGGAGGTTAAGGCTCCTCCGCCTCCAGAGGCGACCTCTGGCGCGGCGGAGGAGATTCCAGATGGAGGGAGTTCAACCAGTTTGATATTTTGAACTTGCACATGGAAAACGTGGAACTTTGACCACGTGATGATTTCTATCTCTATATGGCATTGCTGAGTGCATTGGGCTCACTTGCATTCTCAGACCCAAATGCTATCCACAGCCCTACCCACAACGCTGAAGACAATGAGCCTGCTTTGGATGGGCCTCTGCACCCAGAGCCTTATCAGAACCCCCTCAATCTTGATGAATTTGCATTTAATTATTTAAATCACTTTTAATTAAGCTTAGTCAAATTCTATTTCTTTTTGCTTAATATAATTAATCATGTTTGTTAGCTAATACAATAATTATAATTGGGGTTAATTATTTTAATTAGTTAATTGTGAGGTTAATTAATTAATTATGATTAATAGAATAACTCTAATTGTGATTAATCGATTAATTAAAATCTTTAGAAATTTTAGGTTTTAGTTAATTGAACTTAGCCTAATTTTTTTCGTCATATATTCATGTATTGTTTTTTAACTGATTAATTGGTTTTAATTAATTCTAAATAATCTTAATTTTTTTTATTTTTCATTTAATCAATTTGTACATATTTCCCATTTTACCCCTAGGGTTTAGGACATTCCTAATTTTGCATGATCCCTTAGCTTAGGGTTTGTATAGAACCATCTGATTTAATTAACTGACTAATTCATTAGGTTGTTATGCATAGCTCAACTGATTTCTTTCAATCCCACTGATTAGTGTTGATCAAGGGTCACTTTAATCAACCAAATACTTTTCATTGTGCTTAAATCTCCAAGCCTATTCAAGTGATCAAAAGATCCTGGATCACTTGATAGGGCAAGTCCATTATGCTCAAGCTCTATTGGATATGCTGAATATCATGAGCTCAAGACCTCAAAGTTCAGATGCAAGATCAAGACTTCAAAGTCAATGCCAGTCAAGCACAACTAACAAAATGGACTACTTCTCAAGCACAACAAAGGTCAACACTTGTCAATCATAATTCAGATTATGTGGCACGAGCCATAAGAAATAGAGGATGAATGAGAGTGGAGAATTCCATTAACTCATTATGAATATCTTTGGGTACGGGACGAATGATCCAGTTGCTCATCATATTCACCTATATTCATATACTTTAGCACAATTCGAATGAAATGATTGTCAATTCTTCTCCTATAACAAGTAACATTGTATCATCAGGATCTCCTATCAGCAACTTGTCAATTCTGATTCAAGTTGTACGCCATGAGCCTTAAGTAACAAAGAATGATGAGAGTGGAGAATTCCTATCCTTGTCTAAGGTATCCTCGGGTATGAGACGAATGACCCAGTTGCTCAAGGTATTCGCCTTTGTTCATAGACTTTAGTGTAATTTGAGTTATACAGTTGACAAGTCTTCTTTAGGAAAGCATCAAGTATTCAATACTTGTATAGCGAAGTACCATTGCACATCAATCATTTTCTTTCCTCTTTGGATCACCAATCATACTCTCCTTGATATTCAGATATCCTTGGGATCAATTCCCTTGTGATCAAGTCTTGGAATCCTAAATCAATCAATTCAATCATTGTTTACCTTGTCAGTCCTCTTGTGCTTTGGAAAACCCTATTAAATCATTGTGAGCCTTATCAGACCTCTTATGCTTAGGCTCACTCCATTCAATCATTGGTTGCCTTGTCAGTCCTCTTGTGCTTTGGCAAACCCTATTCAATCATTGTGAGCCTTATCATACCTATTATGCTTAGGCTCACTATAGTCAATCGTTGTTTGCCTTATTAGTTCCCTTGTGCTTTGGTAAACCCCCCAATGATTGTTTATCTTATAAGACCTCTTGTGCTTAGAAAAACCCCTTAAGATATTTTTCCTTGTAAATCTTCTCGTGTATTGGCAAAGCATTTCTTATTCATTGCTCGTCTTATAAGACCTCTCGTGCCTAGACGAAGCTCTCTTTCCTTATAAATCCTTTCGTGTGTAGGCCAATCATATATCATTCCCTGTGGTTGATTACCATCATTGGTTAGTGTCACTATCTTTCTTGTTAAGCAATCTGTTTTGCCTTTGGGAAGTCCAATCAGTCAATCTTTTCACCTCCCATCATTAGTTCCACGAACTACGGAGCCTTAACATTCTCATTGCATAATGAGAGTATGTAGGCATGAGGGTTCGAATCCTCCGCGGGCATATTTATTTATTCTTTCTCTATTCCTCCATTCATCTCCATGGATCATTAATCACGACCTCCATTCAGTATCTACTACCTTAATTCACTTCTTGTGACATATTGTTCTCTTTGAACCAAATACAATCTTTCTTTGGATTCCATATATACTTTTACGCAAATAACCAGTGCCTGCCTCTGAACCAAGATCCGTTTTATTTGTCTTGTTAAACCTCCAATTGTTTAGACTAACATCTCCTTACTTACTTTGCAATCGTACATAGGCAAACCCCTTCTTTTCGGCCGTACCATATAGTGATGAATGCTTCAGGCTACCCACATATTAGTTAACGCCAATTTTACTCTTGGGTTCATGTTTTATCCCCTTTTTAGAGTCAAACCACATAATCCTTTGGTTCATACCATACCTTTATCACAACTCCTTTTCACCTGCCATCATTAGTTCTATGAACTATAGAGCTCTGAATTCTTTATTGCACTATAAGGATATGTAGGCAAGAGGGCCTTAATCCTCACCGAGCACTTTATATATTATTTTCTTTTTTCCTTATTCTTTCGCGAGTAATCCTTAGATATAACACCCATTCAAACAAGAACAATCAAAACGGTTTCCGTTGAGCATAACTAACTTCCTTATCCAGTTTATCTTTCCCCTGGATTTTATTGATATTTTCTATTTCTTTCAGGAATAAATAAAGTTCGATGATGACTCTGTTGTATGTTCAAACGTGCGATGCATTTGGGTATAATTCCGCTAGCTTCAGCTGACGACTCTGCTGGGGATGTCCTTCTACTTGGGATACTCCCTAGTCACTAAAAGGAGTTGAGCCTAGTTTCGTTTGCTTTTTAGTTTTGTCTGGGTGTCTATCTTTGCGCTTTATTCTTTTTATCATTATATTCACATGCTTTATATTCTAGACATTATCTGTTATACTCTCTGATGAGTTGAGGTTATGCTACATGAGAGAAGCTCTACACCCGAGCTGAGTACATACACAGGATAGACTCGTGGATAGTCGTGTACACCTATGTTTTGCGCATTGGGTTGTCACGAGAGCCACACTCAGACTAGATTCACTTGGAAGTACTTTTTCCCTGTGAGAATTCGCCACGACGGGGTATTTTCTTTTTGGATCGATGACTCTGGAAACCTTCTAGGAACTACATTTTGAAGACTAGAACCTACCTGGGAGGGGGATATGTTTTTTTTGTAGGAAACCATAGAATATACATACCTTTGTTCTCATGGATACGCTGAACTTTTGATCCTACATCAGGCAGTATACGCGGATTATCCGGATTATTTTATGCTATTAACATACATTATTGCATTTAATCATCGCATTGATGTATATATGCTAGAATTTTAAACTCGGGTTATTATACCATCAGTGCTTTGAATCTATGGATGTTGCATAATTATTTGCATTTCATCCTCAACATGTGCATTCATTCATGTGAATCTCATGTGTATCAACTAGAAAGAGCTTACCCTGTCCCTTTCTCAGCCAGAAAGATGACGACTCTTCGACACCAGTACTTCACAAGAGCTAACAAATCAAGAATTATGGAAGATATGGAATAAGAGAATGCTACATATAGGGAAACCTTGGCTCAGATCCAGGGAAAATGAACACCTTCCAAGGTAACATGAACACCATAATGGAGTACCTTCAAGCTCAGAAGGCTACTACCTCTACTTTTGCTAATCCTGCTACCATTGTGGTTACTGATGCGTTGTCACCACTTCTATTGATGTTGTTGTTGACATTGTGATTCAATGTGTGGTAAGCCAGCCAATCTGTCAGTTGTGTCTTAGTAGGCATGTTGTTGCCTATCCGTGGGGGTTACTTCCAAACTTTACTCCCCAAGTTTCTATGGGAATGCTTTTGTGTCATATCAACCTTTTGTTGTGCATCCTACCAATGGTAATTTTGTTGCCCATGCTTGGGGTATGACCACTCACTCACGTCAGATGGTTGGTACTGACAACCATGAGATCAACCCAACACAGACTCTTCAAACTTCTACACATGTTATTATTGAAACTCCTGATGATAACAAAGATGACTACAGACGCCCTAGCCTTCATTTTCGTCTTCCTCCCCGGGCTAGTCAACTTGTTGTTTAGAATTTGAATCAAGGTGTTCAGATAACTCCTCCTTACCCTGGGGCATCGTCTGTTGTTGTACCTCCATTTGTGTATCATGGAACACCCTATGCTCCATATCAAGGTCAATATTGTCAGACTGTTGGTCAGGTAGTTAATTCGGGATTAATGTATCTTCAAGGGTATCCCTAGTTTTCTTCTCCTCTAGTCATTACTCAGGAAACTTCTCAGGGTGTTCAACTTCCCAATCATCAAGATAATCTTCGGACTACTAATCAAATTACTTTTGGTTCATATCAGAATAAACAAGCAGACTATCAGTTACTAGATGAGAGGATAAGAGCCATTAAAGGTTTCTCTACTTTTGGTATGAATGCTAAAGAATTATGCTTAGTTCCTAATGTTGTGTTTCCTAATAAGTTCAAAGTGCCATACCTACCAAAATACAAGGGTTTAAGTTGTCCCAAAATCATGTCATTATGTATTGTAGGAAGATGGCATCCTACGTTAATAATGATGAGCTTCTTATCCATTGCTTCTAAGACAGCTTATCTGGGGCATCCTTGGATTGGTACATGAGCTTGGAGCGCATTAAAATCAGATCTTATAAGGACTTGTTCGAAGCCTTTATCAAGCAATACAAGTATAAACTGGATATGTCTCCCACCAGGTTACAACAGCAAAATCAAGCCTGTAAAAGCAGTGAAACATTCAAAGAATACGCTCAGAGGTGGCGTGAAATGGCTTCCCGAGTTAGAACTGCCTGAATTGGTTGATATTTTCATGAGGACTCTCCAAGGTATGTACTATGAGAAAATGGTCGGTAGCTCGTCATCCAACTTTGCCGACATAGTAACCATTGGAGAATGTATTGAGAATAGGCTGAAAATAGGGGAGATTGCTAGCATTAATAATCAAACAGTGCTTAAGAAATCTCAGGGTTTTGCTAAGAAGAAAGAGGTCGAGGCAAGTGTTGTGATAGCAAGTGTCTACCCTAAAGTTCAAGCTCCTATGGCTCATGTGCCATGCTACCCTTATCCATACATCGTTGTTGCCCAATATCAGCAATCTGCATACTAACCTCAGTATCAGCAGCCTCCACAGACTCCAGTTTCTCAGAATCAGAGACCTCTGCAAGATAATAGAAACCAAAGTTAGGGTCAGGGCAGACGTTATGATAAGAAGCTTCCTCAGTGTGACCAGATCCCTGTATCATATGCTTAGTTACTACCATATCTTGTTGAACAAGGAGCCGTTGTGCCAAAAGAAATACCACCAACTGTTTACCCCTATGGCCGAAGTATAATCCTAATGCTTCTTGTGCGTTTCATACCGGCTATATAAGGAACTCAATCGAAGATTGTGCGTTGTTCAAGACCAGGGTTCAAGAGTTGACTAATCATAAGATCTTGTTCTTCTCTGAGGTAGGGCCCAATGTCATAACTTACTCATTTCCATATCATAATGTATAGATAGTGGACGCAGTAATTGGTGGAATTTTCTCAGATTCAGAGGAGTATCAAGGCTAGAAAAACCATTTTGTTCAGTCATGTCTCATTTGTAATCTTTTCTTGTTTGTTAATTATTGTTAATTTGTAAAACTTGTCTGGTTTTCAGAAGGTAATAATAATGAAATAAACGTGCATGTTTTTATTAAATCCATTCATGTTCACTCATATTTTGTTTATCAATATCAAATTGATGCTCAAGAAAAATCAAAAGAGGAGGATGAAAATAAAAATACGCAAGATCGCCATTTGTATGCCTTTGAGTAAAACTTTGCTGATGATGTAAGGTATTGTTCATATCCCTAAACACCGGAGATATCAGGAAGTTAATCCCTAGTCAATCCCTTTGGGCCTTGAAATATGATTTTTCTTTCTTTAACACATTAAACCCTCATGTTTAACCAGGGGCAGGATAGTCTTCAGTTAGTTTGACCTTACGTTCAAATTTCGAAAAGGAGAATATCCCATCAAGTAATCAATCATATCATATCCCTCTCAAGAGGATTGAATCCCAAATTCATAATGATTATCCCTTACCAATAAATGGAGTGAGACAGTCAAGAACCTTGCAACAAGTCAAGCAAGAAAAAGTCACATGATTTGCTTCAATACAAAAAAAAGATATAAATGAAAAATCAAAAGCAAATCAAAAGCCAGCTAAGTTAAAAGCTTGAAAACAAGATTGACTTAGGAAAAAGTTAGGGCATCCCAGTGGACTACAATCCCAAAGGATCAGTCCAGGCAAAAATAAGGGAAGACCAAAGTACAACAAAAGACAAAAGAGGATCAATAACCAAATTCCTCGGCAACAGAAAATCTGTAGTTGTAAACAAAAGAAAAAGGTGAATGGTTGTCGCTCCAAACTCTCATGGGTTCCATAGCCATCATTGCTGATATTCCAAATACTTTTCTAAAAGATGGACACTTGTTTTAAGCTAACTGAACGTAAGACTGGAGAACATCACGGGGAACATGTGGATTAGAATAGGTCTTGATCCTTGTATCCTTTATTTCTGAAACTATGAACCAGACCATATTAAAACCCTTAAAAGACCTAATTGAAGCAGGGTTTATTTCGAAAGCATACTATGGTAAGATCACGTCAAGTTGACTCCTAAATATTTGCTTGTAATTTATATTGATATGGCATTGTAATCAGTGATTCATTCATTATATGTCATAATCTTAGTAAACATACTTGAGTTTCAAAACTTACATGAGCATGACATTATAATTATCATTTTCAAAATGAGTATTTTCACTTGCGAACAGTCACTTGACGTCAAGAAAGCTTACATAATAGGAAGATTGAACATTTCTTTTGATATCCCATAACTTAGATCTCTTAAGGGTATAGTCAATTTGGGGCAACCACGTTGAGATCCTGCAAATCTCTATGAATTAGCCGGACAGGGGCAAAGTTACTTCAAGACTCATGTTAGGGCAGGCCACCCCAAGAGCACGAGAAGTCAATCACTCCCAGGAATGGTTAATCAAGATGATACAATTTCAAGACGCTGGGGCAAGCCAATTTGAGATCTTCGGATGAACCCCATTTTTTTCAATCTTCATGATTGTCGAATCTCTTTCCAACCTTCATGGTTGATAATCCTATATTTCCAACCTTTATGGTTGTTGAACCTTTTTCAATCTTCATGATCGATAAACTTTTTCCCAACCTTCAAGGTTGGTGATCTTTCTTTTTAAAACTTATGTGGTTGACCTTATTTCTAGTTTTTGAACTGATAATTCATTTTTGAAACTCGTTGTCTGCAAGGGTGTTATGGAACTTTCATGTTAACTTATGGGCTCCCTATTCCCATATTAGACCCAAAGCCTATCTCCACTATTACTACTTAGTAGACATGGCTTCATGCGTCATAAAAATAATAAACATACATATAGGATGCATATCATGATCCTCCTTTGCGATTGATATATTTCCCCATGGAATATTTCAATCAGACCCCCAGTAGATGAACTTATAAAAGTCAATTCCATAATCCATATATACTTACCTATATCTGTAGCGGGGTTTTCGTTACCTTTAGGTTTATTGACTAAACCAAAAGTCAACATACAATTCGAGTCGCCACCGCACTTTTATTTGTCCAAAGGAAAGGCTAAAAAGCGAACAAAAGCCAAGGTAAGAAGTTTTTCAAATCAAAAACTAATAAAGATGTCAGAGATCTGGGTAAGGGGGTTGGTTATGAAATGGGAAGGTTTTACGCACCCAAAACATCCTTAGTACTCTAAGGGAACCCTTTTTGCAAATATGTGTTGTAGGTTGGTATTTGTGAAAAGATTTGTACAAAAAAGAGATTGGAGGGATGAGAAGAGAATAAATTATATTTACAAATTTTGTTGTTTGAATGGATGAACCCATTGCCTACGTACCATCACAAAGGAGGATCAAAACCTCATAGTTCGGGGTAAAAAATCTCAAAAGATTGGTGAATTGATTTGACCAAAAGTTTTAAGGTGTTTTGTTATCAAAGGGAGAAAACTCAACCTAAACCAACAATCCACCATGTGAGAAAGGCTTCAACATGCTAGTGAAGGGTTAACCCTATAATAAGCATGGAAGACTTATAATCCAATCACTAAGGATGAGGTGAGATTTACATCCACCACTATGATAACTCAAACCTATGACTAATGTTTTTGAAAGGTTTTAACAAGTGGCCATTGGAACCACAAAACAAATCGAAATGGGTTATATTTATAAATTAGATTTATTTACAAAATGAAGTCAAAGTTGGATTAAGATTCATTCATAATGAGTATTTATGAAAATGGTTTTGAAAAGTCAAAGGCTTAAGGCCTAGGTTTCTAATTTAAAACAAAGTCAAAGTTTGAAGAAAAGATTTTTGGCTTGGTTAGAGTGAGGAGAAGAAGAGAAGAGCTAGTCCTAAAGCATATAAAAAATAAGAGAGGAAAGATAAACCCTTGGAGTTCCTTTTCTTGAAATCATAAAGATGATTCAAGATGCTCATTTCCTTTGGACTTAGCACACACTCAAGCAATCAAACAATTTGGATTCAGGCTCCTAGGATCTCCATTTGACTTGTCATTCTTAACTGGGCTACTCATGACAATGGTCCTCTTTTCATAATCTCAAGGTAGGATCCTTATCACACAAGAGCAAACATCAAAAGGTTCATAACACAAGTAATGGGAATGGACAAAGAATAAGTTTGGATGAGAGAGTTCTTTGAAGTCAACTTTGAAATTTAGCATTCTAAAGGCATGATAGCTAGTTACTCTTCAACAAGTTTAGCATTCTAAAGGCATGAGGCCTAGTTGCTCTTAAACTCCTTTAAGCATAGGTATATCCTAATTCTAAGTCCTTTCACCTTTTTGCATTTGGTTCACACAAAACAAAGACAAAGCAAACACAAGATTACAATATACTTATATACAATAATGGGCTCAAGATGAGCAAAAGAAAAATGACATAAACATAAAATATGTGCTCAAGTGAGCAAAGTGAAAAGCAATATAAATAAATGAGCAAGAAATAAATGGCATTAAAAGTAAAGGGCAAGAAATTAAATGCTCAAATTAAAGTTAGTAATTAGTGATGGTTATGTTACTTTGTCATAAGATAATGTAGCGCTATATTAAGAAATCGTAAGTGGACTAATGTAGTAGTCACACTTATCTGAGGCCGATCAATAAAAATATAGGTAAATAAACATAAGTTAGAGATCATGACTAGTAAGCCAAGCTCCATAAACTTGTCATGCCAAAATAAAAGGGGAATGGCCTTGTATGGACTTTAGGTTAGTTGCTTGACCAAGAAGCAACTTATCTTGGACACAAAACAACTCACTTGATCATGGATCAAGTTGAGTTTGGTTTGGATCGAAGAAAGTTAAACCTCTCATTTGTCAAGACCAACCATAAGACATTAACTCACTGGCCAAATGATGAAAAGAATGGGATGAAGAAGAAAGGGAATGGAAAATAAGACAAGTATCAAATCCAATTGATCAAATGTGAATCAAATCATCATCAACCAATACCAAACAGAAAAGAAATGAAGATTACAAGTCAACAAGTCAACAATATTTTTTTTGTATTTTTGAATTAAAATAAAATGCAAATATAAAATAAACAAATAAGGTCAAACCTCAAATTCAATTCAAATCAACTTCAACAAGTCCAATTAAATTCTCATAGGTCTAACATGGTCAAACAAGCTTTGACTAATTTTCTCAACAATTTTGGAAATCAGAAAGTATTTTAAAACAATTAAAAACATTAAAAAATAACACAATATGAACTAAAATCTCAAATCAAATAAGAAATTGATGAGACTATTTTTCATTGACTTATCATGATCCATAGGTATTAGGAAAATATTTTTGGATTTTTCAAATATCAGAAAGTATTTTAAAATGAATTAAAACTATTAAAAACCAAATAATTCACAAAAAATATTAAATGAAGTCACAAAAATAATTAAAAATCAGAATATGAAACTAGATTTTTCAAGAAAACTTTTGGAATTCGTCTCATATTTTTGTGACTTCAAATAAATTTTTTATGAATTTTTGAAAATAAAAGGAATTAACTGAAAATAAAATGAAAAATCCAACGCCACAGGATCAGATTCATTAAATGACGTGGTGTGGATAGATGGCTCAGATGTGAGGGCGCATGGTGTGACCAAGTCAAACGCGTGGCAATGTGAATTAAAACAAGTAAACATAATGAATGTTCAAGATTAAAACATGGCAAAGCAATCCAATGGTTAGGAAGATGCACACGTGGTGATGGTGGTGGAAACCACCATCTTCTTCAGTGAACTACCAGAATCCGGCCACCACTTGCAGATAATTTTTTTTTAACCAAAATGAAAAACAAGGACATCAAATTGAAGCTCGTGTGATGTACATCACCACTGTATCCATGGATCTTCCTCACTCTTCCTATATTGAGAGAAATATAAGATGGAAGATCATGGTGTAACAACTGTAAATGCACGAAATGGAAAATTGAAACCACCATTGGCTTGCCTCAAGTGTGAGGACTTCAGAAAACCACACAAACAAGAGAATACTACATTGAATTGCAAGATCTAGATCCAAAAAGTTTGAAGTTCTACCTCTGAATTGGAGCTCTTAAGGCCACAAATTCTTCAAGATCTTGATTCCTTTTTGCTCTAGAGATGTAATGGAGATGATAGGCTAAGGAATTGAGCTTTGAAAATCAACTAATGATGTTGAATTTCAAGCTTGAAAATGAGAGAAAAATCTGGAAAATTCCTTTGGTATTGGTTGGGATTTCAGTACTGCAGCATTTCAAGTCTCCAAAGGGTTCTCAAATGAATGAAATGGAGTGCTTATTTATAGTTGAAATGTGGCTGAGTTCATGATTCCCTCGTGTGCATGGCAATTTGAAGTTTGATGCATGGGCATGTACAGGCGCATGTGAGGCCCAATGATGGGTGAAAAACCAAGCTGAATTCATTTGGAATGGAATTGGACGTGTACATGTGATGTAATCAGCTTGCACATCAAGTTTCATCATGAAATGTTAAAATGGACATAAATGAATAGCTCTTCGAAACTCACAAATGGTAAGCCCAAAAAAGTAATGTGAGTAATGGTTGGAAAACTCTTTAAACAAGGAACAAAAGTCATGTTGGGCAAAAATTCATTTGGAATTTGGAAATTAATGAAAACTGGCTGTGAAAATTTAGGTACAAAACATGTTTAAGTCACCTTAAAAATTTTTCACCAAAAGCAAGCCTATTCAAGCCCTTCTGTTTCCATGATGCAATCTTCAAATGGAAAAACCTCCAACATAAAATTTCTAGAACTTTTTAAGATGATAAATTTAGACTCAAATTTTGTATCATTTGGATTTTATATGACAAGGTTATGGGCATTTTAAGTTGGGTACTTTTTCAAATTCAATGAATTAGGTCCAAGGTGACCTATAATGTTTTGTATTATCACATGTATTTATTTTAGGATTATGAAATTTTTTCCAACATAAAGTTTTAAGTATACATCTTAATCTTTCCAATTCATTTAGTATCACCTCAAAATCATAAAAATTAAGGGAGTTGGGTCCTTGGGAAGTTGACCCAAAATTAGGGTTTCAGTCAAAATGACCTATAATGTTTTGAAATTAATGATGACCTTCCAAGTTTCAAATGGATTTTCTATGAACATTAAAGTTGTTAATATAGTTCTTAAGAATATTTTTTATCTTGGGGTCATCCTCATTTGAAAAACACATCAAAAGTTATGTCTCAGTGATCCTCAGTTTAGTCAGATGACTTGACTGGTCAACTTCTCAATGTCAAACTTCTAATCTTGATGAATAAATGATTGAGGCGCCTCACATAGGCTCATATATGCATAAAATAATTAATGAAAGAACTTTCCTTGATTAAATTTTATCATAGGTTGAGGTTGCTTCATGAGCAAGGCACAGTCAAAGCATAATGAAATTAGGGTTTCCTTGGGAAACAATCTTCAAGCCCTTTGGGTTATCTTTATCAAATTGGAAAATTGAGATACTTGGGATACATATATGATGATTAGGATATTTGTGGACCATTGTCATGCTTCTTCTCATCTTCATCTAGCCATTGCATTGGGCTTGGGAGCCTCCTAGGAGCATAGGAACACATGATCACTTGAGCTTCAAAACAAAAAGAGTTAGTGACATATTTTTGTGATTTTGGTTAGTAATCACAATAAGAAAAGCAATAATATGTAATACAAGCATGCTTGGTGGTCTCAAAACACTCACACATATCCCAACCCTAGGGTTAATGAGCCAAACATGCTATGATCCTTGAGGCAATGCACTTGTGCAATAATAAGATGCCATGAGGGATCTTAGGGTCAAAATTAAGGTCTTACAATATCACCTTATAACCATTCACAACGGGATTTTTTTTGGATACTTTGGTATTTAATCCCCTCCTACCTTAAATATGAAGAACCATTTATTGAGTCGATACCACATGCATGAGTTAAGTCGATATTGCATTGCATTATATAACGGTGGTGCAAATGAAATGTTGGAGTTTTGTTGAATACTCTTGTATGGATTTGTATGATTTTGAATGTGAAGAATAACATTGTGATTGGTGATTGATCGTGATGTGGGTGAAATATGAATACCTAATATTGTGTGAATCTACCCCGATTGTTTTATGAATCGATTATTATTTGAACGTATTCTTACCCCCTTTTTATGTTGTTACATTTGTGCTCCTCTGAAGTACAGAGAATCAGGTACCCCAGTAGGAGCTTGAAGTAGAGGATGGCGTTGTGCCTCTTTATTTGACTGTCAATCGTGTCTATAGTAGGAGTCACTATATGTAACATGAAGGGAACATGTTGTTATTTTCTTTGTTTTATATTGCATAACTTTCCTTTGATTTTGATGTTGAACAACTTTTCAAACTTATTATTGTTGAGGATTTTCATGCCAACTATTTTATAATTACCACTACTTATCAAGTGATTTAATTTTCAATTATGTGGTTCATGAATGTTTATTCATGTGTGATTAGCATCCTACTTGAAGGATATATGTATTATACATGTTATATTTAATTACTTGTCGAGTCAGGAAGTGGGGTGTTACAGTCGGAGACGGTTCAGGAGGGTCAAGGCATTTTTCGATAGTTTCGAGTTCGGGGAGTTTTTATTGCTAATTTTTTTAGCAACTTTTAAATCAATGACCTTTGGGGTCAATTTGGAGTAATTTGAGTTAAACTGTCAGTCCTTAGAGTTAGCAGAGTTATCACTTGTGAAGAGTCGTCCTTAGAGTATTTTTGAGCACTTTAGAGTACTCTAAAGTTATTTTTAGAGTTAAGATTTAAATGTGAGTCCATCAAACAAGTAAATGTAAACAAAAAGATCTGATTGTAAGAAGTTCCCAAGAGTAAGCCATGAGACTGGAAACCAGTCGAAATTGAAACCAAATTGAATTTAGCGTTGTGTTAAGCTCATTTAAAGTAGATTCATGTAGGAATCACTCTATAAATAACTGAACCAAAATACATGCGTCCAAGCGATTTTCTGAAGTTAAATTAGATTTTTACTCCGAGATCGCAACACAATAAAATCGAGGCAAATAATCACTAATAATTAGAAAGACAAATAATTAATGAAGATCCAATCAACTAATTAAATAAAATTTATTAATTAACTAAATGCTAAATAAATAAAAACATCAAGAAAATAAATTAAAAACTATCACACAAAAGGAGGTGCATGCATGGACATGGGGTATGAATATGAATGGTAAATTTGGCCCAACCAAAAATACTAAACCCTAATTAAAAAAAAAAGAAATAAATAACAAATTTAAATTAAGGAAAATAAAAAAAGAAAACGTCATAAAGAAATGAAATGGGTGGCGTCCTTATTGTAAATAAGGAGACATTTTTGTAAAGGGTCCCCCAATCACTTAATGACATGTGGCATGGTAAAAATAACACAAAATAACAAAAATCAGTAAAAACCAAACATCCTTTATCTCTCTCATCGTGTACCCTCTCACATAGAATCCCCAAAATCCTTTACAAGTGTTCATGTCACAAAACACATGACATGTGCAACACCTCACAAAAATCCAAGAATACACAACTTATAAGAAAAGTTGAAAATAATCAACCATTCAATTAAAATCTTCTTAAAACATCAATTAAAACTAAATATCCTCAATCTGTTTTCTATATGAATAGAGATATCGACGTTACAAATAAATGATACGTAGCATCGTGGAAGTTTTGGTTCATAAGAGATTTTATGGTGGTTGAGTGGTGGTGGAAAGAAGGAGTTCAATTGAGGTTATGGAGGAGTGGGTGCTTGTTAAGGTTGCAGGTCAGAAGTGTTTGTTCATGGTGGAAGGAGGAAATGGTGTGGTTCCGTGTGAGTTTGGCTTTGAAGAGTGTTTACAGGCGGACGATTTTGGAGGAAAAAGGGGCATGCGGTTGTTAGTTCATGGAGAAGGGTCAAAAAAGGTGGTGTGTGGGTGAAAGTAGTGTGTTTTTGTGAAGTTTATGAGGAATAGTGTTTTTTATGAAGAAAAATGAAGATGGTGGTTATGTAAGTTACATGAAGATGGTTTTTTATTTTATGTTATTGGATAAATTTGAGATTCGACAAGATGAATGCATGTTGTCTTTGTACGAAGATCGCAATTTATGGGCACCAACATTCCTAAAAGATGTGTTCTTTAGAAAAGTGCGTTGCAGGAATTTGCACCCGTGCAATATTCAAGAAGATTCAAACAAATATTATTGGTGAAATGGATTTTCATCCTAAAGATGAAGGTCATGTAGTCATTCATGGAAATGGAAAGGTTGACATGAAGATGAGGTTTAGGTAAATTGGTGTGTAGTGATGGTTAAAGGATAATGATAAGCATGTTATGCTGAAAAGAGAGAAAATGCAAACTGAGAGAGAGCCTCTCAGTGAATATGATTTTGTTGAGGATATGGAGTGTGATTATGAGTGAAAATGAAGAAAATTATCTTTGAGCGAGTGTGATAAAGAGTGATGAAGAGAACCAACTGGAGAAATGAGAACTCAGTGATAAAAAGGTTTCAGCAAAAGCAAAAGAAATAAGTCTCTCCTTTTTTCATTTGAATTCAAAAATGAAAGAACTCAACCCCACAAGCTATGTGCCATTTCTCAATGTCCTCCGTTGAGTGGTCTTCATGAGTACATATATATACTAGGATAACTAGGGTTACTTATTTTAATTTTTGGCAAAAGTTCCTTTGGATAATTATTTGAGTACAAAATAAGTTTAAACAATTAAAATAACTAAAATTCAAAAAAAATGTAAATAACTAAAATAAAATCGAACTGAAAGCTTAGGTAATCCTATTTATTTTTTTATGAACATGTTAACAAAAAGATAAAAATAAAAAGACTCGTGATGAATAAATGTTGGGCGCAAAAATGCTCGAAAGATTAAACTAAATGTCCCAAAATGATCAGCACAAAATAAACTTCTCAGAAACATACAGGTTTCGATTAAATTTTAAAATAAAAAATGATCGGTTAAAAGGCTCAGTCTCACCAAAATGCGATCGAAAAAGTAGTCAAAAAAATAAAACGAGCACGCCATGTTAAACTACGCAGACCTTAGATTAACAAAGTTGACGTCTACAAGCTCGATTTTTAATTTTTTTTTGCCCGCTTATTTCATGCATATTTAAGGATCAGTTCAACCGATCTGTAAATTTGAAAATTTATTCTGGCTGATATTTTAAGCATTATGTCAGATGAAGTGTATGTATGATATGTAGATGATGCAAATATCATGATGCATGTATTGGTTTATTGAATGAAGGACAAAATTGGAGTATGACACTCCTCCTTTTTCTCCTATGTTTTGTGAAAGATGTATGGTGAATTAAGTCAATTAGAATCGACTTAATTCAATTAATTAACATGTTTTAATATGGAAGAATAAGTTTAGAACATGGAGCTCTATAGTAGTGTCTAATCCTTCTTCCTCCGTCTTGTTATGAAAAAGATTTTGAAAATAAAGAGGACAACTTGACGTTGGATCAAGTGTTCGAAGTGGATTAATTTGTGATCTTTGATTTAGAAAACACTTGACATTGGATCAAGTTTATTTTTGTGTCTATTTGCAAAAAAGACTTTTAGTTTTACATGGATAAAGCAAATGACATGATTAAAATGGGGAAAGTTTCTAATATTGTCATGCAATTGTTTACCTATTTTTTAGGGTTTTAGAATGGGAGATTTTGACCTAAGGGAACCCTTGATGGTACCATGACCTAATATCAATCCAATTCAAATTAAATGATTAAGGGACTTTTAATCACCTAATTGAATAAAATCCTAAGGGATCATGTAAGAAATCTAGGGCAAATACAATCCATACAAAGCAAGCAATTCAAGAAGTGATCATCATTGAAATCATGAATTTTTTAAAGGAAAATAAAAGAAATCAAGATTAACATCTAAACCCCAATTTCTAATCCAATTCTAACCTAATTGTAATTGAGAGGATTAATCCTAAAGTTAATTGAGGTTAAATCCTAATGATATTTCTTAACTCTAAAGAACTTAAGATTAAAAAAATAGTTTCTTAAAGAAATAAAATAATCTATCAGGGGGTAAGTAACCCAAATAGGGTGTGAGAGAGCATTGGGGCGATGGGCTCATGGTCACTTGGCCCAAAGACTATTTTTATTTGGTTTTAGAAATAGGGGGTGCATGGATCCTAAAGGGCGTATGAAGAAGAAAATTGTGACTTGGGCTCAGACCCAACCCATGGACAAAAATGAAAGGGGGAAGAGGTGGTTCACTCACTCATTCCCAACACGCTTAAACTCAATCATCTCTCTCAACTATCCACCTCTCTCACCTAAAATAGCTTACGCGGCACTAGGGATCTCCCTGGCAGCCGTGAAACTCCAAACACTACCCTACCACCACCAAAACAGTCGACTTTGCCTCTCGTACCTTCATCCACCCTTCAATTTGTCTCCAAACTAAACAAAATCCCAAAATTCTGAAACCCTAAAAAATGTCTAAACATTAATTAAACATCAAATAGCTCTGGAATTGAGAAATTAGAAGAGGGATAAGGCTCAATAGGTCAAGCATGGCATCAAGTTATGAAGAATGAAGAGAAAAGCCATATACCAATGGAATAGAGGATTGTTCTGGTCAAGTGTTGAAACGCATAAGCTTATGAAGCAAAAGAAATCTAGAGGAGCTTCAAAATCCATGTATTAAGTCCTCTCCTTTGCTAATTATGATTCATGGTTGTCTCTTCTTCTTCCCCTTCTTGATTTTTCTTCTTTTTCAAATTTTCGGTGATGTTAAATGTGTGTTATTGTTGAATAGAATATGGTAGATAGAGATATCAATAGAGTATTATAGAGAGTGTTGCAAAGAGTTGAGTGATGATGAGGATGATCTCAATTTATTCAGAGCTTTAATACGGAAGCTCTGATGAATCTTAATAGAGAGCTTTAAGTGGATTTGAGAGGGTGAAGATGAGAAATCTTGGTAGAGTATTTTTAGGGTAATGGATTCTTGATTGTGATGGAAAATTTGGGGGGGGGGGGGGTTATAAGTAAAGGGTAAGGAATTTTGGAGGTAAAAGTAGTTAAGGCAGTTAAAACTTGGTGATTAAGGGCCATGTTTATGAGAGGCGAGGGTTGAATCTAGAAGTTGGTTAAATTTTGTGTTTCCTAGAGTGAGAATTGAATGGAAAATATAGGCAAATGTGTGTTAGTTTCCATGCAACTCAAGTTGGTTTTTTGTGTTAGTTAGAAAGTTGTAACTAACTTGTGCAAGGTGGTTGCTTCGGCCAGTTAGGGATGAAGCTAGCGAAAATATACCCGAACGTATCGCACGACCGAACATACAACAGAGTCACCATCGAACTTTATTTATTCCCGAAGGAAAGGGAAAACATCGATAAGACCCAGGGGAAAGAGATATGTTGGGTAAGGAAGTCGGTTATGCAAGGGGAAGGTATTAGCACCCCTAACATCCATGGTACTCGATGGGAACCATTTTGATTGTTCTCGCTCGAATAGGTGTGATAACTAAAGACTACTCGAAAAACAATGGGAAAAGGAAAAGAATAGATAAAGTGCTCAGTGAGGATTGGGGCCCTCATGCCTACGTATCCTCATAGTACAATGAGGAATTCATAGCTCCGTAGTTCAAAGAACTAGTGACGGGATATGAAAAGAATTGTGATAACAATATGGTATGAACCAAAGGATAAGTGTTTTGAACTCCAAAAAGGGGTGAAAACGTGAACCCAAGAGTAAAACTGGCGTTAACCGATATATGGAATGTCTGAACATTCGCCATTATATGGTATAGCCGAAAACAAAGTGAATTAAGTATTCGAGGACAATCCAAACATTTATTGGTTCACAAAGGAAGTGCAAGATGGAGCTCAAAGAGATAGTGTATTTGGCTTAAAGATAAAGTGTATCACATGAAGTGAATGAAGGTCGAATACAAATGCATCATGGAGATGGATGGAGGAATGCCCTAAGGCAGGAGTAATAAATAAGTATGCTCACGGAGGATTCAAACTCTCGTGCCTATGTATTCTCATTGTGCAATTAGAAAATCAGAGCAATCGTAGTTCAACCTACTGCCGCTGAAAACAAAGAAGGATAGATGATAGGATTGCCCATAGGCAAGGCAAATTGCTTAACAAGCAAGAGTGGCACTAACCAATGATGGTAATCAACCACAGGGACAAATGAGATATAGCCAGAGTCTGAACTTCACAGGGCAAGATAGATGAATACCATAATCTGAACTAAATGCAAGGCAAGGAACAGATTTCCAAAGTCTGAACTCAAAAATGCAAAGGGAATATAATACAAAAGTCTGAACTTCAAGATGATGTCAAAGGTTGCCAGAGTCTAAACTCCATGGGAAAGATGTATAAGCATGCCATAGTCTGAACTATATAAGGCAAAGGAACTAATTAATCTGAATTCCAGAGTCCGAACTCTATAAGGGGAAAAGAGTATGATGTCAAAGTCTAAACTGTAACACAATGAAAGAGGTAGTCAGAGTCTGAACTCAAAGGGTTGGATGAATGAAAGCCAAAGTCTGAACTGTAAGGAAGAATAATATGTCAAAGTCTGTACTGTATAGACAAAATCAAAGTGGCAAGAGTCTGAAATTAATCGGGCAATGATGCCAACATCTGTATCTTATAGGAGAGGAATAAAGCCAGAGTCTGTACTCCATAGGCTAACAGAGGTTGCCAAGGTTTGTACCATATAGGCAGAGGAATAAAGCTAGAGTTTGTACTCTATAGGCTAAATGACAAGTTTTGTACCTTTTAGGCGGAGGATAAAGGATACCGCAGTCTGAAATGTATCGGCGAGATGCCAAGATCTGTACCTCATAGGCAAAGAATAAAGCCAGATTCTGAACTCCATGGGCTGAAAGAAGTTGCCAAGGTCTGCACCTTGAGGGCAACAACCAAGTATGCCATAGTCTAAACTGATAGGCAGTGCCTGAAGCAATTGATTGAGAAATGGGTATGTGACCCCAAGATAATGATCCCAAGAAATGGATGAACATCCAGGAGGAGAGTTTGATACTGAAGGAGGGTAAATATGCTTCATTATTAAAGTGTTGAATGATTGATGCTTGTTTGAAGAAGAAGACTTGTCAATTGTATGATTCAAATTGCACTAAAGTCTATGAAGAAAGGCGAATATCTTGAGCAATTGGGTCATTCGTCCTGTACCCAAGAATATTCTAGACAGGGATAAGAATTCTCCACTCTCATTATTCTTTGTTTCTTAAGGCTCATAGTGTGCGACTTGAATCAAAATTAACAAGTTACCGACATGAGATCCTGCGTTGATCCTATTGATGTAGTGACATTCATTGTAAAAGAAGACTCGACAATCATATAACTCAAATTGTGATAAAGTCTATGAATAGAGGTGAATACGATGAGCCACGGGCTAAACGTCCCGCACCCAAAGATATCCAGAATGAGTGTAGGAAAGCTCTAGTCTCATCCCTTCTCTATTGCTTAAGGCTCGTGCCAAACACTTTGAATTATGATTGAAGAGTTATTGGTGTAGCATTTTGCTTGTTGCATTAGTGCTTTGTGAAGAGAGGCTTGCCAGTTGTATGATTTGAATTGTGCTAAAGTCTATGAATATAGGTGAATACGATGAGCATTGGGTCATTCATCCCATACCCAAAGATATTCAGAATGGGGGTAGGAATTCTCCAGTCCCATTCCTTCTCTATTGCTTAAGGCTCGTGCCACACACTTTGAATCATTATCGACAAGTGTTGATACCTTTGCAGTGCTTGAGAAGTAGTCCACTTTTCTAGCTATGCTTGACTGATGTTGAGTTGAACTCTTGATCTTTCATTTGAAATTTGATCTCTTGGTCTCCTGAGTTTTAGCATATCCACAATAGCTTGAGCGTAATGGACTTTCAATATTAAGTGATCAAGTGTCTTTTGATCACTTGAAGTAGGCTTATGGCTTACAACACAATTACAAAAGATTTGGTTGACCAAAGCGACCTTTGGTCAACGTTAATTAGTGGGATTAAAATAATAGTTGAATTACGTACAATAATAGTCTATTGAAATAATCAAAGAAGATAAGAAATTAGACAAAACTGATCAAGGCCCTATACTAAGGGAGCATGCATTAAAATCAGAATTTTAAGCCCTAAGGACAAAATAGTCAAAATGCACAAATTAATTAATCAAGATTATTGTTAACCAATTAATTAATTATGGATATGTAATGAAAAGAATTTAGGCTAAGTTCAAATATCTAAAACCTGAAATTTCTAAAGACAACCATTAATCAATTAATTATAATCAGAATCTTTATTAATCAAAATTGACTAATTAGACTATAATTAACTCATTATTATAACTTATAATTAAACCAAGAGAAGAAGTTAACTAATGATAATTAACTATGATTAAACAAAATCAAAATATGTTAGGAAGGTGTGTAGGCCCATACAATAGTAACGTGTTAGCCAGAGAAATTGGTTGGGCCTATGGATTAAGCCCAAGATCACTTCCTACTTGGTAATGTTCAATTCACACCTAGGAGGAACGATCTTGGTTCGATACACATGGGTGAAACAAGGTGAAGGATCTGAGCCAAATGTCATTTCTAGCTGCGTATTTTCCAGGCATTTGCAGGCAGCGGCCCATGACAGATGCAGGGAAGATTCTTTCACAGAATTAGTGGAAGATGGTTGTTCCCAGCCTCGAAATCCTCCCATCCATATCCGGTGATGATGCCGGAATCACCAGAAGGGAGATGGTCGGTGTCGGAGTGAGAGATTCTTTCCCAGAATTAACTTTGTCGATAAACATCATTATCTCATCTTCAGGTGTTTCTATTGTAATGGAAGGGAAATTCGGAATTGTTACTGGGATGGATTTGGCGATGAAATTATTGATGTGCCTAGTAGTGTAGGAGAGGTTTTCCGAGATTGTACGATACGACCGCCGACGATAGCAGTAGCAGCTACATTGTACTCCATCCCTTCTAAGCATGATACCTTCGACTCCTCTGATGCTAGTAACATCAACGAAGGATGAGGATGATTCACGACGTCATCAACAACAAGAATTGGAACACGAGTCTGATGAACGCACGATTCGTCAATGATGATGATAAAGGCGATAAGGGGAACACACAATCTTATTTAAGGCAGAAGATTACTGACTCCAAAAGGGGCAAGCGACAGTTCACCCCATAATTGACACTTTTTTCAGAATCTTGGTAAACAGACAAACCGTATCGAGAGTGGGGAAACCGCAATGCATATCAAAGCTAGAGCAAATGTGACTATTGTAGGGACATTAATATTATGGCAACTGGACCTTATACAGAAGCAAATACTAGTTAAGTTAATATATGAAAATTATATGACTTGTTAATTGTTTCAAGCTTGACCTGAACATGAATGTGTTGATGGGGAAAATAGAAGTATCAATAATGTCACCACGGAATGCATTTCCAAATTATATAAGGTCGTTCCTAGACATTGGTAATAGTGCTCTCAAGCAAAGAAATGCAGCTCTTTCCCGAGACAAAATTATAAAGATGGCATTTTGAGTTGCTCTCAATTTTTCCAAAATTGATACATTTCCTTTGCCCGCCATTTCTATCCAACAAAGACATGAAAATCACGACAGCTTGTAATGTTGCGTAATAAGATGGGAATGAGCACAAGTGTGGATATAAATTACGGTTTTGTATAATGGTTTAAGGTTTTGTAGGTCGCATCCCAAGTGATCGGCGAATTGTTTCAACCAAGTTTTGTCTTAATTTTGACTTGTTACGAATTCTTTTCACACACTCTTTTTCTTTGAATTACAAATCGCTCATCGAGTTTGGTAATAGTTTCTTGAATAATCTTTTGTAGTTTCAAATTGATATTGGTTTGGAAGTCGGTTTAGGAATGAAATTTTTGACAGTTTCTTGTGGTTTATGGTGAATTTAATGAAGTTTGAGATTAGTGATGAAAGATGTTAAGATGAGGACAAAATGCTGAATTTCTATGGTTTATGTTCATGGCAAGTCTTCGATTCCCATGGTAAACATAACACACACGAGATGAAAATCAAAGCAAGGAAAATTACAAGAATAAACATGCTAAGATAACTCAAATAAGCAAGAAATCCTAGAAGGCACCAATAAGCAAGTGTTCATGGGGTGATAAATAAAGTTTGAGGCTTACCGATCGGAGACCCTCAGATGGTTCTTCAATGGCGGCACCAATTCAATATGGTAGGCAATTCTTCAATTCGTCTTCATTTCTTCTTCATCCCCTTTCTTTTCTTACATTTATTTTCTTGTTGTTGTTGATTTTTGTGTGCTTGAATCATGAAAAACCATGAAATGAGGTGCGGTGGAGGTTTATACTCAAGTTGATTGAAGTTTCAATGTGAAGCTTCAACAACCATGAATTTGAGATCTAGTGAGGGAAGGTTGAAGAATGGAGAATGGAGAGTGAAAACTTGAGAGAAAGTGAAGAATGAATTGAATCCAAAAAGTGAAGAAACCCTCATAGTGAGTGAATGATGAATGCTTATATAGACTAGGTGAGGGATGACTAGAGGTTGAAAATTAATTAGAAATTTTTTGGGGTTATTTTTGGCACTTTGGGCAATTGTCCGAAGTAGTTAGAAGTTAGTTTATAGAAGTTTAAAGTAGTTAGGGTAGTTAAGGCATGGATGCATGTGAGTTTACATGCATGTGAATATGTTGAATTTTTTAGTAAATATGAAGAAAATTGGAATAGTTTGCATGGCACCACTTGAACACATGCTTGGTCACTTATATCGTATGAATGAATGAATTATGAATGCATTTGGATTGGTGTTCATGGATGAAATGATGTGTTACATGCATGCTGAATTTTTCTTTTAATGCACATGATTTAATGGTTTTGCTTGTTGTATAGAAGTGAAATGATAGTTATATATAGTGTGGATTTTATTCATATAACATGCATAATTTTTATTGAATTTGATTTGTTCTAATGGTTTTGCTTATGACGTGAATGTATGGGCATATGTTGAATTTTAGAGATTAATGACATGAATTTAAAATGACTTTTAATGTGTATTTTGTAAATGCTCATGATGCTGAATTTTTGTTATGTAAGTGCTGAATTTTTAAAAATGAATGTAATTTGTAACTTATTTTTATTGTTTTCTTTGCAACATGGTACATGGTAATGGAGCATGAACAAATATGGTCAAAAGTGGAGTATGAATAAAGACTATTGAAGAGCTTGAAATTGTTTTTATTATTTTGTGTATGAAACCTTTGTAATATATTTGTAATGACACAAAGTGATGTAAAGTGAAGTCATGCAATTGTAAAAATAATATTTAGTGGCTATTGAACCTTATGTACATGGGTTGGAAGACCATGAATAAAAAAGGAATTATAGCTCAAAGTGTATGTATGGAAATGAATTCCAATGAATGCTTAGGGAATTTACCCATGAAGTGAAAAGTGACTTAGTGAATCACTTAGAAATTGAAAACATATCACAAAATCGAAAAATGCAAGTTAGATTGAATGGCTTATAATACAAGTTATGTAAAAAATGTGAAATGCATGTTTGAATGATAAGTCATGCACATGGTGCATCCATGATGTGACGAATTAAAGAAGGAGGATGAATAGGTTTAGGAATGCCTATGATATTGGTCAAACGTCTGGTCAGTTGTGTCGATCATGTTGACCAAAAGTCAACCGCTTCTTTACCTTCTATTTTCCAAATTCAAGATACTTCCTGATTTAAGTAAAAATCATCACCAAAGATCCTTTGAACTAATTTTTTACAAATGAAGATGGAATGGTAATATGTAGATGAAATGAATACTTCATAAATGCATGTAGATGAATAAGGTCGCAAGTCGGGTAAAAAATGAAAAAAGGTAGAGCAAATTTTGGGGTATGACAGCTTCCCCTATTTAATCTACTTAGACCTGAATGATTGAATTACGAGAGATTTTTGGGTATTCAAGATATGAGTGAATTATATACCGAAGTATCCGAAAATTTACCCGTTGAAGATGGTCAAATGGGATATAGGTAGGACAACTCGACTTTTACAGGTTCATCTGCTGGTGATTATTGATATACTGTGGGGATTTGGTAAAATGAGGGTCATGATATGCATGTTATATGTATTCTTTATTATTTTATGAAACCCGAGGTCATATATGCTAATCACGAAACCTACAAAAGTTTAAATATGAAAGTTCCAGAATACCCTTGCGGATAAAGGGTTTCAAAAATGAATCATCAGTTCAACAACTAGAAACTAAGTCAAACATGGAGGTTTGAAAAAGAAAGGTCATCAACCTTATAGGTTGGGAAAAAGGTTCGTCAATCATGTAGATTGAAAAAGGTTCATCAACCACGAAGATTGGAAAAAGATTCATCAACCACGAGAGTGGGAAACAAAGGTCATCAACCCTAAAGGTCGGAAAAAGATTCAACAACCATGATGGTTAGAAGAAGATCGTCAACCCTAAAGATTGAAAAAAGGTTATCAATCCTGAAGATTGAAAAAAGGTTCCTTGACCCTGAAGGTTGGAAACAAATAAGATCATTAACCCTAAAGGTTGGAAAAAGATACCAAGCAAACTGGGCTTTAAAAGATACCAAACAAGTCGGATTTTGGAAGAATCGTTAAACTAACTGGTTTTAAAAGGTACCAGGAAAGTTTGGAATTAGAAGATGCCAATAAAATACCGGGCTTTGATTCCTTAAATTTGCATACACGACTTCAAGCTATGCTAGATGAATAATATGCATGAGTGAAGTGATATGATTTATACATGATGATGATTTATGCGATGGTTAAGCCAGATGCTCATATAAAGGGAGGTGGGAATCTTGGGCTAGGATAATGGTCACGTGGACGTGATTCTCTGACACCTACTTCAAGTTGAACAACTGTTTCAATACCTCTGGATTATGTATGGAACATGGAGAGAGCTTGCACATGTGTAGTCTGCCTCTGCCCCAATATACTGAATATCTGCACCAACTTCCCAAGTTACCGGTTATGGAATAGTCTCAACATCTGAAGATCTCAATTGGCTTGCCCCAGCGTCTTGAAATTGTGTTCCCTCGATTAACCATATTAGGAATGATTGACTTCTCATGCTCTTGAGGTGGCCTTCCCTAATATGAACTTTGAAGCAACTTTGCCCCTATCCAGTTGATTCATAGATATTTGTAGAATATCGACGTGGTTGCCCCAAATTGAATGACTCTTGAAGAGATCTTGGCTATGGAATATCAGGAATTTGATCAACTTTCCCATTGTAGGCTTCCTTGATGTCAAATGACTATTCGCATGTAAAATGCTCATTTTGAAATGATAATTGTAATGTCATGCTCATGCAAGTTTTGAAACTCAAGTGTGCTAACTAAGATTATGACATCTAGTGATGAATCACTATTTAAAATGCTATATTAGTATCAATACAGATGACAAGCAAATATTTAGGAGTCAGCTTAACGAGATCTTACCATAGTATGCTTTCGAAATAACCCTGCTTCAATTAGGTCTTTTGAGGGTTGTAACATGGTCTGGTTCACGATTTCAGAAAGAAAGGGTATAAGGCTCAAGACCTATTCTAACCCACCCATTCTTCGTGATGTTCTCCAGTCCTACGTTCAGCTAGCTTAAAACAAGCGTTCATCTTTCAGAAAAGGATTTTGAATATATCAACAATGATGGTTAAGGAACCATTGAGAGTTTGGAGCCATAGCCACTCACCTTCTGCTTTTGTTTACAGTCACAAAGATTTTCTTTTACTGAGGATTTTGATATTAATCCTCTTGTTCTTGTGTTTTAATTTCCCTTATTTTTGCATAAGTTGATCCTTTGGGTCTGCAGCCTACCGGGAAACCCTAACCTTTGTCTAAGTCAATCTTGTTTTCAAGCTTTTGACTTAGCAGACTTTTCATTTGCTTTTGAATTTTTTTCCATTTTTTTTTTGTATTGGAGCAAATCCTGTGATACTGCTTTCTCGATTTGTTGCACGGGTCGTGACTATCTCACTCCTTTTATGGGTAAGGGATAACCATTATGTAGTTGTGATTCCATCCTCTTGAGACAGATATGATATGATTGATTACTTGATGGGATATTCTCCTTCTGAATTTTAGATGTGAGGTCAAACTAACTGAAGACTACCCTGCCCCTGGTTAAGCATGAGGGTTTTATGCGTTAAAGAAAGAAAACTTCTACTTAAAGGCCCAAAGGGGTTGACTAGGGATTAACTTCCTTATATCTCCAGTGTTTAGGGATTTGAACAATGCCTTACATCATCAGCACAATCTTATTCAAAAGCATATAGGCAACGATCTTGCGTATTTTATTTGCATCAATCTCTTTTAATTTTATTTGATAAACAGTTTGATACTGATAAATAAAATATGAGTGAACACGAATGGATTTAAGAAAAACATGCACGTTTATTTCATTATTATTATCATTTGAAAACCAGACAAGTTTTACAAATGAACTACATATGACAAACAAGAAAATATTACAAATGAGACATGATTGAGTCAATATGATATTTCTAGCCTTGATACTCCTCTGAAGAAGCAACTGAATTCACAACTTGTCCATATTGATCTGGCAACAGGTTGGTTATGACATTGGGTCCCGCCTCAGAGAAAGACAAAACCTTCTGATCAATTATCTCTTGTGAAGTACTGGTGTCGAAGAGTCGTCATCTTTTAGGCTGGAGAAAGGACAAGGTGAGATTTTTCTGGTTTATAGGCATGAGATGCAAATGCATGAATTCACATGCTGGGAATGGAATGAAAATAATTATGCAACACCCATAGATTCAAAGCATCGATGGTATAACAATTCAGGGTCAAAAATTCGGCATATGTATAACAATGCAATAATGATATGCAATAGAGTATGTTAACAGCATAAAAAATCCGAATAATTTGCGCATATTTCCCGATGCAGGATCAAAGGTCTGACGTCCATGAGAACAAAGGTATGAAGAGACTATGGTTTCCTGCAGAAAAATCCGATATCCCCATCACAGGTATGGACTATGCTTGAGGGTGGTCCCTAAAAGGTCTCCCAGAGTCATCGACTCGAAATGAAATACCATGATGTAATGAATGCTCACAGGACAAAAGTACTTCCAAATGAATCTAGTCTGGGTGTGGTTCTCATGATAACCCAACGCGCGAAACGCAAGTGTACACGACTATCCACAAGTTTATCCTATGTGTATACTAAGCTCGAGTATAGAGCTTCACTCATGTAGTATCAACCCCAACCCAACAGAGAGTATAACATATAATATCCAGTAAAAACAATATCTAAAGCAATAAAGAAATGCGATAAATAAAGTGAGTAAAACGTACAGGTAAACACCTATAACGAGCTAAAACAACCTAAACTAGGCTCGAATTCTTTTAGCGACTAGGAAGTACTCCAAGCAATGAAGCATCCCCAACGTAGCTGCCAGCTGAAGCTGGGGATGCTCAAGAAGAAATCTCCAACAACAAGCAAACTCCCCAGCAGAGTCGCCAGCTGATGCTAGCGGAAATATACCCGAATGTATCGCACACTCAAACATACAAAGTCGTCGTCGAACTTTATTTATCCCTGAAGGAAAGGGAAAACATCGATAAAACCCGGGGGAAAGAGATATGCTGGGTAAGGAAGTCGGTTATACAAGGGGAGGTATTACTACCCCTAACATTCGTGGTACTCCATGAGAACCGTTTTGATTAAAAAGCAAGAGTGGCATTAACCAATGATGGTAATCAACCACATGGACAAATGAGATATAGCCAGAGTCTGAACTCCACAGGGCAAGATAAATGAATACCATAGTCTGAACTAAATGCAAGGCAAGGAACAGATTTCCAGAGTCTAAACTCAAAAAGGAAAAGGGAATATAATACCAAAGTATGAACTTCAAGATGATGTCAAAGGTTGCCAGAGTATGATATCCATGGGCGAGATGTATAAGCATGCCATCGTCTGAACTATATAAGGCAAAGGAACTGATTGATCTGGATGCCATAGTTTCAACTCCATAAGGGCAAAAGAGTATGATGTCAAAGTCTGAATTGTAATGCAGTGAAAAAGGTAGCCAGAGTCTGAACTCAAAGGGTTGGATGAATGAAAGTCAAAGTCTGAACTTTAAGGCAAAATAATATGTCAAAGTTTGTACTGTATATACAAAATCAAAGTGGCCAGAGTCTGAATTCAATGGGGCAAGGATGCCAAGATCTGTATCTTATAAGAGAGGAATAAAGCCAGAGTTTGTACTCCATAGGCTAACAGATATTGCCAAGGTTTGTACCTTATAGGTAGAGGAATAAAGCCAGTGTATGTACTCTATAGGCTGAATGCCAAGGTCTGTACCTTATAGGCGGAGGATAAAGGATACCACAGTCTGAACTGTATCGGCGAGATGTCAAGGTTTGTACCTCATGGGCAAAGAATAAAGCCAGAGTCTGAACTCCATGGGCTGAAAGAAGTTGCCAAGGTTTGCACCTTGAGGGAAACCAACCAAGTATGCCATAGTCTAAATTGATAGGCAATGCCTGAAGCAATTGATTGAGAAATGGGTATGTGACCCCAAGATAATGATCCCAAAAAATGTATGAATATCCAGGAGGAGAGTTTGATACTGAAGGAGGGTAAATGTGCTTCATTATTAAAGTGTTGAATGATTGATGCTTGTTTGAAGAAGAAGACTTGTCAATTGTATGATTCAAACTGCACTAAAGTCTATGAACAAAGGTGAATATCTTGAGCAACTAGGTCATTCGTCCCATACCCAAGACTATTCTAGGCAAGGATAAGAATTCTCCACTCTCATCATTCTTTGTTTCTTAAGGCTCATAGCGTGAGGCTTGAGTCAAAATTAACAAGTTACCGACAGGAGATCCTGCGTTGATCCTATTAATGTAGTTCCATTCATTATAGAAGAAGACTCGAAAATCATATAACTCAAATTGTGCTAAAGTCTATGAATAGAGGTGAATATGATGAGCCACGAGCTAAATGTCCCATACCCAAAGATATCCAGAATAAGTGTAGGAAAGCTCTAGTCTCATCCCTTTTCTATTTCTTAAGGCTTGTGCCACATACTTTGAATTATGATTGAAGAGTTGTTGGTGTAGCCTTTTGCTTGTTGTATTAGTGCTTTGTGAAGAGAGACTTGTCAATCGTATGGTTCGAATTATGCTAAAGTCTATGAATAGAGGTGAATACGATGAGCACTGGGTCATTCATCCCATACCCAAAGATATTCAGAATGGGGGTAGGAATTCTCCAGTCCCATTCTTTCTCTATTGCTTAAGGCTCGTGCCGCACACTTTGAATCATTATCGACAAGTGTTTATACCTTTGCAGTGCTTGAGAAATATTCCACTTTGCTAGCTATGCTTGACTGATGTTGACTTGAAGGAAGGAACGAGCTTGGTACGATACAAATGGGTGAAACAAGGTGAAGGATCCGAGCCCGGATATGGATGTTGACTGGAAGGATAAATGTAGAGCACTAATTGAAGGAACGAGCTTGGTACGATACAAATGGGTGAAACAAGGTGAAGGATCCGAGCCAAATGTCACTCCAACTGTGCATTTTCCAGGCATTTGCAGGCAGCGGCCCATGACGGATGTAGGGTAGATTCTTTCATAGAATTAGTGGAAGATGGTTGTTCCCAGCCTCGGAATCCTCTCATACATATCCGGTGATGATGCCAAAATCACAAAAAGGGAGATGGTCGGAGTCGGAATGAGAGATTCTTTCCCAGAATTAACTTTATCGATAAACATCACTAACTCATCTTCAGGTTTTTCTATTGTAATGGAAGGGAAATCTGAAATTGTTACTGGGATGGATTTGGAGATGAAACTGTTGATGTGCCTAGTAGTGTAGGGGAGGTTTTCCGAGAGTGTATGATACGACCGTCGACGATAGCAGTAGCAGCTACGTTGTACTCCATCCCTTCTAAGAATGAACCCTTCGACTCCTCTAATGCTAGAAACATCAACGAAGGATGAGGATGATTCACGGCGTCATCAACCGTAAGAATTGGAACACGGATCTGATGAATTCACGAGTCGTCAATGATGATGATAAAGACGATAAGGGGAACACACTATCTTATTCATGGCAGAAGATTACTCCAAAAGAGGCAAGCGAAAGTTCACCATACAATTGACACTTTTTTCAGAATCTTGGCAAATAGAAAAACCGTATCGAGAGTGGGGAAACCGCAATGCATATCAAAGCTAGAGCAAATGTGACTTTATTGTAGGTACATTAATATTATGGCAACTGGACCTTATGCAGAAGCAAATACTAGTTAAGTTAATATATGAAAATTATATGACTTGTTAATTATTTCAAGCTTGAACTGAACATGAATGTGTTGATGGGGAAAATAGAAGTATCAATATTGTCGCCATGGGTTGCATTTCCAAATTATCTAAGGTCATTCCTATACATTGGTAACAGTGCTCTCAAGCAAAGAAATGCAACTCTTTCCCGAGACCAAATTCTAAAGATGGCATTTTGAGTTGCTCTTAATTTGTCCAAAAGTGATACATTTCCTTTGCCCGTCATCTCTATGCAACAAAGACAAGAAAACCGCGACAGTTTGTAATGTTGCGTAATAAGATGGGCACGAGACCAAGTGTGGAATAATGTGCATTTGTGGTATGGATATAAATTACAATTTTAAATTACAGTTTGAGGTTTTATAGCTCGCACACCAAGTGATCGATGAATTGCTTCAACCAAGTTTTGTCTTAATTTTGACTTGTTCCGGTCCTGTTACAGATTCTTTTCAGACACTTTTTTCTTTGAATTACAAATCGATCGTCGAGTTTGGTAACGTTTCTTGAATAACCTTTTGTAGTTTCAAATTGATATTGGTTTGGAAGTTGGTTTAGGGATGAAATTTTTGACAGTTTCTTGTGGTTTATGGTGAATTTGATGAATGTTGAGATTGGTGATGAAAGATGTTAAGATGCGGGTAATATGCTGAATATCTATGGTTTATGTTCATGGCAAGTCTTGGATTCCCATGGTAAACATCACACACACAATGAAAATCAAAGCAAAGCAAAATTACAAGAACAAACATGCTAAGATGACTCAAATAAGCAAGCAATCCTAGAAGGCACCAATAAGCAAGCGTTTATGGGGTGATAAATAAAGTTTGAGGTTTACCGATCGGAGACCCTCCGATGGTTCTTCAATGGCGGCACAAATTCAATGCGTTAAGCAATTCTTCAATTTGTCTTCCATTTCTTCTTCATCCCCTTTCTTTTCTTACATTTATTTTCTTTTTGTTGTTGATTTTTTGTGTGCTTGAATCATGACAAACCATGAAATGAGGTGCGGTGGAGGTTTATGCTCAAGTTGATTGAAGCTTCAACAACCATGGATTTGAGCTCTAGTGAGGGAAGGTTGAAGAATGGAGAATGGAGAGTGAAAACTTGAAAGAAAGTGAAGAATGAATCGAATCCAAAAAGTGAAGAAACCCCCATAGTGAGTGAATGATGAATGCTTATATAGACTAGGTGAGGGATGACTAGAAGTTGAAAATTAGTTAGAAATTTGTTGGGGATGCTTTGGGCACTTTGGGAAATTTCCTGAAGTAGTTAGAAGTTAGTTTGTAGACGTTTAAGGTAGTTAGGGTAGTTAAGGCATGGATGCATGTGAGTTTACATGCATGTGAATATGCTGAATTTTTAGTGAATATGAAGAAAATTGGATGAGTTTGCATGACACCACTTGAACACATGCTTGGCCACTTACATGGTATAAATGAATGACTTATGGGTAAATTTGGATTGGTGTTCATGGATGAAATGATGTGTTACATGCATGCTGAATTTTTCTTTTAATGCATGTGATTTAATGATTTTGTTTGCGGTAAAGAAGTGGAATGATAGTTATATATAGTATGGATTTTATTCATATAACATGCAGAATTTTTATTGAATTTGACTTGTTTTTAATGGTTTTGCTTATGATGTGAATGTATGGGCATATGTTGAATTTTAGAGATTAATGACATGAATTTAAAATGATTTTTCATGTGTATTTTGTAAATGCTCATGATGCTGAATTTTTGTTATGTAAGTGCTGAATTTTTAAAAATGAATATAATTTCTAACTTATTTTTATTGTTTTCTTTGCAACATGGAACATGGTAATGGAGCATGAACAAGTATGGTCAAAGGTGGAGTATGAATGAAGACTATTGAAGAGCTTGGAATTGTTTTTATTCTTTTGTGTATGAAACGTTTGTAATATGTTTGTAATGACACAAAGTGATGTAAAGTGAAGTCATGCAATTGTAAAAATAATATTTAGTGACTTTTGAACCTTATGTACATGGATTGGAAGACCATGAATAAAAAAGGAATTATAGCTCAAAGTGTATATATGGAAATGAATTCCAATGAATGCTTAGGGAATTTACCGGTGAAGTGAAAAGTGACTTAGTGTATCACTTAGAAATTGAAAATGTATCACAAAATCAAAAATGCAAGTTAGATTGAATGACTTATAATACATGTTATGTAAAAAATGTGAAATGCATGTTTGAAGGATATGTCATGCACATGGTGCATCCATGATGTGGCGAATTAAAGAAGGAGGATGAATAGGTATAGGAATGCCTATGATAGTGGTCAAACGTTTGGTTAGCAGTATCGACCCTGTTGACCAAAAGTCAACCGCTTCTTTACCTTCTATTTTCCAAATTTAAGATACTTCTTGATTTAAGCAAAATATCATCACCAAAGAGCCTTTGAACTATTTTTTTGCAAATGAAGATGGAATAATATGTAGATGAAATGAATGCTTCATAAATGCTTGTAGATGAATAAGGCCGTAAGTCGGGTACAAAATGAAAAAAAGGTAGGGCAAATTTTGGGGTATGACAAGGGCAATTTGAGATTTTTTTAGGTTGTTGAAGAGGTTTAGTTGATAACTTATGGTGTAAGTTAGTTAGAGTGAGCCAAGTCTATTTAGAGTGATTCAAGGTGGTTAACTCAGTTAGTTAGAGATGACTCGGTGATCCATGTCTGTTTAGAGTGAGCCACAAATGAACGAAGTGAGGTTCATTGAGGATTTGAGCTGAAAGTTGTTGTTAATTCTGCATTGAATGTTATATGGAGTTATGGTATGTGGTCGAATGTATTGATGTGTATGTTGCATTTGGTTCATGATTGAAATTAATTTGATTTTATGCTATGATTGATTTGGATTAGGTTGCTTGTATATGTTTGTATGATTGTATGATAAATTATAGTGAAACTGATGTGTTTCACTTCATTATGCAGGATGGTGGTAAATGTGAAGTTACTTGAAGACCCAAGTTTAGAGGTTTTGGAAAAGGACCTCAAAAAGGAAGGGTTCTCTAAGTTGCTTGCACATGAAGAAAACTTAGGTAAATGGTGAAAATGAAAAAGATTATGAATTGGTCAATAGGTCTAGGAAGTAAACATTTTGGTCAATTGTCAATAGTTGTCCAAAAAACAACGGTTGAAATTTGAAATTTTCTCTTTTGCAATAGCTTGTGAAGACCTTTGCAACCTTGCTTGTAAATGAAGTACCTTGTAACCTAAGTTACAATTAAATGAAATGGAAACTCTCCTTTTCAAACTATTGTCTTCAAAAATAAAGTTTTAATGAAATCCAAATCCAAATTCTCTTTTTTGAATGAAATATTAATGAAATCCAAATTCAAACTCTTCTTTTTGAATTCAAATTCAAAATGGAATCTGTAAGACCCCAATTTTGACCATAAGATCCCTCATGTTATCTCATCATATGCATTAGCATTGGGATCACAATTTGGCATCCTCCTTACCCCTTATTCATTGGGTTTGCATTGGGAGAGGTCACCAAGAACATTTGGTTGTATCATACTTCATTTTTCATTATTTACTAACCAAAATACAAAAACATGTCATTGTATAGTTGTTGCTTTCGTAGATAGTGTACATGCTCACCTATGCTCTATCAAGATCATATATAGGGTTTGAGACCCTCAATGCAAGGAGCTAAATCAAGAATTGTTTTACATTGTCTCTAGACATCATATATGGGTCCCCATGATCTTAAAATGTCATTTTGATCAAGAAATCATCAAGAGTTTGGAGTTGGTTTGCCTGGGAAACCCTAATTCATCTAGGTATCTTGCGTAACTTATTCAACAAGTTTCTTCAACAATTGATCAAATATTTCAAGGGATACTTCACCTTACATCATCTTATGCATATATGATCCTCCATGAGTTCTAAAAGTCAAGAGAATGTCAAGCTAGCAAGTTGGTTCATGGTGGTTGACCAGAGGAAGTCAACTGGTCAAAACTGGGGTTCCCTAGACCCTATCTCCTTCACTTTTTGTCATATGAAAATGATTCCAAGAGAAAAGTTACTCTAAGTGACATTCCAAATAACTTTAATGTTGAGGTATAAAGCTAAGTTTGCTTGTAAAGTCATTTTTTATGATGAAAGATTATAGGTCATTTTGTCTAAACCCTAGTTTGGAGGTCAACTTCCCAAGACCATAACTTGCTCATTTTTTATGAGATGAAAACCATTAAAATTTCATGATCAAATTCAATAGGTCTAATTCAACTTTTATGTTTGAAGGAAGTGAAAATAAAACTTGAAAATGCATGTGCCAAGTGAAAACATTATAGGCCATCTTGGGCCAATACCATTGAACAAGTGATTTTCCTCAACTTCTAAAATGCATAACTCCTTCATGCCAAATCAAAATAAGGTCAAATTTATGACCAAACTTAAGATGTTTGAAAGATCTACAACTTTTATGAATGAACCTTTCTCATTTGAAGTCCATGGAAAAAGTTATTCAAGGTGGAAGAAATGAACATTTGACTTGGGACTTAGAAAATTTTCAAATATGTTTGATTTCCCAAACTTCCACCTCAAAATTCATCATGATCTAAGCTTCAAATGAAAGTGTGTTCAACATGAAATTTGTTCCCCTTGATCTCACATTTCCAAAACATCCAAGATCATCTCATTTGGATTAAAATTGAGGAACTTGCGCATGGCTTCATTATGGAAAGTATTTTGGCAAGATTGGATTTCAAATGATCAAATTCTTTTGCATGCTTACACATGATGCACTCAGTACTCTTTACACACGAATGGGAAGTGGATTGCATCATTCTCAAGGCCCAAACCATTGCCCATTCACCCATGCAAGAAGGTTTCCAAATTTGTCCAATTTTCAAGTGGTGCAAATATCAAGTGCATTGCCTATTTAAACAAGCTTAAGGCTTCAGATTCATCATCAACACCTTGCCCAAGCTTTACTAGACCAATTCAAACCCTCACTGCCATAGAATTTTTTGAGATTTCTCTTGAAATCGAGCTTGAACTTCATCTTCTATTTGGAAGTTCAAACTACAGAAATTCACTTCCCTTTGCATCTCATTTGGTTTCTACAAGCAAGAGAAGGAGAAAGCAATCAAGTCCAGATCATGATCAACTGGAATTAGATCAACTCGAAGGTGATTTTTCAGAAACTTCTTCTCTTTGATTCTCTCTTAATTCACCACTATTCTTGTTGATTTTTGGTTTGCTGAAGTCCTACCAATGTAGGCAACAAGATTGAGTTGCTTTGAGGTCAAACCGAAGCAACTCAGTTCATGATCCTCAAAATTTAAATCCCCGTATCTTTTTATATACTCGGAATTGGACAAAATTGAGGCCAGATTCGAGCTCCTGAGCATTTTTTCTTTAAATCCATGTCTTGCTTTTTCATTTTGGTGATGGTTGAAGGTGGACCGGTCTAGTGAGGTCCACCGGAGAAGAAGAACGAAGCTCTGGTTCTGGCGATGTGTTGGAAGCATCTCAACCATATGATCCTTTTAAAATATTTTAATCTTTGACGTTGATTATGATTACCACGGGCGTGTGTCTCATTTGACTGTAGTGCATGTAGAAAGCACGTTGATCACCATCTGATCTGCCACCTCAATTAATGAGGGAGATCAGATGGTTCACGTTTTTTTGAATTTTTGAATTTTCCTTTTATTTGCTTATTTTTCATTAATTCATATTAATTTCATTATTGATCCAAAAAATATGGGTCTTTCACCAAAAAAATTTAAATATTTTTCTATTTCATTTTCTGAATTAAAATTATTTTTTGGATCAATATTGATATTTTTCATGATTTAATTGTTTTTGTGCATATTTTTAATTGTTTAAAAATACTTCTGACTTTTCAAAAATAATGAAATTTTTTCTCCAATGTCTTTTGACTTTGTTTGACCTATGATATATCTCTTGGTCATTTATTTGGTGTTTTGAAGAGATTTTAGGTTTTTGATCAAACATAATTTAATTTAATGCATTTTTATTTTACTTTTAATTGTTTAATTGTGTAGAAATTATGTTGAGCCATTTTTATTGACTTGTGAAGTTTGACTATGTGTTTGGGCCTTGGTCAAGGTTGATTTGGCTTTTGTTGGATTAAAATCATTGGATTTAGGGGATTGATGAAATGTACATTTCATCTCCCAAAATGAATGAATGATTTTAATTTGATAAAATTCCTCCCATGACCAATTTGTGTTTGTCTCATTTCCCCTCCCTCTTCATCTTCAATCTCATTCTATCCCATCCCTTCCATTGGCCAATGACATCTCAATATCCTAAGGCTAATTGGTTCATCAATAACTTCATGTTAGATGAACCGATACAAGTATGGATGAGATTAGGTTCACCCTTTGATCATTTTATTTTTGTGTGTGGTATGTTTTAGGAGTATGGTTCATTATATCATATCTCTAACATGCATTAACACCAAAAAATTTATTGCCCGACCTCAGATAGTTGTGACTTCTACATAAGTCCAATTACGATTGCTTAACATAGTGCTAAATTTTGACCCAAAATCATAGCATTATAGTAAGTGAGATTGTAAGTCTCCCCCTTTCATGGTATTGTGTGGAAACTTGGCCTTTTTTCCTTCCTTTGGAAGGTGTCTTGCTTCAAGGATTCAAACTTGTGAATAGAGGATTGAGTGTTCTCCAAAGAATGACTTAAACAATTGAAAAGCAAAACCCCACCAACATCTATTCAACTAACATTTGACTAACTTTTAATTTCAAGTCATTTACTTTATGCACTTTAAATTCAAGCTATTTATCATTTTCCATTATACATATCATTTAATTTGTTTATTTTAATGTCATTTTCCCTTTGCTTACTTGAGCCACATATTGTGTTTGTATATATTTGTTTGTTTGTATTATTTTGTTTGTGTTTGTGGTCTTAGGACCTTAAAATACTTCATGAACAACAAAAACCCCTAAAAATGTTTGTGTGGACTGTTGGATTTGACCTGAGCTTTGGACTTAGAATTAGGCAACATTCCCTATGCAAAAGGACTTGGCCAATGCCAACATTTCTGAAACCAAGTTCTTGAGATTTGAGCTTTCATCTGATACAAGTGTTGATATCTTCCTGAATTCACCTGTGTAGCACCTCAAATTTGCACCTATCATTGTACATATCATTTCATATTAGGTCATAGCATATCATAACCCATTGCATAACATTTGCATTGTTTCTCAGTTGCCTCAAGAGCAAGCAAGCAAGAATTAGGTCAAACTGATCAGGAGATCAGTCTACCAATCAAGCAAGGTTGCTTCTCAAGGAATCAAAGCCCTAAGGTTTGCCCAACAAGTTCACATGCCTTGGAGGTCTTTTTGAAGTGTTCAAGTCAAGGTTTGAAGGCTCAGAGGTCATCAGTCGATGCACAGACAAGCCAAAACCCTAAACAGTCAGCAATCAGTCAAAGCAGTGGATGGTGGCCATTCTTGTGGAATTTGGGCACCATGATCAATCATCAAGAGTTCATATGTCTTGAGACATCATTTGAAGTCAAGGTCTCAAGGAATTAGGGTTTGGAATTCATCAGAAATGCACAGTCAAGTCCAAAACCCTAGAAAGTCAAAGTTGGTCAACTGTGGTTGATTTCTTTGGTTTTGATGGATGGAAATGGTTTGAAGGAGTTTATTCATGTCCTAGTAGGTCTCATATGTCATGGGAATCAACATCATGGAAGAATATCAAGCCAATCAGAAAATTTCCCAAAAATAGAAACTGGACCTGTAATTTCAACTGCCAAAAATGGAAACTTCTTGATCCTCAACTTGCATCATGATACAAGCTTCAAATGAATTTTTGCCCAACATGAAAGTTGAAGATCTTGTTCTCCCATTTTCAAAAAGTCCAAGAACTCTCAAATCCCATGTGCGGTTGTCAAGATATGATCCAATCATTTTCATCAATTTATGAACTTCAACTGAGCATATCTCCCAAACCATAAGGCCAAATTTGGTGGGGTTTTTTCCTACAAACCACATTTTTCATCCTCTTTCCAAAAATATAAATTTCATGACCTAAAACCTTGCCAATCAAAATGGCATTTTTGGACCTATTCCTTTAAAATTCAAAGTTTGACCCAAGTTTGACTTTTTGCTTCTTTGATTTTTTCTTGACTTGGCCAATTGGAATCCATTTTATACCACATTTGTGACATGTTCCAGCTCCTAACTCATCATCATACCACCATTTTCCCATCATTTTGGCCTAAAGTGCAAAGTTGTCAAAATATGCAATTGGTTTCAATAAGCAAGTACATGTTAGCAATTGATGTGCAGCCACAAAGCAGCAGAAATGCAGTCTGTATGCAGCATGATTGCAGGCCCACACGACCAATCTGCACACCTCCATTTTCATTTGTACCAATTTAGCAAAAAATGAAAATAAGTTCTTTAAGGCTAAGCAAGCTTAGCATGTGATTAGTGGAGCATAAACAGACCCATATAAGCCTTCCTTCTGTCCAAACAAACCCTAGTTTTTACAGCCTACACACAGAAAACACACTCTCACTCTCTTCTTGCAAATTGGCAATTGGAAAAATTCTGAGCAGATCCTCAAAGCACACAAGTTCCTCTTGTTTCCTTCATTATCTAGACAACATCTTGAGCACATTCTCATCATCATTTCTCAACTGAAACACCTTCCCTAGCTCTGCATCTTCAAGAGCACTGTTGAGGGCAGATTTTAGGCTGGACCAGGTTATGTGTTCTTGAGCTAATTTTCTGCAAGCATTCAACCTTTGGAAGCTGTGTGACTACCTGTTTCGAGCTATATCCCTCAATCCATCACTATTTCCAGCTTTTCTTCAAAAACAAGTACCCTTTAGTTGCTTTAGTTGCTTGCTTTGCTTTTTAGCAATTGCTTTGAGGTATAATCTCTTTTACTTCATGTAGTCTGGAGTCCCGGTCTGTTATTTGACCGGGCAAACTGTCTGAAGCCCTCCTTAAGAGGCAATGCCTGTGTTTGTTTAAAATTGTCCTAAGCAGGAAAAGTCCTTCAAGTAAGGCAATCGGTGGAAGGTAGGGATAAGTAGCCTATCCCCCACTATTCAGTGTGTCCTCTCTCTGCTCCCATTACATGGTTGAAGCATCGAGATAAAAACCCAAGATCTATCGAGTCAATAAGGGGAAAGAGTTCCATCTTTCTGAACTCCCCTACTTTCTATTTGATGCTCTCCCAGGCCAGGGATAGAAGCAATGAGGCACACCCCTCATCTCCTTTCCTCTGCTTCACCTTAGCCTCTCAATGGCAAGGTTAAGAGCACACTTACCCCATTCCAGTTGGCCCTAGTGCCTAACCTCTGATGTTTGAGCCCCCTTGTTGGTGTGTTTATTTTATGCTATCTGTGTTTGTGATTGCTTTGTTTGCCTCTTTAGGCTCTAGTTGCTTGCCCTTGTGCAATAGGTTGTGCTTGGCTTGCTTCCTGTGCAAGTCAAGTCTGTGTGGCTTAACCCTTGTGTGAGCCACACTTAGAGTTGTTAGGCCGAACTACGGCAACTCTGATTCTCATGTCCAGATGAGATACGTAGGCACGAGATGCGATGTCTTGTCGAGTTTGACTAACCACTAACACTAATTCTTTTCTCTCACCCCTGTTGTGATTGAGATATCCCCTTTCTCTTGCCACTAGTTGCAATTGAGATCCCTTGCTTCCTGTGCAAGCCTTGTCTAGGATAGGTTGGCCCTTGTGCCATTTAGCTAGAAACCTTAACTTAGGGTTGACTTTGCATGACAACATCTAGGCTCGAGTCGTAGTCTCCCTAGAGTTGTGTCTCCCTCTGTTTTCTGGTTAGGCTAGATCCTTTGTCCCTGCGTAGGGGAACTACATCGCCCTGATCTTCACACCAGATGAAGTATGTAGGCAGGAGATTGAGCTGATCTCTCCGGGCGCCTTTTCTTTTCTTTTTGTGTTTTGTCTGACAGTTATAGGCTGAGTCCCAGACTCCCTCTCTATCTGTTGTGTTGTTTAGGTTCGGATGCTGACGTAAGTCCAGTGATTGGCATTCAGGCTCCACGTTTGCCTCTTTTGCGTGTCGTTTAGGTTCGGATGCTGACATAAGTCCAGTGATTGGCAGTCGGGCTCCACGTTTGCCTGTGTTTTGTTTTGTTTGCGTGCGTGTCAGCCGAGCTACGAATGCTCTGATTCTTCTCTCGTCCGAGAAGATACGTATGCATAGGATACGATATCCTAGCGAGCATGTGTCGTTTCCCCAGTCCGAACTACTTCGACTCTGATGTCTATGCCTGATAGACTAAGTAGGCCCAGGATGCGACATCCTGCCGAGTCAGTTTCAGTCAGTCTCTTTTGTCTCTTTCAGCCAGTGTGTGTGTGTTTGAGCAGTGTTTAGCAACCATATTCCTTCCTTTTGTGCGTGGATCCCGTAGAGTACTACGGATGCGTAGGGTGCCTAACACCTTCCCTTCGCATAACCGACTCCCGAACCCATCCTCTTTGGTCGCGAGACCATGTTTTTTCCTAGGTTTACTTCGAGCGTTTCCTTTCCCTCTTTCGGGATAAATAACGCACGGTGGCGGCTCTGTTGTTTCTTTCTTTTCCCGCCGGTTTTTCGCGCGATGCGACAACCTGCTACATGGTCTTGATGCAAATGTTATTTGGAACCTGTGTCTAATGCCTTATTTTGAGTCATTCAAAGAGTATGTCATCTGATCCATGGGGAAGATTTTGAAGAAGACTATGAAGTTTCTAGCTTGGATGTGGCTATCTTTATTTGATGCATTGTTCTTCATCTTGCTTGCATGTTGATATTGCTTGATTTTAAAGTCCAAAGGAAAAGTGGGTTTCTATATTACATTCTTGTCTATTGGATTTCATCCCATTGGTCAGATCTTTTCAACTCTCAACTTTTAAATTTTTGCTTAGGATTAGTCTCTTCATCTCCTCCTATTTCTTAAATTTCAAATCTCTCCCCCTTTTCAAAACCTTCTTTGCTTGTGATTTCAAACTTAGACTCTATTGCAAACTAGAAACTTTGGCCTTATGCCATTGCATTTTTCAAACTCTTTTTCTTAATCAAACTTGTAAATGAATCTAACCATATTAGACTTAAAACTTCAAAAGACAAAAAGAAATAACACTCATTCAAACTCTTTTAGGCTCTTTGTGCCTCTTTTTAAATTTAAATTTTGTTAAAATCAATCCACTCACTTTGAAGTTGATACCACGAACTACGAGGTTTTGATCCCTCATTTAATGTTGGTACGTAGGCACAAGTTCGAAGGTCTTGTCGAACATAAAAATATAATTAATGAATTATTTTATCATCCCCACACTCTATTTTTTCTCAAACATCATTTTATACCAAAAACACATACACACATAAAAAAGGGCTCCCTAGGAGTACCTAGGACACTTTGGGTGCTAACACCTTCCTTCTGTGTAACCAACCCCATTACCTGTAATCTCTGACATTTTATTAGTTTTGATTTGAAAACTTTTTATCTTTGGGTTTTGTTCATACTTTTCCCGTTTCCTTTGTAAACAATAAAAGCGCAGTGCCGACTCTGGTTTTATTGACGTTAAGTTTATCCATAGCTTAATGGTTATGAATTTACCGCTACATAAGTTAAGTGGCGACTCAGCCGGGGAGTAGTCTCTAGTGGGTTTAGCCTACTTTTTTATGTGTACATATCTGTGTACTTGATGTTTGTATATTTGTTTGTGTGATATAATCTGCTTGTTGTGCTTGGTGATCTCTGAGTGGTGAGATAAGTTCTAACCTGAAATTGAGTGCAATTAAGATAGGAGGTTGGTATAGTCATGTTCGACTTGTGTGGAGTAGTCCTTAACAAGTTGGCTTGAGACCCATCTACTAAGTGGAGACCCTTTTGGAGTTATTGTTGTCACGCAAGTTATTTGTGATTAGGCATTACTTTCTCTGATTTGGGGTCCGAGAAGCTGAGGACCGTAGAACATTTAACCCAACTTGGCCTATTTAGGACGTAGTGTGGAGACTGTTCAAGTGTAGACTTGATAACAGTTGTTACGCGATACTACACTCAGACGAGTTTCTCTTGAGAATATTATGGGTTGATGAGTTAGTCATCCTAACCTGTAATATCTGATAGATGGAATTAAGACTATGGGAACTTTTTAGAACATGATTTACAGGTTTTATCCTTAGTACACTCCTTTGGGATGGTTCTTAACCTGAGATTGAGGCTCATTGGGTAAAGAAATGAGGTATTTTTTGGATTGACTTTTGAGTTCCTTATAGGGAAATCTACTACCTTCACTCAAGTCGGTAGTATGGATGCTTTCGAAGCCATCTTTGTGTTGCTCATCTATGGTTTGGCTTTGTTCCCTAACATTGATGGCTTTGTTGATGTTAACGCCATTAGAATCTTCTTGATTGGGAATCTTGTGCCTACTTTGTTAGGTGATATGTACTTCTCTTTGCATTCGAGGAATTCTAAAGATGGTGGAACTATTATGTGCTATGTTCCTCTTCTGTGCAATGGTTTATTTCGCACTTGCCTCAGACACCTGCTTTTGTGGAGAACAAACAATGTCTATGGTGGTCTCAGAGACTCATGTCTCTCACTAATGATGATATAGTTTGGTATGATTCTGCATTGAGTAGTATGGATATTATTGATAGTTGTGGTGAATTCTCTAATGTTCCTCTCATTGGTACACAAGGAGAAATCAACTATAACCCTGCTTTGGCTCGTCGTCAACTTTGGTTCCCCTTGAGAGACAAACCTAATAACACTCAGTTAGAAGGTCTTTTCTATCAAGAGGGTAAAGATCCCGAACATTTGAAGCATAAGATGGTGCATGCTTGGCATAATGTGCATAGGAAAGGAATATCCGAGCTTGGTCCATGCAACTGTGTAGCTTTGGAAGCTTACACTACTTGGGTGAAAAAGAGAGCTTTGGAGTTGAAGATGTCTAATGCTTGTGAGAGCCCTATGTATTTGGTTGTGGCTGAGCCATTAACTCTCTCTAACCAAGACGTAGAGGAGTTGGAAGACACACTCGCCAAGATGAAGCAAGAGAAAGATATGTGGGAAAAGCGGTTCCATGCTTTGAGTCAAAAGCATGAAGAGTTGCAACTTGAGTCTAAGGATAAGGATGCACTGATTGAACTTCTTGAAGACCGAGAAGTGAAGAGATAGAGAGAACCAGAGGGTCCATCTTCCTCTAGTATGCCTCAACCTTCCGATGCTTGGAAGAAGATTGTTGACCAGCTTGTCCTCGAGAAGGCTCAAATGTAGACTTCTTTTGAGTCTGAGATTTGACGCATCTGAAGGAAGTACATGCCTGCAGCCAGATCATCTGACACTGTTGTTAGGAGATCATTAGGATGATTAGTTTCCTTTTCTCTTGTATTTGTATTTTGGTTTCTGAATTTGCACTCGGTGTAATCCTTCCAAATTATATGAATAAAAGAGATTTTTATGATCAATCAAATTGTTATTGTTATTTTGCAAATAAAATAGTATGTTCCTTGAAAATAAAAGCAAACAAAACATTGCATTTCATGCATCATTTGCATAACACGTTTTATTCTGCCAGATGTCTTATTGGTTATTCTTCTGTGCTTCAGCCAATGACTCACCGATACAACACTCACGCCAATCAACCGAGAATCATGGAACATTTGGAACAAGAGAACCGAGAGTTGAAGGACGAGATTGCTCGTTTGACTGCCATGATGGAGTCTGTTTTAGCTGCTCAGAATCAGTCTTCTCCAACGCCTGCAACTCCTCCTCCTCGGAGGACTGTCATTTCAGAGGTTGCTAACCCAACTGTGCCTACCACTCAGTTTGCTCCAACTATGCCTGCCGGATTCCCGTGGGGAATGCCACCGAACTTTGTGCCTGAAGGGTTTGCGCCTACTTTTGCTTCTATGTCGGCATCTAGCCCGGTCATGTCTGTTTTGCCTCCAGTCATTCACACTCTTCCTCGTGTTAAGGACACCATCTATCATTCTGAGTCGTCTGAGGCCCCTGATGTTTATGAGAAGATGGATGAGATGAAGGACCAGTTCCTTGAGCTGCGAAAGGAATTGAAGACATTGAGAGGAAAGGACTTGTTCGGTAAGAGTGTTGCTGAACTTTGCTTAGTGCCGAATGTCAAAATCCTGATAAAGTTCAAAGTCCCCGACTTTGAAAAGTATAAGGGAAATACATGTCCACTTAGCCATCTCGTCATGTATGCCAGGAAAATGTCAACGCAAATTGATAATGATCAGTTATTAATTCACTATTTCCAAGACAGTCTGACTGGTGCTGCTCTGAGGTGGTACATGGAACTAGATAGCGCAAGTGTTCGCACGTTTAATAATTTGGGTGAAGCTTTTATGAAGTAGTACAAGTATAATGTGGACATGGCGCCTGATAGATACCAACTGAGGTCGATGTCTCAGAAGGACAAAGAGACATTCAAAGAGTATGCCCAGAGGTGGAGAAAGCTTGCTGCTCAGATCAATCCTCAGTTGGAAGAGAAAGAGATGACAAAGATTTTCCTTAAGACCCTGAGTTCGTTTTATTACGAACGAATGATTGCTAGTGCCTCCCGTGATTTTACCGAAATGGTAAACATGGAGATGAGATTAGAGGAGGGTGTCCGTGAGGGATGTTTATCTAAGGAAGAGGTGTCATCAAGCAAAAAGTATGGAAGCAATTTTGCTAGAAAGAAGGAAGGTGAAACCAATGCAGTATCTATGGGGAGGCAGAGGAGGCCTCATGTCAAAAGAAATCCACAACCACGTCAACATCATCATCAAGTTTCATCCGTTATTCCAGTGTTTTCAAACAATCAATTAGTGCCAGTTCAACAACAACGTCAACAACAGCCACAACAAAGAACAAACAACTACAACACCAACAATAATCAACAACAATAAATTTTTGAGAGGAAGAAGGTCTCTTTTGACCCTATTTTTATGTCATACGCAGAACTTTATCCATCTTTGGTTCTCAAGAACCTTCTCCAACCAAGAAATCCGCCACAAATTCCAGAACCACTTCCATGGTGGTATAAGCCAGAACTCCGTTGTGTCTTTCATCAAGGAGCTCCCGGCCATGATATTGAAAACTGCTACCCATTGAAGTACGAGGTCCAGAAGCTAGTGAATAGTGGGATGATGTCCTTTAAGGATCGTGCGCCGAATGTGAAAGTCAACCTTTTGCCTGCTCATGGTAATTCCTCTGTTAATATGGTAGATGGTTGTCCAGGAAGTTTCTGAGTGTTAGATGTGCGACATATTCATAGGTCCTTGGTGGAGATGCATAAGACTTTGTGTACCATCAGTGATTGTGAGCATGACCATGACGGTTGTGCGATTTGTAGTATAAACCCCCGTGGGAGTTCAATCGTCAAGAGAGATATCCAGAAGTTGATGGATGAGAATGTAATCCAGATTCAACAGTCGAGAGATATAGATGATGTGAATGTTATAGTACCAGTGTTTAAGACCCCTGAGAGGGTAATGATTCAGTTTGACAACAGAAATAAGTAACAATGTCAATAGATCGGTATCACCATTAGTAATACGGTTAGCGGGCCCCGTCCTGTATGCATCCGATAGAGCTGTTCCGTACCAGTATAATGCTACTATGATGGAGAATGGTCAAGAGGTTACGTTGCCTACGACCAATTCTGTTGTAAACATTGTCGATATATCGAAGGTGACCCATAACGGTCGTGTGTTTGGTCCGGTCTTTCAAGAGGTGGTAGAAGATGTGTCTGTTGGTAAGAAGGTTGATGTACCCGTAGCAAATCCGGTTAGTGTTCCAAAGTCTCAGTTTGGTGAGTCCAGCAATTTGAAGCCTAGTGATGATGATGAGGTACTAAGATTGATCAAGATGAGTGACTTTAATGTGGTGGAGCTGCTGCTCCAAACTCCGTCAAAGATTTCAGTGTTGTCTCTGCTCATGATTCTGAAGCGCACAGAGAAGCATTGCAAAGAGTGTTGGAGCAAGCCTACGCCGAGCATGATGTAACTGTGGATCAATTTGACCACATTATGGCTAACATCACTTCCTGTAATAACTTGAGTTTTTGTGATGAAGAACTTCCCGAGGAAGGCAGAAATCACAACCTAGCGCTGCACATATCGATGAATTGCAAAGAAGATGTGCTGCCAAATGTGTTGGTTGATACCGGTTCTTCGTTAAATGTACTCCTCAAGTCAACTTTGTCATTGTTGGTGGAGAGAAAGCGTTGTTGGTAAGTCACCTGTCGTCTTTTTCATATGTAGAAGCTGAGGATGAGGTTGGAACTTCGTTCCAAGCTCTATCTATTGCTGAAGTGAAGAAAACTGGGGCACCCATACCCTCTTTTAAAGATGCTCAGAAGATTATTGAAGATGGCAGTTCTGATCAGTGAGGCCGTATGGTGGAGGTCGCCGAGAATAAGAATATAGTCGGTTTGGGATTCCAGCGAGGGTTGTCTAATGTCAAACTTTAAGATATGCAACCGAGTTTCCGTAGCGGAGGTTTCATCCATGGTAATGAACAACACTCAGCTGCTGTAATCGAGGGTGATGAAGATGAAGACTGCGCCAATTTCGTGACGCATGGAAAGGCTTGCAATAATTGGATTGCTCTAAGTAATTTGTTTTTATCATTTTAGAAAAAATCCTTCTCTTATGCCTAGGGGAGAAGTGAACATTGTTGGGCATATTTCAAATTAATCATCAATAAAATACAATTCTATTCATCCACATCTATGATGTTTTATTTTTACATTTTGCTTTTCTGAAAATGGTAATCACAAAAAACATAAATAAATAATTGTCCATCTGCATAATATTTGGTCACAATTCACTTCTCTAAAATTAAAGTATCAAATATGCAGGTTGGTTTCTAAACCCATTGAATACAATGATCCCACTCCTCCAAACTTTGAATTCTTTGTGTTTGAGACTGAGAAAGAGATTGATGAAGAAGTGTCTGATGAATTGTCTCGTCTACTTGAGCATAAGGAAAAAGACATTAAGCCATTCGAAGAGCAGATTGAGTTAGTCAACTTGGGTTCCGAAGATGATGTGAAGGAAGTCAAAATTGGGTCTCAATTGTGTCCGGAGGTCAAGAAGGGGTTGATTGATCTTCTTCGAGAGTATTCAGATGTGTTTGCTTGGTCTTATCAAGACATGCCTGATTTATCCGCAGTGGGTGGCCAACATTGTGTCTGTTCCGAAGAAAGATGGAAAAGTCCGTATGTGTGTTGACTATATGGATTTGAACAAAGCTAGTCCGAAAGATGATTTTCCTCTGCCACACATTGATATGTAGGTAGATAATACAGCTAAATTCAAAGTCTTTTTGTTTATGGATGAATTTTCCGGTTATAATTAGATCAATATGGCACCAGAGGATATGGAGAAGACCATATTCATTACACCCTGGGGAAGATTCTGTTATAGAGTGATGCCTTTCGGTTTGAAGAATGCTGGTGCAACCTACCAGAGAGGTCTGACCACTCTTCCTCATGATATGATGCATAAAGAGATCGAAGTCTATGTTGATGATATGATTGCTAATTCAAGTAATGAAGACGAACATGTTGAGCATTTGTTGAAACTATTCCAGCATTTGAGGAAGTACAAGCTGTAAGACCCCAATTTTGTCCCTAAGATCCCTCATGGCATCATAACATTGCATTTGCATTGCCTCAAGGATCATTGGCATCTTGGTTCCCTTTGTCCTTGGGTGAGATCTCTTATGAGTGGTTTGAGATCACCAAGCATGCTTGAATTGTATATCATTGCTTTTCTTATTTTGTTTACTAACCAAAAGCACAAAAATATGTCACTAACATCTTTTGTTTGTAGCTTAAGCAATCACAAGGTCAAAGCTTCTAGGAGATCATCTGTGCAATGATATGGCCAAGAGGAGATGAAAGCAAGCATGGTAATGGTTAGCAAAGCTCTCATCCATCAAATATGCTTTCCTAGCATCTCAATTCATCATTTTGATCAAAACAAGTCAAAGGGTTTGAGGTTTGTGCCCCAAGGAAACCCTAATTCATCTGTACACCACAATGCCTTGCTCTTGAAGCAACCTCAGCCTATGGTCAAATGCAATCAAGTTAAGTCCTTTAATTCATCATTTCATGCATATTTGAACTTATTTGAGTATCCTCAATCATCAATTCATCAAGATATGAGTCATGGACTTGAGAAGTTGATCAGTCAATTCATCTGACTATTTTGAAATTCACTGAGACTTAACCTTTTATGTGTTGGTAAAATGGAGATGATCCCAAAAGAAAAAATGTTCTTAAGGACAATATGAACAACTTTCATGTTCATCAAAAATTAATTTGAAGCTTGGAAGGTCATCTCCCATTCCAAGACATTATAGGTCATTTTGACTGAAACCCTAATTTTGGGTCAACTTCCCAAGGACATAACTCATTAATTTTTTATGATTTTGAGGTGGGATCAAATGTATTAGAAATCTTAAGATGTCTACTTCAAATGTTATGTTGAACAAAATTTCAAAATCTCAAAGGAAATACATGTGATAATGCAAGACATTATAGGTCATTTTGGACCAAATGCATTGAAAGGCAAAAAAAGTCCAACTTCAAGTGCCCATAACTATTTCATCAAAAATCCAAATGATGCAAAATTTAAGTCCATTTTGATTGTCTTGAAAAGATATACAACTTTTCTGTTGGAAGGTTTTTCATTTGAAGCTTGAATCATCAAAACAGAAGGGCTTGAACATTGGCCAAATTTGGAAACCTTGCATTGACATGTTTTGCACATCACACTTTAAACTCAAAATTCACCAATTTCCACATCCCAAATGGATTTTTGCCCAACATAAAAATTGTTCCTTACATCAAAACCTTTCCAACCATTACTCACATGATCATGTTTGGATTTGGCAAGTGTTAGTTTCGAAGAGGAGAAGTTTTTAGTTCAATTATGCATAACATGTGAGAATTCATTACACAAGCCTTTGCCTTTCAAATTACACGCCCATTTCACTTTGGTATGAGTTCAGATGTCATTTGGCTTTGGTTTTGGGCCTTGTGCATGATCATGCAAGCCCATGCAATGGATGTCCAATTCCATGCACACGGATTGCATCACCTTCTCCTCGCCATTCCCTCTATAAATAGAAGCTCTATTCCATTCAAAATTGAGACTGAAATCAACCTGAATTGCTGCAGAAATCAAAACCCAACCTCTCACCAAAGAAGCTAGTTCATTTTTCTCTAAATTTTTCAGATCCAAAATTCAACTACATCTGGTTGAATCCTTGGATCTAAAGCTTCTAAACCTTCATCCTTTACTCCATTGATCTTATGTTTTGATAAAGAAAGCAAGGAATCGAGCTCAAGCCTCCAGAAATCAAGGTTGTTATGCAACTGGTTTTTTCTTCGAAACTCATAATACATTGACATATTTGCTTGGATCTTGTGTTGGCTGAAGTCCTCTCAATAGAGGCATCATGATTGTGCATTTAATTTTTGAAATCCATTAAGTTCATGATGAACACCACAGAACTTCCATCTCTGATTTCTCTCAATATAGAGATCTAGAGTGGAATTGAGTGGCATAGGGATGATGTACATCATCCCAGCTTTCCGAAGATGTATAGATCGTGCATTTTGGTTAAGATTTGGTTGTCTGCAAAATTGGCCGGAATCTTCATGCTCACTGGAGAAGAAGGTGGCTCCGGTGGCCGTGCCATTGCCAGATGTGTTGTGGATCGTTGGATTGAATTTCCAGATCTAATCTTGGCCCTTGTTTGTTATGACTTGTTTTAATACGTTGTGCAGCGCATTTGACTTTGGCCTATGGTGGGAGCGCGCATCTAGAGCATGTGATCTGCCAGCTCAATTACTGAGCTCAGATCTAACGCTCCTGGTTTTTTTGAATTTTTATTTTTCTGATTTAATTTCTTTTATTTCCATTTATTTCAAAAATTCATAACTCTTTCATTTTAATTCCAAAAATTATGGGACCAATTGCATTAGTCTCCAAATAAATTCTAGTTTCTATTTCTGATTTTTAATATTTTTTATTTTGTCATTTGATCTTTTTTGTGAATTTTCTCTTTTCTGGTCATTTTTAATTCATTTTAAATAGTTTTTGATATTCAAAAAATGCAAAAATATTCCTAACCTATTTGGATGATGATGAATCTATGAAAAATATTCTCATTAATTTTTTAATTGATTTGAGATTTATTTGAGATTTTAGTTCAATTAGGTTATTTTTATTCATTTTTAATTGATTAAAAATAGTTTCTTACTTTTAAAAATGCTGAAATTTTTTGTCAAACTTTATTTGACCTTGTTGAACTTGGGATAAATTACTTGGACCTTTCATGGTTGATTTGAAGTGATTTTGAAGTTTGACCTTTCCATTATTTTTAATTCAAGTTTATTTTAATCTTAAAAATGCCAAAAATATTTTGCTTATTGTTTGATCTCCAATCTTCATCTCATTTCTGATTTATCATTGTTGACTTTGACTTTCAATGTCATTTGGTCAATACATATGAATTGGTACATGTTGTTTCATTTTATGCATTTTGATCTTTCCATTTCCTTATCCATTCTCCATCTCCTTCTTCTTCCTCTTCTTATTTTCTTTTTGATCAATGAGTTGAAGGTTGATAAGTTAGCATTGATTAGGGAGACTTAATCTTCCTTGATTCAAATCTAATTCATCTTGATCAATTGATCAAGTGAATGGCTTTGCGTTAAGGATATGTTGTTTTCTAAATCATGCAAAAGGCTTAAACCAATACAAGATCAATTCTCTTTTCCTTTTTGGCATGGCAAGTTGTTGGAACTTGGTTCACTAATCAAGACTTCTAACTTGTGTTGTTGCCTACATTATTATTGACCGGCCTCAGATAGTTGTGACTTCTACATAAGTCCAATTACGATTGCTTAACATAGCGCTAAATTTTCCTTATGGCACACTAACTACTAACACTAACCATTAACAACTAACTTTTACTTTTTGCTATTTACTTTTATGCAATTTACTATTCTTGCACATATTATCCATTTGCTTTTCTCTTTGCTCACTTGAGCACATGTTTATGTTAATGCCATTTGCCTTTTGCTCACTTGAGCACATAATTGTGTATATACTATTGTGCTTGTGTTTTGTTTTGATTGTTGTGGACCAAAGTGCAAAGAAATGGACTTAGATTCTAGGACATTCCCTATGCAAAATTGGAGTAAAAGGACCTTAATGATGAAGATGGGTTAGAAGGACCAAATCTCTAAACTCACTCTTGTCCATTCTTGATTTGCTTCATGGAACTTTTGATGTGTGTGATTTTGTGCTAGGGAATTCTATGAGAGCTCAAATTGGAAAAACCATTGCCATGTTCATCCAAAGTGAAAGACACAAGATACATTGAGGATCTTTTAAGAAGCTTGTTTGATGATTGCTTATGCTTTTTGTGATTGCCTATTCCAAAGGATGGGAGCTACTTGGATCATCAATATGATCTCAAGAGAGGAACTCCATTGTGGTTTGTTTCTTTATCCCTCACCTTTTGTTTTACTTAGGACTTAGCCTTTCTTCTTCTTCTCTCCACTCTAACCCAAGCCAAAACCTTTTGTGCAAACATTTAACCATTGTTTTCAAACATTAGAAACCTAAGCCTTAGGCTTTTGATTTTCAAACCTTCTTTCCATAACACTTATTTTGAATTGAATCTTTAAGTCAACTTTGACCATTTTTGTATATACTTCTAATTGGTAAACATAACCCATTCAAATGTCTTTTTGTGGTTCCAATGGCCACTTACTTAATCAAATTTTTCATAACCTTTAGCTATTAGGTTTGAGTTATCCTTGTGGTAGATGTAATACTCACCTATATCCTTAGTGATGGACAATGAGTCTTCCATGCTTATTATAGGGTTAACCCCTCACTAGAATGTTGAAGTTATCCTCACATGGTGGATTTATGGTTTGGTTGAGTTTTCTCCCTTTGATAACAAAAGACCTTAAGGCTTTTGGACCAATCAATTCACCAACTCATTTTGAAATTTTTACCCCGAACTACGAGGTTTTAATCCTAATCTTTTTATAAAAAGGTACGTAGGCAATGGGTTCATCCATCCTGTAACACGGTGGGAGAACTGACTTTAGTTAAATGTTGCGGATAGCAAGAGTCGCCACCGACTTTTATTTTATCCAAAAGGAAAGGACATAAAAGAACAGGAAAGACCTTAAAAAGATTTTGAGTTCGGGGGGTAGGTTATATAAAGGGAAGGTATTAGCACCCTTTATATCCATGGTTATCCATGGGCTCTTAGTTACTTAGCTCACTTTGTTTGTTTGCAAGAGTGTAGTGTGTGATTAGAAAAATTTCTTTAAGTACTTTATAATGACCCTCGTATGGGTGTATACAAAGCCTAGTTTAGAAATTGTGAGGTGTAAAAGTAATTTTGAAAAGTGTGAGCAAGTAACTATGAGATACCTACCCTAGATTAAGTCTTTCGTGTTCTCGTATATTCTTTCAATGGTAAGACTGTCCCTATTATTAAGGAATAGGTAGTCATTACCTTGGATGTGTTTAAGGGACGGGCGTAGGGTCATCGTATGGTCAATGAAGGCAACATAAGGGGTGTCTTTAGCAACTCGTAGGGACTATCATCATATTTACCGAAGGGACAAGATCATTATATCGTAGGCAACCTCGTAGGGACTTGATCTTTTAAGTTTATAGGGACTTGATGATTTTCTGTTTGAAGGGGCTTTGCTTAAGACACCCCTATTTTCGAGGGACTTGACCATTTAAAGAAGGCAACCAAGAGGAATACCCTAGGAAGTATAGATGGCGATCAAAGATCGACTTACGTGTGTGAATATTATTTTTCAGATATTTGTCTTGAATTTAATTTTCTAAGTTCAATTATTTACAGTTAGTTTTTTTGCACTCCCTAAATTACTAACCACGCAATAAATATTTACAAAAATAAAAGCAAGAAAAATAAATTCCTAAACTATTACATGGCTATGGGACAGATACATAATAATCAGGCGAGAAAGAATAAATTTACAACCTATACATTTGTTCCTAATATTATAAATAAAACAAAATTAAAATAAGGAAAATAATGAAGCAAAAATAGAATAGATAAAAGCAAATAATAATAAAATAATAAATAAACAATGGTAATAAAGCAATAATAACAATAATAATAAAGTGATAATAAAAAGGTTAGAATTTTAAAAGAAATTATTTTAGGTTAAACAAGTTAGATTTTTTTAGAAGTTATTAGAAAAATATGAGTTTAAAATAAATTAGTAATAATAAAAGAATTTAAAATACATTAATGTACAAATTATAAAATAAAAGAGTTATATGAAAAATATTAAGTTTGTTATTTACAAAATAAATAAAGGTTATAGAAAATATCAAATTATTAGATTAATAGGTTTATTATTATTATTCAATTAGAAAAATGGTCAATTAGATTTTATTTACAAAATATATAAGGATTTATTATTATAAGTAAGTAATAAAAAAAAGTTATTAAAATAGTTAGTATTTATTATTTATTTACAAAAAATATAAAGGTTATAGAAAAGAGATTAATTGAAATACACTGTCAGTGTAAAAGGGTTTTACACCATCAGTTAATTATAGACGTTGGATATTAAAAGAAGTTTGACTTTTATTTTAAAAATCTATAAAGTAATACAAACGGGTGATGATGATGAACCGACGGTGTAAAACGTTTTACACTGACAGTGTATAGTAATTAATCTCTATAGAAAAATATTAAATAATTAATTTAGTAGGTTTTCACGCCCTACATTACTAAACCACGCAGTTAATATAGGATCAATGGCAGGAATTTAAATGGCAGAAAAATCAATGGCAGAAAATAAAACCCTAATTATTACAACGCTTTGGTGCAGTTACATAATAAAGATGGCGAAAAGTAAAACTAAAAATATTACAAGTTAAAACTTAAAATATTACAAGGGCGAAGCAGTTATAGTGTATGAATAACATAAATATGAGCGAAAATAGGAAATAATAATAAGGTTTGTTAAGGTTTAAGAAAAGGTTTATGGTTTAAAGGAAATAACACGGTTAAAGTTTTAGGTTTGAAATTTAGAGTTTGTGGCGAAATTGTCAGGGTTTAGGAAAAATCAGGGTAGTTAGTTATGAAAAAAAATGTGCAGATCTAAATATATGTATATAAAAAAAAATATGAATTAAAAAAACAACGGCGTTGCTAGCGCAAAATTGCGATCATCGCAACTGGATCAGATAACACAAATGTCACGCCTCATACACGTATATGTGAAAACGGCGTATTGACACGATCCGATCCGAAAACATAATCAAATTATAACATAAAATAGAAATATATATATATATTTAACACACTAGTTACATATATGAACATGTATTTGAAACGCAGTAACAAATATATCAACAAAATAGATAAAGTATATATCATATATAAACTATTATCAAACTGTGTGTACGATAGTATAGATCAGCCACTCTCAGTTTCTCTTTTTTTTGTTCTGTCTTTCGGCCTCTCTCTATCAGTCATGCTAGTAAATATATATAGGAACAAATTAGGTTAATGATAATGGGCCTAAGTTTATTTTGAAACCCAATATTAAATTAAAAAGTGAATAAAGTTAAATAATTAAAATAGTTAAAATTAAAATAAAAACTAATTAACCTATTTATTTATTCTAGACCCAATATAAAAATAAATAGACTCAAAAAAATAAAAGTCGGACACCAAAATGCTCGAAAAAATAAAATGAACACGTCAAAATAATCAGCGCGAAATAAATGACTCGGAAAAATACAGCGTTTGGTCGGATTTTGAAATAAAAATTATGACCGTTTAAACTGCTCAGACTGATCAACATATGACCAAAAATAGTCGTAAAAATATTTTTAGCATATCAAATTAAACCACGTGAACCGCAGATTAATGTTACCGACATTTGCAAACTTAGACTTGACATTTTTTCGTTGACTAATTTTAGGCACAGCTAAAAAGTTAATTTGACCAGTCTGTTTGTAAATTCCGAGAAATTATTCCGGCTAATATTAAGACAGAAAAAATGTTATGCTATGAAGATGATGCAAATGAATGTGAAACAAAAAATTGGTTAGAGTTAAAAATAGAGGGCAAATTTTGGGGTGCAACAGCTGTCCCTGTTCAATTTTCTGAAACCTGAGGAGTTAGATTGGCCTGTGTGCCATTCGTGACTTGGAAGGTTGAAGGGGATTGAACACAAAAGCCCAAAAATTTGCACTCGTCGGTGCGTAAAGTAACACTGATGACTGGTTGTATATGCTTAAGTGGGCTTGAAGATGCCACTTGGAAGAACTGGAGATGGGCTTATAGATGCCATCCATAATATCAGGAGGTGATAATATCTTGATGTTGATACTGGATATCAGTACTATGTCTTCGTATAGGCCGTCTCTGAATCGTATCTAAGAACATACTTTTAATTTAAGTGTCAGAACCAAATCTTCGTGGCGATTTCTTTCTGAATTAAGTATCAGCACTAGACCTTCGTATAGATCATCTCTGAACTATTTTGAATTGTTGAATAGACCAGTAGAAATAAATCTTCGTGATGATTATCTCTTCTGGAAATATCCTGGATTAGGGAATAGATCTTCGTATAGACCGTTTGCCTAATATCCAAGAACAAAAGAGTGTCAGGATGAAATCTCCTGAAAACATCTTGGACTAGGGAATAGATCTTCGTATAGACCGTTTGCCTACTATCCAAGGACACCTTGAGTAATGATTAAGTATCAGCACTAGATCTTCGTATAGATCGTTTCTGACCTGTTGTGAATTGTTGATAGTATTTTATCTGTATATAACCATCCTGCAAGGAAAAGGTTAGTTTATGCAATATGTATGCATGCATGGCATGGTGCATCTAAGTAAATGTATTATGCACTTATGGATATGCCATGGTATGATGTAAATGATGTATGTATGAATCATGCGGCCTGAAGCGTCCGGATATCTTTGTATAACAACTGCTGGCTAGGGAAAATAAATCCCGATTCGTTGCTGAAGAATATGAGGAACTTGTTCCCGTCTTGTTTGATAGTATAGTATTTGTCACTTCCCGTATTCGTTCGTCGTACTTCTATTGAAGGAATAAGTTCCTGAGTATCCCGACTGAGGATAAAAGAGATGGACATAAATTCAAGGGGAGACGAAATTCGAAGCATCTATAAAGATAGATTTGCTCTACTGGGGATTTGTAGTGGGGATGAATCGGCGAAGTTTTGTTGAACTACTACCCTCGTTCGTCCTTAGTAAATACTATTACTGCATTTTATGCATTTCTGGTAAACAACAATCGTATTCAAAAGCATACATACATTCAAACACAACCAATGGACGTTTTCGCTTATGTAAATAGAGTAAAAGTAAATATGGATTCAAAGATGAAATTTTATTTATATCACAAAGTGACCTATACATAGGCAAGTTTGTACAAGGAGACAGAAATCCTAGTAAGAGGAATTCGTCGTAAATTTTTTTTATAAAACAAAGAAAACAGCTATGTGAAAAATGATCCTATTGAGTTTCAATTCTACTATTGCCATTATCTTCAAATATCTCATCTTCTGCTGTTGAGACAGAAACGATTGGATTGATCTTTATCTGTTTGAACTTGATTTAGGTAGCACCATCAGTTGAAGTTACATGAGTGATCCAAACGAGACATAGTCATACGCTTTAATCCCTAACTTTTGCCTGGATTGCCCTTTCAGGTTTTCAATCCACCGGGATACCCTTTTTTGCCCAAGCCGTCTTTTCAGGTTTTCGACTTGCCGGGTGTACATTTTTTTATATATATCCCTAATTTTTGCCCGAACCCTTTTGGTTTGCCGGGATGCCCTTATTTTTGCCTAGGCCAGTCAACCTAGCGGGTCTCTTTTTATGCGTAGTATTTTTTAACTATGTCTGCGTTTACAGGCTGTGGAAAGTCTTCACCATCCATAGTAGTAAGCATCATGGCACCTCCTGAGAATACTCTTTTGACCATAAATGGTCCTTCATATGTAGGAGTCCACTTGCCCCTAGGATCACCATGTGGTAGTATGATACGCTTGATTACCAAGTCACCAGCCTGATATACCTTTGGCTTAACCTTCTTATTGAAAGCTTTGATCATCCGTTTCTGGTACATCTGACCATGACAAACAGCTGCCAACCTCTTCTCATCAATCAAATTTATCTGGTCGAGTCGAGTCTGAATCCATTCATCCTCGTCTAAACCTGCCTCTTTCATGATTCTTAGAGAGGGAATCTGAACTTCCACTGGTAACACGGCTTCCATTTCGTAGACCAAAGAGAAAGGAGTTGCCCCTGTCAAAGTGCGCACTGAAGTGCGATAACCATGAAGAGCAAAGGGTAACATCTCATGCCAGTCTTTGTATGTTACTGTCATCTTTTGTATGATCTTCTTAATATTCTTATTAGCAGCCTCCACGGCACCATTCATCTTTGGCCGGTACGGAGAAGAGTTATGGGGTTTTATTTTGAACTGCGTGCAGAGTTCAACAATCATCTTGTTGTTCTTCCGGAGAGAGCAGGTTTCTCAGATGTATATTTGATAAGATCCATCTTAGAAATCAATAAAGTGGTATGATTCAACATATATTGTCTTAGTCGGCGAGCAGCCTAAGCCAAAGCATAACAAGCTTTCTCGAGCTGGGAGTATCTTGTTTCACAGTCGGTACCTTTTGCTAAGGTAGTATATTGCATGCTCTTTTCGACCAGACTCGTCATGTTGCCCCAACACACACCCTATTGAATTTTCTAACACGGTCAAATACATGATTAGAGGTCTTCCTTCAATTGGTGGCATCAGATTTATAGGTTCTTGGAGATACTTCTTGATTTTGTCAAAAGCTTCTTGACATTCATCATTCCATATCATCTCTTGATTTTTCCAGCGAAAACCTCTACATAGTCACGTAACATCTGACTCAATCTTTCTTTGACACTGTTTTCCAAGCCTGCTCCTATTTTGACTTCTTTCCTTTTTTCTTCAGTTCCCAGATTCACAACTTCGATTGGCTCTTCATGTGGCTGTATAGCTTTCTCTTCTTGTTGTAATAACCTAGCAAGCTCTACAGGTACTTCACTATCTTCATCCTTTCCATCTTCAGCTTGATAGATCGGATTCTCGAAATTATAATTGGCAATAGTAGAACTGTTATCAACAGGATCCAGGGTGGATGAGGATCTGCATTTTAGTGATGTGGGTGTGTGTAAGAACACATAGCTGATGAAAATAAAATAAAAGAAAAACAAAGAGCCCAATATTTACGAAAACGAAACGTCCATTGATTTTTATTGAATGAAGTATGCAAATGAAATGACATCCCGAAACAAGCATACCATTGTGCCCCGGGTAAGGCACAAGGCTTAAAAATAACAACGCAGTAATAGTATTTACTCCTGACTAAAGGAGATAGGAATAACGTCTTCAGTCTTCCAATTGTTGAGCCCATCACCCACAGTAGGAAAAATCCAGTTATCCAGATTGTAGTCTTCATTATAGTCACCCACAACATTGATTTGATCTTTCATGTTCCCTTGATTGGTGATACGAACAGCACGAGCACGACGAACAGCCTTCTGGGACTCTGCAGTGAAACCCAAACCAAACTTGTCAGACTTGTAAGGAATGTCGGGAAGCTGACCCCAAATAGTGCAACCACCTTCTTCAACCACAGCTCTAGCATCTTTGAGGGAAGCCATTGTAGGAGGTACTATGGTAACCACAGGAACTCTTTTAACCACAGGAGGAGCTTCAGTAGCGGGAACGACCCAGGAACTACTTCAAATGTCTGGCAAGGAGTCTCAACATATTCACCTTCCACTTCAACATACTTAAATGTATTCACATGACTGACCATATATTCTTCCTCTCCATAAACAGTTACGATTTTTCCCTTCACTGGATATCTCAACTTCTGATGTAGAGTGGAGGTCACAGCACCTGCCCCGTGGATCCAGGGGCGCCCAAGCAGACAAGAGTACGCAGGACGAATATCCATTACATAGAAGGTAGAATCGAAGACTTGAGAGCCTACTTTGATCGGGAGATCTATTTCTCCATGCACCACTCTTCTTGAACCATCAAAGGCCCTCACCACTATATTACTTGATCTTAACACAGCATCTTCAGGACTGAGCTTGTTCATAACCTCTTTGGGAAGTACATTCAATGAAGAGCCATTGTCTATCAACACATGAGACAAGGTAGTGCCCCTACATTCAATGGAGATATGTAAAGCTCTGTTATGGTTTCTTTTGGCAGGAGTCAAGTCAGCATCAGAAAAACCTAACCCATTATCATAAGTCAGATGTGCAACACAATTTTCAAATTGATCCTCAGAACACAGCAACAAAGACAACATGGAAATTTTGGAGGGAGTATGCCCCAACTGGTCAACAATATCATAATCACTCTTACGAATGATCTTCAGCACTTCTTCCATCTGTTTAGAAAGATTTTCAGCAGTCGGTGCTTCAGTTTGCACAGGTTCAACCACAGGACCTTTGCCTCGAGCATCAGTACTTGGCTCAGAAGTGGAGGTAGTAGTTGGAGGAACGGTATTTTTTGAGGTAGCTGGAGGAGAGAAAATTCTTCCACTTCTGGTGATCTTACTAGATCCAGCAATATTATCAACATCAAGGTTATCATCAGTAACAGGTGTATCAGTCAAAGGTTCCTGCTTAACACCATGGATATAAACATCAGAACCGTAATTCCAGGGTATAGCTTTATCAGAAGTATAAGGAATAGGGCCAGGAGTGGTAATAATCATGGGAGGCACTCTAACTTCAGCAACAGTCTTCACCAGGCCTTCAGCAGTAATTTTGATAGGACCCTTGGAAGTGATCTTGACAGGGCCTTTGGAGGTAATCTTCACTGGCACTTTATCAACCATATCCACATCTTCAAACTTCTTACCTCGAGTTAGGTGTTCACACATACTTTCCACAGAAGGAGTTCTCTCAAACAATATAGTGTAATTGTCCATGAGGCGTTGAATACCATCTTTCAACTTCCAGCAGCTATCAGGTTTGTAGGCACAATAAAAACAGTCTTCGTTGCAACCTGGAAAGAATCCAGCCTGCACCAGCTTCTTCTTGATAATAGATAAGGGAGTAGTCACATCTGCTACTGAGGAAACATATGAAACTTCATCAACAACATTAACAGTCTTCTCATGATTGGGCATGGGAGCAGTAATCACATTTGGAGTCCCAGGAGGGTCAAATTCAATCTCCCTAGCTTCAATCATATCTTGAATCTTATTTTTCAGCACCCAGCAATTGTTGGTGTCATGTCCCGGACAATTAGAATGATAGGCACATCGTGCATTAGGATTGTACCGAGGAGAGGAAGTATTAGGATTTTGAGGAGGGTCCTTCAAAGTAATGAGTTCCCCTTTCAACATGTGTTGCAAGGCTTGGGCCAGTGACATGTTGATCTTGGTGAATTGTCTTCTAGGCTTCTGTTGATTACTCTGTGGTAGCTCTGGTGTTGCAGGAGTAGGATTAGAAATGTGAACTGCTCCTACGGATTGGTGACTTCTGTTACGGCCAGGTTGACCATACACAGCATTAGACTCCTTCTTTCCACTAGGGGGCTTCTTTGCAGTGCTTGATGAAGAGGCACCCACTTGTATCTTACCACTTCTTATGCCACTTTCCACACGCTCTCCAGTCATTATCAGCTCAGTGAAACCAGATGATGAGCTTCCAATGAGGTGACTATAGAAAGGACTATTCAGCGTACTCATAAACATATCCACTAGCTCCCTGTCAGTCAGAGGAGGTTGAACTCTGCCAGCCAGGTCTCTCCATTTCTGGGCATACTCCTTGAAATTCTCCTTAGCACCCATTGACATGCTTTGTAGCTGCATGCGAGTAGGTGCTAAATCAGCATTGTATTGGTATTGCCTGTAGAAGGCCTCAGCAAGATCATTCCAATCACGGATATTGACACTCTCCAATTGATAGTACCATTCCAATTGAGCTCCAGACAAGCTCTCTTGGAAGAAATGAATCCATAACTTCTTATCAGCAGTATGTGGTTGAATCCTCTGGACATAGGATCTTAAATGCAGCTTGGGACATGAGACACCATCATACACCACAAAAGCAGGAACCTTGAAACCAATAGGTATAACCACTCCAGATATTAAACTCAGATCTTCAAAATCCAGCCCAGAAGATTTTTGTGACTCCATAGCGTTCATTCTATCCACCAGCATCTTGTACTTATCTTTATTAGGGTCATGATAATAATTTTCTTCAGAATCAGAATCTCCCACAGTATCATGGGGACTACCTCCCTCTTTCTCAGAATTTTCAGGCTCATAATCATCAACCTGTTCCTTTGTCTTGATAGGGCCTCTGAATCTTCTTCCCAGATTGATAAGGCCTCCTGATCTTCTAGTCTTCTTCTTCTTCTTAGCCAGCAATGTCTTCAACTCATCTTGCCCCTTGGACAAATTCAGAATCAACTCTTGGAATTGTGCATTCTGAGCCTGGAGATCTTTGACAGTCTGTTCAAGAGCCATTTCTGCTGAAATAAACAGCGAGAAGATAAGATACTTGTTCATAAGAAACCTGTGATGCAATAATATGGTATGTAGATGCTTATGCAATGTTTTCAAGGACCGTAGGATTTAAATTTGTGTAAACCACCAAAAAGTAAGCTTTTATTAGTAATAAACTTGTTTGCCCCTTGGGCTTACAATAAAAATGAAATGAATACAAAAAATGGGGTTTTAAGTCTCCCATGGACGTTTCCTCTTTGTGTTGAGGTATGAGTTGAGATTCCGCTCCTCGTGAAGTTGTTTTGTTAGCTCCAGGATTCTTTCCTGACTTGCCTTGTAATGAGTCTCAAAAGTATCTCTTTGCTCCTTCAACTGGATCCAGGACCTCTGTAACTCTTCCATGTCAGTGGGCATGTCTGGATGAAGAATGATGTAAGAAGTATCTCCTTCAGCAACAGGCTCCATGGTAACTGGCAGGATAGCAGGATATGGCATCATAAGAGTCTGAGCACGAGATCGTACCCATCTGAGATATGGTTCCATAGGAATAGTGTACTTGGGTTCCAGAGTCTTACTGTCAACCTTGTTCACTTTACCCCATGCTCGTATGAACCTTTGACGGTAACCTTGAAGATCGTTGTCGTAGTCGAACACAATACCCTGAATAAGCATGTCATGAGGACCATCAGTCAGAGCGTAACCAAACTGACGTAGAGCTAAAGAAGGGTTGTAGGTAATGCCCCCTCTTATGCCAAGGAGTGGCACATTAGGGAACTCCCCACAACGGTCAATGATGGTAACATTCTCCATAGATCTAGAGCACCAATGAATATCTGAATGAGAAAGTGACATAATCCTCTTGGACCACCTGAACCCTTGTTCATTCTTCATCACTGATCGAGGAAGGTGAGAAATAAACCACCTAGATAATAGAGGTATGCAACACATCAGAGTTCCTCGTGCCTTCGTAGTACGGGTATGAAGAGAGTGTAAGATGTCTCCAAGTAATGTAGGCACTGGATTGCGAGTCAGAAATATGTTGATGGCGTGTACGTCTATGAACTGGTCTGGATTGGGGAACAGTACTAAGCCATAAATCAATAGGGCTAAGATCTCCTCAAAAGCATCATAACTCATAGCCTTCAGGAATACTTGAGCTTTCTCCATCAATACCTTAGCAAGAATACCCTTAACTCCACTCCTTGTTTCTAGGACAATGTTTGATTTCTTTAAATGTAAGGCTGCAGCAATGACTTCAGGTTTAGGCTCTTTTTCCAAGCCTGTGAAGGGTCTCTGATCAAGAATAGGTATACCCAGAAGCTTGGAGAACTCTTCCATTGTAGGAACCAGTTGATAGTCGGGAAATGTGAAGCAATGATGTTTAGGGTCAAAGAACTGAAACATGACACTCATCATGTCTTCATTGAACCTTGAAGTGACTAGATCCAGTAGGTGAGCATGCCTCTTGATGAACTGGGAGTTTTCAGAAACTTGAGAGACCAATTCCTTAAGCTTAGGAGGTATTCCTACAAAGTTGATCCGGATAGTATTCCTACGAGCAGAAGCCATGACCTGCAACAAAGAACAAAGATAAATCCTTTGGTCCTTGAAATGGTTAGTGAAAATGCTATGCTTATGATGCATGATGATGCTATGATGTTATGCTCAATCACAAACATGTGGCACACACAAACAAGTCACACAATAGCCCTAGGTTTGAAGGCTTACATGAGGTTTAAAGGTAAATACCCTCCCCTGAAGTTTAGTTGATTCATCCTGTCCTACAAAAGTAACCAGGTTCTAAGGGATCTCAAAATCATTGATCCTTCACAAGGGTGGTTGTTCAGTAGGCAACTTACTTGCCAACCAAAACCCTCCAAGTTTAGGATCTCAATGAGTGTAGTATCGAGTATCAACCAACTTCAGTCTTCACCAAAGCCGGTTATCTCACTACTTTCTAAAGGCCAAGATGGGATGACTAGGGTTCTAAAAGTCAGTTAGTGTATTGACAACATATGGCAGCCTCATATTATCCTCAACTTGCTTAAGGAACATAAGCACCAACCAAGAAGTCACACTAACTATGGCCACCAGATCAACCATATCGATATACGCCATACAGTTTCCTTGGTCTATTGCCATTTACCTAAGGTACACTAGATCCGGGTTAGGGTCTTTCACACATAAGAGCACCCAACAGATAAGTATAAAGCAAACAAGGCAAACAATTTTAAAGTGATCTAATTCCTAAGGGTACCCCTCTTTTATTAAATCCCCAGTGGAGTCGCCAGTTCTGTAACACGGTGGGAGAACTGACTTTAGTTAAATGTTGCGGATAGCAAGAGTCGCCACCGACTTTTATTTTATCCAAAAGGAAAGGACATAAAAGAACAGGAAAGACCTTAAAAAGATTTTGAGTTCGGGGGGTAGGTTATATAAAGGGAAGGTATTAGCACCCTTTATATCCATGGTTATCCATGGGCTCTTAGTTACTTAGCTCACTTTGTTTGTTTGCAAGAGTGTAGTGTGTGATTAGAAAAATTTCTTTAAGTACTTTATAATGACCCTCGTATGGGTGTATACAAAGCCTAGTTTAGAAATTGTGAGGTGTAAAAGTAATTTTGAAAAGTGTGAGCAAGTAACTATGAGATACCTACCCTAGATTAAGTCTTTCGTGTTCTCGTATATTCTTTCAATGGTAAGACTGTCCCTATTATTAAGGAATAGGTAGTCATTACCTTGGATGTGTTCAAGGGACGGGCGTAGGGTCATCGTATGGTCAATGAAGGCAACATAAGGGGTGTCTTTAGCAACTCGTAGGGACTATCATCATATTTACCGAAGGGACAAGATCATTATATCGTAGGCAACCTCGTAGGGACTTGATCTTTTAAGTTTATAGGGACTTGATGATTTTCTGTTTGAAGGGGCTTTGCTTAAGACACCCCTATTTTCGAGGGACTTGACCATTTAAAGAAGGCAACCAAGAGGAATACCCTAGGAAGTATAGATGGCGATCAAAGATCGACTTACGTGTGTGAATATTATTTTTCAGATATTTGTCTTGAATTTAATTTTCTAAGTTCAATTATTTACAGTTAGTTTTTTTGCACTCCTTAAATTACTAACCACGCAATAAATATTTACAAAAATAAAAGCAAGAAAAATAAATTCCTAAACTATTACATGGCTATGGGACAGATACATAATAATCAAGCGAGAAAGAATAAATTTACAACCTATACATTTGTTCCTAATATTATAAATAAAACAAAATTAAAATAAGGAAAATAATGAAGCAAAAATAGAATAGATAAAAGCAAATAATAATAAAATAATAAATAAACAATGGTAATAAAGCAATAATAACAATAATAATAAAGTGATAATAAAAAGGTTAGAATTTTAAAAGAAATTATTTTAGGTTAAACAAGTTAGATTTTTTTAGAAGTTATTAGAAAAATATGAGTTTAAAATAAATTAGTAATAATAAAAGAATTTAAAATAAATTAATGTACAAATTATAAAATAAAAGAGTTATATGAAAAATATTAAGTTTGTTATTTACAAAATAAATAAAGGTTATAGAAAATATCAAATTATTAGATTAATAGGTTTATTATTATTATTCAATTAGAAAAATGGTCAATTAGATTTTATTTACAAAATATATAAGGATTTATTATTATAAGTAAGTAATAAAAAAAAGTTATTAAAATAGTTAGTATTTATTATTTATTTACAAAAAATATAAAGGTTATAGAAAAATATTAAATAATTAATTTAGTAGGTTTTCACGCCCTACATTACTAAACCACGCAGTTAATATAAGATCAATGGCAGGAATTTAAATGGCAGAAAAATAAATGGCAGAAAAACCAATGGCAGAAAATAAAACCCTAATTATTACAACGCTTTGGTGCAGTTACATAATAAAGATGGCGAAAAGTAAAACTGAAAATATTACAAGTTAAAACTTAAAATATTACAAGGGCGAAGCAGTTACAGTGTATGAATAACATAAATATGAGCGAAAATAGGAAATAATAATAAGGTTTGTTAAGGTTTAAGAAAAGGTTTATGGTTTAAAGGAAATAACACGGTTAAAGTTTTAGGTTTGAAATTTAGAGTTTGTGGCAAAATTGTCAGGGTTTAGGAAAAATCAGGGTAGTTAGTTATGAAAAAAAATGTGCAGATCTAAATATATGTATATAAAAAAAATATGAATTAAAAAAAACAACGGCGTTGCTAGCGCAAAATTGCGATCATCGCAACTGGATCGGATAACACAAATGTCACGCCTCATACACGTATATGTGAAAACGGCGTATTGACACGATCCGATCCGAAAACATAATCAAATTAAAACATAAAATAGAAATATATATATATATATATATATATATATATATATATATATATATATATATATATATATATATATATATATATATATATATATATATATATATATATATATATATATATATATATATTTAACACACTAGTTACATATATGAACATGTATTTGAAACACAGTAACAAATATATCAACAAAATAGATAAAGTATATATCATATATAAACTATTACCAAATTGTGTGTACGATAGTATAGATCAGCCACTCTCAGTTTCTCTTTTTTTTGTTCTGTCTTTCGGCCTCTCTCTATCAGTCATGCTAGTAAATATATATAGGAACAAATTAGGTTAATGATAATGGGCCTAAGTTTATTTTGAAACCCAATATTAAATTAAAAAGTGAATAAAGTTAAATAATTAAAATAGTTAAAATTAAAATAAAAACTAATTAACCTATTTATTTATTCTAGACCCAATATAAAAATAAATAGACTCAAAAAAATAAAAGTCGGGCACCAAAATGCTCGAAAAAATAAAATGAACACGTCAAAATAATCAGCGCGAAATAAATGACTCGGAAAAATACAGCGTTTGGTCGGATTTTGAAATAAAAATTATGACCGTTTAAACTGCTCAGACTGATCAACATATGACCAAAAATAGTCGTAAAAATATTTTTAGCATGTCAAATTAAACCACGTGAACCGCAGATTAATGTTACCGACATTTGCAAACTTAGACTTGACATTTTTTCGTTGACTAATTTTAGGCACAGTTAAAAAGTTAATTTGACCAGTCTGTTTGTAAATTCCGAGAAATTATTCCGGTAATATTAAGACAGAAAAAAATGTTGTGCTATGAATATGATGCAAATGAATGTGAAACAAAAAATTGGTTAGAGTTAAAAATAGAGGGCAAATTTTGGGGTGCAACACATCCAAACACAAAAAATGTAAATAACTTGTATATTCTCTTCTCATCTTTTCAATCATGTTTGCACAAACGAAAATTTTCACAAAAACAACAACCTTGCAACAAGTGTGAAAAGGGCTCCCTAGGAGTACCTAGGATGTTTTGGGTGCCTAACACCTTCCCATTACATAACCAACCCCCTTACCCAGATCTTTGTTTCTCTTTTACTAGTTTTTATTAAAACTTTTAGGTTTTTGTTCGTTTTCTAACCATTCCTTTGGATAAATAGAAGTGCGGTGGCGACTCGATTTGTATGATTTACCTTGGATTTAGTCAATATCTCTAATGGTAACGAATACCCCGCTACACAAGCTCCGCTGGAATCCCAATAAGTGTACTTTTGGTGTTCGTTCTAGTAAGTTGTTGGGCTTTATTATCAAGGACCTTAGTTTACCAAGCCCATCTTGGCCTATTCTTAGGATGTAGTGTGAAAGTCGTTCAGATGTAAGATTTGATACGATTGTTACGCGATACTACACTCATAAGAGTCTCTTTTGAGAATATTTTTGGAACACGAGTAGTCGTTTCTCCGATAATATCCGAAAGATGGGATGATGACTATGGGAACCTCTTGTAGAACATGTTTGGCAGGTTTAAACCCTAGTACACTCCCTTTGGGTGGTTCTTAACCGAGACTCCATGCTCGTGACTCGCAACAAACCCTTGATTCGTGGTTGATCCGTTCATGTATCCTTAATATCAATGGAACTTGGGTGTTGATAAGGTGTAAACCATAATCCACCAAAATGGATGATTGATATTAAGGATGATATGATCCATCCCATGACCTTTGTTTGGCGTGCTTTGCTTAATCCTTGAGTGTGATTGTTGCATTCATGCATTCATGCACCCATTTGCATCCATATCATCAATAAATAAGGAAATTTTCAAGGAACTTAAGAGGTCTATTTGCAAATTTTCAGACATGGAAAGACAAAGAAGGAATACAAAGAAGTACAGTTTCAGACAACCAGATCTGAAAGAGTTGAGGAATCTGACATCCTATGTATTAGATCCTTTGGGTTTCAAAGCTCGTTTTGGGAAGCTTCTTCCTCTTCTGACTACTCAGGTGGACGAAGGGTTGATGAGTGTATTGGTACAGTTTTATGATCCTCTGTACCGTTGCTTCACATTTCCGGATTTTCAGCTTGTGCCTACGCTTAAGGAGTATGCCTACCTCTTGGGTATACCGATTCTAGACCAGTTGCCGTTCAGTGGCTTGGAGAGTGTTCCTACTTCTCAAGAAATAGCAGACATGTTGCACATAGACGAATCTCTGGTTAGTGCTCATATGACTACCAAAGGTGGAATTCAAGGTCTCCCTTCTGAGTTCCTCATTGCTCAAGCTACTGTGTATGGGAAGGCCATGAGTAAGGACGCCTTTGAGGCCATATTTGTTCTTCTCATCTATGGGTTAGTGTTGTTCCCCGACATCGACAAGTTTATGGATGTGAACACTATTAGGATTTTCTCTACTCTTAATCTCGTTCTGACTCTGTTGGGTGACACTTATTTTTCTTTGCATATGAGGAATGCAAAGGGTGGTGGTGCCATTGTATGTTGTTTGCCTCTGTTTTATAAGTGGTTTATTTCTCACTTACCGCGGACGATCGCCTTCAAGGAGAACAAGGGATGTCTACGGTGGTCCACGAGACTGATGTCTCTCACTAATGATGATATCTCTTGGTATAATCGCGTGTATGATGGTGTGCAGATTATTGACTCTTGTGGTGAATTCTCCAATGTACCTCTTCTTGGTACATGTGGTGGGATTAACTACAACCCTGTTTTGGCACGTCGTCAGCTTGGGTTCCCCCTAAAGGATAAACCTAATAACATTCTGTTAGAGGGTGTGTTCTTTCAAGAGGGTAAAGATCCCCAAAACTTGAAGGGCAGAATGGTCCGCGCTTGGTGCAATATTTATAGGAAAGGAAGGAAAGAGTTGGGTCCTAAGAATTGTGTTGCTATGGAGCCGTACACTTCTTGGGTTAGGAAGAGAGCGTCCGAGTATCTCATGCCTTACGAGTATCCAAGACCTACACCTTTGGTTATGGTTGGGCCTTCAACCCTCCCTGACCAAGGAGTGGAGGAGTTGAGAGACGAAGACCGATCACGTGCTTGGATCCGTGAAAGGGAGGATTGCTTCAGCAGATCAAGGAGAAGGATGCTTTGATAGAGTTCCTCGAACATCAGGTTATTGATGATCCTGTTGATGCATGGACTTCTCTACTTCCTCAGTCTTCCAAGTTTTGGAAGAGGAAGTACGACCGACTCGCCAAGGAGAAAGCAGATATGGAGGCAGCCTACGAGAGGGAGGTGAAAAGGCTTCGTGCATCCTATCTTCCTGTGTCCCGAGCTTTGGATGATTGTTTCTAGGGATCCATAGGATGATTATTTTCCTTTTCTCTTGTATATGATTGACAATGTTGTACTTCTTTTCCCTGATATTATTTAATGAGATATTTCCATATGTGATAAATGTTTAATATTTCCAAAAATTTGCAAATAGAACCCTAAAGTTCCTTTGAAAATAAAAGAAAAATCATATGCACGAGCATTGCATGCATCATGTGCATAAGCAGGTTTTGTTCCCGGATTCTTGTCCTGTGGTCTAACTCTGTGTTCTTCATTTATTTTGAAGACAAGCTGACTCACCGGTACTACACCAGAGCCAACATTTCAAGACTGATGGATCATCTGGAACAAGAGAACCGCGAGCTGAAAGAGGAAGTGGCCAGATTAAGTGCCTTGATGGAATCATTCATGGCTGCTCAGAGCCAGTCTTCTCCGACACCTTCAACTCCTCCTCAGAGGACAGTCATCTCTGAGATTGTCTCCTCGACTGTGCCTGCAGCCAGTGCATATTTTGCTCCAACAGCCATGCCAACCGGATTCCCGTGGGGGATGCCTCCCAATTTCATGCCTAAGGGTCCTGCTCCCACCTTTGCTTCTATGCCGGCATCTAGCCTGGTCCTTACTGTTCCTCCTCCTGTCGTGTATACTATGCCCAAGGTAGACGACACCATTTATCATGCAAGGAATTGAAAACTCTCAGAGGAAATGATCTTTTCGGCAAGTCTGCTGCCGAACTCTGCTTGGTTCCTAATGTGAAAATCCCTGTGAAATTCAAGGTCCCTGACTTTGAAAAATACAAGGGAAATACCTGCCCTCTCAGCCACCTGGTCATGTATGCCAGGAAGATGTCAACTCAGACCGACAATGACCAATTGCCCATCCACTACTTTCAGGACAGTCTGTCCGGTGCCGCTTTACGTTGGTACATGGGTTTAGACAGTGCGAACATCCGATCCTTCAACGATCTTGGCGAGGCCTTCGTCAAGCAGTACAAGTACAATGTGGATATGGCTCCCGATAGGGATCAATTGAGGGCCATGTCCCAGAAGGACAAGGAAACGTTTAAAGAGTACGCCTAGAGGTGGCGAGAGTTAACAACACAGATCGTGCCTCCGCTAGAAGAGAAAGAGATGACTAAGATCTTTTTGAAGACCTTAAGTTCTTTTTATTATGAGCGGATGATTGCTAGCGCTCCTTCTGACTTCACCGAGATGGTGAATATGGGGATGCGTCTAGAAGAAGGGGTTAGAGAAGGACGTCTGACCAGAGAAGAAGGAACTTCTGCCAAACATTATGGGTTGTTTGCGAAGAAGAAAGATGGAGAGGCACATGATGTGATCTCCCATGTAAAACCAAGAAGACCCTCTGTGAGGAGGAAGACCGTGCGTCCCGCCGGTAACCAGCACCAGGTGGCTAATATAGCACCGGTTCTCAGAGACAATCAATAGTACCAGCAACACAACAACAATCAGCAACCACATCCACAATATCAGCAACAACAGCACCGTCCGCAAAAGCAGGCCTACCAGCCCCGAAACAGTAATCAAACCAGCACGAGTTACGAGAGGAAAAGGGTCACCTTCGATCCTATTCCAATGACATATGCAGAACTGTATCCCTCTTTGATAGAGAGGAAGTTGATTACTCCGCGAGACCCACCAGTTATACCTGCTAACCCTCAGTGGTGGTATAAGCCTGAATTACACTGTGTTTACCACTCTGGTGCTCCCGGCCACGAAGTGGAGAATTGTTACCCTTTGAAGACCAAGGTTCAAGACCTTGTAAGGTGTGGCATTCTGTGTTTCGAGGACACAGGTCCTAATGTGAAAAAGAACCCATTTCCTGAGCATGGGAAATCTGTCAACATGGTCCAGGGTTGCCCTGGCAAGTACAAAGTCAAATATGTCAGTCATATTCGACAATCGCTGGTCGAGATGCATCGTTTGCTGTGTGATTACAATCATTATGAGCATGACCACGATAGATGCCGAGTTTGTTCTGTCAATGAAAGGGGTTGTCGCCAGGTGCGTAAAGATGTTCAGGAAATGCTGGATGAAGGAGTTATTGAGATCCTTCAAAACAGAAATGTTGACGAAGATGCTGACGAGGTCAACGTAATTTCTCCAGTGTTCCGGATCCCCGAGCCTGATATCATCAAGTATGATGGTAGCAAGCAAAAGGTTTCTCCCGCGTTAACCATCAAGCCAGCCGGACCAATGCCGTACTCTTCCAAAAAAGCAATTCCCTATCGCTACCATGTTGTCGCGGTAGAAAATGGGAAAGAGGTGTCCTTGCCCTCTTCCTCTGTTGTTAACATTGCGGATGTTAGTGGTTTGACCCGCAGTGGTTGTGTATTTTCAGCACCCTCAAAACCCCAAGCTAATGCTGATTCTGATGAACGCCCGATTGGGAATGCTGTGAGCACTCCGAATCCGGCACTTGTTGTTAAGCCCTCCTCTACATTGGGAACTCCCGCTTCTGTTGGCCCAAGCGGCAATATGAAAGAAGACTGTGATGAGATGCTGAAGCTCATCAAGAAAAGCGAGTACAATGTTGTAAACCAGCTTCTACAAACGCCATCCAAGATATCGGTGTTATCCTTGCTTTTGAATTCCGAACCACACCGAGAGGCTCTGCAGAAGGTTTTGGATGTGGCATATGTAGATCATGATGTCACGATAGAACAATTCGATAGCATTGTTGTAAACATTACTGCTTGTAACAACTTGAGCTTCTGTGACTCAGATCTCCCCGAGGAGGGAAGAGACCACAATTTGGCATTACATATATCTATGGGTTGCAAAGACGATGCCATGTCCAATGTGCTGGTGGACACTGAGTCATCACTAAACGTATTGCCAAAAACCACTCTTTCGAAACTGTCATATCAAGGGCCTCCCATGAGGCGGAGTGGAATAGTTGCGAAGGCTTTCGATGGGTCTCGCAAAACTGTGATTGGGGAAGTTGATCTCCTAGTCAAAATCGGACCGAGTGATTTCCAGATTACCTTCCAGGTTATGGACATTCACCCATCGTATAGTTGTCTCTTAGGCAGACCATGGATTCACGAGGCGGGCGCCGTGACATCCACCCTACACCAGAAACTGAAATTTGTGAAGAATAAGAAGCTGGTGGTGGTAGGGGGAGAAAAGGCTCTCCTGGTAAGTCATTTGTCTTCCTTCTCATACATAGATACCGAGGATGAAGTTGGAACTCCTTTCCAAGCTTTATCTATTGCTGAGCCTATTGAGAAGAGAACTCCTTCATTTGCTTCCTATAAAGATGCAAAGTTGGCCATTGAGTGTGGTGCAACTGCTGGTTTAGGGAAGATGATTGAGCTAGAAGACAACAAGTCTCGGGCTGGCATAGGTTATTCGTCTGGGGTTTTCAACATGCAAGGGTTGTTCAAGAGTGGAGGTTTCATCCACACCAGTCAAGATGAGGAGGTTGCTGCCATTTTGGAAGAGGATGCGGAAGATTCTGGCAACTTCGTCATCCCTGGGGGAATCTGTAATAATTGGGTCGCTGTGGATATTCCAACAGTCATCCATAAGTCGAAGTAATGTTCATTGTGTTTAAAAACCCTCCCCCCATGCCAAAAGGAGGAGTGATGACATTGTTGGCGTATTAATACAATGATATTTTCATTCAATAAATTCATGTTAAATGTTTGTTTTTCCAATTATTTTCCCTTTTTGCTTTTTGCATGAAATTGGTGATCACATAAAACCTAAAAAATAAAATAAAATCAATCTTTTCATCTGCATAATAATTTGCCTTGTCTGAATTCTAAAGCTTTTCATATCCAAAATCATTATGCAGGTTAATCAAACCCATTGAACATAATGACCCAACACCATCTCCCAACTTTGAACTCCCTGTATTTGAGGCGGAAGAAGATGATATTGGAGAGATTCCTGACAAGATTACCCGTCTACTTGAGCATGAAGAGAAGATCATTCAGCCGCATCTTGAGAATCTGGAAACAGTCAACTTGGGGTCTGAAGATTGTGTGCGAGAAGTGAAGATTGGGGCATTCCTTGAAGAATCTGTTAGGAAGGGGTTGATTGAATTGCTACGAGAATATGTCGATGTCTTTGCCTGGTCATATGAAGACATGCCAGGTCTAAATACTAATATTGTGCAACATTTCTTACCCTTGAAGCCTGAGTGCGTGCCTGTGAAGCAGAAGCTCAGAAGAACTCATCCTGATATGGCAGTGAAGATCAAAGAGGAGGTTCAGAAACAAATTGATGCGGGGTTTCTGATGACTTCTACATATCCTCAATGGGTGGCCAATATTGTGCCAGTGCCTAAGAAAGACGGAAAGGTCCGAATGTGTGTGGGCTATAGAGACTTGAATAAAGCTAGTCCAAAAGATGATTTTCCCCTACCACATATCGATATGTTGGTAGATAATACAGCTAAATTCAATGTCTTCTCATTTATGGACGGATTTTCCAGATATAATCAGATTAAGATGGCACACGAGGATATGGAGAAGACAACATTCATCACACCTTGGGGAACATTCTGTTATCGAGTGATGCCCTTCGGTTTGAAGAACGCCGGAGCCACGTATCAAAGAGCTATGACCACCTTGTTTCATGATATGATGCACAAGGAGATCGAGGTATATGTTGATGAAATGATTGCTAAGTCAAAAACAGAAGTTGAACATGTAGAGCACTTGTTGAAGCTTTTTCAGCGTTTGAGGAAGTACAAGCTTCGTCTGAATCCCAACAAGTGTACATTTGGAGTCCGTTCCGACAAGCTATTGGGCTTTATTGTTAGTGAAAGAGGTATTGAGGTTGATCCTGCAAAGGTCAAAGCAGTACAAGAGATGCCTGCGCCCATAACTGAGAAGCAAGTCCGAGGTTTTCTTGGCCGCTTGAATTATATTTCCATATTCATATCCCACATGACTGCCACATGTGCGTTGATATTCAAGCTCCTCCGGAAAGATCAGTCCCATGATTGGACCGAGGATTTCCAGAAAGCCTTTGACAGTATCAAAGAGTATATGTCCGAACCTCCGATCCTGTCTCCGCCTGTGGAGGGGAGACTGAAATTCTGGTATCAGATATAAGATGTCGAAGGTAATGTCACGACACTAATATCTGTTAACACACAATGGATAAAAAATACAGAATGGTAAAGCGAATAACACAAGCAAATGTTAACCCAGTTCGGTGCAACTCACCTACATCTGGGGGCTACCAAGCCAGGAAGGAAATTCACTAAAATAGAATTAGTTCAAAGACTCTCCGTACACTTCAACAAGTTACAGTCTTTCTCACCTAATCTCTACCCGTGCAATTTCTACCTAAGCACTCTTAGATATGAGAACCCATTCACTTCCCTTACAATCACACACCAGTGATCTTAAACAACAATCCCTTGTGAAAAGAAAATACTTTTCAATTACAAACTCTTGATTTTACTTCACAGTTTCAATCAAGAAGACACACTCTTGATCTTGCTTCACAGCTTTGATTAAGAAGACACACACTTGATCTTGCTTCACAACTTTGATCAAGTGGACACACACTCTTGCTTAACAGCTTTAGAGGGACAAATTACAACCACAAATCAGTCCAATTCAATCATCAATGGATGACTTGAATGACCTACAAGTCTTACGATTAAACAGACACAAACCCTAGCTCTCTCTCTCTATTTCGTTCAGTCTTGGTTGTGTATCCAATCAGGTTTTCTAAGTCCCTTTTTATAGAAGCATTGGACATCTTGAAAACCCTAAATATATTTTCCAATCAAATCTTTTTATAACAGCTATAGAGATCTCCTTGGAAAATATGTAAATCTGGTTGTAATCCATGATTGAATGCGCCAGCTAGCCATATCTTCAATCATCCAATGATTGCCATTAATTGTGCAATCACAAAACACCATACATTCATACTGAATGTTCTGTGTACAGGATGTCATGACATCGGGTCTGACATCCTGGAAAAATCCTGCATAATCCAATTTCCTTTTATAGCAGGTACAGCCATATCAGATACCATGACAATATGTATGTCATCTGAAACAATCCTGCATGAGCATGTCTTCCATAAAAGCTCCAGCAGGTACAACCAATATCAGAAGCCTTGTCATTGTAAGTGGCATTCTGAAACAATCCTCCTTGCATATGTTCTTTAGCTCCAGCAGGTACATAGGATATCTCATGTTAAGACATCACACATGACATCTTGTGAACACTCTTTGTTTTACCAAAATTGCTGCCAACACTTAGAATCAACAAACTCCCCCTTTGGCAAATTTTGGCTAAAACATATATCTGTCCTTTTTGTTCACAAGTCAAATTATCAGCAGTTTAAACCACACAACAGTAGTTTAATCAGCAGCAGAAGCAAAAACAATTACTATCTATGACTACTAGTAATACACACATGCACAAGGGTACTTCTCCTCCCCCTAAATTTGTGCAACAATCATAATTACTAGTTATGGATGCAACTAGTAAGACACACAAATGCACAAGGGTTCTTCTTCTCCCCCTAAATTTGTGCAATACAAACATCTCCTTTAATAATAACAGCACCTGTAACCACAACACCTGTAACAATCAGAATATCATTCTGACATCTCCTTTAACATGTTAACATTCAGAACCTCCTTCTGACATCTGCTTCAACATGTTAACATTCAGAACCTCCTTCTGACATCTCCTTCAATATCACCTGTACAACACAGAGCTTGCACAGAACATCAGACATCTCCTCCAACATCTCAGAACAAAACATCATTTTGTCTTACATCAGACATCTCCTCTGACATCACAGAACAGAACACCATTTTTTCTTACATCAGACATCTCTTCCAACATCACAGAACAGAACATCATAGAACACCATTCTACACTATTCTGTCTTACAACAAGCACAACTCCTTCAATAATAGATGTCCATCTGTTCAACTATACCAGCTCCACATCTCCTACATCACTTCTCCCCCTTTTTAGTCAAAATTTTGACCAAAGGTGACCAATTAGACAAAATAAATGTCAATTAGCCTAGCAGAGAATGTCACCACAGATGTCATAACATATAACATGTTAAAACATAATTGTTTCAGGAGATACATACCAACATTATACACAGTTGTGATAGCTGTGATAATGAACAAATCCATGGAACTCATTAAGAGCCCAAATATTACATCAAGGCATCAGTAAGGACTGCCACAAAATACAAACATTTCAACAGAAACAAAACATCCAAGCTTCCAGAACAGTCATAACAGCATCTAGAACAGCACACATGTCATCATAACATAGGGACCATCACCACAACTTAGTCTGAGGAGGTAGCATCTTCTTCACTTTCAGATTCAGAACTGCCACTAGATTGATCTACTTGAGGTATGGGCATCTGACTCCTTGGCTTCACCATCTTCCAGATGGAAGGAAATGTTGTCCAAATGCACAGCTGCAACCTTAGCTGGAGACTTTCTAACAGTTTGCCTTTTAGCAGGTGAGATGTCTGGGACATCTTCTTCGACATCATCTTCAGAATCAGAGTTTTCTCTGATTTTCCTCTTCTGAACCTCTACTTTACTCCATGATTTAGAAGGATCTACAACAACAGCCTTCCTACTAGTTCTAGCTGTCAACATCTCAGCCACAGTCTTGCCTTTCCTGGTTTTCTTTTTCTTTGCAACACTTGGTTCAAGTGATGAACCAAGGTGTCATCTTCCTCTTCTGAACTCTCTTCCTCCAAATCAATTACTCTCTCAGCAGTGTCATGCTTCTTTCTTGGCCATTCTTTGACTTGACCAGCAGTGATTGTCCTACAGACTTCATTGTTTGTGGCTTCTAACTCAACAACTCCTTCTGTTCCTCTCCCTAGAAACTTATTCATTATAGTTGAGAAGAACCTTACACACCTTCTTCTCACAAAGACCTTGCAGAATTCTTTGTTATTCTTGTCAGAAATATCCTCTGGGATATTCACCACACACTCCTCCACTAAACCTTCAAAACATTGGGGTAATACACTAACTGTTTTCATCAATCCAGCAAACTTGATAACCTCCTTCCCTAGCTCCCTTTCTACAGCAACTCTCCCCTGTATAACAAATTTCCACTTTAATTGCTATAAATTCTCATGAATACAAATCCCCAAATTACCTCTTAAACATTCAAACTGATTAGCATCCAAAGCTTTTCTAAATATGTCAGCTAATTGCATTTTAGTAGTAACATGCTTCAGTGCTATGATTTTCTCTTCCACAAGTTCTCTAATAAAGTGATGACAAATATCAATGTGCTTTGTCCTACTGTGTTGAACAGGATTTTTGGAAATAGTTGTAGCACTCAGGTTGTCACAGTACACTGTCCTGACATCTTGTGTGACATTGTGTTCAGTCACCATTAGTTTCAACCAACCCTGTTGAGAACAGCTACTTCCAGCTGCTATGTATTCAGCTTGATATATAGCACAAACACCATTTTCATCTTTGAATACTTTTGAATGTGTAGGAGCAGGAGTCCTTGCACTCTTCATGCCAATCTTCTTAACATTGTTCTTGGCACATTTTCTTTGAGATAGAAAAATAGACTCTTCTATCTGCTTGACTTGTAGCCCAAGTCCAACAAAGCTCTTCCCAACTTCAGACTGCATTTGACGAGCAACATGTTCTACCATCTGATCTGACCTCCTACCAAACCCAATATTATCCACATCTGTTTGATCCACCATGAGCTTTTCTCCTTGAGGTTTCAAACAACAATCTTTGAAGATTTCAACCACATCAGATTTGTTTTTGGTCCAGATGTATCTGGAGAAATCATCCACCACTGCAACCTTCTTTCCACCAAGGCTTTCCACTTGCATGGGTTCCATCAACTTCATATGGATGAGTTTCAACCCTTTGGAAGTGATGTTAAGTCTGAGTTTCTGGTGTGACATCCTTGTCTGACATTTCCCACAGACTTTCAATTTGGGAGTTTCTCTAGCAGATATAATCAACTTCATCCCTTTCTCCTTGACTGAGGTACATTTTGAGGAGTAACTAATTTGAGAGTTCCACATGTAACAGTTATCTTTGGTTCTGACTCCTTCCATGATTACTTCACTTTCTTTGTTGGTAATCAGACATTCAGTTTTAGTGAAGTTAACATTTAGACCTTGGTCACATAGTTGATTGATGCTTATTAGATTTGCAGTCAAGCCCTTAACCAGTAGGACCTTGTCAAGTTTAGGCACTCCAGGACAATCAAGCTTGCTTATCCCCTTGATTTCACCCTTTGCTCCATCACCAAAGGTTACATAGCTTATGGCATGAGGATGAAGTCCAGTTATCAGGTCTTTATTTCCAGTCATGTGTCTGGAACATCCACTATCAAAATACCATTCTTCTTTGGATGAGACTCTGAGGGGAATGTGAGCTATTAGACTTGTAACATTAGTCTTAGGAACCCATTGCTTCTTGTTGACAGGCCTCTGCTGTTTGGGTTTGGGTTGATAGTGAGTCTGATGATGAACAGGGCTAGGATAACCATACAGCTTATAGCAGAAGGGCTTCAGGTGACCAAATTTCCCACAGTAATGGCATCTCCATCTTTGGTGTTTCCCTTTCTGCTGTCTTCTCTTCTGATGATTTGACATATGATGTGACATCACAGGTTTGCTTTTACTATGGCTGCATTTAGGTTTGGCTTGAGGTTTGCAACTAGTGTAACTGCACTCAGGCTTAGATTCATTATACCCAATGCCAGATTTGTCTCCTGTTATTTTTCCAGTTTGGAGAATCTTGTCTAGGGAGTCATATCCATTGTTTAACATTCTTACATACTTGGTCATCTCTTCTAGTTTAGAATTCAAGAACATGGCTTCAGTTTTTAACTTGGAGATGATTTCCACATGGTCTGCCTTCTCATTCTCCAGTTGTATTGTCTTCTGGCTTTCAACTTGTTGACTTTCATCTATCTTGGCCTTCAGAACCATTGCTTCTGTTTTTAATTTGGAGATGGTTTCCAAGTGTTCTACCTTCTCATTCTCAAGTTGAGATATTTCTTTCTTCTGGCTTTTAACCTGTTTACACCACTCTACACTTTTGAGACACAACTTTCTGTAGGTAGTGGCCAACTCTTCAAAGGTTACTTCACCATCACTTGAGTCTTCATCAGAATCCCATCTTCCAGTCAAGGCAGTCATAAGATTTGCAGGTTCTTCTGTTTCACTTCCATCTGACCAAGTGGCAGCAAGACTCCTCTTCTGTTTCTTGAGGTAGGTCCCACATTCAGTTCTAATGTGTCCATACCCATCACATTCATGGCACTGAACTCCTTTTTCTTCTTTGGGCGTTTCATCTGACCTTGTTCTTCTTCCAATATTGTTGGATTTACTGATGTCATATGTGATGTTCTTGACATTAGCCTTAGATTTTTCATCCATCTTTTTCACTAGCTTGTTGAACTGTCTTCCCAGCATTGCTACATCATCTGCCAGATCTTCACCAATATCTGGACCACCTTCTTCCTCTTCCTCCTCAGTGTGTGACTTGAATGTTATGCTTTTGGCTTTCTTTTCAGATCCATCACACATTCCCATCTCAAACGTTTGAAGGGATCCAATTAGCTCATCAATTCTCATATTGGAAATGTCTTGAAACTCTTCTATGGCTGTCACTTTCATGGCAAATCTCTTAGGGAGTGACCTGAGTATTTTCCTCACTAATTTTTCATCTGACATCTTCTCACCCAGGGCTCCTGAGGTATTAGGAATTTCAAGGATATTCATATGAAATTCATGAATATTTTCATCTTCTTTCATCCTTAAATTTTCAAACTTGGTAGTGAGCAACTGTAGTCTAGACATCTTCACTCTAGAGGTGCCTTCATGAGTGGTTTTGAGAATGTCCCAAGCATCTTTAGCCACTTCACAGTTGTTTACCAATCTAAATATATACTTTTCTACACCATTGAATATAGCATTCAATGCTTTAGAGTTCCCAAGGGCTAAGTCATCCTCCTCCTTGGTCCATTGTTCTTCAGGCTTCTTCTCAGTGGTGGCTTCTCCTTCTTTAGCAATGATAGGATGCACCTAACCTGTTAACACAGCTTTCCAAGCCTTGTTGTCAAGGGATTTCAGAAACGCTACCATTTGAGGTTTCCAATAGTCATAGTTATAACCATCCAAAATTGGTGGCCTATGAACAGATCCTCCATCTCTCTCCATTGTACCAGAAAGTATTGCCCCTAGATCTCACCCAGAACCAGAGCAGGATGCCTGCTCTGATACCAATTGAAATTCTGGTATCAGATATAAGATGTCGAAGGTAATGTCACGACACTAATATCTGTTAACACACAATGGATAAAAAATACAGAATGGTAAAGCGAATAACACAAGCAATTGTTAACCCAGTTCGGTGCAACTCACCTACGTCTGGGGGCTACCGAGCCAGGAAGGAAATTCACTAAAATAGAATTAGTTCAAAGACTCTCCGTACACTTCAACAAGTTACAGTCTTTCTCACCTAATCTCTACCCGTGCAATTTCTACCTAAGCACTCTTAGATATGAGAACCCACTCACTTCCCTTACAATCACACACCAGTGATCTTAAACAACAATCCCTTGTGAAAAGAAAATACTTTTCAATTACAAACTCTTGATTTTACTTCACAGTTTCAATCAAGAAGACACACTCTTAATCTTGCTTCACAACTTTGATCAAGAAGACACACACTTGATCTTGCTTCACAACTTTGATCAAGTGGACACACACTCTTGCTTAACAGCTTTAGAGTGACAAATTACAACCACAAATCAATCCAATTCAATCATCAATAGATGACTTGAATGACCTACAAGTCTTACGACTAAACAGACACAAACCCTAGCTCTCTCTCTCTCTATTTCGCTCAGTCTTGGTTGTGTATCCAATCAGGTTTTCTAAGTTCATTTTTATAGAAGCATTGGACATCTTGAAAACCCTAAATATATTTTCCAATCAAATCTTTTTATAACAGCTGTAGAGATCTCCTTGGAAAATATGTAAATCTTGAAGGTGAGAAAAACAAGAAAGGGGGGGTTTGAATTGTTTGAAAAATAAGCGCTTTTGCAAAATGAAATCACACAATGATTTTATACTGGTTCGCTTATAACACAAAGCTACTCCAGTCCACCCGGCCAAGGTGATTTCGCCTTCAACAAGGACTTAATCCACTAATCTTGAAAGATTACAAACAACCCCTAAGAGAAAAGAAAATCTCTTAGTCCTCTCAAGTCTACAGACTACAACAAGTCACTTGAGGAAATCAAATAAAAATAGATACAAGATGTGTAATCTAGAGTGCTTCTAAGAAAGCAAATATTACAAACTTAAGAACAAATTTTTCACTTGATAAGCAACAGCTTAGTGAAAATCTTTGAAGAACAAAGATGTTTTTCTTGAGCGTGATATAATTTCAGTATAGTTTTGGCTAGTGATTTCTTGGTGTTTACTGAATGAGATTTCTTCTCTATTTATAGGAGTTGAAGTAGAGTTGAAGTAGCGTTGAATCTATTGGATATTGAGATGTAATTACGCCATTCCATTAATAGCTTCTGCAGTAGACTTTTTCACTTAGAAGTGACTACTTACCACAATTAGTATCTTTTCTCTTGGAAGTGGAGATTAACGTCTCTTTCTAATTGAGGAAATCCATTTGCAGAACTTTAACTTGACTTAAACGTTACTTCATCATGATTAACAATTCTGATTAGAGTCTTTGTGTATCTGGAGAAACTGGCTTCTGATGTTATCTCTTGAAAGTTCAGATGGCGCTGATAACTTCAGAGTTACAGAAGGCATTTGTTCAGAGTCAGAGCTTCTAGACTTTACTTCATGTTCAGATGCTTCTGATACTTGCAGTTTTGTCCAGAGTTTAGAGCTTCTTGAATGAGATTCCTCTTTAGATGCTTCTGATACTTGAGATTTTGCATCTGATCTTGTTTTGCATCTGATGACATCATCAGATTTATTTCTTCTTTCTTTAGAACCCTGCACACTTAGAAACTTTTCGTTAGGGTACAACTTTTGGTTTCATCCTTTGTTATCATCAAAATCATGGAATCTATTGTAGAACTATTTTTGTTCTTACAATCTCCCCCTTTTTGATGATGACAAAACAAATAAAATTATCAGATGAAACATGAAAAATATTAGATCAGATAGACAAAAGCTCCCCCTGAGTTAGCGCTAGGGAGTTCAGAAGTTCTTACCAGAGCTTTTCCAAGTAATTAGGTTTCTGAAAACTTTCTGCAAATGCTTAACTTTAAAGTTAGAGTTATTTAATCAGAGCTATTATTTAATCAGAGCTATTTATATCAGAACTATTTCTATAATTGTTGCAGAATGCTTAAGGTTTTAGACATAGTTTTCATCAGAGCTATTTAATAATTTCTCCCCCTTTTTGGCATAATCAAAAAGGCATAAAACATAAAAAGAATAATAGAGAGAAAAACACTTCATTAAAAAGCACAAAGGCAAACAGCAGTCAAAAACAACAGATTCAAAGAAATATCAGAGCTAAAAAAGAAAAGACAGAAGCAAAAAACACTAGGCAAACAAAAGAAATCCTAAGTGCCTAAGGGTTTGGAGGAGGAGGAAGTCTCTGTAGTAGCATGGCAAACATATTCTGGAGGTTTTCATTCAGAGTGTCTTGTTTGTCCATCCTTGCCCGGAGCTCACTCTGATCTTGCTTGATCTCTTTCTGATCTTGCTTGATCTCCTTCAGAGTGTTAAGAATCAGAGGGATCGCAGAGGAAGACTCCCCCTGAATCAGAGCCTGCTGAGTTTCAGCTTCAGCAGCAGCTTGGGCTTCTGCATCTGCTTTAGCCTTGGCTTCAGCTTCCTGAATTCTCAGAAGTTCTGCTTCCTTTGCCAGGCGTTCTTCTTCCAACCTCTTAGCTTCTTCTTCAGCTTCCTTAGCCAACCTTTCTTCTTCCAATCTCTTAGCCTCAGCTTCTCTAGCCAGTCTCTCTTCCTCTAACCTTCTGGCCTCAGCTTCTCTAGCCAGTCTTTCCTGGAGTCTTTCCTCAGAGTCTCTGATGTAGCCATTTCTGACTTGTTCAGAGATACTCTTCAGCCTATAAGACTCAGAGGTCATCCAACTAATAACTCTGTTCCAGTGTGTCCTAACAGATTTAGGATCATCACTGACTTCAGAATTTTTAGCCAGAGACTTGATCTTCTGGACTGAGGATTCTGCAACCTGTATAATGGCCTCCTCAAGGGTAGGTGTGATAATTTTAGGTTCAGGTTCAGGTGAATGAGGTGGAGAGTTTTGAGGGCTGAGATTTAGAGGTTGAGGTTCAGTTTCTGGTTCTGGCTGGGGTTCAGATTCTGCTTCTGGTTGAAGTTCAGAATCTTGGTCTGGTTGAAGACTGGGGGATGAAGCATAGAGTGGGTTTACATCTAATGGGTCAGAGTCTGGGCTAGGTACAGCGGGAATTAATGGTGGAGTGATATAAGGTTCAGATGGGCGAATTACAGATGGTTGAGTTTCAGAGGGTGTGGTGGTTGTTTGTGGTGGAAGTGAAGTTTGATTTTCAGAGGTGATGGTGGTTGTTTGTTGTGGAATAGAAGTTCGGAGGGGAGAGGTTACTTCAGTTTGTGTTTGAGTTTGTGGGGCGAAATTTTTAGCATAGATTTCAGCTATTGTTGGGGAGTTTGGGTCAGAGTGTTCTTGATCAGAGGACTCATGATCAGAGGACTCTTGGTTAGAAGAAGGGGAAAGGTAAGGTGGTGACTCATACTCAGAGGATGAGGAAGAACTGTGGTGATATAGTTGATTAGGGTCAGAGGTTGTTGTAAAAGTACGGGCAATTTTTAGAACAGGTGGAGGTTGAGAGGTTCTAATGGTAGAAGGTGGTATTTCTGAGGTTGTAAAAATTGGTTGAGAGGAGAGAGGGTTAGAGGAAGCCATTACAGATTCAGAAGAGACAGGAGGAATGGACTTACCAGAGGAGACATTCAGAGGTGCTGAAGCTTTGGTGCCAGAGGTTTCTCCAATTCTGGCTTTCTTTGCCTTCCTTGCTTCCTCAGCTATCTTCTTTTCAGAAAGGCCTCTTTTGTATCTGACCAGATCTTCTACAGAGTCCAGACAGTCTTCTAGGCGAAAATCAGAGATATCAATGCCTTCATCCAGACGATCCTGAAGGTAGATAGCAATGGCGTCTCTGGGTTCGTTCTTGAAGAACCTTTCAAGGCCATGAGGCATCTTCCTCTGATCCTTCAGAGCTTCCCAGGTCACATTCATAGTGGGCTTGACTCTGATGTCCTTGATGATTCCCATACTCCTCAGATTTTTGGCATTCAGAGGCTTTCCAACGTCAATTGCCAGATCATCCATACATCTGGTCTTCTCCAGAGCATCTACCAGCCCATGCTCAATGAAGATGTCAGAGAGCAATCTTCCCAGAGGAATGTAGGATCTGGGCTTCATATTGTTCCTTGTTTCTCTGACTGAATCCCTCAGATATCTGAAGAGAAGAACAGGGAGGTTGATTGGAATACCCTTCTGAATACAGTAGAGGATGCACTTCTGATCAGCATTTATATAATCTGAAGAGTTGGAGGCTGGACGATGATGGATTGTTCCCAGAATAATCTTCAGCCAAACTCGGAGGTTCTGATGAAGCTCCTTGTTTTTAGATGGGTTTCCTTCAACATTTGCCTTGAAGATTGTAGGGTTAATGACTTCTGTAATGCGCTTGGACCTTGGAGGAATGTTGTAAATCCTTTTACCTCCAGCTTTTTCCATATTCAGCAAAGAAGCAATAGACGCTTCTGTGATAATGATCTTCACACCCAGAACAAAAGAAACGATGAACTCATCATCAGCATCTGCACATCTCCAGAATTCCTTCACCAGAAGAGGATAGATTGGACCATACAATCTGTTGAAGTAGGTTTCCCAACCTTGCTTGCGAAGATCTTCAGTTAAATCAACGCCATTTCTTCTCAAATTTTCAAAATCCACCAGCGATTCACATAGTACATCCAAACCTTCAAAGGGAGTTGAAAGATGAATGTGTTGTTCACGTTCCAAAATATGAGGTTCTTTGTAAACTGGGGTCGTGGTAACATCTACAACCATGGGTGTTTGTGTGTTTGAGGTTTGGGGGTTAGAAGCAGCTTCCATTTGTTGGGAGAAGTTAAAAACAGCTTGTTCTTGAGGATTCATGATGAAGATTGATGAAGAAGATGAAGAACTGAGAAGGTTGCAGAGAAAACTTCGAGAGAGGGTTTAGGGTTTAAGAGTGAGTGAGAGTGATAAGTGTGTGAAATGTGAGAAAAGTGTTTATATACTAGGGGTAAAAACACATGCAAAACGACACACATACCAGCGTTAGCACAAAAACCAAAATAGCACGTTTGGGGGAAAAATGATTACAGCTCATTAATGAATGTCTAATCCCAACAGTAAGCACACTGCTCAAGGAGATTTCAAGCGTTCTGACCTTTGATTTCTTTTGACAGCTGTCTAGAAGTTCTAGGGTTAGACGCATGTTCCCCACGTGTTGATGTTTCTGATCTTCAGGAATACCAAAGGATTTCTGAAGATTTCTAACTCAGATATCTTCTTAACTTGGTAGAAGTATCAGAGTCAGAGGCAGAAGTGTATTTGTTTTTATCAGATTCTCATTTTACATGTTCAGAGCCAAATTTTACTCAGGACAATTTTTAATGTTCAGATTTTCTAAGATGAAACGAAATCTATCTTCAGCTAGAGGCTTAGTAAAGATATCTGCCCATTGATGTTCTGTATCAATGAACTTCAGCGTTACTATCCCTTTCTGAACATAGTCTCTAATAAAATGATGTTTTATTTCTATGTGTTTGGCTCTGGAATGTAGAATGGGATTCTTACTTAAACAAATAGCAGCAGTATTATCACAAAGGATAGGAATGTTACTCTCAAATATCTGGAGATCTTCTAGCTGATGCTTCATCCAGAGCATCTGAGTTGTGCATAGTGACGCTGAGATATATTCTGCTTCTGCAGTTGATAGAGCAATTGTTGACTGTCTTTTGCTAGCCCAGGAGATTAAGTTGTTTCCCAGAAGCTGGCAATTTCCAGATGTGCTTTTACGTTCTATTCTATCTCCTGCATAATCTGCATCACAATAACCAGAAAGCCTATACTCTGATGTTTTCTCATACATCAGGCCCAGGTTAGGAGTTCCTTTCAGATACTTAAGAATTCTCTTAACAGCTGTTAAATGAGATTCTCTAGGATCTGATTGGAATCTGGCACACAGACAAACGCTAAAGAGAATATCAGGACGAGTAGCAGTCAGATAGAGAAGAGAGCCTATCATACCTCGATAGAGCTTCTGACAAACCTTGTTGCTTACCTCTTCCTTCTCCAGAATGCAAGTTGGATGCATGGGAGTCTTTGCAGAATTGCATTCAGACATATCAAACTTCTTCAGAACATCTTTAATGTACTTACTTTGATGAATGTACGTGACTTCTGGAGTTTGATTGATTTGAATTCCCAGAAAGAACTTTAGTTCTTGCATTAGACTCATTTCAAATTCTGCCTGCATTAACTTAGAAAATTCTTGGCAAACAGAGATATTAGCAGAACCAAAAATAATGTCATCAACATAAATTTGGCATATCATGAGATCATTTTCATGATTTTTACAGAAGAGTGTAGAATCAACTTTCCCTCTGATAAAATTTTGTTCCAGAAGAAAATTACTTAAGCGTTCATACCAAGCTCTGGGAGCTTGTTTAAGTCCATATAAGGATTTCTTAAGTTTGAAAACATGTTCTGGAAAATTTGAGTTTTCAAAACCAGGAGGTTGATTTACATACACTTCTTCTGAAATATAACCATTAAGAAATGCACTCTTGACATCCATTTGGTATAATTTTATAGAGTGATTAATAGCAAATGATACAAGAAGACGAATAGACTCTAACCTTGCGACTGGAGCAAAGGTTTCATTATAATCAATACCTTCTTGTTGACTATAACCTTGAGCTACCAGTCGTGCTTTGTTTCTGACAACTTCTCCTTTCTCGTTCAGTTTGTTTCTGAAAACCCATCTGGTTCCAATGACATGAGTGCCTCTGGGTTTAGGAACGAGATCCCAGACATCATTCTTGGAGAATTGATCTAACTCTTCTTGCATAGCTGCCACCCAATCATTATCTTGAAGAGCTTCATCACAGGACGTAGGCTCAATCAGAGACACTAGTCCCAGAGGAATATCTTCAGAAGTTCTGAAGGTAGATCTGGTTCTAACAGGTTCATCTTTGTTTCCCAAAATCAACTCTTCAGATACGTTGCTACGACTCTTGACTTTCCTTGGAATTTCTGGAGATTTAATTTCTTCAGAGTCTGGAGTGACAGTTGCTTCTGGAGTTTTCTCAGATTCTACCAGAGTGATCTCTAAATCTGCAAACTTTTCAACTAGCTTTGACTTTTCAGGGTCAAGCTTATCATCAAATCTAACATGAATTGATTCCTCCACAATTTTGGTTTCTGTGTTGTATACTCTGTAGCCTTTAGAGCGCTCTGAGTATCCTAACATAATACCTTTCTGTGCTTTGGAATCAAACTTGTTCAGATGTTCTTTAGTATTTAATATAAAGCAAATGCATCCAAAAGGATGAAAATATGAAATGTTGGGTTTTCTTCCCTTACACAGTTCATAGGGAGTCTTATCCAGAATAGGTCTAATAGAGATTCTATTCTGAATGTAACACGCTGTATTTACAGCTTCTGCCCAAAAGTGCTTTGCTACATTTGTTTCATTGATCATGGTTCTGGCCATTTCTTGGAGTGTCCTATTCTTCCTCTCTACAACTCCATTTTGTTGTGGAGTTCTAGGGCAGGAGAAATCATGGGATATTCCATTAGAATCAAATAGTTCTTCAAAATCTTTATTTTCAAATTCTCCACCATGATCACTTCTGACTCTAACAATTTTAGAGTCAAATTCTTTTTGCACTTTAGAACAGAAACTGGTGAATACAGAGTGAGACTCACTCTTGTGCTTTAGGAATTTTACCCATGTCCAGCGGCTGTAATCATCAACGATTACTAGTCCATACTTCTTTCCATTGACTGATGCTGTTTTCACAGGACCAAATAAGTCAATGTGAAGAAGCTCCAGAGGCTTGGAGGTAGAAACAACATTTTTCTTTTTAAAAGATGTTTTTGAAAACTTTCCTTTCTGACAAGCTTCACACAGAGCATCTGAAGAAAACTTCAGTTTAGGTAGGCCTCTGACTAACTCAAGTTTAGTTAGCTGAGAAAGTTTCCTCATGCTAATGTGGCCTAAGCGTCTATGCCATACCCATTGCTCTTCGTGAACTGACATTAAACATTTAACATTTTGATCTTTTAAATCAGAAAGATTTATTTTATAAATGTTGTTTTTCCTCTTGCCTGTGAAAAGGACAGAGCCATCGTTCTGATTAATGGCTTTACACGTTTTTTGATTAAAGATTACATCATAACCGTTATCACTTAATTGACTTATGGATAACAAGTTATGCATTAATCCTTCTACATAAAGAACATCAGATATAGAGGGAAGAGTACCATTACCAATAGTTCCGGAGCCTCTGATCCTTCCTTTCTGATCTCCTCCGAAGCCTACAAAGCCAGCGTCTTTAAGTTCCAGGCTTTGGAACATAGACTTTCTTCCCGTCATATGTCGCGAGCATCCAGAGTCCAGGTACCATGACTGGTGTCTGAACTTTGCTGCATAGGATATCTGCAACATAGATAATCTTATCTTTCGGTACCCAGAATCTCTTGGGTCCTTTTAGATTAGTCTTCCCAGAGTTTCTTACAACTTTGGGTCTTCTAGCATTTTTAAATTTGTGTTCTTGTGTGTGTGTATAGTGGTATGAAAAAGGTGATTTAATTTGGTTACTGGTAGAAGTTTTATCAGAATCAGAATCATACCCAATTCCCCTTTTATTATTCTGACCTACTCCATAAATCATGGATGCCATAATACTCCTATTTATCCCATTCTTCAGAAATTGTTGAAAGGCTTCTTCATATTTATAAATAATTTCATTTGAAGTTTGTGGTGCTTGAGACAACACTTCTTCTAATTTTAAGCTTTTTGTTTTAGCTCCATCTCTTTCTAACGTTAAAGATTTGATTGTATCTTCATGTGCTAGAATTGTTGTCTCAAGTTCACTACATTCTTCAGATTTTGCTTTAAGAAGGCCTTTAATACTTTTAACTTTTTGTTTTAATTTTTGAAGAGAGGTAAGAGTTTCTGATAAACATGATTCTAAGTCAGATCTAGAAAGTTCAGAAAATACCTCTTCAGATTCTTCATCTGAGCTGCTGGATGTGGTAGCCATAAATGCTACGTTGGCTTGTTCATCAGAGTCAGATTCTGATGATCCTGATTCACTATCGTCCCAGGTGGCCATTAATCCCTTCTTTGTTCTGAAGGCATTTTTCTTGAAGCTTTCTTTCTTAGAGTCATCTTTCTTCAGCTTGGGGCATTCATTTCTGTAATGACCTGTTTCTTTACATTCAAAACAGGTAATATCTTTATTAGGTTTACCTTTTGAGGTTGACTCTGATCTATCCCTTCTGGGTCTTGATCTTCTGAAGTTGTTGTTGTTCCTTCTTTTCCAGAGTTGCTTAACTCTTCTGGTTAGTAAGGACAGTTCTTCTTCATCATCAGAGTCTTCAGGTTCAGAGTCGTCAGTATCTGCAGTTTCGGCCTGGAGAGCTTTGATTCTGTCTGACTTCCGTCTTTCAGATCTGGACTTCAGCGCCACTGACTTGTTTCTTTTCTGAGGCTCATCCTCCTCTAGTTCTATCTCATGACTTCTGAGAGAGCTAACAAGTTCTTCAAGGCTGATGTTGTTCAGATCCTTTGATAACTTCAGAGCAGTAACCATTGGTCTCCATTTCTTTGGCAGACTTCTGACAATCTTCTTAACATGATCTGCAGTAGTATATCCTTTGTCTAGCACTTTAAGACCTGCAATAAGAGTTTGGAATCTGGAAAACATAGCTTCTATAGCTTCGTCATCTTCCATCTTGAAGGCTTCATATTTCTGGATCAACGCCAGAGCCTTCGTCTCCTTGACTTGGGAGTTTCCTTCATGGGTCATCTTCAGAGAGTCAAGTATATCTTTAGCCGTCTCTCTGTTGGTGATCTTTTCGTATTCGTTGTATGATATAGCATTTAGAAGTATTGTTCTGGCCTTGTGATGATTTTTGAACTCACGTTTCTGATCTTCTGACATTTTGCTTCTGGGAACTTCAGCTCCATTTAAGGTTGGAGGTTTGTATCCATCTGTGACAATGTCCCAGAGGTCAGCATCATAACCCAGAAAGAAACTTTCGATTCTATCTTTCCAGTAATCAAACTTTTCTCCATCAAAAACAGGAGGCTTGGCATTGTAAGAATCTTTCTCATTTGAGTGGGCCATTTGTTTTTCTCGCACTGGATCTCTCTACACGGTTAAGTGTTTGATTTGAAAATCAATAACAGAGCCGGAGCTCTGATACCAATTGAAGGTGAGAAAAACAAGAAAGGGGGGGTTTGAATTGTTTGAAAAATAAGCGCTTTTGCAAAATGAAATCACACAATGATTTTATACTGGTTCGCTTATAACACAAAGCTACTCCAGTCCACCCGGCCAAGGTGATTTCGCCTTCAACAAGGACTTAATCCACTAATCTTGAAAGATTACAAACAACCCCTAAGAGAAAAGAAAATCTCTTAGTCCTCTCAAGTCTACAGACTACAACAAGTCACTTGAGGAAATCAAATAAAAATAGATACAAGATGTGTAATCTAGAGTGCTTCTAAGAAAGCAAATATTACAAACTTAAGAACAAATTTTTCACTTGATAAGCAACAGCTTAGTGAAAATCTTTGAAGAACAAAGATGTTTTTCTTGAGCGTGATATAATTTCAGTATAGTTTTGGCTAGTGATTTCTTGGTGTTTACTGAATGAGATTTCTTCTCTATTTATAGGAGTTGAAGTAGAGTTGAAGTAGCGTTGAATCTATTGGATATTGAGATGTAATTACGCCATTCCATTAATAGCTTCTGCAGTAGACTTTTTCACTTAGAAGTGACTACTTACCACAATTAGTATCTTTTCTCTTGGAAGTGGAGATTAACGTCTCTTTCTAATTGAGGAAATCCATTTGCAGAACTTTAACTTGACTTAAACGTTACTTCATCATGATTAACAATTCTGATTAGAGTCTTTGTGTATCTGGAGAAACTGGCTTCTGATGTTATCTCTTGAAAGTTCAGATGGCGCTGATAACTTCAGAGTTACAGAAGGCATTTGTTCAGAGTCAGAGCTTCTAGACTTTACTTCATGTTCAGATGCTTCTGATACTTGCAGTTTTGTCCAGAGTTTAGAGCTTCTTGAATGAGATTCCTCTTTAGATGCTTCTGATACTTGAGATTTTGCATCTGATCTTGTTTTGCATCTGATGACATCATCAGATTTATTTCTTCTTTCTTTAGAACCCTGCACACTTAGAAACTTTTCGTTAGGGTACAACTTTTGGTTTCATCCTTTGTTATCATCAAAATCATGGAATCTATTGTAGAACTATTTTTGTTCTTACAATCAAATCTTTTTATAACAGCTGTAGAGATCTCCTTGGAAAATATGTAAATCTGGTTGTAATCCATGATTGAATGCGCCAGCTAGCCATATCTTCAATCATCCAATGATGGCCATTAATTGTGCAATCACAAAACACACTACGCCAAATAAGGGAAAAGAGGGCGCTTATTTTGGCCTATAACAGCGCTTTTAAGCGCTCTCTAATCTGGCGCTGGCATAGGTAAAGACAGCGCTTTGTTCTCCTGGAGAAAGCGCTGTCTAAAGTGGCCACATTATAGTGCGCTTTAAGAAAAAAGCGCCCTCTGGAGTGGTCCATAGAGGGACACCTTAGAGGGCGCTTTCTGGTAAAAGCGCCCTCTAAAGTTGTCAGTGTAAAGTGTTTAGAGGGCGCTTTCAGGAAAAAGCGCCTTCTAAAGTTGTCATTGTAAAGTGTTTAGAGGGCGCTTTCAGGAAAAAGCGCCCTCTAAAGTTATCAATGTAAAGTGTTTAGAGGGCGCTTTCAGGAAAAAGCGCCCTCTAAAGTTGTCATTGTAAAGTGTTTAGAGGGCACTTTCTGGACAAAGCGCTCTCTAATGTGTTAGTTATTTTAAAAAAAATTGTTTGAAAAACAGTGGATATATATTTATTTGGTAACCTGTTCGCATGCTGCAAAAGTGTAAAATTCATATTGATTTCATCCTTTAATCCAATGTTATACACCATTAATCCATTGATATATACAACATGAATCCATTTATATACAACATTAATCCTCCATATATACAACATTAATATATGATTCTTTGATCAACAATATACAACAACATATTCTCAAAGTACTACAATTAAGAGAATAAAACATAGCAACCAACACCCAGTGACCACTGTATCCAAAAGCTGTCTAGTAGTTCTAACCAATACTAAACAAAAACGCCCATCCACCCATGGTGGCAAACATGTTTTGTATATCCAAAAGCTGTCTAGTAGTTCTATCGCACATCCATACAAAATAAGGCTCAACCAAAACAACAGATGGCAGCATAAGTAGTCCCCTACAAAAAGAACACGTCCAAATGCAAATAACACAGAACTGTCAAAAGGCGATTGAGCAACAAATAGTAAACAATGGCATAAAGTTAAATGACATGGCTAATATTACCTGAATTCCTGCATGGCTGTTAAGGTAAAAATCAAATTCCCTAGGGTGACAAATGCCGGTGTCTACCACGGTTCCTTTGACAATTTAGAACAACAAAATCAGCAAAAAATGATAAATTCAAATGATAATATATACCAGCTGCATTGAGAAATATATTGAAAAAACCTGGCATAATTTTTCCACTTCTATCGGTCTCTTTGGGGTTGACAGGAAAGAGACGGGTGTGATGTCTCTTTTGGACCACTACAAAAGTAACTTTAAGTAGATACCCATCCTCTATTGAGACACAAGCCTGTATCTCCGACCATATTTTTTCTTTGCCAACCTTCAAGTCCGAACTTCTCCAATTATCACATGTAATCGGAATATGTTGTCGAACAAGGAAACCAATGTCGTAGAGGGATACTTTCAAATATCCAGCATCATCATCTAAACAAATATCAATTGATACTTTCGAGCATCCCTTGCCCCTTGCACAAATGATTGACTTCATAATAGCCATTTTACCTGTAAAAAAGAAAACAATTAAAATCAGATGACAAATGTAAAAACAATTAAAATCATAAAAGTCATTTTACCTGTAATAAAGAAAACAATTAAAATCATTTGACCTGTACCTTTTTCACTAAGTTCTCTTTCTTTTCTTGGTTGGAATATGTTATACATGTCTCTTAACAACACGGACGGTTGGATTGATCCAAATACCCTCATTATGATCATTTCTAATATATGAAACATTTGATATATTATTCTCATCTTGATCATTTCTGGTAAACGATTCAATCTCAACATCAATATCATCACCTTGATCTCCAGTGTTTTCATCAATTACTTTGTTGGAAAAAAGAACTATAGACCATTTCGTACTTTTCAGATCATTGACATAGAACACTTGTCTAGCTTGAGAGGCTAGAATAAAAGACTCATCTTTGTATCCCACCCTATTAAGATCCACTTGCAAAAATCCTGACTTATCCATTCGAATGCCGTTATTATTTTCAACCCACTTGCAACCAAATATAGGAATCTGAAACTTCTCATAATCAAACACCCAAATGCGCTCGATAACACCAAAATACGACAGATTTGCAAATTTGGGGTTTAAGTCCTTCACACTTGATATGTGCATTGCTTCAGCTACCACGGTGACACCACTATTCTGCATAGTACTTTTATCATCTTGTTCTTTGGTATAAAATGTGTATCCATTAATCGCGTATGCGCTATAAGAAAAAACATGGAAACTTGGACCATATGCTAAGCATCTCAACCTTTCTGTTATTGAAGCGGGATCTGAATAATACTTTGAATAAATATGATCCTTAAACCAAGGTATAAAACATCGATTGTGCTCTCGTACTATCCAATTTTCATTTCTATTGGGATTTAAACCTCGGAGAACATCCTTGTGAATTTCAACATACGGCTCAACCTCATTCTCATTGTGCAGAACATACAAATGCACTTGATCCCGTTCGACCCTTGATACTGCCACGATTTTATTTCCAATTAGATTTTTTCCTTCTTTCTTTTCGACAAGCTGAGACTTGGGGAGTCCGATTGACTGAACATTAGACAAATATTCAGTACAAAACTCAATCGCTTCTTCAACAATGTATCTTTCAACCATACAACCTTCTGGTCGACTTCGGTTCTTCACGTACCCTTTTAATATTTTCATATAACGTTCAACAGGGTACATCCATCTCATATAAGCTGGTCCACACAATTGTGTCTCTTTCACAAGATGAACAACTAGATGTACCATTATGTCAAAAAATGATGGAGGAAAAAACATTTCAAGCTCACACAAAGTAATAACGATTTCTTTTTGCAACATTGGTAAGATCGCAGGATTGATCACCTTACTGCAAATTGACTTGAAGAAAGAACACAACTTAGTTATAGAGCTTCTTACTTTTTCTGGAAGAATAGAACGTATACCTATTGGGAGAAAATGTTCCATTATAACATGGCAATCATGGGTCTTTAAACTCTTTAACTTGAGGTCTTTCATAGACACAAGTCTTCTAATATCTGAAGAGTACCCTTCTGGAACTTTAACTTCACTTAGAAACTTACACAATGTTTTTTTCTCCTTTCTAGATAGAGTATAAGCAGCAGGCGGTAGATATGTTCGTTTTCCTTTCTTCAAGGGTCCTAATTCAGTTCTTATTCCCATCGCTATCAAGTCCTTTCTTGCCTTAAGGCCATCCTTAGACTTTCCTTGTATATTGAGTAACGTGCCAATAACACTTTCAAATACATTTTTTTCAATATGCATAACATCAAGAAAATGTCTCACATACAAGGACTTCCAATACGGCAATTCAAAAAAAACTGACCTCTTCTTCCACCCACTTTTGACAAGTGTGTGGGCAAAAGGCTTGCCAAACTGAGTATCCAAATCTTTCACCTTTTCAAAAATTTGATCACCCGTCAATATAGGTGGAGCTCTGCCTTGTTCTGTCTCTCCATTGAACCCCTTTCTCCATCCACGGTAGTGATGATTTGAATTTAAGAATCTCCGATGACCGAGAAAGACATTCTTCTGACCAAACTCCAAGCGCTTCCAATCTGTTTTATCTTCACAAATAGGACACGCACATTGACCTTTTATGCTATACCCTGATAGATTTCCGTATGCAGGAAAATCATTAATTGTGCCAAACAACATCGCCCTCAAGTTGAAACTTTCTTTCCTATATCCATCATAAACCTCCACACCGGTCTCCCACAAAATCTTTAAATCTTCGATTAAGGGCTTCAAGTACACGTCTATGTCATTCCCTGGTTGTTTAGGTCCAGAAATCAACATAGACAACATCATGTACTTACGCTTCATACATAGCCATGGAGGTAGGTTATAAATCATAATAATCACAGGCCATGTACTGTGTGAGATACTCTGGATACCGTGTGGGTTCATTCCATCAGTAGATAATGCCAAGCGAAGGTTTCTTGATTCTTCTCCAAATTCAGGATAATCATTATCAATTTTCAACCACTGTGGTGAATCTGCCGGATGTCGATACTTTCCATCTATAATTCTTTCATCTGCATGCCAGGTTAAGTGTCTTGAATCGGTTTCACTACGAAACATGCGTCTAAATCTCGGAATAACAGGAAAATACCACAAGACCTTTGCTGGAGACAACTTGTTCTTATATCGCGAGACACCGCATTTAGGACACTCATTTAACGATGCATACTCATTTCGAAACAAAACGCAATCGTTTGGACATGCATGTATCTTATCATAGCTCATGCCAATAGAGCACAACATCTTTTTGGTCTCATATGTTCGATTGGGAAGAACATTATCCTCAGGAAGCATATCTTTCAAAAGGGCTAATAACTCTGTGAAACTTTTATCCGACCACCCATTGCCCGCCTTTAAGTTGTACAACTTTAATACCGCAGACAATCTTGTGAATTTAGTGCAACCATCATACAAAGGTTTCTCTGCATCACTTACCAACCTCTCAAACATTTCGGGACAATCCTTAAGATCTCCTTCAAGTGCTTCTGCAATCTCTTCAACTCGATCACAATCGTATGTATCTGCGCCACTATAGTTTGAGGCATAGGTCGTACTATCCCCCGGTTCAACATTTTCGTTACTTTTCTCACCATGCAAATTCCAACATGTATAACTTCGATCAATTCCATGCCTCATTAGATGCGATGTCAACTGAACTGCGTCAACCCGTTTCCCATAACAACAACCCAAGCAAGGACATATCATTCTACTGGGGTCTTCGGCGTTCGCAACGGCAAACTTAACGAATTCTAATACCCCATTCTCGTACTCTCTCGACAATCGATTGGAAGACATCCATGTATTATCCATTACTAATTAGAATAAACAAAAAACAATTTCAGAAGAGTTCAAACACATTCGGACCTAGGTTTCTAATGATATTGGTGTTGACACAAAATCAGATATTCATAGGGCTTGAAATTGCCTAATAAACCCAAACAAACGTAGGGCTTGAAATTTAACGCATGCGCTATCAAATTTAAAATGACTATGAATATTGAAACTTTACAGGTTGAAACAAACGTAGCATAGACAACGCATAGACAACAATAACAAAAAACTGAAATGGGGCAAAGCTAAAACAAAGCAAGAAATAGGGCAAAGCTAAAACGAAACAAACGTACCTTTGGTGCCAGAAGGAGGAAACGTCGTAGATCTAACAGAGGTGGAAGGAGAACGCCTTAGAACCCTAACGTGAAAAAGAACGAAAATAACAGAGAGTGAAATAACAAAACGCGCAGTATGTTATAATTTTAATGTTTACTAAACGGGACCTTAGAGGGCGCTTGTGGAAAAAAAGCGCCCTCTAAGGTGCGCTGTCTATTGCTCCTTATTTTTTCGCTTCACTTTAGACAGCGCTTTTGTAATAAAGCGCCCTCTAAAGTGCGTTGTTGTACATGGACTTAGAGAGCGCTTCCTTAGAAGCGCCCTCTAAGGGTATCCTTAGAGGGCGCTTGCATAAACGCGCCCTCTATTGTTGTCCCTCCATTTCCTCATTATTTTTTCGCTTCACTTTAGAGGGCGCTTTGTTACACAAGCGCTCTCTAAAGTGCGCTGTTGTACATGGACTTAGAGAGCGCTTTTTTAAAAGCGCCCTCTAAGGGTATCCTTAGAGGGCGCTTTCATAAACGCGCCCTCTATTGTTGTCCCTCCATTTCCTCATTATTTTTTCGCTTCACTTTAGAGGGCGCTTTGTTACACAAGCGCTCTCTAAAGTGCGCTGTTGTACATGGACTTAGAGAGCGCTTTTTTAAAAGCGCCCTCTAAGGGTACTCTTAGAGGGCGCTTTCATAAACGCGCCCTCTATTGGTGTCCCTCCATTTCCTCATTATTTTTTTGCTTCACTTTAGAGGGCGCTTTGTTTCAAAAGCGCCCTCTAAAGTGCGCTGTCTATTCCTCCTTATTTTTCTCTTCACTTTAGAGTGCGCTTCTTTAAGAAAGCGCCCTCTAAGGTGCGCTGTCTATTCCAGTTTTTGGCGTAGTGACACCATACATTCATACTGAATGTTCTGTGTACAGGATGTCATGACATCGGGTCTGACATCCTGGAAAAATCCTGCATAATCCAATTTCCTTTTATAGCAGGTACAACCATATCAGATACCATGACAATGTATATGTCATCTGAAACAATCCTGCATGAGCATGTCTTCCATAAAAGCTCCAGCAGGTACAACCAATATCAGAAGCCTTGTCATTGTAAGTGGCATTCTGAACAATTCTGCTTGCATATGTTCTTTAACTCCAGCAGGTACATAGGATATCTCATGTTAAGACATCACACATGACATCTTGTGAACACTCTTTGTTTTACCAAAATTGCTGCCAACACTTAGAATCAACAGAGACCATTGATTATGTATCTGACTGTTCTTTAAGACTCAATGGGTTGTGTCCTTGGTCAGCAAGACGAATCAGGAAAGAAAGAATATGCTATTTACTACCTGAGCAAGAAGTTCACTGATTGTGAGTCTCGATACTCAATGCTTGAGAAGATATGCTGTGCTTTGGCTTGGGCTGCTAAGCCCTTACGCCAGTACATGATAAATCATACGACTTGGTTGATATCCAGAATGGATCCAATCAAGTACATCTTCGAGAAGCCTGCTTTAACCGGGAGGATTGCCCGTTGGCAGATGTTGTTATCTGAGTATAATATTGAGTATCGAGCTCAGAAGGCTATTAAAGGTAGTATCTTGGCTGACCACTTGGCACATCAGCCGATCGAGGATTATCAATCAGTTTAGTATGACTTCCCAGATGAGGAGATTCTGTATTTGAAAATGAAAGATGGCGATGAGCCTACACTCGATGAAGGGCCAGAGCCTGGTTCCAGATGGAGTATGGTGTTTGATGGCGCTGTAAATCAGTATGGAAATGGTATTCGGGCAGTGATTATTACTCCTTAGGGCACACATATTCCTTTTACAGCAAGGCTAAATTTCAAATGCACGAATAATATGGCTGAGTATGAAGCTTGTATTTTGGGATTGGAGGAATGCATTGATATGAGGATCAAGCATCTTGATGTATATGGTGATTCGGCCCTCGTTGTTAATCAGATTAAGGGTGAATGGGAAACGAATCCGCCTGGTCTCATTCCATATAGGGATTATGCAAGGAGGATTTCAACGTTCTTTACTGAGGTTGACTTCCATCATATTCCTCGAGATGAGAATCAGATGGCAGACGCTCTTGCTACACTTGCTTCGATGATTGTGGTAAAATTTTGGAATGAAGTCCCCAATATCACTATGATGCGCTTGGACAGACCAACTCATGTATTTGCAGTAGAGGATATGAAAGATGATAAGCCATGGTATTATGACATCAAGTGTTTCCTTCAGAACCAGATTTACCCTCCTGGAACATCCGTGAAAGATAAAAAGACTTTGAGGAGATTGTCCGGCAGTTTCTACCTCAACGGTGATGTACTTTACAAGAGAAATTTTGACATGGTGCTGCTCAGATGCGTGGATAGACACGAAGCAGACCTGTTGATGACTGAGGTCCATGAAGGTTCATTTGGTACTCATTCCAATGGACATGCCATGACTAGAAAGATGTTGAGAGCAGGCTACTATTGGCTGACAATGGAGTCTGACTGCTGCAAATATGTGAAGAAATGCCATAAGTGTCAGATTTATACGGATAAAATCCATATTCCCCCGACACTTTTGAATGTGATCTCATCACCTTGGCCTTTCTCCATGTGGGGAATTGACATGATTGGCATGATAGAACCGAAAGCGTCCAACTGACACAGATTTATTCTCGTAGCAATTGATTACTTTACCAAGTGGGTTGAAGCGGCATCGTATGCAAATGTGACCAGGCAGGTGGTCGTGAAGTTTATCAAGAATCAACTCATATGCCGTTATGGTGTGCCAGATAAGATCATTATTGATAATGGATCTAACTTGAACAACAAAATGATGAAAGAACTGTGTAGTGAGTTCAAGATTGCGCATCATAATTCTTCTCCTTATAGACCCAAGATGAATGGGGTTGTTGAAGCTGCTAATAAGAATACCAAGAAAATTATCCAAAAGATGGTTGTCACGTATAAGGATTGGCATGAGATGTTGCCATTTGCTTTACATGGATATCGTACGTCTGTCCACACTTCAACAGTGGCAACCCCTTTCTCTCTTGTTTACGGCATGTAGGTTGTGCTCCTAGTAGAGGTGGAGATCCCATCAATGAGAGTCTTGATGGAAGCCAAGTTGACTGATGTTGAATGGGTTCAGAGTCGTTATGACCAATTGAACTTGATAGAAGAAAAGAGATTGACGGCCATGTGCCATGGTCAGTTATATCAACAAAGAATGAAGAAAGCTTTTGATAAGAAGGTCAAGCCTCGTGTGTTCTGAGAAGGTGACCTTGTGCTCAAGAAAGTCTTGTCTTTCGTGCCCGATTCCAGGGGCAAGTGGACTCCAAACTATGAAGGCCCATATGTTGTTAAGAGAGCCTTTTCAGGTGGTGCTTTGATACTTACAACTATGGATGGGGAGGATTTCACTCGTCCTGTGAATTCAGGTGCAGTCAAGAAATACTTCGCCTAGAAATAAAAACAGAATAGCTCGCTAAGTTGAAAACCCGAAAGGGCGGCTTAGGCAAAAATGAGCGTCTCGGTGGATTGAAAACCCGAAAGGGCGGTCCAGGCAAAAGTTAGAGACATGAAAAAATGAATATAGGTATCCCGCTAGATTGAGTACCTCATCCTGGGGCAATCTAGGCAAAAATTAGGGATTTGGCAAGTAATTGCATCCTGACAAGACTTTGTTCTACAACTGTCATCCGTCAGAAATTCTTACTCATTCGTCATCAACCGAAGCTTCAAATACATCGAATTCAGAATTGGTGGAGAAATGGTCATTATGTTCAATGTAGCCCTTTTCCAATATATATCACCAATTTCAAATTTGTAAAGATTTATGGAGTCTTGCCATTTGCAGACTACCACTCCACCAAATAAATTTGAGCCTTTTATCCAATTATTTGCACTCTTATTTGTTTCTATTCGACAAATGCTTTGCATGTTTTAATTGAAAAAAGTATCATTGTTTTGAAGAAACAAATTTTTCATAACCTATTTTTAAACAAAGTGAACATTCACAACGACGAAAAGATACTTAGGAGATCCTCAGTGCTCTCCCAAGGATGGTATGATTTCCAACAGGGGAAGACATTTGTTCATATTCCTGGCATGACTGTATCTTCTCCCTCTGGAGCCTTTTGTGGTTTATCCTACTGAGTGGAATGCTTGTGGAGATATTCACCACTCTCCCCTTCAGCGGAGTAGCAACCTTTCCTTCTCAACAGATGTGATCTCCTTGGTGGGTACAGTACTTGATGGTTGATCCCCAGAACCCCTTTATCCCTTGGATAGATTCCCCAGTGGAGTTGCTTACGCAGCAGATTTTATTTGTGCAATAAACTCCTGTCCCCAGCAAGATTGACTGATGATTCATCCCCTGCAGAGGTCTTTGCTTCCTGGTATCTCTGATCCTCGGCAGATTGGATACTCTCCAATGGAGTCTGGCTTTCTCCCTTGAGGTGTGGTACCGGTTGTTGAGTGCTTATTCCCTGGAGATGTTTGTGTTAGAAATGTCTGTTTGTCAGAATTCATCATACATAAACCACGCATGTGTGCATATAATTTTCAAACATTCGGATATTCATATTGCATTCTTTGCCATATATCTTTGTTTGTTATTCTCTGCTAGTTGGTAGTACATTCCCAAAGCAGATGTCGGCATCTGATCCCTCAATATAGAGTCAGCCCGTTAAGCAGAAAGTATTTATCTTTCCTTCCGCATTCCCCACTGAGTTATATCCTCGTGGACGACGGTTGTTTTTTGTCTCCTCCCAACACATATATTGGGATGGGTTCCCCTATTGAGTTATATCCTCACTAGGACGAGTCTTGATTCAGTTTGCCTCTTTGGTTTGATCCTAAATTGGCATTCTTGTGGCTGTTTCCTGTGTTTTCCCGTGGTATAAATGAATAATTGCTCAGGAATTGGTAATTATTCATATTATCCTTGGCGGAGTCTGTGGTTTTCTACCCTTATACCGGTAGTTGCAAACCCTACTTTCTTCCCTTTGCAGAGTTAACCATTTTGTTCATCCTAATCGATGACGGTTACTCTTCCGTGGTTTTCTACCCAGTATCCGGTAGATGTAATCCCCTCCTTGACGGTTATCATTATCCAATATTCGGTGTTGATATTCCCTCATTTCTCTTGGATAATTGCTTTGATTAAGTAGTTTACCCCCCAGTGAGTCATCTTTCATTTACCGGTTGTCGATAATGTTTGTTGCTCCCATTGAATGGTCATCATTATATACCTAGTTTCGGTATCCCGATGCCCTTCTCTCTCGGTCGATCTATCCTTTATTAACCCAGTAACCGGTTGTGGATAATCTTCCATGCGAGTATATTATCTACGTTCTGACGGTAATAGATAATATATCTCATGCACTCTTTGGTCGAAGCCTTTTTTTCTTCCCCAGTTGAGTAAGATTCGTATCCCTTTGTGGAATCGAATGTCCATCCCATAATCGAGTTTGCTTTTTGCCCTCTTGTTGGATGATGAGTGTTTTGGGAATATTCCCCAATTCACGCTTTGGTTGGTCACCTATTATATGCCCAGTAACCGGCATCCCTGGTGTTCCTTCCTTCTGCTCCCTATTATGACTTTTTGTCCCCTGTGGAGTCAGATTTTCCTGAGTTGAAATATACCTTTCTAGGTCTTCCTCATATGGTTTGGTTGATTGATATCTCTCACCCTTATACCGGTCTTAGATACTCATTCTTCCGGGGCATGTTGTTCTCTCACCCTTATACCGGTGTGCGGATCACACATCTCTTTGAGCTTATTACCCAGTAACCGGTAATACCTCATCCCGTTGCTTCTCCAGGAGATTTCTGTTGGGATCTTCCTCAGTTGAGTCCTTAGTGGACATCCACACCTGAGTCCGGATTTTTTATCCGAAGTATCCGTCGCGGATAATTGTTGGATGTATTGGCATATTCCCTAATACATGCATCTTCGAGTCAGCTCGAGTCTTTCCATTGATTTATTTCATGGATTCTCTCCGTGTCTCTCGGCAAGTCTCAAGTCGTGACCTGCTCACGCACTTTCACCCTTTACTCCCCCAGAGTCTCTGTCTCCCTAGTGAGTGTATTACTCCTTTGGATTTTTAGTTTCTCCGGATTTCTTTTTCTTTTGTGGACGCATATCCCCACAGAGTTTTACCATTTTTTTTGCATGCATACATCTGCATCATGAGGTCTCTTAGGGACCAAAATTCGTCTCTTTTGTTATTATTTAAGCCCATTCTACCTCGTCGAGACGAGGATTTTAACCTTCACTTCTCCGGCTAGAATGATCTTAAATAGGGGCATATGTAAGACCCCAATTTTGTCCCTAAGATTCCTCATGGCATCATAACATTGCATTTTCATTGCCTCAAGGATCATTGGCATCTTGGTTCCCTTTGTCCTTGGGTGGGATCTCTTGTGAGTGGTTTGAGATCACCAAGCATTCTTGAATTGTATATCATTACTTTTCTTATTTTGTTTACTAACCAAAAGCACAAAAATATGTCACTAACATCTTTTGTTTGTAGCTTAAGCAATCACAAGGTCAAAGCTTCTAGGAGATCATTTGTGTAATGATATGGCCAAAAGGAGATGAAAGCAAGCATGGTAATGGTTCCCAAAGCTCTCATCCATCAAATATGCTTTCCTAGTGTAATACCCCAAAATTTACCCTTCATTTTTCCTGGAAAAAAAAACTTAAAAAAAAAAAACGAAAAAAAATGAAAAAAAAAAAAGTTAAAAATAAATAAATAAATAAATAAAATATAACAATTTTTTTTTATATTTTTTTTTTGGACTTGGGTCTCCCTCATTTGAGCCCACTACCCACGAAAATCAGTCTATAAATACTGAAGTTTCAGTAGAGGAAAACACACTGGGAGTTACACTGGGAGATTCACTGGAGAAAGATTTTGAGAGAAGCAAAATACTCTGAGGTTTCCTTGGAACAAAACCCTGAGGAAAAAGATAGTGAGAGAAGAACTAACAGAGTTCAGAGCAGCCTCCAAACCCTGAAGGGAACTCAACTGCACAGAATCACCTCTGCCTCACATAAACCCTAAAGATTGTTTTGTAAACCTCACGGGTGCAACTCAATTTCAATCAAGCTCTCCAATCAGGTTTGCCCTATTCCCATTATTTTACGCCTTCACTTTGAATGTTCTAAATGTGTGATGTATTATGAATGGGTGAAACCTATGCCTTGAATGTTTAATCACATGATTCCTGAAGTGTATGCCACAGGGTTTGAGGTTTCTGAAACCATACTGTTATCCATGAAAAAAATGCTTATGGTGTTTCACTAACCCTTTTGTTGAGTTTTTGTGAGGGCTCACATGACTTTTGCAGGGATAACTTGCATGGTTTCCCACTTTATTTGTGGGATAACCCCTGGAGGTTCATTCTGATTACCTGTACTGACCAAATTTCTTTGATGATGTTAGCTTGGAAGGATCTCAGGGTTTCCTAATCCTTTAATTGCTGTAACTTCGGATCTTTATCCGTGTGGTAATTTTTTTCTTTTCTCGTACTTTATCGCTTTCTTAGCTGGAAGACCTCGATAGGAGGCAATGTTTGAGCCCCTTGGTGGCATTTTACTTTGAGATACATGTTTTGTGTTTTGTATTCATATCCCCACATGTAGCGCGGTTCCTTCGTCAAGGACTGCCTGTTTGCCCTCGAGCATCCCAAACCCTAAAACCCAAAGCAACACGTTTACTCCTTCTACTACAGGCGAGTAAGTCTCCAAAGGTCGAGCATCCGGTAGATTGCGTAGTGACGTCGTTCGTCCAAAACCCAATCCACAACCCCGTAGTTAGCCGAACTACGGCTTGCTCTGATTCTCATTCCATATGAGATACGTAGGCATAAGACGTGATGTCTTAGCGAGCACACATCCCCCTAACCCATAGGTAGCCGAGCTACGAAGACTCTGATTCTCATATTCAGATGAGATACGTATGCAGTGGATGCGACATCCGCGCGAGTCATTTTCATTTAACCCTTTTTTTTGGCAAACAGCACAAGATAAACCCACACCCTTTAGACGAAAACTACAAAAGTGGATCCCGTAGAGTACTACGGATGCGTAGGGGTGCTAATACCTTCCCTTCGCATAACCGACTCCCGAACCCAAGATTTGGTTGCGAGACCCCGTCTTGTCCTTTCCTTTTTCAAGTTTACTTCGAGCGTTTCCTTTCCCCTCCTTTGGGATGAATAACGCACGGTGGCGACTCTTCTGTCATTTTCTTTCGCCGGTTGTTTTTTCGCGCACTGTATTTTTCAGGTTGCGACAGCTGGCGACTCCACTGGGGACCTAAGAAGTTGACCTCTTGCTGGTCCATCTTCCCTAAGCGAGTCCCTCCTAGCTTGTGTGATTTCTTGTTTATTGGGTGTTCATGCTTTTGTACATTTATTTACTTACTTGCTTGCATTCATCTGCTATATCTGTTGGAGCTGTTGTTTGTTTGTTGGGATGGGATGTTCTACGAGAGATAAGCCCATTACCCAGGCTTGAGTGTACACACAGGTTTTAGAGTGGATAAACATGAGGCTTGCGTGGCATGTTGCTACGTTAAGTCGTTCGTGAAGAACCACACTCAGACGAGGTTTCTCTTGGATATATTATGTCCTACGGATGTTCCGTAACGACATGATGTTCCTTTAGAAATCGTCGACTCTGGTGACCATTTCCCGAGAACCCAGTCGAGGCCTCTCCTCCGAGACGTGATTATGTTAGCTCTGGTGGGCGCATTCTCGCTGATCAATCCGAGGACCCCGAGACTGGGAACTTGCTTTAGGATGTCCTGTTGAGGGGAGTCAGTGGAGGTCTTTTATCCCGTAATAATGCCAAACCTTCAGTGGTAAACGTATTATTCGCGACTGAAGGGCTGAAGTTGACGAACTTCTGTTCTTAGAACCTACCAGTGAGGGGCGGGCTAAATTCAGGAAACCTTAACCTCCAACCAACCCGGTTTTCTGGAGCAGAGCTTTGATCTTATATTATATTCATCAGTGGTTTTCTCTTCAGATAGTGTAACCCGACAGATGTTCAAGCAGATACAGCAATCCTGATTGACATGCCACTGCATTGCATTCACATCATCACATCATTTCGCATTCATATCATTTAACGCATGTTTATCTATTCCTAGGAGTTCACATCTTCTTCTCGATTCTAGTCGGGGTTTTCTGGTACTTTTTAAAAGGGATATTTTATCAAATGTAAGACTGGAATCAAGGGGGTAGAATACCTTTGGAATTGATAAACATGTCATTGCATTTACATATTCATTAGCATGTCTTTCATAACAGGTACCGCCACAGTGTTCTCAATTGTTTGGTGTTCCACTAGCAGGATAGCTGACTCAGGCATTCACCGATACGGTACCCGAAGGAATCAACAGAGAGCGATGGAGAGCCTACAAGCAGAGCTCGCCGAGATGAAGATTCGCATGAATCAATTCATGGATTTGGTTCAAGGGGTGGCTCAAGGACAGCAGGAGCTTAGATTGTTGGTACAAAGGGATCCCCCTATTACTCAACCGGAGACGTTGGCTGATCCTCCAGCTGGAGAGGCTAATGGTCCCAATGGACCGGGGCCTATCCCGATCCCGCATGTCAACCTAGATCAACAACCCATTCAGGATGGTCAGGATGATCAGTTTCCCTTGCTTCAGGAAGACTTTGGCATGGACCCCATGTTTAGAAGATTGGAAGAGAGGTTGAAAGCAGTGGAAGGACAGAATCTTCTGGGAGTAGATGTTGCTGACTTGGGGCTGGTCCCAGGTGTGAGAGTGCCACCGAAATTCAAGGTCCCGATATTTGACAAATACCATGGCAGCTCTTGCCCCAAAACTCACGTGCAAGCCTATTTCCGTAAAATGGTTGCATACTCTGATGACGAGAAGCTACTTATGTACTTCTTCCAGGATAGCCTAGCTGGGGCATCCTTGGAATGGTACATGAGGCTGGACAGAGCCCATATCCGCTGATGGAGGGATTTGGCGGAGGCTTTCGTAAAGCAGTATCAGTATAATGCAGACATGGCTCCGGACAGAACTCAACTTCAGAATCTGTCTCTTAAAAGCAATGAGTGCTTCAGGGAATACGCTCAACGCTGGAGGGATACAGCTTCCCGTGTTCAGCCTCTTATGTTAGAAAAGGAAATGGCCAACATGTTCATGAATACGCTGCCTGGACCTTACTTGGAGCGTCTGGTAGGTTGCAATGCTTCCAACTTTGCTGATGTGGTCTCTACTGGAGAAAGGGTGGAGAATTACCTAAAGACCTATAAGAGCCAGAGTGGAGGTGGATCCTCATCAGGGGTGAAGAAGCCGTTCATTCAGGGACAGAAGAGGGGAGAAGGGGATGCAAATGCCATATCTTCTTATCAGAACAGGGATAACCGGAGGAATAATTTTCAGAATTATCATCAGCAACCGTATGTTGCGGCTGTGACCATTCCAGCTGCAGCGCCACTACAACAACAACAATCACAACGTCAACCAGCTCAGTATCAACAGCAGCAGCAACCGGGTAACAGACCCGCTTATCAACAGAGGCAAAGGATGATGGACCGGCGTTTCGACACCCTTCCAATGTCGTACGCTCAGTTGCTTTCTAGTCTTCAACAACTACAACTTGTGCAACTGCGCACTCTGGCTCCTCCTATTGGTAGACTTCCGGTGGGTTACGACGCCAATGCTAGGTGTAGCTTCCACTCTGGGGCACCTGGCCACAATATTGAGAACTGCAAAGCTTTTAAGCACGTAGTTCAGGACCTCATAGATTCAAAGGCCATCGACCTTGCACCGGCTCCGAATGTCGTTAACAATCCCATGCCCCAGCATGGTGGTGCGAACGTTAACATGATAGAGGGAAAAGCCGAGTCCATTAAGGATGTGTTGAAGTTGAAGACTCCATTGTTGGATATCAAAGGATGCTTGCTGAAGGCCGATGTTTTCCCCGGTTGTGGGAAGGGTTGTTTGGATTGTGCCACTCAGAGTGGAGGTTGTTTGAAGCTACAACAGGGTATCCAGGCCTTGCTCGACAAAGGTATCCTCCAGGTTGAAGATTTGTCTGTCCAAGAGTCTGTGAAAGAGGTTAAAGCAGGTGCCTCTATCTCATCCTTTAAGCAGGCACAAGCCGTGGTGGATTCAGGTGCTGCTCCCGGTTGGGGGCGTCTGTTTGAATTACCAATGAAAGAAGATAAGTTCGGGATTGGGTATCAGCCAGTTTTGACTTCTACAACACTTCAGGGGCCGATCACTTTCTCAAGTGCTGACATCATTCAGTATGGCCAGGTCTCTGTGGTCAACAAAGAAGATGGAGATAGTGATTGTGACATTGACAACTGGGTGCGTCCGAGGATCCCGGGTGAAGTCATCAACAATTGGTCTTCTGAAGAGATTATCCAAGTCACTCTTCTTGAAGAGTAATTTTCTTTGTTTATTCATGCATATCCAAGTCTTACGTTCCGCCCAGGGCGTAATGACTCATTGTAGGGCCCGTCTATGTGACACTTGCATTTTTATCATAAATAAAGGACGTATTTTTGCATTCAAATATTTCGTTCCCTGTCTTTCTATTTTTGCAGTTTTTCAAAATAAAAAAAATGGCAATGTTTTGTTTAGTTTTCACTTCTTGTTCACACTCATAAGCACATGCCATCACTCATGCAAATGCATATCACCGGATCCTATTGATAACGTTTCTGCTACGGCTCGCTTCGACTTTGAAAATCCAATCTTTCAAGCTGAAGAAGAGGATGATGAAGACTGTGAACTCCCTGAAGAGCTTACCAGGTTATTAAAACAAGAGGAAAGGGTTATTCAACCGCATCAAGAGTCTGTTGAAGTGATTAATCTCGGCACCGAGGACGCCAAGAGAGAAATCAAGATAGGGGTTGCTTTAGAAGACAATGTGAAGAAAGGGCTGATTGAATTGCTGCAAGAGTACGTTGACATCTTCGCCTGGTCTTATCAGGACATGCCTGGGCTGGACACAAACATCGTGGTATACCGCTTGCCTCTCAAAGAAGGTTGTCCTCCGGTCAAGCAGAAGCTCAGAAGAACAAGAGCAGAGATGGCTGTCAAGATAAAGGAAGAAGTGCAAAAGCAATTGGATGCAGGGTTTCTAGCAGTCACCAATTATCCGCCATGGGTTGCAAACATCGTCCCAGTACCTAAGAAGGATGGAAAGGTACGGATGTGTGTCGACTACCGGGATCTGAACAGAGCTAGCCCTAAAGATGATTTCCCATTACCTCACATCGACGTTTTGGTGGATAATACAGCTCAGTTCTCGGTATTCTCCTTCATGGATGGCTTTTCTGGCTATAACCAAATCAAGATGGCACCAGAAGACATGGAAAAGACAACTTTCATAACCCCATGGGGCACCTTCTGCTACAAGGTGATGCCGTTTGGTCTGAAAAATGCCGGAGCAACATATCAACGAGCTATGGTAACTCTGTTCCATGATATGATTCATCATGAAATCGAGGTTTATGTGGATGATATGATTGCCAAATCTCAGACAGAAGAAGAACATTTGGTGAATTTGCAGAAACTATTTGAGTGTTTGAGGAAATTCAAACTGAGACTTAACCCGAACAAGTACACTTTCGGGGTGAGATCGGGAAAATTGTTGGGTTTTATCGTTAGCGGAAAAGGGATTGAGGTGGATCCCGACAAAGTAAAAGCGATACAGGAAATGCCAGAGCCAAGAACAGAGAAGCAAGTCCGTAGTTTCTTAGGGAGGTTGAACTACATTGCAAGGTTCATCTCTCACCTAACAACCACGTGTGAGCCAATTTTCAAATTGCTGAAGAAAGATCAGGCTATCAGGTGGAATGAAGATTGTCAAAGGGCTTTCGAGAAGATAAAAGAGTATCTACAGAAACCTCCGGTCCTTATACCTCCAGTTCCTGGGAGACCTCTAATAATGTACCTATCAGTGACTGAGAACTCGATGGGGTGTGTATTGGGACAGCATGACGAGTCTGGTCGAAAAGAGCATGCCATATACTACCTTAGCAAAAAGTTTACCGACTGTGAAGTCAAATATTCGCAGCTTGAGAAAACTTGTTGTGCTTTGGCCTAGGCTGCTCGCCGACTGAGGCAGTATATGTTGAACCATACTACCTTGTTGATTTCTAAGATGGATCCAGTGAAATACATATTCGAGAAGCCAGCTCTCACCGGAAGGGTCGCTCGTTGGCAAATGATTTTAACAGAGTATGATATTCAGTACACGTCACAGAAGGCCATCAAAGGTAGTATTCTGTCAGACTATCTTGCTCAGCAGCCGATTGATGATTATGAGCCGATGAAGTTTGATTTTCCAGATGAAGATATCATGTTCCTTAAGATGAAAGACTGTGAAGAGCCAGTTGTTGAGGAGGGACCTGATCCAAACGAAAAGTGGACTTTGTTGTTTGATGGGGCTGTCAATGCTAGAGGAAGTGGAATCGGTGTTGTCATTACAATTCCGAAAGGTGCCCACATACCTTTCACCGCTCGTTTGACTTTTGAGTGCACAAATAATGAAGCTGAGTACGAGGCCTGTATCTTGGGTATTGAGCAAGCCATTGATTTGAGAATCAAGACTTTGGACATCTTCGGAGATTCAGCTCTGGTGATCAATCAAGTGAATGGTGATTGGAATACTCTCCAGCCCACTCTGGTCCCCTACAGAGACTACACGAGAAGACTGTTGACTTTCTTCACAACAGTAAAATTGTATCATATACCTCGTGATGAGAACCAGATGGCAGACGCACTTGCTACTTTATCCTCCATGATCAAGGTAATTCGCTGGAACCATGCTCCCAGGATCGATGTGATGCGCCTTGACAGGGCCGCATATGTGTTTGCTGCTGAACTGGTAGTCGATGACAAGCCTTGGTATCACGATATCAAGTGCTTTCTGAAGAATCAAGAGTACCCTGCAGGGGCATCCAACAATGACAGAAAGACTTTGAGGAGATTGGCAGGCAGTTTCTTCTTGAACAAAGACAATGTGCTGTATAAGAGGAACTTCGACATGGTTTTGCTCAGATGCGTGGACAGACACGAGGCGGACATGTTAATGCAGGAAGTTCATGAAGGTTCCTTCGGTACTCATGTCGGCGGACATGCAATGGCTAAGAAATTGTTGAGAGCGGGTTATTACTGGATGACCATGGAATCTGATTGTTTCAAATATGCTCGGAAGTGTCATAAATGCCAGATTTCTGCTGATAAGGTGCATGTACCGCCGAATCCTCTGAATGTGATGTCTTCGCCGTGGCCGTTTGCTATGTGGGGTATTGACATGATTGGAAAGATTGAGCCGACTGCTTCCAATGGGCATCGCTTCATCCTTGTTGCCATCGACTATTTCACCAAGTGGGTCGAGGCAGCGTCGTTCGCGAATGTCACCAGACATGTGGTTGCCCGTTTCATCAAGAAAGAAATCATTTGTCGCTATGGGATTCCCGAAAGAATCATTACTGATAATGGTTCTAATCTCAACAACAAAATGATGAAGGAGTTGTGTCAGAACTTCAACATTCAGCATCGCAATTCTTCCCCTTACCGCCCTAAGATGAACGGCGCTGTTGAGGCGGCAAATAAGAACATAAAGAAGATTGTGCAGAAGATGGTCGTCACGTACAGAGATTGGCATGAGATGCTACCCTTCGCCTTGCATGGGTACCGTACTTCAGTACGTACATCGACCGGGGCAACCGCTTACTCCCTGGTGTATGGTATGGAAGCAGTCTTACCTGTTGAAGTGGAGATTCCTTCTCTAAGAGTCCTGTTGGATGTCAAGTTAGACGAAGCCGAATGGATTCGGACAAGGTTCAATGAGTTGAGTCTTATCGAAGAGAAGTGAATGGCAGCCATTTGTCATGGGCAGTTGTATCAGAGTCGGATGAAGAGAGCCTTTTATCAGAAAGTACGTCCTCGTTGTTTCCAAGTCGGAGATTTAGTGTTGAAAAGGATCCTTCCTCCTCAGACAGATCACAGGGGCAAGTGGACTCCTAACTATGATGGACCGTATATTGCCACCAAGGTTTTGATGGTGGGGCCTTAATGCTTGCAACTATGGATGGTGAAAACTTCACTTCCCCTGTGAACTCAGACGCAGTTAAAAAATACTTCGCATAAAATAGACCCGCTGGACAGTAAAAAGAATAGTCCAGGCAAAAATGGGCATCCCGACGAACCAAGAAAATGAAAAGGTTCGGGCAAAAATTAGGGATTAAAAATGAAAAGATCGTACACCCGGTAAGTTGAAAACCTGAAAAGGCAACTTAGGCAAAAATGGGTATCCCGGTGGATTGAAAACCCGAAAAGGGCGATCCAGGCAAAAGTTAGGGATTAAGCGAATGACTGCGTTCTAAGTTAGTTCTGAATCTCATCTCATGTCGATGACTGGAAATTTTCGAAAGGTAGGAAACAGTCCAATCACCTTTTCAGAAGGCTGATCATTTGGAGGATCTTGAAGACGAGCAAGTCATAGCAGAATTGGAACCCAATAGAAATCCATTTCACATTGCCATTAGATTAATTTCTGTTTTTATCTTTTGTGCGATTACCTCTTTCCAGGGATTGCTTCCTGATGTAAATGCCTATTCAGAGGCCATTCAATCAATAAAATCATGTTATTCAGTATATCTCTGTTTTCATTTTCATTTTACTGTTTTGTTTGCAAAAATGACGTCCGAATTTTTGATAAACATTGCATCATGACACATAAGGGCTTTACAGGTACGCGCTCAATAAACATTTAAAATTGCTGTAAATTTTAAGTGCTTTGGATCGTCTATCCAGAACAGATACCCTCGGGGCATTTCCTTAAAATCCCATGCAGATGACTGTGAATATCTTCCCCAGTGAAGTCACCAACAGACGAATTCGGTGTCTTATCCCTGCAGAGCTGATCAGAGCGTTGGATTCTTCAATCCCCAGCAGTTTCTCACCACCGTACTTCCCCAAGCGGTTGTTTCAGAATATACACTCCCCAGTAGAGTTGACAGTGCCAGATTGTATACCCCCAGCGGAGTTGACAGTGTCAGACTGTATCTTCCCAGCAGAAGTGGCTGCTCCTTAGAGTTCGAGGCCAGATCGATAATCCCAATGCCAGATCCATGGTTTCTTTCCTTGAAGCAGAACCTCGGTACCGTATCAGTGTTTGCTTCCCCTGCTGAGTCATCTCTCGCAGATCATGGTTGCCAGAACCACTATCGCTTTCCCCAACAGCAGGTTTTCAGTGTCGTTCTCTCCCCAGTCAGAATCTCGGTATTTCGTCATTGCTAGAACACCGTGTGGCGGGTCATTTCCCCACAGAATTCTTTGCGCTGTGTATCTCCAACAGCCTTGCCAGGGTCCAGAAGATGGTGATCATTTCCCCAGTAGATCCCCTTGCCTCAGCTTGGCATTCTACCCAGCATTTCACATCCCTGCATGTAGAATCATATTGCATTGCATTCTCCCAAATTGCGTAGCATTTCCATTTTCATGGAGCATTATGCCATTGAAAAATTCAAACATACGCATGTAAGCATAAAACGTTCTCGGTATCCCAAGTGATAAGCTAGAAGTTGTTTCCAGTACTCAGACTGAAGATTGTTCATGACCCACCTTGGTTATCCCCAGCAAGTGTCATTGGCCCATGCGTCGCCTCTATTATCATTCCCTATTTCTGCCAATGCTGACAGGCATGAAGTTTTCCGATGTTCAGATCGAAGAAGTTTCTGATGTTCAGGTCGATGCAACTTGTGGCGAAGTGGCATTCAGGCCAGTTTTCCGGTATCCAGACCGAAGTGGCATTCAGGCCAGTTTTCCGGTATCCAGACCGAAGTGGCATTCAGGCCAGTTTTCCGGTATCCAGACCGAAGTGGCATTCAGGCTAGTGTTCTGATGTTCAGATCGAAGAAGTTTCCGACGGTCAGGTCGATGCGACTTGTGGCATTCAGGCCAGTGTTCCGATATTCAGATCGAAGTGGCATTCAGGCCAGTGTTCCGATATTCAGATCGAAGTGGCATTCATGCCAGTTTTCCCGATATTCAGATCGAAGTGGCATTCAGGCCAAGTCTTTCCGATGTTCAGATCGAAGAAATTTCCGATATTCAGATCGAAGTGGCGTTCAGGCCAGTTTCTGGTATTCAGACCGAAGTGGCGTTCAGGCCAGTTTTCAGATGTCCAGATCGAAGAAGTTTCCGACGTTCAGGTCAATGCAACTTGTGGCATTCAGGTCAATTTTCCGATGTTCAGATCGAAGAAGTTTCCGACGTTCAGGTCGATGCAACTTGTGGCATTCAGGCCAATTTTCCGATGTTCAGATCGAAGAAGTTTCCGACGTTCAGGTCGACGCAACTTGTGGCATTCAGGCCAACCTCTCGGTGTTCAGACCGATATTAATAATCTCATATCTCCCGATGTTCAGATCGAAGTCATTTCCAGTATTCAGACTGATGGGCGGCATTCAGGCCATGGTTATTTCTGTGTTACCATTTATTTTGGTATCCAGTTTAACATTCTTTTTCGATATTCAGACTGACTCTCACCGTACCAGACGGATTCTTCTTTCAAGGCCACCTCTTTGCCGATTCTGATAGGCATTGTCACTTCACTTCACTTCAGTGCAAATTTTTGGGCTTTTATTGTATTCAATCCCTTGATACCTCAAAAGTACGAAAGCAGCTGCCATCTTCTTTCCGGGTCTCCAGTTGATTGAATAGGGGCAGCTGTAATACCCCAAAATTTACCCTTCATTTTTCCTGGAAAAAAAAAACTTTAAAAAAAAACGAAAAAAACGAAAAAAAATGAAAAAAAAAACTTAAAAATAAATAAATAAATAAAATTAATTAAATAAATAAATAAAATATAACAATTTATTTTTTTTGGACTTGGGTCTCTCTCATTTGAGCCCACTACCCACGAAAATCAGTCTATAAATACTGAAGTTTCAGTAGAGGAAAACACACTGGGAGTTACACTTGGAGTTACACTGGGAGATTCACTGGAGAAAGATTTTGAGAGAAGCAAAATACTCTGAGGTTTCCTTGGAACAAAACCCTGAGGAAAAAGATAATGAGAGAAGAACTAACAGAGTTCAGAGCAGCCTCCAAACCCTGAAGGGAACTCAACTGCACAGAATCACCTCTGCCTCACATAAACCCTAAAGATTGTTTTGTAAACCTCACGGGTGCAACTCAATTTCAATCAAGCTCTCCAATCAGGTTTGCCCTATTCCCATTATATTACGCCTTCACTTTGAATGTTCTAAATGTGTGATGTATTATGAATGGGTGAAACATATGCCTTGAATGTTTAATCACATGATTTCTGAAGTGTATGCCCAAGGGTTTGAGGTTTCTGAAACCATACTGTTATCCATGAAAAAAATGCTTATGGTGTTTCACTAACCCTTTTGTTGAGTTTTTGTGAGGGCTCACATGACTTTTGCAGGGATAACTTGCGTGGTTTCCCACTTTATTGTGGGATAACCCCTGGAGGTTCATTCCGATTACCTGTACTGACCCACTTTCTTTGATGATGTTAGCTTGGAAGGATCTCAGGGTTTCCTAATCCTTTAATTGCTGTAACTTCGGATCTTTATCCGTGTGGTAATTTTTTCCTTTTCTCGTACTTTATCGCTTTCTTAGCTGGAAGACCTCGATAGGAGGCAATGTTTGAGCCCCTTGGTGGCATTTTACTTTGAGATACATGTTTTGTGTTTTGTATTCATATCCCCACATGTAGCGCGGTTCCTTCGTCAAGGACTGCCTGTTTGCCCTCGAGCATCCCAAACCCTAAAACCCAAAGCAACACGTTTACTCCTTCTACTACAGGCGAGTAAGTCTCCAAAGGTCGAGCATCCGGTAGATTGTGTAGTGACGTCGTTCGTCCAAAACCCAATCCACAACCCCGTAGTTAGCCGAACTACGGCTTGCTCTGATTCTCATTCCAGATGAGATACGTAGGCATAAGACGCGATGTCTTAGCGAGCACACATCCCCCCAACCCATAGGTAGCCGAGCTACGAAGACTCTGATTCTCATATTCAGATGAGATACGTATGCAGTGGATGCGACATCCGCGCGAGTCATTTTCATTTAACCCTTTTTTTTTGGCAAACAGCACAAGATAAACCCACACCCTTTAGACGAAAACTACAAAAGTGGATCCCGTAGAGTACTACGGATGCGTAGGGGTGCTAATACCTTCCCTTCGCATAACCGACTCCCGAACCCAAGATTTGGTTGCGAGACCCCGTCTTGTCCTTTCCTTTTTCAGGTTTACTTCGAGCGTTTCCTTTCCCCTCCTTTGGGATGAATAACGCACGGTGGCGACTCTTCTGTCATTTTCTTTCACCGGTTGTTTTTTCGCGCACTGTATTTTTCAGGTTGCGACACCTAGCATCTCAATTCATCATTTTGATCAAAACAAGTCAAAGGGTTTGAGGTTTGTGCCCCAAGGAAACCCTAATTCATCTATGCACCACAATGCCTTGCTCTTGAAGCAACCTCAGCCTATGGTCAAATGCAATCAAGGGAAGTCCTTTAATTCATTATTTCATGCATATTTGAACTTATTTGAGTATCCTCAATCATCAATTCATCAAGATATGAGTCATGGACTTGAGAAGTTGATCAGTCAATTCATCTGACTATTTTGAAATTCACTGAGACCTAACCTTTTATGTGTTGGTAAAACGGAGATGATCCCAAACGCAAAAACGTTCTTAAGAACAATATGAACAACTTTCATGTTCATCAAAAATTGATTTGAAGCTTGGAAGGTCATCTCCCATTCCAAAACATTATAGGTCATTTTGACTGAAACCCTAATTTTGGGTCAACTTCCCAAGGACATAACTCATTCATTTTTTATGATTTTTAGGTGGGATAAAATGCATTAGAAATCTTAAGATGTCTACTTCAAATGTTATGTTGAACAAAATTTCAAAATCTCAAAGGAAATACATGTGATAATGCAAGACATCATAGGTCCTTTTGGACCAAATGCATTGAAAGGCAAAAAAAGTCCAACTTCAAGTACCCATAACTCTTTCGTAAAAAATCCAAATGATGCAAAATTTAAGTCCATTTTGATTGTCTTGAAACGATCTACAACTTTGATGTTGTAAGTTGTTTCATTTGAAGCTTGAATCATCAAAAGATAAGGGCTTGAACATTGGCCAAATTTGGAAACCTTGCATTGACATGTTTTGCACATCACACTTTAAACTCAAAATTCACCAATTTCCACATTCCAAATGGATTTTTACCCAACATAACAATTGTTCCTTACATCAAAACCTTTCCAACCATTACTCACATGATCATGTTTGGATTTGGCAAGTGTTAGTTTCGAAGAGGAGAAGTTTTTAGTTCAATTATGCATAACATGTGAGAATTCATTACACAAGCCTTTGCCTTTCAAATTACACGCCCATTTCACTTTGGTATGAGTTCAGATGTCATTTGGCTTTGGTTTTGGGCGTTGTGCATGATCATGCAAGCCCATGCAATGGATATCCAATTCCATGCACACGGATTGCATCACCTTCTCCTCGCCATTCCCTCTATAAATAGAAGCTCTATTCCATTCAAAATTGAGACTGAAATCAACCTGAATTGCTGCAGAAATCAAAACCCAACCTCTCACCAAAGAAGCTAGTTCGTTTTTCTCTAAATTTTTCAGATCCAAAATTCAACTACATCTGGTTGAATCCTTGGATCTAAAGCTTCTAAACCTTCATCCTTTACTCCATTGATCTTCTGTTTTGATAAAGAAAGCAAGGAATCAAGCTCAAGCCTCCAGAAATCAAGGTTGTTATGCAACTGGTTTTTTCTTCGAAACTCATAATACATTGACATATTTGCTTGGATCTTGTGTTGGCTGAAGTCCTCTTAATAGAGGCATCATGATTGTGTATTTAATTTTTGAAATCCATTAAGTTCATGATGAACACCACAGAACTTCCATCTCTGATTTCTCTCAATATAGAGATCTAGAGTGGAATTGAGTGGCATAGGGATGATGTCAATCATCCCAGCTTTCCGAAGATGTATAGATCGTGCATTTTGGTTAAGATTTGGTTGTCTGCAAAATTGGCCGGAATCTTCATGCTCACTGGAGAAGAAGGTGGCTCCGGTGGCCGTGTCATTGCCAGATGTGTTGTGGATCGTTGGATTGAATTTCCAGATCTAATCCTGGCCCTTGTTTGTTATGACTTGTTTTAATACGTTGTGCAGCGCATTTGACTTTGGCCTATGGTGGGAGCGTGCATCTGGAGCGTGTGATCTGCCAGCTCAATTAATGAGCTTAGATCTAACGCTCCTAATTTTTTTGAATTTTTATTTTTCTGATTTAATTTCTTTTATTTCCATTTATTTCAAAAATTCATAACTCTTTCATTTTAATTCCAAAAATTATGGGACCAATTGCATTAGTCTCTAAATAAATTCTAGTTTCTATTTCTGATTTTTAATATTTTTTATTTTGTCATTTGATATTTTTTGTGAATTTTCTCTTTTCTGGTCATTTTTAATTCATTTTAAATAGTTTTTGATATTCAAAAAATGCAAAAATATTTTCCTAACCTATTTGGATGATGATGAATCTATGAAAAATATTCTCATCAATTTTTTAATTGATTTGAGGTTTATTTGAGATTTTAGTTCAATTAGGTTATTTTTATTCATTTTTAATTGATTAAAAATAGTTTCTTACTTTTAAAAATGCTGAAATTTTTTGTCAAACTTTGTTTGACCTTGTTGAACTTGGGATAAATTACTTGGACCTTTCAAGGTTGATTTGAAGTGATTTTGAAGTTTGATTTTTCCATTATTTTTAATTCAAGTTTATTTTAATATTAAAAATGCCAAAAATATTTTGCTTATTGTTTGATCTCCAATCTTCATCTCATTTCTGATTTATCATTGTTTGACTTTGACTTTCAATGTCATTTGGTCAATACATATGGATTGGTACATGTTGTTTCATTTTATGCATTTTGATCTTTCCATTTCCTTATCCATTCTCTATCTCCTTCTTCTTCCTCTTCTTATTTTCTTTTTGATCAATGAGTTGAAGGTTGATAAGTTAGCATTGATTAGGGAGACTTAATCTTCCTTGATTCAAATCTAATTCATCTTGATCAATTGATCAAGTGAATGGCTTTGCATTAAGGATAGGTTGTTTTCTAAATCATGCAAAAGACTTAAACCAATACAAGATCAATTCTCTTTTCCTTTTTGGCATGGCAAGTTGTTGGAACTTGGTTCACTAATCAAGACTTCTAACTTGTGTTGTTGCCTACATTATTATTGACCGGCCTCAGATAGTTGTGACTTCTACATAAGTCCAATTACGATTGCTTAACATAGCACTAAATTTGCCTTATGGCACACTAACTACTAACACTAACCATTAACAACTAACTTTTACTTTTTGCTCTTTACTTTTATGCAATTTACTATTCTTGCACATATTATCCATTTGCTTTTCTCTTTGCTCACTTGAGCACATGTTTATGTTAATGCCATTTTCCTTTTGCTCACTTGAGCACATAATTGTGTATATACTATTGTGCTTGTGTTTTGTTTTGATTGTTGTGGACCAAAGTGCAAAGAAATGGACTTAGATTCTAGGATATTCCCTATGCAAAATTGGAGTAAAAGGACCTTAATGATGAAGATGGGTTAGAAGGACCAAATCTCTAAACTCACTCTTGTCCATTCTTGATTTGCTTCATGGAACTTTTAATGTGTGTGCTTTTGTGCTAGGGAATTCTATGAGAGCTCAAATTGGAAAAACCATTGGCATGTTCATCCAAAGTGAAAGACACAAGATACATTGAGGATCTCTTAAGAAGCTTGTTTGATGATTGCTTATGCTTTTTGTGATTGCCTTTTCCATAGGATGGGAGCTACTTGGATCATAAATATGATCTCAAGAGAGGAACTCCATTGTGGTTTTGTTTCTTTATCCCTCACCTTTTGTTTTACTTAGGACTTAGACTTTCTTCTTCTTCTCTCCACTCTAACCCAAGCCAAAACCTTTTGTGCAAACATTTAACCGTTGTTTTCAAACATTGGAAACCTAAGCCTTAGGCTTTTGATTTTCAAGCCTTCTTTCCATAACACTTATTTTGAATTGAATCTTTAAGTCAACTTTGACCATTTTTGTATATACTTCTAATTGGTAAACATAACCCATTCAAATGTCTTTTTGTGGTTCCAATGGCCACTTCCTTAATCAAAATTTTCATAACCTTTAGCTATTAGGTTTGAGTTATCCTTGTGGTAGATGTAATACTCACCTACATCCTTAGTGATGGACAATGAGTCTTCCATGCTTATTATAGGGTTAACCCCTCACTAGCATGTTGAAGCTATCCTCACATGGTGGATTTGTGGTTTGGTTGAGTTTTTCCCTTTGATAACAAAAGACCTTAAGGCTTTTGGACCAATCAATTCACCAAATCATTTTGAAATTTTTACCCCGAACTACGAGGTTTTGATCCTAATCTTTTTATAAGAAGGTACGTAGGCAATGGGTTCATCCATCCAAACACAAAAAATGTAAATAACTTGTATATTCTCTTCTCATCTTTTCAATCATGTTTGCACAAACGAAAATTTTCACAAAAACAACAACCTTGCAACAAGTGTGAAAAGGGCTCCCTAGGAGTACCTAGGATGTTTTGGGTGCCTAACACCTTCCCATTACATAACCAACCCCCTTACCCAGATCTCTGTTTCTCTTTTACTAGTTGTTGTTAAAACTTTTAGGTTTTTGTTCGCTTTCTAACCATTCCTTTGGATAAATAGAAGTGCGGTGGCGACTCGATTTGTATGATTTACCTTGGATTTAGTCAATATATCTAATGGTAACGAATATCCCGCTACACAAGCTCCGCTTGAATCCCAATAAGTGTACTTTTGGTGTTCGTTCTAGTAAGTTGTTGGGCTTTATTGTCAGTGAGAAGGGTATTGAAGTTGATCCTGCCAAGGTCAAAGCAATACAAGAGATGCCTGCGCCAAAAACTGAGAAGCAAGTTAGAGGTTTTCTCGACCGCTTGAATTATATCTCAAGATTTATAGCGCATATGACTGCCACATGTGCACCTATATTCAAGCTTCTTCGGAAAGATCGGTCTTGTGATTGGACCGAAGATTGCCAGAAAGCTTATGATAGTATCAAGGAATATCTGCTTGAGCCTCCGATTCTGTTTCCACCTGTTGAAGGAAGACCGTTGATCATGTATTTGACTGTGCTTGATGAAAGTATGAGTTGTGTTCTAGGTCAGCAAGATGAAACTGGAAAGAAAGAATATGTTATTTACTACCTCAGTAAGAAATTCACCGACTGTGAGACTCAGTATTCTATGCTTGTGAAGACTTGTTACGCATTGGCTTGTGTTGTTAAGCGTCTGCATCAGTATATGTTAAATCATACCACTTGGTTGATATCCAAAATGGATCCAATCAAGTATATTTTTGAGAAGCCTGCTTTAACTGGGAGGATTGCCCGTTGACAAATGTTGTTGTCAGAATATGATATTAAATACCGATCTTAGAAAGCGATCAAGGGTAGTGTTTTGGCTGACCATTTGGCTCACCAACCGATTGAAGATTATCAGTCAGTGCAGTATGATTTTCCTGATGAAGAGATCTTGTACTTGAAAATGAAAGATTGTGACGAACCATTGCTTGAAGAAGGGCCAGAACCTGGTTTCCGTTGGGGCATGGTATTTGATGGAGTTGTTAATCAGTATGGTAATGGCATTGGGGCAGTGATTATTACTCCTCAAGGCACTCATTTTCCATTTACAGCTAGGTTGACTTTCAAGTGTACAAATAATATGGCTGAGTATGAAGCTTGCATTATGGGGCTTGAAGAGGCCATTGATCTCAGAGTCAAATATCTTGACGTCTATGGAGATTCAACTTTGGTTGTAAATCAAATCAAAGGTGAATGGGAGACGAATCAACCTGGTTTGATACCATATAGAGATTATGAGAGGAGGATTTCAACTTTCTTTACGAAGGTTGAGTTTCATCATATCCCTCGAGATAAGAACCGGATGGCAGATGCTCTTGTAACGTTGGCTTCAATGATTATGGTGAAATTTTGGAATGTAGTTCCCAATTTGACTATGATGCGTCTTGATAGGACAGCTCATGTGTTTGTTGTTGAAGAGATCAAGGATGAAAAGCCGTGGTATTTTGATATTAAGTGTTTCCTCCAAAGTCAGATATACCCGTTAGGGGCATCTTTGAAAGATAAGAGGACTTTAAGAAGACTAACTAGCAACTTCTACCTGAATGGTGATATGCTTTATAAGAGAAATTTCGATATGGTTCTACTCAAATACGTGGATAGACACGAAGCATACTTGTTGATGACTGAAGTCCATGAAGGTTCCTTTGGTACCCATTCCAATGGACATGCTATGGCTAAGAAGATGTTGAAAGCAGGTTACTATTGGCTAACAATGGAATCTGACTGTTATAAGTTTGTGAAGAAATGCCACAAGTGTCAAATATATGCAGATAAAATTCATTTTCCTCCGACACTATTGAATGTCATTTCTTCTCCATGGCCCTTCTCCATGTGGGGAATTGATATGATTGGCATGATTGAGCCCAAAGCTTAGAATGAGCATCGTTTCATTCTAGTGGCTATTGACTACTTCACAAAGTGGGTTGAAGCGGCATTGTATGCGAATGTAACCAAGCAAGTTGTTGTAAGGTTTATCAAGAATCATATTATATACCGTTATGGTGTGCCAAGTAAGATCATTACTGATAATGGATCGAACTTGAAAAATAATATGGTGGAAGCTCTTTGCAAAGACTTCAAGATTGCACATCATAATTCTCCTCCCTACAGACCCAAGATGAATGAGGTTGTTAAAGTTGCAAACAAGAAGATCAAGAAGATCATTCAGAAAATGGTTGTAACATACAAGGATTGTCATGAGATGCTCCTATTTACTTTGCATGAGTATCGTACATCCATCCGCACTTCAACATGGGCAACTCCTTTCTCACTTGTTTATGTCACGGAAGCTATGCTCCCCGTAGAGGTTGAGATCCCGTCATTACGTGTCTTGATGGAAGTCAAGTTGATTGAAGTTGAATGGTGTCAGACCAGGTATGATCAGCTGAATTTGATTGAAGAAAAAAGGTTAACTTCCATGTGCCATGGTCAGTTGTACCAACAGAGAATGAAGAAAGCTTTTGATAAGAAGGTCAGACCTTGTGTGTTTAGAGAAGGTGACGTTGTACTCAAGAAAATTCTGTCTTTCAAACCAAATTCTAGGGGAAAATGAACTCCTAATTATGAAGGCTCATATGTTGTTAAGAGAGCCTTTTCAGGCGGTGCTTTGATTCTTACAACTATGGATGGTGAAGAGTTCACTCGTCCTGTGAATGCCGATGTAGTCAAGAAATGCTTCGCCTAAAAAGAAAAAAAAAGAACAGCTCGCTAAGTTGAAAACCCAAAAGGGTGGCTTAGACAAAAATGAGCGTCTCGGTGGATTGAAAACCCGAAAGGGCGATCCAGGCAAAAGTTAGAGAGATAAAACATGAAAATTATCCCGATAAATTGAGTACCCCATCCTGGGGAAATTTATGCAAAAATTAGGGATTATATCAAGTAACTGCATCATGTTGATCTTTAGTCTTGAAGACATTCTTGATCACAACGTTTGGTTCTGATTCATCTTCAACCAAAGCCAAGAGCATAATGGACATTGAAGTCGGTAAAAGGATTAGTGATCATTGTATTCAGTGTAGCCCTTTTCCATGTAAATTACCATTTTTCAACTTTTGTAAAGATCTATGGAGTCTTGTCATTTACAGATTATCATTCTATTAAATAAAGTTGAACTTTTATCCAATTGTTTCTACTCTTATTTATTCAGCAAAATAGAATTAAAATTTTATGATGATCATTTTGAAATTGAAATTTTAAAATCAAAATCATATTTTCTTAAATAATAAAAGCAACTACTTTTAAAGAGCAGTCAATTTCATTTAAGGAATATCAACAGCGGTCTGAGAACAGGTAAGCCATAAAATGCGAAGCATTGTTGGTTTTCTCCAAGCAGTTGATGTGATCTATGTTTCACCCCCAGCAGAATTTTAGCATCTCCAGCCGAATTTTGTTGGTTTCCCCAGCCGAGTTTGCATTTTCCCCCGTGAGTTGTAGGCGTGTTTTCTCAACAATTTGCATAGATCCAGCACAAGATTGTGTTTCCCCTCCGGTCACCAGTGGATTTCAGTTATCACTGATTCTTGAGCATTATGTTTGAACCTCTGCAAGATTGTCTCCCATTTGATATGGTGTTGACCTAAAATTCCCCGCAGAGTTGATGGTGTAGATCCTCGGCAGATCTTTTCCTTTGCCCCAGCCAGGATTTGATCCTTTAAGGTGGATGGTTTGCGTTCATCCCCTACCTCTCTTTCTCCAGTTGATTCCTTCCTGTCGAGATTGGCCGAGTGTTGTATTGATGATTTAGATCGGTGACGTTTGTATCCTTTGTGATCGTTTCATTAGCATAATCATCATATATACATATACATATACATTCATAGATTTCATTATTACATTATTGCACTTTATGGTTCATTATTCCTCTGATCCTCTGCTATGGTGGTATCCTTTCCCCCACGTAGATTCGGTGTGTCTATCCTCTTTCAATTGTAGAGTGTCAACCCCTTAAGCAGGAAGAATTTAACCTTTCTCATTCCCCACTGAGTTATTCCCTTGTTGATGATTATTATTTCAGCTTCCTCTCCAGTTGATTATCTGGATGGAACCACTCCCCCTGAGTTATATCCTCATCGGGTTGAGTCTTTGATTGATCTTTTCTTTCTAGATCTTACCTAGATATAAGCTTTTGGTCCCCTGAGAGTCTATTACCCAGTAATTGGTAATATTCTTTTCGATTCGTGAGTACTTTAGTTTTGCCCAATACCCGGTAAAAGTAACCTATTTCCCCTTTCTCCCCAGTAGATTCGTCTTCACGTTTCCCAAGGAAGTTTATCCTTGATATGTTCATCTTAACCGATGACAGATATTTTCTTCCCTTGCTTTGAGTCTATCCTTAATATGTTCATCCTAACCGATGACGAATACTCTCGCTTTGGTATTCTACCCAGTAAAAAGGTAGTCGTAATCCCTATTTCCTTCCCTAGAGGGTCAATCCTTGATATTTTCATCCTAACCGATGACAGATTTCCTCCTCTTTGTGGTCTTCTGCCCAGTAATCGGTAGTTGTAAATCATGTTTCCCCTTGCGGAGTCTATCCTTGATATGTTCACTTTAACCAGTGACGAATATTCTCTTCTTTGATATTCTATCCAGTAACCGATAGATATAATTCCTATTTCTCCCCTCGGAGTCTATCCTTGATATGTTCATCCTAACTGGTGACAAATATTCTCTCCTTTGGTATTCTATCCAGTAACCGATAGATGTAATTCCTACTTGTTCCGATAGTCTATCCTTGATATGTTCATCTTAACCGATGATGGATAATCTTCTCTTTGAGTTTATCCTTGACATGTACACTTTAATCAGTGAGAAATATTCTCTCTTTTCGGTCTTCTACCCAGTAATCGGTAGTTGTAAACCCTATTTGGTTTTTCCTCAGCAGGTTATTCTTACCCAGTAACTGGTAATAAATACACCTCCTGTTGCCCTCAGCGAGTCATCCTTGATATGTTTACCCTAAACAGTAACGGATGTCCTCTTTGTCAGATTATGTTATCTTCCTACCCAGTAACCAGTAGTAGATAATACACTTCTGATACTCCTGTGTTGAAGTTCTTTTCTTCCCCAGTTGAGTTTGAGTGTGTATTTCCATAGTGAAATCTCTGTTTGGTTCGGGCATTTCAGCTTTGTTCTGATTTACCCGTTTCCCTTGCAGATTTTTCTTTTATCCCCGGCTGAGTCTTTCCACTGATTTATTTTCATGGAATCTCTCGTGTCCCCCAGCAGTTTTAAGTCGTAGCCTGGTCTACACATAACTCTTTATCCCCAGAGTCTCTGTCTCCCCGGTGAGTTTTCCTTAGGGAATGCATTGTGCTCCTGTGGACTTTCAATCTCTCAGAATTCTTTTTTCCTTTGTGGCAGCATTTTCAACACAAAGATTATTTTTTAGCATTTCATATCATATGCATCGTGAGGTCTCTTAGGGACCAAAATTTTCTTATATTGTTGTTATTTAAGCCCGTTCTACTGAGTCGATACGAAGATTTTAACCTTCATCTCCTCAGCTAGAACGTCCTTAAATAGGGGCAGCTGTAAGACCCCAATTTTGACCCTAAGATCCCTCATGCTATCTCATCATATGCATTAGCATTGGGATCACAACTTGGCATCCTCCTTACCCCTTATTCATTGGGTTTGCATTGGGAGAGGTCACCAAGCACATTTGGTTGTATCATACTTCATTTTTCATTATTTGCTAACTAAAATACAAAAACATGTCATTGTATAGTTTGTTGCTTTTGTAGGTAGTGTACATGCTCACCTATGCTCTATCAAGATCATATCTAGGGTGTGAGACCCTCAATTCAAGGATATCATATATGGGTCCCCATGATCTTCAAATGTCATTTTTATCAAGAAATCATCAAGAGTTTGGAGTTGGTTTGCCTGGGAAACCCTAATTCTTCTAGGTATCTTGTGTAACTTCTTCAACGAGTTTCTTCAACAATTGATCAAATATTTCAATGTATAATTAACCTTACATCATATTATGCATATATTATCCTCCATGAGTCCCAAAAGTCAATAGAATGTCAAGCTAGCAAGTTGGTTCATGGTGGTTGACCAGAGGAAGTCAACTGGTCAAAACTGGGGTTCCCTAGACCCTATCTCCTACGATATTTGTCATATGAAAATTATTCCAAGATAAAAGTTACTCTAAATGACATTACAAACATCTTTCATGTTTAGGTCTAGAGCTAATTTTTCTTAGAAAGTCATTTTGTATGATGAAAGATTATAGGTCATTTTGTCTAAACCCTAGTTTGAAGGTCAACTTCCCAAGACCATAACTTGCTCATTTTTTATGATATTAAATCCATTCAAATTGAATTATCAAATTTAATATGTATACTTCAAATTTTATGTTTGGAGTAAGTGCAAATTCAACTTGAAAATGCACGTTCCAAGTGAAAACATTATAGGTAATCTTGGGCCAATACCATTGAACATGTGATTTTCCTCAACTTCTAAAATGCATAACTCCTTCATGCCAAATCCAAATGAGGTCAAATTTGTGACCAAATTGAATATGTTTGAAATAGATACAACTTTTATGAAGGAACTTTTCTCATTTTAAGTCCATAGAAAAAGTTATTCGAGGTGGAAAAAGTGAACATTTGACTTGGGACTTAGAAAATTTTCAAATATGTTTGATTTCCCAAACTTCCACCTCAAAATTCATCATTATCCAAGCTTCAAATGAAAAAGTGTTAAACATGAAATTTGTTTCCCTTGATCTCACCTTTCCAAAACATCCAAGATCATCTCATTTGGATTAAAATTGAGGGACTTGCACATGGCTTCATTATGGAAAGTGTTTTGGCAAGATTGGATTTCAAATGATCAAATTCTTTTGCATGCTTACACATGATGCATTTAGTACTCTTTACACACGAATGGGAAATGGATTGCATCATTCTCAAGGCCCAAACCATTGCCCATACACCCATTCAAGAAGGTTTCCAAATTCGAGTGGTGCAAATATCAAGTGCATTTCCTATTTAAACAAGCTTTAGGCTTCAGATTCATCATTAATACCTTGCCCAAGCTTTGCTAGACCAATTCAAACCCTCACTACCATAGAATTTTATGAGATTTCTCTTGAAATTAGGCTTGAACTTCATCTTCTGTTTGGAAGTTCAAACTCCAGAAATTCACTTCCCTTTGCATCTCATTTGGTTTCTGCAAGCAAGAGGAGGATAAAGCAATCAAGTCCAAATCAAGATCAAGTGGAATTAGATCAACTCGAAGGTGATTTTTTAGAAACTTCTTCTTTTAGATTCTCTCTTAATTCTCCATTATTCTTGTTGATTTTTAGTTTGCTGAAGTCCTACCAATGTAGGCAACAAGATTGAGTTGCTTTGAGGTCAAATCGAAGCAACTTAGTTCATGATCCTCAAAATTTAAATCCCTATATCTTTTTTATATACTTGGAATTGGACAAAATTGAGGTCAAATTCGAGCTCCTGAGCATTGTTTCTTTAAATCCATGTCTTGATTTTTCATTTTGGTGATGGTCGAAGGTGGACCAGTCCGGTGACGTCCACCGGAGAAGAAGACCGAAGCTCCGGCTCTGGCGATGTGTTGGAAGCATCTCAACCATAGGATCCTTTTAAAATGTTTTAATCTTGGGCTTTAATTATGATTACCACGCGTGTGTCTCGTTTGACTATAGTGCATGTGGAAAGCGCGTTGATCACCATCTGATCTGCCACCTCAATTAATGAGGGAGATCAGATGGTCCACGTTTTTTTGAATTTCTCAATTTTCCTTTTATTTGCTTATTTTTCATTAATTCATATTAATTTCATTATTGATCTAAAAAATATGGGACTTTCACCAAAAAGTTTCAAATATTTTTCTCTTTCATTTTCTGAATTAAAATTATTTTTTGGATCAATATTGATATTTTTCATGATTTAATTATTTTTGTGCATATTTTTAATTATTTAAAAATACTTCCGACTTTTCAAAAATAATGAAACTCCAAGGTCCTTTGACCTTGTTTGACCTATGATAAATCTCTTGGCCATTTATTTGGTGTTTTGAAGAGATTTTAGGTTTTTGATCAAACATAATTTAATTTAATGCATTTTTATTTGACTTTTAATTGTTTAATTGTGTAGAAATTATGTTGAGCCATTTTTATTGACTTGTGAAGTTTGAATATGTGTTTCGGCCTTGGTCAAGGTTGATTTGGCTTTTGTTGGATTAAAAATCATTGGATTTAGGGGATTGGTGAAATGTACATTTCATCTCCCAAAATGAATGAATGATTTTAATTTGATAAAATTCCTCCCATGACCAATTTGTGTTTGTCTCATTTCCCCTCCCTCTTCATCTTCAATCCCATTCTATCCCATCCCTTCCATTGGCCAATGACATCTCAATATCCTAAGGCTAATTGGTTCATCAATAACTTCATGTAAAATGAACCAATACAAGTATGGATGAGATTAGGTCCATCCTTTGATCATTTTCTTTTTGTGTGTGATATGTTTTAGGAGTATGATTTATTATATCATATCTCTAACATGCATTAACACCAAAAAATTTATTGCCCGACCTCAGATAGTTGTGACTTCTACATAAGTCCAATTACGATTGCTTAACATATCGCAAAATTTTGACCCAAAAGCATAGCATTCTAGTAAGTGAGATTGTAAGTCTCCCCCCTTTCATGGTATTGTGTGGAAACTTGGCCTTTTCCCCTTCCTTTGGAAGATGTTTTGGTTCAAGGATCCATGCTTGTGAATAGAGGGTTGAGTGTTCTCTAAAGAATGGCTTAAACAATTGAAAAGAAAAACCCCACTAACATCTAATCAACTAACATTTGACTAACTTTTAATTTCAAGTCATTTATTTTATGCACTTTAAATTCAAGCCATTTATCAGTTGCCATTATACATATCATTTAATTTTTTTATTTTAATGTCATTTTCCCTTTGCTCACTTGAGCCACATATTGTGTTTGTATATATTTGTTTGTTTGTATTATTTTATTTGTGTTTGTTGTCTTAGGATCTTAAAATACTTAATGAACAACAAAAACCCCTAAAAAATGTTTGTGTGGACTGTTGGATTTGACCTGAGCTTTGAGCTTTAAAATACTTAAAGGACTTGGCCAATGCTAGCATTTCTGAAACCAAGTTCTTGAGATTTGAGCTTTCATCTGATGCAAGTGTTGAGATCTTCCTGGATTCACCTGCTACATGGTCTTGACGCAAATGTTATTTGGAACCTGTGTCTAATGCCTTATTCTGAGCCATTCAAGGAGTATGTCATCTGATACATGGGGAAGATTTTGAAGAAGACTATGAAGTTGCTTGCTTGGATGTGGCTATCTTTATTTGATTCCTTGTTCTTCATCTTGCTTGCTTGTTGATATTGCTTGATTTTAAAGTCCAAAGGAAAAGTGGGTTTCTATATGACATTCTTGTCTATTGGATTGCATCCCATTGGTCAGATCTTTTCAACTCTCAACTTTTAAATTTTTGCTTAGGATTAGTCTCTTCATCTCCTCCTATTTCTTAAATTTCAAATCTCTTCCCCTTTTCAAAACCTTCTTTGCTTGTGATTTCAAACTTAGACTCTATTGCAAACTAGAAACTTTGGCCTTATGCCATTTCATTTTTCAAACTCTTTTTCTTAATCAAACTTGTAAATGAATCTAACCATATTAGACTTAAAACTTCAAAAGACAAAAAGAACTAACACTCATTCAAACTCTTTTAGGCCCTTTGTGCCTCTTTTTAAATTTAAATTTTGTTAAAAGCAATCCACTCACTTTGAAGTTGATACCACAAACTACGAGGTTTTGATCCCTTATTTAATGTTGGTACGTAGGCACAAGTCCGAAGATCTTGTCAAACACAAAAATATAATTAATGAATTTTTTTCTCATCCCCACACTCTATTTTTTCTCAAACATCATTTTATACCAAAAACACACACACACACACACACACACATAAAAAAGGGCTCCCTAGGAGTACCTAGGACACTTTGGGTGCTAACACCTTCCCTCTGTGTAACCAACCCCCTTACCTGTAATCTCGGGCATTTTATTAGTTTTGGTTTGAAAACTTCTTAGCTTTGGGTTTTGTTCGTACTTTTCCCTTTTCCTTTGAAAACAATAAAAGCGTGGTGGCGACTCCGGTTTTATTGACGTTAAGTTTATCCATAGCTTAATGGTAATGAATTTACCGCTACAGAATCCAATAATCAATGAATTGTATCAGAAGCCAATTGATCACTAAGCTCATAATCAATCCACACACATGAGAAAATAGGACCTTAATCACAAAAGAAACATCTAGTCATGAAGCTTAACTCACATAGAAACAGTTAGCCAGTTATATCCAATTCAAACCTTTGACCAAATATTGACATATGATGCAAATGAATGGATGATTGTATCTAAATGGATTATTAATAAGAAAACTATGTATGTAGATGAAATTAGAAATAATCCAGATAAAATTGAATAGAAGTAAGGCAAATTTGGGGTATGACAGGTCTCACTAGAAAACTTGGTGAATTTGGGGACTTTCCATCCCTTTTGGGGAGTTCGGTTTGTCGAATGTGTTCCGACAAAAGGGGCACATAGTTAGGCCTATGAAGGCCAACATTTAGGCCATTTTGGGCCAAATTTTGTTCAACCACTTAAGTTATGTTATTCTTCCTCCAAAGTTATTTTGTTGGACATTTTTAAGTACTTGGAAGGTGTCTTGATCTCTTGGCACCATAAGTATTTCAGGATCATTATGGGCTTGGTTCCCTTCAACTATCCTCGATGGAGGTTATTTGACAAGAGCTTGGTTAATAGGTGGTGGCACAACTGGCATTGAGGGCGCCCTAAAATGGTCAGCAATCCTGCCCATTTGGTGGGCTAATTGTTGATAACTTTGGGTGGTGTTCTGAATCAAAGGATTCAACACCATACCTATTTGTTGTGTCAATATATTAACCATTTCATGGTTACTTTCATCCATTTGTGTCCTCATGGTCGCTAAGGAATCAACAGTTAAAGTTGACATTATATGAGATCCATATCAAAATCCCCCTTGTGGTTTCCCTATGCGACCATGGTTGCTTATGGAAGATCTTGACACCAAATGTGGATTGAGGGGTGACACTATTATTTCAGCATTATCCATAAATGTCGAAGCGTGACTTTGTAACCCCTCCCTCATGGCAATTGACATGCCATATGGGTAGTTCCTTGTAACTAAAGGCATAGTAAAAGTTGGGACATACGGGGGATTAAGGTCCACTATAACAATCAAAGTAGGCCTGAGAGAGGCTGATACGCTTGTTACCGATGGTAAAGTAGCCACCACACTTGGCATTAACTTAGAAGTCGCTACCGGAGATAGGATGAGGCTTGTGACTCCGATAGTATTCATTGTCCCTATTGTACCAATCATCATAGTGACCGGTGGTTCAGGGTCTGGAGGATCGTTTCGAGCATGAGAAGTGTTATTTGGGTTCACAATTTCAGCTAAAATCCTATCACTCCTCAAACACGTATGATCCTGTGCATTAAAAATCTTACTACTCCTCAAACGCATATGACCCCATACATTGAAAATATTTCAAACGATAAAATGAAGTAAACGATGCGACAGTTTCTTGAAAATAAAATTATTTTTTCGTGCAAAAACACGTGTCCCACTAGGCGTGCCAATTTACTCGCAGGTGTTTTTAGCGAATAATCACGAGTTTTGAAGTCTTTGAGATTAACTCAAAAAATACCGGGAATAACTTTGTGCAAAAACTTTTACAAGAACATATGTGTATGATGTAACTACGAATGTCTGGTTGCAGAAAGTATAAAAGTAAACTTTAAAGTTAATAAAGCTTGATTTAGAGTAAAAGAAGTTTGAAATAAACAACATTAAATAAATGTTGTAAATGATGAAATAGAAATATGTTTCAATTAAGGAAACATAAAAAGTACAAAGAAAAGAGGACGCAGACTCACATAATTGCTCGCAAAATATTTCACTCTTTGCCTTGGATACTTCAGTTCTATAGAGAAAATATATGAAAACTGCAACCTTCATTACAACATATGAGCCTGTTATATATACTAAACTACAAATAACTGTTCTCGGTAGTTTACACCTAAATAATTGACACGTCTTCAAATGCATGCAACTCATCTTCCAACGTATTTCCATGTCGTCGGGGCTTTGAAACTGCTAAAACCATTATCCCACGTTCTCTAACTTCTCTTAACAACTAGTAATTTCCTGTTTGTCAAAGGTAGTTGATGATAGTGTTAAGTATCCTTTGTCTTTGGTTTCCTCAATTTTCTAAGTCTTTGAAGCTTGTCGAAAGACTCGTCCTCAACATGGTGTTGAATGGTTACTCAGGTCTGTTCCTGAGACTCCTCCAAACCAAAGCTCAAGATCTGCTCTTGAGATTCTTCCAAACTACATCTTAGAATGTAAGTCGGGAAGTCTTAGTCGACATGTCATTACTATCGACTCCCGCCTCATCAATGCTAACACTTAGCATTTCACTAATGCAACATTCATTTAACCTTTTCTACTAAGTAGAAAATCCTAGGTTAACAGGGGGTATGTTGTTTTCCACAAATATAAGAGACGATGACTGGTGGTTGTTTTGACGATACATAGAATAACACGATTGCTCAGATTTTTGGTTCCTTCTTTGGGTAATCCGAGAAAACATAATGTCATTCCGGTAGAGAAAATATGTAGATTGAAAAATGAATTTGGAAGATCTTTGATAAACTTTAAAAGAGTGAAAAGTTAGCAATTCATTATGCTTATTCTCCATTAGTGGAATACAAAGGTTATGATCATCAATCATACACGTTGGTTTGTCACCAATATCACAAGTTCTTTGATTGTGGGTTTCTTGCTAACAACCAATTGTAAGAGTACCATTTTGATTGTGATATGTCAATTTGGGTGAGGGAGTTGTCGTTGCTTCATTGGAGGGATGGTTGTTGCTTGTTGTTTCCTATCTATGAGCCATTGATAAAAAGTGATTGAGTTTCTTTTGTTCAAAGAAAAAAACCGCATTCCCTTACTTAAGCGCCATTGATTGTGACTAGATTAGTGAGACGACTCTAATAATGCGCGAGCAAGCGTCTACATTTTTTGATGGAGGAGATAATATTTGCAAATACTCAGACGAACAAGTTAGTAAACAAATGAAAAATGAAGAAATGTATGATAAATGATTGTGTACATTTCTCTATGATTCCAAGGATATTTATATTGGACGACAAGAAACTCGACTTTATAATTGAAAATCACAACCGTTAAAATGTTATTCTAATCGATATCTTTATTTTTATCTTTATCTTTGTACCTACTAGACATTGTGGAATGAAGATATTGAAAAATGCCGGATTCTTTATTATCCAAATAAAGTATATTTTTGGATTGGATTTTTGATACACTAGTCTATAATTTTTATAAAAATAAATTATAACCACTCGTATTTCTAAATATCACATCATTTTATTACATTCATTTTCACTAAATTTTTTTTTAAATATTTAAAAATTTAGTATAGATTAATCATTGTTTAACTATAATAAAATAATCTTACACGCTTACAAAAATGATTCTGACTTCCACTTACTATATTAAATATACTAAGATAAAATTTAACTAGTACACATTTACTACATTATAAAATTAATCATATTTATTAGATCTTAAATTAAATTTTAAATTTATTTTAACTACATTAAAAATAATAATGAAATTTTTTATATTAATAATCAATCTCATATACTCCTTAATTAAATAAATTTAAAAACATTTTTAATTTTTTTGTATTCAGTAGCATTCCTACAAATTTTATTAACTAAACGCATAATAACATTTCCACGAATTACAAATTAAATGTTTTAAAAACAAACGCGCCTTCAATCCGTTTAAACCTCCCTCCACCAAACTTCTCATGCCGTTTCCATCTTTGCACTCTGCCGCTTTTTCCGGACACGTACTACAGACAGTTATTCCCATGGTCCACTTTTAACAATTATCCTCTGCAATCGTCATCCTCCATTTTTTTTTCTTCCTAATTTCTCAAACAAAATGCGACATATACGCAATTACAAATCATATCTTAACTGATTCGATTCTGTTACGAATTGCAATAGTACTATCGCAACCATCACGCCGTAAATATTTTCAGACAAACATATCCCAATTAAACCGTGCATGCAATGCAATACTACAACAACTTAGATCACGAAATCCATCTGCACCTTCTAGTACACTACTATTTCTCATTTCACTTGTTAATAAGCAATTATCACTTCAAAGTACACTAAGTTTTTAAATTTTAAAATCATTACTATACCCTGAAGGTGAATCACTAGTGAAGCATATCTAATGAGTCATCGTGATGTAACCGTAAGCGAGTTTTATTCATGGACAAAAAAAGTTAAACGCACAGAACTCTATGTTTACCCTTAATGATATCTTTGATAAATGTACCATGGATAAAGTGGACTAGTGCATTAATAATAAATTTTGTATTTATCTTTTGACAAGAGCAATAAATATTAATTAATTATTTAATTAAAGTTCTTAAAAAGGCATGGGTTCTGTTTGGAGTTGGACTGTGCAAAAGCTACAAAAGGAACCAACATAATTAAGGGCAAAACCGTAATACGTCGCTATTTTCTCAGGTCTAATTCGAATCGGACACAACAAACTTTAAATAGAAAGAGAGAGAGAAAGAGAAAGAAAAAGAAGCACACTCATTCTGTCACTCTCTCTCAAACACACAACAAACTCTCCTTTGATTCCGTTACTTCTTATGTTCGAAAACCCTAGCGAAACCCTTCTGTTATAACGAATTTCAGAAGTTTCCGGTGAGTGTTTGTGATAGAAAATCATGAACCGTCAAGTGCTACCACCGTTGCCGAAGAATGCTAGCACGGTGGATCCTAAAATCTGGCGAGCGATCGCCGGTGCCGCCGTGCATATCCCCGCCGTTAATTCTAGGGTTTACTACTTTCCTCAAGGACATATGGACCAAGCTTCTTCTCCTCCTAACAATCTTTCTCCTCGACTACTCTCCAGGCCTTACATTCTCTGTTCTGTTTCTGCCGTTCATTTTCTTGCCGATCCGAAAACCGATGAGGTTTTTGCGAAACTGTTTCTTCAGCCTCTCAATGATTTCGCTGCCATTTTCCCTCGTGTTCCTGCTCCCGAAGTTGACGACGGTGAGAGGATTTTCTCGTTTGCGAAGATTCTCACTCCTTCGGATGCTAACAACGGAGGTGGATTCTCTGTTCCGAGGTTTTGTGCTGATTCGATTTTCCCGCCTCTTGACTATAGTATGGACCCTCCGTATCAGTCTCTTGTGATTACCGACGTGCACGGCATTGCTTGGGAGTTTCGTCACATTTACCGTGGCACCCCGAGGCGGCATCTGCTTACCACCGGTTGGAGTAGGTTCGTTAACGGGAAGAAGCTCGTTGCCGGTGATTCCGTTGTTTTCATGAAGAATACCAGAGGCAACATGTTCATCGGGATCCGCCGTGCTGTCCGTTTTGTTCCGGCTCGGAGTGCTAATGACGCAACGAGACTGTGCCTTCCGATCTGTGGGGTGAGAAACAGGGTGGATGATGAAGATAATGAGGAAAAACAGGTGGAAGAGAAGTGTAGAGAAGAGTTTTCGAGGAATGGGAAAGGGAAGTTGTCTCCGAAATCGGTAGCGGAGGCAGCGGAATTGGCGGCGCAGGGATTGGCATTTGAAGTCGTGTATTATCCGAAAGCTGGTTGGTCAGATTTTGTGCTGAAAGCTGAGGTTGTGGATGTAGCAATGAGTGTTACGTGGTGTCCTGGAATGAGAGTCAAAATGGCTGTGGAGACTGATGATTCCTCCCGGACTACATGGTTTCAGGGTGTAGTGTCTTCCGTCTCTGTTCCTGATCATGGCCCTTGGGGAGGTTCGCCTTGGCGTATGCTTCATGTATGCTTAGATCTTTCTTTTGTATCTTCATATACTTGTTTAATGTGTGACTTATTTAACTACTTAAGTATGATAGAACTATACATATGTGAAGTAGTGAAGTTTGACTGAAATGCTTTTTTGTGGATAATGTCTCTACTTAATGTTGTTTTGAAGATAATACAAAGTGGCAATCAAATAGTATATATTAAAATGGAAGAAATATGAGAATGGAACACGCATGTGTGGTTAGGAAACTATGCTTGGTTCAATGTAGTGTATATATAGTAGTCTAGCTAATATATTTCAGAGGTTAAAGTAGGTAAATAACAGTATGATAATAGTGTTTATCCTCTATTTACATGTAATGTCTGCCACATATGATTTGATCTGTTGTCCAATTGCTTCTGTCATGGCATTTAAATTTATACATTTTTGTCTAGATGTTCTACCTCTGCTTTGTTGAACGAGACTTGGGTTTGGTTGAGATTTGTAAATTTTGTGAAAACAATGCATATCATTCTTGGGACTTAAGAAGTTGCTAGAAGAAAGTTTTGTGTCTTAGGCTCAATTATGTTTTTTTCCCTTGATTGTTTTTTTAGTCCGGATTACAAGTTTTTTTATTAGTATCTTTACAATATTTCAATTAATGACATTATCAAACAAATTACTTCAATTTTAGTGCAATGAATTTTACTGCATCAAACATGGTTGTCTCTCTTACTTCATCACTTACCGCCTTTAATTTCTTATGTCTAAATCTTCTTATTATTACTGTGTTGGCAAAAAAAATTACATTGAAAGAATCTTTTGATAGAGAAGTTGAACTTTAAAATATTATCTTTATGTAAAATAACTGAATTTTTCTGTTTATTATTTCTGATAGATTACATGGGATGAACCTGAAGTGTTGCAAACTTCCAAGTGGGTCAGCCCTTGGCAGATTGAACTTCTTTCGACAACACCTACACTTCATACACCATTTCCCTCAATAAAAAGGCTTAGAGGCCCACCTGGGGTGTTAACTGATGGAGACCCCTTTTCTATCACAGCATTCACTAATTCAACAATGGGACAATTGAATCAATCGTTGTTGAGTTACGGTACTTTTCCTGCTGGCATGCAGGGAGCCAGGCATGATCTATTTTCTGTTTCAAGTTTTTCCAACTTTCCAGGTGAAATCCCCCGTCTGTGTATGAGTAACTCCTTTGGCAACAACGCAGTGCTGGGGTTGAAATCTTTGTCAACTGAGCTAAATGTTGGCAGTTCTCAATCTGATGATTTGTCACCAGAGAGCCAGAGTAGTTTGCCTTCCTTTGGCACAGATTTTGTCCGGAACTACAACTGCAACTCAATGAAACCCGGGCCTGTATCGTTTCAGCTATTTGGGGTAGTCATTCAGTCAGAACAGCCTGTTGAAAGTGGTTCGAATGGTACTGGTAGCCCAGGAGATGATAGCAGTAAGGGCTGCAATGAAACTGAAGGCATGAACAACCCTCTTGAGGATTCTTTGATTTACTCAAAATTGCTTGACAGACTTGATGGCCAGTGCCAAATAGCCTCAACTGCCGAGGCATGCTATTTGTGAAAGTAGTTGTGATTATGTCATGCACATAAGTAGCTGTACAGGTATGCTTATATCTTGGTGAATCATATTTCTCACTAAATCAATTTATACAACCAATTGTTAATGCTTTATTGACAAATATCATGCTGAAAAAATGGATTGTGTTAGCTCAGTGGTATTTTTTGCTTTCCTGTTGGAATGTGACATATTTTAGGGGTTGTTCTAATGAGGTGGTGAATAAATTTGTTTCTGATTATACTTTCATAAGTTCATAAATTGATAACATAGGTCTAGTTCTTCCAATATAAGTTTGATATAGTTATGATATGATGCTTGTTTCTGTTGCAAACCAAAATCTCAGCAAAAAACACTCCTAGAAAATTATAAAACTGAAAGTAGAACAATAGGGAAGAATATTATTGATGATAATGAAGTAAATGAAAAAGTGGAGAGGGATGAATATCCATCCCTTTTGCCGCAGTGCACGGCTTCTTCAGAGAACGGGAGCTTCTTTGACCTTAACACAGGAAAATAATACTCTCGCAATGATCTGTCTCATTCACGATTCCGTTATAACAGAATAGTTCTCATACCCCATTCTCTCTCGCTGCCACCTCATCATTCCTTGTTTGCCTCCTATTCTTCCTAACATAAGCTGTCCAAACTGTGGGCTTACTCTGCCGACCCATTGGGCTCATATCTTCATTCTCTTTCTTATCAATACGCCTTCCTTGAAAAGCAGACTTGTCCTCAAGTCTGAATTTGTTGAATTGGCCCCTGAAGTTGAACTCCTCCCAAGTTGATTCTTTTACTGCCTTGCCTCCTATTCAACGTCACTTAAACTCTCCAAACCGTGGGCTTATTCTCCTGACCAATTGGCCGATATCTTCATTTTCAATCCTAATAGTTTCTGGTGAATTTTTATTGGCTTCAATTTTCATTTTTGTTATGCTTGAGCGTGCATGTTCTGGATATTGAACAATGGTCTTCAAAAGTACTGACCAAAAGTGTACTTAACCAAAGTCATGATTTATGCTTTATTGGCAATACATTCAAATGGTAACCATTATGCATATTTTATCTTTCTTATTTTGATTATGGCATCACATATCTAACTTGGATAATGCTACTGAGTCATGACCAACATGTGAGTGATCTAAATTACAGAATTACTGCCTATTTGAAAATAAATTTTCAATCCTTGTAGAACTTGAGAACTATCTTGTCAAAATTGTAGATCATATATTTGAAGAGGAATCATAAATATTTTGGTTGTGTAAATAGGACTACTCTTTTTGAACTAGCCTAATGCAAGAAAATAAATGGATGTTTATTTTGATTGTTCAGAACTTCATTAGGGAGGAAAAAAGATGCAGCTTCTCATGGCATGATAATGGATAAAAAAACTGGAATATGTGACTCTCGCATCTGAAGTGAGTGCCTTTATATTGTTGAACAGCTTATAGTGGTTGGCATGATTTGTTGTTTTGTCGTTTAAAGGCACACTCCATATTTGTCTAAAATCCATGTCCAATTATTATTATTTTTTGCTTAACTTTGGGTGCTTTCTATGCAGGTGCTTTCTTCATGCAGGCAGGACCACCCCTTTTGACCTTGCAGTATGCTGGTTTTCTTTTGTTTGTCTTGTTAAAATTTGGAAACAGTGAAACTAGCTTCGTAATATTTGGAAAGACTCGAGTGTGATGTAACATTTGACATTTTTCATATTTCCTAAAAAAACAAGATCATTTTCGCCCCACGATTGGATTATGAAGAAAGTTTTGTATGTTGCTATTCATTTATTTTTTTGAGCAGATGATATGTGGCTGTTTACTGTCTTACGACTATGCTGAAACAAGTCTTGATACGTGGAACATTTGACCGAGCTATTATAGGTTCTGGGCGACAAAATTTGTTCGTCTCATAATTTATCTTAAAATTTGGATATTCTTCTAGAAGTAGATAACAAAAAAATGAACATCAACATACAACATCAAGCAAATGATCTATAAATGAACAGCAACATACAAGCAACGAAGATATTGTCAATTTCAATATAAATGATAGATCTATCAATAATTTAAGTAACTACTAGCTTACAATCCAGTTCAACTGATATTTCTAACTGACCTTCATTTGTTTTTCATTACACCAATATTTTTAATAGTTTTAGTTATAAATATTTTAGGCATATGTTTAAAATAAACACATAAATTTAATGGTTAAGTTCAAGACATTTTTAATAGTTTTAGTTATAAATTTTTTAGGAATATATTTTATTAAAAACTCATAAATTTTATGGTTAACTTCAAGACAAAACAAAAATAATATTTGTTCTATTGTGGAATCAAAATTAATCGGTACATGAGTAGGTAAAGTTTATTATGATGGTCCTGAGTTTTTGATGTGGTGGTGAGACTGATCTGGAAGTTAGCACAAAGTGAAAAATGTTGTGTGAATGAGAGAATGAATTTGAATACTTGAGAAATGATGTGTTTTCCTTCTAAAATAGAAGAAGGAAAGCGTGAAGTGAGTTGTGGGTCATAGTCAGCCATCAAATTGATCTAGGCTGCAAACCAGATTTTCGTGTGTGTTTTTCTTCTAAAATAGGAGAAGGAAAACGTGAAGTGAGTTGTGGGTCATAGTCAGCCGTCAGATTGATCTAGACTGCAAACAAGATTTTCGCACACGGTGGATCTTGTGGGTTGTCTAAAACTGTTGTCTCCCAAACTCTTTTTGCTGCTTTGCAGGATGAATGTTTGCAATACACACTCTTAGCCGACCATTGGATTCGAGGATGTGAATGCCTTTGATGGGACGTCAGTGTCCTTAGGAACAAGTACTTTAAATGTCTTTTTTATAATGGGTAACATTTTGTTGAAACAAATGATAAAGGCTCGTACGCTAATTAGTGATGATGTTTCCTATTCTTTAGAGCACTTGAGTACTTCGAACATTTTTTGATGAAATCTCAATCATTGGTGGTGTGTAGTGAGTCGTAAGGTCCTTAGTGAAGTAGTAACTTATAAGAGGTTTCTGAAGCGTCAAATTAACATTTTCTACCATTAGTGACTTGTATAAAAGTTCTTTTTGTTCCCTTTATCATTTTTCTTTCCGAGCTTTCTTGTTCTAGCATTTGGTCAAGTTTATACGATCTCATTCGCAGATACCTAACATGCATATTTGACCAATTCCTTTTCTCTAAGATAAAGTTAATGTTTTCCTTTTGCTTCTGCCTCCTTTTTGTAAGATTTTAGAATAATGGACATTTGATATCCATGTCTCTTCTCGAGATGTTTCGTCTCTTTTGTTGGCATTTTCTACTAGGTCTGATCATTATCGTCTTAGACTGGATTTCAGCATTGCAAAAGTCTCTTTCTCATCTCAATTTAAATTCCTTCAAATGTGGTTCACTCATCCTCATTGGTCATCAAAAGTTGTCGGAATTAGGAAATTGTTGGTTGTCAAATGTTTGTGCTTGCTGAGAAGTTGAGAAAACTTAAATGTGTTTTTTTTACAGAACTTAAATGTGTTCTTAAGTCTTGGAATATCCATACTTTTTGAAATATGCATAAAAAAGTTAGTGAGGATGGAAATTTCTTCTCTATTATCCACCATAAGATCTAGGAATAAGGCCTTTATGTGGAGCTCTGTAATCAGAAAAGGGTTGCCCTCACTAAGCTAGAAGATGCCTTACACCTTGAAAACTCGTTTTGGCAGCAGAAGGCCAAGTTGAACAGACAACTTGAGGGTCATAGAAACTTGAAGTTCTTTTATAGGATGACCAAAATTAAGCACGTAACAAAGCTCATTAGTGCCTTGTATGTTGGTGGGGGTTCTTATTTCTGACTAGGAAACCCCGTGTCATCATGTTGTGGACTATTACAAAAAATATTTTCCAAAACAAATACTACTTCTCCTTTTTAGGAATCAAAAGGAAAGGTTGACTACCATGCATATTTTGATTATTCCAGATCCTAGTAAGTCTTACAAAGTGTTTTGTGATGCCTCTAAGAAAAGACTATGTGGAGTGTTAACGTAAAATGACCAAGTTGTGGCTTATGCTTCTCGACAGCTGAAAACTCATGAAGAGAACTATCCGACACATGATCTCGAGTTGGCCACTCTTGTGTTTACTTTAAAGGCATGGCGTTGTTTACCGTGAAATTTAGTAAACAAAAACAAGTTTTAATTTACTTAAGAGATTCAACTCAAAAAGATCCCAAAACATATTTGTGTGAATCATAAACTTTAAATAATCTTGACATAAATGTCGAAATGTGGAGTTTGAAAATAAAAACTGAAATTTAGACTAAAATAAAAATGCAAAAGAAATTGAAGTAAAGTCACTGAAAATAATTTAGTTGCAGAAAGTGCTTGAGCATAAAGACTTTAATTTGTAAAAAATGGAACACATACGTGCATTATGAAACTCTTTTCTCAATCACACAGATACTTTGAGTAATGTAGAATTTGCATACAGTTGCAGACCCATAAAATTCAAAATGAATGCTACTTATATACTAATCCTAAGTTAACCGTCTACAATGGTCGACTAAACATAACATGTCACGCTGTCACTTCCATACAACCTTCGTTTTCGATAAGCTTCTACGTGTCTTTCAATAATTATTTGATCTTATCCATTTACACCTCATTCGACTACGTAAAGAATGTCTTGAAAACTTTGAAATTCACTAAGTCCCAAAACTCCTTGGTCTTTGTCTGACTACAATTTTAAATACAGTATACACTCCTTGTAGATAAATCGAATTTGTCAAAATCTTTATGGCCCTTACTAGCCATTTTAACTTCACCAAAATTACTACTACATGATTCTCACTACATTTTTGTAATTTAATGTTGGTGTCGAGAATATGAGATAACAAATTGTCCCCCAAAATTCCATGTTTCTATTTTAGATCTAAAAGAGAGAAAGGTTGCATTTTTGAGTTTATTTTCGACAATGTTCCAATTCCCTTGCCGACGTCATCGTCATCATTACCACTTTACTGCGCGTTGCCATTTTCCAGAAAATCCTTTCAGAATCTCATCAATGCTCCTAGTTTCTAGGAGATCATGCTTTTGCACATCTCATTAATTATTCCACTCACATCAATTTCTCCACTTCTTAGCAACTTTCCCACTTCTTAAGACACGAAACGATCCACATTACCACATGTTGTACCCCAAAATTTGCCCTCCACTTTTTCACCTTTCCATCTAACCACTTGACTTGGGGATCATTTGCATACACTCATGACTCATTCATATGCATCACCCATCAATTAGTGGATCACCTTAGATTCAAAACTCTTGGCTTGTGAAGCTAGAGTTTGTGTGTGGATCAAGCTTCAAAAGTATGACTTGACTATTCATCAAAGCATAGGGGATGTGAAACCCTAATTTTCTGATTCTGAAGATGTGGACTCAATAAGGTTCCACCTAAGCAGTCCTCAAGGGTTTTCAAAATCCTAATTCCTGATGATATGATGTGGAGCTTCTATGGGCCTTGTCTTGGACACCAAAACCCTAATGAGGGGCTCATACATTAAAGAACTTGCTTGTGGAGCATCTGGTTTAATTCAAAGACCTTGGTTGAAGGCCATGCTTCATGTAACCCTAATCAAGGAGGATTTGGTCCTAAGGCTTTCCTTCTCATCTGGATGGCCCTAAACCCTAGTTCCATCCACTTTTCCCCCTCATGTGTGTTTGAAACCCTAACTTCATCCATCTTTCACCCATTAAATGATTGGTGCCCACTTGGATCCATATCCTTTTTTGGCTCAAGCCTTGGTGCCATAGTCCCCATGCTTGATTCCATCAATGTCACTTCATCTAGCCATTTCAAGTATTTGGTCCACTCTTTGCTTGTTTATATTTTGGTCATTGGTCTTGAATTCAACCCTTGTCTTGTTATTAGTGCATCCATGGCATTGCCCATCCAAACCACTAAAGATTATTGCATCACAACTCAAATGGTGGTCAAGCCTATTGATTCATGTTCAAGCCTTAGTCTTATTTCATCAAGTCATAGATATGTTCTTTAGCCATCAAATGTGATCATTTCATATTACAATTCATGTCATGTTCATTTCATTTCAAAATCAAGCATACATGAACAAAAAGAAAAACCATTTTCAATCCATTTCAAACCACTACAAATCAATTTCAATCCATTTTAAGCTATTGCAATCCATCGCATTAGTCATTACATGAAAAAATATACATTTTTACAACTTTGATCAAGGGTTGACTTTGGTCAACAGTTGACTTTGGTCAACAGTTGACTTTTTGGTCAACTTTGACCAAAGTCAACTCACCCATTTTTAACCACTTAAGACCTAATCTAGCCCATTTTTGCTTTGATTCACCATCCAAGGATCTTTGTTCCTTTGAGATTAATGTTTCGAAAAATGATTATACCCCATTTGAATCTGTTGAAAGTATCATAAAAATTAACAGGCAAATTTTGGGGTATGACACATCCTATAACATTTTTTGCCTCTCCCTCTCTTCTGTACCTGGACCTCAAACCTATGCCCAAGCTAGCAAACATACTTGTTGGCTTAACGCCATGAAATTTGAGCTGCAGGCCCTTTCCCAAACTCAAACCTGGACCATTGTTGAGCTTCCTCCCAACGAAACAACAATAGGTTGTAAATGGGTATATAAAGTTAAATATATTTTTGATGGTTCAGTTGACAGGTACAAAGTCCGTTTGGTGGCAAAAAGGCTACTGTAGCGATAAATTCATGACCATCAAGCTATGGATGAGCTAGACGTCAATTAAACCAGAGTCGCCACCGCGCTTTTATTGTTTCCAAGGGAAAAGGGAAAAGTATGAACAAAACCCAAAATATAAGAAATTTTCAAATCAAAACTAATAAAATGCCATAGATTACATGTAAGGGGGTTGGTTACACAAAGGGAAGGTGTTAGCACACAAAGTATCCTAGGTACTCCTAGGGAGCCTTTTTTTGTATGCATATGTGTTTTTATACAAAATGATGTTTGCAATAAATAGAATGGAGGGATGAGAAAAGATTTCATTAATTATATTTTTTGTGTTTGACAAGACCTTCAGACTTGTGCCTATGTACTAACATAAAATGAGGGATCAAAATCTCGTAGTTCGTGGTATTAATTTCAAAATGAGTGCATTGCTTTTAACAAAAAATTAGGTTTGACGAAGGCACAAAAGGCCTAAAAAATGGTTTGAATGAGTGTTAGTTCTTTTTGGCTTTTGAAATTTTAAGTCAAGTATAGTTAAGTTCATTTACAAGTTTGGTTAAGAAAAGAGTTTAAAAATGCAATGGCATAAGGTCAAAGTTTCTAATTTGCAAAATGGTATAAGTTTAGAAAACAAATACAAGAAAAGAAGTTTTTTAAAAGGAGGAAGAGATTTGAAATTAAAGAAATGGGGAGGAGATGAAGAGACTAATCCTAAGCACAAATTTAAAAGTTAAGAGTTGAAAAGATCTGACCAATGGACTGCAATCCAATAGACAAGAATGTCATATAGAAACCCAAATTTCCCTTGGACTTTAGAATCAAGGAATATCATTATACAAATAGCAATATGAAGAGCAAGGCATCAAATAAATATAGCCACATCCAAGCTTAGCAACTCCATGATCTTCTTCAAAATTTCCCATGTATCAGATGACTTCAAAGATGTCATTAGACACGGGTTCAAAATAACAACTTCAATATAATCATGTTGCATATGAACTCAAATGGATCTTCAATATTATATCAGATGAATGTTCACTTCACAAGCACTTGGTTTCATGAAAGTTGGCATTGGCCAAGTCCTTTGCATAGGGAGTGTTGCCTAAATTCTAAGTCCAATAGTCTCAGATCAAACCAACAGTCCACACAAGATGTTTTTTAGGGTTTTTATTCTTATTATATACATTAAGGTCAAAAGACCAAACAAACAAACAAGTATATATAAACACAATGTATCACAAAATATGGCCCAAGTGGGTAAAGTGAAAATGGAATTAAAATAAACAAGTTGAATGGTATGAATAATGTCAAATGAAATAAAAGCTTAAAAATTAAAGTGTATAAAATTAAATGACTTGAAATTAAATGTTAGTTGATTAGTTGATTAGAAGTTGGTATTGCTTTTGCTTTGTTTTGTTTAAGTTATTATTTGGAGAACACTCAGTCCACTTATCACAAGCATGAAGCCTTGAACCAAGACATCTTCCAAAGGAAGGAAAAAAGGCCAAGTTTCCACACAATACCATGAAAGAGGGGAGACTTACAATCTCACTAACTAGAATGATATGCCTTTTGTGTCACAAATTTAGCGCTATGTTAAGCAATCGTAATCGGACTTATGTAGAAGTCACAACTATTTGAGGTCAGGCAATAGAGTTTTGGTGTTAATGCATGTTAGAGACATAGTATAATGAACTATGCTCATGAAACATACCACACACAAAAAGAATATGCAAAGAGGTGGGTCTAATCTCATCCATGCTCATGTTGATTTTGCAATCAACTAGACTTAGGATGTAGAGATATCATAGGTCCATGACATAAATGAATAAAGAAGGGGAATGAGATGAAGAGGGAGGGGGAATGGATTCAACACAAATTGGTCAAAGGAGGACTTTTACCAAATTAAGATCATTCATTCATTTTGGGAGATGGAATGTACATTCCATCAATCCCCTAAATCCAATGATCTTAACCTAACAAAGTCAAATCAACTTTGACCAAGGCCCAACAACACAAGTCAAACACACAAAGTCAATTAAAATAGCACTACACAATTTATTTGGCATTTAAACAATTAAAAATAATAAAAATATGCATTAAATTAAATTATGGTTGATCAATTTCCTAAAAACCTCATCAAAACACCAAAGAAATGGTCAAGAGATTTATCATAGGTCAAAAAAGGTCAAAGGACCTTGGAGAAAAAATTTCATAATTTTTGGAAACTTAGAAGTATTTTTAAATAATTAAAAATATTCACAAAATCAATTAAATCATGAAAAATATTAATAATGATCCAAAAAATAATTTTAATTCAGAAAATGAAAGAGGAATGTATTTAATTTTTTTTGGTGAAACTCTGATATTTTTTGGATCAATATTAAATTTAATATGAATTATGAAAATAACACAATTAAAATGAAAATCAATTAATCAGAAAAAACGTGGACCACTTGATCTCCCTCATTAATTGAGGTGGCAGATCAAGTGGATCCAAACGCGCGTTCCACCACGCACTTGAGTCAGCGCGCCACACAAACGGTATTCAAAACCAACGCTCATGATTAAAACAAAATGAAATGATCATGTGGCTCTGAACCATTCCAGCTCATCACTGGAGCAAAACGCCGATCACCTTCTCAGGCGACCCTGGCCGGACTGGTTCACTCATCTCCATCACAAAAATAAAAAAAGAAGGACATGATTTCAAAGTAAAAATGGCACTGGTCACGAATCTGACCTCAATTCATCCTAACTCTAACTATATTGAGAGATACATGGAGTTGAAATTTGAGGTACATGATCTGAGTTGCTTCGATTTGACCTCAAAGCAACTCAATCTTCTTGCCTACATTGGTAGGACTTCAGACACCAAGGATCTAAGAGAATTGATGAGAATTGAGAGAGAATCGAAGAGAAGAAAAAATCTAGAAAAAATCTTCAATGCTGTGCAGAATTCGATTGCTCTTGCTTTGATTCTTGCTTGATCTCACTCAGAAAGCTTGCAGAAGTAGATTAGAATGGAACAAAAGCTTTGGATCCCTGAAGTTTTGAATCTCCAAACAGTGAGATTCAAACTCAATTTTTAAAGAAAATTCTCAAGTTTCTCCTTTCAAATGTGAGGGTTTGAGGTATTGGAGCAAAGCTGACGCGCAAGGGTCCTTAATTCTGATGCTAGAGGTCTCTATTTATAGTTGTAGCTTGTGATATTTGCACCTTCAAATTCAACTTCCAAATTTGGCAATGGATGATCCATGCTTGTATGGGCGTGTACAGGCCCATGAAGTCACTCAATTAGGTCCATAATTAAGTGTGAATGAGTCTGGAAGTGAATTGGAGTGCAAGGCAAATGTGTACAGCTGTTTGAAGTTTGATCTTTGCCAAATGATGATGCCATGTTCAAGCCATGCGCAGACCACTCAAACCTTGTCCAAAATGGATGAAATTGGACTCTTTGGAAAGGTTAGATCAAGAGGAACAACTATTATGTTGAACACCTTTCCATTTGAAGCTTGTATCATGATGAATTTTGAGGTGGAAGTTTGGAAATTTTAACATATCAAAAAAAATTCTAAGTGTCAAGCCATATGCTCACTTATTCCACCTTGGCTAACTTTTTATGTGAGCTTCTAATGAGAAAAGTGTCTTCATCAAAGTTGTATCTATTTCAAAATAATTCAAAATGGTTACAAATTTGACCTTATTTGGATTTGAGATGAATAAGTTATGCATTTTTGAAGTTGAGGATAATCACTTGTTCAATGGCATTGGTCCAAAATGACCTATAATGTATCCTTATATCACATGCTCATAAAAGTTGAATTATCTCTTACTACAAACATAAAAGATTAAATAGACACCTTGAATTGGATTGTGAACTTGGAAATCTTTCATCTCATAAAAATTGAGCAAGTTATGGCCTTTGGAAGTTGACCTCCAAATTAGGGTTTAGACAAAATGACCTATAATCTTTCACCATAAAAAATGACTTTCCAAGAAAAACTAGCTCTAGACATCAACATTAAAGTTGTTTGGAATGTCATTTAGAGTAAGGTTTCTCTTGGAATAATTTTCATATGACAAATATTGTAGGAGATAGGGTCTAGGGGACCCCAGTTTTGATAAGATGAATTCCTTTGGTCAACCACCATCAACCAACTTGCTAACTTGCAATTATCTTGACTTTTGGGACTCATGGGAGATCATGTATGCATAAGATGATGATATTTGAAGTACCCTTTGAAATATTTGATCAATTGTTGAAGAAGCTTGGTGAAGAAGTTACATAAGATACCCAGATGCACTAGGGTTTCCAAGGCAAACAAGCTTCAAACTCTTGAAGGATTCTTGATCATAATATCATGTAAAGATCATAGGGACTCATACATGATGCCTAGAGACATTGTAGACCAATTCTTGATTGAGCTCTTAGTCATGAGGGTCTTAAACCCTAGATATGAGCTTGATGGATCAAAGGTGATCATGTGCCTTACCTACAAAAGAAGTAGACAAATGCAAAGACATATTTTTGGTATTTTGGTTAGTAAAGATGATAAAATACAAAGTTTGATACAATCACATAATGCTTGGTGATCTCTCCCAAAACAAACCCAATGGGTGAGGGGTAAGGAGGATGCCAAGGTATGATCCCAATGTTAATGCATATGATGAGATAACATGAGGTATCTTAGGGTCAAAATTGGGGTCTTACAGCTACATACAACTTGAAGGTGTTGACTATTTTGACATTTTTCCCCGGTGGCTAAGTTAACCACTGTTCAGACTCTTCTCGCTTTGACTTCTATCCATCATTGGCATCTAGAACAACTAGATGTCAACAACTCCTTCCTTCACGGAGACTTAAATGAAGAGCTCTAAATGACCATCCCACAAGGGTATAATCTCTTTCACTCTTCCTCTCCCACACATGTTTGTAAACTAAACAAGAGCCTCTATTGGCTTAAACAGGCCAGTAGGCAGTGGTACTCCGAATTATCTGGATCTTTTATCTCCCTTGGTTATGTTTATTCTAACGCGGACTACTCATTGTTTACTAAAAGTTGTTCTAATCACTTTACTGCTTTACTCATTCATGTAGACGCCATATTTTTAACAATTAATGATATCAAGGAAATCCAATATGTCAAAGCCATTCTTCATTGAAAGTTTTGTATTACAGACTTGGGACAACTTCGAAACTTTCTTGGCCTTCAAATTGCTCGATCTCCTCCCGATATCTTTATTAATCAACGTCATTACACTATTGATCTACTAAACAAAACAAGTATGCCTGCATTTAAACCTTGAACCAGTCCTTACAATCCCTCTCTTCAACTTCATTCTACCACTTCTCTGCCATACTCCGATTCAACTCAATACCGGAGACTCATAGCATAATTAATTTATTTGACAACAACTCGCCCCGATATCTCCTTTGTAGTACAACAACTCAACCAATTTGTCTCTAATCCTGCTGTTACACATTACCTGGCAGCCTTGTGCATTTTGCAGTATTTAAAATCCAACCCAACTTTAGGCCTTATATACCATACTACTTCTGATTTATCTCTTTATGGTTTTGCAGATAGCGATTGGGCTACTTTCCCCACGACAAGACACTCCGTGACTGGCTTTGCGGTCTTTTTAGGCAACTCCTTGATATCATGAAAGTCAAAGAAACAATCAACCATTTCTTGCTCCAGCTCTGAAGCTGAATATCACGCTTTTGCAAGCCTCACTTGCGAAGTTCAATGGCTGCACTATCTCTTCAAGGTCCTTTCCATACCATTTTCCAAACCAACATCAATTTACTATGATAACAAATCCGCTGTTTACTTAACACACAATCCGACATTCCACAAACGTTCCAAACACATCGAAATCGATTGTCACCTCATCAGAGAAAAGATGGAATCAGGTGTCATTAAACTCTTCTCAATTCTATCTTCTGCTCAAATCGTTGATGTCTTAACCAAACCTTTATCCAATCTGTCTTTCTCTTCATTTATGCTAAAACTTAGCCTTGTCACACATCACAATCCAACTTGTGGGGGAGTATTAGAAAATACTTAATCAAATTCAATTTGTTTTATTTGACACATATTTAGGATTGCTAGTTATTACATTGGTAGTATAAATACTCATTGTATTATCCCTTTTTCATAAGGTAACAATAAGATGTAAGATGTATTTTGCAGTTTTACTTTAAAGTTAATAAACAGTAACCTATATAATTAAGAAAGGTGAGTGCTTGATTGAATTCTTGTATATCCACTCCAAACCTAGCTAGCTACTACAAGGTAAAAACACAATCATATATTATCATATTTACCTATAATACATAAGACATATGCATAATTTATTAATGATCCTTCAAAAAAATTACCACATATGATGATGATGTCGTCAAGTGAAGAGAGATGCATTGAAAAGATAAGAAGATGACATAAAGAGAAATGAACACATAAAAAAAAATATATGCCTCATTCAATCACTACTAGCATATGCTCACTCTCTTTTGTCATTAACTTCATGCTCTAGCTACAATGTCTTTCTCCCTCGTATCATCGTATCCTTTTGAACCAACATTATTAGCTCATTATTTATACCAACCAATCTCTTCAATTTGAAAGAAAAAAAAAACTCATATCTATTTCATGGCTTTCCTCTATTCTCACAACCTATAAAAATCATTTATAAATATATATACCAAACATAAACACCGAAGCAATTTCGACATGAGTTTAATGGTGATGTTCTGTCATCCAATAAGAATGTATCATTTTTTCATATTATATAAATAATTTAAAATATTTAGTATGATTTGATGGGATGCATGATCGTCATTGATTGACAATGTAAAATAAATTTACACCGACAATGCATCATTATTTTTCTCTATTGACATGTTTAATACTATTGTATTACGCTTTATTACTATTAACAACTAACGTCCAGACGGACACTCGCGTCTTTTTAATAATGATTTTAATAAAAATTATTAAATAAATTATACAATAAAATAAGATTAAAAAAAATTAGACTACATCAAAATAAATGTACTAAGACTTTTTATAAATATCTTAAAAAGTATTTTAAAATATAGATATAATGTTGATTAATTCCATCGTATTGCCACATAAACTCATACAACAAATAGCACAATCTCTGTTTCGTTACTAGTACAATCCAATGGCTACTTCTCTGTCGAATCAATTTCTATTAGGTTGTTGTTCATGTTCTTCCAAATCTCCTCAACAACCCAAATTCGCACGCTTTCCATCTCGCCCCTTTTCCGCCTCCAACACTCTCTTAGGGTTTCCAACTCCATTTCCCTCTCTCCATCCAACCCCACTCTTCGCTTCTTCCCAAGTACGCACTCTTTCTCTCTCTATTACTCACTATATCTTTCGTTTATTTACATCATACAATAGTTTTTGTTATTAATTCTGCAAATTTCTCAATTTTAGGGTTTTTTTATTTTCATTTCAGTAGTGGTTTCTGAGTTATAATCCTTTTTTTTTGCATTCTCTTCCATAGACAAATATCGAAACAGAAACAGAGGAGATTCAAATTGATGAAGATCGAAAAAATTTACCCAGATTAGGGGTTCTTATTGAATCATACAAGAAAGCCTTTCTTACTGGCGATGAAAAGATTGCGATAATTGAAGAAAGAATACAATTGAAGGAGAATGAGAAGAATAAATTGGTTCAAAAAGTGTCTACTTTATCGGTTGATAAAGTTTCGGTTAAGGAGCAATATCTTCGCTTACAAGCGGATTTTGATAACTTTAGAAAAAAATGTGACAAAGAAAGAGTTGGCATTCAATCGGATGCCAAACAAGGATTCATTAAGAAACTTTTGTTGATGGCGGACAATTTCGAGAGAGTTAAACAACAAATTGAAGCGGCGACGGAGAAAGAGAAGAAGATTGATGTGAGCTATCAGAGTATTTATAAGCAGTTTGTTGAGACTTTGAGGAGTCATCATGTTTCCGTCGTAGCAACAGTTGGCAAGCCTTTTAATCCCTTGGTAAGTATAAGTTTCTGGTAACAGAAATTGTGTTTGATTTCCTTGCAAAAATGAGTTAGTTATAGTCTCTGGTATTTGGTTTTCTAGAGTAGATAAACTTATAGAATGCAAGCTAAGCTACTAATAGTTAACAGAATAACTAGCAAACACTTGAATTCAACTGTAATGAATGACCTAAGAAGAATCTAGGATGATGCAACAGCTAATTTGTTCCTTGGTTGACGTCTTTCATGGAGTTAGATTTAGGTATCAAGTTAATATGTAAAGTGTGTTGTGTTGTGTTGTAACTTGTAAATGATGAAATTGTGGAAGCAATGTCTTGTTTGTTATTGTTAGGTTTGCTTATGCATTATAAGTAGTTTTTAGAGAGTTACTACTGCACTGATGGATGTTGTGTTGTTTGGAATTGCTCCATATCTTGATTTCGAAGAGAAATATGTTAGACCTTAAGAGTTACTATGAACCAAAACTGAATGTGGCTGTTCTATTCTGTCAAGTATATGTTACAGGTATAGGAGCAGCCATTATAAATGTTATCTGTAGCAGTTACAGGTCTAAGCAAGCAGCCATTAGTATTATTAAAGTAACAATTTATTATTATTAGGAGTAGTTACAAAACTTAGGCAGAATAAGAAGGGAAACAGCACCATGTACTGGGCATGTACTGGGCATGCTGAAAATTAGAAAGAGGTTATGTTTGGGAGGGAGAGACCAAGCTCTCGAATTCTTGGAAGGGAGTGAACCAAGACTCTCGTGGTAAATTAACAATGATTGATTTTCATACATCTTTTTCCTTTGGAAAGTGAAAATGTCTTGTATGAACGATTGCATAAACACCACACACAACACTGACACATCAACATCGGGCCTTCACCACATAATAGGATTGAAAGCTAAAAGGTGGATACTATTCCTGCCTACAGTAGGTGTAGAAGGCATATTCGATGGAAGCTTATAAAATGTTATCCACATTACCATTGTTTAATTTGTTTTTGAATTACTTTTGTTGCAGCTACATGAAGCCATTGCACGCGAGGAGTCCGAAGTGTTCAAGGAAGGGATTATAATTAAAGAATCCCGACGAGGTTTCGTACTTAAAGATAAGGTTTTAAGGCCAGCATTTGTGAAGGTGTCCTTAGGTCCTGGGAATAAGAAATCTTCAGTGGCTCCTGCCAAGTCCGTGGAGCAGCCTTCAACAGCAGCTAGAATCGATGAAAGATAATTAATATCTTGAACTGTCTCTGTTATTCATCAAAAGCATAGTTCCTTCTGCTTCATGGTATCTTTGTCATTGGTAAACTTGAAATGCTTATTTTGTTCCATCGATGATATGTTGAGCCCAAGTGAGTATAATCCATAATGCGCCTCTGTTGAAACTGCACTGTAATTTTGGTTTCATCATGGAAATTGGGAATTCTTTTTAATTATGGAAAATTTATGAATTTATTGGGGAATTATTTTTACAATCCAGAAATTGTGTTTCTTGAAATTTTCTGCGGCTAGCTTGAAATTGATGTGTAGAGTTTCTACAATATCTAATGAAGGCTAAAGAGGAATTAACTTGTCACCCCCACAATTAAATTTGGCACCCCCACAATTAAATTTGGCACCCCACATTGTGTCTCCTATTACCTTTATGTAATTATTATTATTATTATATTTTTTGGAATTTGTATTTGCGTTTATTGGAATTTTCAAAAAAAATTGTAATTTTCCAAAAATTTTAGAAAAAAAAATACCGGAATTTTTGAAGAAAAAAGAATTATGAAACTTTTCGGTCTTGAATTCTCCAACACTTCCCGTGCATATCCATATTGGCGAGTGTACCAACTTACACTGAAGATATGTCGTGTGTTATTGTATTTTTTCCGTTCAGAGGGACAGACGACAGTCGTTCAAAGTGTATTTGACTGCCTGATTACTGAGGACATACACTTTAACAACTATGTCGATCATCGTGAGACACAACCATTTGACGAGTTAGTGCTATACTCGAGATAGTTGATTTACGGATCACGTTTCACTGCTCCTCATTTGCCAGAGTGAGTCATGCGGCAGTTCAGTTGCACTCAATTCATTCCCATATACCCTGTTATATTTGTTCCTCCTGCTTTGACATGTAGACACATGGATGCCATGTTTGATGATTATGAGAGTCATATGGTACCGGAGAAGGCACAGAGTATCATAGTTGAAAGCGACTGAAGCTACGTCGATGGATACATAAGGTGGTTCTTCAGGGTCTCACATCCGTATATGGTGCAGACTGCTCTAGGAGATCCACCTAGAGGAGGAGCAAACACAGTTAGATCATGATGAGGATGTATTGCCTAGATGTCGTCGCATAGTGGAGATTGTCCTGATATGCATTGACAAAGGTATCTTCCATGATGGGTGTGATGTGAGGCAGGTCCTAGATGCCATCATGACGGAGGCACATGGGCATTGATGCACCAGAGACAACGTCGGAGGGCGTGGTGGATTGATGGCCGAGGAGGCAGATGAGATGTATAGTACACAGTAGTGCAGTAGTATATAGTAGTTGTCTTTTGGATTCATTATGGATTTTTTTTTATTTTCGCCTCATGCTACTTTATCGTTGTTTTCGACTTTACTTATATATGACATTTCTGGACCATCTGAAATTATATACATCATTTTTTCCATATCAATTGTATAGTTTAAATCTCATCACATAACATGGTACATAAGGCTTATAAATCTTCATCTGAATAAACATAACATGAACTATTATGTTCTGATATGTTACAGAGATGTACTTCCGTAAATTAACAGAGATGCATCACTGATACAATAAACGTGTAAAATGACTTCTGATTGTAATGCATTGTGTCACGGTGAGAATCAGAGACCAATCTATTGGATTAACTTGACTCGCAAAACATTGATATAACCACCGAACTTTTATTTTTCCAAAGAAAGTGGAAAAGATTCAAAATAAACCCAAAATAAACATGCATAGCAAATAGCAAAACTAGGAGCAAAGCAAGTAGAGATCGAAGGTACGGGGGTTGGTTATTAAAGGGAAGGTATTAGCACCCTAAACATCTATAGTATTCTACAAGAACCTTTTGATTTTATCTATGTTTTTAAGAGTTGTTTGCATTTTTTTTATGGGATAATAAAAGGGGTAAATGTTTTTTTTTGAAAGTGTTACTTGACTAAAGGTAAGTCAAACTTTGAGTTGAGATGCTTCATGTGTACTAAAGCATTTGTAATTGAAAGATCCATTGACTAAAAGTAAGTCAAAGGTTGTGTTTGAAATGCTTCATGTGTACTAAAGCATTTTCAAGTGTAGTTGAAAGATCCATTGACTAAAGGTAAGTCAAGGTTTAAATGTGTATTTTAGTTTGAAAAAGGGGTAGGGTTAATGCATGAATGGAAAAAAAAATTCAATAAACAAATAGACAGTATATGACTAAGAAGTCAACATAAGATCCCTTCCCTTGGATTTAGGTACATAAAGATACATAAGTTGGTAAGCCATGAACAAGCTACTTACATGTTTTTGAAGTATGATGATCATAAACAAGACATGACAAAGGTTTACATAACACCACAAGAGATAACACATGAACAAGTATGAGATACATATTCAATCATCATGGAAGTTTATAAAGGAAATACTTGAATGAAGTGCTAAACAATTACAAGATATGGATATAACATCACAAATTGGGATAGAATTACAAGACATGATTCAAACAAGTGTACATTACTCAATACAAGGGTATCAAACCACATAAGACAAGTATCATAATCAAGATATATGGTTGTCAAGTCAAGTTGTGACAAGAGAAGGATATTCAAACATGGATCATATGAACATGGTATTGACAAAGTAAAATCCTAAGTGGATCACCATGCATACAAGTTAAACAAGAGGCCATAACATGTTAGGGTCAAGTTTAGACCTAAACCCTAATCATGGCATGAATAAGAAACAAGCAAGTGGAAACCCTAATCATCTCCTAACCATTCATTCAAACATGTTTTCAAGGTAAATCAATTGATATATTGTATGAAGATAATCAAGTTCAAACATGTTAAGGATAACAATCAACACTTGAAAGAGTGTTCTACGATCATACAATCATTCAACAACAAGAAAAAACAAGAGATGAACCAAAGGAGTTGATTAGGATCCTTAAAAAAGAACATGTTTTCCATCCAATCAAAAGTGGTGAAATAAATAATATTTTTGGGATTTTTTGGTGTCATCATAAAATAGACATTCTCATGACACATGACAAAAAGAATTGGTCAAAAATGTTATGGGATCATGAAGTTATGGATATTTTAAGTTATGAAGAAAAATAAGCATTTAACAAATGAGAAAAAATAAACATTACACTGGCCAGGTTCGAACCCACGTCATTGGGGTTCCATGTACTGTTTGGAAAAAATAAAAACCAAAGTTTGGGGTGGCTATACATCCGTTAATTAAAAAGTAAACAATTGTATATATTATATAACACGTTTCCTTTTACTTTTTTTCAATGCCAACTCAGCATCATCTTCAACCTCTTTGTCTCATTTTCGTTTTTTTCTTCCATTATTTTTCCATTCTTCCATCAATCATATCTCTCTCATTTCTCAACCATTTTTCATGAAATAAAGATAAAAATTGCTTAGAAAAATGTAAGGAACACAATGGTATGATAGGTTTTAGCTAATACTCTAAGACGAAGAAGGAAAAAACTAGAACTGAAACTTTAGGTTTCATGCAACTTAAATTCACATAAACAACAATATAAATGACATGTAAGCCAACGATCCTTCTTAACACAATAAATGCTACATGTTTGCTTCAGAAATCAAAATGAAATGACGTATGTATGATGAGTTTCAAAGTGCAAGAATATACCTATTGGAGCAAGGTCCAATGCCTCTTCAACAATACTTCCAGCTACTGTTTGATGTTTCTCCTAATGCTTATGAGTTCCCAGAAGATGATTGGAACCTTTGGTATGCAGAATGCACGAGTTAAATGAGAGAATGAAGGTTAAGTTTGAAAAGCTATCAAGAATGAAGTTTTTCTTTGAAAGCTTGGTGTGGGGTAAATGAGGTTTTGTCCTCTATTTATAGGGATCCTTGAGGGTTCAAGAAGTCTTAGATATCATAAAATAATCATGGCTTGTACTTCATTGCTTGCTTGGTTGGTTCTTGCACATATCTCCAAGTGGGAAGCATGGAAAAAGAAAGGAGTTCATGAAGTGTTTTTTTTCTGTCCTTGCTGAAGCATATGGGTTGACTTGAGGGTTGGAGTTGGTATGTATCAGATCCAAGTCCATTTGGGAGTTCAATGGTACTTCTTATTGGATTACATCTACTTTATGCAAGAAATGGAATAGTTCATTGTGTATTGATTTAGTTACTTGGATAATAGCTCAAAAGTGGGTGAAATATTCTGATTATGGGGGATTTATAAGCAAGAAGTACATGTGTTTGTGGATTTGTTTGGATTTGTAATGTACTTTGGCTTGGAATTTAACCTATGAACCATTCCATGAGGCTGTCTTCCCAAATTTGATTCTCTTAGCTCAAGCATGGTAATTTCTTGATCTTAGACATTTTGGGAAGATGGAATCATGATCTACAACTTTCATGTTGATCACTTTTCTTGAATCAGTTTGGGATCTTGGTGAAAAATTGGCATAAAGTTGGTCACTTGACTAGGTCAGCATGCTGAAAATTTCACTAAGTGTTTTACCATTTGATAAACAAATGAATCATCCACTTCATGGCCCCATATTTCCTTATTCGTGCATTTTTTGAGGTTTCATCACCTAGGACAAAGTTGAAGTATGAAGCAAGGTATTTAATCTGATAATTGGAGCAAAAAATGGTGGCTTGCATCACAAGTTATGACCTTGGAAAGTTGGGTACTTGGACATGATTTTTAGGGACTTAATAAAAATTTCAAATTCTTCATCTTTGCCCTTTTTGCAAGTAACCTTGATTTTCTTGACTAAACTTGATCAAATGACTTCAATGATCATATTTTCATAATCCTTGACTTGAAAAGTCCATAGTTGACCAAAAATCTAAAAAGTCAAACTTTGACTTTAAGCATCTATTGACTTTTTCATCAGTTGTGTTCAAACTTTCATCTATTTATGAACCTAACCTCTTAAGCCATATGAATTGTATGAGTGGGTTATGAGGACACATTTGAATACATTGGATCATGCCTCAAGCCATAGGATCATGCTTTGGTCAAAGAGCCAACATTAAGCTGACTTTGACCAAAACCCTAATTTGGAGTGTTAGATGAATTGTGGCTTGATGAACTTGAATTGAGGTGAGTACAAACTTTGATTTTTGATGGAGGGAGACTCTTTATAACCTTGATATATATATGATCCCAGTAAGCCTTGATTGATCCATCCTTTGCACTTCTTGATACCAAAACCCTAACTTGCAAACAAAGCAAAGCAAGACATATATATTTTTTGTATTTTTGCGGGGTTAGCAAAGCATAAGGATATACACAAAAGTATTTGATGACCTTGATGTTATGAAAATTATACAAATGATAAGGGATCTTAGGAGTGAAAATTAGGGTATTACACATTGTATATGTTTTAAATTGTTACGGAGATGCATCTCCGGTTCATTTAACGTTTCAAGGTGCATTCAGAAATGCATCTCTAAAATCTGGAGGCATTTTAGTATTTTCATGTGTTGTACTAATAATATATAAGGTGCATTAAGAAGTTCCCTTAATTATCTTCCTTTCAATGGAATGCAAATTTAACGGATAATGATGTTACCCACTTTTAGATTAATTGTAGGACGCATTCAGCCACATCAGTTCGAAGTAGTTCATCCAATTTTTCGCTTCAACGGTGAAACTCTAAAGAACTCATATTGAATCTCATAACTTTATATTATTTATTAATATTTTATTCATATTAATTATATAGCATCCGTTAAATAATACCTCATATTACAGCGGGAGCATGTCTTGCCAAAGTATCGTTAAACATATTGAATTAGTTTAGCACATTAATGTCATTGTTTGAACCTGCAATACCAGAAAATGCATGTAAAATTCATAAGTATTGTGATGTTGTTGGTGTAAGCCCTAGAGGCCAATATTTTTGGTACTTGTATCGAATTATTTATTAATAATAAAAGGCTTTTTCTTTATTATGTTTGTTTAATAAAGTCCCTAGAATAGCTAGTCTGTTTAATGTATCAAGTGTGACTTAATCATGAGATCACATTAAACATAAGGACATTATTCTTAAAGTATCTGTAGTCGAGCTTTATTGTGAAGTGGGATAACATTAAAGCATTAAGACTATTATATATATAGACTGATGATCACATCTCATGGATCATGGATAAGGAGTTATCAAGTCTTAAACATAGGTATGAATATTAAGAGTAATAATTATACTGGATTGACCCGCTATGAGAATACTATATAGAATGTTATGCAAAGTGTCATAAGTTATTCTCATGGTGATAATGGTGTATACCACCCTTCGACCTGAAAATACTATGGACCCTAGATGTAGAGTCGAGTGCCTCATTGCTGATAAAACGTTGTCCGTAACTGGATGACCATAAAGGTAGTTGATAGGTACTCCACGAAGCATGCTGAGGGACATGAGTGACCTAGATGGAATTTTTCCATCTTGCGTAACAGGATAAATGTATATGGGCCCAATATTGAACTGGACAAGGATGACACAATCTATGCCTTGTGTTCAATATAGACATAAAGGCAAAAGGGTAATTATACACATAAGTATTATCACAAAAGGATTTATCAGATCACATGACATTTTCGTGTCTTGGGTAGCAAAGATGTGTTGCTAGATACCGCTCACTGTTTATTATGTCAAATACGTGATTTAATATAATTGCCAATGCCGCGAAAACCTATAGGGTCACACACAAAAGGACGGATTGATGAGAGATAGAGTAACTAAGGAACACCGTAAGGTACGGTGCACTTAAGTGAATTGTAGAACATCGTAAGGTACGGTGTACTTAAGTAGAATACGAAATATGGTAAGGTACCACGCACTTAAGTGATTTTGGCATATTATAAGATATGGGCCACATACACTTAAGTGGGCTTTTTAGCTTGCAGCCCACACAAGTGGTTCTATAAATAGAACCCTTGTGCAGAAGCATTTGTGCAGTTGCAATTTCGTTTCTCTCTCTCTCTCTCTCTCTCTCTCTCTCTCTCACACACACACACACACACACACACACACACTCAAAGCCTTCATTCGTAGCAGCTAGCACTGAGATTGAAGGAATCCGTTCATGTGGACTGAGTAGAGGCGTTGTCATCGTTCAACGTTCGTGATCGCTCCGTAGATCTGCATCAAAGGTTTTAATTTTCACAAGAGGTAACTATTCTATCACTGATCATGCCCATTCGTAAGGATCACTAAAGGAGAAATTTTTTAAATTCCGCTGCATTTTGGATCGCCATTCTCCTTCAGTGGTATCAGAGCCACTTACGAAACCATGCATCTGATAGCTGTTTATTTTCTGTATTTTATGTATTAATACGATTAAAAGACAAAATGAATCAAAGAATAAACAAGTAATTAAATTTGGCATCATGTGTGTACGATTTGGATGATTGATGTTGACTATGCTTCGGAATCCGACGTTAGTATGGTGAAGCAGCAATACATCGATCGTCCATAGGTTACGCAATTGAGATCGATCAAGTTATATATATGATATAAGTAATCCTGATGCAAAATACGGTATATATGATATACTGTTTCTGTTTCGTTCATTCAAACACTTAATGGTTGTTTTCCTTTGAGTGATCAATGGTCATTTGCTTCTTGGTCCGACATTAGTATGGTGAAGCAATGACGTGTTGATCAATCATACTGAATTAACAATCGAGGTGTGTTTGACGGTCTGAAATTGGTGCATTAGGGTTAATGACGACACAAGGGTTGTGATGTCAAAGAGTTATGCGATTAGGGTTGTGATTGCGCAAGAATTGTGCTTTAAAGTTAGCGGAACCCCTGACTAACTCTGCGTAGTATGATCGGTCGCCGATATTTAATTTAGTTTTAAGAATTTAAATTAATAATAATAATGTGTTTATTATTATTGTCTTGTGGTGATCAGTTATGACCTTAGTTTTCCTTTATTTTGTTTTGGGATTTTAAAATATCACCTGCGTGTCGTGCCTCTCTTTTAATCTCTTAATGTAATTTCTTTTCTCATCTCACTCCCTCGTATGTAAAATGAGTTTCTTTTATGTAATGTAATGTTATGAATAAAGAGAAGAATTCAATATCAAAGGAGGACAACCTTGAAGATCTTGCTTGGAGAAGCTTAGATCGTTATTAGGTTAGCTTAGGTTCTCTCATTGGCTTGGGAGAACAATTGCGCTAGGGGCCATAACTGTTTCATTATGTATGTTGATGCATGTGAATGTATGTTGATGCATGTGAGAGACGATTTATGTGATAAATAAGTCGGTGAGATCAGAATAATTGCAAATTCCCTCAAATTAAATATTAAGTTTGTGCTTTCCAAGTTTTAGCACTCATCAAGACTAGTATCGAATAATGTAGGTTTCGCCTACGCGAGGTGCATGTTCTATATTAGTAAGGTGCGATGGGATAATTGTAATATCCAATTGCTAAAACAATGGGTCAAACTTAACTAAAAAAATTATAATAAGATTATATATGTTTATAAGTGAGAGTTGGAAATGATCCATGTGATGGATTAGAATAAGGAGTTATTCATCCAACTAAAATATTCGAGAGTTGTATTAGATACAATTGGAAGGAGTTCCTACCTAAATAACCTAGTTTCGTGTAATCCGCCTACGCGGACTTAAAACAAAGTGAAATGTGGATCTCGACCCACTAGAAAATCTTCCAACGGGATTTTCCGAATCAAATGGTGAGGGTCATTTGTTTTGAGTAAAATAGTAGGAGCATATTTAATTAAAGGCCTAATTAAATATCCTATTGATACTTATGTTTTCATTATTTTCATGTAGATTACCATGACAACAAACACCTCTAACAACATTTTGTGATCAATCCTTTACAAGGAAAAATTATCTGGGATAATTTTTTTGGATTGGCACCGAAATCTGAGGATTGTCCTCAAACATGATAGAAAGTTGTATGTCTTGGAGAAACTTGTTCCTGAAGAGGAACCTCCTAGTTCTGCACCTAAGGAAGAAAGATATTCTTATAAGAAGCATGTCGATGATGCCAATGAAACTGCTTGTCTCATGCTAGCTACCATGAACTCAAAGTTGCAAAAATAACATGAGAATATGGCAGCGTTCGATATGATCGAACACCTGAAGATGCTCTATCAAGAACAAGCAAGGCATGAAATATTTGAAGTTTCAAAAGCCCTTTTTCAAGGCAAGTTAGTTGAGGGAGCCCCTGTAGGTCCCCATGTGCTCAAGATGATTGGGTATGTGGAGAACCTTGAGAGGTTAGGTTTTCCCCTCGGAAAGGAACTTGCGACTGATTTGATCTTGCAATCGTTGCCAGATAGATTCAGTCAATTTGTCATTAATATGAATGATATGGACAAATCTCTTCCTAAACTGCTAGCAATGTTAAGAACTGCTGAGCAGAATCTGAAGTCAAAAGGGAAGTCCATTCTGATGATCGGAAATGGAAAGAGACAAAACAAAATACCCACCAAGCAGGGTGATAAAGGGAAAGGCAAGGAAGTTGCCAAACCCAAACCCACTGTTGCTGCTTTGAAGTCTAGTGGAGGCATAACAAATGAAGGCACCTGCTTCCATTGCGGTAAGACCGGATACTGGAAGAGAAACTGCCCAAAGCACCTAGAAGATAAGAAGAATGGAGTAGAGACTTCAACTTCAGGTATTTTTGTTATTGAAATTAATTTATCTACTTCTGCATCATGGGTATTAGATATTGGATGCGGTTCTCACATTTGTATCAATGTGCAGGGGCTAAAAAGGAGTAGAGATTTGGCAAAAGGTGAAGTTTACCTACGAGTTGGCAATGGAGCAAAGATTGTTGCTTTAGCCGTAGGAACTTATGTATTGACTTTACCTAGTGGTTTAATAATTCAGTTAGAGAACTGTTATTATGTACCTGCAATTAGCAGGAATATTATTTCCGTTTCTTGTTTGGCAAGTTTGGTTTTTCATTTATAATAAAGAACAATTGTTGCTCAATTTATTTGAATGATATATTCTATGCTACTGCATAAATGAACAATGGACTATATGTCCTTGATCTTGAAATGCCTATTTATAACATTAATACTAAAAGGATGAAACCTAATGAGTTAAATCCAACTTACCTTTGGCATTGTCGATTAGGCCACATAAATGAGAAACGCATTTCCAAACTCCATAAAGATGGACTCTTGGACTCTTTTGATTATGAATCATATGAGACCTGCAGATCTTGTTTAATTGGAAAGATGACAAAGTTTCCATTCACAGGAAAAGGTGAAAGAGCTAATGATCTTTTGGCCTTCATACATACTGATGTATGTGGACAACTGAACATACCAGCCAGAGGAGGTTTTCAGTACTTCATCACATTTACTGATGATTTCAGTAGATATGGTTATATGTATTTAATGAAACACAAATCAGAGTCCTTTGAAAAGCTCAAGGAATTTAAGAATGAAGTACAAAACCAACTAGGTAAAAATATTAAAACTCTTCGATCAGATCGAGGTGGTGAATATTTAACCCTGGAGTTTGATGACCATCTGAAAGAGTGTGGGATCCTATCCCAACTTACTCCTCCTGGAACACCCCAATGGAACGGTGTATCTGAGAGGAGAAATCGAACCCTGTTAGAAATGGTCCGATCCATGATGAGTCACGTCGATCTTCCAAACTCCTCTTGGGGACATGCACTATTGACAACAGCTTACACACTTAACCGTGTTCCATCCAAAAAGGTTGAGAAAACACCATATGAGATATGGAGTGGTAAGAAACCACATATGCCTTACATGAAGATTTGGGGTTGCGAAGTTTATGTGAAACGACAAATTTCAACTAAGCTTGAGCCCAAATCTGACAAATTCTTATTTATGGGGTATCCTAAACAAACAAGAGGGTATTACTTCTACAATCCTTCTGAGGGCAAAGTGTTTGTCGCTCGAACTGGAGTTTTCCTAGAAAAGGATTTTATTTCCAAAGGAATCAGTGGGAGGAAAGTAGAGCTTGAAGAAATTCAAGAATCACAAAGCATTGATACACCTATGGAAGAATTAGAGCAGGAAACACAAGTAGTTGTGGAAGAGCAACCTGCTCAAGTAGAACAAGACCAACGTAGGTCAAGCAGGATATGTCACCTACCTAAGAGATATGGATATCTTATAACTGATCAAGGTGATGTATTACTCATGGATCAAGATGAGTCTGTGACCTACCAAAAGGCCATAACTGGTCCCGAGTATGAGAAGTGGCTAGAAGCCATGAAATCTGAAATGGATTCCATGTACACAAACCAAGTTTGGACCTTGGTAGAGCCTCCTGTAGGAGTTAACCCTATAGGATGCAAGTGGGTCTTCAAAAATAAGACTGACATGGATGGTAAGGTACATACCTATAAGGCAAGACTGGTTGCAAAAGGATATAAACAAATTCATGGGGTTGACTATGATGAAACCTTTTCACCAGTTGCAATGCTTAAATCTGTTCGAATTTTACTTGCTATTGCTGCATATCATGATTATGAAATATGGCAGATGAATGTCAAAATTGCTTTCCTTAATGGGAATCTTCTTGAGGATGTGTACATGACACAACCTGAAGGATTTGACATACCATAAGAAGCCCAAAAGATATGTAAGTTACAAAGATCAATTTATGGATTGAAGCAAGCTTCCAGAAGATGGAATCTTTGTTTTGATGAAACAGTAAAACAATATGTATTCATCAAGAACGAAGATGAGCCTTGTGTCTATAAGAAGGTTAGTGGGAGCATGATCGTTTTCCTGTTATTATATGTAGATGACATATTACTCATTAGAAACGATGTCCCTACCCTACAACAAGTAAAGTCTTGGTTGGGGAAATGCTTTTCTATGAAGGACCTAAGTGAAGCAACCTATGTATTAGGAATCAGGATCTATAGAGATAAATCATAAAAACTGCTTGGCCTAAGTCAAAGTACATACATAGACAAAGTGCTGAGACGCTTTAATATGCATGATTCCAAGAAAGGACTCATACCTATGCAACATGGCTTGTGTCTATCAAAAACACAATCCCCTTCAACTAAGGAAGAAAGGGATCACATGAATAAGATTCCATATGCATCTGCAATAGGATTTATCATGTATTCTATATTATGTACTCGACCAGATGTCTCGTATGCTTTAAGTGCAACGAGTAGGTACCAATCTGATCCCGGTGATGCTCATTGGGTAGCTGTCAAGAATATCCTTAAGTATTTGAGAAGGACTAAGGACTCATTCTTGATATATGGAGGTCAGGAAGAGCTTGATGTAATTGGATACACCGATGCTAGCTTCCAAACAAATAAGGATGACTTTAGATCGCAATCTGGTTATGTGTTTTGCTTAAACGGCGGCGTTGTGAGCTGGAAAAGTTCAAAGCAAGATACAGTTACTGATTCTACAATCGACGCCGAGTATATTGCTGCCTCAAGTGCAGCAAAGGAAGTTGTTTGGATCAAAAATTTCATTAGTGAACTTGGCATAGTTCCTAGCATTATGGATCCCATTGGTCTCTATTATGATAACAATGGTGCTATCGCACAAGCTAAGGAGCCTAGATCTCACCAACGATCCAAACACATACTTAGGCGTTATCACCTTATTTGAGAGATAATAGATAGAGGAGATGTGAAAATATGGAGAGTACCTACACTTGACAATACTGCTGAACCACTGACAAAGCCTCTTGCGCAGCAAAAGCATGATGGCCATACTAGATCTATGAGTATTAGGGGTATGCTTGATTGGCTCTAGTGTTAGTGGGAGATTATTGGTGTAAGCCCTAGAGTCCAATACTTTTGGTACTTGTATCAAATTATTTATTAATAATAAAAGGCTTTTTCTTTATTATGTTTGTTTAATAAAGTCCCTAGAATAGCTAGTCCATTTAATGTATCAAGTGTGACTTAATCATGAGATCACATTAAACATAAGGACATTATTCTTAAAGTATCTGTAGTCGAGCTTTATTGTGAAGTGGGATAATATTAAAGCATTAAGACTATTATATATATAGACTGATGACCACATCTCATGAATCATGGATAAGGAGTTATCAAGTCTTAAATATAGGTATGAATATTAAGAGTAATATTTATACTGGATTGACCCACTATGAGAATACTATATAAAATGTTATGCAAAGTGTCATAAGTTATTCTCATGGTGATAATGGTGTATACCACCTTCGACCTGAAAACACTATGAACCCTAGATGTAGAGTCGAGTGCCTTATTGCTGATCAAACATTGTCCGTAACTGGATGACCATAAAGACAGTTAATGGGTACTCCACGAAGCATGCTGAGGGACATGAGTGACCTAGATGGAATTTGCCCATCCTGCGTAACAGGATAAATGTATATGGGCCCAATATTGAACTGGACAAGGATGACACGGTATATGTCTTGTGTTCAATATAGACATAAGGGTAAAAGGGTAATTATACACATAAGTATTATCACAAAGGATTTGTCAGATCACATGATATTTTCGTGTCTTGGGTAGCAGTGATGTGTTGCTAGATACCGCTTACTGTTTATTATCTTAAATACGTTATTTAATATAATTGCCAATGCCGCGAAAACCTACAGGGTCACACACAAAAGGACGGATTGATGAGAGATAGAGTAACTAAGGAACATCGTAAGGTACAGTGCACTTAAGTGAATTGTAGAACATCGTAAGGTACGACGTACTTAAGTAGAATACGAAATATGGTAAGGTACCACGTACTTAAGTGATTTTGGCATATTATAAGATATGGGCCACATACACTTAAGTGGGCTTTTTAGCTTGCAGTCCAAACAAGTGGTTATATAAATATAACCCTTGTGAAGAAGCATTTATGCAGTTGCAATTTCGTTTCTCTCTCTCTCTCTCTCTCACTCAAAGCCTTCATTCATAGTTGCTAGCACTGAGATTGAAGGAATCCGTTCGTGTGGACTGAGTAGAGGCGTTGTCATTGTTCAACGTTAGTGATCGCTCTGTAGATCTGCATCAAAGGTTTCAATCGTCACAAGAAGTAACGATTCTATCATTGATCATGCCCATTCGTAAGGATCACTAAAGGAGAATTTTTTTAAATTCCGCTGCATTTTGGATCGCCCTTCTCCTTTAGTTGCTTCAAGCATGATTGCGGGTTTACCATGACCACCTCGACAAGCTTGTCATTTCCATGCATTAGGATAATTGTTTCATTTTCAATGCATACAATCAATGGAATCTAGCCTCCCTAGAAATCCATGTGACTCTTTCTTTTGTAGAAGATGCTCAAACTTATCCCTAAATACCTCATTCACACTCTTTACGAATCTCTCTTAAGCACTCAACTGCAGCTTTTTTACCAATTCACATATATTCATCTACAATACCAGTTGAATAACGACTAGTTTGAATAAAGGTTAGTTTAAATTAAAGTGGTATTAATTACCATTTTACACAAGTCTTGATACATAACAACTACTACATAATATTTAAATACAATAATACTAGAACATTTCATCTTAACTAAAATTCATATTTTTTTTTAGATTATTTCAATATTTTTTATGAAATTTACGTTGACTATCATTCATCTTAGAAGTGTCTGGCATGATGAATTGCATTGCTTCAAACTCCATCTTTTCCTTGGTTAATTTGTTTTCTTCCTCCTATAAAGTCGTGCTAGATTTTCCATTATTGTCTCTCTTTTATTGATTATATCATGCATAACACTAGAAGGCAGTTCAGTTGGATTTTCATTTGCATTTTTCTTTGCCTCACCCTTTCTTTTTGATGCGTTTTTTCCTATTGGTCGCTCCATTGGAGATGATGGGTTATACTCATAACTTGAAGGTGTCTATGAGTAGGTGATGGTGTGTATGCACCACTATCAGAATTCTTTGTTCTCTTTGAAGAATTTTCGATGGAAGCTCCCATCCATTTAGGTTCATCTTTTAAAAGTTACCATGCATACTTAAAATTGAATGGTCCACCTTCATCCTGAGCAAAAAAAGCATGTGCATTGACTAAGATATCTTTCTCTGATGTCCCGCTTTTCTTTCCATTAACATCCTGTTTGCAATACCCAACAAATTTTTGAAGAATATTATTTATTCAATACAATCAACATTTTAATTGGCCACATAGCTTTTCTCGCGACTGCTCATAATATTGGCTATAATTAGCGGTAATTCTTAATCAAAATTGTCGCATTTTTTATCAACCCCCACTATTTGATCCTTTGAAACGTTGAGTCATGATTGAATGAGAAATGTATCTTCATCCCTTGTGAATACCCTTTAAGTTCTTTTTTTACTAAATACCTTTCTTCTCCTTCAATTGTAATATTTTCAATACCAAATTCAGTTCAAAATCGTAGAACTTGACGTTCGGATATAAATCCAATCGTTGTTTCGGATTCACGATGAGAAAACTTCACCCCATGAGTATTTACTTGAGGTCTAAAATACATATTTGAGTTATTTGGTGATTGAAAAAATATGGCACAATTTGTTGCCGGTGATGAAAATTGAGAAATTGACGGTGATGGAAATTGAGAATTTTGAGGATTATGATGTTGAAATTTATATTAATTAGGATCCATTTGACCTAAACAATGAGAATTTTGAAGTAAGAAGATGAAAATTTGGATAAAATATTGTGCCAAATGAAGGTCAATAAGATGAAATTGTGAGAAAAAAATTGAAAAATTAATAATAAAGTGATGAAATTGTGAGAGAGAGCGAAATTGAAAATTTAAGAAAAAATAAAATTGTGAGAGAAAATTTGAGTGTAAAAATTTTCAAATGGTCTTATTTATAAGCAAATTAATTCCTAAAAAGAAAGCATAAAACACAATGTTAACAAATTTTTATTATTTTTTAATTCATTGCCTCAATTGGCGAAAGACAACAAATCTATTTTTATAAAAAATTAGTAGAAGATTTGTGTGTCCATACAAAAAAATTTATTCATATCTTAAATCATTTAATAAAAACATCAGTAGATATAATGAAATACTATAAATTTTGTATTACTAATACAAAATAAAAATTTAAATGTTAGTATCTTTGTCTTAATATATTTTTACATGTATTAACAACAAATCAATAAAATATCAATTTAGAAAAGCCAAAAATAACCATCTCAACATTACTGTACATTGTTTTAATTAAAATATTAAATAAAAAATCAATGAAAATTAACAATTGACAGGGTTTATGCAAGAAACTATAATATTCATTCTCATATCCGTGATTTAAAAAATTTTTCGTATTTGATTCCATTTTTTATTGGGTGTCAAAATTATCACTTGTATTCGTGTCCTATGTATATGTAGGTATCCATACTTGTACTTGTTAACTGTATTCCTATTAAAAATAAATAGATCAATTATAAAATATTATATTATTTTAAAATTTTACAAACATTACAAAAATTTCAAAAAAAGTATTATAGAAATATAAATATGGTTTAATATTATAAACTTTTTAAAATTAATAGACATACATTTTATAGAATAATATAAATTAAAAAATATAAATATAAATTAAAATACATAAATATGTATTATACGGATTTAATGCAGGGTGAATACCAAATGACTTATACCCGTTTATTTTATGGATAATTATCCAAATCCGTATTTATACTTATTTTTCCAGATTTTTATCATATATATATATATATATATATATATATATATATATATATATATATATATATATATATATATATATATATATATATATATATATATATATATATATATATATATTCTATGGGTGTTATTGAAGATGAGGAAATTTTATGATGCTGCCTTATGATTCTAATCTAATGAAAAGTTGCCAGATTATACGAAATAGCTTACTTATGTGTTTAAATAATCAAGAATTTGTTAATTTTTTACATTTTTTTATTATGTGTGATAAGTTAATAAATAATGGATTTACCCTTTTGAGACTGACCAAATTATTGAAAATACTCAAATATTTACCAAAACTGAACAGTAATATATCCATAACAGACGATAATGTGTAAAGTTTAAATAAAAAGTTATTCATATATTGTGAGACATGTCTTTGTTGTACATCAATTTAAACTAAATATGCCTCATTTTACTTGTATGTTTGTATGCTTCACCAACTCTTCTTTTTGATGGGTGGCCTCGGAGCTCATTATATGCTTCACCAATTCTTCTTCTTAGTGGGTGACCTCTGAGCTCTTTGATAGTTAAACTTGTGATGATCACTCATATAGATTTTGTATCAAAGGATTATTTTTGGAAGTGAATCACTCAACTAGAAATGTCTCATTATAATCCTTTTTGTATCGGCGTTTCAGGTTCATAAAGAGAAAATTTCACCATTTGAATATTTATTTGAGATCTAAAATACATATCTGGATTGTGATGACTTCAATTAGCGTATTAGAGATATTGTCTATGTGAATACTTGAAATTTGTCTGTTATTTTATACCATTTTGGATTCAAGTGCTAAGGCCATGATTACCTAGATCAAACCTTTCTTGTGTGATTATGTGCCTGAAGTTTGGGTTTGGGAGAGTGTCATCTCGGTTACCTATTCTACTCGGAATGCTTATAAATGGTTGTTGGACCCTTCTAGCTCACATATCAATTATATGGGAGTATCAATCATGTGGAAAGTAATGTCTTAAAAATTCAATTAAAAAAAATCTTAAATAGCTTTTTGATTCCGATAAATTAGTGTATTTTTTTATTTTAATAATTGATTTTTTTTTCTGAATTCATATATCTCATTTTTTCATTGATGTTAATCTTTAACGTTAAAGTTTTGTTTAAAAAAACCAACGTGACAAACAATGCTGACGTGACAATTGTTTTATTTTTTTTTTTTCTAACACCTATTAATAACGTGAAATATGCAATTAATTTGATTGATCTCACATGTTACTAAGTTAGCGTGTTTTTGACCTCTGCATCTTTTTATTTTGTCTGAGTCCATATATCTCACTTCTCGTTGATGTTAATCCCGTTAAAGTTTTGTTAAAAAAAAGTCAATGTGGCAAACCTGTAAATTATTTTATTATTTTTACTTTTGACGTCGATTAATTATGTGGAATATACGATTAATTTGAATGGTGCCATGTATCAATGACAAATTTAACAAAATAAAACTTTGCATATAGGGAGATTTTAACCCACCCCTTTAGTTAAAACACCATTGCTTTTACAACTCATCCATCACCTATCTTTTCTTAACAGATGCACTAAAATTTATATATTTAAAACTTATTTTGAGTTGCTGAAGCAAAATGAAGAGATTAATAATTCTTTTCATCTATTTTGTCAAAAAAATGAAGCTACAGAACCCATAATTAAGGTCGGATATGTTGTTAGAATCAATAAGAGAAATTTTTTGGATCTGTTGTTAAGATTGAATCCATTTGATTATTGGATCTGTTGTTAGAAGCAACCAAAACGATTTTTTTGGATATGTAATTAAAGTTGGATATATTTGATTATTGGATTTGTTGTTAGAAGCAACAAAAGAATTCTTTTTACCATAAACAAGTGTTGAAGTGTCCTCCATTTGCAATGCTTGTTCTTTCTCTGCACCTTAATTTTGGGTTACTTCTATGAAGGTTGGGGATGAAAAAATTATGGGCTTATATAGTCTTATCATCCTTGTAAGTTGGCGTATTTTTTGTTTTAATTCCTAATTCTGGGTTTCTGCTACTGCATTTTTTTGGTTTTGGTCCCTATTTCTGGATATTTGCTACTGTATTTGTTTGATTTTAGTTCCCAATTATGGATTTCTAACTGCATTTTATTCACTTGGTTTCACAATAAAAGATTTTAAATCAACGGTGTAACTCAAAAACTCTGGACTAACATTAGAAATAAAGTATTTAACTAGTAAGTATTCAACTTTCTACTTCATATGCCTTTTTTGTTGTAACTTGACAATGAAATAAACTCCAACTCCTGAGGTAACTTTATTCACTTAAATCCATACAAATCCATGAAGCTAAAGGAAATCTAATCTTGTGCAGTCTGCAGGTACCACCAGTTGCAGAAATCAATTTTAAGCATCAAGTTTTAAATATACAAATTTCAGTGCATATGTTTATTAAAGGTAGGTGATGGACGAGTGATAAAGGCAATGGTGTTTTATCCAAAGGGGGTGGGTTCAAATCCCATAATATGCAGACAAAAAAAAATTTAGGGAGCAAAATAAAAAATACACTAACCTATAGGGACCAAAAGACTATTTAAGCAAAAAATAATATATAAACTTTGGCACGCATGGAGGGTGTTAGGCGTATGGCAGAATCCGTTAGGCGCATGCCTCTGTTTTCTAAGACAATGTGAATGTGTTTTTTTATTGCATTTAAGAACGACAATGATATTGGTCGTCGCAACCAAATCAGAGCTCAAGAGTCGATTACGCAAGAGGAAGGTTTAGCACTCACCACGTCCGTTGTACCAAAAAAAAATTTAGGGAGCAAAATAAAAAATACACTAACCTACAGGGACCAAAAGACTATTTAAGAAAAAAAGAATATATAGACTTTTGCCACAACCAAGTAGGAATTTGGCACGCATGGAGGGCGTTGGGCGTATGGCAGAATCCGTGAGGCGCATGCCTCTGTTTTCTAAGATAATATGTAAGTGTTTTTTTATTGCATTTAAGAACGACAATGATATTGGTCGTCGCAACCAAATCAGGGTTTATGAGTCGATTACGCAAGGGAAAGGTATTAGCACTCACTACGTCCATCGTACTCAACGGGAACCGTTAGGTTAGTTGTGCATGTTATTGTTAGCTTAGAAATGTTAGGCTTCTCGAGTTATTAAAAGGGAAAGAAGAAAATAAAAGAGAAAATAATTTTTTATTTTTTATTAATATGTCTGACAAGATTTATAAATTTTGCTCTTACGTATCTCCGAGTGCAATAAAGAACTCAAGGCTTACGTAGTTATGGGTAGAAAATGTTTGTGTGTTGGTCGATTTTAGCAAAAACTACTTTGTGTCAATCGACGAAACATTGTTGGCTACGCAAAACAAGTGGGGAATGGGACATTTGCATCACGGTTGAATGGATTTACAAATCAACATTCGTGGGAAACATCGCAAGCTTACTCACAAGTTCAGGTGGATGAAACATTGTTTTTGTGTCGTCTCAAGACAAAAGACATTTCGTTTGTGAAAAGGTTTAAATTCACACGAAGGTGAGAAAAGAGATTGATGTGTTGGATGTATTTTGAATGATGACGAGAGCTTGGATAGGAGAGATATCCATCTTGAATCCTAGTCTCAGGAGCTCGTGGTATCCACCAAGTTCCATTTCCATTTTATTTGCAAAAGGTTTGATATTTCTTAGATGTCTTGAAGTTTGATTGAGAAAAGGTTTAAAGAAACCGCAATGAAGGTTTTGAACGATAGCGAGAACTAGGATGGGCGAGATATCCATCTCGAATCTTACTCTTAGGAGCTCGTGATATCCACCATGTTGTGTTTCCATCTTTATTGAAAAGTGTTTGATAAGCATTAAGTATTTTTTATTTTCCTTGTGAAAATGGTTTGACGTTGGATCAAGTTTTTGATTAGCGATTGCAAAATGGTTTGAAGGTTTGAAAAATGGTTGAAGGTGAAGAGTTTAAAATAAATGGATTAAAAAGAAAGGTTTGAAATGGTTGGTCTTTAAGAAAAGTATTTGACGTTGGATCAAGTTTTTATTTTTTGTTCATTTTTTGAAAAGGGGTTGATTTTATTCTTGTATTAGAAACTACCTACACAAAACAATAAAAAATAAAGCGATAAAAATATTACACGTCATGGGAATGAGGGTACATTTTGTTGAATGTGGATATGATATAATGAAATGATTAAAGCAAAACCCAATCAAACAAACACAAACAAGTGAGTGTCCGTGCGCAAAAAAAGTCTCATTGTAAAAAATTCCAAGAGTAAGTCAAAAGATCGGAGATAGAAACATACACGTCATATGCACAAATAACACATTTATCTTAATTAAATCGAAAGAAGTAACACAAAAATGAAACGTGAATGAATCAAGATCATGATACAAGCATGTGAATCAATGTCACATAACGTAAGTACGTGCAAAGAAAATGGAATTTGAGTTCAAATTCGATTTAAATGCAACGACTTTGGATTGTTGTATGCTATCATGAATCGAAAGAAATGCTAACGTGAAACATATCATTACAAAATGACATGGAATGAGAATGAACTCAAACGCTTGACAAAATGAAATCACAAAGTGAGGTTTAATTCACACAATGGCAATGCAAACGTTATCAAACTGTGATTTAGTAAACCTGACAATTGTTATTTAAAATAAGCGAGAAGTTGAGAAATGCATGCAAAATTCTAATTAATATGCTTAAAGTCGGTTTATGCATATCGATAATAAATGAGACGTCGTATGCAAAGGTCATAACGTGGCGAAATACAATCAATATATCGATAAAAATATGACGGCATAACGACATGAAAATATCGGATCCGCGGATTCAAAACCCGATTTTTAACACAATAAGGTAAATCAAACAAACAGCTCACGCACACATTATCATTATTACAAACGTATAACAAACATCGTAATTGAGATGAAAAATGTGATTTGTCAGAAGTGGATACTTATTCTTGATTGTCACCTTATTCAACTGTTGATAATCAACACATAACCTCATGCTACCATCTTTCTTCTTCACCAACAACACTGACGCTCCCCACGGTGAAACGCCCGACCAAGAAAACTTTTTCTCAAGCAACTCTTCCAATTTCTTCTTCAAAACCCACTCAACTCTGAAGCATACGTCCTATAAGGATCCGTCCACAGAGGACTAGTATCAATGACTAAGTCTATGGAGAACTCAACCTCGCGCTCTAATGACAAATCACTGATATCATCTGGAAACACTTTAGGAAAATCACACACCATTGGTAACTCCCTAATCGCATATTTGCTTTCAGCCTTCATAGAAGCTAATATCATAAACACCTCAGCCCCCTCCTTCATGAACTCATCCACTTGCTTAGCAGACACAAACAACTCAACACTTGCATCAAACTCTGGAAATAACACTGACTTGTCAAAATAATTGATATGAACATGGTTGAACTCCAACCAGATCATTCCAAGGATAACATCAATTTTATTCAACGGTCTACAAACTAAGTCCATCCCATTTTTTTTACCATAAATAGTCAGCGGACAATTCAAACATACCCACAACATAGTCATTAAACCATTAGTTAGGGTATCAATAACCATACTCCCAACCATAGAAGAGAAATTCAAACCCAACCTCTCAGCACAATCAAGTGAAACAAAATAATACGTTGCACCCGTGTCAATAATATCAATAAACAAAATACCATTAATAAAACACGTACCTCAGATCAATCTGTTTGAGCTAGTAATCTCTAACCCAGTCAAAGCAAAAACATTTCCTCTAAAATGAACCTTCTTTGGCTTCTGACAATTAGTACTAATGTGACACTGTCACCACAGTTATAACAAGTCGGCCCAACACTCTTGCAATTTGCAATACGATGACCTGTCTTTCCATATGTTAAACACCTCATAACATTATTAGCATTCATTATCACGGTGGCCCAATTTGCACACTTGGAACACTTGACAGAAGCATGACTCTCTCCCCCACTTGGCTTTTTTCATCTGAAGCCATCTATTTCCATTTGTCAGCTGGAGCATTATACGGTTTCCCACGATACTGATTCTCCTATTTCTTCTCACTGAGGCTCTTATAGTGAGCAGAACATGCCCTACTTTTCTCATCATATATCCTACACTTACTCACCAACATAGGAAATTGGTGAATCTCTTGATAACTAATACCCTGCTTGATCTCAGGGTGCAGTCCGCTTTCACTATTGATGTACTTCGATCCCTCGGCAGCCGTACCATTGTAGTATGGGCAAAACTTCACCAGCTCTTCGAACTTGGAAGCATACTCAACAACTGTCATATTTCCCTACTTTAGCCTGAGGAACTCAATCTCCTTCTTACTATGCACATCCTTAGAAAAGTACTTCTCTAGGAAATGAACACAGAACACAACTCAAGTAATCTCAATACCAACATCCTCCAATCTCTGACACGCATTATCCCACCAGTCTTTGGCCTCCTCATATAGCATATAAGTACCTAACTGCACCTTCTGAACCTCGGTGCAATCCATCACTCAAAAAATCTTCTCAATTTATCTGAGCCATGTCTGCGCACCCTCTAGATCATATATGCCCTTGAAAGTCAACGACTTGTTTCTTTGAAATTTATCCAGTCCATGAAACTCATCATTATCACCTTGATGATTTTGCTGACCCTACAGCCCCTGAGCCACTGACCCCAAAGCATCAACAATCGTTCAATCGTTTCTTCTACACACCATCAAACAGAAATTAGAAGAAACAACGCATCGACAATGTACAAACACACGTCGCATACTAGGGACAATTACCATGTCAAAAACCTGATTGGATGGACCGACGTGCTCTTATACCAATATGTAACACCCTAAACCCAGAAACTTATTTAAAAAGATTTACACGATAATTTAAGGTGTCACCAACGACAACCCTTCAAAAATACATCAAATCATTTGAAACTACGCAGTAAACAAACATCTCACAGCAACTTCATAAATGAAGTAATAAACTTCAAAACAATAAAATCAACATCAACATAAAGCATAAAGAACTCTCGTTCCTGATGTTACACGATCAGAGCACTAAAAACCACTAATATATAGTAAAGAGATAATAAATAAAACGAAGAGTAGCTCCAACAAGCCACATTCTACATACATAAAAAATGCTCAGTCATGGTTATCTACAAGATGTCCATGGTGGACAATATGAAGTAAAGGGGTGAGAAACAATATTCAATATGAACAGTGTAAAGAATGCAAATGTAAGGAAACGTACAAAACAACACACATTCAATACACAGTCAACATCACCATAGATCTCATACCCATTCATACCAACATGCACATACATATGAAATATGACTCACGATACAACGTGACATTTATGCATGTCGTACCATTATAGACAACATAGGCCCACCTCGCTTCTGAATCCTCACCATAGGACCATAGCATACCAAATCACTATTATCACTATAAGTAACGCTTCGCCGATTCCCATATAGAACCAGCTACTTGCTCTTGAATCCATACCATCAGATCAGAACACACCAAAGTTGGACCGAAGCCCGTACACCATGATGCATGACTATCAACAACATGCATTATCACTAAAATAATCATCATACACTCACCACAATTACGCATAACATTATACTCAATATAAAACAATTGATTGATGCCATGATAATTAATAAACAACACCAAACATCGACACCACACCAAATGTGTATTCACATGACATTCAATCATGTTAAATCATTTAGCATCAATTCATCATTAAGTAAACATAACAATTCACGAAAGCATCCATACATTTCATAACATACATTCCTACAATGAATATACGTTTACAAATCAATTGTATAACCAGGTACATTTCAAATGACACGTCATTTGGACCTACGAAACTAAAGTTATGGCCAAAATCGTTGGACAACGCAACATAGTTCAAAACAACAAATTTTCAAATTTTGGCCTACGCCAATAGATTGACATCAAACGTTTGCATTCTAACTTTCCTAAAAACCACATTTAGAAGCCATTCAATCGATTAATTCAAATTACAATCGATTGACATGTTTTTTTTTTTCAAAAATTGCACGAGTGCAATCAATTGTCATGGAAAGGCAATTGATTGACACTGCATATTTTTCCAAAAAAACCCAGTTTTTCTCCTATTCTTCATCTTTATCTTTCTCAACCCAACATATATCATTCAAACTATGATTTCCACAATCCCAATATCCCATAATTCAATTTGCACGGTAACCATATTATTACAATAACCAAACATCTTATAATCCCTAAATCAATCATAGTTCATGGAAATTTGTCATACAATTAAATCAACAATTTCACCATCAATCATACTCATGATCAAAGCTCCAAACATTCATTAATGACAGAATTTTCATATCCACAAACATGATGATTTACACATGAATTTAGTCACAACAAATCAAATAATCAAAATAGTCAATCACCAATTTCAGATTTGAACACAACAACAACACATTTAAAACATAATTGTACAAGCCTAATGAGAGCAAGAACCTCTCATCTCTACCCTATCATGCAATACACCCATAAAGAAAGTCCATTCTTCCCCTTACTTTAGAATTTCCAGCAACAAGTTCTCTAATAAGAAATTGTTCTTCCCTCCTTAAGCCCTAGACTTATTCTTCTCACTTTTTCTCAAACTCCTATTTTGCACCTACGCTAACTTCTCCAAATTCTCACACTCCTCTATTTATAAATAAAATCTAATTCTTCCATTTAGGTATTACCTTTATTACCCCCAATTTATTCTCCCAAATCTCCTCATTACCCTTTATTCCTCAACTAACTCATATTTTCTCTTTAATTTAATTAATTAAATAATTTCTAAGAGAAAACCACCAATTTTAATTTTAATTTTTAATTTTAATTAAAAATACTAATTATTCTAATTTCTAACTATTGTTCATTATTCTACCAAACACCCATATTCTCACCACACCTTACCAATACCATTACACTTCAATAACACATATAATCACATAATTTATTTTAATTAAAACACCTAATAACCAAATAAATACATAAATAATTCAATTAATCGAATTTGGGGTGTTACAATTGTGATTGCCACCACAAGTAACACCGTTATTTTCACTAGCAACAATATCACATGGATTAAACTTGAGGTCCAGGTACATTTTCTCAGACCCCATGATGAGTGCCATGTGTAGTAGAAAACATAACTATTATAATTTTACAAACCATGGAACCAATAAAACCTTAGTATCTCTGAGAATGTCTTAATCCCTTTCATTATATTATTTCCTCATATATATACTAGAGTCATTTCTCTGTCATATTGTTGTTTAAATGGTTTGCTCCTTTGTTTGTTATAACGACCATAACGACCTACTAAAGTTTGTCTCCTTTTGCTTGTAATGGTCGTGACAATTAGTCTAAACGCTTATCCCCTTGTCCATACCATTCTGATCGACACCATTATAGATAAAATGAATATATCTGTAACAATATTCTGATCGACACCAGTTCACAAAATCGGCAAATACAGACATGTAATACACTAATTTTCACCCATAGAATCCCTTATCATTTGTATTATTTGCATAACATCAAGGTCATCAAATACTTCTGTATATATCCTTATGCTTTTCTAACCCCATAAAAATACAAAAATATATGTCTTGCTTTGCTTGCAAGTTAGGCTTTTGGCATCAAGAAGTTCAAGGGATGGGTAAATCAAAGGCTTAGTGTGATCATAAATATCTCAAGGTGATCAAGAGTCTCCCTCCATCAACAATCAAAGTTTTTACTCACCTCAATTCAAGTTCATCAAGCCACATTCATCTGGCACTCCAAATTAGAGTTTTTGGTCAAAGTCGACTTAATATTGACTCTTTGACCAAAGCATGATCCTATGGCTTGAGGTATGATCCAATATCCCCAAATGTATCATCATAACCCACTCATATAATTCAAATGGCTCAAGAAGTTAGGTTCATTAGCTGATAAAAGTCTTGAACACAACTGATGAAAAGTAAAAAAATGCCTAAAGTCAAAGTTTGACTTTTGATATTTTTGGTCAACTATGGACTTTTCAAGTCAAGGATCATGAAAATATGATCAATGGAGTCATTTGATAAAGTTTAATCAAGAAATTCAAGGTTACTTGCAAAAGGGGCAAAGATGGAGAATTTGGAATTTTTTACTAAGTCCCTAGAAATCATGTCCAAGTGCCCAACTTTCCAAGGCCATAACTTGTAATCCAAGCCACCATTTTATTTGATCTAATGATCAAACTAAAGGTATTGCTTCATACTTCAACTTTGTCCTAGGTGATGAAACCCCCAAAAATGCATGGATGAGGAGATATAGGGCCATGAAGTGGAGGATTTATTTGCTTTTCAAGTGATAAAACACTTGGTGAAATTTTCATCATGTTGGCCTAATCAAATGACCAAATTTATGCCAAATTTTCACCAATATCCCAACTTATTCAAGCAAAATGCTTAACATGAAAGTTGTAGATCATGATTCCATCTTTCCAAAATGTCCAAGAGCAAGAATTTCCCATGCTTGAGCTAAGAGAATCGAATTTGGGAAGACAACATCATGAAGTGGTTCATAGGTCAAGTTACAAGCCCAAGTTGCATTGAAAATCCAAGAAAATATGCAATATCTCCAAGTACAGGTCCTTCTTGCTTCTAAATCTCACTCTAATTAGAAGATTACACACACTTTTGAGCCATTATCCAAGCAACTAAGCCATTACAAATTGAATCATTCCATTTTTGGCATAAAGGCCACACTTCCATTTATGAAAAGTGACTTTAATCCAACAATTAGTACCATTGAGCTCCAAAATGGATTTGGTTCAGATGCACACCAACTTTAAACCACAAGTCAACCCCTATGCTTCAAAAAAAGCAATGCAAAACACTTCATGCACTCCACACTTTTGCCATGTTTCACACTTGGTGTTTTGTGTAAAACCTAACCAAGCAAGCAATCCACCAAAGGACACGAATATTGTATGATATGTGAGACCTCTCAGACCCTCAAGGATCACTATAAATAGAGGATAGGGCTTCAGCTATCCACACACCAAACTTTCCAAGGAAAAGTTCATTCTTGAGAGCTTTTCAACCTTAACATTCACTCTCTCATTTTGCTCGTGCATTCTGCAAACCAAGGGTTCCAATCATCTTCTGGGAACTCATAAGAATTAGGAGAAGCATCAAACAGTAGTTGAAAGTAGTGTTGAAGAGGCATTGAACCTTGCTCCAATAGGTATATTCTTGATTTCGAAACTCACTATACATGCATCATTTTCATTTGATTTCTGAAGTAAACATGTAACATTTTTTGTGTTAAGATTGATCATTAGCCTACATGTCATTTATATTGTTGTCCATGTGAGTTTATGTTGCACGAAACCTAGGGTTTCAAGTCTGGTTTTGGCCTTCGTGCATCCTCATATTTGAGTGTTAGCTGAAACCTATCATACCATTATGTTCCTTCTTCGTTCTGAGCAACTTTTGTCTTTATTTCATGAAAAATTGTTGAGAAATGAAAGAGATATGATTGATAGAAAATCTGGAAAAAATGAAAGAATAAGAAATAAGCGCGAGGTTGATGATGATGTTGAGGTGGCGTTTGAAAATTCAAATGGAACGTGTTTTATAATATATATACTAATGTTTGTGTTTTAATTAACAAATGTATCATCACCCAAGTGGTAAAAGCGCGCGCCTTAAGTCACTTGTAACCAAAGGGTCCGGGGTTTGAATCCCCCTAGCCCTAGCCCCTTTTGTTTTTATTTTTCACCAAGCAGCACATGGAACCCCAAGGGCGTGGATTCGAACCTGGCCAATGCAATGTGTGTATTTTCTTATCACTTGTTATTTTTCACTTTTCTTCACAACTTTAAAAAACCATAATTTCATGATCCCTTAGCATTTTTGATCCATTCCTTTTGCCAGGCGTTCATGAGAATGTCTATTTTATAATGATACAAAAAATCCAAAAAAATATTATTTGTTTCACCACTTTTTGTTTGATATAAAGCATGTACCTTTTAAGGCTCCTAATTGATTCCTTTGGTTTATTTCTTGGTTGTTCTTGATGTTGAAAGTTTGTATGATCATATCACACTCTTTTAAGTGTTGATTGTTATCCTTAACATGTTTAAAATTGATTATTTTTATACCATGTCTAAGTTGATTCACCTTGAAAACATGTTTGAATGAATGGTTAGGAAGTGATTAAGGTTTCCACTTGTTTGTTTCTTATTCATGCCATGATTAGGGTTTAGGTCTAAACTTGTCCCTAACATGTTCTTGCCTCTTGTTTGACTTGTATGTATAGTGATCCACTTAGGGTTTTACTTTTTCCATACCATGTTCATATGATCCATGTTTTGAATATCTTTCTTTTGTCACAACTTTACTTGATAACTATATACCATGATTATGATACTTGTCTTGTGACACTTCACTTGTATTCCATCTCAATTTTGTGATGTTATATCCATGTCCTGTAATTGTTTATCATTGCATTCAAGTATTTCCTTCATAAACTTCCACAATTTTGAATATGTATCTCATACTTGTTCATGTGATATCTCTTGTGATGTTATGTAAACCTTTGTCATATCTTGTTTATGTTCATCATGCCTCAAAAACATGTAGGTAGCTTGTTCATGTCTTACCAATTTATGCATCTAAATCCAAGGGAGAGGATCTTATGTTGGCTTCCTAGTCATGTACTGTTTGTTTGTTTGTTGACTTTGTTTGTCCATTCATGCATTTACCCTAAACAAAACCCTACCCCCTTTTCAAGCTAAAACACCCACACAAACTTTGACTTGCTTTTAGTCAATGGACTTTCAATTACACTTGAAAATGCTTTAGTACGCATGAGGCATTTCAAGCACAAACCTTGACTTACTTTTAGTCAATGGATTCTTCAATTACACTTTCAAAAATGTTTTAGTACACATGAAGCATCTCAAACTCTAACTTTGACTTACCTTTAGTCAAGTAACACTTTCCAAAACACTTTTTACCCCTGTTATTGCCCCATTAAAAAATGCAAACAACTTTTAAACCAAAACATAGATAAATTCAAAAGGTTCCTGTAGAGTACTACAGATGCTTAGGATGCTAATACATTCCCTTTGCATAACCAACCCTCGTACCTTTGATCTCTACTTGCTTTGCTTCTAGTTTTACTATTTGCTATGCATGTTTATTTTTTTGGGTTTATTTTGAATATTTTCCCATTCCCTTGGAAAAATAAAAGTTCGGTGGTGATATCAATGTTTTACAAGTCAAGTTAATCCAATAGCTTGGTCTCTGATTCTCACTGCGACAGATCAAATAATCAACATAATCAATCACCAATTTCAGATTTGGACACAACAACAATACATTCAAAACAAAATTGTACAAGCCTAATGAGAGCAAGAACCTCTCATCTCTACCCTATCATGCAATACACCCATAAAGAAAGTCCATTCTCCCCCTTACTTTAGAATTTCCAGCAACAAGTTCTCTAATCAGAAATAGTTCTTCCCTCCTTAAGCCCTAGACTTGTTCTTCTCACTTTTTCTCAAACTCCTATTTTACACCTACGGTAACTTCTTCAAATTCTCACACTCCTCTATTTATAAATAAAATCTAATTCTTCCATTTAGGTATTACCTTTATTACCCCTAATTTATTCTCCAAAATCTCCTCATTACCCTTTATTCCTCAACTAACTCATATTTTCTTTTTAATTTAATTAATTAAATAATTTCTAACAGAAAATCACCAATTTTAATTTTTAATTTTAATTTTTAATTAAAAATACTAATTATTCTAATTTCTAACTATTGTTCATTATTCTACAAAACACCTATATTCTCACCATAGCTTACCAATACCATTACACTTCAATAGCACATATAATCACATAATTTATTTTAATTAAAACACCTAATAACCAAATAAATACATAAATAATTTAATTAATCAAATTTGGGGTGTTACAACTGTGATTGCCACCACAAGTAACACAATTATTTCCACTAGCAACAATATCACATGGATTGAACTTGAGGTCCAGGTACATTTTCTCGGACCCCATGATGAGTGCCATGTGAGTAGAAAACATAACTATTATAATTTTACAAACCATAGAACCAAGGGTTTGCTCCCTTGTTGGTTATAACGACCATAACGACCTACTGATGTTTGTCTCCTTTTGCTTGTAATGGTCATGACAATTAGTTTAAACACTTATCCCCTTGTCCATACCATTCTGATCGACACCGTTATATAAAATGAATATATCTGTAACATTATTCTGATCGACACCAATTCACAAAATCAACAAATACAAACCGAGACACACACATGCGCGTGCTCGTGCACGCACACACATGTATATAATCCCACAAGCATGATGAATGTAAAAGCAAAGTGTTTTGGAAAAAAAAAAGAACACGGAAACATATATTACACACAATTATAAGGAAAAATGAGCTTTTGATTGTGACAATCGAAAACAAATCAAATTTGTACAATTCATATTGTACTTGCAATTTTAAGTTAACTCATTAAAAGGTAAAATAGGTATATTTGAGTTTGATTTTTATAACTTGCTCCAAAAGTGAGCAGCAAACATAATAAAGATATTCTTATTTTGGGAAATGTGACAAAATTAGAGTTTTTTTTTCAGTTTAAAAAAAAATATTTTTATAGTGTTATATATTTTTATTAAATATTTTTACAATAATAAAAATATAATTTTTTTAAAAGTTAAACCAATCATGTCTTTTTATATAAAGACAATAGTTTTTTTTTCACAAAAATTTACTCTCACTAATAATTTCTTATATTAAGTAATGCCATTCAAAGAATTTAAAAGACGAATAATGAAAATACTAATATAGTTAAAAAATGGTCAACTTTATGAATTTCAATGATGGATATGAATCTCCCCTAAAAAAAGAGAGAGGGCATGAACTTGGTCTTAAATGTATAATATATTTTTAATTTTTAAAAAAATTAATTACAGAAGAAAAAATAAAACAAAATGAAATCTTAAATACATAAGTTATACAAAAGAATTACCCATTAAATAAAATCTTAATTTAGAAGTTAAAAAATTAGAGAAATAATATTTTTTTATAACTAAATTAACATTAATGACTCTTTTAAAAGCGAGAAGATTTAGGACCTTCTTTATTTAGTTTTTAAAATCAATTTTGTGTTTTTTTAAATAGATTAATTAATATGTTTTATTGGTGTAAAAAATTTTACAACGTCAATTCATCATCATCCATTCACATTATTGTATATGTAATTAAAATAAAAGCCAAACTCTTTGTAGCATCCAACGTCTCAGATTAATGACGGTGTAAAATCGTTTCAGTGTATTTCAATTAATATTTTTTTAAAATAAAAATAAAATAAAATTTTGATAGAAACTATTTTCAATTCTCAACTTTAGAAACATTTTAAAAAACTATTTTCAATTTTATTATTTTAAAAGTAAAAAAAAATCAAAACACCATAAACATTTTCTTATTTCGGTTTTTATTTTGTATTTGAAATTGTGGAAAAACACACAAAATTAATCATTTTCATTAATGGCAGAAATAATAACACAGTACCCTAATTCTTGTACTATAATTTTTTACAAACAAGTGAATTTAATGAACATAGACTTATTGTGATATTTTTTAAAACAACAATAACTACCTTTAAAATAATTATCAACCTCAAAGCTTTTCAAACAAAAACAAATTTGTCTTTTCAAACAAAAATAAATTCGTATCATTAAGGATGCGTTATTGCCTCGGTCACATGCACTCTTATTTGATTATAGATGAAATTGCCTATGTCACATACTTGTGTATAATACTAATGGATTGTGGAACATTCTTCATGATTCCTATGTTGTATTTGATTTTTTTTAAAATTATTTTAAAAACAAAATAATAATAATAAATATTAAATAAAAAAATTAAATTATAATATTATTTCATAAAATAGAATTACATAACGATTGGAGAGAATTTTAATGATCCACTCGATTCTAACCCCACCGATTCCACACCTCGGCGCACTTACTTGCCTTCGAGGCCTCCAACGATTTCTCTGAGGTGTTTTGGATTTCCTAGTTTTCGCCTGAGCCAAAGGTGTTCGATGAAAGGTTCCTAAGATATTAGTGTTATCTAATAAATTGTCGAGTAGATGCTGCCGTAATCGAGTTTGATGTCCATGTTGTCGTAGTTGAGTCGTGTTGGTTGGGTTACGCGTGAGCGAGATGCTTGATTGATTTGGGACATTGAGTCATTTTAGAAACAAATCAATGGTTCTTGTGGTGTTTGAAAAGCATGCCTTGGTTGAATGTTTTGGCAGTGTGATGTTTAAGTGTACATTGGTTGAGTGTTATGGTAGGATGTGGTGGTATCATATGCCTCATCGGGGATATGGTAAGATGTGGTGGCAGCATATGATTGTTGGTGGTATGGGCCATGCTCTTGGCTTTGTGTTTGGGTGTGACATGAATTGGTCGCGGTTTTGAGTGTATGTAGTTTCATAATCATGTTTGGTTAGTTGTCATGTATATGCGGTATGATAATGTTGTGGGGTTGGTTGTTAAGTTTGAGTGGGTTGACAATGTTGTTGGGTTTGACAATGTTATGGGGTTGGTTGTTGGACGTATGATCACAAAGTTAGTAGGCGGGGATCGATCAAATACCTCGGGTCAGACACAAATTATGTCGTTGTAACATGATATATACCAATTCATATAATTTCGAGTTGGTCTAACGCCGACTACTAGGAAGATATGATCGACAATTTGCTAGATAACACTAATGTTCCAGGAGCCCCGCACTCAATACATCTGATTCAGGTGAATTCTAGGAGATCTCAAACACCTTAGGAAAATCGTGGGAGGCCTCGAAGACAAGCGAATACGCACGAGAGTATAACCAATGGGCATTATGATCTAGTGAGTCATTAAAATTCTCTTCGATTGTTGTGTAATTCTATATTATAAAATATTATTATAATTTAATTTTTTATTTAACATTTTTTAATTATTATCTTGTTGTTAAAATAATAGCAAAAAAATCAAATACAACATAACATAAGAGATTGGAGGAGCAATGACGCATGCTCTTAAAGCTTACATGCATGCGCCAGCGCCACTGCCATTGATATTACACACAAACATGTGCCACACACAATGACGCATATGTTCAAATTAGAGTGCATGCGCCACAGACAGTGACATATCTTCTAAGCAAAATATTAATAATTATTTTAAGCAAAATGTTAACTTTGTTAAAAACATTTTTTTAAAAATTGTACATTATTTTAATTAAAAATTAATAATTAAATTTTTTATTTTATTTTTTCAACACACTTTTTATTTATAGTTTTTTAATCTCTATTCTTAAAACATATGTTAGCATTATTCTTATTTTAATCCTTATTAATGTTTATTTTGAAAAATGATTTATCAAATATAATTTTTATCTTTTATTCTTCAAACATGTTCGATTTTATTTCTTCTCCTAAAGTTATTGTTAAAATTAAGTTTTAAAAAATAATTTAAAAACTAAAAACCCAAACTCTTGTGTAAGACTAAACTCCTATTATTCAATGGAAAAAATATAAAATCCAGATTAAAAAAACTTATTCCATACCGATTGAAAATACTATTAATATTTATGCATGGACGATGCATCTAATCCAACCACTCACCAATATTACTTTTTTATATTAATTTAAAAAGATATCAATAAATACATATTTTCTATAATTTAATTCAATGCATATTTACAAATGTTTTACATATGATATTGATTTATTAAAAAATTGATTAATATAATAAATATTTGAAATTAATAATTATGCATTGAGTATAATTTCTTTTACACATGCATCTAACTAAATCAAATATATCAAATAATAGTGTTACTTTTATAGATAACTTCTTAAAATACTTTTACAAATATCTGCATGATGTAATTTGATTTGATGGTCAATGCATATCTATTAATCTTAAATAAAATTATAATACATCCGACAAAAATGAAATTATATAAACAAATTTAGATATGTTTTATTCAAATGACAAAAAATAGGATAATAATATATATTTTTTCAATTAAAAAAAAATTGAAAATAAAAAGTCAAAATGATATGATTCCTACAAATAATAACATTTATAACATGCATTTCACACTTTTATTTATTTATTTGTAAAGTTAAAGTTGCTTGATTTGGTTTGAACGTACTTTTTTTTTTTACAAATAGTTTGTATACCCACCTCTACATGTTTAAAAAAAAATCTAAATCAATTTAAATAATTTAAAATCGATTTTGAAATTCAACAAATTATTTTATTAAACATGTGTTTGGTGCTTTAGGGAAGAAAATTAATTTTTATAAAAATGATCTTTTTAAAGTAAGGATGTAAAATGATTTACATTTAAATAAATTTTTGTAAAAATAAATTTAAAATTAAATTAGTTAACTATAGTTTTGTTTCTATTTTTTATAATTCACATAATCTATCCTCATATTAACAATACTATTTATGAGTTTGATTCTATTTAAAATTAGAATTTATAATTTTTTCATATAAATATAATTTTACATCATCATCAAATAAAATTATAACGTTCTGCCATATCATACCAATATTTTAAAATTAAACGTGTAATTTAACGGAATACACGTTTCTGATTAGTTGACAGTGTAAAAATATTTCACACCGTCAGATCATAATCTTTTTTCTCTTCCTATATAACCAAACATCTTATTAACCTATCAAAATCACTTATACACCATTAAAATCAATTTTAAATACTCCAAATATAAAACCAAATTTACACAAATTTGATTCCCATCACCTATTAAAGCCACCCTCTTCTCGTCCAAATCCTACGGCGAAAAGCGTAGCCAGTCATAATAAAAATTCTAAAACGAACGGCTGAGATCTGTCGTGAAACAATATATGGCAAATAGAAAGTCAAAAAGGAGAAAGAAAAAAAATCCGTTAAAAATGGAAAAGAGGAAAAAAGTGGTCCCACAAAAAACAACTTACTAACATAAAACAGCACAAATGAACCTAGCTACGATTCCATCCAAATGAACCCACTTCAGAAACTTGTCTCAACGTATCCTATCTAATTAAATAAATATTTAATTTAAAATTAAATGTTTGTATATAGAAATAAAATTGCAAGTTCCAATAAAATTACTACTACCAAACACTGAATTCCCTCTTCTACAAATTTCATTCACATTCATACGCTACCTTATTCTCCCCCAATTCCATTCAGGTTCATTCTCAATTCTCTTCTTTTTCTCTTCATCTTTTCTTCACATTCCTCATTTTCGTTCTTTCATGCATTCCTTTCCCATGAAACCATCTTCATCGTTTTCTCCTTATTCTTCCCAATCCAACCACTGTTCTTGTCGTTGTTGTTGTTGTTACTGTTTTTGTTACTGTTGTTGTTGCTGAAACTATTCATATCCAAAACCCTAATTTCTGTTAATTGGGTATTATTATCTCTTTCGGTTGATTCATGGATGCTAGTGCGGGTTTATCTCTCGGGTTGAATGCGATTGCGAATGGGAATGCGAATGCTTCCTCGCCATCGCCATCGCCATCTCATACTGGTTCGTCAACTGCTTCACTCAGTGATAGTTCTTTTTCGTTGCATTTGAATTCCAAATCGAACTCTTCTCTGTCATGGCGTTTACTTCATGACAAACAGAACAATGTTGTTGTGAAAAAACAAGAATTAGAAGAGGAGGAGGATGAAGGTGAAAAAAGTGAAACTATTGACTTTATGGGTAGACCTGTGTGTTTGAAGAGGAAAATTGAGGGGTATCATCAACAAGAGGAACAGAGTTTTTCTTTGAAGCGTGTCGCAGTGGATTCTAAGGCTTCGGTGACTTGGGGGAATCAGCCACTCAGTGTTGCTGATCCTGAGATATTCATGATTATGGAGAAGGAGAAGTTGAGACAGTTTAAAGGAATTGAATTGATTGCTTCTGAGAATTTTGTGTGCAGGGCGGTGATGGAAGCGCTTGGTAGTCATTTGACTAATAAATACTCTGAGGGGATGCCGGGTGCGAAATACTATACTGGTAATCAGTACATTGATCAGCTTGAGTTTCTGTGTTGTGAGCGTGCATTGAATGCTTTTGATCTTGATTCGAATAAATGGGGTGTTAATGTTCAGCCTTATTCATGTACTTCTGCGAATTTTGCTGTTTATACTGGTCTTTTAAATCCGGGTGATAGGATTATGGGTTTGGATTCACCTTCTGGTGGACATTTGAGTCATGGTTTTTATACTCATGGTGGGAAGAAGGTTTCTGCAGCTTCTATATTTTTTGAGACTTTGTCTTATAAGGTTAATCCTATGACTGGTTACATTGATTATGATAAGCTTGAGGAGAAAGCCGCGGATTATAGACCTAAAATTCTTATTTGTGGGGGTAGTTCTTATCCTAGAGAATGGGATTATGGAAGGTTTAGGAGGATTGCTGATAAATGTGGAGCTGTTCTGATGTGTGACATGGCTCATATTAGTGGCCTTGTTGCTGCTAAGGTAAACCTTTCAGCTCTCTTATTTTTGTTTTTCTAAGTTATTGTGAATTTTACTTTTGTGAGATTAATGCAGTTTTGATTTTATAGTCTTTGGAGGTTAGATTAGGACCATATGGTTTAGAACTTGTAAGACGTAGTTCCTTTACTCTAACATTTGGATGTAGAACAATTGAAGCTGCGGGTACTATTGACATGTTAGGATTTATTCCTGTCTTGCTATGTATTTGATGAAAGTAGCAAACTGAAATTAGTTTGAATTAATTTTACCTTTAAACGAAGTAGCATATCCTAGCAATATCTCTTGAGACAAGAATATGAATTCCTTAGTTCTAGTAGGTAGGAAACATGGAAAGCAAAATGACCTCTTTTTTCTTCGCTCTTTCCTATCATTACCCGGATCCGGATGTGTTATTATTGGGATCTCGATGTAGTTGCCTTTTGAATAAGAATTCTATATGAAATTGGGTAATCGTTTTTCTTTTATTTTCATTAATCTCCTTCATGAAGCAAACTAATGGCAGAGTGGTTTACTATATACTTGTTTGGTGCAATGTAAATTGCTTAGGTGATTCCAGAAAGATCATAAATTAAGCCCAATGTATATAATTTTAATCTGCTTTCCTGGTATATATAATTTTTTGAAAGGCAAATTTAGTTCTTTGTTAGATATCAATGAAGAGTGGAAATCAAACCTTGCCCCATCGTGACTCCCAACTCCTATATCACACACCCCAACCACCAAGCCATCCTTTTAAGTAACCCTTGGTATTTAGGCATGTTTTGATAAATAATTTAACTTGCTATTTATAGCATAAGCGTTTTTCATGATAAGCACTTATGCATAAGCTATTATGTTAGTAGGCCAACCAATAACATGATAAGAACTTATGTATCAGCTATTTCTTTAACAAAAGATAAAATAAATTTTAATTGTTTTTGTATAAGCTATAAACTATTTTTATAAGCTATTTTGGAGGGCTTATGAACATGTCATAAAATGTTTTTACAAATTTTCACAAACAGTTTCACAGTCACAAGTGCCTATGTTAGTAGATAAGCTCAAATAAGTTGCCCCAAAGTGGTCAATAGTATTGTTAATTGAATTTTTTTTAAGTGTATGATCTATTCTCTTGTTACAGAACCAGCCATCTTGTTTTTTTTATTTTTTATTTTTTATTTTCTTTCATTTTTATTGCTTGTGTCAATTGTACTGTTTTTTTTAGTTATTTGGCTCTTTTGTAAATTTTTTTACCCATATCATGCTTTAATGTTCTTTCAAGTATATTGACATTATCTTTTACAGGAAGTTGCTTGTCCATTTGATTACTGTGATATTGTTACCTCAACAACGCACAAAAGTCTTCGAGGTCCAAGAGGAGGCATTGTCTTTTACAGAAGAGGAACAAAACCATTGAAGAAATGTTTTGTTCTTAATCACGGGGATGATAATAGTACCTATGACTTTGAGGAGAAGATAAACTTTGCTTTATATCCATCGTTACAAGGAGGTCCCCACAATAATCACATTGCTGCTCTTGCCATAGCTTTGAAACAAGTTGCAACCCCAGAGTATAAAGCATACATGCAGCAGGTTAAAAGAAATGCACAGGCATTAGCAACTGCATTGTTGAAAAGAAAATGCAGATTGGTAACGGATGGGACTGACAATCATCTTTTGCTCTGGGATATAACTGCACTCGGCTTAATTGGTATGTTTCTCGATCTGCTTTTGTTTGTTTTTCTTTTCATTTCTTATCTGCTAAAATTATAATCAAATTCAAAGTTAATGTGCTGTATTTTACTCAATAGTAATGATTTATTATTTGGTGAACTGTGGTATGGAATGATGCCAATACAAAAGGGATGTGGTTTCCCCCCAATATATTAAAAGTATATGCTCATTGAACTTCAACTTGTTATGCGTTTTCAATATGAGTTATTAATTTCAAATTAGTATACAACGACAACAATTTATCTTTATCTCAATTGGCTGGCTCAAATAATTAAAGTTAGGGGAAAATAATTAAGAAGTTAGCTTTCTCTAAATTGGCTTGTTTCATTTTTCTACCTTGCAGTTAAAAACTTATAACTCTTTTCCCCTTGAGGATTATGTTCCAAAACATGAGTTTTGACTTCATCGTTTTTTTAACAAATGTTTGCACACCATTATGCCAGCCAAAGACTTTCAAATTTTAAATAAAATGGTTGTATAAATTTTTTGATAATTTTAAATTACTTAGAAGGGATTTATGATTTTGCTAGATCAGGTACTTTGTTGTTCAGGCCACCCTCTTATACTTTTGATGAATAATAAACTCTATAAGTAGGCGTCTCTGTATGGGCTTCCCTGTAACCAGGGCCGGCCCAACCCGTTTAGAGGCCTTAAGCCACTTTTAGAGCGAGGCCTTTAAAATATATTAAAATTTTCTTTTTATGATTATCAAGAGTTGAACAAAAAACCAAGATAGGAGGCCTCTCATTTACCAACTCAACTATGAGAATATATGTAATTATTATGTTATTTTCTATATGTATAACTAAATTGGACTTTTTGAGGCCTTTTTTTTGCCCAAAATTTTGAGGCCTAAAGCCCAACTTAACTTGGGCTGGGCTGGGCTACTTGTAACTCTAGGTTGTGTCATGGATCCCAAATAACTATATAAACTTATAGTTGAGTGTGCTAGATAGATAAATCATGGTTAAATTTTGCCCATGTTGCATGAAGTTCTATCCTAAAATTGTTATGAGAAGTTTCCTATTACAAATTCAAAGTAATTTTTTTTTTGCACATCTGTCCCCATATTTTTTCTATAGAAGTATGGTTTACAAGATTGGAGTTATCCATACAAGAGACAAGTAGGTGGCATGAAGCAAGAAAAGAAGAAATAGATTGTGTCCCGGCCTCTGTTGTTTTAATTTTGAATAGTATAGATGCTAATATATATTTTTGTTAAAAATTTTAAATTCAAGTTTGCATGGTGTGTTTGTGTCTGTTACTCATGATTTCATATATTCCTTCCCTTATAAATTTGTACTTAAAGCTGACTTGAGCATGCTCTATCTATCATGTTATTTTGTTTATACAGACAGAAACTATGAGAAAGTCTGCGAGGCGTGTCACATCACTCTCAATAAGTGTGCTATTTATGGTTCTATTTCTTCTGGAGGAGTGAGAATTGGTGAGTACCTCTCCTATAGTTCATCTGAAGTCAAATAGTTCCAATTTTACTTTAATTTTTTGTTAATTATGTTTGCAAGTGCCGTAAATATCTGTTTTTACTATTTAGTTTAGCATTTACATGTCCATGTTTAGCTTGAGACTGTTTCATACGAACAAGTATCTAATCCAAAGTCTATCGATTCCATTTAAGATCCAGCACTCTCATATTTAGCAATTGGTAATCTCTTATTATCTCGGAATTGATGTAAAGAATGGAAATCTGTATGATGCTTGCAGCCTACCCAATTACTTGCTCTAATTCCAGTTTGTTAGAAGGAAAATGAGTTTTAGGAAACTTTTGGGGGAAGTGAAGAGAGCAAGATATATGAGAAAGCTACTATTTCTAATTGAGAGAATGCTATGCTTTTGTTTTTGGGCTTGATTTGCAAATGAGAGGCTCCCCTTTCATTGGCTTCAAGAGTTCTGAACACTCATCTAAAATGACACACCTCTCAACTCTTCACTCAATGCTGCATCTGCCATCTTCTGACAACATCTGTTCCCATCTAGATTTGTTTTTAGAGCATAACACATTTATGCAAAATGGATCTAACACTTGATTAGTCCAATGGCGCTAGTCAAATTTATATTCCAACTGTCTTATTTATTCTTGGACTTCAAACAATTTTAGTGCTTAAACAAAAATTACCATTGGGTCTTCTGAATGCCCTTGTGTTTTTTTTTGTTTTACTCAAAAACCTTTATTTTATTCGTATTCAGGCACTCCTGCAATGACATCACGAGGCTGTTTAGAGGAAGATTTTGATGCCATAGCCGATTTTCTTCTGAGGGCAGCTCAGATTACCAGCATTATACAGAGGGAACATGGTAAATCATGCAAGGATTTTCTCAAGGGTCTTCAGAATAATAAAGATATTTTTGACCTCAGAAATCGGGTTGAAACATTTGGTTCCCAGTTTGAAATGCCAGGATTCAATATTTGATTTCAATATTATAAAGCAGGCACCATCCATTCATGCGTCCCTGATATTATTAGTTTATTACTATGATATACTTCTTTTTGCCTACCATGTTTTGAATTACTTTTCCATGGTAGCTCATTAGATTTGGTTCTTACTCTTATATTTATCAAGTTAGCTTCTGTAAACTAAATATGCAGACCATACACCAAACTCTGCAATTTTCCGGTTATTATTTAGCGACAGTACAGATTATTCAAATTCTATGCAGTTCTCATCAGTCACAACTTTTGTGGCTACCCTTTTGTTTATGAAGAAACATCAACAAAATTAAATAAGTGTTACTATTGAGTGGTCACATCGATGTGTAGTTTAAGTGAACATGAGATTATTTTATAGTCATCAGTGACTCTGTTTATATGCTTGTTCCTGTTTATGGAGCCTAATACTTGAGGTTATTGCCACCAGCATCATACCATATATAACCAAACTTTATACTTTATAGAACACTTTCTTGTAATTAAGAAGCAGTCTTAGTTTGTACATTACAGTGCTTTAACTGCTGGTAACAGCTGTTGAACAAGCAGCAACAGAAGCAGCAGACATTTCTTACCTACGGCATGATGCATTATATTACTCTTTCTCTTTTGTCTGTATGTTTGCACTTTCTGTATTATTTTATTGTTTGATTTTAAAGCCTTTACTTATACTGAACCCTCATAAGGAGGCAAGGCATGAATTTGCGGCAAGGGACAAAAAGCATGAGATACGGTTAGAATTAAGAAAGTGACCTCTGAAATTTTTGTGATATATATAAATATATTTATATTTAAAACACTCCAAAACCCCAAAAAGTGGAGGTTGAAGAATTTTGAAACAGAACAAAATTTTGAGTGATAGACAGAAAGAGAGAGAGACTTGTCAGGCAAAGGGAGAATGTGGTGAGAGGAAGTTTTGATGATCATAGTTTCCTATTGCTTTCAAATTGAACCATATCAGACAAAAGCTTTGCCAAGAGGAAAAGAAAAACTGCCTTTGGAGTTAAAGCAGTTCAGGAATCTCAGATACAACAGTTCAAAGCATCCCTTTCCATTATTCTTTCTGAACTAAAACTAGAATGAATGATTAGTCATTTTCTTTGCCAAAAACCATCACCCTCTTTCATGTTTCAAATCCAATGTTAACCAACAAAGAGAGAGAGAGAGAAAAAAAAACAATCAATCACTGCCATAGAGAAAAAAGAATTTTAAATTTCACCCATATGACACTATTCTCCCATGATGGCACCAGTGTTTGCCTTGTTATGTCCAAGATCATGTGCCTTTTTTAACTTTCTTTTTTTCCTTCCACTTTTTTAGTTACTATACTTTTTCACTTTTGTCCTTTTCTTCACCAGCTGTAATTAGTTGGAAGAAGGAAAAGAATCGAAGTTTCCTAAAGAATTTAGTGCAACAAGAATACAAGATAAAACTAAATTAATCTATCACTTAAAAAAAAAGCATAGTTTTTTAGTGTTTTTCAACTAGGGTAAGTGTGAAAAACAAAACAAAAGATCACAATAGATAAAGAAAAAGATAAAAAAAAAGTTAACAAAAAGGTACAACAACCCCATCAATACTCTCTCTAATGTCTACTCTTTTTTTCTTCTTCTTCTTCTTCAATAGTTCAATTCCACCATTACTAACTTTCTCTTTTCATTCATTCATCTATGGCTGCAAAAATCCAAAAGCTTCTTCCTTCCTTCAACAATCTCATCAAAGAAATCATCAAGTTGAGCAACAAGATTATCAGCACCAGATCTAAGAACACCAAACGAGCCCCTCAAATTCTCAACTCTCTCTCTAACACCATCTTCACTTTCCCACTCCATAACACCACCACCTTGTGAACCTCTTCTCTCTAACTCCCCCCTAAGATCCTCCATAACAACCTTCGATCTCCTGAACTCATGCAACAACATCCCTGGCCCACCATTCATTCTCCCCATCTCCGCCGCCACTCTCTGCTGCAGCCTCGCCGTCGAGATCATAAAAGCCGATCCCAGAAACAGACAACCCTCGTACTCGTATTCCTCGTACCCTCCGAAAACCAAATCCGATGATTCCGGCCAACAGTAAACTAAACCGTATAACAGTATCATCAACAACAACGAACTCACGTTTCTCATTGCGTATAACACTCCTCTGAAACCGTTGAAACCGTTAAGCTTCGATTCAATTGAAACTCGCTCGTCAAAACGCAATGAAAGCGGTTGAATCCTCGTTTCCATCAAAGCACGATTCTCTTCTTCCAACCCAACACCTTCTCTTCTACAAACTGATATCGCTCGCACAATCTGCATCATCAAAACTAATAAAATCAAATCACAAAACATAAAAAAAAAATCTTTTTTTCTTTATTGTTTTTACAACTTGTTCATGCAAAGATTGAATTTTTTCATTTGGGTTTGAGTGAAACCTGGCGAGAGATTTGTGGGGTGATGTGAATATGAGAATCAAGAGATGAAGTGATGTTAGAAGAAGCAGAGTAATAGTTTTCGATTCCTGAAATGCCAGACTTGAGAACATGACAAGCTTCCCAAAGTTTGGAACTTTCATCCATGTATTCATCAAGCCATTTATCACCAACTGGAAGATGAAGTTTTTGAACCAAAAGGGTCAATTGGGTATGTAAAGATCGAAGTAAAGAAAGAGTTCTTTGAAGGAATTGAATTGACATGAAATTGTTGGTTAAGAAAACTCTTTCTAGATCGTCAATTCCTCTCGTTAGAAAAGAGTAGAAACCATTCACTGAGTTTGTTGATGAAGGATCCATTTAGAGAAAAGTGATTATAGAAAAAGTTGAAAGAGTGATGAAGAGGAGGGAGAGATAGTTGGGAAGAGGGAGAGGGTATTTAAATTGAGAGAGAGTGGAAGAGGCATAAGGGAAAAAAAAGAGGAGAAAAGTGAAAGGAATTGGAAGAATGGAATATCTTAGAAGCTCAGGTTTCTAAGGTTGAAAAGGATTGTTGGGGGCAATGATGGGTGTTTCCTACAGAGGGGAAAGGATGATTGGTAATATGCCATTTTCATTGTTTAATGGACACAAACATGATAGGTAAAAAAATAAATAAAAGTGCTTTCAAAAAATAATATTAAGAAAAAAAAAATAATTCACATAATTTTTTTTTAATGATTCACTACTATCATAGATGGTTGAACGTCCCGATCATTCGATTTAAAAATTCTTCATCGAGTGTGAACAACATCATGATTTGCTACGATCAACAAATTGAAATCGATGCAGTCACATTTTTACCGTGTTCAATTTAGATTTAACTTCTATTTTAAAATTATTTCTTAACTATATTATCTATATTGTTTTGGACTAATGAATCGAGATTTCAGATGGTCAACAACATCTCGAATGCGTGACTGTGAGAAGTTATTGAATGGACGATGTTATGATGAACATTCTTTTCGTAACATTTTATTGAATACTCACTTTCTTATTAATGAAATACAGGTTAATCTCTCATTTTAAATATGAATCATTAGTAGAATTCACGTATGTTTTTGTTAAAAATAAAAATAAATGTTAAAAGAGACCGTCAAAACGAGTGTTGTTAATTTTTTTTGCCATATAACTATTTTTTAAATATATAGTTTTCTTTAAGTTTTTCTATTATTCTTTTGGTGTGTGAACCTTCAAACAATGATTTCTAACACATTCCATTTATTTGTATTATTTGTATACTATATATTAGTACTATATTAAGGAAAAGAAACCGAAGAAGAGGGAGCAAGTTAGTGAGATTTTGTTATTTTTATTAATATACATAACATTTATAAATTGGAAAATTATAAGGTTAAGATTTTCCTAGGTACAAAGTTTGACTGAGTTGTTTTGAGTGTTCTTTGGCTTTTTTTCCCCTCAATTTCTTCCTCGAGCTCCTGAAATTTGCTATCAAATCTTCAAACTCTATTATATTGAAATTTGAATTTTTGTTTTTCCTAGGTATATATTGTCCAATTTAATTGATATTTTTTTCTCAAAAAGGAGAAAATGGAATGATGATGCTACTTGTTCTTATGTGTTTTCATAATCTTCTCCAATACATAAATCAGTCTTTTGAGGCCATATATGCTCTTTTTACCACTTTTATTAATAAGTATCATCAACTTTGTTTTGGGACCAAGAACTGAAAAAAGATGATGCTTCCACATATCCCTTTACCGCTCTTTATTCCCATTGTTTTGCATATTATTTAATTCTAAACACTAACTTCTAACTAGTATAATCCAAATCCAAAGTATCATTAAAATTGCATATTTGTTCATTGTCTTAGCCATTATCAAAATTAAATAAATAACATTTATTCACTCCATTGACCTATCACTTACTATTATTTATTGTTTTGTCTACACTCTTTTATTGATCAGAATAAGATTTTAACTAAGCATTCTCTAATATATCCGTTTTTTTTTGTTTTTTTTTTGTGCAAAAATCAATATAAACTTTTATAATTCTTAAATTTTAGAAATGCACGCGTGTTTCTTTTATCACATCCATATTTTTTATCAAGACGGTATAAAATTTTATGTCTGCTCCGTCCTATATTTTTGTTGGTTATCGCGAAACATACTTAAACGAGCCAAATATATTGATAGGAAAAAAATTAAAATTAAAATATAAACAATTTGTTTAGCTACATAGCTTCATGATTGTCCAGTATTGGAACTGGGTCCCATAATATGTGTATTGAGTTTTAATTGAATTGATTAAGTTTACTATTTAGTCACTAATTGAAAAGAAGGGCACAAAGTGTTTCTTTTCTTTTCTTTTATTAACAAAAGTATATATTACATTTTATGCGATTCTTTTTTTCCTACTTTTTCATATATACGCTCGAATTAGTACTATTTATGTGGATAAATTATTTAATTGGGGGACCATTACTATGAAGAAATCTAAATTATGCATTGGGTTATGTAACATGTTATTAAATTTTGGTTGAAACGAGTGCTCGTGGGTTTTTGGAGAATGGGACATGTTAGAAGTATGTTGGTCTTGAAAGATTTAGTTTTTGGAAAAGTAAATAAATATTGAAATTGGTCATCATAGGTAAACAAGAGATTGCACGATAACATTATATGGGTGGGTACCTCATAACAACAAAAGAAGCTTACATACAAGATGATGTCATAGGGTGGCCATTATGTTTCATATTTACTATTACTACTACCTCATTTCTAAAAGAAACCATGTTACTTTGCATCAAAAGAGAAAAATAAACCATGGTTACTTTTGTACACAAATTAATACCCTCTTGTGTTTTATCGTATTTGACATCGTATAATCAAAACATTTGATTCACCAATTTCATTTTAATTTGATTCGCACTTATTTGATTAGATGATCAAATCAATAACCAATTCGGATCAGTTACCTCTTATCCTCGAGTCCAAATTGGTTTTTAGAACACTCTGTATAACATATATGGTATTGATTACATATTGACAAACTCATATTACTTATTACTTAGAACTATGTTACTATGTTATATGAATACATGATTGAGATACGATATACAATGACACCGTATATATAGAGTTGTTTTATTATTACACAAGTTTTAAAGCGAAATAAAGCATTATTATTAAAAATAGGAATGTATATTGATTAATATTTAGAGTGTGGTTAAAATCTAATAAGTCTTATGCAATAGTTATTTTTTCTTTGGTGATCTTGAGAATCTTTAGTAACAATGTAAAAAAAATAAGTAGTAATATGGATCGAGGTTAAAATCGTGAACGAAATCATTTTCTTATTAGTATTTTAAGTATTCTTAAATATTTTAGTGGTTGAAATATAGGAATATTCAGGATAATTCAGTCTATACTCGACTTTGCACAAGATTGATTAAAACTCGAATGCAGGAAAGATGAAATCTAAAATTTTATGTGAAGAGGATAGACTTTTGTGTTGTATTTTCATCTGAATCTAGAATATTCAATTTATATGTCAAAGTAGTGTTGTTTCATAAGATTGCGACATTTGATGAAACACACATTTTCAACAATATTTTTACCAAATATTGCATTATTTTGCCTATAACAACACTTTTACCAAATGTTGCATTGTTTCGTTTACATCAGCAATTTTATCAAATATTGCACTGTTTTGCCCACAACAACACTTTTACCAAATACTGCACTATTTCGCATACAACAACATTTTTTAACGGCTGCGCTATTTTGTATTTTGCAACATTTCACGAAGTACTATCTATTGTGAATTCAAAATACAAACTGTCTACTGCATCACTTCACAAGTGTTGCCTGCTTCTGAATTAAAAAAAAAACTTTCACTTACATATTTTCTTTTCATTTTTGAACACACTTATATTATTAATTGTTAATAATTTACAACAACCCCCACTTGTTCTAATAATGACAAGATCAATTCCAAAAAAAAGAGAGGAAAAGAATGTTAACACAGTTAAGTATCTTTCGATTTGAATTTATCCTTAGTAAGGATAATATAAAGTTTAATTGGAATATTAGACATGTATGCTTTGAACTGTTATGTCTTGTGATTATATCGACGTTACCTTACACACATTCTTTAATGGTTCTTCTCCTACATCTCTCGGCCACCACTATTTATGACCATGTGCTTCTCCTATTTTCTTGAGTTTTTCATGAGAGAAACTTCAACTTTCACTTTGAGACGTCACCATCTTGAAATTCGTATAAGTGAAGTTCATTTTGTATCTATTTTCTGAGATACATATCCTCGATATAGAACTTCATTAAGAGTTTGAAAAAATTCAACCCTCAATATGTAATAGTCAATATTGTCATAAAAGGTTGCACAAGCATACAAATCAACGACTTGTTATTACCCATTGAATCTTAGGTTAAGGTTTGTTAACTTCATATAGGTTGCTACCGTTGTTGGAACCCTTATTCAAGGAGTTTCAAACTCATACCTCTCGAGATAGTCTTTACTAAATCTCTGGCCAATGTTTTAGTAAATGGATCAAGCAAATTATAGCTCGATTGCATATATGTGAATGAAATGATTACATCCTTAATTAATTTTATCATGAAAGAATGTCTAAGTCCTACTTACCTAGATTTTATATTATTCACTTTTTGTATGCTCCAGGTAAAGTGACTTGATTACCGCAATGTATAAACATCTTTGAAACATTGTCTTTTGCCAATGGAACTTCCAATAGAATGTCCCTCAACCATTCAACTTCTTTACCAGCGGAAGCAAGAGCCTCAAACTATGATTCTATAGTTGAGAGAGTGATCCATACTTTTTTCTTTCTCTTCTAAGAAATTTCACCTCCGACTAGTATAAGATCCGCCCAAATGCAGATCTATGATATTCAACACTTGATATCCAACCCGCATCATTATATCCTTCTAATATGACATGAAATCTATCATAATAGAGATCAAGATTTTTTATTTTTATAAGATAGCCAAAAATCCTAATGATGGCCTTACAGTTCTCACTATTTGGATTGCTAGTAAAATTTACTTATTTTACTAATTGTAATTGCTATGTCGGGTCTAGTACATTGCATACATTTGCATATTCCAATTGATCCACAACTCTTCCATCATTCTTTTGAAGTTTGACACTAGGATTAAATGGAGTATTCACTTTATTAAAATATAAGTGTTTAAACTTTTCAAGTACTTTCTCAACATAATGTGTTTGACTAAGTTCATAACCCCTATATTTCACTCTACTTTGATCTCTAAAAGTGTGACAACTAGTCCAAGATCATTTATCTTGAATATGAAAGTTATAAACCTCTTTGTTTCTAAAATGCCATTCATCTCATTGCTAATGATCAATATGTAATCAACATAAAGACAAAGGAATATCACAATATTCTCACACAACTTTGTGTACAAACACTTGTCACAATAATTAGACGAATAAGGTTTTTAAATAATCATGCATGATGATGCAAGAAGGTTTTTAGATGAAGTGAGAGATGAAATTATGAGCAATTTAAAGTAATTTAGCATGAATTACAATAAGTACCTTAGTTATGTTCACTTGTCTCAAATATTCACTTGAATTTCTATGTTCAACTTTCTTGATCAACTTCATCATCGATGCGCATGACATATTTGAACCATTTCTTCTTTGATAATCTTTGTCTTCATCAAAACTGAACTAGATATAAGATATATTCTTCACAATCTCCCCCTTTGATGATGAAAAACTCTTGCGTGTCTCCCCTTAATCGGTGAATCTTATAATCACAGAGTCAAACTTTTGATGTTTTTGTTTCGATGCTTGTTTTAATCCCTAAAAGGATTTGACAAGTTTGTACACTTTTGTTCATTATCAAGAAATACATAACCTTTTAGTTGCTCCATGTAAATCTCCTCATCGAGATATCTATTTAGGAATATTGTTTTGACATCCATTTGAAGAACTATAAGGTTATGCAAGGTAGCTAATGTAAATGAAGCTCAAATTTCGTTGTACTTGCTACTAGTGCATACCTGTTAAAGTAATCACGGAGAACTTTCATCACGAGGTTCTTAATTTTTGGGAATCTCGAATTCCTTATCCTCCGTGAAAAGGTTATCAAAATTCCATATCTAGGATTCAATAATTACATTAGACTCCAAATTCAAGAGTCTATATGATTTAATGTTAGATTTACAACCTACAAAAAAATATTTGACACCACAATGATCCAACTTGTTCCTTTTAGGGTCCATGTTTTTATAATAAGCTACACACCCGTACACTAATTAACTAATATTTTGCGCTCTGTCTTTTCATGCATCATATGGAAAAATATCATTTTTTCTTCAAAATAATTATATTCATTATATGACATAATGACTTTGTGACACAACAAATTTTATGTCATTATTCCATTGCCAATAAAATATTAAATAATAACCATTTTACTTTGAAGTTACACTTCTATTTGAACATATCTAAAATATATTCAATGCATTAAATATTTATAGCAATCGACAACCATAATCATGAATTTTATTTTAGAAAGAGGTTTAAAACATAAAAGTCATATAGACCATATTAACTAATACTCATTTATTTATATTCTCTTAAAATAAATATTTTATTTCATAACTAACATACACATAATGAATTATATTTCTTAACTTCATGTTTAACGATGTTTTGTGTTATATCCATATAAGAGTTGTAACAACTCGTATAATATATATCTAGAATAATATTATACAAATGTTAATTCTTGGTACTGACCCAACATAAGTGCCTAATGACATCATTATATACACATGTCCAACTAAATACATCAATGACACATGTTATACAATAAATCCTAAAACTAAAATCTAAGAATTATGTACAATATATTCATTATACACAACTCCACAGCTGAAGATCACAATAACCAGCATCCTTTGAAACATCAATGCACAACTCTTCTTGTAGATATATAATATGCAAAAAACACCTAAAAAGCAACAAAAATATTGGGGTGAGATAATAATCTCAGTGAGTTCCTCTATCCCATGGGTCCTCTCGGCTCTATAGGATTTTCTAATCAAATCCTAACTCAAGTTTTCATCTCTCTTACTTCTGTATCATTCACACAAGATAACTAAGACTTAAGTGTCTAAGGGATATTCACAATGTATAGAAATATGTCACTAAGTTATCATAACTCAAACAATCACTATTCAAATTCATGAAACATCAATCCCCGAACAGACCTACATCTAGGCTAGGCTCGGTTCACACATGCTCGTATGATTCGACTTTTATGGAGGATATCAAGTCCTATATGAAAATCAAAATCAATTCAAACGACCGTCACTCATATGAGACTCAAACCCACTTAGAGTATCTTTCACCATATGGGACTCAAACCCACTTAGATGTCCCCCTTTCCCCCATGTCCGCCATGGTTGGGACTCAGACCCAATTGAGGCATGAATAATTGGTGCCACAAACCCAATTACCGTTTTACCTAAGCCTTTGAAATGGTATATGCATAATTCGCATCCAAATATGTGATTAGATCTCGATAATAATAGGAATTTCAGAGTAAAGCTCTTCACCAAATAGGAATTTCGGAACACAGATTCTTCACCAAAAATCAAACCAACTCTCATGGTATTCATAAAATATTGGATGGTCATATCCATCCATTCAAATGTTATTCCACTTGTTCCATACAATGCATATTGATTCGTTAATCTAGCGACTACTCGTCTGTGATACACACCGAGGTATCTTTGCGTCCAAGCATAACTACTTAAGTTATTTCACAATCTAAGTTATCTTACTAAGTCATTAACGGAGTTACTCCTAAGGTTTCTTCGCACATCATCATAGGATTTTAATCAAATTATGCATATATCCCAAAACATTATAACCAATAATATATAGCATGTATCATAATATGGTTTATAACATACATAAAGCCCATATGATAACATAATACATTACAAAACCACTGACAAGGTTATCACACAACCCTCCCCATTCTAACTTACTCCACTTTCAAGTCTCAAAGCAACAACCATCCGATCATCCTATGGTGGGGTTTCACCGTACTTAAAGGGTAAGATTTGTCGCTACTGGGATTTCACGGTAACGAAACCGGGACTAAAGAGAATGCCAAAGAGAGGCAAAGTCAGAAGAGTCGCCACCGAATTTTATTTAATTTACCTCTATCGGAGAGGAGAGGGGAAATAGTCGATAAAACCCTCAGAAAAGGGACACGCACGGGAAGCGCTAAAAGAGAATAAGGAATCGGTCTCGCAACCGAGATTTGGGTTCGGAAGTCGGTTACGTAAGGGGAAGATATTAGCACCCCTTACGTCCATGGTACTCCATGGGAACCATTTGGGTTGTTTTACATACATGGGATTTATCTATTATTTTTTTATTTTCAAAAGAATGTGTGAAAAAAAGGGGGTGTTTTTGTTATTATAGTGCTCGCCAAGGATTGGGGCCCTTGTGCCTACGTATCACTCATTCGGAGATGAGGAATCAGAGCTCCGTAGTTCGGAGTAGAAAATGCTTGTGTGTTGGTTGATTTTACCTTTGAGAAAAGGGTTTTTAGGATGATGCCCTAAGGTACAAAAATGAGTTTGATGAGTTGTATTGTTTTTACCTTGAATAAGGGTTTTATGAAAGAATGTTTGTGATTATATTGTACTAAAGTCTATGGGCGGAGGTGATTATCCTAGACAACAAGCCAAGCATCTTGCGTCCAAAATAATCATAGTAAGGGTAGGAATGCTCCATTCTCACTCATTCTCCACCACTTAAGGCTCATGGCGCACAATAACAATCGTAATTATTAGGTGTTTTGAATTTGATTATGAAAATGCCACTTGACGTTGAATCAAGGGTTTGTTTTATTTAATTATGAAATTTGCTTATGCAACATGAACGCAAAGTAACCAACAAGAAATTAGAGAGTCTCATTGTAAGGTAGCCCAGGAGAAAGCCTTTTGTGTGCAAAAAGTGACCTAAGCTAAACAAAGGATAATGGTCTTACAAACATGTCCCCCTAAGGTGGTGCCATGATGCCATTCTTACAACATGCATGTAAGTTACGGATGAAAACCTAACGTTTACAAAGTATCACAAAGAGTAATGAAAAGGCCTCCAAGCAAAGGTCCTAAGATGAAATCCTCTAAGTCGAAGTTGATTAAGAGTGGAATGAATATTTTTGGTCTTATAATTTTATCATGTTTTTGTTATTTTTAATGTATGATGACAATAAGATAAATAACAAGTAAATAAACATGCATGATAAGTTTGTACAATGATAATGATAATGAGTACTTGAATGTAAATTACAAGGTAATGACATAAAAGTAAATCACAAGATAAAGGATGGTAATATCACAATGATAATGATTAGTGAATGTAAATGACACATTAGGGGATACCATATCATTGATGCAAAGTATTGAAGATGATTGAAAATTATGATTAATAATAGATTTGTAACAAAGAAAGTTATGCAACCCTAAGTGTGAGGTTAGTGAACAATAAAATAAGTTGCAAGGAAGTAAAGTGCAATAATATAAATGTTAGAAGTTAGTAGTTAATGGTTAGTGGTTAGTAGAATAACAATAAGTAAATAGAACAACAAGTTAATGTAAAGAGAATGGTTTCATATATGTATCAAATGACCCAAACATGGTTGAAATGGAGGCAACCTATCAATGCCTCAAAGTATCATGAAGGATCTATAGATCAATCATTAATAGGTTTGAAACATTGAAGGTTTTATCAACTCTAAACAACCATAGCCATGATTTAATAGATCTCATCAACCAATAAGTATAAATGATAACAAGAAACAAAGCTTGATTGAAAATGGTGGATAAAAAAGTAGTAAGAGCAAAAAAATCTCCCAAAAGGGTGTAAACCCAACAAAAACCATTTGTCTCAAAGTTAACTCAAATCCCTCTCAAAACACAACCCAAGAGTAAAAATCCATTTTCAAACACAAAACAAAACCAAAAGTATCAAGGAGTTTGAGTCCAAAATATTACCAAGATTGTGGTGTCAAAACTAGGTTGTTGTTGTGTTTGGGTTTGAGAATGAAGCAAAAAGCTTGGAAGAGGGTGGTTATGGTTGTTGTGGTAGAAAGATGGAAGAGAAAGAAGGTGTATGTTTATGTGGTGGTGGTGAATGATTATGTAAGTGAAGGTTACAAGTTTGCTACTGTTGTTGTTGTGTGGAAATGGTGGATTTTTACATGGTGGTTGGGTGGTTCAAAGAAGAAAAGAGGGTTTGGGTGAGTTAGGGTTTAGGTTGAATAGAGGGAGATTGAATGTGATTTTTGCAGAGGTTTTGTGGCTTTCTAAGCTTGAAAAATGAGTGAGGATAATGCTCTATTTATAGGGGAATTAAAGGGGTTGAAGTGGGTGGACCAAAGGGTCCTTTGGGTAAAAAATATAGCTATTTTTGCTGTCTGCGCAGGTGTAATCGGTTACCCTGATTAGGGTAACCGGTTACACAGTCCAAAATGGCCAAAAACTCAATTTTGGGTCTGTGTAACCGGTTACGCTGATTAAGGTAACCGGTTACCTAATATATTTTTTTAAATAATGAATGTATGCATATGCAGTAGGGTCATGGATCAGATGAAAATTGTATCGGGGTAGGGTGAATTTTGGGGTATGACAGCTGCCCCTATTTAATCTTCTCGAACCTGAATGTTTAGATAGCAATGGCTTCTACACATCTAAGGTAAGAGAGGATTAAATAAATAAAAATATCCAAAAATTCACTCTACTGAGAATGAAATGGAAGTGATATGAAGTGATGAGTATTTGTGAAGGTTAGATCCTTAGCAACGACTAGGGAGGTTTTAGTTCAGTGACGCTTCCTAGCAATAGCTGGAATACCTGAAATCTAAAGGTGTAGATCCCTAGCAACGACTGGGGAGGTTTTAGTTCAGTGACGCTTCCTAGCAATGGCTGGAATACCTGAAATCTAAAGGTGTAGATCCCTAGCAACGACTGGGGAGGTTTTAGTTCAGTGACGCTTCCTAGTAATGGCTGGAATACCTGAAATCTAAAGATGCATATCCCTAGCAACAACTAGGGAGGTTTTAGTTCAGTGACGCTTCCTAGCAACTACTGGAATACCTGAAATCTAAAGATGTAGATCCCTAGCAACGACTAGGGAAGTTTTAGTTCAGTGACGCTTCCTAACAATGGCTGGAATACCTGAAATCTAAAGATGTAGATCCCTAGAAACGACTAGGGAGGTTTTAGTTCAGTGACGCTTCCTAGCAACTGCTGGAATACCTGAAATCTAAAGATGAAGATCCCTAGCAACGGTTGGGGAAATTTTAGTTCAATGACGCTTCCTAGAAATGGCTGGAATACCTGAAATCTAAAGATATAAATCCCTAACAACGGTCGGGGAGATTTGAATTTTGAAAGTGTCAATCCCTAGCAACGGCTGGGAAGGTTTGAATTTGAAAAGTGTCAACCCCTAGCGATGGCTGGGAAGGTTTAAATTTGAAAAGTGTGCAAAAGGCACAGGAGTACTTGCAAAAGGCAAGTGAATAGATATGGTGGTTATCATACACAAGGTAGAGAAAAATTTACGGTAGGCACGAAAAACTCATTATATCCCTCAGGCACAACGACGTGGATGAATTTTTCGAAACATGGCTACCACTTGGGACTTGCCAAACCTACATCAGGTGTTTTAAGACAAACGATAAGAGAATAGGTCAATCGTCCAATCTCTCATTTTGCTTAACATGCAAAGTTGATAAAGGTAAGCTCTCTCGTGCAAAAGGCAACAAGGAGGCTTGCAAAAAGGCAAAATAGGGTTTTCCCTTGCAAAAAGCAGAGGGGTCTCGCAAAAGGCGAGGTACTGAAAAAAGGGCCAACAATATTTGCAAAAGGCAAATAAAAGGAGATATTTTGGGGAAACCTGTTGGGGTTGTTCACGGGGACCCTTGCACTTTCGAGAAAGGCTTGAATCCAACTTATACTAAACATACCTGCCCCAATATGAAGAGTATGTTATGATGCAATGTCATGTATGTAAAATGTTGATGTATGCAGAAAGTCGATGTATGCTCGGGCTGCTGGGGTATGCAAATGCATGGTCTATGGATTGTGCCAAGTATGGTTAGGCTTTAGTGGAACTTTCCGTTTCGGAGGGAAAAATTATGCAAAAAGTGATGCATGCAATGCATGTGGGACTTAAACTGGGTAATTGGATTTTTGTAGGGATTTTTGTTTCCAATGAGAGATCATCATCAAAGGGTTGATGGAAAAGGGTGTCGTCATCAAAGGGGTGATGGAAAAGGGTGTCGTCATCAAAGGGTCGATGGAAAAGGGGGTCGTCATCAAAGGGTTGACGGAAAAGAGTTTGTCATCGTCAAAGGGTTGACGGAAAGGTAATTTGTCTTCGTCAAAGGGTTGACGGAAAGGTAATTTGTCTTTGTCAAAGGGTTGACAGAAAAGAATTTGTCTTCGTCAAAGAGTTGACGAAAAGAGTTTGTCATCGTCAAAGGGTTGACGGAAAGGAATTTGTCTTCGTCAAAGGGTTGATGGAAAAGGTAATTTGTCTTCGTCAAAGGGTTAACGGAAAATAATTTGTCTTCCTCAAAGGGTTGACGGAAAAGGTAATTTGTCTTCGTCAAAGGGTTGACGGAAAAGAATTTGTCTTCGTCAAAGGGTTGACGGAAAGGTAATTTGTCTTCGTCAAAGGGTTGACGGAAAGGTAATTGTCTTCGTCAAAGGGTTGATGGAAAGGTAATTTGTCTTCGTCAAAGGGTTGACGGAAAGAGTTTGTCATCGTCAAAGGGTTGACGGAAAGGAATTTGTCTTCGTCAAAAGGTTGACGGAAAAGGTAATTTGTCTTCGTCAAAGGGTTGACGGAAAAGAATTTGTCTTCGTCAAAGGGTTGACGGAAAAGAATTTGTCTTCATCAAAGGGTTGACGGAAAGGAATTTGTCTTCGTCAAAGGGTTGATGGAAAGGTAATTTGTCTTCGTCAAAGGGTTGACGGAAAAGAATTTGTCTTCGTCAAAGGGTTGACAGAAAGGTAATTTGTCATCGCCAAAGGGTTGACGGAAAAGAATTTGTCTTCGTCAAAGGGTTGACGGAAAAGAATTTTGTCTTCGTCAAAGGGTTGACAGAAAAGGTAATTTGTCATCGTCAAAGGGTTGATGGAAAGAAGTAAGGAATGTTATCACCATAGGGTTGGTGGAAAGTAATTTGTATATGTAATATCATCATGAAAGGGTTGACGGAAAGAGACTTCACTATGAAGTGGCATCATCAAAGGGTTGGTGGGAGGAAACTGTTGTAAAATGTCGTCATCAGAAGGCTGATGGAAACAAAGTTTATCATCGTCAAAGGGTTGACGGAAAGGTAATTTGTCTTCGCCAAAGGGTTGACGGAAAAAAGTTAGTCATCGTCAAAGGGTTGACGGAAAACAGTTGTAAAATGTCGTCATCAGAGGGCTGATGGAAAAACGTTTGTCATCGTCAAAGGGTTGACGGAAAGGTAATTTGTCTTCGTCAAAGGGTTGACGGAAAAGAGTTTGTCATCGTCAAAGGATTGACGGAAAAATAATTTGTCTTTGTCAAAGGGTTGACGAAAAGGTAATTTGTCTTCGTCAAAGGGTTGACGAAAAAGAATTTGTCTTCGTCAAAGGGTTGACGGAAAAGAATTTGTCTTCGTCAAAGGGTTGACGGAAAAAAGTTTGTCATCGTCAAAGGGTTGACAGAAAGGTAATTTGTCTTCGTCAAAGGGTTGACGGAAAAGGTAATTTGTCTTCGTCAAAGGGTTGACGGAAAAGGTAATTCACTGTGGAGTGACATCGTCAAAGGGTTGACGGAAGGAAACTGTTGTAAAATGTCATCATCAGAGGGCTGATGGAAAAGAGTTTGTCTTCGTCAAAGGGTTGACGGAAAGAACTAAGGCAGGTTATGTCCTCATCAAAGGGTCGATGGGAAGGATTTATTATGTTATGTATGCATATGGTGCATGTTAAATGAGAATCTCTCATTTTTGTGAGAGAGCCTTTTGATATGCAACTTCCTTATTTTGAATGAAGCTCATGTGTGTTTATTGTATGCAGTGCATGTGGTAATGCAAGATGAATATTGATTGTCTTTGGATTGATCTCCCTTTTGGGAGGTGAGGCTTTCTGGGTACCAATGTCGATTGGATTTGAGTTTATGAAGATGCCAGCGAAGTGGGCTTTTATTTCTAGTGATGGCTAATATGGAGTGGGATTTCGGTTTTTGGAGATGCCAATAGCGATTGGGCTTTATGGTTAATGATAGAGATTTGTTTTGGGAGGTACCAATAACGATTGGGCTTTATGGTTAATGATAGAGATTTGTTTTGGGAGGTGCCAATAACGATTGGGCTTTATGGTTAATGATAGAGATTTGTTTTGGGAGATGCCAATAACGGTTGGGCTTTATGGATTTTGATAGAGATTTGTTTTGGGAGGTGCCAATAACGATTGGGCTTTATGGTTAATGATAGAGATTTGTTTTGGGAGGTGCTAATAACGATTGGGCTTTACAGTTTTTGGTTTGGACGGGATCAGGCTGGATCTGATGATGATTAGATTTTTGGGTTTGCCAAGTAGGCTTTAATTTTGGAAGGTATTAAGCGAGGCCTGGCTTCATTATTCTTGTTGGGGAAGAGCTTCATGTTATGCATGATGCATGATATGTATGAGCGAAGTGACAGGGTTAGTGCATAGTGACTGATGCAATGGTTTTGGATAGTTCAACAAATGTCCTTGAGGTGGGTCAAGAATGGTTGGAATTGGGAAATATTTTAGCTTGACTTCAAGGCTCATTGTTGACAAATTATGGGATGATGTGTTTAGCATGACTTCCCGACATTTTCTTTGAACTTGGATGACGTAGTGAGCTTGGTCTGGATATTCTGATGCCATGCTTGATCTGAGCAAGAAAATCCAAAATATAAGGAAATGCTTCCTCTCCATGGCCATTCTTGCCCCAATCTGTTAGGTATCTACTGGATTGCCCCAATCACAAGGTATGAAGCAAATCTTGGGTAGACTGATCTTGACCTGATATGCCCCAGCGTCTTGGGTCTGCCTACCCCTATTCATCCATCTCTTGGAGTGTTTTGACTTTCTCATGCTTTTGAGGTGGTCTTCCCTAGTATGAAACCTTGAACGGATTTTTCCCCTGACTGGTTGATCTTTGAGGGGATGCCCCTGGCGAACTGCCTTTGCCTAATCTCGACGTGGTTGTCCCAGACTGGCCGAATCTTGAAGTGGCTTGCTCGACGGAGTTCTCAGATACCTTGCCCTTCTTGTGAGATCAATATAAGAGGGTGGCATTTGCTCATCGGAGTCCTCAGGAATTTTTCCTCTTTTGGGTGACGAAAACTTCTCAAGTCATGTTCATTGTGAAAACGCTCTTGATGTCAATGCTCATTCACAAGTAAAACTATTTATGCTAATGTTATGTTTATGTCAATTTTAGAAATCCAAGTATGTCCACTGAAAAGATGACATATAGTGAATGGATCACTAGTTATAAAAGTCATACTGATATTTAGCAAAACAAATAGGAGTCAGTTTCGACACAAGCTCCAATGCAATATGCTTTCAAAATAGACCTTGCTTCAATTAGGTCTTTTGAGGGTTGTAATGTGGGATGGTTCAATATTTAAGAAACAAAGGATTTATTGGCTCTAAAGATTATTTAGCCCGCCCATTCTTCTTGATACCCTTCAGTCCTAAGTTCAACTAGTTTGACACAAACGTTCGTCTCTTAGAATGAGGGGAGTGGTAGTAAGAGAACCCACAAGGTTTTGGGAGTGACAGTCACTTGCCTTCCTATTTTTGTGTTTGCAGTCACACGACTTTGTTCTTGCTGAGGATTTTTGTTTTTGATTCCTCTTCTGCTTTTTTTTTTGTTTTTCGACTTCCCTAATTTTGCCTGGACTGTTTTTTTTTGTTTACAGTCCATCGGGATACCCTAATTTTTGCCTAAGCCACTTGTTTTCAAGATTCAGCTTAGCGGGCTTCTTCTCTCTCTTTTTTTTTGATTTTTTTATGGAACAAATCGTGCGACGTTTGTTGATTTGGTTTGAAAGGATTTGTGATTGTCTCACTTTTTTGTTGGCGAGGGACAACCATTGGATTTGTGATTTCGACCTCTCGTGAGGGAAATGATGTGGTTGTCCTTTAGAAAATACACTTCCTAGAATATGGTTGATTCTCAAATGGGACACTTCCTACTTTGTCTTTAGGGATTGAACGCGTGGTCAAATTAGCTAAAGACTACCCTGCCCCTGGTTTAAGATGTGAGGTGTTTTTGCTTTGAAGCAAACTCCTACTTCTAGGCTCAAAGGGGTTGACTAGGGATTATCATCCTTATACCTCCAGTGTTTGGGGATTTGAAGCAATGCCTTACATCATCAGCAAGGTGTTTATTCAAAATCATACATGCAATGAGCTATTGTACCTTATATTCATCATTCTCCCTCTAAGTTTCGTTTTTTTAAACAAAAGTAAGATAAGAGTGAACACGATTGGATTGACTTAAAACATGCATATTCATTTCATTGTTGCAAAAACAAGTTTTTAAGAGTGAATATTACAATGACAAGCAAGGAAGTTACACATGAAAACAAATGAATGATTACATAATTGCTGGCGTGATTAGCCTTGTTTTAACCGTAGACCGGTGTCATCATACTTGTAGGAACTTATGTATGATAGTCCCCAAGGAGGCTCTTATTCAGCTTCTTGTTCCTCATCCATTGGTACTAGTTGTGGCATTGCAGAAGTGCCTTCATGTGGCAGCATGAGGTTGCTTAGTATATTCAGTCCGCTTGGTGTGAACGCGATAACCTTTGAATCAATCAATTCCTGGACCTTGTATTTGAAGGCTTTACAACTCTCGATCGAGTGTCCGGGTGCTCCTGAATGGAACTCACACCTAGCATTCATGTCGTAGTTCAAGGGAAGGTGTGTTGGAGGAGGTCCTAGTACCCTTAACTTCACCAATGATCTGTTAAGCAAAAGAGGGAGAATTCGACCATACGACATGGGAATCAGGTCAAACTGTTTTTCCGACCTCTTTGATTTTTTCTGACCTTTTTGAGCATAAGAGTTTTGTCTTCCAATTGAGTACCTATTCTGACTCCGCATTTGGTTCCTCGGAGCTAGCTGGGGAACAAACACTGGCTATTGATTAAGAAACCTCGACAGTTTGGGTTGGGGACAGTATCCCTGAGGCGACTCATGATGTAAGGTGGAGCCGGACAGAGGCATAGGGGAGACCATTTCCATCCTAGAGGTTGGTGTAGGATTTCCTTCCTTTTTCAATAGTGTTTGCAAGATTTCCATAACCAAGCTCATCTGAGTCTTTAGTTGGCTGATCTCTTCCTTCAATGCAGCTTGGCCTTGTTGGAGTTCTGCCACAGTGGCTTGAGATATGCTTCTAGTTCTAAGGTACGTCGAGAAATCAGCTAGCGGGGTAGAAACAGAAGGTGGTATAAGGTTTTGCTTATGAGATGCAAATGATGCATGAATGCGATGTTTATTTATAAATGAATGGGTGAGAAGATTTCCACAGGTTTTTAGCATGGGTTCATGGTTTTGGACCATCGTGACGAAGCATGGAGTTAATAATGACTGCTTAGTAAACCAAGGTTCTCGCTTTGTGTGATCTAAGGCTTTTGGAAAATTGCGTGTAAGACACTGCCCCTAGAGTCATGGACTCCCTTGACTGTCAGCCGCTTATGTCAATTTACTTGCCAGGCGACTGCTCCATCAAAGTCATCTACTCTAAGTGAGATCTTCGTATCGACCCTTACGAGGAAGGCACCTCGGTGTCCTATACTACGCGACCATCGGTCTAGGCTAGCCATAGTTTTAAAGGTTCTAAAGGGGTCTTAGGGTCATTGACTCTAGTAAAAGAAATGATGCTTACGCCGAAAACACGATGATCATCAATCCCCTTAAGAGAATCTACCACTAAGTGAGGTTCTCGTACGACCCTAACGAGGAAGGCACCTCGTGAATCAATACTACTCAACCTCTCCTATCTCAAGCAAACTCTCAGACTCGGGTGGAGAGTCTTTCACACAAGGTTTTTTCTTTGTAATCATTATTGCTTCCAAAAATTCTTCGTCACAGAGTCATGGTTTCGGACCAACAGGTAAACAAAGAAAATATGCACAGGTTAGCAAAGAAAGCAATATATACAGAAAAATGGATAATAGATAAATCTCCATGTATGTAAAAGAGAAGCAACCCAAACTAGGCTAGACTTGCTTAGGGAATATTAAATCGTCCCCAGTAGAGTCGCCAGCTGTCGCTACCGGGATTTCACGATAACGAAACTGGGACTAAAGAGAATGCCAAAGAGAGGTAAAGTCAGAAGAGTCGCCACCGAATTTTATTTAGTTTACCTCTATCGGAGAGGAGAGGGGAAATAGTCGATAAAGCCCACGGAAATGAGACGTGTAACACCCTTCTAAATACCCCAAATTATTATAATTAAAATAACAATATATTCATCAGAGTAATTATGCCCCGAAGGGTGTCACACAATCATTTCACAAAAATCATTAAAATATCCTGTCATGCTCATTTATTTAATCAAAATAAGGTTCTTTGCATAATTCGCAGCGGAACAAAATTCAACTCAATGTAAAACATGTAACACAATACATGTAAATCATTCAACAACCAATATCAATTTAATTAAAACATCCCCTCCCGATGTTACATCTATCAGAGCATGACCCATAAGAACTACTCTAGACTCCAAGCATTAGCTTCTACTCAACTCATTTCTCGTTACCTGAAAAATAGGCGTAAGGGTGAGTTCCTCAATCAATATAATAAGCATTATAGAACAACATGTAATGCCAAGTAATTAACACATTAATTCACCCTAATCAGACTACGCATTCAGCAACAGCAATATCCATTCAAGCATCATACTCAACGGTAAAATCTCAATCACATTCAACATTAACAACACAACATACAACACACATATAATACTGGAATACATCCATTCATATTATATGCCATACATTCATTATGCAATGAGACTCTATGCATGCGGTACCGACTATGTTGTGAACATATAGTTCAACCTCACCGTCCAAATCCAGGCACGGCTACCAAGCTCACTAGTCCCACTCATTTGAGACATAGTGACTCACTCACTAATTCCTCACCATGGGAATTAGCTACCACCCCAAATGGGCCATGAAATGCACGCTAATCACCTAGCATGCAACATCAACAACAACAATCAAAATGATTTACTCACTAATTCCTCACCATGGGAATTAGCTACCACCCCAAATGGGCCACAACATGCATGCTAATCACCTAGCAATGCAACATCAACAATAATCAAGAATAGACACATGCTCACACTCTAAGCCATAATCCAGTCTATTCACACATGTATACATTCACATCATCATGTATACCATCACACAGTATCAACATAATTAATCACAAAAGCATATCATATCATGCCACATAATCAAACACAGTATTAGCACACTCTACTAATACCTATACCACTCAAAACAACGGGAATTGATCCCTACAACATCATATCTCAGCTAAGTACATCACTCAGCCTAAACAACCAAAAACTGCACAACAACAGTTCAGGAAAATCCCAACTCTGCCCATACGCGTACTGTCCATGCCATACGCGTATTGCCCAAACCTGGCCAACTCCATACGCGTATTGCCCACTCTCATACGCGTATTGCGCATTTCCTCGCCCAACTCATACGCGTATCACCTGTCTCATACGCGTATGCTACGCGTAACAATATCCCATTACGCGTACCACCAGAGACCAATTCACGTTCAAAATGTCATCTTTTTCTCCCATACGCGTAAGGCTTCCCCCCATACGCGTACCAGCCAGCTCATACGCGTATTGCCTAGTGCCATACGCGTATGACCAGAAACCAGAACTCTCAGATCTGCTATGGTTTTCTCTGTTATGAAACCTATCCGATCCAACCTTCCACAGTCCAAATTACACAAAATAATCGTCCATATCATCTACACGAATCATATCCTATTCATCTTCACCAATCCTAACATTATCTCTTCTAATTCCTACGAATTCTTTTCAATTATCATCCAATTTCATTCATCCAATATTTCACAAATTCATCATGCATCAATCAAATCAGAGATACAACCAATGGTTATCACTACCCAGTACATATTATCATATAATACCCTTTAACCGATGATAAACCCCCCTTACCTGAGTTTATCCGGCAGCTTCCGAGCTCCAAGCTTCTCCTTTCTTCAACCTTCGTTCTCTGGCTTTTTGCCCTTTCTGCCTCTTTTCCCTTTTCACGTGAAATTAACCTTTTTACCAAAAAATGGGATTTTTCTAAATTCCAACTTATATATATTACTCCAATAAATAATTATCCCAATAATTATTATTCCAAAATAATAATAAAATAATAATAATCCAAACTTCCAATTATTCAATTAAATTAATAAATAAAATATTAATTTAAATTAAATAATTAGCTTAGTTTAATTGGGGTGTTACAACTCTCCCCCACTAAAAGAGTTTTCGTCCTCGAAAACATACCTCAATCGAACAACTCCGGATAAGCCTCCTTCATCTGGCTCTCCAGTTCCCAAGTCACATTGCCACCTGCTGGTCCTCCCCAAGCTACCTTCACCAAGGCAATCTCTTTACCCCGCAACTGCTTCAACTATCGATCCTCGATCCTCATAGGTGATGTTTCAACAGTCAGGTTATCTCTCACTTGTACATCATCTACTTGGACTACATGCGACGGATCATGAATGTATCTCCTCAACTGAGACACATGGAAAACCTCATGCAAATTCGCAAGCGACGGCGGTAAAGCGATACGATAGGCTACCTCTCCTATCCTCTCCAAAATCTGATAAGGACCAATAAATCGAGGTGTCAACTTCTTCGACTTCAAAGCTCGACCAACACCAGTTATCGGAGTAACACGAAGAAACACATGGTCTCCCTCTTGAAACTCAAGTGACTTCCTTCTCTTGTCATGATAACTTTTCTGACGACTCTGAGCAATCCTCATCTTCTCCTGAATCATCTTAATCTTTTCCGTGGTTTGTTGAACAATCTCCGGTCCAACTACAGCACTCTCACCGGACTCATACCAACATAAAGGTGTCCGACATCTCCTACCATACAAAGCTTCAAACGGTGCCATACCAATGCTCGAATGAAAACTATTGTTGTAGGTAAACTCAATCAAAGGCAAATAACCGTCCCAAGCACCTCCCTTCTCCAAAACACAAGCTCTCAAAAGATCCTCTAACGACTGAATCGTCCTCTCAGTCTGACCATCAGTCTGCGGATGATATGCAGAACTCAATCTCAGCTTAGTTCCCAAAGCCCTCTGCAAACCTTCCCAGAACTTTGATGTAAATCTAGGATCTCTGTCCGAAACAATACTCGATGGAATACCATGCAAACTTACAATCTTCTCAATATACAACTCGGCTAGCCTCTCTAACGGATAATCCATTCTGATCGGAATGAAATGAGCCGACTTCGTCAATCTATCAACAATCACCCAAATAGCCTCAAAATTCTTACTTGTCCTCGGTAAACCAGAAACAAAATCCATACTGATACTATCCCACTTCCACTCTGGAATAGCCAACGGTTGCATTAGCCCAGACGGCTTCTGATGCTCAATCTTCGACTTCTGACAAGTCAAACAGGAATACACAAAACTTGCAATTTCTCTTTTCATTCCCGGCCACCAAAATAACCTTTTCAAATCATGATACATCTTCGTAGCTCCAGGATGAATACTCAAGCCACTACGGTGTCCTTCTTCAAGAATACTCTTCTTAAGCTCGGCAACATCCGGAATACACACCCGGTCACCAAATCTCAAAACACCATTCTCATCAACTCGGAATTCACCACCCTGACCTGAGTTCACCAAAGTCAACTTATCAACCAAAAGCATATCAGATCTCTGACCTTCTCTGATCTCATCCAGAATACCACTCGTTAATCTCAACATTCCCAGTTTAACACTATTGTGAGTACTCTCACACACCAAACTCAAGTCTCTAAACTGCTCAATTAAATCCAACTCTTTAACCATTAACATAGACATGTGTAAGGATTTCCGACTCAATGCATCAGCCACTACATTTGCTTTACCCGGATGGTAATTCAAACCAAAGTCATAATCCTTCAGAAATTCTAACCATCTTCTCTGTCTCATATTCAGCTCTCTCTGATCAAACAAATACTTCAAACTTTTATGGTCACTGAAAACTTCAAATCTTGACCCATACAAATAATGCCTCCACAACTTCAGAACAAATACCACGGCTGCCAACTCTAAATCATGTGTCGGATAGTTCCTCTCATGAACCCTTAGTTGTCTCGAAGCATAAGCTATAACCTGCTTATTCTGCATCAACACACCACCTAAACCCAACAATGAAGCATCACAATAAACCTCGAATAGTTCCGACGAACTCGGTAATATCAGGATAGGAGCAGTAGTCAACCTTTTCTTTAACTCTTGGAAACCTTCTTCACATTTTGAATTCCAAACAAACGCTTGCCCCTTTCTAGTCAACATTGTCAACGGTAATGCCAACTTGGAAAATCCCTCAATGAATTTTCTATAATAACCTGCAAGTCCAAGAAAACTCCTTATCTCAGAAACTGACTTCGGAGCTTCCCACCTAGATACCGCTTCTATCTTAGAAGGATCAACAGCCACGCCACCTCTTGAAATCACATGACCAAGAAAACTAACTTCTTCTAACCAAAATTCACACTTAGATAGTTTAGCAAATAGCTTCTTTTCTCGTAGAACTCCCAAAACCACTCTCAAATGCTCAACATGCTCTTCTTCAGATTTCGAGTACACCAAAATGTCATCAATAAACACCACCACAAACTGATCTAGGTACGGATGGAAAATCCTATTCATATACTCCATAAATACTCCAGGTGCATTAGTCACACCGAAAGGCATTACAGAATACTCATAATGTCCATACCTCGTTCTGAAAGCAGTCTTCTGAATATCTTCAGTTTTCACACGTATCTGATGATACCCAGATCTCAAGTCTATCTTGCTGAACACACTAGCACCAACCAATTGATCCATCAAATCATCAATCCTCGGTAAAGGATACCGATTCTTGATCGTCACTTTATTCAATTGCCTGTAGTCCACACACAACCTCATAGTACCTTCCTTCTTCTTAACCAATAGCACTGGTGCACCCCACGGTGACACACTCGGACGAATAAATTTCTTATCCAACAAATCTTCCAACTGACTCTTCAATTCAGCTAGCTCAACAGCAGACATACGGTACGGAGCCATCGATATCGGTCTAGTACCAGGTACCAAATCAATCGAGAACTCAACTTCACGCTCTGGCGGTAATTCATTCACTTCTTCCGGAAACACATCAGGGAAATCACACACCACAGCTAGATCGCCAATCACCAGTTTATCTTTAGCCTCCAAAGTCGCTAACAGCATAAACAACTCTGCCCCATCTGCTACTTCCTCATTCACTTGCCTTGCTGATAGAAACAAACTCTTTCCTTCCTCAATCTCAGGGAATATCACAGTCTTATCAAAACAGTTGATAGAAACTCGGTTAAACACCAACCAGTTCATACCCAGAATAACATCAACCTGCACTAATGGAAGACACACAAGGTCTATCCCAAAATCCCTACCAAAAATACTCAAAGGGCAACTCAGACAAACAGAAGTAGTAGTCACTGAACCCTTCGCAGGAGTATCAATCACCATACTACCAAGCATCTCAGATATCTCTAACTTAAGTTTCACAGCACAATCCAACGATATAAAAGAATGAGTCGCACCTGTGTCAATAATAGCTATAAGAGGAAAGCCATTAATATAACACGTACCTCGGATCAAACGATCATCTGCAAAAGCCTCAGAACCTGATAAAGCAAAAACCTTGCCTCCCGACTGATTCTCTTTCTTCGGCTTAGGGCACTGTGGACTGATATGACCCACCTCTCCACAGTTGAAGCAAGTCACAGTCTTCAATCGGCAATCCGCAGCCAAATGACCACCTTTTCCACATTTGAAACACTTCTTCTCATTACTGGTACACTCATGGATACGATGTCCAGCCTGACCACATCTGTAACACTTAGCAGGAGCACTAGAATCTCCCCCACCAGGCCTCTTCATCCCACTCTGCCTCTGGAAACCTTTGCCAGCTGCATACGGTTTCCCACGATCAACCTGATTCTTACCCTTCCTATCAACCCTCTGCTGATAGCTCTCTGCTCTGGCTTTGGAATCCTGTTCAAAAATCCTGCAACAGTCAACCAAATCAGAAAACACTCTAATCCTTTGATATCCAATAGCCTGCTTGATCTCGGGACGCAACCCGTTCTCAAACTTCACACACTTTGAAAATTCCCCAGCAGCCTCAGCATAGGGAGTATAATACTTCGACAGCTCTGTGAACTTAGCAGCATACTCCGTAACAGACCTGTTACCCTGCTTCAATTCCAAGAACTCTATCTCCTTCTTTCCTCTGACATCCTCGGGAAAATACTTCCTCAGAAATCTCTCTCTGAACACAGCCCAAGAAATCTCAGCATCTCCAGCAGTTTCCAACTCAGTGCGGGTAGCAACCCACCAATCATCAGCTTCCTCTGACAGCATATGTGTACCGAACCTGACCTTCTGGTTATCAGCACACTCAGTTACTCTGAAGATTCTCTCTATCTCCTTCAACCACTTCTGAGCGCCATCTGGATCGTATGCTCCCTTGAACATTGGAGGATTGTTCTTCTGGAACTCACTCAACTGACGAGCAGCTCCCATTCCCATAACATTCGGATTTCCTCCAAGTACTCCAGCTAGCATACCCAGAGCCTCAGCAATTGCAGCATCATCTCTACCTCTTCCAGCCATCTCTATTCTGAAAACCCAAACAAGCTAAAACAATAAGTACTGATAGGGTTACACAACACCTATCCCGTACAGGGGAAACAGAATAACTACGACTCGACACGACCGACTATGCTCTGATACCACTAATGTAACACCCTTCTAAATACCCCAAATTATTATAATTAAAATAACAATATATTCATCAGAGTAATTATGCCCCGAAGGGTGTCACACAATCATTTCACAAAAATCATTAAAATATCCTGTCATGCTCATTTATTTAATCAAAATAAGGTTCTTTGCATAATTCGCAGCGGAACAAAATTCAACTCAATGTAAAACATGTAACACAATACATGTAAATCATTCAACAACCAATATCAATTTAATTAAAACATCCCCTCCCGATGTTACATCTATCAGAGCATGACCCATAAGAACTACTCTAGACTCCAAGCATTAGCTTCTACTCAACTCATTTCTCGTTACCTGAAAAATAGGCGTAAGGGTGAGTTCCTCAATCAATATAATAAGCATTATAGAACAACATGTAATGCCAAGTAATTAACACATTAATTCACCCTAATCAGACTACGCATTCAGCAACAGCAATATCCATTCAAGCATCATACTCAACGGTAAAATCTCAATCACATTCAACATTAACAACACAACATACAACACACATATAATACTGGAATACATCCATTCATATTATATGCCATACATTCATTATGCAATGAGACTCTATGCATGCGGTACCGACTATGTTGTGAACATATAGTTCAACCTCACCGTCCAAATCCAGGCACGGCTACCAAGCTCACTAGTCCCACTCATTTGAGACATAGTGACTCACTCACTAATTCCTCACCATGGGAATTAGCTACCACCCCAAATGGGCCATGAAATGCACGCTAATCACCTAGCATGCAACATCAACAACAACAATCAAAATGATTTACTCACTAATTCCTCACCATGGGAATTAGCTACCACCCCAAATGGGCCACAACATGCATGCTAATCACCTAGCAATGCAACATCAACAATAATCAAGAATAGACACATGCTCACACTCTAAGCCATAATCCAGTCTATTCACACATGTATACATTCACATCATCATGTATACCATCACACAGTATCAACATAATTAATCACAAAAGCATATCATATCATGCCACATAATCAAACACAGTATTAGCACACTCTACTAATACCTATACCACTCAAAACAACGGGAATTGATCCCTACAACATCATATCTCAGCTAAGTACATCACTCAGCCTAAACAACCAAAAACTGCACAACAACAGTTCAGGAAAATCCCAACTCTGCCCATACGCGTACTGTCCATGCCATACGCGTATTGCCCAAACCTGGCCAACTCCATACGCGTATTGCCCACTCTCATACGCGTATTGCGCATTTCCTCGCCCAACTCATACGCGTATCACCTGTCTCATACGCGTATGCTACGCGTAACAATATCCCATTACGCGTACCACCAGAGACCAATTCACGTTCAAAATGTCATCTTTTTCTCCCATACGCGTAAGGCTTCCCCCCATACGCGTACCAGCCAGCTCATACGCGTATTGCCTAGTGCCATACGCGTATGACCAGAAACCAGAACTCTCAGATCTGCTATGGTTTTCTCTGTTACGAAACCTATCCGATCCAACCTTCCACAGTCCAAATTACACAAAATAATCGTCCATATCATCTACACGAATCATATCCTATTCATCTTCACCAATCCTAACATTATCTCTTCTAATTCCTACGAATTCTTTTCAATTATCATCCAATTTCATTCATCCAATATTTCACAAATTCATCATGCATCAATCAAATCAGAGATACAACCAATGGTTATCACTACCCAGTACATATTATCATATAATACCCTTTAACCGATGATAAACCCCCCTTACCTGAGTTTATCCGGCAGCTTCCGAGCTCCAAGCTTCTCCTTCCTTCAACCTTCGTTCTCTGGCTTTTTGCCCTTTCTGCCTCTTTTCCCTTTTCACGTGAAATTAACCTTTTTACCAAAAAATGGGATTTTTCTAAATTCCAACTTATATATATTACTCCAATAAATAATTATCCCAATAATTATTATTCCAAAATAATAATAAAATAATAATAATCCAAACTTCCAATTATTCAATTAAATTAATAAATAAAATATTAATTTAAATTAAATAATTAGCTTAGTTTAATTGGGGTGTTACAAGACGCGCACGGGAAGCGCTAAAAGAGAATAAGGAATCGGTCTCGCAACCGAGATTTGGGTTCGGAAGTCGGTTACGTAAGGCAAAGGTATTAGCACCCCTTACGTCCATGGTACTCCATGGGAACCATTTGGGTTTTTTTTACATCCATTTGATGATAATCTCTCATTGAAAACAATAATAGATAAATCCCACGTATGTAAGAAAAACCCAAATGGTTCCCATGGAGTACCATGGATGTAAGGGGTGCTAATACCTTCCCCTTACTTAACCGACTACCGAACCCAAATCTCGGTTACGAGACCGATTCCTTATTCTCTTTTAGCGCTTCCCGTGCACGTCTCATTTTCGAGGGTTTTATCGACTATTTCCCCTCTCCTCTCCGATAGAGGTAAACTAAATAAAATTCGGTGGCGACTCTTCTGAATTTGCCTCTCTTTGGCATTCTCTTTAGTCCCGGTTTCGTTATCGTGAAATCCCGGTAGCGACAAGATTACATGGAATAAGTCATAGATACATCTCTTTATATCAAAATATGGTTCATAAACATACTTAACCAATTCATGACCAATACCCAAAAAATAATCATGTTACAAACATGACTTCTTCTCACCGATATAACATGCATGATAAAATATCATCATTATCCTATCCATCATTGTAATATAATCATGTTTCTACCTTATTATCAAATAAAGCATCGAAAGGGATTTCCAATGTTTTAAGTCTCATATCAATCTGATTCACGGTTCTCGAGTTATGGTGGAAACAATAATCAAACATTTTTCGGTGTGCTGTCATGCTCGCCCAACGAGCTGGTAGCGAGCTCTAATGAGACAAGTCAGTAGAAAAACACCATGTTCTCACTTGGCGAAGACCCAGCGAGACCAGCTCTCCTGGGGCTCATCTGGCGAAGCTGACAGAACCAAAAAAGTGCAGAAAATATGATTGGAAGGTGAAAATGGTCATACACATCAGCACATATGATCATATTGCATCCAATAATCCAAATTGACATAGTTTAACATAAATAGGCATACAAAACAACAAGAGCATCATGTTTCACCATCACTTTCATATACATAACAAATACACAAACCTTAATTCCCTTTTTATGAATTTCTCCCCCAAAGGTTAAATATATATAGGAAATCATGTTAAATAATGAAGATGACGAAGAAAATGAGATGAAATGATGATGATCCAAGATTCTTCTTCTTCTTCGTCTTCTTCCCATGTTCTTCCTTTTCTTCTTCTTTTCCTTTTTCTCTTTCTCTTCTTTCTTCTTTTCCTCTTTTCTTTATTTCTGGTTTTCTATCTTTTTCTTTCCTTTTCTTCTTTACACCACATACATATATAATATATAATATAATATAATAATGTGTGGTTAGAAAAATTAGAAAGAAAATACCATCCTTTGATATTTCTCACTACTAGACCAATCGGTAAATTATTAATTTTACCAAAATATCCCCTTTTGTACTTATTAATAAAGGATTGATCTCTTCAGAGTTCACTGGTTACTCTATTTGTCCCAACAGACAAGAGATAGAGTACATAGGAACTTAATTGGTCTAAACTGACAACCAATTAAGCGTTTAAGGGAATATGGGATATTACACTTCCCCCCCTTAAATTGAAACTCACACTCAAATTTCTTCCACTCAAAGAAAGAAACACTTCTTACGTCACCGTCCTAGGTCACCACTTGACTTTGCTTCAGTTAAATCCTCTGACATACTCAATTTTCCAACTTGTCTTCACTAGCAAATTTCCCCCTTTCACAAAATCTCAAAGCTTCCTAGTCTTAACCATATTCTCATTCCAATATTTGATTAACTTCTAACCTTATTCCTACTTAATTCATCTGTCATACCACTATGAATCACCTGATCACAACTCCCTCCGGAAACCACAACTTCCTTTCCTTGCACTAAGTTACACGAAACATAACTACGACACCTTATCTTGATTTGGATAATCAATACTTATCAAATCTTCATGAGATAATTTACCGATTCCTTGACTACACGTAATACTGACGACTATTCTCTTATAAATTCTTTAGTAATTGTAATAACTTTATAATCCATATATTAATATACTTATCAATTTCACTTGACATAATACTATATACTACATGAGTCTACACCTGATGCTTCACCTCTCTCATATTACTCCGATAAGTTAACACCCCTTATCACGAGATTGTCTTACTTCCATTCATACGAGTAACTATTTCTTTGATCCTTCATAAACTTGATTGAGCTCTTTCATCCATCACCTTCCACTGTGCTACTGTGATTCCAATAGTGGAACACCTGGGATTCCTAGGCACTATTGGTTAGCTAACAATCTTCATAAAAAGTCACACTTATCCTCCAAAATGCCCACCGCCAAAAACAGTACTAGAACTTTACCGTCATCCACCGGTAGAACACTTCTCATGCCGACATAAGATGGAGAATTAAAACCAACACCTGTTCTTATTACCGTAATCCATTCTATGTTCTTCATAGAGCTCTGGCCCACTTACGGGTTCTGCTGACACAAAATTCTAACCAACTGGAGAAATAGTATCAACAAGAGATTCAAGTCATCGGTGACACCACACTTTTAAGGAACTCTAACCAACTAGGATGTATATGTGAGTTTCCATACTACTTACATAGTCACACAACTCGGTCACACATCCGCAAATAACATTGCACTTCCTATTGAATATCATTAATCTCAAATATCCTGCTATATTTCCCACAACTCTAGCTCTTGTGCTCTTTCATATACAATTCGATTTACATGCTTAACTTCAGAAATATCTGATTGCCGCTCCTTCTTGGAAGCACAACTCACAAATCTTTTCAATAGGGTAAAGCATCACTGTACACATTAGATACCACTCTTATGGGGTCTACATCTGATGCTATGAATCTGAGAGAATTAACCAATATCATACTATGACCATCTAATTTACACCTTACTAACACATATAAGATATTGGACCGGTCTCTTCGAGATCACTACTGGGTAAGTCTCTTAAAATTTTATTCCTTATGGTTCTCATTAGTCATAATAATGATACACCTAAGACTTACTCGCACTGAGTATGGTTCACTAGGTTGGTTCCCCAAACATCTGACTTCTTTGATATCTCTATAGATGATCAACTATGCACTACACCATAAAAAATTCCAATTTTCAAACTATAAATCCTACTCGCAATAACTTGTAACTCCCTTCTCAAAACCACACATCCACAATGGCACACCAATGAGATTTAGGATATACTCAGTTCCAACAAGGTGTGAATATCATACTCCGTGATCAACCAATCCAAACACTACTTAGGAAGATGAACAACAACCTAACTTTCAATAAGACACTCATGCTCTTTCCAACCAAATAATATGCACTCAATATGAACCTTGTCATCACCACACACCTATTGATTAGAATTCTCTTCCAAACCAATATCCACTACACACTTAATCATACATAGATTACTTATCTAGATGACTTACAACTAACAATCCTTGTCATATACCTATCAGTTCATACGACATAGTCCGTTTCATGTTCCACACTTAGTTTCGTACTCAAGTTGGGATTGTCTTCCATTACTTACCACACACTTAGTCTTCTCATGACACAAGACTCACTACTTGAAATAAAGAGGGTGATACTCTACAACTATCTCTGAACAAGGTAATCAATTACACACACTTGTGACCATATCGTTACTGATCGGTCTCTAATTCTACTTGTTTTCTGACACTTAGTCGACACAATTTCACGAAGTCGGTAACACATTATTCTACCTGTTTTATTGTTCCGTTTAGTAAATAGATATTTGCATTTTTATTTCAGTTTGTTGATTATCTTTGGTTTGCGCCATTATACTCCATTTTATGTCTCCTTGTGGTAGTTTTACTGGTTTCAGGTGTAAGCAAGAATACCGAAGGACTCGCCAAGGGAATCAGACGTTTCGGGCCCGTCGGAAGAGGAAATTTGACGATACAGTAGCCCTGACACGGCCACCCGTGTTGCCCAACATGGCCCGTGTCAGGAGAAGAGGGGTCAGGGCAAAAAACAGGGAGCTGATACGGCCCTTGTTAGCCACCCTCGAAGAGGCGTGTTAACCCTTGCAACCAAATAGCCAACACGTCCGATCGTGTTGCCTGACACAGCCAATGTTGGCTTGGAAACCTCATTTTCCAGTTTTTGCTGTATTTTGGCACGGTTGATCTCGAAGGGCATTTTGGACTTTTGCTACATCAAATATGTGATCAGGAACTATTTAGGGGATTTTTGAATACGGAGAACAGAACTTTTACAGAGAGACATATTTGATACAATAAAGATTGAAGCGATCAAGAGCGGCGAAGAACGGAGGTCCTTCAAGAGCGGATGCGATTGAAGATTCACGAGATTCCCTTACTTTTGTAATGTCTAAATTTTATATTGTATCTTATTTGAATAATATGAGTGGCTAAACCCCCAAATGCCAGGGGGTGTCCCTGAATTGACCGTGTAATGACTCTGAATTGTTAATTTCCTTAATATATTATGTTTGTTTGTCAATTTCACTATGCAATGTTTGTAATGCTTTCTTTATCAGAAAAATAAGGATTGTTATGTGGTTAACAATTTGCAGGATTGCAATTGTTAAGGTTTTTGTACAGTGAAACTGTAGTAGATATCACCTAGAGCTAAGGATACCCTATGGTTACCAGTTTCATCTTGTTAATTTGTACGACTTGGTTTCATTCTAATCACCTAAGGACTTAGAGATTAGAATGAATGATTAAAGGTTTCCCTCTGAGGTCTTAGGAGGAAACAATTTTAAGATCCGATAATTGCACATTTTAAACTGTTTAAGGAGATATACATTCAAGGTCATTACAAACGATATTCATACACCATCCTTGGCATATTATTATAACTTGTGAAAAAAAAGATTTATTCTGCTTTCTTTTCTTATTTCCTTATACAGTGACTTTTCACAAAACCCCAATTTTTTGTTTTGTTCAATTGAGTCACAATTTAAACTTGTATTGCTGCGCAGTCCTCGAGATCGATCTTTGGGGAAACATCCCTATTATTACTACATTGGCAAAATAATACACTTGCTATTTTCCTGATTAGTTATTATCACATGCTTATTAATACCAAGGTATAACTTTCTCCAATCCACTTCATACTCTAAAAATCTTTGTATGTGAACAATAATCAACTACACACTCTTATCTTGGCCTTAATAAAATCTTAATAACTCCATTATGTCTGAAATGCATCCCAACTCCGAATTTACTTCTATTCTAAGATAATTCCCTTAATTCCAATAATAAAACCATTCCACTAGAATTACTTAGATCCAAATTACTTTCTTTCTCTCAATACAACCTCCTTCAACCAATCCCAATAGAACTTTCGTTGGTCTATGATGTTTGTTCTCTCTCTCTCTCTCTCTCTCTCTCTCTCTCTCTCTCTCTCTCTCTCTCTCTCTCTCTCTCTTCGACACAAATCTCTTGTAATTGCTATTTTGGAAACTCAACATTTTTATAGTGGTCTATTAATAACAATGAACCTATGACGAACTATCTTGAACCCGATCTCTCTCTCTCTCTCTCTCTCTCTCTCTCTCTAAGACTAGATGTACTGGGTTTATCTTTTACTCTTAGTCTAGTGCATACGTGTTTCACTTGAAATAAGCACTCATATCCTTGAGCCTCTTCTTATACTTCACCACTACCTTAGACCCTTACAAAGATGATGAACGTCCCAATATCTCGAGCTCTCGACCCTTTGGAAGGTACCATTCTGAATAACTCCCTAAAGTAATCTCGTTCTTCCAATATGATATAGTGACCTTATAAGCTGAAACACCGATATACTACCTCACTTACATACCTTTTAGCATACATGCAACAAAACCGTCATTCCTCCTCCACTGTATGGAATTTTTTACAACACTTATTCCACACAAGTGGGTCAATCTTGTTCTACTAGCAGATTCACATATTTCTCAAAACTGCGACAATTCATCAAATATAAATCCTCAACTTCCTGAATCCATCCGCAATACAGGATTGCTTGAACCATACACTACTCTTCGATTCCACATTATCAAAATCAAAACTCTTACTGAAACTACAACTGAGCTAACCAGTTCTCCTTACTCCCCAACTCTTGGCTTTAGTCCACCCTCAAAGCACAAGCTTTACACAACCTTCGGAGTTCTCGTGGTCACTCAACCATGATCCTACCTACCTGTAAGACCCCAATTTTGGGCCCTAAGATCCCTCATGGCCCATATCATTCATATCATAACCTCAAGGATCATTGCATGCCTTTGTCCCCTCCTAGTGGGTAGGTTGCCTTGTGGGTTGTTTCTTGATCACCAAGCATACTTTGCATTTGTATATCTTTGCTTTCATATGTTTACTAATCAAAAAAGTACAAAAATATTGTCAGTTTAACCTTGTTGATTGCAGATGAAGCAATTAGGTCAAAGTCAGTCAACAGTCAGTCAAAGCAATGGATGGTGGCCATTCTTGCAGAATTTGGGCACCATGATCAATAATCAAGAGTTCATACATCTTATGACATCATTTGGAATCAAGGTCTCAAGGAATTAGGGTTTGGAATTCATCAGAAGAGGTTCAGTCAGTGCAAAACCCTAGAAAAGTCAAACTTGGTCAACTGTGGATTTAATCAGAGATTTGATGGATAGAATTGATCTGAAGGAGTTCATTCGTGCTTGTATAAGTCTCATCTATCATGTCAAACCTCATCATGGAAGAATTTGAAGTAGAATCAGAAAATTTCCCAAAATAGCAAGTGGACCTGTAATTTCAACTGCCAAAAATGGAAACTTCTTGATCCTCAACTTGCATCATGATACAAGCTTCAAATGAATTTTTGCCCAACATGAAAGTTGAAGATCTTGTCTTCCCATTTTCAAAAAGTCCAAGAACTCTCAAATCCCATGTGTGGTTGTCAAGATATGATCAAATCATTTTCACCAATTTTTGAACTTCAAAGAGCCATATCTCTCAAACCATAAGGCCAAATTTGGTGGGGTTTTTTCCTACAAACCACATTTTTCATCCTCTTTCCAAAAATATAGATTTCATGACCTAAAACCTTGCCAATCAAAATGGCATTTTTTGACCTTTTTCATTAAAAATCCAAGTTTGACTCATAGTTGACTTTTTGATCTATGGACTTTTTCTTAATTTGGCCAATTGGGAAATGTTTTAAATCATATTTGTGACTTGTTCCAATTCCTAAACCATGTTCATACCACCATTACACCTCATTTTGACCAAAGTTGCATAAGTTGGTGTTTTTGCAAATGGTGTGAAAAGAGTAAGAAGCAAGTACAGCATTCTGCAGCAGACCACAAAACAGCACAAGCAAAGGTCCTTTTGCAGCCTTTCAAGCCCAAACTCGAGCAAGAATTCACACCCTCCACTTCATTTGTACATAATTAGCAAATGTGCAATAAGCTTCATTTGAGTAAAAGCAAGGTACAGCCTTTCATGTACAACACAAAACAGCAGAATTTTAGTCTGTTTACAGCCTGGCCAAAGCCCACTCGAGCAGAAAACACACCTCCATTATCCACTTTGGTACAAATTAGCAAAGTTGCAAATCATGTCATTAAAGAAAAACCAGCTTAACACATCATTAGCAGACCTTAAACAGCTGATATTTAAGTCTCATTTTCTGGATTGCAACCCTAGTTTTGGAGCAGCCATCACAGAAAATACATTTTCTCTCTTTCTTGCATTTTGCTCGATCTCAGTTTTCTGCAAAAAACCTCAACAGAACCCTTGCATCCTTGGTTGGTTCCTTCACATACAAAGTATTTGGAGACCATAGCAAGCCTTGTGTTTTTGCTGTAACAGCTCTTTCTCACTCTGCTTTTCATCAAGCTCAACAATGGCAGATCGAGCTATGAGATTTTCCAAGCATTCTTGAGCTTATCTACATCAAGTATCCTTCATTGCCGAGCACAAGGGCCTTCTGTTTGCACTGCTATCATCATACAACCACAGTTGCAACATTTGCTTCAAAACCAAGTTAGTTTTCGATCCTCTTCTTTCTCCAAACTATATCATGTTTTTGGTAGGTCCTATCATGCTGAGTACACTACAACTTGTTTTACCTGAAATGATGATGTTGTGAGGGAGAAATCCGGATTTATATTTTTGTGCATGAAGTTGTTCTTACTCGATTCTAGAATACTGTGGTGTTTTAGTGGTTATGTTTGATGGATATGTCATGCTTTTTGTGTGTAGGTTCGAATGGTATGGTTAATTCATGTTTCTGGGCATATTTTTTTTATGAGTAGATGTTGATGATGAAGATTATACTGCAGTTCATGAAACCTAACATATTTTTTCCAGAAATCCTGTACATACGCATGTATGTTGGCCACTAGTGTTGCTTATGATTGCATGATGTATCTCATTACTGTGATGATTGTATGATGCTTGGTCGATTTTTTTGGTTGGGGATCACATAAAATGCCCTGCTGTTATGCTTGAACCATGAAATTCCCAGAAAAAACCATATGAATTGTGTTGCATACTGTTGCCTGGTGGCTATGTGAACATTAATATGTGTATGCTGTTGTGATTGCTTAGATGAACTAGGTTTGATTATTGTTGATGAACATGTGCTGCCACGCTGATTAAACCTTGCTGCAGTTTTGAAACCTTATGACCATGCCTAGGAAATCCATGAGAGTTATGTGGTATGCTGTTGACTGCTTGCTGAATGCTATGCTGTTGTGTGTTTGTTGTTTGAATTTGTTTGGATGTTGATTGAACTTGTATGAAGTTTCAAAACCATGCTGTTGAAACCTTAGCCATTTCCCAGATTCCTGTTGGCTGCTGTTGTTTGTTTTTAATTGCATGAACCATTACCACTTGCTATGCTTTTGTTCTTGGTCGAATTTTGTTTAAAGATGATGTTTACCCCTGCTGTTTTGCTGCCTTAAGCTGCCAAGAAAATCTCATGAATATGTTTATGCTGTTGTTGGTTGATGATGCATGAGGTTGTATGCTTGGTCGAATCATGTTGTTTGATGTTGTTGATGATTGCTTGAAGACACCATGAACTTGATGCATAAACTTTGCTGCTGTTATGAACCCGAAACAAGTTTCCAGAAATTTCCATGATTTGTGTTTAGGTTTGTTTGTTTGTCCGTTATTGCATGATCATTGTTATGTCCTTGCCCTGCTGTTGGCCATGCCATCGATTGTTGTTGAGTTTTGACGAAGCTACCAATACCATTGCTGCTAAAACCCTGCTGCTGTTTTTTTAAAAAACCTAAGACTGCCCATGAAAATCCATATGTTTTGTGTTACATACTGTTGGTTGCTTGCTGTATGAACATCACCAATGCCATGCTGTTGTTTGTTTTGTTTTATGATGATGATAAACATTGAACATGATACCATGAGCCATGCTGCATAAACCCTAAGGGTTTTGTTCTTGAAATACAATTGGTTGGTTTGATAGAATTTCCTGCGTGTGTACTGTTTTATTGCCAGCCAACCAATCACAACATTTCTTTCTGTTTGCCAAAACGCAGCACTTCAATAAGTGACTGCAGATATTACAAGTTTGCCATCGGTTGACCATGTTTGACCCCATTTGCCATGCTATCTTGTTCATACTTCATTCATGTATGCATCAACTTCCACAATTAATTTCTCTTTCAATTTTCATCCAAAAATCATGCAATTTTTTCCATCATGTTCATGAATGTGTCCTCTATTTTATTGTGAATTTTAATTAATTTTCCATTGGCTGGATTTTTAATGATAATTATTTTCCCAACATGTATGCATAAATGATACATTGTGCCATTCCTTTTGTGAAATACTCATGTTGCATCCAATGAGCTTGAAATTTTTTGTGGTGAAACTAGACACATTGACCTTCATTTCCATATAAAGTTTGTGCATTTATCATTTGTGGATTGAGAGTTATGATTTTCTGAAGTTATGTGTTACATTTGGTGCTATACCATGATCATGTATTTTCCCAATTTTTGTTCACATGCTTCCTCTTATCCAATTGACCCTAAATTTTGCATGAATCATCTATCACATGTCTAGTTTATGTATGAATTTTCTTGGAATTAATCATGCTGTTTTCCATTTGATTGAGAATTTTCTTCCATATTTGGTCATTTGTTGACTTTTTGTGCTATGCATTGCCAAATCTTTTATGAAATTCTCAAATCTTATCGTATGTCCATGAAATTTCATATGTGATAACTAGACACCTTAAGCTTTGCATTGGTGTTAATCTCACTCATTTCTCTTCTGTTTTCAAATTGATATGATTTTTTGAAGTTGACCCATGCTTGTTGACTTTCATCATGCTTACTTGAATTTGGTTTGACTTCATGATTTTACTTGACTGCCTTCCTCTCATCCAAATGCCATGAAATTTTACATGTATACCATGCTAGATGTTAGGATTGAGTGTGATTTATTTCATGATTTTTGAGATTGTTTGAGTTGACTTTTGAAAGAGGTCTTGCTGTTGACCTATTTGTGCTCTTTCTTGCCATGCTTTGCATTCTTTTGTTCATGAAATGACAATGATGCATGATATAATTATGAATCCAATTGAGAATGCTTCTTGAATGTTTAGATTTGGATTGGGTTGACTTTCCTTTGCTGTTTGACTCTTTTCTTTCATCCTTGACCCTAGGCTAGTCCTAGTGGTCTTCTGAGCTTACAATTGAGCTATTGTTTCAGGTTAAGCACCAATGCCTCAAAGACCTTTCAAATTTGATTGAGTTGAATTGTTTATCATGTGCTAACCCTTGTTTTGTAGGTTGACTCATTGTAACTTGAGTCTTTGTGCTCTGCACAATTGGTCCCTCTGTGGTTGACTATTGGTTCATTTGCCTTTGATTTTGATTGTTGAACTGTTTGCTAATAAGTTTGACTTTTTCAGGTACTTTAGTTGCCTAAGTTCTTTGAACTTGCTTGCTTTGCTATTTAGCATTTGCTTTGAGGTACAAACCTTTCTTCTTCATGTAGTCTGGAGACCCGGTCTGTTACTTGACCGGGCAAACTGTCTGAAGTCCTCCTTAAGAGGCAATGCCTGTGTGTGTTTAAATTTGTCCCAAGCAGGAAAAGTCCTTCAAGTAAGGCAATTGGTGGAAGGTAGGGATAAGCAATCTATCCCCCACTATTCAGTGTGTCCTCTCTTTGCTCCCATTACATGGTAGAAGCATTGAGATAAATACCCAAGATCTAATCGAGTCAATAAAGGGGAAAGAGTTCCATCTTTCTGAACTCCCCCACTTTCTATTTGATGCTCTCTCTGATCTGAGATAGAAGCAATGAGGCACACCCCTCATCTCCTTTTCATCTGCTTCACCTTAGCCTCTCAATGGCAAGGTTAAGAGCGACCTTTACCTATTACAGTGGACTTTCAAAGTCAAACCCTCTTGTGTGAGCCCCCTTGTCTTGGCTATAGAGTGTGCTGTTTGATATTCATTGATTGATTGATTGCTTCATATACACATGTTTGCTTTCATGCTTTGTGCACTCATCATCATTAATTGCTCATCAATGCATAATCATCTCATTTGTCTTTGTGACATTATCATTGCTGTTTACCCATTGAGGACAATTGTAAGACCATCCATTGGCCATTGCTCCTATGATATGGAAGTGAGTATAAGACCATCACCTTGGCCACTCATCTTATCTTTGCCTGATGCATTTATTTGATTGTATGTGAGGAAGCAACTGTAAGTCCCTGCAAGTTGGCATTTGCTCTCCTATGATCACATGGTGTTTGATTTGTATGTGAGGATACAGTTATAAGTCCCTGTAAGTTGGCATCTGTTTTCCTGTGATCATAATTTGATTTGTTTGTTTGATTGTGAGGATGCAGTTATAAGTCCCTGTAAGTTGGCATCTGCTTTCCTGTGATCATAATTTGGTCTGTTTGATGTGTATGTGAGGATACAACTGTAAGTCCCTGCAAGTTGGCATTTGTATTCCTAGGATCATACTGTGTATGTTAGAGTAAGTCCAGACAGATTGGCATCTGACATCCATGTTTTACTTTCTCTGTTTGATTGTGAGGTTGCAACTGTAAGTCCCTGCTAGTTGGCATTTGCATACCTGCGATCATGTTGTTGCTTTTGTTCCTGTATGTGAGGATCCATTGTAAGTCCCTGTAATGTGGCATTGGATTTCCTAGGACCATACTGTGGAGTTAACCTAAGCCCAGACAGATTGGCAGTTAACTTCCATTTCTCATCTTTGTTTTTCTTTTGAGGAGATTGGTGTAAGTCCATTGAGTGGCATCTGATATCCTGTTCCGTTTTAGGAGACTGGTGTAAATCCATCTATTGGTATCCGGTATCCGCTTTTATTTCTTTGCCTGTGGAGATTAGTGTAAGACCATTGAGTGGCATCTGATATCCCGTTTTGTTTTAGGAGATTGGTATAAGACCATTGATTGGCATCCGGTATCCGCCTTTCTTTGCTTTGTTTGTTTATTATTATTCATTGCTATTCCAAAGGACACACTTGAATCATCTCCCATATGATTTCAAGAAGTGAACCTTCTAAGAAGTTTTACTATCCATTCATCCATTCATCATTCATTATGTCCTAAACCTTTTCACACTTTGATTTCAAATTTGACATAAGTGTTGTGCAAACATCTTCATGTTTTCTAACTAAAAACCTGGACCCAAGTCCTTGACTTTTTTTCCAAATTCCATTTTCATAATACTTATCCAAATCAATCTTAATCATACTTTGACTCTATTTTCATAATCACCATCGATTAACTTCACTCATTCACTTGTTTTGGCTCTGTCCATTGTTAATCTTTTCACATTAGCCATAGGTTTCAATTATCATTGTGGTTGATGTAAATCTTGCCTATCCTTAGTGAGTCGACAGTAAGACTTCCGTACTTAAAACAGGGCTAACCCCTCTAGTACGTCGAAGCTATCCTCGCATGGTGGATGTTGTTTTTGGTCGAGTGTTCTCCCATTGATAATGAAAAGCCTCAGTGCTTGTGTTTAAAACTGAATCCACCAACTTTTGGAAATCTTTTAGCCGAACTACGGCGTTTTGATCCTTACCTTTGATGGAAGGTACGTAGGCAGCGGGTTCATCCGTTCAAACCCAATAATCCTAATAAAATTGTATATTCTTTTCTCATCATCCCAATCATGTTTGCACAATATTTATGTCATAACAAATAACAATTTTAATACAACAAGTGTGAAAAGGGCTCCCTAGGAGTACCTAGGACGTAGTGGGTGCCTAACACCTTCCCATTGCGTAATTTACCCCTTACCCAGAATCTCTGATCTTTTTATTAGTTTTCTACGTGTAAAACTTCTTAGGCTTTTGTTCGCTTTTTAGCCAATCCTTTGGATAAATAAAAGTGCGGTGGCGACTCGAAATTTCATTGTATCTCTTGCTTATGGTTTAATCGATAAATCATATAGCGACGAATACACCGCTACACTACCACACACATAGAATTAGGTTGATCAGGCCATATACTACATACAATAATATTAATAATCATGTTGTCTAAATACATATATGAGGCACAAATAGATTTACTTATGATTTTTCAAGACTAGGTCTAAAATCGACATGCTCCGATACCAACTGTAACAACCCGCGTACTATATATCTAGAATAATATCATACAAGTATTAATTCTTGGTACTGACTCAACATAAGTTAATGACATAATTATATACATATGTATAACTAAATACATCAATGGCACATGTTATACAATAAAGCCTAAAAATAAAATCTAAGAACTATGTACAATATCTTCATTGTACACAACATCCATTGAAACAACAATGCATATCACTTGTAGATATATAACATGTAAATAAAAAATGAAAAGCAACAACAATATTGGGGCGAGATAATAATCTCAGTGAGTTCCCCTATTCTATGGGTCCTCTCGGTTCTACATGATTTTCTAATCAAATCCTAACTCAAGTCTTCATCTCTAGTTACTTATGTATCATTCCCACATTATAACTAAGACTTAAGTGTCTAAGGGATATTCACAATATATAGAAACATGTCACTGATTTCTCATAACTCAAATAATCACTATTTAGATTCATGAAACATCAATCCTCAAATGGACCTACGTCTAGGCCAGACTTGGTTCACGCATGCTCGTATGATTCGACTTTCGCGGTGGATATCGAGTCCTCTATTAAACTAAAACTCAGTTCAAGCGACCATCACTCATATGTGACTTGAACCCACTTAGAGTATCTTTCATTGTATGGGACTCGAACCCACTTAGGTGACCACCTTTCACCCATGTCCTCCATGGTTGGGACTCAGACCCAATTGAGGCACGGATTATTCGTGCCACATCCCCACTTACCGCTTTACTTAAGCCTTTGAAGTGGTATATACACAATTCACATCTGGATATGTGATTAGGTCTCAACAACGTTAAGACTTTTGCAATAAAGCTCCTAACCATATAAGACTTTTAGGACAAAGGTTCCTCACCAAAAGTCAAACCAATTCTCATGGTATTCATCAAATACTAGGTGGTCATATCCACCCATTCAAATTTTATTCCACATGTTCCATATAATGCATATTGATTCATTAATAAAGCGACTACTTGTCTGCAATACACACCGAGGTATCTTTGTATCCAAGCATAACTGCTTAAGTCATTTCACAACCTAAGCTATCTTACTAAGTCATTAACGGAGTTACTCCTAAGGTTTCCTCACTCATCATCATAGGATTTTAATCAGATTATGCGCACATACACAAACATCACAACCAATAATATATGGCATGTATCATAATATGGTTCATAACACACATAAAGCCCACGTGGTAACATAATGTATTATAAAACCATTGACAATGTTATCACACAACCCAACTCATTCTAACTTATTCCACTTTCAAGTCTCAAAGCAACAACCGTCCGATCATCCTTTGGTGGGGGTTCATCAGACTTAAAGGGGAAGATTATATGGAATAATTTATAGAGACAACTCTCTATATCAAAACATGGTTCATAAACATGCTTAACCAATTCATGATCAATACCCAAACAATAATCATGACATAAACATGAATTCTTCTCACCCATATAACTCACAGGATAATATATCATCATTATCCTATTCATCATTTGCATATATCCATTTTTCTACTTCACTTTCTAATAAAGTATTGAAAAGGCTTTTTAATGCTTCAAGTCTCGTATCAATCCGGTTCATGGTTCTCGAGTTATGGTGGAAACAAGAACAAACATTTTTCTGTGTGATGTCATGCTCTCCTGACGAGCTGGTAGCGAGCTCCGACGAGACAAGTCAGTAGCAAAATACTCCGTTCTCTCCTGGCGAAGAGCCATCGTGACCAACTCACCTGGGGCTCTCTGAGCGAAGCTGACAGAATCCAAAAAGTGCAGAAACATGTCTGAAAGGTAAAAATAGACATACACGTCAACACATATGATCATATTGCATCCAATAGTCCAAATTAACATGGTTTAACATAGATAGACATGCAAAATAACAATAACATCATGTTTTACCATTAATTTCATACACATAACAAATATACAAACTCTAATTCCCTTTTTATGAATTTCTTCCCCAAGGGCTAAATCTATCTAGGAGCTCACCTTGAATAATGAAGATGATGAAGAGAATGAGATGAAATGATGATGATCCAAGCTTCTTCTTCTTCTTCCCAAGTTCTTCCTTTTCTTCTTCTTTTCCTTTCTCTCGTTCTCTTCTTTGTCTTTTTCCTTTTTTCTTTCTTTCCTTCTAGTTTTCTATCTTTTTCTTCTTTCCACCACATACATATACAATATATAATATAATAATGTGTGGTTAGAAAAATTAGAAAGAAACTACCATCCTTTGATATTTCTCACTAATAGACCAGTCGACTAATTATTAATTTTACCAAAATATTCTCTCTTGTACTTATTAATAAATGTCAGTCTCTTTTAATAAGAATTATCTCTCCAGAATTCACTGGTTACTCTATTTGTCCCAACTGACAGTATTTAGAGCATATAGGAGCTTAAATTGTTCCAACTGATAAGAGATAGAGTACATAGGAATTCAGTTGGTGTCAACTGACAACCAATTAAGTAGTCAAGGGAATATGAGATATTACAAGAATCACATTCTAAAATAAACAATGAACCAAAATCATTAGTATTTTCTATAACTTTTTTCATGAACATTTGTCAACTTTCAACAATAAAGAAAATGTACAAATTACTTTTAATATCAAGATAATCAAAAAATAGTTTTTTCATATTATCATGCACATATAATATGAGATAAATAATTTTAAATTTAATAAGTTATTGCACAAACAACAATACAATTGAAACATGTCCTTCAAATTATTATTATCAATATTTTTTATACCATTTTATGTTTCTAATACATGAACCATAATTTCACCTTCATAATAATTATTTTTTTGTAATTATTTTATTCACAAGTAAATGCATTATTCATCTTATGACATTTTAAGTATTAATTATAAGTTAATATAATTTTATAATAGAATAAGACACAAAGAAATGTCAAAATAATAATTAAAGTCAAAGGATTAATTTATTTTAATGATACATGCAAATTTCTTTCTCATGAATATAGAATCAATTTATCATCACTTGTCTTTATTATTATATTTTAATTTATTAAACATATTAACAACATCTCAATATATTTAATATCAATATCAATTTGCATAGAAAATAATTAATAATCGACAAAAAATATTTGCATGAAAGAGTAATATAATATCACATGTTAAATATATATCTTTCATTATGATTATCCATAAACAAACATGAATATTTATTTCTCCATAAAAATTGCATCCACAAATTAATCACAAAAAAATGATAAATTAAAATTTTATAAATTTTAAAATATTATATGAACTAATTGTGTACATTTCACTATCATAGACAATTGCCATCCGAATTTTTAAAGTAGCAACCTTTAATATTAATCACAAATAAAATATCTTAATGACAATTAGGAGGAAGAAGATTTTGTCTTGGTTCATCACTTTGATACTTGAAACATAAGTCTCGGTTGTCATTATATGAAATACTTATAAGATTGTTATACAAATCAATCGTAAATAAATGGACCGAGACTAGAATCGTGAACGAAATCACTTTTCTTATAAGTATTTCAAGCACTCTCAATTTTTTTAGAGTTGAAATACAGGAATATCTAGGATAGTTTAACCTATACTTGAGTTCGCACAAGATCAATGAAAACTCGAATGTAGGGAAAATAAAATATGGAATTTTATGTGAAGAGGATATGTTTTTGTGTTGTATTTTTTTCTGAATCTGGAATGCTCAATTTATAGGTCAAAGTAATGTTGTTTCACAAAGTTGTGACCCTTAATGAAATACACATTTTCAACAATATTTTTATCAAATGTTGCATTGTTTCGCCTACAACAACCCTTTTACTAAATATTGCATTTTTCGCCTAGATAATCACTTTTACCAAATGTTGCACTGTTTTGCCTACAACAATACTTTTACCAAATATTGTAATGTTTTGTCTACAACAATAATTTTCAAAGGTTGTACTATTTTGCATTCTGCAACACTTCACAAAGTGTTGCCTATGATGAATTCAAAAGACAAACTCACTATTGCAACACTTTACAAGTGTTTTCTGTTTCTGAATTAAAAAATTATCCTTCACTTGCATATTTTCTTATCATTTTGGAACACACTCATATTATTAATTGTTAACAATTTACAAAAAAAAAATGAGGCGAGCTGGCTCAACTGATATGTGTTAGTTGAGTTAAATGAGTGTAATATATTGATTCAAGGTTCGATCCCTAACGACATCATTTACTGATCTTTATACATTAATATAAATAAATTGTTGATATTTATGAATCAGCATGTTTTTAAAAAAAATATTATTTATATTTTAATTAAAATCTTTTAATGAAATAAATATTAATTAAATTAAATCATATTTAATTTAATTAATTGTCAATTCTAATTTATTTAATTAAATCATATTTAATCAAAAGAATTAAATATCTGTTAATATATTAAATAATTCAAATACAACTAACACATAATTAAATAAATTTTATTTAATTTAATCATTTATTTTACTATTAGTATTCTATGCGTGTGATCCTATAGGTTCTCATAACGTTGATAATAATATTAATTCACCATTTAATATTACAAACAATGAGTGATATCTATTAGAAGTAATTCATATTTATTAGTTGTACTATTTTCTTAGCCCCTAAGTTTGTTAGAGGGTATTTTAGTATTTTATCCTATTCTAGTAACCCTAGTTTTAGCTTATAAATAAGGTGGCAATCATTGTAATTTTTATCATGTTTTGTAGCCGTCATTCTCTTAATAGAATATTTCCGTTCTTCATTTATTCTACCTTTGCACCAACAATTGGTATCTAGAGCTCCGGTTCGGATTCATTGGGAAACACGGGAAACACGAGTGAACGGGAGGTCTTGTGTGTTTGATTTTGATTCTTAGATTCGTGTTGAATCTTGAACAAAATCTGATCAGAATTTTAATTCTGTGGGTTGGGAAACACTGTGTGAGAAATCTGAGTGTACTGTGCAAGGTAGAAAGATGAACGGAAACGACAACATGAACACCAAACTTCCAGTATTTGACGGTAAAAACTGGAATCGTTGGATAATCCAAATGCGTGTACTGTTCGGTGCTCAAGATGTTCTAGATCTTGTCACTGATGGTTATGTTCCGGTAGCAGCAGATGCGACGGATGAACAGAAAAACACGCAGAAGGAAGTAAGGAAGAAGGATCAGAAAGCATTGTTCTTCATTCATCAATGTGTTGATGTAAGTTTGTTTGAGAAGATTGCAGATTCAACGACAGCAAAGGCTGCGTGGGACACACTGGTTAGATGTTATGGTGGTGACGTATCAGTGAAGAAGGTGAAGCTTCAGTCCTTGAGAAAGCAATATGAGAATCTCAACATGAAGAATAATGAGAAAGTTTCTGAATACATCTCCAGAGTGATTCTGATCACTAACGAGATGAAAGCGTGTGGAGAAACTCTTTCTAAAGAAACAATCATGGAGAAGGTATTGAGATCCCTTACCTCTCAATTTGATTACATTGTGGTAGCAATAGAACATTCCAAAGATCTGAGCACCATGAGAATTGAAGAGCTGCAGAGCAGTCTAGAAGCGCAAGAGTTGCGTTTGACTGGGAGAACTTCTGAAAGGGAAGTAGAGCAGCAGGCTCTGAAAGCAACTTCTGATAGGAGGTATCAGAAGCAGTCAGAAGCCAGGAGAAGATCTGATGGTGGTCAGAAGTCAGAAAGCTCAACCTCTGATAGACAAAAGAATGCTCAGAAGGGAAAAGAGAAGTATGACAAGAAGAAGATCCAATGTTACTGTTGTAAGAAGTTTGGTCATTTTGCTAGAGACTGTTGGTCAAACAAGGAGAGAAAATCAGAAGAAGCAAATATAGCCAGAAGTTCTGATGACGAATCTGTGCTATTGATGGCCTCTGAATCTGATGATATGGATCTGACAGACTGGTGGTATATGGACACTGGCTGTTCAAATCATCTTACTGGAAACAAGAAATGGTTGGTTGACTTTGACTCTGAAAAGAGGACAAAGATCAGATGTGCTGATAACAAATATCTTAATGCATAAGGTATGGGAAATGTTAGAGTGATTCTGAACAATGGGAAAACAGCATTGATTCAGAACGTGTGGTATGTACCTGGCATCAGAAGCAATCTGATGAGTGTGGGACAATTAATTGAGAAAGGTTTTTCAGTTACCATGAAGGACAATCTTCTGAAGCTGTATGACTGCAATCAGAAGTTGATTATGGAGTCAGAACAGGGAAGGAATAGAACATTCAAGGTGAATGTCAGAACTGCAGACTCAGAATGTCTTAATGCAACAAGTGCTGAGAAGGAGAGTGAGCTGTGGCACAGAAGATTTGGTCATTTGAATTTCAGAAGCTTAAAACATCTGAATTCAAAGAAGTTGGTACATGGAATTCCTGCAATTAAGAAGCCTGAAAAGTCATGCAAAGTTTGCATGGAAGGAAAACAACCACGATTGCCATTTGCGTCAGAAACTGCTCCAAGAGCAAAACATGCCTTGGGAGTTGTACATTCTGATGTGTGTGGTCCATTTCCAGTAGCATCGATTGGAGGGAATAAATACTTTGTGTTATTTGTTGATGAATTCACAAGAATGACATGGGTATCCCTTATTAAGTTTAAACACGAGGTGTTTGATGAATTCAAGAAGTTCAGAATGAAGGCTGAGAATCAGAGTGGTCAGAAGTTGAAGATTCTTAGAACTGACGGTGGAGGTGAGTATAACTCCAAAGAGTTCCAGAAGTTCTGTGAGGAGAATGGAATTGAGCATGAGGTTCCTGCTCCTTATACCCCTCAACACAATGGTCTTGCTGAAAGAAGAAACCGCACTTTGCTTGATATGGTGAGAAGCATGCTAAAGGAGAAGAAGCTTCCTCAGAAGCTCTGGGGAGAAGCTGTTGCCACTGCAACGTATGTACTCAACCGATGTCCTACGAAGAAGTTGAAGGAAATAGTTCCAATACAGAAGTGAACTGGAGATAAGCAAAGTGTTAGTCATCTGAAGGTGTTTGGTTCTATTTTCTATAAACATGTTCCAGAAGCCAGAAGACAGAAGCTGGATGATAGAAGCAAAGTGATGATTCTGATAGGGTACCACAGTACAGGTGCATACAAGCTCTATTGTCTAGAAACCAATAAAATTGAATTCAGCAGAGATGTGATTATGAAGGAATCAGAAGTTTGGAATTGGGATAAGTCTCAATCTGATTCTGATGTTAGAACTTCTGAAGAAAGGTCAGAGTTAAGAATTTCTGAAGTAAGAGTAAACTCTGACGTTGATTCTGATTCTAATAGTGATTCTGACTCTGGAGAAAACTCAGAAGATGAAGGTGACTCTGATGATCCAGACTCTGATGACCCAGACTCTGATGGTAATCCAGATTCTGGTGGCAATTCAGACTCTGGAAATATGCCAGACCCTGAAGATGGTCAAAGCTCTAGAGGAAGTCAACCATCTGAAGCTAGAAACTCTAAAGCTCAAGACTCTGAACAAGTTCAGAGACCACAAAGAATCAGAAACATCCCCAGAAGATATGCAGAATTTGACATGCTGCAAGACACTGAAGTAGACTCTGAAGGAGAAGTTATTCAGTGTGCCATGTTAGTAGACTCTGAACCCATAAGTACAGAAGAGGCTCTTAAGAAGAAGCTCTGGCTGAAGGCCATGAAAGAAGAACTTGATGCTATAGAGAGAAACAAGACTTGGAAGCTGACAGAACTTCCAAAAGACAAGAAAGCCATCAGCGTCAGATGGGTTTTCAAGCAGAAGTTAAAGCCAGATGGTTCAATTGGAAAACATAAAGCAAGGTTGGTAGCCAGAGGATTTCTACAGAAACCTGGGCTGGATTACTCTGAAGTGTTTGCACCTGTAGCAAGACATGAAACAATCAGAATGGTGATTGCAATAGCTGCTAACAAGAATTGGCCTCTGATGCATTTAGATGTAAAATCTGCATTTCTGAACGGTCCATTAGAAGAAGAAGTTTACGTGTCACAACCTTCTGGATTTGTGAAAAAGAATCAGGAAGGGATGGTGTACATATTATACAAAGCTCTATATGGATTGAAACAAGCGCCCAGAGCTTGGAATCAGAAGATTGATTCATTTTTCAAGAAGCAAGGCTTTCAGAAATGTGAGATGGAGTACGGTGTCTATGTTCAGCATACTTCTGAAGGAAATATAACTCTGGTATGTTTATATGTTGATGATATACTGCTGACTGGAAGTTCTGAACAGGAGATAGCCAAGTTCAAGAAAGTTCTGATGAATGAATTCGAAATGACTGATCTAGGCAAAATGACATACTTTCTAGGGATGAAGTTCAGATATTCTAAGAAAGGTATTATTTTGCATCAACTCAAGTATGAATTAGAACTTCTGAAGAGATTTAATCTGAAGAATTGTAAGATTGCTGTCACACCTTCTGATACAAATCAGAAACTGGATTCTGACTCTGATGGAAAGGATGTGGACGCTACAACCTTCAAACAGTTGGTTGGTTCTCTGAGGTATTTGTGCAATACCAGACCTGATATTTGCTATTCAGTTGGGATGGTTAGTAGGTTCATGAGTAAACTTAAGTGGTCCCATTACCAAGCTGCTGTCAGGATTTTGAGGTATATCAAGGGAACTCTGAAGTATGGAGTATTATTTCCTTCTGGAAGAAAGGATGAGTCAGAGCTTCTGAGTTATTCAGATTCTGATTGGTGTGGAGACAGAGTTGACAGAAGAAGTAGGTCTGGGTACTTATTCAAATTTCTAGGAGGTCCCATTTCTTGGTGTTCCAAGAAGCAACCTGTTGTGGCGTTGTCAACTTGTGAAGCTGAATACATTGCAGGTGCTGTTATTGCATGCCAAGTTGTATGGATTCTGAGTCTATTGCAGGATCTGAAGATTAAAGTAAACAAACCTCTGGAGCTGATGATTGACAACAAGTCTGCAATCAATCTTGCCAGAAACCCAGTGTTGCATGGGAGAAGCAAGCACATTGAGACCAAGTATCATTTTCTGAGACATCAAGTTTAGAGGGGAGTGTTAGAAGTTGTACACTGCAGCACTCAGAAACAGTTGGCAGATGTTCTAACGAAAGCTATCAAGACTGATCAATTTCTTAGATTAAGGTATGGAATTGGTGTTACAAGTTTTTGATGGAATATGAATTAAGGGATGGTATTAGAAGTAATTCATATTTATTAGTTGTACTATTTTCTTAGCCCCTAAGTTTGTTAGAGGGTATTTTAGTATTTTATCCTATTCTAGTAACCCTAGTTTTAGCTTATAAATAGGGTGGCAATCATTGTAACTTTTATCATGTTTTATAGCCGTCATTCTCTTAATAGAATATTTCCGTTCTTCATTTATTCTACCTTTACACCAACAATATCTAGCAACATATCACTCCTACACATGTGATGAGAATTTCGTGTGGTCTGACATAACCTTTTTATGATAATGATCATATGTATAATTATCCTTTTGCCCTTATATCTATATTAAACACAATGCATAAAAGACGTCATCTTTGTATAATATAATATTATATTCCTTGATCCCCAAGTATACTGGACAACAACAAATAAGCCCAATATCTCATATCAACTTATCAGAGCACAATCATGCATTTTACAGTCATACTCGATCAATAACCTATAGATATTACTCATGTATATGTGTTGGGCTATTTATATGTGCAAGTATATATAGTCAAAAAGTAGCAAGTGATGTAAAAGTAAGAGTATCGATCTCACAAATTTTTTAATAACTTAAGTTGATCCTTAGTGTAAAACTTTGTGAGTAGCCATGAGCAAAGTATAACAATAATGGTTGGTTGTCACAGATTCAGGTTGAGTAGTAATATATATGAGTAAATAAGTTAAATCAATAGTGAGAGACATATTGGATAATGGTCCATTTAATGAGTTTCATATCTTGTGTGCGTATGATGAGATCTATTGTGACAGATGAGGCAGAAAGTGATCTAGTGGTGTATGTCTACATCAAATCATATGCAATAAGTTAGGGGAAAAAATAACTAGGTCTCACAATAACATTAAAACACGTCTTGTATAACTTCTGATTTCCCCTATGGTTGTAGTCTTTTATGTCTAAAGTAACTAATCTAGTGAATATGTCCATCCTACTATATTTAACCATATTTACCATGAGTTCCACTAGATAGCAAATCTTTTAACCATTAACTAACTTTTACATATTTCTAAGGTGATCAAGCAGAGAAACAGATATATAAATTATTTTACATGATAAAATTCATCACTTCAAATCACACTATCTAACACAAAATACTATTTTTCATTAAATTTCACATTGCTCAATATAAAGAGCTTTAGCTCACGGCGAGCAAAATAAATACAACAACACAAGTTTTGAAAGTTAACATTTTTAAACACTAATGAAAAGAAAATAAAAATCTAAGTGTAACACTTTTACTCCTTGCAATCTTTCAATCAATAAGAGGTTAGTTTTATTACACCGGGTAGCTCAACACTTCTTCAAGAAAGGAAGGAGGATAAATTCTCTTTACTTTTGGTTCAGACTTTTTCTTCTTCTTCTCCAATCAAGATATTTTTGTAAGTTATTTGTCAAGTCTCTCATTTCCTGAACCTCCTTTCATTTCTTCAAGATGGTCCTTTTATATTCTCCTAGCTTTTAAGGATTTCTTTAGTCATTGGATCACTGACCTTATGATTATCTATTGATTTGACCCATGAAAATAGACATATTCCTTCTTCTTATCCTATCATACCAATACTAGGTAGGACATACCAGCGTGCATGGGACAACATGTCATGAGGCAGACCTACTACACAGACAGACATGCAACGCACAAACTTCAGCACTAGCTAACTTTTGTAGGTTTTGTCTTATGGTGTTTATTCTTATCCATTTGATTTTCTAGCTTAGCTAGTTCTTCCAACTTCAAGCCCATGCTACATTTCCCTAGTGTTAAGATCCTTCACTCCTTACAGCATCTTCTGGCTCTAAGGCATGATGGAAAATGAAGTTGTATTGATCCAACATTTCTAGCGTGACAAAACTTGTCACTAGAGTAATCCTACACAAGTAACAAACACATAAAACTCACAAAAAAGAGAACCTAGTGTAACACCCCAAATTTGATTAAATTAATGAATCGAATTATTTGAGATTATTTATTTAATTATTTGATGTTGGTGTTGATTAAAATAAATATAAAATCTTATATGTTGTTGGAGTATGGTATTGGTAGGGTGTGGTGAGAAATAAATACTTAGTAGGATGGCTGGAAAATAATTGGAGTATGGGAATTTTAATTAAATAATGAAATTTAGTTATTTAATTTATTTAATTAGGATAATGAGAAATTTTAATAATTAGGCTATAGCTATTTATTTAATTGGTTAGAATAAAACAGAAGAGTAAAAATAGTAGGGAGAAAAGGAGAATATTATTAGTATATTTTTATTAAAATAATATTAAAGCCAAGAGGAACACTGTGTTAAATAAGAGGATAAGTAAGGGAAATGGTAGAAGTCTATAAATTGAGGGAGATTAAGCTAAAGATAAAAAAGTTAGTAAGATGTTAGAGAGTTTTTATGTAAAAATCAGAATTTGGTGAGAAGGGAAGGAGGTAAAAGCTAAGGTATAAGAAGGACTCCATTGAAGAGCTTTTGCTGAAAATTAAGATAATGGGGGAGAGAAAGGACTATCAATATGTGTGTAATTGCATGATGGATAGGGAGAAGTCCTTAATCTCCATTAAATATTTTTTCTATTTTCTTCCATTGTTAAATGTTGATGATATGAGTGAAACTATTATGATTAAATGATGTTAATTATATATTGATATAATTATAATAAATTTCTCTTAAGTAAATATGTTAAGGATTGAATTTGTTTCAGAATATGTTATTTTTAAATTGCGATATCGGTTGATATTGTTAGTGTATCCATTGTCGTAATGACGTTGTAGCATTGTTTTTGTACGTGAGTTAATTGGTTTTGAATTTGGCTATGAGCGATGTCGTAAGTCGTAAAAGAGAGATAACCTTCCATACGCACATGGTATTTATAGCTTGCAGTTTGTTAGAATGATTCTGAATCATTCAAATGTACCAATTTCATTACCGTAATGTTTCATACTCTATTTTCTTACTATAAAATTAAGTGGTTCATTTAGGTTGAATAACATGAGTCATTGAATCAAAGAAATTTAGTTTTATTATAATTATTAATGATAATAATTGTATTTATAATTATAATAATATTTAAAATGATAAAATAATTATTATTTAAAATTAAATATTGACAACATATTTTATACAACATGTTTTTGATATGTGTGCCCAACGAGATAACAACTCGCCTAACAAGGGCCAAGATCGGAAAATTATTATTTTAGTGTTTTTGCCGTAACTTTAGTTCCGTAAATCCAAATGAGACACCGTTCAAAGCGTTGGAAAACAAAAGCGCGAAGCTACCTCATTATGTTTCTTAGTAAATTATTTGAATTACAATCATATGTCTACTATGGTAAAGTTTGTGCTGACTTGTATGATCGGTTAGCAAATTGTTATGTTTATACGATGATGTCTTGTTATTTTGGTGAAGTAACATGAATGAATGCTTATGAATTTACATTTGTTGAGTTTCTATTATTTTTTGTTGTTTATTGATGTCGTAACATTGATTAATTGTTGCGTATGATGTGTCATATGATGCATAAATGGTGAGACATGCATGGTGATACTTTTGATGAAAATGCATGTTATTGAGAGTCATGCATCATGGTGTACAAAATTTGGTTCAGTTTTGGTATGCTCTAGTCCAATGATAGGGATCAGGAGCAAGTAACTAGTTCTATACAGGGGCTGGTGAAGTGTTACATATGGTGATGATAATGATTTGGTGCACTCTGGTCCTATGATGGGGATCGGGAGCGAGATGAACCTGAGTTTTCATGAATGTCACTACATGCATAATGAATCAGTTGTGGAGTACATTTGCATACATGATGGCATATGTAGTTGATTGTTCATAATGTTATTGGTTGGATGTGAATATATACATGTTGTTATGAAGGGTGTGAGACTATATGGTTGTTGATTGTGTAATTTAATGTGTGCTTGTTGTATGTTCTCTACTTTAGCATTCTTTACACTGTTCATATTGATTTGTTGCTTCTCACCCCCTTTGCTTTCTTGTTGTCCACCATAGACATCTTGTAGATACTAAGGAGTAGAGTTTACTATTGTAAGTGGAAGTTAGCTCCTGGAGTTACTTTGTTTAATTTTATCGTTGTTTTAGAAGTCTTGCTCTAATATTTTAAGATCGGGGTTAGGAAAGTTTGTTTACTTATTATGTTTTACTGGAGTTTAATTGTTTATTTTGGTTTATGTTGAAGTTGTTGTGAGTTGATCATGATAACTCCATATTTTGATATATAATTTTGAAGTGGAGACTAAATGTCTAAGTTATGTTGTTTTATTTAATTGAAAAGTAAAGGTGAGCGTGTAATGACATGTGTTGTATGACGTTGATATTTCCACTGTGTATTTGTTAAAGGTTTTTTCGTTGGTGACACCTTAGATTGTCATGTAAAACTTGATATATAAGTTTCAGGGTTTAGGGTGTTACACCTAGTGTTCTCCAAGCTAACTAAGTTAAAAAAACAAAACCTACAAACTTTAACTTAATGAAACTTGCTAACACAAAATAAAATCAAGTAATAAGGGCTTAAATATCTCACAAATAATAAGTTATCACACTCCCAAACTTGAATCATTAGATGTCCTCAGGTGATGCGACATATAATATCAGAGATAAATAATAACTAAACCATCTTTAATTCAACATCACATTTCACAAAACAAGAATTTTTCTAAAAAATGTATCCAAAAATTGACACAACTCAATCTTTATCATATACTAGTTCATTTTGTGTGTGTGTGTGTGTGTGTGTGTGTGTGTGTGTAACCCATTATGCCATCTATCTCTCTAGAAGTCTTATTTGAAGATGATTATCCTACACCCTAGTTCCGTTCCTCTATCCTATGGTTCAAGCTTTTCACTTTTCATTTTCAACAGGGGGACTAACTAACTTATTTATTTTCAGGCTCTTTGGTTGTCTTAGAACTTGGGGAATTCTACTTCCACTACTTTTGTTTATAAATTTTGCTAGGTGCTCCACCTTTTTACCTGATACGATCTCACTTGTAATGAGTCCAACCTGTTACTCAGAGTGAAACACCCATTGTTCCTCAAACTTTAGGCACATGAACTTTATTCATGATGCTCTTTGGCATTTTCGTTATTTTTGCACACTTTGGTGTTTTTTTTAACATGCATTAGTAAATGTAGTAGTCCCACTTTAGCTAGTCCTAATTACTATTGTTTTCCTCCCTTAAACTAAATCCTACAATGAATCTTATTCCATACTTTAGAGCAATTCAAACTACTTAAAATACTAACTACTTCTGGATTGATAGGGTTTCCTCACTTAAGTCACAATCTATGCATTGCTTATTTTTTTTTGTGTGTGTGTGTGGGGGGGGGGGGGGGGGGGGCACATGTATTGTTTAACACAAAATACTATAAACATTAAATATAAAAACAAAGAACACTTTTATTGATTGTAAGTAAGATAACTTAACTTAACCAGATAAATGTGCCTTCACCCCCAAACTTAAAATAAGAACAGTATCCTCACTGTCAAATTTCGGCACATCAGATAATTTTTTTTTTATTATAAAAAATTAGCAGAAATGTAAATATGATTGGTTAAAAATACCAATTAGGTCTGAAGCCTGCTGTTTTTTTTGGTTGCATGAGGCTTTTCAACTCTTGTTCTCTTCTTTTGTTTATCTTTCTTCCTATTCTTTGATGGTGTACCTTCTGTCTCATCCTTTCCCTCAAAAAAAAAATCTTCTTGGATTTTAGCTTTGGAGAGGACTTAGTGGTCATCTGTTGCTCTTCTGGTGGGTGCTCTCTGACACTTTCATTCATGTCAGAAGATCTTTTTTTCTTTTTACCTTTACTTGGGATTTTTACTTTGATCTTTGACTTTTCAGGGGACAGGAATTGAAGCCATTTCAATGCCCTCTGGAACGCCAGTAGTATTTCAATGCCTACCAATAAGCCAATAATGATTGAGGAGTATGTGTAAGATTCTATAACCCAAAGTCTAGGATTTTTCCATAATAAAGTTTATATATATATATATATATATATATATATATATATATATATATATATATAGAGAGAGAGAGAGAGAGAGAGAGAGAGAGAGAGAGAGAGAGAGAGAGAGAGTGAGAGAGAGAGAGAGAGAGAGAGCTTGATCAAGTGGACTTTTGTTGCGTGTTCCAGTTGTGGGGGCCTTGGAGGAGAAACAAGCTTAGAAGATTGAATCATTCAAGAAGTTATTATCATCATCCTCTCATATTCTTTAAAATCAAAATTTGGTGAACAAAGAGAAGAGGAAAATTTGATCAAAGACGGAGAGCTTTCTTGCATGATAGAGTTTTGGAGTCCTTGAATAAGGAAAATAAAATTTCAAAGCTTGAATCATCATTTTCATCTCTTTGCCTTCAATTTAAGGTTTCTCTTAATCAAAGTCGGGGTTTCTTATACTTTAATTTGGTAGACGCCAATTAGGTCTTTGCATGTTAGGGATTGAGTAGTTAATCTCATCTTAATGTGTGTTCTATTTGAATGCATGATTAACTTGTATGTTTGAAAATATTGGTGTCTGATTTTTTGTTTAACTTGCCAAAAATGTGTGTATTATGTTCATACATGATCCTAGGAATATTAGATTGGATTATGATATATAAAACCATGAAAAAATGTTGTTTTTGTTGAAAATTTCATATTTTTTCGAGCCTATTGAGCCCATGATGGACGTCAACATCCATGAGGTTCAACCTATCATGTTCCTGTAGCGGGGTATTCGTTACCTTTAGATTTATTGACTAAATCCAAGGTAAATCATACAAAGTCGAGTCGCCACCGCACTTCTATTTATCCAAAGGAATGGTTAGAAAGTGAACAAAAACCTAAAAGTTTTATCAAATCAAAAACTAGTAAAAATGTAAGAGATCTGGGTAAGGGGGTTAGTTATGCAATGGGAAGGTGTTAGGCACCTAAAACATCCTAGGTACTCCTAGGGAGCCCTTTTCACATTTGTTGTAAAGGTTGTTTGTTTTGCGAAAATTTATTTGTGCAAACATGATGAAGGGATGAGAAAAGAATATACAAATTTATTTACATTTTGTGTTTGAATGGATGAACCCATTGCTTACGTACCATCTTAAAAAAGATTAGGATCAAAACCTCGTAGTTTGGGGTAAAAAAATTCAAAATAAATGAGTGGATTGATTGATCCAAAAGCCTTAAGGTCTTTTGTTATCAACGGGAGAAAACTCAACCTAAACCAACAATCCACCATGTGAGGAAGACTTCAACATACTAGTGAGGGGTTAACCCTATAATAAGCATGGAAGACTTATAATCCAGTCACTAAGGATGAGGTGAGATTTACACCAACCACTATGATAACTCAAACCTAATAGCTAAAGGTTATGAAAAAAGTTTGATTAATAAGGTGGCCATTGAAACCACAAAAAATATTTGAATGGGTTATATTTACCAATTAAAAGTATTTACAAAATATGGTCAAAGTTGACTTAAAAGTTCAATTGAAAATGAGTGTTATGAAAACAAATTTTGAAAATCAAAAGCATAAGGCTTAGGTTTCTAATTTGGAAAACAAATGTTAATGTTTGCACAAAAGTTTTGGCTTGGGTTAGAGTGTAGAGAATAAAAAGAAGGGCTAAATTCATAAATATACAAGAGGTAAGGGAAAAGAAGATAAAACCACATTAGGAGTTCCTCTCTTGAGATCATATTGATGATCCAAGTAGCTCCCATCCTTTGGAATAAACAATCACAAACAAATATCTCATGCAATTAAGCACAGGTAATCGGAATGAATCTCCAGATGGTATCCCACAAATAAAGTGGAATACCCCACGAATTATCCCTTCAGGCGTCATGTGATCCCTCACACAAATTCAACAAACAGATTAGCAATAACAGGTAAACAATGTATGGATGCGGTGTAAAATATGTCATAATCAAACACGATAACAGATCGGAGAACAAACAGAAAAAACAAGGTACTGTCACGCTCGCTACTGCTTCGCTTAGCGAGGTGCTAGCGAAGCTTCGCTACATGTTCGCCTAGCGAAGGTGCTAGCGAATGACTGCGAATTCTGGATTTTTCTTTGATAACAGTGCGATTTCAGAAATCCCAAACCCTATGGTACTCATTTCAGAAATCATGTGATTAAACATTCAAGGCATTGGTTTCATACATTCATGCATATGCAAAACCTATCGATTCCCACTCTTCCAAATTCAAACATAATACAACACATATTTAAAACATTCAAATTGAAGGCGTAAAGTAATGGGAATAGGGCAAACCTGATTGGAGAGATCGATTGAAATTGAGTTTCACCCGTGAGGTTTACAAAAACAATCTTAGGGTTTACGTGAGGCAGAAGTGATTCTGTGCAACTGGGTTCCCTTCAGGGTTTGGAGGCTGCTCTGAGTTCTCTGTCAACTCTGATGAATCTTTGAATGATCTCCTGAATGCTCTGAATCCCTGAATGATTGAATGATTTTTTCTCAAGTGAAGCCTTGGTATTTATAGACTGAATTTCATGGCTTTGTGGGCTTAAGTGGATGCAACCTAGGCCCAAAATTCTGCTGTTACAGTTTGACCGCGTGGTCTTCGCCTAGCGAAGGATTTGCTCGCCTAGCGAGCATATCAGGTCAGATTCGCTTAGCGAAGAATTGGCTCGCCTAGCGAGTATGTCAGTTATGGAACAGACTTTTATTCCTTCCAAATTAGCTCTTTGACTGATGAATAGACTCATTTGGTCATGTTGGAGGTAACTCACGTCGTTCTCTTGTGTTGATTGATCACCCAAACAGAACCCACAAAGCGTATTGGATGATACTCAAGCTTCAAACAAAAGATGTTAGTGACATATTTTTGTGCTTTTGGTTAGTAAACAAAATGAAAAAAGCAATGATATACAATTCAAGCATGCTTGGTGATCTCACACCAATCACAAGGAGTCCCACCCAAAGGCAAAGGGAACCAAGATGCTAAAGATCCTTGAGGCTCTGCGAATGCAATGTTGTGATGCCATGAGGGATTTTAGGGCCAAAATTAGGGTCTTACAGATGCCCTTATTTAAGGTCATTCTAGCCGGAGAAGGGAAGGTTAAAATCTTCGTCTCGACGAGGTAGAATAGGCTTAAATAATAACAAAGAGACGAATTTTGGTCCCTAAGAGACCTCATGATGCAAATGTATGTATGAAAAAAAGGAATAACACTCTGTGGGTATATGTGTCCACAAAGGAAAGAAATTTGGAGAGACTGACAATCCATATGAGTAATTTACTCTATGGGATAGATACTCTAGGACTCTCATGGGGATAAAAAAGGGGTAAAAATGCGTGAGCAGGTCACGACTCAAAGCTTAGGGAAAAGATCCAAAAGGAACAAATCCAATGGAAAGACCCTACCTGATTCGAAGATGCATGTATTGGGGAATATGCCAATACAGCAGAAATTAACCACAACAGGTACTTCGGATAAAAATCCGGACTTAGGCTGGGGAAAGATTTGAACAAAATATCCCTGCCGGGGAAATGCATGTATTGGGGAATATGCCAACACAACAAAAATTATCCATGACGGATACTTCGGATAAAAATCCGGGATCCACCAAGGGACTGCACTGGGGATGTCCAAAAGACTCTCCTGGGGAAGCAGTGGGATGAGGTATTACCGGTTACTGGGTAATAAGCTCAAAGAGACATGTGATCTGAATACCGGTATAAGGGTGAGAGATATCAAAACTTCAAAACATCTGAGGAAGACCTAAAAGGTATATTTCAAACTCAGGGATTCTGACTCCACAGGGGACAAAAAGTCATAATAGGGAGAAGAAGAGGAAGGGACACCAGGGATACCGGTTACTGGGCATATAATAGGTGACCAACCAAGGTGTGAATTGGGGAATGTTCCCAAGACACTCATCATCTAAAAGAGGGATAAAAGCAAACTCGATTATGGGATGGATATTTGACTCCGTAAAGGGGATACGAATCTTACTCGATTGGGGAAGAACAAAAGACTTCGACCAAAGAGTGCATGAGATACATTATCTATTACCGTCAGAACGTAGATAATATACTCGCATGGAAGATTATCCACAACCGGTTACTGGGTTAATAAAGGATAAATCGACCGAAAAGAAAAGGCATCGGGATACCAAGACTAGGTATATAATGATGACCAAACAAGGCATGAATTGGGGAATGTTCCCAAGACACTCATCATCCAAAAGAGGGCTAAAAGCAGACTCGATTATAGGATGGATATTCGACTCCGTAAAGGGGATACGAATCTTACTCGACTGGGGAAGGACAAAAGGCTTCGACCAAAGAGCGCATGAGATACATTATCTATTACCGTCAAAACATAGATAATATACTCGCATGGACGATTATCCACAACCGGTTACTGGGCTAATAAAGGATAAATCGATTGAAAAGAAAAGGCATCAGGATACCGAACTAGGTATATAATGATGACCAATTCAGGAGAGAAACAATCGTTACCAACAACAGGGTAGACGAGAAATGACTCGCTGGGGATAAATCGCGTAATCAGGGCAATTATCCAGGTAAATGAGGGAATATCAACGCCGAATATTGGATGAAGACAACTGTCAAGGAGGGGATTACACCTACCGGTATAAGGGTAGAAAACCACAAAAAAGTAACCGTCATCAATTAAGATGAACAAAAGGTTAACTCTGCAATAGGGGAATACAAATAGGGTTTACAACTACCGGTATAAGGGTAGAAAACCACAGAAAAGTAACCGTCATCAATTACGATGAACAAAAGGTTAGCTCTGCAGGGGAAAGTGAGTAGGGTTTACAACTGCCGGTATAAGGGTAGAAAACCACAGACTCTAACGGGGATACAAATAGGGTTTACAACTACCGGTATAAGGGTAGAAAACCACAGACTCCGTCGGGGAAAAGATGGATAATTACTGGTTATTGAGCAATTATTCATCTAAACTACGGGGAAACAGGAAAAGAGTCTCAAGAGACTGACCTAGGATCAAACTAGATAGGCACGCCAAATCAAGACTTGCCCCGGTGAGGATATAACTCAATGGGGAAAACCATCCCAATATATGTGTTGGGAAGGAAGAGAAGCAATCCTCATCCACGAGGATATATCTCAGTGGGGAATATGGAAGAAAGGATAAACACTTTCTGCCTATGGAGCTGACTCTATATGGAGAGATCAGACACACTCATCTGCTTGGGGAAATATATCACCAAATAGCAGGAGACAACAAACAACGATATATGGCAAAAAATGCAACATGAATATCTGAATGTTATAATTATGTATGTATATGCGTGATTTATGTATGATGAATGCTGACAAATAGACATATCTAACACAAACAGGTCCAGGAATCAACCACTCGGTACTACATCTCAAGAGAGAAAGCCAAGTCTGCTAAGGGCAACTGGTGCTTGGAAACCTCTGCAGAGGGATGAACATCAGTCATTCCAGCTGGAGACAGGGAGTTATCACAGGCAAAGTCTATTACACCAACAACTCTACTGGGGAATTTATCCGAGGGGATAAAGGAATTACGGGGATCAACCACCAAATATCGTTCTTACCAAAGAGATTCCATCTGCTGAGGAAGTAAAAGGGCTACTTTGCTGAAGGGAAGAGAGGTGAATCTCAACAAGCACTCCACTTGGTAGGATAAACCACAAAAGGTTCCGGAGGGAGACGATACAGTCATGCCAGGGATTTGAACAAATATCTGTTGGAGATCATACCACACTTGGGAGAGCACTGAGGATCTCCTAAGTATCTTTTTGTCATTGTGAATGTTCACTTTGTTTAAAAATAAGTTATGAAAAATTTGATTGTTTAAAACAATGATATTTTCTCAATCAAAACATGCAAAACGTTTGTTGAATAGAAACAAATACGAGTGCAAATAATTGGATAAAAGGCTCAAATTTATTTGATGGAATGGTAGTCTGTGAATGGCAAGACTCCATAGATCTTTTCAAATTTGAAATTGGTGATGTATATTGGAAAATGGCTACATTGAACATAATGACCATTTCTCCACCAATTCCGAATCCGATGTATTTGAAGCTTCAGTTGATGATGACTGAGTGAGAATCTCTGACGGATGACAGTTGTAGAACAAAATCTTGTCAGGATGCAGTTACTTGCCAAATCCCTAATTTTTGCCTAGATTGCCCCAGGATGAGGTACTCAATCTAGAGGGATATATATATATATATATATATATATATATATATATATATATATATATATATATATATTATTTATATATATATATATATATATATTTTTTTATGTCTCTAACTTTTGCCTGGATCGCCCTTTCGGGTTTTCAATCCACCGAGACGCTCATTTTTGCCTAAGTCGCCCTTTTGGGTTTTCAACTTAGCGAGCTATTCTATTTTTTAGGCGAAGTATTTCTTGACTGCATCTGAATTCACAGGACGAGTGAAATCCTCCCCATCCATAGTTGTAAGTATCAATGCACCGCCTGAAAAGGCTCTCTTAACAACGTATGGACCTTCATAGTTTGGAGTCCACTTGCCTCTCGAATCGGGCGCGAAAGACAAGACTTTCTTGAACACAAGGTCACCTTCTCGGAACACACGAGGTTTGACCTTCTTATCAAAGGCTTTCTTCATCCTTTGCTGATATAACTGACCGTGACACATAGCAGTCAATCTCTTCTCTTTATGCATCATATCATGAAACAAGGTAGTCATAGCTCGTTGATACGTGGCTCCGACGTTCTTCAAACCGAAGGGCATCACTCAATAACAGAATGTTCCCCAAGGTGTGATGAATGTTGTCTTCTCCATATCCTTGGGTGCCATCTTAATTTGATTATATATGGAAAATCCGTCCATAAACGAGAAGACTTTGAATTTAGCTGTGTTGTCTACCAACATATCAATATATGGTAGAGGGAAATCATCTTTCGGACTATCTTTATTCAAATCTCTCTAGTCCACACACATTCGGACTTTTCCATCTTTCCTAGGCACGGGCACAATATTGGCCACCCATTGAGGATATGTAGAAGTCACCAGAAACCCCACATCAATTTGCTTCTGAACTTCTTCTTTGATCTTCACGGCCATATCAGGATGAGTTCTTCTGAGCTTCTGCTTCACAGGCGCGCACTCAGGCTTCAAAGGCAGGAAATGTTGCACAATATGTGTATCCAAACCAGGCATGTCTTCATATGACCAGGCGAAGATGTCAACGTATTCTCGTAGCAATTCAATCAACCCCTTCTTAACAGATTCTTCCAGGAGTGCCCCAATCTTTACTTCACGCACACAATCCTTAGACCCCAAGTTGACTGTTTCCAGATTCTCAAGATGTGGCTGAATGATTCTTAAGTAAACGGGTAATCTCATCAGGAATCTCTTCAACATCATCTTCCTCTGCCTCAAATACAGGGAACTCAAAATTGGGAGATGGTGTTGGGTCATTATGTTCAATGGGTCTAGAAATTAACCTGCATAATGGTTTTGGATATGAAAAGCTTTAGAATTTAAACAAGGCAAATCATTATGCAGACGAAAAGATTGATTTTATTCTATGTTTTAGGGTTTTATGTGATCACCAATTTCATGCAAAAAGCAAAAAGGGAAACTAATTGGAAAAACAAACATTTAACATGAATTTATTGAATGAAAATATCATCGAATTTATGCGCCAACAATGTCATCACTCCTCCTTTTGGCATGGGAGCAGGGTTTTCAAACGCAATGAACATTACTTTGACTTATGGATAACTGTAGAAATATCCACAGCGACCCAATTGTTGCAGACCCCACCAGGGATGATGAAGTTGCCAGAATCCTCTGTATCTTCTTCTAAAACAGCAGCAGTCTCTTCGTCCTGACCAGTGTGGATGAAACCTCCACTCTTGAATAAACCTTTGCTTGTTGAAAGCACCAGAAGAAAAACCTATGCCAGCCCGGGACTCGTTGGTTTCTAACTCAATCATTTTTCCTAAACCAGTGGTTGCACCACGCTCAATGGCCAACTTTGCATCTTTGTAGGAAGCAAATGAAGGAGTTCTCTTCTCAAGTTGATCCATCAGTCTTGAAATATTGGCTCTAGTGTAGTACCGGTGAGTCAGTTTGTCTTCAAAATAAATGAAGAACACAGAGTTAGACCACAGGACAGGAGGCCAGAAATAAAACCTGCTTATGCACATGATGCATGCAATGCTTGTGCATATGATTTGTTTTATTTTTAAAGGAACTTTTTAGAGTTCTATTTGCAAATTTTGGAAATATTTTTATCACATATGGAAACATCTCATCAGTAATATTTGGGAAACATTTTTACACCAAAGAAAAAACAGCATTGGTAACCAAGATACAAGAGAAAAGGAAAATAATCATCCCATGGATCCCTATAAACAATCATCCAAATCCCGGGACACATGAAGATAAGATGCACGAAGCCTCTTCACCTCCTTCTCATAGGCTGCTTCCATGTCCGCTTTCTCTTGAGAAGTGGGAATCTTTTCCAAGCCACTGAACGGCAACTGATCTAGAAAAGGTATGCCCACAAGATAAGCATACTCCTCAAGCGTAGGCAACAACTGGAAATCCGGAAACGTGAAGCAACGGTAGAGAGGATCATAAAACTGCACCAGTATACTCATCAATCCTTCATCCACCTGAGTAGTCAGAAGAGGTAGAAGCTTCCCAGAACGAGCTTTGAAACCCAAGGGATCTAATACATAGGATGTCAGATTCCTTAACTCTTTCAAATCTGTTTATTCGAAACTGTACTTCTTTGTGTTTCTTCTTTGTTTTTCCATGTCTGAAAATTTGCAAATAGACCTCTTAAGTTCCTTGAAATTATTTATTTATTTATTTAATTTTTTTATATTTATTTTGATGATATGAATGCAAATGGGTGCATGAATGCATGAATGCAACAATCACACTCAAGGATCAAGCAAAGCACACCAAACAAAGGTCATGGGATGGATCATATTATCCTTAATATCAATCATCCATTTTGGTGGATTATGGTTTACACCTTATCAACACCCAAGTTCCATTGATATTAAGGATATATGAATGGATCAACCATGAATCAAGGGTTTGTTGCGAGTCACGAGCATGTGGTCTTGGTTAAGAACCACCCAAAGGGATTGTACTAAGGTTTAAACCTGCCAAACATGTTCTACAAAAGGTTCCCATAGTCATCATCCCATCTTTCGGATATTATCAGATAAACGACTACTCGTATTCCAAAAATATTCTCAAGAGAGACTCTTATGAGTGTAGTATCGCGTAACAATCGTATCAAATCTTACACTTGAACGACCTTCGCACTACATCCTAAGAATAGGACAAGATGGGCTTGGTAAACTAAGGTCCTTGGCTTCTAAGGTCTATATTGGAAAGAGTAATGTCTAACCACGACTTACTTGTGTGACATTATTGGTCCAACATGACCTCCACCAAGTGAATGGACTTGCAAGTCAACTTGCTAAGGAATAACTCCACACAAGTCAATAAGGCTATGCCATTCTCCTATCCTAAGTGCACTGGAGTTCGGGTATAGAACTCATCTCACAAAGATCACCAAACACACAAGGAATTAATATTCAAGCAATTCAATCATTACATACAATACAATAATCCCAAATTGCACAAAAAATATGTCACAAAACAAAATACAATATAATACAACAAAGGTGAAACGTAGGCAAAACCCACTAGGGATAAGTCCCCAGCTGAGTCGCCACTTTTCTGTAGCGGGGTATTCGTTACCTTTAGATTTATTGACTAAATCCAAGGTAAATCATACAAAGTCGAGTCGCCACCGCACTTCTATTTATCCAAAGGAATGGTTGCGAACAAAAACCTAAAAGTTTTATCAAATCAAAAACTAGTAAAAATGTCAGAGATCTGGGTAAGGGGGTTAGTTATGCAATGGGAAGGTGTTAGGCACCCAAAACATCCTAGGTACTCCTAGGGAGCCCTTTTCACATTTGTTGTAAAGGTTGCTTGTTTTCCGAAAATTTATTTGTGCAAACATGATTGAAGGGATGAGAAAAGAATATACAAATTTATTTACATTTTGTGTTTGAATGGATGAACCCATTGCCTACGTACCATCTTCAAAAAGATTAGGATCAAAACCTCGTAGTTCGGGGTAAAAAAATTCAAAATAAATGAGTGGATTGATTGATCCAAAAGCCTTAAGGTCTTTTGTTATCAACGGGAGAAAACTCAACCTAAACCAACAATCCACCATGTGAGGAAGACTTTAACATACTAGTGAGGGGTTAACCCTATAATAAGCATGGAAGACTTATAATCCAGTCACTAAGGATGAGGTGAGATTTACATCAACCACTATGATAACTCAAACCTAATAGCTAAAGGTTATGAAAAAAGTTTGATTAATAAGGTGGCCATTGAAACCACAAAAAATATTTGAATGGGTTATATTTACCAATTAAAAGTATTTACAAAATATGGTCAAAGTTGACTTAAAAGTTCAATTCAAAATGAGTGTTATGAAAAGAAATTTTGAAAATCAAAAGCATAAGGCTTAGGTTTCTAATTTGGAAAACAAATGTTAATGTTTGCACAAAAGTTTTGGCTTGGGTTAGAGTGTAGAGAAGAAAAAGAAGGGCTAAATTCCTAAATATACAAGAGGTAAGGGAAAAGAAGATAAAACCACATTAGGAGTTCCTCTCTTGAGATCATATTGATGATCCAAGTAGCTCCCATCCTTTGGAATAAACAGTCACAAACAAATATCTCAGGAAATTAAGCACAGGTAATCAGAATGAATCTCCAGATGGTATCCCATAAATAAAGTGGAATACCCCACGAATTATCCCTTCAGGCGTCATGTGATCCCTCACACAAATTCAACAAACAGATTAGCAATAACAGGTAAACAATGCATGGATGTGGTGTAAAATATGTCATAATCAAACACGATAACAGATCGGAGAACAAACAGAAAAAACAAGGTACTGTCACGCTCGCTACTGCTTCGCTTAGCGAGGTGCTAGCGAAGCTTCGCTACATGTTCGCCTAGCAAAGGTGCTAGCGAATGACTGCGAATTCTGGATTTTTCTTTGATAACAGTGCGATTTCAGAAATCCCAAACCCTATGGTACTCATTTCATAAATCATGTGATTAAACATTCAAGGCATTGGTTTCATACATTCATGCATATGCAAAACCTATCGATTCCCACTCTTCCAAATTCAAACATAATACATCACACATTTAAAACATTCAAATTGAAGGCGTAAAGTAATGGGAATAGGGCAAACCTGATTGGAGAGATCGGTTGAAATTGAGTTTCACCCGTGAGGTTTACAAAAACAATCTTAGGGTTTACGTGAGGCAGAAGTGATTCTGTGCAACTGGGTTCCCTTCAGGGTTTGGAGGCTGCTCTGAGTTCTCTGTCAACTCTGATGAATCTTTGAATGATCTCCTGAATGCTCTGAATCCCTGAATGATTGAATGATTTTTTCTCAAGTGAAGCCTTGGTATTTATAGACTGAATTTCGTGGCTTTGTGGGCTTAAGTGGATGCAACCTAGGCCCAAAATTCTGCTGTTACAGTTTGACCGCGTGGTCTTCGCCTAGCGAAGGATTTGCTCGCCTAGCGAGCATATCAGGTCAGATTCGCTTAGCGAAGAATTGGCTCGCCTAGCGAGTATGTCAGCTTGGAACAAACTTTTATTCCTTCCAAATTAGCGCTTTGACTCATGAATAGACTCATTTGGTCATGTTGGAGGTAACTCATGCCGTTCTCTTGTGTTGATTTATCACCCAAACAGAACCCACAAAGCGTCTTGGATGATACTCAAGCTTCAAACAAAAGATGTTAGTGACATATTTTTGTGCTTTTGGTTAGTAAACAAAATGAAAAAAGCAATGATATACAATTCAAGCATGCTTGGTGATCTCACACCAATCACAAGGAGTCCCACCCAAAGGCAAAGGGAACCAAGATGCTAAAGATCCTTGAGGCTATGCGAATGCAATGTTGTGATGCCATGAGGGATTTTAGGGCCAAAATTGGGGTCTTACAGTTCCCATGTTAGAATGACAACTTCCATCCTTATGATGTCCAACCCATCATCCTTTCTACCTCGAGTCAAGGTTTGAGGGAAAATGGCATAACTTGAGTTAGACAATTCCGATTGAGACGTGATTGGATGCATTGGAAAGATAATTAAAAAATATATCCTATAATGAAGTAAAAGAATGCTTGTATGCATGTTCACTACTTGTGAATTGACTATGATTTTCTATGTTGTATGCTATGTTTCAATGTACTAAAACTATAATAACATGTGTATCTCGTATAAATCTGGTTCATGGTTCTCGAGTTATGGTGGAAACAAGAACCAAACACTTTTTTGTGTGATGTCATGCTCGCCCGGAGAGCTGGTAGCAAGCTCTGGCTCTTTTCGAAATCTCTCCCTCTTTTCAAAAACTTTCTTTGCTTGTGATTTCAAACTTAGACATGTCTTAATGGTTATAAACTTTGGCCTTATGCCATTGATTTTTCAAACTTTTTCTTAAATCAAATTTATAAATAAACTTAACCATATTGACTTAAATTTCAAAATATAAAAATAACTAACAACCCCATTCAAATTTTTGGCCCTTTGTGCCTTTTCTTATTACTTTTGTTAAAAGCAATTCACCAACTCATTTGAAAGTTTTACCACGAACTACGAGGTTTTGATCCCTCATTTTTATGTTAGTACGTAGGCATAAGACCGAAGGACTTGTCAAACATAAAAATATAATTAATGGATTCTTTTCTCACCCCACACTCCATTTATTCTCAAACCTCTTTTATACCAAAACATATGCACACCTAAAAAGGGCTCCTTAGGAGTACCTAGGATAATTTGGGTGCTAACACCTCCCTTATGTGTAACCAACCCCCTTACGTGTAATCTCTGGCATTTTATTAGTTTTGATTTGAAAACTTCTTATCTTTGGGTTTTGTTCATACTTTTTCCCTTTTCCTTTGGAAACAATAAAAGTGCGGTGGCTACTCTGGTTTTAGTAACGTCAAGTTTATCTGTAGCTTGATGGTCATGAATTTACCGCTACAGAAATTAAGTGGCGACTTTGCTTGGGAGTAGTCCTTAGTGGGTTTAGCCTACTTTTTATGTGTATATATTTGTATATTTGATGTTTGTATATTTTGTTTGTGTGATATAATTTGTTTGTTGTGCTTGGTGATCTCTGAGTGGTGAGATAAGTTCTAACCCGAACTTGAGTGCAATTAAGATAACGTGATGGTATAATCATGTTCAACTTGTGTGGAGTAGTCCTTAACAAGTTGGCTTGAGACTCATCTACTTAGTGGAGACGTCTTTAGAGTTGTTACACAAGTTATTTATGGATATGCATTACTTTCTCAAAATCTGGGGTCCGAGAAACTAAGGACGTAGAACATTTAACCCAACTTGGCCTATTTAGGATGCAGTGCAAAGACTTTTCAGGTGTAGACTTGATCATAGTTATTACGTGATACTACACTCAGACAAGTTTCTCTTGGGAATATTATATATTGATAAGACAGTCATCCTAACCCATAATATCTGATAGATGGGATTAAGGCTCTGGGAACTTTGGTAGAACATGATCTGCATGCCTTTATCCTTAGTACACTCCTTTCAGATGGTTCTTAGCCTGACTCCATGCTCGTGACTCAAAATAAACCCTTTGATTCTTGGTTGATCCGATTAAGTCTTATCAATATCAATGGAACTTGTGTGTTGAAAAGGTGAAAAGCATAATCCACCAAAATGGATGATTGATCTTGATGATGACTTGATCCATCCATTGACCTTTGTTTGTGTTTGCCTTGTGTGTGTTTGTTGCATTCATGCATACATGCACATCATGACATTCATCATAGAAAATAAATTTCAAGCAACTAAGGTCTTATTTGCAAATATTTTCAGACCATGGATTATGGACAAAGTAACACTAAGAAGTACAGTTTCAGATGTCATGATTTGAAAGATCTAAGAAAGTTGTCATCCTTTGTATTAGATCCCTTGGACTTCAAGCAACATCATGGGAAACTCTTGTCTGTGTTATCTGCTGATGTGGTTGAAGGACTTCTGAGTGTTTTGGTTCAGTTCTATGACCCTCTCTATCGATGCTTCACTTTTCCAGATTATCAGCTTGTGCCCATGTTGGAGGAGTATGCCCATCTCTTGAGTATACCCGTATCTGACAATGTACCTTTTAGTGGATTAGAGGAGATTCCTAGACCTCATATTATAGCTGAAGCTCTTCATTTAAAGAAATCCGAGATTGATGCTCATTTGGTAAATAAAGGCGGAATTCTTGGTCTGCCTTCTTAGTTTCTCATTGGTAGGGCTACTGTCTTTGTTCAAGCCGGTAGTATGGATGCTTTTGAATCCAACTTTGTTTTGCTCATCTATGCTTTAGCTTTGTTCCCTAACATTGACAATTTTGTTGATGTTAACGCCATTAGAATCTTCTTGATTGGGAATCATGTTCCTACTCTGTTGGGTGACGTGTATTTCTATTTGCATTTGAGGAGTTCTAAAGGTGGCGGGGCTATTGTATGATGTGTTCCTGTTTTGTACAAGTGGTTTATTTTGCACTTACCTCAGGCGCATGCTTTCATGGAGAACCGACAATGTCTACGGTGGTCCCAAAGACTTATGCCTCTCACTAATGATGATATTGTTTGGTATGATTCTGCATTGGGTAGCTTGGATATTATTGATAGTTGTGGTGAGTTCTCTAATGTGCCTCTCGTTGGTATCTAAGGAGGAATCAACTATAACCCTGCTTTGGCTCGTCGTCAACATGGGTTCCCCTTGAGAGAAAAGCCTAATAACACTGAGTTAGAAGGTCTATTTTTTCAAGAGGGTAAAGATCCCCAACTTTTGAAGAAGAGGATGATACATGCTTGGTATAATATGCATAGGAAGGGAAGATCCAAGCTTGGTCCACGCAGTTGTGTAGCTTTGGAAGCTTACACTATTTGGGTGAAGAAGAGAGCTTTGGAGCTGAAGATATCGTATGCTTGTGAAAGACCTATATTTATGGTTGTGGCTGAGCCATCAACTCTCCCTAACAAAGATGTAGAGGAGTTGGAAGAAGCACTCGCCAAGATTAAGCAAGAGAGAGACATGTGGGAAGAGCAGTTCCATGCTTTGAGCCAAAAGCATGAAGAGTTGCAGCTTGAGTCGAAGGACAAGGATGTAGTTATTGAGATTCTCGAAGACCGAGAAATAAAGAGATAGAGAGAGCAAGATAGTTTACCTTCCTCTAGTATGCCTCAACCTTCCAGTGCTTGGAAGAAGATTGTTGATCATCTAGTCCCCGAGAAGGCTCAGATGAAGACATCCTTTTTTTCCGAGATTTGAGGCATTTGAAGGAAGTATGCACCCATAGCCAGATCATCTGATGCGATTTCTAAGGATCCTTAGGATGACATTTTCCATTTCTCTTATATTTGTACTTTGGTTTCTAAAATTGTATTAAGTGTAATCCTTCCAATTTTATGAATAAAAAGAGACTTTGTGATTAACCAAATTGTTATTATTGTTATTATCTGGATATATATATTTGAAAATAAGACTTTATATGTTCCTTGAAATTAAAAACCAATCAAAAATATTGCATTTCACGCATCATTTGCATAACAGGTTTTCTTCCGCTAGATGTCTTATCAGTTCTTCTTTTGTGCATTCAGCCAAGCTGACTCACCGCTATAACACCCGCGCTAATCAACTGAAGATCATCAAGCATCTAGAGCAAGAGAACAGAGAGCTGAAGGATGGGATCTCCAGACTGACGACACTAATGGAATCCGTGATTGCTGCTCAGAATCAGTCATCACTATCTCCTGCAACTCCCCCTCCACAGAGCACCGTTATTTCTGAGATTGCTTCTTGTAGCGGGGTATTCATTACCTTTAGATTTATTGACTAAATCAAAAGTAAGTCATACAATTCGAGTCGCCACCGCACTTCTATTTATCCAAAGTAAAGGTTAGAAAGCGAACAAAAACCGAGAAGTTTTATCGAATCAAAAACTAATAAAAATGTCAGAGATCTGGGTAAGGGGGTTGGTTATGCGATGGGAAGGTTTTAAGCTCCCAAAACATCCTTAGTACTCTAAGGGACCCCTTTTCACAATTGTTGTAAGGTTGGTATTTTGTGAAAATTTGTTTGTGCAAACATGATTGGGGAGATGAGAAGAGAATATACAAGTTATTTACAATTTGGTGTTTGAATGGATAAACCCATTGCCTACGTACCATCTTAAAAAAGATTAGGATCAAAACCTCGTAGTTCGGGGTAAAAATCTCAAAACAAGTTGGTGAATTGATTGGTCCAAAAGCCTTAAGGTATTTTGTTATCCAAGGGAGAAAACTCAACCTAAAACCACAAATCCACCATGTGAGGATAGCTTCAACATGCTAGTGAGGGGTTAACCCTATAATAAGCATGGAAGACTCATTGTCCATCACTAAGGATATATGTGAGTATTATATCTACCTCAAGGATAACTCAAACCTAATAGCTAATGGTTATGAAAAAGTTTTTGATAAGAGGTGGCCATTGAAACCACAAAAACATTTGAATGAGTTATATTTACCAATGAAAAGTATTTACAAAATATGGTCAAAGTTGACTTAAAGATTCAATTCAAAATAAGTGTTATGAAAAGAAAGTTTGAAAATCAAAGGCATAATGCTTAGGTTTCTAATGTTTGAAAATAAGTGTTAATGTTTGCACAAAAGTTTTGGCTTGGGTTAGAGTGGAGGGAAGAAGAATAATGGCTAAGTCCTAAACATACAAGAGATAAAGGGAAAGAAATAAGAGCACAAATGGAGTTCCCTTCTTGAGATCATATTGATGATCCAAGTAGCTCCCATCCTTTGGAATAAGCAAGCAAATAAGTGTATACTCAAGCAATCAATCAATCAAGCAAGCTCTTAGAAATCCGTCAATGGCTCTTAGATCTCTCTCTTTAGAAGATCATGACAATGGTTCTTCACTTAGACTCAAATTGGAATCCCTAGCACAAGAACACACACATCAAAAAGTTCTATAAAGCAAACAAAGAATGGACAAGAAGGAGTTTAGAGAATAGGTCCTTTCAATGTTCATCTTCAAGCTTTAAGCATTCTAAAGGCATGCGGCCTAGTTCCTCTTTGACATTTTAAGCACTCTAAAGGCATAAAGCCTAGTTTCTCTTCAAACTCCATTAGCTTAGGTAAGGTCCTAAAATCTAAGTCCTTTGTCCATTTTTGCATTTGGTTCACAATAATTAAAACAAAACACAAGCACAATAGTATATACACAATTATGTGCTCAAGTGATCAAAAGGCAAATTGCATTAACATAAACATGTGCTCAAATGAGCAAAGGGCAAAAGCAAATGAATAATATGTACAAGAATAGTAAATTGCATAAATATAAATTGCAAGAATTAAATGTTAATGGTTAATGGTTAGTATTAGTGCGCCATAAGGCAATTTAGCGCTATGTTAAGAAATCGTAAGTGGACTAATGTAGTAGTCACACCTATTTGAGGCTGGTCAATAAAAATATAGGCAACAAACACAAGTTAGAGATCTTGATTAGTGAATCAAGCTCCTACAACTTGCCATGCCAAAAGAGGATGAGAAATGATCTTGTATTGATTTAGGTTCTTTGCTTGATTAGGAAGCAACCTATCCTTAATGCAAAGCTATTCATTTGATCCATGATCAAGTTGAATTAGATTTGAATCAAGAAAGGTTAAACCTCCTATGTATCAAGGCTAACCACCAATCTTTAACTCATTGATCAAAAAAAGAAAAGAAGAAGAAGAAGATGAAGAATAATAAAGTTCATTAATGGAAGTCAAAATGAGGTAACTAACATACATTGACCAAAGATATATGAAATCAAGGTCAAATATTAGTAAACAGAAGCAAAATGAAGATAAGGAGTCAAGAAACAAATAAAATATTTTTGGTCTTTTTCAAAATTAAAATAATACTTGAATTAAAATAATAAAGAAAGGTCAAACTTCAAATTCACTTCAAATCAACTTTGAAAAGTCCAAGTGAATCATCCTAAGTTCAACAAGGTCAAACAAAGTTTGACAAACAATTTCAACATTTTTAGAAGTCAGAAACTATTCTTAATCAATTAAAATGCATAAAAAAATAACCTAATTGAATTAAAATCTCAAATAAATCTCAAATCAATTAATAAATTGATGACATTATTTTTCATAGATCCATCATCATTCAAAAATATTAAGAAAATATTTTTGTATTTTTTGAATATCAAAAACTATTTTAAATGAATTAAAAAATAATCAGAAAAGAGGAAATTCATAAAAAAATCAAATGATAAAATAAAAAATATTAAAAATCATTTTTAGAAACTAGAAATTAAAAGAAGAAAAATGCAATTGGTCTCACATTTTTTGGACCAATAAGGAGTGAGATATGATTTTTTGAATGAAATAGAATAAAAGAAATAAAATGGAAATTAAAATCAGAAATTAAAAATAAGAAAAAATATAAGGCGTTGGATGGAGCTCATTAATTGAGCTGGCGCATCATGTGGGTCCTGAGCGCGGGCATATCAAACACCCTATTCAATGCATAACACCTAGCCATTAATAAAGTCATAACATGGGACGATCGAGATTAGATCTGGAGAATAGATCACACGTTCAGGAATCAATCTGGCAACCAGAAGGTGCTGTACACCATCGTCTTCTCCGGCAAGACTTTCGACGTCGGCCAAAAGTTGCAGAGATCAAAACTTCATCAAATGCCACGATCTTTATATCAAATGAAAGCTGGGGTGATGTACATCACCCTTATACCTACCAATTCCACTCTAAACTTCCATGGAGAAAGAAATCAGAGGTTGAAATTTGGGGTGTTCAACTGAAACTTGATGGAATTCAAAACTTCAAAGCACAAAACAATTGCCTATATTGAGAGGACTTCAGACAACCCAGCAAATGCAAAAAATAAGCTATATACAAGGAGATTCGAAGAAAATAAGTTCTGATGTAAACCTCTGAAATGAAGAGCTTGAGAGCATGATTCCTTGATGCCTTTGCTTGCAATGTGGTTTGGTGATGAAGATGAGCAAGTTTTAGAAACTATAGATCTAGAAATTCAATCAAGGCAATTGAAATTCAGATCTGATTTTTTTTGAAAGAAAGAGTGAGTTCCTTTGTGTGAGGTTATGGAGATATTTCTGCAGCATGTGAGGCGCCTTCAGGTTGCCAAATTATGAAGCCTTGGTCCTTTATTTATAGCAAGAGGTAGTTGCATTCATGAGTAATGCATGTGCGTGGATGGAAAGGACCTCCATGCATGGGCCTGTACAGGCGCATGGAGGGCCCAATTCCAATTGGAAATGAATGCTTATCATCAACAAATGTGTTTTGGTCGTGCAGAGTTGATGTACTTAGCTCATGCAATGTATTTTTAATGAGTTTCCAAAAATGCACCAAATTGTTCTTCCCTTCGAAAATGGCATTTCCAAAAATGAAACCTAGCCTTATAGGTAATGGTTGGAAAGCTCTTGGCATGAGGATCAATTCCCATGCTTTCTTTCATCTTCACCTAGCCATATCAATGAGCATAAGGGCTTCTATGAGCCTTAAATCTTGTGACTGCTCAAGCTACAAACAAAAGATGTTAATGACATATTTTTGTGCTTTTGGTTAGTAAACAAAATAAGAAAAGCAATAATATACAATTCAAGCATGCTTGGTGATCTCAAACCAACTCACAAGTGTTCCCACCCAAAGGTAAGGAGCCAAGATGCTATGATCCTTGAGGCAAATGCAAATGAAATGTTATAATGCCATGAGGGATCTTAGGGTCAAAATTGGGGTCTTACAGATGCCCCTATTTAAGGTCATTCTAGCCGAAGAAGTGAAGGTTAAAATCTTCGTCTCGATGAGGTAGAATGGGCTTAAATAATAATAAAGAGACAAATTTTGGTCCCTAAGAGACCTCATGATGCAAATGTATGTATGCAAAAGTTAATACTCTGTGGGGATATGCGTCCACAAAGGAAAAATGAAATCAGGAGAAACTAAAAATCGACATGAGTAATACACTCATAAATGGGACAGAGACTCTGGGAACTCACTGGGGAGTAAAGGGAAATAAAAATGCGTGAGCAGGTCACGACTTAAAACTTGCTGAAAGACACGAGAGGGATTCCACGAAAATAAATCAATGGAAAGACTCGAGTTGACGCAAAGATGCATGTATTGGGGAATATGCCAATACAACAAAACTATCCATAACGGGTACCTCGGATAAAAATCCGAACTTAGATGGGGAAAAATCCACCAAAAAGGGACTCAAGCTGAGAATGTTCACAAAGGACTCAGTTGAGGAAACAACAAATGAGGTATTATCGGTTACTGGGTAATAAGCTCAGGGAGACATGTGATCAAAACACCGGTATAAGGGTGGGAGAACAACATGCTCGGGGAGAATGAATATCTAAGACCGGTATAAGGGTGAGAGATATCGATCATCCAAAACATCTGAGGAAAACCTAAGAAGGTATATTTCAACTCAGAAGAATCTGACTCCACAGGGGACAAAAGTCATAATAGGGAGCAGAAGGAAGGAACACCAGGGATACCGGTTACTGGGCATATAATAGGTGACCAACCAGGCGTGAATTGGGGAATATTTCCAAAACACTCATCATCCAAAAGGAGGGCTGAAAAAGCAAACTCGATTACATGATGGACATTCGATTCCATAAGGAAATACGAATCTTACTCGACTGGGGAAGCAAAAGACTTCGACTGAAGAGTGCATGAGATATATTATCTATTACCGTCAGAACGTAGATAACATACTCGCATGGAAGATTATCCACAACCGGCTACTGGGTTAATAAAGGATAAATCGACCGAAAAGAAAGGACATCGGGATACCGAATATTAGGTATAAAATGATGACCAAACAAGGAGAGAAACAATCATCACCAACAAAGGGTAAATGAGAGATGACTCACTAGGGGTACATTGACGAAAGCAATGATCCGGGAGGTATATCACCGGTTACTGGGAGATATACTCAAAATGAAGGAATATCAATACCGGATATTGGATAAAGATAACCAACAAAGAGGGGATTACATCTACCAGTTACTGGGTAGAATACCGCAGAAGAGTAACCATCATCGGTTAGGATGAACAAAATCAAGGATTAACTCTGCAAGGGAACAAAGAATGGGGTTTACAACTACCGGTATGAGGGTAGAAAACCACAAGGATAAGACTTACAACTACCAGTTACTGGGTAGAAGGCCAAACAACTCAGCCAGGGAAAAGATGGACAATTACTGGTTATTGAGAAATCATTCATCTAGACTGCGGGGAAGTGCTGGGGAAATAACAAGAATAGTCAATCTAGGAACAAACTAGAGAGACACAACAAAACAAGGACTCAAACCAATGAGGATATAACTCAGGGAAGTAATTCTATCCCAATACATATTTTGGGAGGAAACCGAAATGATAATCATCCACGAGGTCATAACTCAGTGGGGAATATGGAAGAAAGGGTAGACACTTTCTGCCTATGGGGCTGACTCTATATGGAGAGATCAGACACAAACATCTGCTTGGCGAAATATATATCACCAAATAGCAGGAGACAACAACAAATACATATGGCAAAGAATGAAACATGAATATCTGAATGTTGTAATTATGCATGTATATGCGTGATTTATGTATGATGAATGCTCACAAACAGACATACCTAACACAAACAAGTCCAGGGATCAACGGACAAACAATCGGTGCTACATCTCAAAAGAGAAAGCCAGGCCCACTGGAGGACATCCAATCTGATGGGGCAATAGATATCAGGAAACAAAAGATCTCTGCAGGGAGAGGAGAACCAATCACTCCGCTGGGGATGCAAATATAAATATTTTCAACACCCTCTTTGCTCAGGAGGAATCAACAAATGGGCTCGGATCAGACAATTCCACTAGGGAAGCACCGCTGATAACTGAACCGGGTACTACCTGTAGGCGATCTACTGGGGATTAAAAGTGGGATCAACCCTACTGAGGATGGCCGAGGAGCAAATTTGCTCGAGATCAAAGTAAACAAGTTCGCAGGGGAGGAGCTACAAATCCCATATTGAGAATTCCCCCCATGTCGGGGATTCCCTGCTCATTTGAGGGAGAAGTCCAATGAGGGAATACCATTTTCCTCAAGATAGCATATCACTTTATCAATTTATAAGGGTTTTTAGGTCTACCCAAACCCAGGGGTGACAACCATATAATTGATAACACAAATGCTCGTCTCAGACTTTCTGGGGAATTAGAAGATTAAGGCCACATCCAATACTCCAAACTCTCTGGGGATTTGGTGGGGTGTACAACTTTCTTCTATGCTCGCGGAGGAGACAACTTGAAAGATAAATGAAGAGGATACAAGTATGCTGGGAATATGAACAAATGTCCTACCCTTTTAGAGATCATGCTATCCTTGGGAGAGCACTGAAGATGTCCCAATTATCCTTTTGTCATTGTGAATGTTCACTTTGTTTAAAAACAATTTATGAAAATTTTATTTATTTAAAATAATGATATTTATCAATTAAAACATGCAAAATATTTGTTGAATAGAAACAAATAAGAGTGCAAAGAATTGGATAAAGACTCAAATTTATTTGATGGAATGGTAGTATGCAAATGGCAAGACTCCATGGATCTTTAAAAATTTGAAATTGGTGATATATATTGGAAACATGCTACATTGAACATAATGACCATTTCTCGACCAACTCTGAATCCGATGTATATGAGGCTTCAGTTGACGATGACTGAGCGAGATTCTGACAGATGACGGCTGAAAAGCAAAGTCTTGTCCGGATGCAGTTACTTGCCAAATCCCTAATTTTTGCCTAGATTGCCCCAAGGTGAGGTACTCAATCTAGCGATATATATATATTTTTCTTTTTATGTCTCTAACTTTTTCCTGGATCGCCCTTTCGGGTTTTCAATCCACCGAGACACTCATTTTTGCCTAAGCTGCCCTTTCGGGTTTTCAACTTAGTGAGCTATTCTGTTTTTCTTTCTTAGGCGAAGTATTTCTTGACTGCATCTGAATTCATAGGACAAGTGAAATCCTCCCCATCCATAGTTGTAAGTATGAAAGCACCGCCTCAAAAGGCTCTCTTAACAACATATGGACCTTCATAGTTTAGAGTCCACTTGCCCCTGGAATCGGGCACGAAAGACAAAACTTTCTTGAGCACGAGGTCACCTTCTCGGAACACACGAGGTTTGACCTTCTTATCAAAGGCTTTCTTCATCCTCTGCTGATATAACTGACCATGGCATATGGCAGTCAATCTCTTCTCTTCAATCAAATTCAGTTGGTCATAACGACTCTAAATCCATTCAGCATCAGTCAACTTGGCTTCTATCAAGACTCTCATTGATGGGATCTCTACCTCTACTGGGAGCACAACCTCCATGCCGTAAACAAGGGAGAAAGGGGTTGCCCCTGTTGAAGTGCGGACAGATGTACGATATCCATGCAAAGCAAATGGCAACATCTCATGCCAATCCTTGTATGTAACAACCATCTTCTGGATAATCTTCTTAATGTTCTTATTAGCAGCTTCAACAACCCCATTAATCTTGGGTCTATAAGGAGAAGAATTATGATGTGCAATCTTGAACTCACTACACAGATCTTTCATCATCTTGTTGTTCAAGTTAGATCCATTATCAGTAATGATCTTATCTAGCACACCATAGCGGCATATGAGTTGGTTCTTGATAAACTTTACGGCCACCTGCTGTCGCAACCTGAAAAATACAGTGTGCAAAAAAACAACCGGCGAAAGAGAATGACAGAAGAGTCGCCACCGTGCGTTATTTATCCCAAGGGAGGGAAAGGAAACGCTCGAAGTAAACCTGGAAAAAGGAAAGGACAAGACGGGGTCTCGCAACCAAATCTTGGGTTCGGGAGTCGGTTATGCAAAGGGAAGGTATTAGCACCCCTACGCATTCGTAGTACTCTACGGGATCCACTTTTGTAGTTGTTGTCTAAAGGGTATGAGTTTATCTTGTGTTGTTTACCAAAAAAGGGGTTAAATGAAAATGACTCGCGTGGATGTCGCATCCACTGCATACGTATCTCATCTGAATATGAGAATCAGAGTCTTCGTAGCTCGGCTGACCTATGGGTTGGGGGGATGTGTGCTCGCTAAGACATCGCGTCTTATGCCTATGTATCTCATCTGGAATGAGAATCAGAGCAAGCCGTAGTTCGGCTAATTATGGGGTTATGGATTGGGTTTTTGACGAACGACGTTACTACGCAATCTACCGGATGCTCGACCTTTGGAGACTTACTCACCTGTAGTAGAAGGAGTAAACGTGTGTTTAGAGAAGAAAAATCAATGAATGGTTAGGGTTTGGGATGCTCATGCAAAAAGAGTCCTGGACAAAGGAACCTGCACAAAGTAAACACAAAACATTGCCTCCTATCGAGGTCTTCCAGCTAGGAAAGCAGTAAAATGCGGGAAAAATGTAAGAGTACCACACGGATGAAGATCCGAGGTAACAACAATTAAAGGAACGATAAACCCTGAGATCCTTCCAAGCTAACATCATCAAAGAAAGTGGGTCAGTACAGGTAATCGGAATGAACCTCCAGGGGGTATCCCACAAATAAAGTGGAACACCAGGCAAACCATCTCTGCAAGAGTCATAAGAGCCTTCACAAAACAAAACTCAACAAACAGGTTAGAGAAACAAAATAGGGTAATCAAGAGTTGCCCTCAAATCAAAATGTAACCACATGAATCATGCCCTTTCAATTCACAAAAAGCTCACAAAAAGCAACCAAGAGTAGGAGGCCTAAATCTCTGGTCAAACACATGCATCAAAAGGGTATCAAATTCATCCATAATACCTCATACACTCAGATGATTCAAATTAAGAGCATAAAATTATGGGAATAAGGAAAACCTGATTGGAGAGCTTGATTGAAATTGAGTTGCACCCGTGAGGTTTACAAAACAATCTTTAGGGTTTATGTGAGGCAGAGGTGATTCTGTGCAGTTGAGTTCCCTTCAGGGTTTGGAGGTTGCTCTGAACTCTGTTAGCTCTTCTCTCACTATCTTTTTCCTCCAGCCAGGGTAATAGGAATAGAATGTATATTTGTTTCACTGAAACTCTAGTATTTATAGCCTAATATTGGTAGCTTAGTGGGCTTTTGAGAGAGGTCCAAGTTTTCTTTTATTTATTTATTTATTTAATTATTTATTTATTTAATAATTTTTTTTCTTTTCGTTTTTTGTTTTTTTTTTCTTTTCGTTTTCCGTCTTTTTTCCATTTTTTTTTCATGAAAAATGAAGGGTAAATTTTGGGGTATTACAGCTGCCCCTATTCAATCAACTGGAGACCTGGAAAGAAGATAGCAGCGACTTTCGTGCTTTCGAGGTATCAAGGGATTGAATACAATAAAAGCCCGAAAATTTGCACTGAGGTGAAGTGAAGTAACAATGCCTGTCAGAATCGGCAAAGAGGTGGTCTTGAAAGAAGAATCTGTCTGGTACGGTGAGTCAGTCCGAATACCGAAAAAGAATGTTAACATAGATACCAAAATATATGGTAACACAGAAATAACCATGGCCTGAATGCCGCTCATCAGTCTGAATACTAGAAATGACTTCGATCTGAACATCGGGAGATATGAAATTTTTAATATCGGTTTGAACACCGAGAGGCTGGCCTGAATGCCACAAGTTGCGTCGACCTGAACGTCGGAAACTTCTTCGATCTGAACATCGGAAAACTGGCCTGAACGCCACAAGTTGCATCGACTTGAATGTCGGAAACTTCTTCGATCTGAACATCGGAAAATTGGCCTGAACGCCACAAGTTGCATCGACCTGAATGTCGGAAACTTCTTCGATCTGAACATCGGAAAACTGGCCTGAACGCCACAAGTTGCATCGACCTGAACGTCGTAAACTTCTTCGATCTGAACATCGGAAAATTGGCCTGAATTCCACAAGTTGCATCGACCTGAATGTCGGAAACTTCTTCGATCTGAACATCGGAAAATTGGCCTGAACGCCACAAGTTGCATTGACCTGAATCTCGGAAACTTCTTCGAGCTGAACATCGGAAAATTGGCCTGAATGCCACAAGTTGCATCGACCTGAACGTCAGAAACTTCTTCGATCTGAACATCGGAAAACTGGCCTGAACGCCAATTCGGTCTGAATACCGGAAACTTCATGCCTGTCAGCATCGGCAGAAATAGGGCACGATAATAGAGGAGGCGCATGGGCCAATGACACTTGCTGGGGATAACAAAGGTAAGTCATGAACAATCTTGAGTCTGAGTACTGGAAAAAACTTCTGGCTTATCACTTGGGATACCGAGAATGTTTTATGCTTACATGCGTATGTTTGAATTTTTCAATGGCGTAATGCTCCATGAAAATGGAAATGCTACGCGATTTGCAATGCAATATGATTCTACATGCAGGGATGCGAAATGCTGGGTAGAATGCCAAGCTGAGGCAAGGGGATCTGCTAGGGAAATGATCACCATCTTCTGGACCCTGGCAAGGCTGCTGGAGATGTGCAACGCAAAGAATTCTGTGGGGAAATGACCCGCCACACGGTGTTCTAGCAATGACGAAATACCGAGATTCTGACTGGGGAGAGAACGGCACTGAAAACCTGTTGTTGGGGAAAGCGTTAGTGGTTCTGGCAACCATAATCTGCGAGAGAGACGACTTAGCAGGGGAAGCAAACACCGATACGGTACCGAGGTTCTGCTTCAAGGAAAGAAACCATGGATCTGGCATTGGGATTATCGATTTGGCCTCAAACTCTAAGGAGCAGCCGCTTCTGCGGGGAAGATACAGTTTGGCACTGTCAACTCCGCTGGAGGTATATAGTCTGACACTGTCAACTCTATTGGGGAGTGTATAATCTAAAACCACCGCTTAGGGGAGGTACAATGGTGAGAACCTGCTGGGGATTGAAGAATCCAACGCTCTGATCAGCTCTGCAGGGATAAGATACCGAATTCGTCTATTGCAGGAAACATTCACGATCATCTGCAGGGGATTTTAAGGAAATTCCCCGAGGGTACCTATTCTGAATAGACGATCCAAATCACTTTAAAATTTATAGCAATTTTAAATGTTTATTAAGTATGTACCTGTAAAGCTCTTATGTGTCATAATGCAATGTTTATCCAAAAATTCGGACGTCATTTTTGCAAACAAAACAGAAAAATGAAAATGAAAACAGAGATATACTGAATAACATGATTTTATTGATTGAACGACCTCTGAATAGGCATTTACATTAGGAAGCAATCCATGAAAAGAGGTAATCGCACAAAAGATAAAAACAGACATTAATCTAATGGCAATGTGAAATGTATTTCTATTGGGTTCCAATTCTGCTATGACTTGCTCGTCTTCAAGATCCTCCAGATGATCAGCTTTCTGAAAAGAGTGATTGGACTGTTTCCTATCCTTCAAAAGTTTCCAGTCATTGACACGAGATGAGATTCAGAACTACTCAGATCGCAGTCATTCGCTTAATCTCTAACTTTTGCCTGGATCGCCCTTTTCGGGTTTTCAATCCACCGGGATACCCATTTTTGCCTAAGTTGCCTTTTCAGGTTTTCAACTTACCGGGTGTACAATCTTTTCACTTTTAATCCCTAATTTTTGCCCGAACCTTTTTCATTTTCTTGGTTCGCCGGGATGCCCATTTTTGCCTGGACTACTCTTTTTATTGTCCAGCGGGTCTATTTCATGCGAAGTATTTTTTAACTGCATCTGAGTTCACCGGGGAAGTGAAGTTTTCACCATCCATCGTTGCAAGCATTAAGGCCCCACCATCAAAAACCTCAGTGACAATATACGGTCCATCATAGTTAGGAGTCCACTTGCCCCTGTGATCTGTCTGAGGAGGAAGGATCCTTTTCAACACCAAATCTCCGACCTGGAAGCATCGAGGACGCACTTTCTGATCAAAGGCTCTCTTCATCCGACTTTGATACAACCGCCCATGACAAATGGCTGCCATTTGCTTCTCTTCGATAAGACTCAACTCATTGAACCTAGTCTGAATCCATTCAGCTTCGTCTAACTTGACATCCAACAGGACTCTTAAAGAAGGAATCTCCACTTCAACAGGTAGGACTGCTTCCATACCATACACAAGGGAGTAAGGGGTTGCCCCGATCGATGTACGTACTGAAGTACGGTACCCATGCAAGGCGAATGGTAGCATCTCATGCCAATCTCTATACGTAACGACCATCTTCTGCACAATCTTCTTTATGTTCTTATTTGCCGCTTCAACAACACCGTTCATCTTAGGGAGGTAAGGGAAAGAATTGTGATGCTAAATGTTAAAGTTCTGGCACAACTCCTTCATCATTTTTTTGTTGAGATGAGAACCATTATCAGTAATGATTCTTTCAAGAATTCCATAGCGACAAATGATTTCTTTCTTGATGAGTCGGGCAACCATATGTCTGGTGACATTCGCGAACGACGCTGCTTCGACCCACTTGGTGAAATAGTCGATGGCAACAAGGATGAAGCGATGCCCATTGGAGGCAGTCGGCTCAATCTTTCCAATCATATCAATGCCCCACATAGCAAAGGGCCATGGCGAAGACATCACATTCAAAGGATTCGGCGGCACATGCACCTTATCAGCATAAATCTGGCATTTATGACACTTCCGAGCATACTTGAAACAATCAGATTCCATGGTCATCCAATAATATCCCGCTCTCAACAAATTCTTAGCCATTGCATGTACCGAAGGAGCCTTCATGAACTTCCTGCATCAACATGTCTACTTCGTGTCTATCCACGCATCTGATCAAAACCATGTTGAAGTTCCTCTTATACAGAACATCGTCTTTGTTCAAGAAGAAACTGCTTGCTAATCTTCTCAAAGTCTTTCTATCATTGTTGGATTCCCCTGTAGGGTACTCTTGATTCTTCAGAAAGCACTTGATGTCGTGATACCAGGGCTTGTCATCAACTACCAGTTCAGCAGCAAACACATACGCGGCCTTATCAAGGCGCATCACATCGATCCTGGGAGCATGGTTCCACCGAATCACGTTGATCATGGAGGATAGAATGGCAAGAGCATCTGCCATCTGGTTCTCATCACGAGGTATATGGTACAACTTTACTGTTGTGAAGAAAGTCAACAGTCTTCTCGTGTAATCTCTGTAGGGGACCAGAGTAGGCTGGAGAGTGTTCCAATCACCATTCACTTGATTGATTACCAGAGCTGAATCTTCGAAGATGTCCAAAGTCTTGATTTTCAAATCAATGGCTTGCTCAATACCCAAGATACAGGCTTCATACTCAACTTCATTATTGGTGCACTCGAAAGTCAGACGAGCGATGAAAGGCATGTGGGCACCTTTCGGAGTTGTAATGACGGCACCAATTCCACTTCCTCTGGCGTTGACGGCCCCATCAAACATTAAAGTCCACTTTTCGTCTGGATCAGGTCCCTCTTCAACAACTGGCTCTTTACGGTCTTTCATCTTGAGGAACATGATGTCTTCATCTGGAAAATCAAACTTCATCGGCTCATAATCTTCAACCGGCTGTTGAACAAGATAGTCTGACAGAATACTCCCCTTGATGGCTTTCTGGGAAGTATACTGGATGTCGTACTCTGTCAGTGCCATTTACCAACGAGCAACTCTTCCGGTGAGAGCTGGCTTCTCAAATATATACTTGACTGGATCCATTTTGGAGATCAGTAAGGTCGTGTGAGACATCATGTATTGTCTCAATCGCTTAGCAGCCCATGCAAGTGCACAACATGTTTTTTCAAGCATTGAGTATCTCGACTCGCAATCTGTGAATTTCTTACTCAAGTAGTAGATGGCATGCTCTTTCCTACCTGTCTCGCCGTGTTGACCGAGAACACAACCCATTGAATTGTCTAGTACTGTCAAATATATAATCAGCGGTCTCCCTGGGACCGGAGGCACAAGGATAGGAGGATTCTGCAAATACTCTTTTATCTTCTCGAACGCCCTTTGATAATCATCATTCCACCTGATAGCCTGATCTTTTCTCAACAATTTGAATATTGGCTCACACGTGGCTGTTAGGTGAGAGATGAACCTTGCAATGTAGTTCAACCTCCCTAAGAAACCACTGACTTGTTTCTCTGTTCTTGGCTCAGGCATTTCCTGTATCGTTTTCACTTTGGCCGGATCCACCTCAATCCCTTTTCTGCTAACAACAAAACCCAGTAGTTTTCCAGATCTCACCCCAAAAGTACACTTGTTCGGATTAAGCCTCAGCTTGAATTTCCTCAAACGCTCAAACAATTTCTGCAAATTCACCAAATGTTCTTCTTCTATCTGAGATTTGGCAATCATATCATCAACATAAACCTCGATTTCATGATGAATCATATCATGGAACAGAGTCACCATCGCTCGCTGATATGTTGCTCCGGCATTTTTCAGACCAAGCGACATCACCTTGTAGCAGAAGGTGCCCCATGGGGTTATGAATGTTGTCTTCTCCATGTCTTCTGGTGCCATCTTAATTTGATTATAGCCAGAAAAGCCATCCATGAAGGAGAATACCGAGAACTGAGCCGTGTTATCCACCAAAACGTCAATGTGAGGTAAGGGGAAATCATCTTTAGGACTAGCCCTATTCAGACCCTGGTAGTCAACACACATCCATACCTTTCTATCCTTCTTAGGTACCGGAACGACATTTGCAACCCATGGAGGATAATTTCTGACTGCTAGAAACCCTGCATCCAACTGTTTTTGCACTTCTTCCTTTATCTTGACAGCCATCTCTGGTCTTGTTCTTCTGAGCTTCTGCTTGACCGGAGGACAACATTCTTTGAGCGGCAAGCGATGTACCACGATGTCTGTGTCAAGCCCTGGTATATCCTGATAAGACCAAGCGAAGATGTCAACATACTCTTGCAGCAATCCAATCAACCTCTTCTTCACATTGTCTTCCAAAGTAGCCCCTATCTTGATTTCTCTCTTGGCGTCCTCGGTGCCGAGATTAATCACTTCAACAGACTCTTGATGCGGTTGAATGACCCTTTCCTTTTGTTTTAATAACCTGGTAAGTTCTTCAGGGAGTTCACAGTCTTCATCACCCTCTTCTTCAGCTTGAAAGATTGGATTTTCAAAGTCGAAGCGAGCCATAGCAGAACCGTTATCAATAGGATCCGGTGATGTGCATCTGCATGAGTGATGGTATGTGCTTATGAGTGTGGAAGAAAAAAGTGGAAACTAAACAAAACATTGCCATTTTTTTGAAAAACTGCAAAAATAGAAAGACAGGGAACGGAATATTTGAATGCAAAAAGACGTCCTTTATTTATGATAAAAAATGCAAGTGTCACATAGATGAGCCCTACAATGAGTCATTACGCCCTGGCAGAACGTAAGACTTGGATATGCATGAATAAACAAAGAAAATTACTCCTCCAGACAAATGGCTTGGACAATCTCCTCAGAAGACCAATTGTTGAGAACTTCACCCAGGATCCTCGGACGCACCCAATTATCGATGTCGCAATCACTATCCCCATCTTCATTGTTGACCGTAGAGACTAATTTGACTTCTCCTTCAACCATGTTAACGTTGGGTCCACCATGCTGGGGCATGGGATTGTTGACGACATTAGGAGCTGGTGCAAAGTTAACGGCCTTTGAATCAATGAGGTCCTGAACTACGTGCTTAAAAGCTTTGCAGTTCTCAATATTGTGGCCAGGTGCCCCAGAGTGGAAGCTACACCTAGCGTTAGCGTCATAACCCACCGGAAGCCTACCAACGGGAGGAGCCAGAGTGCGCAACTGCACAAGTTGTAATTATTGAAGACTAGAAAGCAACTGAGCGTACGACATTGGAAGAGTGTCGAAACGCCGGTCCATCGTCCTTGGCCTCGGTTGATAGGCAGGTCTGTTACCCGGTTGTTGTGGTTGGTACTGAGCTGGTTGACGCTGTGGTTGTTGTTGTTGTAGTGGTGCTGCAGCTGGAATGGTCACAGCCGCAACATACGGTTGCTGATGATAGTTCTGAAAGTTATTCCTCCGGTTATCCCTGTTCTGATAAGAAGATATGGCACTTGCATCCCCTTATCTCCTCTTCTGTCCCTGAATGAACGACTTCTTCACCCCTGATGAGGATCCATCTCCACTCTGGGTCTTGTATGTCCTCAGGTAATTCTCCACCCTCTCTCCGGTAGAGACTACATCAGCAAAATTGGAGGCATTGCAACCCACCAGGCACTCCAAATAAGGTCCTGGCAGAGTGTTCATGAACATGTTAGCCATTTCCTTCTCCAACGTAGGAGGTTGAACACGGGAACCTGTTTCTCTCCAGCGTTGAGCGTATTCTCTGAAGCACTCATTGCTTTTAAGAGACAGATTTTGAAGTTGAGTTCTATCCGGAGCCATGTCTGCATTATACTGATATTGCTTCACGAAAGCCTCAGCCAAATCCCTCCAGCAACGGATGTGGGCTCTGTCCAGCCTCATATACCATTCCAGGGATGCCCCAGCTAGGCTGTCCTGGAAAAAGTACATAAGCAACTTTTCGTCATCGGAGTATGCAACCATTTTACGGAAATAGGCTTGCACATGGGTCTTCGGGCAAGAGCTGCCATTGTATTTGTCAAATATCGGGACCTTGAATTTCGGTGGCACTCTCACACCTGGGACCAGCCCCAAGTCAGCAACATCTACTCCCAGAGGATTCTGTCCTTCCACTTCCTTCAACCTCTCTTCCAATCTTCTAAACATGGGGTCTACACCATGACCCATACCAAAGTCTTCCTGCAGCAGGGGGAACTGATCGTCCTGATCATCACGAACGGGCTGTTGACCGGAGGTGACATGTAGGATTAGGATAGGCCCTGGTCCATTGGGTCCATTAGCCTCTCAAGCTGGAGGATCAGTCACCGTCTCTGGTTGAGCAGGGGGATTCCTCTATATCATCTGCCTGAGCTCTTGCTGTCCCTGAGCCACCCCTTGAACCGCATCCATGAATTGATTCATGCGGATCTTCATCTCGGCGAACTCTGCCTGTAGGCTTTCCATTACTCTCTGTTGGTTCCTTCGGGTACCGTACCGGTGAATGCTTGGGTCAGCTATCCTGATGATTGAACACCAAACAAATTGAGAACATTGTGGCGGTACCTGTTATGCAAGACATGCTAATGAATATGTAAATGCAATGACGTGTTTATCCATTCCAAAGGTATTCTAACCCCTTGATTCCAGTCTCTCAATAGATAAACGATGTAAAAAAAAAGACTAAGCCGTTGATGAGAACCAAGAAAATTCTGACTAGAATCAAGTAGAAGATATAAACCCCACAGAAATAGATAAACATGTGTGAATGATTATGAATGCAAAATGATGTGTGTAACACCTCAAAATTTGCCCTCCTCTCTTGGGACTAGCTTAACATATTACATATCATTTTTAGGTCATTAGGCATTGCATTTTGCATATCATGTGGTTACATTGTGCAAAGTCATCCTCACCAGTCTTGATCAGAAGATGGAGAGGTTATGTGCAAGCTAGGGTTTCATTGGACTGGATCACTAATCATCTGAGGGTGGTCCAAATTAGGGTTTCATGATTTCTCAAGGAGATTTGTCTACATCTTGTTTGAAATGATACATCATCATCATCATGGTCTTGATATCATCCAAGAGATGCAAGAGATTGATCATATTCCTTGGGATTAGGGTTTTGACCATCGGTCAACCCTAGTCAGTTGCATTGGGCCAATCAGGGCATGGCAAGGAGATGGGGTCTACAATGGATATGGGGATCATAATATGATTGTATTGAGCTTATGGAGGCTAGGGTTTCATCCTTGAGCCATTTCAGCAGAGAATTGGGGCTCAGCTTGATCAGTGCATTGCCAAATTCATCTATCAGTTGAAAAAGTCAACTGTGGTCAACTGTGCTTGATTTTTTGGATTTGGAGGTGGGAGAGAGTTGGATACACTTCATTCATGTTGAAACAAGTTTCATTTGACATGTCAAAGCTCAAGAATGAAGAAAATAAAGTCAGGATAAAAGTTGCCAAAAATAGAAAGTGACTTGTAATGGAAGTTTCCAAAAATGGAAAGTTTTTCATCACAAAATTACATGTCCAAAAAAGCTTCAAATGAAAATTTGTTCAACATGAAAGTTGTAGATCTTGTTCTCACCTTTCCAAAAAGTCCAAGAACTTGAAATTCCCATGTATGGTTGGCAAGTTATGGTCCATTCATTTTCCAAAAAGGCCTATAATCAAAGTGGCATAACTTTCACATGGAATGTCCAAAATGGATGATCTTTTTATGAGCAAACCCCATTTCACATGTACTTTCATGGTGTATAGTCCAAATTCATCAAAATTGGTCAATGCAAAAAGTCAAATTTCAAGTGGACTTAAGTGTATTTTTGGTGTGAACATGTTATTTTGAGATTTACAAGGCCAATTGACATGAGACCGATGCCAACACACTCCAAATGCCAAATAGAAGTTGTTTGAGCTGTCATCTTGCTGTCACATGGCTTAATTAGGAATGGACCATTTTGCCCTTGCACTTAAAAATACATTTTCACTAATCACATGGTTTTTGCTAATTGAGATTAGCAAAGTGATTAAGGCCTTGGTATTTAATCCTAATCCTAACAGAATTTGATAACACTTCACAATTCTCAAGAATCATAACAAACTTTCCCTCCATTTTCTCAAAATCCTCTCAAAATTCATCAAGCATTTTTCAACTTTTCTCCATCAATTCTTCACCAAATTGGATAATTCTTTTTGATTCGTGCTCCATGGACCAAGATCTACAACTGTTTTGATATGCCATTGCCAAACACATCAAGATTCGTGACTGTCCAAAGCTTGTGCAACAATGGAGTTTTGAGATTTCTTCCAATTGAAGCATCCTTGAGCTAAGGCACGAGTCCTATTCAACTTCCTATACCTTGATGTCCATCTGTTTTGGAAAATTACACGCAAAAGCATCAAGAACAACAGCTGCTTCATTCTTAAGGTGTAAATTCGAATCTCACCATTTCTTGAATTGTCATATGCGTTTTGTAGTTCATTCATCGTAGATCATCGTGCTATGCTTGGTTTTCGAATTGGTTAACTGTGGAGAGAGTTATTTCAATTTGAAGTTTGATGTGCTTAACTTAAAATGCTCGATCCGGTCGTTGTTGAAAAGTATATCTTCGGCAAATATTTTTGTATCGTATCCACAGAGATTGGTTGATATTACCGCCGTTCTATAATTCAAATGTTATAAGTTTAGAAAGTAACAGGGTTGTTTTGTTTGGAAAAATATTTTGTGAGTGAATGTTAACAAAAACTATGAAATGGTTTTAGTCAAATATAAAAGCTTGGCAAGATTGGAGTTCACTATTTCAAATGTTTATGATTCCTTATGATAAATAAATAGATTCAAGATTATTGATGATGTTCAAGTATCCTCTCAAAGTCATTTATGTCTAAATGATATCGTGATAATCACTATATTGATCCTTAGACGATCTCTCCACCTAACTATCAATATAGCAATCTTTAATGTTTAATACCAAAGAAGAGTAATGAATAAATCTATCTCTACAACTTATTCACTACTTGAAAATCTGTTTTATGTCTAAACTCAAGTAATCTCTCTCGACAACTACTCAAATCTGGTTTTCAAAGTAAAGCAAAAACAGTATTCAATACATCAACAATCTTTATCAAATATATAAATCAAAGTGAATACATAAACAGATGAGAATAGCTACTACCTCCAATCTTGACAAAAGGGAGTTTAGCTCCTCATCATCATTGTTACAAAGCAGAAAGTTCAAGCAGAAAAACTCTGTTTTTTTTCCTTTACAAAAGCTCTCAAGAACAATGTATGAATGATAATCAATTATGTTTCAATGCCCTAGGTTAATGTATTTTGTCTCTACCAAAAAAGGTTGACATTTCCCTAATTGGACATTGTCATCTAAAGCAGAAAAGCAATTCCCAGGCAGACATCAAAATGGCAATTAACTTTTCCTGCACAGCAGCACTTTTGACCCTTGGTCAGCTTGCTGGATTCGCAGCCTTCGCGGCGCAAACTGTTGCTTCTCCAGCTTCCTTGTTTGGCAAGCTTCCTCCAAAATGTATTGTTGCAATCCAAGGTCTTGCTTATCCACAATTCTACACAACTAACATAAAATGTGAAATAACTATTCAAAACAAAATAAATTAAACCTAATTGCATTTATACAAAATAGTGAGGATAAAAGTGTGTAATTAAATCAAAACTTGGTAAAAGGGACCAATAAAATGGTATAAAAAGTAGTACAAATTGGTCCCTAACAGTCGTTACAGTGAGAGTTAGGAGAAATCATTAGCATATTTGTGATCTAGGTTGAGAGACGGTTCTTTTGACTATAAGTTTGTGCATTTTGGTTAAGATTCGTCGTTCTTCATTTTCTGGAACTTGTTGTTGTTGTCTGTGGAAGAAGACGAAGACCGCATGTGTTTGATCCATCATTTGCCTTGCTTCATTTCAAAACGTGTTTCCCTCCAGCGCTATCCAATCAGCGCGCGCCATGGCTTCTTTTCAAAACGCCGTCGTTTTGGCCAGTGGCATTAGTATTACAAAAATGCCACTGGCGCCTTTAATTTACATTATTTCTTTATTTCTTTTTCATTTGTTTTTTAATTTTCGTACATGATCTTATAAAATTCATAGAGGCTTCATTTTTCATCCAAATTTTGTGAAATTTTTTGCATTGTTCTCATGATGATGTGTAGAATTTGATTATGATTTTTGTGGATTTTTTGCACGTGTGGAAAATTAATTGACCTAGGGTTTGTTGAATGTGTCACATTTATGTATGTTTTGCCAAATCCTTCATGAAATGGTGATGCTTGTAAATAAATTCATGAAAAGTTTTGTGCTTGTTCTGAACATCTTGATGGTGATTTTCATGTAGAGTTTGTGATTTTTGGATACTTGGTTGATTAGATATGATTTTTTGATTAAAGGTGTGACAATTTGTGTCACACCAAGCTAGGTCAACTTCATGATTTTATTTGCCTGGTTTAGGAATGTTGAATTGCTCCAATTTTTTGCATGAATGATCATTGGTATGTCAAGATTGCATGTGATTTTTGCTGGGATCTTTGATGGAGTTTTCTAATTGATTGATAATTTTATTCCCTGTGTGCTCATTTGGTGACATTGTGTGATACATGTTGGTAATTCATTTGTGAAATTCTCATATTGTGTTGGATGAAGATGAAATTTGACATGAGCATTGTAGACACATTATAGGACATTGTGGTTTTGATCCCATTCATTTCTTAATTGTTGTCACTGTTTTATGATTTTTGGAAGTTGATGGTTGTGTTGATGCCTTGTGTTGGCTTGTTTGAAATTGTCTGAACTTCTTGATTTTCATTGACCTACTTCCTTTTGTCCAATTGAGCTGAAAATTGACATGCTATTCATTGAATGTGTCCTGTTTAGGTGTGAATATTTGTGGAATTAATTGAATTGTTTTGGTATGCTTTTGATTGAGATAGTTCTGTTTGGACTTTTGGTGTTGCAAATTGCATGATTAATGCTAAATTGTGCATGAAATGATAATGGTGAATGATATGAGCATGGGACCAATTGCATTTGCTTTTAATTTGGTTGATTGTGATTTTGGATAATTTTCACTTGCTGTTTAGAATTTTTTATCTCCTTTGGACCCTAGGCTTGGCCTAGTGGTCTAGTTTCTCATGTTTGGTGTGTATTTTCAGGATGAAATGCACAATGCTTAAGGAGATTGCTTCAAGTCAATTTGAGTTGACTTATGAATTGTTTTTGACTAACATTGACTTTGTGTTGTAGGGTTTGATGCTTGAGTTTGAGCTCATGGCTTGCACTTGTGTGCATTAACTTGTGTTTGACTGTACAGATTAACTGATTAACATTTGCTGTTTACTGTTGATTTGTCTGAGTACTGATGATACTTGATTGATTTCAGGTACATTTAGTTGCTTACAGTTCCTTGAGAACTTGCTTGCTGTTGCTTGGTTTTTAAACCAATTGAGGTAGAATTCCTATTCTCCATGTAGTCTGGAAGACCTGGCCTGTTATTTGGCCAGGCAACTGTCTGAAGTCCTCCTTAAGAGGCGATGTTTGTGATTGTTTAACTTTGTCCCCAAGCAGGTAAAGACCTTGATTAAGGCAATTGGTGGATCATAGAGATATGCAATCTATCTCCCACTATTCTGTTGAGTCGTCCCTCTGCTCACACCACCGTGTTGATGCATTGGGACACAAACCCAAGATCATGTACATTGTACAGTTGTGTCAGAGTCTTGAGTGTAGAAGGGTTCCTCCTTTCTGAACCCACACTCCTTTGTCTGAAGCTCTCCCTGGCCAGGGATAAGAGCTGTGAAGTCTAATCTTCACTCGCCTTTCATCTGCTTCACCCTGACTCTCAATGTCAGGGTTAAGAGCTAACACTACCCTTGTACAGATGACTTGCCTTGGCAGTCGAACCCTTTGTTTGAGCCTCACTTGACTGGATATAGTGTGTGCTTTGTGAATGTTTGCTTGAAATGTTTGTTTTGTTTTGTTGACGCTTGCATGCTTGCTTTCTTCCTGGATAGGATTAGCTTGCTGTTGTGCAAGTAGGTAGAAACCATAACATAGGGCAATGATGCATGATAACACTAGGCTCGAGTACAGCTCCCTGGTAGTGTGTCTTCCCTTTGTGTCTGGCTAGTCTTTCTCCCCCGTTGGGGGGAACTACGTCGCCCTGATCCTCATACCAGATGAGGTACGTAGGCAGGAGACCGTGCGAGGTCTCTCCGGGCACCTTTTTTCCTTTTTGTGCGTGTTTGTCTGACAATTGCTAGGCTCGAGTTCCCGACTCCTTAGCAACTTGTTGTTTGTTTGTTCTTGTTGTGTGCTTGGAAGCCGGTGTAAGTCCATCAAGTGGCATCTGGGTTCCAGTGTGCGCGTGTTTTGGTTCGGATGCTGATGTAAGCCCAGTGATTGGCATTCAGGCTCCACGTTTGCCTGTTTGTGTGCGTGTGTTGTTTGGCGTGCGTGAGCCGAACTACAGTAGCTCTGATTCTCGTTCCAGACGAGATATGTAGGCATATGATGCAATGTCCTAGCGAGCTCCCTTCCTCTTAACCCCACCTGCGTTCCTTGTGTGTGTGTGTGTGTGATGTTTTAGCAACCTTTTCTTTCTTTTAGAACGTGGATCCCGTCGAGTACGACGGACGTGAGGGGTGCTAATACCTTCCCCTTGCGTAACCGACTCCTTTACCCTTTCTCTTTGGTCGCGAGATCATGCTTTTTCCAGGTTTCTCTGAGCGTTTCCTTTCCCTATCCTGGGATAAATAACGCGCAGTGGCGGCTCTGTTTGTTTTTTTGTTTAGCCCGCCGGTTGTTTTTTTGTTCATACTATCATGTTGTTGCCGTCCTCTGTGCAGGTGGTTCCTCTATTTGGGGTGGGTGTTCTGAGTGGGGCTAAAACCCAGGCCCGAGTATACACCTAGGATTAGTGTGGTCTCACGTTCCTCACATGACCGGTTGGGCATGTTGTTGCAACGTGACATACCACAAGCCGGACGAGGTTCATCTGAGAGTGCTCTTCCTTTGTGGGGTTTCCCACTCTGGATGGGTTACCTCTTTTGGACCATTGACTTCGGTGACCGATCATTTCCCGGTCCTTTGGTTTAGACGATCTCAAGAGAGCTACAATGGCACACCCGAAAGGGCAAACCCATTGAGTATCTCTGCCCGATTGTCGAGACTATTATCCGCCTTAGGATGACCTGTTTAGAATTTACCTGTGAGGGGAGGGTGATTCTTTCAGATGCATGTTCAGATGGTGACTCAGATGGTGACTAATGGTTCCATTGATCAGAGTCCTATTTATGAGTCGGATTTATGGTCATTTATTGTCGAGACGCCGGAGTGTTGTCCAAGTTATTTATCAGTGGGGATCCGTTTATTTCAGGATTCCCCGGGCCGATTCAAAGATTATTGGGTATCTGCTCAGAGATTGTTTGGTGATGATGATGGTGTACCTTTCAGTTCCGTTTATTTCTGAATCTCAAGTTGGGTTTGTGGTTACATTTTCCTTCAGATGGTTGTGATCGGTTCAGAGATCAGGGTTGTGATTCAGAGTAACAAATGATCAGATGACTTGGAGGATGGCCCAGTGCATTGCGTACATCTGCATCATTCTCATTTTGCATTCATCTGCATCGAACCTATGTCTAGCCATATGGAGAGAATTCTCGATTGAGATTCTGGTTGAGAGACATCCTGATGTCAGAATGTTATTGTTGAAATTTTATCTGTCTCGATGAAACCAGGATCAAAAGGCAGAAGCTTCCCCATATGGATAGACGTTGCATTCATGCATATTAACCTGTTTGCTGTTTTGCAGATGTCGGGTTCTAACGTGCTTGATTGCTGCAGGAATCCTTGCTCGTGCTCGTAGAGTTGTACCTTTGCACTCAACACGCCCTCACAGATACTTCACGCGACGCAATACTCCTAGACTGATGGATCTCCCAAATACCGATATTCTCGAGCTGAAGGATAAGATGAGCGAACTGATCAACATCATGCAAGGGTTTACAGTTGGTCAGAAAGCTTTGGCCGACAAAGTTGAGAAGCTCGAGCGGGCCTCAGCTGCCAACAGCGGTGTTAACCTGGATGGTGTCTCCAACCAGGGGCTGGGTGGTTCTCGAGATGGTGGCAAGAGAACAACCGTGGGTATAGTGAATAACGCTGCTGGTTTCGGTGCTGCGGGTGGTCAACCTGGTCAGAATCTGAAGGATAGTCTATTCCCGCCTTTCTTCGGGGTTGATGACGACAGAGAGGAAGACAGAGAGGCTGATCAGTTCTCGATGCACAACAAACCGTTTGGTCAGTATGGTGCCCAACCTCAGAATAAGGAGATTCAGTTGCTGGCTGAGAAGATCAGAGCCCTTGAAAGTTATGCCACTCCCGGCGTGGTAAACATGTCAAATATGGGGCTGGTAGAGGGGATTGTGATCCCACAAAAGTTCAAGGCGCCCGCATTTGACAAATATAATGGGAGTTCTTGCCCAGAAACTCACCTCCAAGCTTTCGTCCGCAAGATCTCTGCATACACAACAGATCAGAAGCTCTGGATGTACTTCTTCCAAGACAGTCTGTCTGGAGGATCCTTGGAGTGGTACACCAAGCTTAAGTCGTCTAATATCAAGAGCTGGCAAGATCTTGGTGACGCTTTCTTTAAACAGTATCAGTTCAACGCTGATATGGCTCCGAGTCGTACCCAGCTGCAGGGTATGTCTCAGAAGAATAACGAGGGGTTTAAAGAATATGCTCAGAGGTGGAGGGAGTTGGCTGCCAGAGTGCAACCTCCACTGGTGGACAGGGAGATGTCTGATCTATTCATGGGTGCCCTGCAGGGGTTTTTTGCTGAAAGAATGGTGGGTTGTCCCGTCATCAACTTTGCTGACATCGTGGTGGCTGGTGAGAGAATTGAAAGTTGGCTAAGAATGGGGAAAATACAAGGTAATGCTTCGTCATCAGGATCGAAGAAGCCCTTCGGAAATGGCCAAAGGAAGAATGAGGGTGAATCGAGTGCTGTGTACGCCCAAAGGGGACAAAGTAGGGATCATTACTACCAGCACACTGCTGCGGTAACCACTCCTACTAGTAATCAGTCTGCACGACAGCAACGTCAGCCACCTCAACAGAGAGCCGGATATCAAGTGAAAGGAAAAGGGATTGATCGCCATTTTGATAAGCCACCCGTGACATACGCTGTTCTGTTCAAAAAGCTGATGGATCTTGGGTTGGTGCAGCCGAGGGCGATGGTTCCAATGAGATCAGATCAGAGGCCTCCTAACTATGATGAGAACGCCCAGTGTGAATTCCATTCTGGAACACCGGGGCATAATATTGAGGGCTGTAGAGCATTCAAGAATGTTGTCCAGGATCTGGTAGACTCCAAGGCTATCAATTTTGCACCGTCTCCAAATGTTAATGCTAATCCCATGCCGGCGCATGGTCAGGCAGTGGTGAGTGCAATTACTGAAGATACAAATTACACCTGTACAATGGGTGAAGAGAAAGACAGTAACTGCAAGTTTGATGGTTGGATAAAGCCGTGTGTACCAGGAAGCTGGAAGGCCTAACAGATCAGCACTGTCACTCGTCCGGAAGAGTAATGATTTCTGTTTTGATTTTATCTGCATGAAAGCCATACGTGTTGCCCGACACGTAATGGTTCATTGTAAGGGCCACCTCATGTTCATAATTTGCAACATTTCTGCATCATTAATAAATGGATGTTTTTCAGTCAAAAAGCGGTGTTCCCTGTTTTTCATTTATTTTTGCAGTTTAAAAACAAATAAAAATGGAAATGTTTATTTTCATTTTCTTTCCTTGAGTTTTGTCTCGTTCCGAATTCAAAAATAATTCTCCGGATCTCATTGATAACAATTCGGTTACACCTCTGTATGACTGCGACAATCCGATCTATCATGCCGAAGAAGAAGGCGAAGAAGATTGTGATCTGCTGGGAGGTTAGCCAGGTTGTTGAAACAAGAGGAGAAGGTGATTCAGCCGCTCTAGGAGCGAGTTGAGATTGTTATTCCAAGTGCCGCCGAGGTTAGAAAGAAAATGAAAATGGGGGCCGCTTCAGAGGCAAGTCGAGAGCAGAATGGTAGCCTTGTTGAAGGAGCATGTCGATACCTTCACCTGGTCATGTCAGGACATGCCAGGGTTGGATACCAATGTCGTTGGGCACAAGCTACCATGGAGAGAAGACTGTCCTCTAAAGAAGCAGAACGCCGGTGCCACGTATCAGAGTGACTTTGTTTCATGATATGATTCATCGTGAGATGGAAGGATATGTCGATGACATGATAGCAAAGTCCCAGACAGAAGAGGGGCATCTGGCGGATCTGGCCAAGCTGAGGGGACCGGATGAGACAGTTCAAACCGAGGTTGAATTCAGATCAGTGCACTATCAAAGTACGGTCCGGTAAGATGCTGGGGTTCATTGTAAGTGAAGGAGGAATCGAGGTCGATCCTGCTAAAAAAAAAAAAATATAGAAAAAATACAAGAAAGTGCCTGAACCGAAAACAGAAAGAGGTTCGTGGTCTATTAGGTAGATTGAACTACATGTCATGGTTCACATCTCCTCTAACAGCCACGTGTGAACCTATACTCAAGCTGTTGGAAAAAAAAGAGATCAAACGGTCAGGTGAAATAATGATTGCCAAAGGGCATTGAAAAATAAAAGAAAAGTTGCAGGAACCTCTAATTCCGATGTCTCCTGTGGAAGGAGCAATTGTTAATCTGGTACTTGACGGCCTTCGAGGGGTCTACGAGGTGTATTGGGTCAGCATGACGAGTCTTGTCGAAAAGAGCATGCAATTTACCTTAGCAAAAAGTTCATCGACTGTGAAACAATACATTCACTGTTCGAGAAAACTTGATGTACTTTGGCATAGGCTGCTCGCCGATTGAGACAGTGTATGCTGGTTCATACCACTTTGTGGATTTCCAAGACGGATCCGATCGAGTATGTGTTGAGAAGCCAGCATTGACCGGACGGGTTGCGAGAGAGCAAAAGAATGTTGACTGATTTGTGATGCTCTCTGAAAGCAATAAAAGGGTGTATTGTCTGATTACCTCGCCCGCAATCTGTTGAGGATTATCAACCGATGAAGTTTGAGTTCCCTGATGAGGACATCTCGAGGTGCTCTAATCGAAAGATTGAGAGTAACCGATCCCGGAGGAGGGGCCTGACCCTGAATCCGAACGAATTCTGATGTCTGATGGGGAAGTTGAGATGAATGAGCTTTTGTTGCCCGGATAACGTTTGGATGCACCGACGGTGTGATTGTGCAGAAAATGGTGGTAACCTACAGAGACTGGCATGAGATGTTGCCGTCTGCATTGCATGGGTATCGAACGTCGGTGCGTACATCTACTGGGGAAACTCCTTTCTCATTGGTATATGGAATGGAGGCTGTATTACCTGTTGAAGTTCAGATTCCCTCTTTGAGAGTCCTGATGGACGTCAAGTTGCAAGAGGCTGAATGGGTAAGGACCCGGTACGAAGAGTTAAGCCTGATAGAGGAAAAGAGGCTGGCGGCCATCTGTCATGGGCAGTTATACCAGCAACGGATGAAGCGTGCTTTTGACAAGAAGGTGCGACCTCGGGTATATCACGTAGGTGATATGGTGCTGAAAAGGATCCTTCCTCCTCAAAACGATCGAAGGGGCAAATGGACACCGAATTATGAAGGTCCATTCGTGGTCAAGAAGGTTTTCTCTGGCGGAGCCTTGTTGTTAACGACCATGGATGGCGAGGATTTTCCATCCCCTGTGAATGCGGACGCAGTTAAAAAATACTTTGTATAAAGAGACCCGCTGGATGAAAAGAATAAAATAGTCCAGGAAAAAATGGGCATCCCGGCGAACAAAAAAAAAAGAAGAAAAGGTTCGGGCAAAAATTAGGGATAAAATGAAAAATGTACACCCGGCAAGTCGAAAATCTGAAAAGGCGACTTGGGCAAAAAAGGTATCCCGGTGGACTGAAAACCCGAAAGGGCGGTCCAGGCAAAAGAGGGATTGGAACGAACAACTGCGTCTGGCATGATCGTTTGCGCTTTGGTTAAAGCATCATGGATAATACCCGGTAGGGATCAATCGGAATCGTCTTGTTCAGAAGGCAGAAAGCACGGAGAGTCTGAGGACATATGGGGTGTAACCGAGTTGGAACTCGATGAGATCACGGGTTTCACATTGCCATTAGGATAGATTTTTCCTTTTGTGCGCAATTACCTCTTTTCAGGAATTGTTTCCTTTGTATTGCTCAATTTGAGCCACACTTTTCCAATCAATAAAATGCATATTCAGTCAAATAATTTTTGTTTTTGTTTTTCATTACCGCTTTGATTGCAAAAACATCCGATTATTTTGATAAGGAATCTTGCATTTTAGGACATACATGTCCCTTCTGTAGCGGTGTATTCGTCGCTATATGATTTATTGATTAAACCATAAGCAAAGCATACAATGATTTTCGAGTCGCCACCGCACTTTTATTTATCCAAAGGACTGGCTAAAAAGCGAACAAAAGCCTAAGAAGTTTTACACGTAGAAAACTAATAAAAGATCAGAGAGTCTGGGTAAGGGGTAAATTACGCAATGGGAAGGTGTTAGGCACCCACTACGTCCTAGGTACTCCTAGGGAGCCCTTTTCACACTTGTTGTATAAAATTGTTATTTTGTTATGACATAAGTATTGTGCAAACATGATTGGGATGATGAGAAAAGAATATACAATTTTTATTGGGTTTGAACGGATGAACCCGTTGCCTACGTACCTTCCATCAAAGGTAAGGATCAAAACGCCGTAGTTCGGCTAAAAGATTTCCAAAAGTTAGTGGATTCAATTTTAAACACAAGCCCTAAGGTCTTACGTTATCCACGGGAGAAAACTCAACCTTATACAAACAACAAGTCCACCATGTGAGAACAGCTTCAACTTGCTAGTGAGGGGTTAACCCTATAATAAGCAAGGAAGACTTACAATTCAATCAACTAAGGACAAATAGGTGAGATTGACATCAACCAACTAAGATAAATCAAACCTATAGCTCATGTATGAAAACTTAACAAGAATGGACAAAGCCACAAAAACATTGAATGGGTGAAGTTAATTGATTATGATTATTCACAAAAGGAAGGTCAAAGTATGATTAAGGTTAATTCAAAGAAGTATTATGAAATGGAGTTTGAAAAAAAGTCAAGGACTTGGGGTCCAGGTTTTTAATTTGAAAAGCATGAAGATGTTTGCACAATATTTATCTCAAGTTTGAAAGTAATGTGAAAAGGTTTAGGACATAATGGGAATGAATGGATGAGGATGGATTGTAAAACTTCTTAGAAGGTTCACCTCTTGAAATCATATAGAAGATGATTCAAGTGTGTCCTTTGGAATGGGCAATAAGCAATAACAAAGTAAGCAAACAAATGATACCGGATGCCACTCAATGGTCTTACTCCAATCTCACAAACAAAAAAGCGGATACCGGATACCAATAGATGGATTTACACCAATCTCCTAAAACAAAAATGGATATCAGAGGCCACTCAATGGACTTACACTAATCTCCTCAACAAAGAAATAAAAAGAAAGTGGATATTGGATGCCAATCTATCTGGACTTATACCAATCTCCAACAAGGGAAACAAACACTTGGATGTCAGATGCCAATTTATCTGGGCTTACTCTAAACTCCAACATATGATCATAGGAATACAAATGCCAAATTACACGGACTTACAATTGTATCCTCACATACAATCAAACAAAGCAACTTATGATCATAGGAAAGCAAATGCCAACTTACAGGGGCTTATAACTGCATCCTCACATACAATCAAACAAAAGCAAATCATGAATGTCAGGAAAGCAAATGCCAACTTACAGGGACTTACAATTGCATCCTCTCATACAATCAAACAAATGCATCAAGCACAGAGATGAGTGGCTAATGAAATGGTCTTACAACTCACTTCCATATCATAGGAACAATGGCCAATGAATGGTCTTACAATTGTCCTCAATGGATAAACAACAATGATAATGTCACAAAGACAAATGAGATGATCATGCACTAATGAGCAATTAATGATGATAAATGCATAAAGCATACAAGCAAACATGTGCATATGAAGAGAACAATCAATCAATGAAGTCATTCAGCACACACTATAACCAAACAATCAGGCTCACACAAAAGGGTTAGGCATTGAAGCCAACTGGAATAGGGTCAATGGTGCTCTTAACCTTGCCATTGAGGGGATAAGGTGAAGCAGATGAAAGGATATGAGGGGTGTGCCTCATTGCTCTTATCCCTGGACAGGGAGAGCATTTGAATATCAGAAGGTGTGGGAGTTCAGAAAGTAGGAACTCTCTCCACAGATAAGACTCTATAGATCTTGGGCTTGAATCTCAATGCTACAACCATGTAATGGGAGCAAGGAGAAGACTCACAGAATAGTAGGAGATAGGTTGCATATCTCTTTGATCTACCAATTGCCTTATTAAAAGGACTTTTCCTGCTTGGGACAAATGTAAACACACACAAGCATTGCCTCTTAAGGAGGACTTCAGACAGTTGCCTGGCCAAGTAACAGGCCAGGTCTTCCAGACTACATGAAGAAAAGGGATTATACCTCAATGCAAATTGCTATTTAAGCAAAGCAAAGCAAGTTCAAAGAACTAAGCAACTAATGGTACCTGAAATAGTCAAACAGAATCAGTACACAATTCAAAAGTTAAAGCAAAAGGAGGTAGGAATCAACAGTCAAAACAAACAGACAAATGTGCAATGCACAAGTCTCAAGGCATATGAGCCAAGCAACCTACAAGACAAAGAGGTTAGCTCATGATAATCAAATAAACTCAATCACATTGTACAAGTTTCTTTGAGACAATTGCTTCTTAACCTGAAAACATGAACTCAAACATAAGCAAAAGGACCACTAGGACCTGCCTAGGGTCAAAAGAGGATGAGAAAGTCAAAACAGCAGGTGATATCCAATCAAAATCAAGTTTAAACAATCAAGAATCAAACTCAATTGGTTTCATGTTCATATCATGCATCATCATCATTTCATAAACTAAAGAAGTCAAAGCATGGCAAATGAAAGCTCATAGGAGTCAACAGCAAGACTTAACTCAAAACCAATCATAAACAATTCCAAAAATCATCAAATAATTCATGATCAATGATAACCCATAACATGACATGCATATAAAATTTCAGCTCATTTGGATCATGGGAAGATAGTCAATGAAAATCAGAAAGTCAAAACAATTTCAAGCATGCTCAAAGAAGTCAACCAAACATGCATCAACTTCAAAAATTCATAAATCAGGGATAACATATGAGAAATGAATGGGATCAACACCATGGCAAAGCTTAAGATGTCTACTAATCACATGTCAAATTTCAAATTCATTCAATTAAGTATGAGAATTTCACAAATGAAATGGGAACATGTGTCACAAAAAGTCAACATATGACCAAACAGGGGAGAAAAATCTCAAACAATTAGGAAATGCCACAATTAATTCCAAGAAAAATCACATGTAGACTAGACATACTCAAGTGAATTCATGAAAAAAATCAAAGCATTTTGAGGTCAAGAGGCATGGTATTGAAAATCATCAAGTTGCACATCAATGGTGTGACACAAATTGTCACACCCTACTTCAAAAAATCATAACTTAATGACCAGAGATGATAAATTCATGAACTCTATACCAAAATCACCATGGATGTGTCTAGTTTATGCACAAAAAAGTTCAAGGCTATTGGGTAATGCATCATCATTTCACAAATGTTTTGGCAAAAGGTACAAAATATGAGCACATGAACAAAACCCTAATACCATTTAAAATCCACTTATCAAAAAAATCAGGAAAAATCATGATAAATAAGTAGAGATCCAGATGAACACAATGCAAAAATTCTCATGAAAATTGGATTTAAAATGAAGGAGCTACGATTTTTGCAAGATGATGCATCAAAATGAAATAAAAAAAATATAACAACATGGATCAATGGGACAAGGGGCACGGCCGGTGGCAATTTTGTAATATCTGGGACCTTTTAACAAAACGCAGCGTATTAGCAAGGCAAATGAAATGTCCTGATTGGTCCAGGCAATGAAATAGTGCCACATTCATGCAAAACACGTGAAAGAGCAAAAAAACTGGAAAATGGAAACTAGGGTTTGCAGCAACAGTAACTTCATCTTCTTCCCCAAATCGTGCAAAAATAAATCACCCAGAAAATGAATTTAATCACACCATTCGAACCAGCCAAGCATAACTAACACAAATCCAACAATAATTTCCATGGAATCGAGCTAATCAACATGAATCGAGCAAAAACTTATTTCAACATCAAACTTTAAAACAACATAACTTTCAAAATAGCCAACCATTTCATGTGATTTAAAGCTCATTAGAATCAGCAAAGTGAGATCTATCATAAGCATGGCATAGTTTAGCAAATGAAGGACCTCGAAAACTTACCAAAAGTGAAGAGCAGCTGTGATATAGTTGTTGTTTGGTGGTTTTGGTCTGAAACAGATGAAGCTCCAAGCTTCAGATGATGAATGGTTAAGATGTTTTGGCTCAGCAACCTTGCCTTTAGCTCAAATCGAAAATTGCCATTGAAATGCTCATGATGCAACAGTGTGTTTTTGCTTGCTTACAGTTACCAAAAGAGGATTGAGAATGCTTCAAAAGTGCTGTTTAAATGATGGACAAACCAACCCAAACTCGTGTGCTTTGAGATTTTTTAGCAAAAGTTCAAAAAATGAAGAAATGAGATTTTTGAGAGAGAGAGTTTTTTTGTTCTTGAATTGAGGCTGCTAGGGTTTGATTTTGCAGAAAATGCACATATATACTTCTGTTTTGTGTTGGCTAATGGAATGTTAATCATGATTAACTTAAATGAAGTGTTTTTAGTAATTTGCTAAAATTCAACTAAGTTGGTAATGGGGTGTAAGTCTGCACGAAATGGGCTTTGTAACATGACCAAAACATGATTTCAGAACTTATTTGAATGGCAAAATGGATTGGAAATGGTTATTTGGAAAATTCACTTTTCACCCTCACTTGAAAATAAATCATGCAAGTTCAAAAAGGCCATTTTGATCTATGATGTTTTGGTGAATGATGGTTACATTTTTGGAAAGAGGGGATCAAATTTGACTTGTTGCAAAAAACCCCACCCAATTTGGCCAAATGGTTTGAGAGATATGGCCTTTTGAAGTTCAAAATTTTTGGAGAATGAATTGATCATAACTTGCCAACCATGCATGGGAATTGAGTGTTCTTGGACTTTTTGGAAATGGGAGAACAAGATCTTCAACTTTCATGTTGGGCAAAAATTCATTTGAAGCTTGTATCATGATGTAAGTTTAGGATCAAGAAGTTTCCATTTTTGGCAGGTGAAAATTATAGGTCAAGTTTCTATTTTTGGAAATTTCTTGTCTGACTTTATTTTCTTCACTGTGGATGCTTGACATGATATATGAGGCCTATGTGGACATGAATGAACTCCCTCAAACCAATTCCCACCATCAAATCACTGATTAAATCCACAGTTGACCAAATTTGACTTTCTAGGGTTTTGGATGACTGAACCACCTTCTGATGAATTCCAAACCCTAATTCCTTGAGATCTTGATTCCAAATGATATCACAACATATATGAACTCTTGATTATTGATCATGGTGCCCAAATTCTTCAAGAATGGCCACCATCCACTGTTTAATGGCTGATTTGACTGTTTGACTGATGATTGCTTCAGCTGCAAGTAACATGGTTAGATGACAATATTTTTGTACTTTTTGGTTAGTAAACATATGAAAAGCAAAGATATACAAATGTAAAACATGCTTGGTGATCAAGAACCACACTCACAAGGCAACCCACCCACTAGGAGGGAAGCTAGGGCATGCAATGATCCTTGAGGCCATGATATGATATGATATGGGCCATGAGGGATCTTAGAGCCAAAATTGGGGTCTTACAGATGCCCCTATTTAAGGTCATTCTAGCCGGAGAAGTGAAGTTTAGAAATCTTCATCTCGACGTGGTAGAATGGGCTTAAATAACAGTGATGAGACAAATTTTGGTCCCTAAGAGACCTCATGATGCAAATGTATGCATGCAAAAGACACAAATTCTGTGGGGAATATGATTCACACAGAAGAAAAAAAACGATCCATCGGAGTAATACACTCACCAGGAACAGAGACTCTAACAAGACTCTAGTTTGGGATAGTAAGAAAAAGAATGCGTGAGCAGGACACGACTTCAAATTGGGGAAAAACAAAAATCAAACTGGAGACCTCACTGGGGAGTGAAAGACTCACACTGGGGAAAAGAAAATCCCAAAGAAACAACATCCATTGGAGAGACACAAGCTGACTCCTGGGAAGAAGCAACAGGAACTCCACTGGGAAGCACCAAAGAATGAGGTGTTACCGGTATAAGGGTAACAAGCTCAGGAAGAATGAATATCTAAGACCGGTATAAGGGTGAGAGATATCAATCAACCAACATCTGAGAAAGACCTGAAAAATGTACATAAACTCAGGAAAATCTGACTCCACAAGGGACCAAGGTCATAATAGGGAGCAGAAAGGAAGGAACACCAGGGATACCGAGGTATATAATAGGTGACCGACCAAAGCGTGAATTGGTATATATGCCAGAACACTCATCATCCGAAAGGGAGAGCTTGAAAAAAGCAAATCGACTTACAGGATGGACATTCGAATCCACAACGGGAAAAACGAATCTTACTCATCTGGGGACACAAACCCAAAGAGTGCATGAGATACAATATCCATTACCGGCAGACCGTGGATAAGAATACTCGCATGAGATATATTATCTATTACCGTCAGAACGTAGATAATAAACTCGCATGGTAAGAAACACCAGAGATACCGGTTACTGGGTATATAATAGGTGATCTACCGAAAACGTGAATTGGTATATATGCCAAAACACTCATCATCCAGAACACAAACTGGTTAAAGGATGGATATTCGATTCTACAAAGAATACGAATCTTGCTCAGCTGGGAAAAATCAACCAAGGATTCCAACTAAAGAGCACATGAGATATATTATTCATTACCGGCAGACCGTGAATAATATACTCGAAAGGAAAAGACACCAGAGATACCGAAGTATATAATAGGTGACTAACCAAAAAGAGAGAGACAATCGATACCAAGCATCCGGGTAAACGAAAGACAACTCAAAAGAGGATAAATTGCAAGCATCCGACAATTATCCAACAACAAAGAAATATTCGATTCCACAAAGGGAAATAACGAATCTTACTCAACAAAGAAAACACGAAAGGCTTCGAATGAAGAGTGCATGAGATATACTATTCATTACCGGCAGACCGTGAATAATATACTCGCATGGAAGATTATCCACAACCGGTTACTGGGTCAATAAAGGATAAATCATCCGAAAAGAAAGGCATCGGGATACCAAACTAGGTATATAATGATGACCAATCAAGAGGAGCAACAGACATTACCAACAAGAGGGTAAATGAAAGGCGATCTGCTGAGGATTCACTGGTGAAAATCAATGATCCAGGGATGAATTGCATAAACAACAATTATCCACAACAACAGGCTGGGGATATAATGATGACAATCAACTATCCGGGGAACGCAATCACTGACAAAAGGTGAAAGGACCCACTGGGGATAAAATTGCTAGCATACGGCAACTATCCACAAAAGATTTGCTAGGGATATAAGTGCTTATCTGAGCAACTTATCCGAGCAAAGGAAACTCAACATCAAGAACTAGATGGAGAGAACCACAAATTTAGGGTTTACATCTACCGAATACGGGGTAGAAAACCAACAACTCCGCGTGGGGATAGAACAAATCACAAATCCGCACGGGAAACCAAAATAGGGTTTATACCAAACCACAAACTGCTGGAGAGCAGGGAAAATAGGATTTACAACTACCGACTGAGGTAGAAAACCAACAAATCTGGCTGGGGAATAAAAGGTGTATAACCACAAATTCTGCCAAGAAGCCAGGAAAATAGGACTTATAACTACCGGTATGAGGGTAGAGGCCCGAAAAAAAATTCCGCTGGGGAACAACCCACTGGGAAACACAAGACTTTTGACAAATAGCCAATTCGGGAACAATCCGAAAAGACAGACTGAATCAAGACACGTCTTAATGAGGATATAACTCAAATAGGAAAATCCATCCCAATATATATGTTGGGAGGAAACGGAAGAAACCGTCATCCACGAGGATACATCTCAGTGGGGAACTGCAGAAGGAAAGACAAACATTTTCTGCTTATGGGGGATGACTCTATATGGAGAGATTTTAAACACCCGACATCTGCTTGGGGAGATCTGTAAAGAGATCTATATCACCCGAAAGCAGGGAACCACAAACAAAGGATATATGGCAAGAAATGCAACATGAATATCTGAATATTTATGAATATGCATGAATATGCGTGATTTATGTTTGATGAATGCTGACAAAACAGACAGTTTTAACACAAACAGGTTCAAGAATCAAACGCCCGGTATTATACTTCCAGGGGAAAAACCAACTAGAGAGCCAATCTGCGGAGATCCACATGCTGTAAAGCAAAGATCTGCGAGTACTGCTGGAGAAACAGAGAATCCGAGATATCAGGAAACAACCCAATCAGGGTACAGAAAGTCACAACAGGCAGAAGAGCCACCAAGACAAATCTGTAGGGGAACAAGAGAAAATCCAGGGTATCTGCAGGGGATCCCAGTGTCAACTGAGAAACAAAAGTGCATTGCATAAGCACAAACTGCTGTAGAAACGAATCCACAAAACTCCGCTGGGGAACAACCCACTGAGGGAGAATGATATCATCCAAATAGAATCTAACTGCATAAGCAACTCTACTGGGGAAAACTGTCGGCTACTCTCTTGGGGAACAAACCACTGAGGGAGGACAGATCAAACAAGCAGATTCTGCAACAAACCCAACTCTACTTGGGGTCACAAAACAGTCGGGAAATCAATCCGTTCGCTGGAGGCCAAAGTCATCATCCGACCATACTGGGGATTGAAGGAGTATTCAACAGGCAAAACTGCCACAACAAACATTCTGCAGACTAAGCTGAGGAAAAGATGGATGAACATATTGGGATATCAACCCAAACAACCAATGAGTAGGAAAATAAATCCTGCTCTGTTGGAGAGAACAACTTTGATGGAGAGATAGCAACAATTCCGCAGACGACTTCGCCGGGGAAAAGGTAAAGTACCGGGTCTCAGACCACTGACTTACCAAGTCTTCAAAAAGAAAGCGATCGTGCTGAGGAGACAGACAATTCCGCTGGCAACTGCACTGGGAAGAGTGACAACAACTCTGCTCGCGACTCCGATGAGGATATCAACAACGGCTCTACTCGTGACTGTGTTGAGGAGACAAATAAAGTCTGGGAATGTCAACCCACTGGAGAAAGTGACGGGGCACCAAGATGACAAACCATCAACCGCCGAAACTCACAAGGAAACACCCCTGCTAGGGAAGATTGCTGCTGGAGAGAACGAAATCTTCAACAACACTCTGCTTGCGACTATACTGGGGAACAACCCCAACAATCAACTTTGCTTGAGGAACAACCCCAACAAAGATCTGAAGAAAGAAGATACAACCAAACCAGGAATATGAACAAATGTCTTACCTGTTGGAGATCATGCCACCCTCGGGAGAGCACTGGGACATTCTTGAGTATCCTTTCAATCTTGTGAATGTTCACTTTGTTTAAAACAATATTTTTGAAAAATTTAATTTGTTTAAAACAATGACATTTTATCAATTTAAAACATGCAAAACATTTGTTGAATTGAAACAAATAAGAGTGCAAATAATTGGATAAAAAGCTCAAATTTATTTGATAGAATGGTAGCCTGCAAATGGCAAGACTCCATAGATCTGTACAAATTTGAAATCAGTGATATATATTGGAAGAGGGCTACATTGAACATAATGATCCTTTCTCTACCAATTTGAATCTCGATGTATCCGAAGCCTCAATTGACGACGAATCGAGAATCTTCTAACGGAATGACGACTGTGGAATAGAAAGTCTTGTCAGGATGCAGTTACTTGCCAAATCCCTAATTTTTGCCTAGATTGCCCCAGAGTGAGGTACTCAATCTAGCGGGATGCAAATATATTCTTTTTTCAAGTCTCTAATTTTTGCCTGAATTACCCTTGCGGGTTTTCCACCGAGACGATCATTTTTGCCTAAGCCGCCCTTTCGGGTTTTCAACTTAGCGAGCTATTCTGTTTTTTCATTCATTTTTTTTTTCATTTGCATATACTTTTTTTTTAGGCAAAGTATCTCTTGACTGCATCTGAATTCACAGGACGAGTGAAATCCTCCCCATCCATTGTTGTAAGCATCAAAGCACCGCCTGAAAAGGCTCTCTTAACAACATATGGACCTTCGTAGTTTGGAGTCCACTTGCCCCTGGAATCGGGCGCGAAAGATAAGACTTTCTTGAGCACGAGGTCACCTTCTCGGAACACGCGAGGCTTGACCTTCTTATCGAATGCTTTATTCATTCTCTGCTGATATAACTGACCATGACACATGGCAGTTAATCGCTTCTCTTCGATCAAATTCAGTTGGTCATAACGACTCTGAATCCATTCAGCACCAGTCAACTTGGCTTCCATCAAGACTCGCATTGATGGGATCTCCACCTCTACTGGGAGAACGGCTTCCATGCCATAAACAAGAGAGAAAGGGGTTGCCCCTGTTGAAGTGCGTACAGACGTACGATATCCATGCAAAGCAAATGGCAGCATCTCATGCCAATCTTTGTATGTGACAGTCATCTTCTGGATAATCCTCTTGATATTCTTATTAGCAGCTTCAACAACCCCATTCATCTTAGGTCTGTAGGGAGAGGAATTATGGTGTGCAATCTTGAACTCAGCGCACAACTCATCCATCATCTTATTATTCAGATTGGATCCATTATCAGTAATGATCCTCTCTGGCACACCATAACGGCAAATCAGCTGGTTCTTGATAAACTTCACAACCACCTGTCTGGTTACATTCGCGTACGAAGCGGCTTCCACCCACTTGGTGAAGTAATCAATTGCTACGAGAATAAACCGATGTCCGTTGGACGCTTTCGGCTCAATCATGCCGATCATGTCAATTCCCCACATAGAGAAAGGCCATGGTGATGAAATCACATTCAGGAGTGTCGGAGGAATATGAATCTTATCCGCCTAAATTTGACACTCGTGACATTTCTTCACATACTTGCAACAGTCAGACTCCATTGTCAGCCAATAGTAGCCTGCTCTCAACATCTTCTTAGCCATGGCATGTCCATTGGAATGAGTACCAAATGAACCCTCATGGACCTCAGTCATCAACAGGTTTGCTTCGTGTCTATCCACGCATCTGAGCAAAACCATATCGAAATTTCTTTTGTACAGCACTTCACCACTGAGGTAGAAACTGCCTGACAACCTTCTCAAAGTTTTCCTATCTTTCACAGATGCCCCAGGCGGGTAGACCTGGTTCTGGAGGAAATTCTTGATATCAAAATACCAAGGCTTGTCATCTTTCACTTCTTCGATTGCAAATATGTGAGCGGGTCTGTCCAAGCGCATCACAGTAATATTGGGAACATCATTCCACCATCTGACCACAATCATGGAAACAAGCGTAGCAAGGGCATCTGCCATCCGGTTATCCTCTCGAGGAATGTGATAAAATTCAACTTCTGTGAAGAATGTTGAAATTCTCCTTGCATAATCTCTTTACGGAATGAGACCTGGCTGATTCGTCTCCCATTCGCCCTTGATCTGATTGACAACCAAGGCTGAATCACCAAAGACATCAAGATACTTGATTCTCAAATCAATGCATTCTTCAAGTCCCATAATACAGGCTTCATACTCCGCCATATTATTCGTGCATTTGAAAGTTAGCCTTGCTGTAAACGGAATGTGTGAACCTTGAGGAGTAATGATCACTGCCCCAATTCCATTTCCATACTGATTAACAGCGCCATCAAACACCATCGTCCATCTGGAACCAGGTTCCGGACCTTCATCAAGTGTAGGCTCATCGCAATCTTTCATCTTCAAATACAGAATTTCCTCGTCAGGGAAGTCATACTTGAACAGACTGATGATCTTCAATCGGCTGGTGCGCTAAATGGTCAGCCAAGATACTACCTTTGATAGCTTTCTGAGCTCGATACTCAATATCATACTCAGACAACAACATCTGCCAACGGGCAATCCTCCCAGTTAAAGCAGGCTTCTCGAAGATATACTTAATTGGATCCATTCTGGATATCAACCAAGTTGTATGATTTATCATGTACTGGCGCAAACGCTTAGCAGCCCAAGCCAAAGCACATCACGTCTTCTCAAGCATAGAGTACCGAGACTCACAATCAGTAAACTTCTTACTGAGGTAGTAGATAGCAAACTCCTTCTTCCCTGATTCATCTTGTTGACCGAGTACACAACCCATCGAGTCTTCAAGAACTGTTAAGTACATAATCAGAGGTCTTCCTTCCACAGGCGGAGACAAAATCGGAGGTTCAGACAGATAATCTTTGATACTGTCAAAAGCTTTCTGGCAATCCTCGGTCCAATCGTGAGACTGATCTTTCCGCAGGAGCTTGAATATCGGCGCACATGTGGCAGTCATGTGGGATATAAACCTGGAAATGTAATTCAAGCGACCAAGAAAACCTCGGACTTGCTTCTCAGTTTTGGGTGCGGGCATCTCTTGTATTGCTTTGACCTTTGCAGGATCAACCTCAATACCTCTTTCACTTACCACAAAACCCAACAACTTGCCAGAACGGACTCCAAATGTACATTTGTTCGGATTCAGGCGAAGTTTGAACTTCCTCAGGCGCTGAAAAAGCTTCAACAAATGCTCAACATGTTCAACTTCCGTTCGGGACTTAGCAATCATATCATCAACATAGACTTCTATCTCCTTGTGCATCATGTCATGAAACAAGGTAGTCATAGCTCGTTGATACGTGGCTCCGGCGTTCTTCAAACCGAAGGGCATCACTCGATAACAGAATGTTCCCCAAGGTGTGATGAATGTTGTCTTCTCCATATCCTCTGGTGCCATCTTGATTTGATTATATCCGGAAAATCCGTCCATAAAGGAAAAGACTTTGAATTTAGCTGTATTGTCTACCAACATGTCAATGTGCGGTAGAGGAAAATCGTCTTTTGGACTAGCTTTATTCAAATCTCTGTAGTCAACGCACATACGGACTTTTCCGTCCTTCTTAGGAGCAGGCACAATGTTGGCCACCCATTGAGGATATGTAGAAGTCACCAGAAACCCCGCATCAATTTGCTTCTGAACTTCCTCTTTGATCTTCACTGCCATATCTGGATGAGTTCTTCTGAGCTTCTGCTTCACAGGCACGCACTCAGGCTTCAAAGGCAGGAAATGTTGCACAATATCTGTATCTAAACCCGGCATGTCTTCATAGGACCAAGCAAAGATATCTGAATATTCTCGTAGCAAACTGATCAAATCTTCCTTGACAGACTCTTCAAGAAGTGCCCCAATCTTCACCAGGCGAACACAATCCTCAGACCCCAAGTTGACTGTTTCCAAGTCTTCGAGATGCGGCTGAATGATCTTCTCTTCGTGCTCAAGGAGACGGGTAATCTCATCAGGAATTCCTTCAACATCATCTTCCTCTGCCTCAAATACAGGGAATTCAAAATTGGGAGATGGCGTTGGATCATTATGTTCAATGGGTTTTAGGATCAACCTGCATAATGATTTTGGTTAATGAAAAACTTTAGAATTTAAACAAGCAAATCATTATGCAGATGAAAAATGTCTGCTTTTATTTTTTGTTTTTATGGGTTTTTTGTGATCACTGATTTCATAACGAAAAGCAAAAAGTGAAAACAAAGGAAAAACAAATGTTTAACAATGCGAAAATTGAATGAAAATATTATTGTATATATGCTTTGCCAACAATGTCATCACTTCTCCTTTTGGCATGGGAGAAGGGTTTTAAACAAAGTGAACAATTTACTCTGATCTATGGATAACTGTAGGAACATCCACAGCGACCCAATTGTGGCAGACACCACCAGGAATAACAAAATTGTTCTCATCTTCTGCATCTTCTTCCAAGATAGCGGCAGCTTCCTCTTCTTCAGGTTGATCAGCATGGATGAATCCTCCACTCGTGAACAAACCTTGCTCATTGCATGCCCCAGAACAGTAGCCAATGCCAGCCCGGGATCGGTTATCTTCAAGTTCAAGCACCTTCCCTAGTCCAGCAACTGCACCACACTCAATGGCCAGCTTCGTATCACGGTAGGAAGTGAACGAAGGAGACTTCTTCTCGATTGGTTCATCAATAGATAAAGCTTGGAATGGAGTTCCAACTTCATCCTCTGCGTCAATGTACGAGAAAGAAGACAGATGGCTAACCAGGAGAGCCTTTTCTCCCCCTACTACAACCAGTTTCTTGTTTTTGACAAATTTCAGCTTCTGGTGTAGGGTGGATGTCACGGCGCCAGCCTCGTGAATCCATGGTCTGCCTAAGAGACAGCTATACGATGGGTGGATATCCATTACTTGGAAAGTAACTTGGAAATCACTTGGTCCTATCTTGATTGGGAGATCAACTTCCCCAATCACAGTCTTACGCGACCCATCGAATGCTTTCACAACAACCCCACTCTGCCTCATAGGAGGACCTTGATATGACAGACGAGAGAGTGTGGATTTTGGCAATACATTTAAAGAAGATCCCGTGTCCACCAGCACATTGTACATTGCATCAGATTTGCAATTCATGGAGATATGTAAAGCCATGTTGTGGTCTCTTCCCTCCTCGGGGAGATCAGCGTCACAAAAGCTCAAAGTGTTGCAAGCGGTAATGTTTGCAACAATACTATCAAACTGCTCAAGGGTGACGTCGTGATCAACGTACGCCAGGTCCAAGACTTTCTGCAGAGACTCCCTATGGGGTTTTGAATTCAGCAGCAGAGAAAGAATAGAAATCTTGGAGGGCGTGTGTAGAAGCTGGTCTACAATATTGTACTCACTCTTTCTGATGAGCCTCAGCATCTCATCAGATTCTTCATCAACAATGCCACTTGGGCCAACTGAAGAAACAGGAGTCTTCTGTACGGAGGAGGATGGTTTAGCAACATCAAGTGCTGGATTCTGAACGCTAACAGCGGTCTCCACAGGACGTTCAACAGATTCAGAAACAGCAGGGGCTTTGGCAGGTGCAGAAAATACACGACCACTTCGGGTCAACCCACTGACATCAGCTACATTGGTCACGGAAGTGGAAGGCAAAGGCACTTCGACCCCATCCTGGACAGCAACAGGATTGTACCGGAATGGCACCGCTCGATCAGATGAATAGGGCACAGGGCCGGCAGGTTTGATGATCAAAGAAGGGGAAGCCTTCGGCTTGTTGCTATTGTAACGAATAACAACGGGCTCAGGCAGCTTGAACACTGGTGAGATGACATTCACTTCAGGCTCATCTATATCAACATTGCGATTCTGCAGAATCTCAATGGTACCCTCATTCAACAACTTCTGAAGTTCTCTGCGGACCTGGTCGCAACCCAAGCGGTTAACTGAACAGACGCGGCACTTGTCGTGGTTATGCTCCAAGTAGCTGTACTGACACAGCATCCGATGTAATTCAACCAACGACTGCCTGATATGGATCACATATCTGACCTTGTACTTCCCAAGGCATTCCTGAATCATATTAACAGACTTCCCATGCGAAGGCAATGGGTTCCTGGTGACGTTTGGATTTGAGTCCTCAAAACTCAGAATTCCACTTCTCATAAGGTCTTGAACCTTAGTCTTTAGTGGGAAGCAGTTTTCCACATTGTGGCCCGGAGCACCGGAATGGTAAACACAATGCTGGTCTGGTTTATACCACCATTGTGGGTTTGCAGGAATGGCAGGAGGATCCCTGGGAGAAACCAATTTCCTTTCCAACAAGGAAGGATAAAGCTCTGCATATGTCATAGGAATTGGATCGAAGCTGATCTTCTTCCTATCATAATTCACATTAGCTTGATTGGTTGTACTTCCACGAGGCTGGTAAGCCTGTTGCTGTGGACGTTGCTGTTGCTGTTGGTACTGCGGTTGTTGATATTGCTGTTGATGCTGATATTGTTGATGTTGATATTGTTGAGCATTATCTTTGAATATAGGTGCTATATGAGCCACCTGGTGCTGATGTCCGGCACGATGTGCAGGCTTCCTTTGAACAGAGGGTCTTCTATGTTTGGGCTGAGACTGCACAACGTGTGCTTCCCCTTCTTTCCTCTTAAACGCTCCATATCGTTTAGAGGAAGAACTATCATCTTTAGCCAACCGTCCTTCACGGACACCTTCTTCGAGACGCATCCCCATGTTCACCATCTCGGTGAAATCAGAGGGAGCGCTTGCTACCATCCGCTCATAATAAAATGAGCCAAGAGTCTTCAGAAAGATCTTGGTCATTTCTTTCTCTTCCAGCGGTGGAGTAATCTGAGCTGCCAGCTCTCGCCATCTCTGGGCGTACTCCTTGAACGATTCTTTGTCTTTCTGCGACATGGACCTGAGTTGATCCCGGTCAGGCGCCATATCGACGTTGTACTTATATTGCTTGACGAAAGCTTCGCCAAGGTCGTTGAAAGATCGGATGTTGGCACTGTCCAGGCTCATGTACCATCTGAGTGCGGCACCGGACAGACTGTCTTGAAAATAATGAATCAAGAGTTGATCATTATCAGTCTGTGTTGACATCTTCCTGGCGTACATGACCAGGTGAGCGAGTGGACAGGTGTTCCCCTTGTATTTTTCAAAGTCCGGGACCTTGAATTTGATCGGTATCTTCACACCGGGAACTAAGCAGAGTTCGGCTGCAAACTTGCCGAATAGGTCTTTGCCTCGAAGAGTCCTCAATTCCTTTCCCAACTCGAGGAATTGATCGTTCATAGCATCCATTTTTTCATGAACGTATGAGCCCTCAGATGGCTCGGAGTGATAGATAGTGTCGTCTACCCTTGGCATGGTATGCACGACAGGAGGAGCGGGAACAGGGACCGGGCTAGATGCCGGCATATGAGCGAAGGTTGGCGCAGGAATATCTGGCATAAAGCCTGGAGGCATCCCCCAAGGGAACCCGGGTGGCATAGCATTGGGCGCATGGGCGCTGACTGGCACTGTTGAAGTGGAGACTTCTGATATGACCGTCCTTTGAGCAGGAGTTGCAGGAGGCGGAGAAGGTTGATTCTGAGCAGCAAGGAGTTGCTCCATCAAAGCGCCAAGTCTGGCGACCTCTTCCTTCAACTCTCGGTTCTCTTATTCCAATTGCTCCATTACTCTGGCAGAGTTGACTCGCATATAATACCGGTGAGTCAGCTTGTCTTCAAAATAAATGAAGAACAGAGGTTAGGACAAGAAGACCAGAAAAGGAGTACCTGTTTATGCAAGAATGATGCATGAGATGCTTGTGCGAATGCTTTGTTTTTCAAGGAACCCTTAGGGTATTATTTGCAATTTTTTGAATATTTAAACATTTTAATTGCTCATGGAAAATATTTCATTCAATATATTGAGACAAAGAAATACAGCATTTTTGATTCATTACAAAGAGGAAAGGTAAATGACATCCTATGGATCCCTAGAAGCTCGGGATGCTGGAAGACGAGAAGTGCACAACTTCTTGATCTCTCTCTCATAGGCCGCTTCCATGTCAGCTTTCTCCTTTGCAAGTTGATCATATCTCCTCTTCCAGAATTTGGAAGACTGAGGAAGCAAAGAGGTCCAAGTGTCGTTCGGATCGTCGATCACTCGGTGCTCGAGGAATTCAATCATAGCGTCCTTCTCCTTGAGCTGCTGCAGCAATTCCTCCCTTTCACGGATCCAAGCACGCGAAAGGTCTTCTTCTCTCAACTCCTCTACACGTTGGGTAGGGAGGGTTGAAGGCCCAGCCACATCCAACGGTGTAGGTCTTGGATGATCATACGGCATCAGGTAGGTAGCAACCCTCTGTCTGACCCAAGAGGTGTAAGGCTCCAAAGCAATGCAGTTCTTTGGACCCAACTCGTTCCTACCTTTCTTGCGAATATTGCGCCAAGCACGGAGAAATCTGGCTTTCAGGCCTTGGGGATCTTTACCCTCCTGAAAGAATACACCTTCTAACAGAATGTTATGGGGTTTATCCTTTAGGGGGAACCCAAGCTGACGACGTGCAAGCATAGGGTTGTAGCTGATCCCACCACATGTACCAAGAAGAGGCACATTAGGGAATTCACCACAAGAGTCAATGATCTGGACGGTATCATACACGCGATCATACCAGGTGATATCATCATTGGTGAGAGACATGAGTCTCTGAGACCACCGTAGACATCCCTTGTTCTCCTTGAAAGCAACTGTCTGAGGCAAGTGCGAAATAAACCACTTGTACAGCAGGGGTAGACAGCAGACAATGACTCCTCCATTCTTCGTATTCCTCAGGTGCAAGGAGACATAAGCATCGCCCAACAAAGTCGGAACTGGATTAAGAACTGAGAAGATCCTAATAGCGTTCATGTCCACGAACTTGTCGAAGTTGGGAAATAACACTAACCCATAGATGAGCAGCACAAATAGAGCCTCAAAGGCATCCTCACTCATGGCCTTCCCATAGAAGGTAGCTTGGGCAATGAGGAACTCGGAAGGAAAACCCTGAATTCCGCCTTTGGTAGTCAGATTAACTCTAATCAGATCTTCATCTATGTGCAATAAGCTAGCAATCTCTCGAGCAAATGGAATATCCTCTAGGCCACTGAACGGCACTTGATCCAGAATCGGAATCCCAATGAGGTGAGAATATTCCTCCAAGGTCGGCAATAGCTGGAAATCCGGAAATAAGAAGCAATGATGCAACGGATCGTAGAACTGAGCTAGAGTACTCATCAACCCTTCGTCAACCTGAGTAGTCAGCAGAGGTAGAAGCTTCCCATAGCGAGCTTTGAAACCCAAGGGATCTAATACATATGATGTCAGATTCCTTAACTCCTTTACATCGGGCTGTCTAAAGCTGTACTTCTTTGTATGCCTTTTCGGTCTTTCCATGTCTGAAAATTTTGCAAATAAACCCTTTAAGTTCCTTGAAAATTTTCTTTTTTGATGACATGAAGTGCAGATGAATGCATGAATGTATGAATGCAACAAACACACTCAAGGATCAAGCAAAGCACACCAAATAAAGGTCATGGGAAAGCTCTATGTATCCCTAATATCAATCATCCATTTTGGTGGATTTAGGTTTTCACCTTATCAACACCCAAGTTCCATTGATATTAACGGTACATGAACCGGCTCGAACACCCTTAATATCAACCAGCCGCTTTGGTGGATTTTAGGTTTTACACCTGATCCGGGATCCATTGATATTAACGGTGTCTGAACGACTCAACCATGAATCACGGGTTTGTTGAGAGTCACGAGCATGGAGTCTCGGTTAAGAACCACCCAAAGGGAGTGTACTAGGGTTTAAACCTGCCAGACATGTTCTATCAGAGGTTCCCATAATCATCGTTCCATCTTTCGAATATTATCGGAGGAACGAATACTCGTATTCCAAGAATATTCTCAAGAGAAACTCTTATGAGTGTAGTATCGCGTGACAATCGCGTCAGAACTGACATCTGAACGACCTCCGCACTACGGTCCTAAAAATAGGCCAAGGTGGGTTTGGTAAACTAAGGTCCTTGGCTTCTGCGGAACATGATTGACAGAATAATGCCTAACCACAAATAACTTGTGTGACATTATTAATTCAACATGACCTCCACCAAGTGAATGGACTCGCAAGTCAACTGGCTAAGGAATACTCCACACCAGTCAACAAGACTATGCCATTCTCCTATCCTAGAGTGCACTCGAGTTCGGGTATAGAACTCATCTCACAGAGATCACCAAAGCAAACAGCAATTGTATATCAAGCAATTCAAACATTACAATCAATACAGTGATCCCAAATTATACAAAAATATGCCATATAACAGATAATAATATAGCACACAAGGGTGAAAAGTAGGCAATACCACCAAGGATCGATTTCCCCAGCAGAGTCGCCACTTTTCTGTAGCGGTGTATTCGTCGCTATATGATTTATTGATTAAACCATAAGCAAAGCATACAATGATTTTCGAGTCGCCACCGCACTTTTATTTATCCAAAGGACTGGCTAAAAAGCGAACAAAAGCCTAAGAAGTTTTACACGTAGAAAACTAATAAAAGATCAGAGAGTCTGGGTAAGGGGTAAATTACGCAATGGGAAGGTGTTAGGCACCCACTACGTCCTAGGTACTCCTAGGGAGCCCTTTTCACACTTGTTGTATAAAATTGTTATTTTGTTATGACATAAGTATTGTGCAAACATGATTGGGATGATGAGAAAAGAATATACAATTTTTATTGGGTTTGAACGGATGAACCCGTTGCCTACGTACCTTCCATCAAAGGTAAGGATCAAAATGCCGTAGTTCGGCTAAAAGATTTCCAAAAGTTAGTGGATTCAATTTTAAACACAAGCCCTAAGGTCTTACGTTATCCACGGAAGAAAACTCAACCTTATACAAACAACAAGTCCACCATGTGAGAACAGCTTCAACTTGCTAGTGAGGGGTTAACCCTATAATAAGCAAGGAAGACTTACAATTCAATCAACTAAGGACAAATAGGTGAGATTGACATCAACCAACTAAGATAAATCAAACCTATAGCTCATGTATGAAAACTTAACAAGAATGGACAAAGCCACAAAAACATTGAATGGGTGAAGTTAATTGATTATGATTATTCACAAAAGGAAGGTCAAAGTATGATTAAGGTTAATTCAAAGAAGTATTATGAAATGGAGTTTGAAAAAAAGTCAAGGACTTGGGGTCCAGGTTTTTAATTTGAAAAGCATGAAGATGTTTGCACAATATTTATCTCAAGTTTGAAAGTAATGTGAAAAGGTTTAGGACATAATGGGAATGAATGGATGAGGATGGATTGTAAAACTTCTTAGAAGGTTCACCTCTTGAAATCATATAGAAGATGATTCAAGTGTGTCCTTTGGAATGGGCAATAAGCAATAACAAAGTAAGCAAACAAATGATACCGGATGCCACTCAATGGTCTTACTCCAATCTCACAAACAAAAAAGCGGATACCGGATACCAATAGATGGATTTACACCAATCTCCTAAAACAAAAATGGATATCAGAGGCCACTCAATGGACTTACACTAATCTCCTCAACAAAGAAATAAAAAGAAAGTGGATACTGGATGCCAATCTATCTGGACTTATACCAATCTCCAACAAGGGAAACAAACACTTGGATGTCAGATGCCAATTTATCTGGGCTTACTCTAAACTCCAACATATGATCATAGGAATACAAATGCCAAATTACACGGACTTACAATTGTATCCTCACATACAATCAAACAAAGCAACTTATGATCATAGGAAAGCAAATGCCAACTTACAGGGGCTTATAATTGCATCCTCACATACAATCAAACAAAAGCAAATCATGAATGTCAGGAAAGCAAATGCCAACTTACAGGGACTTACAATTGCATCCTCTCATACAATCAAACAAATGCATCAAGCACATAGATGAGTGGCCAATGAAATGGTCTTACAACTCACTTCCATATCATAGGAACAATGGCCAATGAATGGTCTTACAATTGTCCTCAATGGATAAACAACAATGATAATGTCACAAAGACAAATGAGATGATCATGCACTAATGAGCAATTAATGATGATAAATGCATAAAGCATACAAGCAAACATGTGCATATGAAGAGAACAATCAATCAATGAAGTCATTCAGCACACACTATAACCAAACAATCAGGCTCACACAAAAGGGTTAGGCATTGAAGCCAACTGGAATAGGGTCAATGGTGCTCTTAACCTTGCCATTGAGGGGCTAAGGTGAAGCAGATGAAAGGATATGAGGGGTGTGCCTCATTGCTCTTATCCCTGGACAGGGAGAGCATTTGAATATCAGAAGGTGTGGGAGTTCAGAAAGTAGGAACTCTCTCCACAGATAAGACTCTATAGATCTTGGGCTTGAATCTCAATGCTACAACCATGTAATGGGAGCAAGGAGAAGACTCACAGAATAGTAGGAGATAGGTTGCATATCTCTTTGATCTACCAATTGCCTTATTAAAAGGACTTTTCCTGCTTGGGACAAATGTAAACACACACAAGCATTGCCTCTTAAGGAGGACTTCAGATAGTTGCCTGGCCAAGTAACAGGCCAGTTCTTCCAGACTACATGAAGAAAAGGGATTATACCTCAATGCAAATTGCTATTTAAGCAAAGCAAAGCAAGTTCAAAGAACTAAGCAACTAATGGTACCTGAAATAGTCAAACAGAATCAGTACACAATTCAAAAGTTAAAGCAAAAGGAGGTAGGAATCAACAGTCAAAACAAACAGACAAATGTGCAATGCACAAGTCTCAAGGCATATGAGCCAAGCAACCTACAAGACAAAGAGATTAGCTCATGATAATCAAATAAACTCAATCACATTGTACAAGTTTCTTTGAGACAATTGCTTCTTAACCTGAAAACATGAACTCAAACATAAGCAAAAGGACCACTAGGACCTGCCTAGGGTCAAAAGAGGATGAGAAAGTCAAAACAGCAGGTGATATCCAATCAAAATCAAGTTTAAACAATCAAGAAGCAAACTCAATTGGTTTCATGTTCATATCATGCATCATCATCATTTCATAAACAAAAGAAGTCAAAGCATGGCAAATGAAAGCTCATAGGAGTCAACTGCAAGACTTAACTCAAAACCAATGATAAACAATTCCAAAAATCATCAAATAATTCATGATCAATCATAATCCATAACATGACATGCATATAAAATTTCAGCTCATTTGGATCATGGGAAGATAGTCAATGAAAATCAGAAAGTCAAAACATTTTCAAGCATGCTCAAAGAAGTCAACCAAACATGCATCAACTTCAAAAATCCATAAATCAGGGATAACATATGAGAAATGAATGGGATCAAAACCATGGCAAAGCTTAAGATGTCTACTAATCACATGTCAAATTTCAAATTCATTCAATTAAGTATGAGAATTTCACAAATGAAATGGGAACATGTGTCACAAAAAGTCAACATATGACCAAACAGGGGAGAAAAATCTCAAACAATTAGGAAATGCCACAATTAATTCCAAGAAAAATCACATGTAGACTAGACATACTCAAGTGAATTCATGCAAAAAATCAAAGCATTTTGAGGTCAAGAGGCATGGTATTGAAAATCATCAAGTTGCACATCAATGGTGTGACACAAATTGTCACACCCTACTTCAAAAAATCATAACTTAATGACCAGAGATGATAAATTCATGGACTCTATACCAAAATCACCATGGATGTGTCTAGTTTATGCACAAAAAATTTCAAGGCCATTGGGTAATGCATCATCATTTCACAAATGTTTTGGCAAAAGGTACAAAATATGAGCACATGAACAAAACCCTAATACCATTTAAAATCCACTTATCAAAAAAATCAGGAAAAATCATGATAAATAAGTAGAGATCCAGATGAACACAATGCAAAAATTCTCATGAAAATTGGATTTAAAATGAAGGAGCTATGATTTTTGCAAGATGATGCATCAAAATGAAATAAAAAAAATATAACAACATGGATCAATGGGACAAGGGGCACGGCCGGTGGCAATTTTGTAATATCTGGGACCTTTTAACAAAACGCAGCGTATTAGCAAGGCAAATGGAATGTCCTGATTGGTCCAGGCAATGAAACAGTGCCACATTCATGCAAAATACGTGAAAGAGCAAAAAAACTGGAAAATGGAAACTAGGGTTTGCAGCAACAGTAACTTCATCTTCTTCCCCAAATCGTGCAAAAATAAATCACCCAGAAAATGAATTTAATCACACCATTCGAACCAGCCAAGCATAACTAACACAAATCCAACAATAATTTCCATGGAATCGAGCTAATCAACATGAATCGAGCAAAAACTTATTTCAACATCAAACTTTAAAACAACATAACTTTCAAAATAGCCAACCATTTCATGTGATTTAAAGCTCATTAGAATCAGCAAAGTGAGATCTATCATAAGCATGGCATAGTTTAGCAAATGAAGGAACTCGAAAACTTACCAAAAGTGAAGAGCAGCTGTGATATAGTTGTTGTTTGGTGGTTTTGGTCTGAAACAGATGAAGCTCCAAGCTTCAGATGATGAATGGTTAAGATGTTTTGGCTCAGCAACCTTGCCTTTAGCTCAAATCGAAAATTGCCATTGAAATGCTCATGATGCAACAATGTGTTTTTGCTTGCTTACAGTTACCAAAAGAGGATTGAGAATGCTTCAAAAGTGCTGTTTAAATGATGGACAAACCAACCCAAACTCGTGTGCTTTGAGATTTTTTAGCAAAAGTTCAAAAAATGAAGAAATGAGATTTTTGAGAGAGAGAGTTTTTCTGTTCTTGAATTGAGGCTGCTAGGGTTTGATTTTGCAGAAAATGCACATATATACTTCTGTTTTGTGTTGGCTAATGGAATGTTAATCATGATTAACTTAAATGAAGTGTTTTTAGTAATTTGCTAAAATTCAACTAAGTTGGTAATGGGGTGTAAGTCTGCACGAAATGGGCTTTGTAACATGACCAAAACATGATTTCAGAACTTATTTGAATGGCAAAATGGATTGGAAATGGTTATTTGGAAAATTCACTTTTCACCCTCACTTGAAAATAAATCATGCAAGTTCAAAAAGGCCATTTTGATCTATGATGTTTTGGTGAATGATGGTTACATTTTTGGAAAGAGGGGATCAAATTTGACTTGTTGCAAAAAAACCCCACCCAATTTGGCCAAATGGTTTGAGAGATATGGCCTTTTGAAGTTCAAAAATTTTGGAGAATGAATTGATCATAACTTGCCAACCATGCATGGGAATTGAGTGTTCTTGGACTTTTTGGAAATGGGAGAACAAGATCTTCAACTTTCATGTTGGGCAAAAATTCATTTGAAGCTTGTATCATGATGTAAGTTTAGGATCAAGAAGTTTCCATTTTTGGCAGGTGAAAATTATAGGTCAAGTTTCTATTTTTGGAAATTTCTTGTCTGACTTTATTTTCTTCACTGTGGATGCTTGACATGATATATGAGGCCTATGTGGACATGAATGAACTCCCTCAAACCAATTCCCACCATCAAATCACTGATTAAATCCACAGTTGACCAAATTTGACTTTCTAGGGTTTTGGATGACTGAACCACCTTCTGATGAATTCCAAACCCTAATTCCTTGAGATCTTGATTCCAAATGATATCACAACATATATGAACTCTTGATTATTGATCATGGTGCCCAAATTCTTCAAGAATGGCCACCATCCACTGTTTAATGGCTGATTTGACTGTTTGACTGATGATTGCTTCAGCTGCAAGTAACATGGTTAGATGACAATATTTTTGTACTTTTTGGTTAGTAAACATATGAAAAGCAAAGATATACAAATGCAAAACATGCTTGGTGATCAAAAACCACACTCACAAGGCAACCCACCCACTAGGAGGGAAGCTAGGGCATGCAATGATCCTTGAGGCCATGATATGATATGATATGGGCCATGAGGGATCTTAGAGCCAAAATTGGGGTCTTACACCTTCCAATGCATGTTTATAAGATTGAAAGCTTGAAATCTTATTTGGAAGGTGGGGTGACCCAAGTGTTGAAATCTTGACACGCCTGGGGCACGGTTTTATCTAACGATCTGTTTTGCAGGAACTGTTAGATATTTTTCACTCGCTTGCAGGTTATGATGTGGAAGCTTTTGTTGAAAACAAATCCCCATGGAGTCCAATCAGGGACGAGGGACGATGAAGAGACGTTGAGACGTACGATGATCCTTGAATGATAATCAAGAAGACTCTTCAAAATCGGAAGATTGGAAAGTCTGTAGAAATTCCCCGCAGGGTTCGCTCAGGGACAGATGAATGGGTAGAAAAGTGATGAGAGACGTTGAGACGTCCGACGACCTTTGGAATTAATCAAGAAGACTCTTCAAAGTCGGAAGATTGAAAAGTCTGTATAGTCCCAGGAGTTCGCTCCTCGTCGAGCGCGGCGCGACTTGGAATACAAGATGATGGAACAGGAAAGGTCCAGACGGGTCTGGGAGTTCTCGAAAGTGGAAAGCTTATACGAGATTGGGAGGTGGATACCATGATTCGACAAGTCGACGGGTGTTCTGTACCAACTTTTCTCATTGCCCCAGCTAAGTTCCCAAGCAGAGTCAGAGGACCAATTCCCCAGTAGATCCAAGGTCTGTGGATCCCTTAGCTGAGTCAGGGTGGTTATCCTCGGCAGGTTTAAAACGGTGTTTCCTCAGCAGCCAGGCCTGGAGGTTGCTATTCCCTGAGTGGAGCGGGTTTCAATGAAATATATCTCCAGCAGTGTTCATCCTACCAGTGGATGGGATGAGTTTCCATAGCAGACTGGTATCTGCATCCCCAACTGAGTTGATTCTACCTATGGATTGTATGGGTTGTCCCCAGCGGAGTGGCATTCGCTTCCCTAGCAGGGTCAGGATGGTTATCCCCAGCAGGTGTCAGATCGATGCTTCCCCAGTCGCCAGGCCTGGAGGTGGCTTTTTCCCAGCAGAGCTATCTATAAGCGTTTCCTCAGTGAAGTTGCCAGGTATCTGTGAGAGTTTCTCCAAGCAGAGTCAGGATTTATATCCCCAGCAAATCAAAGACTGTTGTATCCCCACAGAGGGTTGGTGGTTCTTATCCACAACAGTTTCCCGAGCGGATTGGGTGCAAAGAAGGTTCTTCCCCAGCAAGGGTCACCTTTTCCCAGCAACAGTGCTATTCCCCAGCAGGGTGGAATCGGAGATTGACGAGTTCCTCAACGGAGTGTCTCGTGCTCCCCAGAAGAGTCCCTTGAGGGGGATATTTTTTATGCATTCATCATGTAGAGTAAGCATAGCATATTGCATAATAAATCGCGTAGCATTTCCATAATTATGGAGCATTACGCAGAAAAAGTCATGCATCATTGCAAGCATAGGCTAGTCTCAAGCTGTGGTTATTGTTTGAGAGGTGGTTTCGACAGAAGTTGGAAGATGTTACTCTGATGGGTTTAGCATCATGACGTCAGATCAGCAATATTCCCCAGTAGTGTGATGCTGGAGGAAACTTTTCCGTCGGACAGAGATAGAAATGTTACGCGATCAGCGCGACTCGAGCCGTGGTTACCGCTTGAGATTTGGTTTTGCCGGACAGTGAAGACGATACTCCGAGGAGTTCAGCATTGTGAGTTTGGAGCAACAGTATTTCCCAGTCATCAGTAAGTGTCTGGTCGAGTTTTCTTTGGTGTCAGTAAACATCATCATTCGATGTCCAGTAAACGTCGAGTTATTTCCCAGTCATTGTTTAATGTCTGGTCGATCATTGTTTGATGTCCTGTCAACATCCTTGTTTGATGCCTGTCAACATCATTGTTTGATGTCTTGTCAACATCATTGTTTGATGTCCTGTCAACATCATTGTTTGATGTCCTGTCAACATCATTGTTTGATGTCCTGTCAACATCATTGTTCGATGTCCTGTCAACATCATTGTTTGGTGCCTGTAAACATCATCGTTTGATGTCCAGTAAACGTCGAGTTTTCTCCCAGTCATCAGTAAGTGTCTGGTCGAGTTTTCTTTGGTGTCAGTAAACATTATCGTTCGATGTCACGTAAACGTCGAGTTTCTTCCCAGTCATCAGTCAGTGTCTGGTGGAAGGTGTACCCTCTGATATGTCGCCCTCAGAGTGGTGATTGGTGTTATTTCCGACGTTGTCAGCGGAATTATCACAAGGAAGCAAGATGTCGGGGTTCAAATGCGGTGATCTGGGATCACTGGCGCGAAGGAAAAATTTCGGGGTTCAAGAAAATAAAAAGAATAAAAGATAATAATCCCCAGCGGATGTGGCATTCAGGCCAGTTTTCCGGTGTTCAGACCGAGGCGGTATCCAGACCGAAGTGGCGTTCAGGCCGATTTTCCGATTTTCAGATCGAAGAAGCTGCCGACAATTAGATCTATGTAGCTTATGGCATTCAGGCCAGTTTTCCGGTGTTCAGACCGAGGCGGTATCCAGACCGAAGTGGCGTTCAGGCCAATTTTCCGATTTTCAGATCGAAGAAGCTTCCGACAATTAGATCGATGCAGCTTGTGGCAGTCAGGCCAATTTTCCGGTGGTCAGACCGAAGTGGTGTTCAGACCAAAGTGGTATTCAGACCAAAGTGGCTTTCAGGCTAATCTCCCGGTATTCAGACCGACATCATTTACTCTCATATTGTGAGGCTCAGTATGCAGACTGACGAGCGGCGTTCAGGCCGTGGTTATCTCTGTGTTACCAGTTATCCATATATTCCTGTTTCGGTGATCAGGCCGACTGTTTTCCGTGCCAGACGAATGTTTTTTCGAGACTGTTCTTTGCCGATTCTGACAGGCGTTGTTAATTATTTTCCCATCAGAGTGCAAATTGTTCGTCTGTTCTTGGTATTCAATCACTCTTCATCCTGGTCATCTGAAAGCCGAGGCTGTTCATATCGACAGGTTCACAGTGGATTGAATAGGGGCAGCTGTAACACCTCAAAATTTGCCCTCCTCTCTTGGGACTAGCTTAACATATTACATATCATTTTTAGGTCATTAGGCATTGCATTTTGCATATCATGTGGTTACATTGTGCAAAGTCATCCTCACCAGTCTTGATCAGAAGATGGAGAGGTTATGTGCAAGCTAGGGTTTCATTGGACTGGATCACTAATCATCTGAGGGTGGTCCAAATTAGGGTTTCATGATTTCTCAAGGAGATTTGTCTACATCTTGTTTGAAATGATACATCATCATCATCATGGTCTTGATATCATCCAAGAGATGCAAGAGATTGATCATATTCCTTGGGATTAGGGTTTTGACCACTGGTCAACCCTAGTCAGTTGCATTGGGCCAATCAGGGCATGGCAAGGAGATGGGGTCTACAATGGATATGGGGATCATAATATGATTGTATTGAGCTTATGGAGGCTAGGGTTTCATCCTTGAGCCATTTCAGCAGAGAATTGGGGCTCAGCTTGATCAGTGCATTGCCAAATTCATCTATCAGTTGAAAAAGTCAACTGCGGTCAACTGTGCTTGATTTTTTGGATTTGGAGGTGGGAGAGAGTTGGATACACTTCATTCATGTTGAAACAAGTTTCATTTGACATGTCAAAGCTCAAGAATGAAGAAAATAAAGTCAGGATAAAAGTTGCCAAAAATAGAAAGTGACTTGTAATGGAAGTTTCCAAAAATGGAAAGTTTTTCATCACAAAATTACATGTCCAAAAAAGCTTCAAATGAAAATTTGTTCAACATGAAAGTTGTAGATCTTGTTCTCACCTTTCCAAAAAGTCCAAGAACTTGAAATTCCCATGTATGGTTGGCAAGTTATGGTCCATTCATTTTCCAAAAAGGCCTATAATCAAAGTGGCATAACTTTCACATGGAATGTCCAAAATGGATGATCTTTTTATGAGCAAACCCCATTTCACATGTACTTTCATGGTGTATGGTCCAAATTCATCAAAATTGGTCAATGCAAAAAGTCAAATTTCAAGTGGACTTAAGTGTATTTTTGGTGTGAACATGTGATTTTGAGATTTACAAGGCCAATTGACATGAGACCGATGCCAACACACTCCAAATGCCAAATAGAAGTTGTTTGAGCTGTCATCTTGCTGTCACATGGCTTAATTAGGAATGGACCATTTTGCCCTTGCACTTAAAAATACATTTTCACTAATCACATGGTTTTTGCTAATTGAGATTAGCAAAGTGATTAAGGCCTTGGTATTTAATCCTAATCCTAACAGAATTTGATAACACTTCACAATTCTCAAGAATCATAACAAACTTTCCCTCCATTTTTCTCAAAATCCTCTCAAAATTCATCAAGCATTTTTCAACTTTTCTCCATCAATTCTTCACCAAATTGGATAATTCTTTTTGATTCGTGCTCCATGGACCAAGATCTACAACTGTTTTGATATGCCATTGCCAAACACATCAAGATTCGTGACTGTCCAAAGCTTGTGCAACAATGGAGTTTTGAGATTTCTTCCAATTGAAGCATCCTTGAGCTAAGGCACGAGTCCTATTCAACTTCCTATACCTTGATGTCCATCTGTTTTAGAAAATTACACGCAAAAGCATCAAGAACAACAGCTGCTTCATTCTTAAGGTGTAAATTCGAATCTCACCATTTCTTGAATTGTCATATGCGTTTTGTAGTTCATTCATCGTAGATCATCGTGCTATGCTTGGTTTTCGAATTGGTTAACTGTGGAGAGAGTTATTTCAATTTGAAGTTTGATGTGCTTAACTTAAAATGCTCGATCCGGTCGTTACAGTGAGAGTTAGGAGAAATCATTAGCATATTTGTGATCTAGGTTGAGAGACGGTTCTTTTGACTATAAGTTTGTGCATTTTGGTTAAGATTCGTCGTTCTTCATTTTCTGGAACTTGTTGTTGTTGTCTGTGGAAGAAGACGAAGACCGCATGTGTTTGATCCATTATTTGCCTTGCTTCATTTCAAAATGTGTTTCCCTCCAGCGCTATCCAATCAGCGCGCGCCATGGCTTCTTTTCAAAACGCCGTCGTTTTGGCCAGTGGCATTAGTATTACAAAAATGCCACTGGCGCCTTTAATTTACATTATTTCTTTATTTCTTTTTCATTTGTTTTTTAATTTTGGTACATGATCTTATAAAATTCATAGAGGCTTCATTTTTCATCCAAATTTTGTGAAATTTTTTGCATTGTTCTCATGATGATGTGTAGAATTGGATTATGATTTTTGTGGATTTTTTGCACGTGTGGAAAATTAATTGACCTAGGGTTTGTTGAATGTGTCACATTTATGTATGTTTTGCCAAATCCTTCATGAAATGGTGATGCTTGTAAATAAATTCATGAAAATTTTTGTGCTTGTTCTGGACATCTTGATGGTGATTTTCATGTAGAGTTTGTGATTTTTGGATACTTGGTTGATTAGATATGATTTTTTGATTAAAGGTGTGACAATTTGTGTCACACCAAGCTAGGTCAACTTCATGATTTTATTTGCCTGGTTTAGGAATGTTGAATTGCTCCAATATTTTGCATGAATGATCATTGATATGTCAAGATTGCATGTGATTTTTGCTGGGATCTTTGATGGAGTTTTCTAATTGATTGATAATTTTCTTCCCTGTGTGCTCATTTGGTGACATTGTGTGATACATGTTGGTAATTCATTTGTGAAATTCTCATATTGTGTTGGATGAAGATGAAATTTGACATGAGCATTGTAGACACATTATAGGACATTTTGGTTTTGATCCCATTCATTTCTTAATTGTTGTCACTGTTTTATGATTTTTGGAAGTTGATGGTTGTGTTGATGCCTTGTGTTGGCTTGTTTGAAATTGTCTGAACTTCTTGATTTTCATTGACCTACTTCCTTTTGTCCAATTGAGCTGAAAATTGACATGCTATTCATTGAATGTGTCCTGTTTAGGTGTGAATTTTTGTGGAATTAATTGAATTGTTTTGGTATGCTTTTGATTGAGATAGTTCTGTTTGGACTTTTGGTGTTGCAAATTGCATGATTAATGCTAAATTGTGCATGAAATGATAATGGTGAATGATATGAGCATGGGACCAATTGCATTTGCTTTTAATTTGGTTGATTGTGATTTTGGATAATTTTCACTTGCTGTTTAGAATTTTTTATCTCCTTTGGACCCTAGGCTTGGCCTAGTGGTCTAGTTTCTCATGTTTGGTGTGGATTTTCAGGATGAAATGCACAATGCTTAAGGAGATTGCTTCAAGTCAATTTGAGTTGACTTATGAATTGTTTTTGACTAACATTGACTTTGTGTTGTAGGGTTTGATGCTTGAGTTTGAGCTCATGGCTTGCACTTGTGTGCATTAACTTGTGTTTGACTGTACAGATTAACTGATTAACATTTGCTGTTTACTGTTGATTTGTCTGAGTACTGATGATACTTGATTGATTTCAGGTACATTTAGTTGCTTACAGTTCCTTGAGAACTTGCTTGCTGTTGCTTGGTTTTTAAACCAATTGAGGTAGAATTCCTATTCTCCATGTAGTCTGGAAGACCTGGCCTGTTATTTGGCCAGGCAACTGTCTGAAGTCCTCCTTAAGAGGCGATGTTTGTGATTGTTTAACTTTGTCCCCAAGCAGGTAAAGACCTTGATTAAGGCAATTGGTGGATCATAGAGATATGCAATCTATCTCCCACTATTCTGTTGAGTCGTCCCTCTGCTCACACCATCGTGTTGATGCATTGGGACACAAACCCAAGATCATGTACATTGTACAGTTGTGTCAGAGTCTTGAGTGTAGAAGGGTTCCTCCTTTCTGAACCCACACTCCTTTGTCTGAAGCTCTCCCTGGCCAGGGATAAGAGTTGTGAAGTCTAATCTTCACTCGCCTTTCATCTGCTTCACCCTGACTCTCAATGTCAGGGTTAAGAGCTAACACTACCCTTGTACAGATGACTTGCCTTGGCAGTCGAACCCTTTGTTTGAGCCTCACTTGACTGGATATAGTGTGTGCTTTGTGAATGTTTGCTTGAAATGTTTGTTTTATTTTGTTGACGCTTGCATGCTTGCTTTCTTCCTGGATAGGATTAGCTTGCCGTTGTGCAAGTAGGTAGAAACCATAACATAGGGCAATGATGCATGATAACACTAGGCTCGAGTACAGCTCCCTGGTAGTGTGTCTTCCCTTTGTGTCTGGCTAGTCTTTCTCCCCCGTTGGGGGGAACTACGTCGCCCTGATCCTCATACCAGACGAGGTACGTAGGCAGGAGACCATGCGAGGTCTCTCCGGGCACCTTTTTTCCTTTTTGTGCATGTTTGTCTGACAATTGCTAGGCTCGAGTTCCCGACTCCTTAGCAACTTGTTGTTTGTTTGTTCTTGTTGTGTGCTTGGAAGCCGGTGTAAGTCCATCAAGTGGCATCTGGGTTCCAGTGTGCGCGTGTTTTGGTTCGGATGCTGATGTAAGCCCAGTGATTGGCATTCAGGCTCCATGTTTGCCTGTTTGTGTGCGTGTGTTGTTTGGCGTGCGTGAGCCGAACTACAGTAGCTCTGATTCTTGTTCCAGACGAGATATGTAGGCATATGATGCAATGTCCTAGCGAGCTCCCTTCCTCTTAACCCCACCTGCGTTCCTTGTGTGTGTGTGTGATGTTTTAGCAACCTTTTCTTTCTTTTAGAACGTGGATCCCGTCGAGTACGACGGACGTGAGGGGTGCTAATACCTTCCCCTTGCGTAACCGACTCCCTTACCCTTTCTCTTTGGTCGCGAGACCATGCTTTTTCCAGGTTTCTCTGAGCGTTTCCTTTCCCTATCCTGGGATAAATAACGCGCAGTGGCGGCTCTGTTTGTTTTTTTGTTTAGCCCGCCGATTATTTTTCGCGGATGCGACAATGTGATGCAAAATGATATGAATGTAGTGCAGTGGCATGGGAATCAAGATCGCTGTATCTGCTTGAACATCTGTCAGGTTGCACTGTCTGGAGAGAAATTAAGAGCACACCAAACAAAGGTCATGAGATGGATCATGTTATCCTTAATATCAACCACCCATTTTGGTGGATTATGGTTTACACCTTACCAACACCCAAGTTTCATTGATATTAAGGATACCTGATCGGATCAACCATGAATCAAGGGTTTGTTGCAAGTCACGAGCACGGAGTTTAGGTTAAGAACCACTCAAAAGGAGTGTACTAAGGTTTAAACCTGCCAAACATGTTCTACAAAAGGTTCCCATAGTCATAATCCCATCTTTCAGATATTATCGGAGGAATGACTACTCGTATTCCAAAAATATTCTCAAGAGAGACTCTTATGAGTATAGTATCGCGTAACAATCGTATCAAATCTTACACTTGAACGACTTTCGCACTACGTAATGTCTATATTGGAACAAGTAATGTCTAACCACAACTTACTTGTGTAACATTATTGATCTCAACATGACCTCCACCAAGTGAATGGGCTTGCAAGTCAACTTGCTAAGGAATAACTCCACACAAGTCGACAAGACTATGCCATTCTCCTATCCTAAGTGCACTCGAGTTCGGGTATAGAACTCATCTCACAAAGATCACCAAGCAGCCATAGCCAGCCAACAGATACAACAATGATATGTACACAATGCAATAAGGTAAAGCAGGTAAATAAATAACTGTACAAAAGCATGAACACCCAATAAACAAACAAACTACAAAAGCTAGGAGGGACTCGCTTAGGGAAACCGGGTCCCCAGCAGAGTCGCCAGCTGTCGTAACCTTAAAAATACAGTGTGCGAAAAAACAACCGGAGAAAGAGAATGACAGAAGAGTCGCCACCGTGCATTATTTATCCCAAGGGAGGGAAAGGAAACGCTCGAAGTAAACCTGGAAAAAGGAAAGGACAAGACGGGGTCTCGCAACCAAATCTTGGGTTCGGGAGTCGGTTATGCGAAGGGAAGGTATTAGTACCCCTACGCATCCGTAGTACTCTACGGGATCCACTTTTGTAGTTGTTGTCTAAAGGGTATGAGTTTATCTTGTGCTGTTTACCAAAAAAGGGGTTAAATGAAAATGACTCGCGCGGATGTCGCATCCACTGCATACGTATCTCATCTGAATATGAGAATCAGAGTCTTCGTAGCTCGGCTGACCTATGGGTTGGGGGGATGTGTGCTCACTAAGACATCGCGTCTTATGCCTACGTATCTCATCTGGAATGAGAATCAGAGCAAGTCGTAGTTCGGCTAACTACGGGGTTATGGATTGGGTTTTGGACGAACGACGTTACTACGCAATCTACCGGATGCTCGACCTTTGGAGACTTACTCACCTGTAGTAGAAGGAGTAAACGTGTGTTTAGAGAAGAAAAATCAATGAAGGGTTAGGGTTTGGGATGCTCATGCAAAAAGAGTCCTGGACAAAGGAACCTGCACAAAGTAAACACAAAATATTGCCTCCTATCGAGGTCTTCCAGCTAGGAAAGCTGTAAAATGCGGGAAAAATGTAAAAGTACCACACGGATGAAGATCCGAGGTAACAATAATTAAAGGAACGATAAACCCTGAGATCCTTCCAAGCTAACATCATCAAAGAAAGTGGGTCAGTACAGGTAATCGGAATGAACCTCCAGGGGCTATCCCACAAATAAAGTGGAACACCAGGCAAACCATCTCTGCAAGAGTCATAAGAGCCTTCACAAAACAAAACTCAACAAACAGGTTAGAAAAACAAAATAGGGTAATCAAGAGTTGCCCCCAAATCAAAATGTAACCACATGAATCATGCCCTTTCAATTCACAAAAAGCTCACAAAAAGCAACCAAGGGTAGGAGGCCTAAACCTCTGGTCAAACACATGCATCAAAAGGGTATCAAATTCACCCATAATACCTCATACACTCAGATGATTCAAATTAAGAGCATAAAATTATGGGAATAAGGCAAACCTGATTGGAGAGCTTGATTGAAATTGAGTTGCACCCGTGAGGTTTACAAAACAACTTTAGGGTTTATGTGAGGCAGAGGTGATTCTGTGCAGTTGAGTTTCCTTCAGGGTTTGGAGGTTGCTCTGAACTCTGTTAGTTCTTCTCTCACTATCTTTTTCCTCCAGCTAGGGTAATAGGAATAGAATGTATATTTGTTTCACTGAAACTCTAGTATTTATAGCCTAATATTGATAGCTTAGTGGGCTTTTAAGAGAGGTCCAAGTTTTCTTTTATTTATTTATTTAATTATTTGTTTAATTATTTATTTATTTAATAATTTTTTTTTGCGTTTTTTTTTCCAGGAAAAATGAAGGGTAAATTTTGGGGTATTACACCTGCCTGGTCACGTTTGCATATGATGCCGCTTCAACCCACTTAGTGAAGTAATCAATTGCTACGAGAATAAACCTGTGACCGTTGGACGCTTTTGGCTCTATCATGCCAATCATGTCAATTCCTCACATGGAGAAGGGCTATGGTGATGAAATCACATTTAGAAGTGTCGGGGGAATATGAATTTTGTCCACATAAATCTGACACTTATGACATTTCTTCACATATTTGCAGCAGTCAGACTCCATTGTCAGCCAATAGTAGCCTGCTCTCAACATCTTCTTGGCCATGGCATGTCCGTTGGAATGAGTACCAAATGAACCCTCATGGACTTTAGTCATTAACAGGTCTGCTTCGTGTCTATCCACGCATCTGAGCAAAACCATGTCAAAATTTCTCTTATAAATCACATCGCCATTAAGGTAAAAACTGCCAGATAACCTCCTTAAAGTTTTCTTATCTTTCACATATGCCCCAGGCGGGTAAACTTGACTCTGAAGAAAACACTTGATGTCATAATACCATGGCTTATCATCCTTCTCCTCCTCTACTGCAAATACATGATCACAGTGATATTAGGAACTTCATTCCAGAGTCTCACCACAATCATTGAAGCAAGCGTAGCAAGCGCATATGCCATCCGATTCTCATCTCGAGGAATATGATGGAAGTCAACCTCAGTAAAGAACATTGAAATCCTCCTCGCATAATCTCTATATGGGATGAGGCCAGGTTGATTCGTCTCCCATTCACCCTTTATCTGGTTAACAACAAGGGCCGAATCACCATAAACATCTAGATGCTTGATCTTAAGATCAATACACTCCTCCAATCCCATAATACAGGCCTTATACTCAGCCATATTATTCGTGCATTTGAAAGTTAGCCTTGTTGTAAAGGGGAAATGTGTGCCCTAAGGAGTAATAATCATTGCCCCAATACCATTTCCATATTGATTTACAGTGCCATCAAACACCATACTCCAACGGGAACCAGGCTCTGACCCTTCATCAAGCGTAGGCTCATCGCAATCTTTCATTTTCAAATACAGAATCTCCTCATCTGGGAAGTCATACTGAACTGACTGATAATCCTCAATTGGTTGATGTGCCAAGTGGTTAGCCAAGATATTACATTTAATAGCTTTCTGAGCTCGATACTCAATATCATACTCAGACAACAGCATCTGCCAACGGGCAATCCTCCCATTTAAAGCAGGCTTCTCAAAGATGTACTTGATTGGATCCATTTTGGATATCAACCAAGTCATATGATTCAACATATACTGGCGTAATCGCTTAGCGGCCCAAGCTAAAGCACAACATGTTCTCTTAAGCATTGAGTATCGGGACTCTCAATCGGTAAACTTCTTACTCAGGTAGTAGATGGCATACTCTTTCTTCCCTGATTCATCTTGCTGACCAAGGACACAATCCATTGAGTCTTTAAGAACTGTCAGATACATAATTAAGGGTCTCCCTTCCACAGGCGGAGACAGAATGGGAGGCTCAGACAAATACTCTTTAATACTATCAAAGGCCTTCTGGCAATCCTCGGCCCAATCATGACGCTGATCTTTCTGAAGGAGCTTGAATATTGGCGCATATGTGGCAGTCATGTGGGATATAAATCTGGAAATATAATTCAAGCGACCAAGAAAACCTCGGACTTGCTTCTCCGTTATGGGCGCAGGCATTTCTTGTATTGCTTTGACCTTTGCATGATCAACCTCAATACCTCTCTCACTGATAATAAAGCCCAATAACTTGCTAGAACGGACTCCAAATGTACACTTGTTAGGATTCAGACGAAGCTTATACTTCCTCAAAAGCTGAAAAAGCTTCAACAAGTGCTCTATATGTTCAACTTCCGTTCTTGACTTTGCAATCATATCATCAACATATACCTCGATCTCCTTGTGCATCATATCATGAAACAAGGTAGTCATAGCTCATTGATACGTGGCTCCGGTGTTCTTCAAACCGAAGGGCATCACTTGATAACAGAATGTTCCCCAAGGTGTGATGAATGTTGTCTTCTCCATATCCTTGAGTGCCATCTTGATCTGATTATATCCGGAAAATCCGTCCATAAATGAGAAGACATTGAATTTAGTTGTATTATCTACCAACATATCAATATGTGGTAGAGGAAAATCATCTTTCGGACTAGCTTTATTCAAGTCTCTATAGTCCACACACATTCAGACTTTTCCATCTTTCTTAGGCACAGGCACAATATTGGCCACCCACTGAGGATATGTAGAAGTCACTAGAAACCCCGCATCAAAATGCTTATGAACTTCCTCTTTAATCTTCACTTCCATATCAGGATGAGTTCTTTTGAGCTTCTGCTTCACAGGCACACACTCAGGCTTCAAAGGCAGGAAGTGTTGCACAATATCAGTATCTAGACCAGGCATGTCTTCATATGACCAGGCAAAGACGTTGACGTATTCTCGTAACAACTCAATCAACCCCTTCTTTACAGATTCTTCGAGGAGTGCCTCAATCTTCACTTCTCGCACACAATCTTCAGACCCCAAGTTGACTGTTTCCAGATTCTCAAGATGTGGCTGAATGATCTTCTCTTCGTGCTCAAGCAGACGGGTAATCTCATTAGGAATTTCTTTAACTTCATCGTCTTTGGCCTCAAATACAAGGAACTCAAAGTTGGGAGATGATGTTGGATCATTATGTTCAATGGGTTTGATCAACCTGCATAATGATTTTGGATATAAAAGAGATTTTAGAATTCAAACAAGGCAAATCATTATGCAGATGAAAAGATTGATTTTATTCTATTTTTTAGGGTTTTATGTGATCACCAATTTCATGCAAAAAAGAAAAAAGTGAAAATAATTGGAAAAACAAACATTTAACATGAATTTATTGAATGAGATTATCATTGTATTTATGAGCCAACAATGTCACCACTCCTCCTTTTGGCATGGGAGAAGGGTTTTTAAACAAACAAGTGAACATTACGTTGACTTATGGACGACAATTGGAACATCAACCGCGATCCAATTATTGCAGACCCCTCCACGGATGACAAAGTTTCCAGAATCTTTCTCTGCATCCTCTTCCACAATGGCAGCAGCTTCCTCATCTTGGACGATGTGGATGAACCCACCATTCTGAAACAACCCAAACTTATTGAAGGTGCCAGGAGAATACCCTATGCCAGCCCGGGATTTATTGTCTTCCATCTTGACCATTTGCCCTAAACCAGTTGTTGCGCCATGCTCAATGGCCAACTTCGCATCATTGTAGGACACAAATGAAGAAGTTCCTTTCTTAGAAGGCTCAGCAATAGATAAAGCTTGAAACAACGTCCCAACTTCATCCTCAGCGTCTATATAAGAAAAGGAAGACAAATGGCTAACCAAGAGAGCCTTCTCTCCCCCTACTAACACCAACTTTTTGTTTTTAATAAATTTCAACTTTTGGTGTAGGGTGGATGTCACAGCGCCTGCCTCGTGAATCCATGGTCTGCCCAATAGACAACTATATGATGGGTGGATATCCATGACCTGAAAAGTGATCTGGAAATCACTTGGTCCAATCTTGACTGGGAGTTCAACCTCCCCAATCACAATTTTGCGGGATCCATCAAAAGCTTTTACCACCACTCACTCTGCCTCATGGGAGGCCCCTGGTATGACAATCTAGCCATGGTGGATTTTGGCAACACATTCAGTGATGATCCAGTGTCTACCAGCACATTAGACATGGCATCATCATTGCAGCTCATAGATATGTGAAGTGCCAAATTATGGTCTCTTCCCTCCTCAGGGAGATCAGCATCACAAAAACTCAAATTGTTACAAGCGGTAATGTTTACAACAATACTATCAAATTGTTCTATTGTGACATCATGATCTACATACGCCACATCCAACATCTTCTGCAGAGCTTCACGGTGTGGTTCTGAATTCATCAACAAAGATTTGAACAGAGATCTTTGATGGCGTTTGTAGAAGCTGATCTACAACGTTGTATTCACTCCTCTTGATGAGCCTCAGCATCTCATCACAGTCTTCTCTCATCATTCCATTCTGGCCAGCAGGGACAGGAGTGTTAACAGCAACGGTGATAGGTCTGTTATTAGCAAGTGCCGGATTCAGAGCAACAGCAACATTTCCAACCGGGTGCATGACACAATCAGCAACATCAACCCTTCTGGTGTCAGCCTGGGGTTTCGGCGGAGCCGAGAAAACACGACCACTATGGGTCAGGCCACTAACATCAGCAATATTTACAATAGAGGTGGAGGGCAAAGGCACCTCCTTCCCATCTTCCAATGCCACAACATTGTAACGGTAGGGTACAACCTTATCAAAAGAATATGGCACAGGGCCAACTGGTTTGATTATCAAAGAGGGAGAGGCCTTCTGCTTACTGCCATCATACCGGATGACGACAAGCTTTGGGATCCGAAATACTGGTGATATCACATTGACTTCGTCATCTACATCGCGATTTTGAAGTATTTCAATTACACCTTCATCCAGCATTTCTTGGATGTCTTTACGGACTTGGCGACATCCCCTTTGATTGACAGTGCAGACACGACATCTGTCATGGTCATGCTCATAATGACTGTATTCACACAACAGTCTGTGCATCTGGACCAACGATTGTCGAATATGGCTGGCATATTTGACCTTATATTTACCAGAGCAGCCCTGGACCATATTAACAACAAATTTCCCATGCTCAGGCAATGGGTTCTTCTTGACATTAGGACCTACGTCCTCGAAAAATAATATACCGCTTCTCACAAGGTCTTGAACCTTGATTTTCAGCGGGTAACAGTTTTCCACGTCAAGTCCGGGGGGCACCAGAATGATAAACACAATGTAACTCAGGCTTATACCACCACTGATGGTTGGTAGGTATAGCCGGTAGGTTGCGTGGAGTGATCAGTTTCCTCTCTATCAAAGAGGGATATAGCTCTGCGTAGGTCATAGGAATAGGATCAAAGGTGACCCTCTTCCTCTCATAGCTCGTACTGGTATTGTTGTTGTTGTTTCGAGGTTGGTAGGCCTGCTGTTGAGGACGATGTTGTTGTTGTTGATATTGTTGAGGTTGTTGTTGCTAATGTTGTTAATGTTGAGCTTCCCCGAAGGCAGGTGCTATATGAGCCACCTGGTGCTGGTTACTGACAGGGCGGACAATCTTCCTCTTCACAGGGGGTCTTCTTTTGACGTGGGAAGACACAACATGTGCCTCCCCCTACTTCTTCTTCGCAAAGATCCCATACCTCTTTGCTGAAGAGCCTTCATCCCGGGTCAAACGTCCTTCACGGACTCGCTCTTCCAGTCTCATTCCCATATTCACCATCTCAGTAAAGTTTGAGGGAGCGCTGGCTATCATCCTTTCATAGTAAAATTAACTCAAGGTCTTCAGAAAGATCTTGTTCATTTCCTTCTCTTCAAGGGGTTGCACTATCGGAGCTGCCAACTCGCGCCATCTCTGGGCGTATCTTTGAAAGTTTCCTTCTCTTTTTGGGACATCTCCCTCAATTGGTCCCTATCAGAAGCCATATCCACATTGTATTTATATTGCTTGACGAAGGCCTCGCCAAGATCGTTGAAGGAGCGGATTTTCGAACTCTCCAAACCCATGTACCACCGGAGAGCAGCACCAGACAGACTCTTCTGGAAGTAGTGGATAAGAAGCTGATCATTGTCAGTTTGCATTGACATCTTGTGTACATACATCACAAGATGGTTGAGAGGGCATGTGTTTCCCTTATACTTCTCAAAGTCAGGTACTTTGAATTTAATAGGGATTTTAACGTTGAGCATAAGGCACAACTCAACAACATTCTTACCAAAGATGTCTTTACCCCTCAGAGTCTTCAGTTCCTTGCGCAGCTCAAGGAATTGGTCTTTCATTTCATCCATCTTCTCATAAACATCTGGGCCCTCAGATGGCTCAGAATGGTAGATGGTGTCTTCAACTCTTGGTAATGTGTGCACAACGGGAGGTGGCACAGAAAGGACCGGGCTAGATGCTGACAAAGAAGCGAGAGTAGGAGCAAAACCCTCTGGCACAAAGTTGGCGGGCATTCCCCATGGGAACCCGACTGGCATAGATGGCGTAAAATGGGTTGTTGCAGCAGGCACAATAGAAGTTGCAACCTCAGATATGACAGTCCTCTGGGGAGGAGTTGAAGGCGTTGGAGACGATTGGCTTTGGGCGACCATGAAAGACTCCATCAGGGCAGTCAATCTGGCCACTTCCTCCTTGAGTTCACGGGTCTCTTGCTCTAAGTGATCCATCAGTCTTGAAGTGTTGGCTCGAGTGTAGTATCGATGAGTCAGCTTGTCTTCAAAATAAATGAAGAACACAGAGTTAGACCATTGAACAAGAAGCCTAGAGCAAAACCTGCTTATGCACATGATGCATGCAATGCTTATGCATATGATTTATTTTATTTATTAGAGGAACTTTCAAGTCCTATTTGCAAATATTTGAAAATATTAATTATTTAGACATATATGAAAACATTATATCAATCATATCTGGAAAAATTTTACACCAAAGAAGTACAGTCTTGGTAACCAACTACAATACAAGAGATAAGGAAAATGAACATCCTATGGAACCCTAGAAACAATCATCTAAAGCTCTAGAGACTGGAAGATAAGCTGCATGAAGCCTCTTCACCTCCCTCTCATAGGCTGCCTCCATATCCGCCTTCTCTTTGGCGAGTCGATCGTACTTCCTCTTCCAGAACTTGGAAGACTGAGGAAGAAGAGAAGTCACCACATCATCAGGCTCATCAATAACCTGATGCTCAAGTAACTCTATCAAAGAATCCTTATCTCTAAGCTTCTGAAGTAGCTCTTCTCGTTCACGGATCCAGGCACGTGAACAATCTTCATCTCTTAACTCCTCTACTCCTTGGTCAGGGAGGGTTGAAGGCCCAGCCACAACCAAAGGTGTAGGTCTTGGATACTCTTAAGGCATAAGTTACTCGGAAGCTCTCCTCCTAACCCACGAGGTATAAGGTTCCAAAGCAATACAATTCTTCAGACCAAGCTCTTTCCTTCCCTTCCTATGGATTTTGCGCCAGGCTCGATTCATCCTGCCCTTCAAGCCTTGGGGATCTTTACCCTCCTGAAAGAACAGACCTTCTAACAGAATGTTATTAGGTTTATTCTTTAGGGGGAACCCAAGCTGACAACGTGCCAAAGTAGGGTTGTAGTTAATCCCACCACATGTACCAAGAAGAGGAACATTGGAGAATTCACCACAAGAGTCGATAATCTGCATACCATCATATACACGGTTGTACCAAAAGATGTCATCATTAGTGAGAGACATAAGTATCGTGGACCATCGTATACCTCCTTTGTTCTCCTTGAAGGTGACCGTCTGCGGCAAGTGCGAAATAAACCACTTGTATAACAGAGGCAAACAAAACACAATGGTACCACCACCCTTTGCATTCCCCATATGCAAAGAAAAGTAAGTGTCACCCAACAGAGTTGGAACGGGATTAAGAGTAGAGAAAATCCTAATAGCGTTCACATCCACAAACTTGTCGATGTTGGGGAATAACACTAGGCCATAGATGAGAAGTACAAATATGGCCTCAAAGGCGTCCTCACTCATGGCCTTCCCATACAAAGTAGCTTGAGCAATGAGGAACTCAGAAGGGAGACCTTGAATTCCACCTTTGGTAGTCATATGAGCACCAACCAAAGATTCATCTATATGCAACAGATCAGCAATCTCTTGAGAAGTAGGAACCCTCTGTAAGCCACTGAACGTCAACTGATCTAGGATAGGTATACCCACAAGATAGGCATACTCCTCAAGTGTAGGCAAAAGCTGGAAATTCGGAAATGTGAAGCAACGGTACAAGGGATCATAGAACTGCACCAACACACTCATCAAACCTTCGTCCACTTGAGTGGCCAGAATAAATTGAAGCTTCCCATGACGAGCCTTGAAACCCAAGGGATCTAATACATAGGATGTCAAATTCCTTAACTCTTTCAAGTCGGGTTGTCTGAAACTGTACTTCTTTGTATTCCTTCTTTGTTTGTCCATGTCTGAAAATTTGCAAATAGACCTCTTAAGTTCCTTGAAAATTTTCTCATTATTGATGATATGGATGCAAATGGGTGCATGAATGCATGGATGCAACAATCACACCCAAGGATCAAACAAAGCACACCAAACAAAGGTCATGGGATGGATCAAGTCATCCTTAATATCAATCATCCATTTTGGTGGATTATGGTTTACACCTTATCAACATCCAAGTTCCATTGATATTAAGGATACATAAGAATAGATCAACCACGAATCAAGGGTTTGTTGCAAGTCGCGAGCATGGAGTATTGGTTAAGAACCACCCAAAGGGAGTGTACTATGGTTTAAACCTGCCAAATATGTTCTACAAGATGTTCCCATAGTCATCATCCCATCTTACGGATATTATCAGATAAACGACTACTCGTATTCCAAAAATATTCTCAAGAGAGACTCTTATGAGTGTAGTATCGCGTAACAATCGTATCAAATCTTACACTTGAACGACCTTCGCACTACGTCCTAAAAAAAGGCCAAGATGGGCTTGGTAAACTAAAGTCCTTGGCTTCTAAGGCATATATTGGAAAGATTGATGTCTAACCATGACTACTCGGGTGATATTATTGATCCCAACATAACCTCCACCAAGTGAATGGGCTTGCAAGTCAACTTGTTAAGGAATAACTCCACACAAGTCAACAAGACTATGCCATTCTCCTATCCTAAGTGCACTCGAGTTCGGGTATAGAACTCATCTCACAAAGATCAACAAGCATACAAGGAATTAATATATCAAGCAATTCAATCATTACATACAATACAGTAATCCCAAATTGCACAAAAATATGTCACAAAATAATATACAATACAATACAACAAAAATGAAAAGTAGGCAAAACCCACTAGGCAAACCAAATCCCCAGCAGAGTCGCCACTTTTATGTAGCGGGGTATTCGTTACCTTTAGATTTATTGACTAAATCAAAAGTAAATCATACAATTCGAGTCACCACCACACTTCTATTTATCCAAAGGAAAGGTTAGAAAGCGAACAAAAACCGATAAGTTTTATCGAATCAAAAACTAATAAAAATGTCAGAGATCTGGGTAAGGGGGTTGGTTATGCGATGGGAAGGTTTTAAGCACCCAAAACATCCTTAGTACTCCAAGGGAGCCCTTTTCACAATTGTTGTAAGGTTGGTATTTTGTGAAAATTTGTTTGTGCAAACATGATTGGGGAGATGAGAAGAGATTATACAAGTTATTTACAATTTGGTGTTTGAATGGATAAACCTATTGCCTACGTACCATCTTAAAAAAGATTAGAATCAAAACCTCGTAGTTCGGGGTAAAAATCTCAAAACAAGTTGGTGAATTGATTGGTCCAAAAGCCTTAAGGTCTTTTGTTATCCAAGGGAGAAAACTCAACCTAAAACAACAAATCCACCATGTGAGGATAACTTCAACATGCTAGTGAGGGGTTAACCCTATAATAAGCATGTAAGACTCATTGTCCATCACTAAGGATATAGGTGAGTATTATATCTACCTCAAGGATAACTCAAACCTAATAGCTAATGGTTATGAAAAAGTTTTTGATAAGAGGTGGCCATTGAAACTACAAAAACATTTGAATGAGTTATATTTACCAATGAAAAGTATTTACAAAATATGGTCAAAGTTGACTTAAAGATTCAATTCAAAATAAGTGTTATGAAAAGAAAGTTTGAAAATCAAAAGCATAATGCTTAGGTTTCTAATGTTTGAAAACAAGTGTTAATGTTTGCACAAAAGTTTTGGCTTGGGTTAGAGTGGAGGGAAGAAGAAGAATGGCTAAGTCCTAAACATACAAGAGATGAAGGGAAAGAAATAAGACCATAAATGGAGTTCCCTTCTTGAGATCATATTGATGATCCAAGTAGCTCCCATCCTTTGGAATAAGCAAGCAAATAAGTGTATACTCAAGCAATCAATCAATCAAGCAAGCTCTTAGAAATCCTCCAATGGCTCTTAGATCTCTCTCTTTAGAAGATCATGACAATGGTTCTTCACTTAGGCTCAAATTGGAATCCCTAGCACAAGAACACACACATCAAAAAGTTCTATAAAGCAAACAAAGAATGGACAAGAAGGAGTTTAGAGAATAGGTCCTTTCAATGTTCATCTTCAAGCTTTAAGCATTCTAAAGGCATGAGACCTAGTTGCTTTTTGACATTTTAAGCACTCTAAAGGCATATGTCCTAGTTGCTCTTCAAACTCCATTAGCTTAGGTAAGGTCCTAAAATATAAGTCCTTTGTCCATTTTTGCATTTGGTTCACAATAATCAAAACTAAACACAAGCACAATAGTATATACACAATTATGTGCTCAAGTGAGCAAAAGGCAAATTGCATTAACATAAGCATGTTCTCAAATGAGCAAAGGGCAAAAGCAAATGAATAATATGTATAAGAATAGCAAATTGCATAAATGTAAATTGCAAGAATTAAATGTGAATGGTTAATGGTTAGTATTAGTGCGCCATAAGGCAATTTAGCGCTATGTTAAGCAATCGTAAGTGGACTAATGTAGTAGTCACACCTATCTGAGGCCGGTCAATAAAAATATAGGCAACAAACACAAGTTAGAGATCTTGTTTAGTGAATCAAGCTCCTACAACTTGCTATGCCAAAAGAGGATGAGAAATGATCTTGTATTGATTTAGGTTCTTTGCTTGATTAGGAAGCAACCTATCCTTAATTCAAAGCCATTCACTTGATCCATGATCAAGTTGAATTAGATTTGAATCAAGGAAGGTTAAACCTCCCATGTATCAAGGCTAACCACCAATCTTTAACTCATTGATAAAAAAAAAGAAAAGAAGAAGAAGAAGAAGATGAAGAATAATAAAGTGCATTAATGGAAATCAAAATGAGGTAACCAACATACGTTGACCAAAGATATATGAAATCAAGGTCAAACATTAGTAAATAGAAGCAAAATGAAGATTAGGAGTCAAGAAATAAATAAAATATTTTTGGTCTTTTTCAAAATTAAAATAATACTTGAATTAAAATAATAAAGAAAGGTTAAACTTCAAGTTCACTTCAAATCAACTTTGAAAAGTCCAAGTGAATTATCCTAAGTTCAACAAGGTCTAACAAAGTTTGAAAAAAAAATTCAGCATTTTTAGAAGTCAGAAACTATTTTTAATTAATTAAAATGCATAAAAAAAATAACCTAATTGAATTAAAATCTCAAATAAATCTCAAATCAATTAATAAATTGATAAGAATATTTTTCATAGATCCATCATCATTCAAAAAGATTAAGAAAATATTTTATTATTTTTTGAATATCAAAAACTATTTTAAATGAATTAAAAACAATCAGAAAAGAGGAAATTCATAAAAGATATCAAATGATAAAAAAAATATTAAAAATCATTTTTAGAAACTAGAAGTTAAAAGAAGAAAAATGCAATTGGTCTCACATTTTTTGGACCAATAATGAGTGAGATATGAGTTTTTGAAATGAAATAGAATAAAAGAAATAAAATGGAAATTAAAATCAGAAATTAAAAATAAGAAAAAATGTGAGGCGTTGGATGGAGCTCATTAATTGAGTTGGCGCATCATGTGTATACTGAGCGCGCGCCTATCAAACACCCTAGTCAATGCATAACACCTAGCCATTAATAAAGTCATAACATGGGACGATCCAGATTAGATCTAGAGAATAAATCACACGGTCAAGAATCAATCTGGCAACCAGACGGTGGTGTACACCACCGTCTTCTCCGGCAAGACTTCCGACGCCGGCCAAAAGTTGCAGAGATCAAAACTTTATCAAATGCCCACGATCCTTATATCAAATGAAAGCTGGGGTGATGTACATCACCCCTGTACCAACCAATTCCACTCTAAACTTCCATGGAGAAAGAAATCAGAGGTTGAAATTTGGGGTGTTCAACTGAAACTTGATGGAATTCAAAAATTCAAAGCACAAAACAATTGCCTCTATTGAGAGGACTTCAGACAATCCAGCAAATGCAAAAAATAAGCTATATACAAGAAGATTCGAAGAAAATAAGTTCTGATGTAAACCTCTGAAACGAAGAGCTTGAGAGTACGATTCCTTGATGCCTTTGCTTGCAGTGTGGTCTGGTGATGAAGATGAGCAATGTTTAGGAACTATAGATCTAGAAAATCAAACAAGGCAATTGAAATTCAGATCTGAATTTTTTTGAAAGAAAGAGTGAGTTCCTTTGAGTGAGGTTATGGATAGATTTCTGCAGCATGTGAGGCGCCTTCAGGTTGCCAAATTATGAAGCCTTGGTCCTTTATTTTTAGCAAGAGGTAGCTGCATTCATGAGTAATGCATGTGCATGGATGGAAAGGGCCTCCATGCATGGGCCTGTACAGGCGCATGAAGGGCCCAATTCCAATTGAAAATGTATGCTTATCATCAGCAAATGTGTTTTGGTCGTGCAAAACTGATGTACTTAGCTCATGCAATGTATTTTTAATGAATTTCCAAAAATGCACCAAATTGTTCTTCCCTTCGAAAATGGCATTTCCAAAAATGAAACCTAGCCTTATGGGTAATGGTTGTAAAGATCTTGGCATGAGGATCAATTATTATGTTGACCAAAACTTCATTTGAAATTTAGAAATTGGTAAAAATTGATCATGAAGTGTGAGGTGTAAAACATGTGTATGTGAAAATTTCAAAAATGGCCAAACGTCAAGCCCTTCTGTTTCAATTATGAAAGCTCCAAATGATAAAACTTTAAATATAAAAGTTGTATATATTTTCAAGACAATCAATTTGGACTTACATTTTGCATCATTTGGATTTTCGATGAGAAAGTTATGGGCACTTGAAGTTGGACTTTTTCACATTTCAATGCCTTTGGTCCAAAGTGACCTATAATGTTTTGCATTATCACATGTATTTCTTTTAGAATTATGAAAATTTTTTCAACATGACAAATGAAGTAGGCATCTTAAAAATTCCAATTAATTTGATCCCACCTCAAAATCATGAAAAATGAATGAGTTATGTTCTTGGGAACTTGACCCAAAATTAGGGTTTCAGTCAAAATGATCTATAATGTCTTGAAATGGATGATGACCTTCCAAGATTCAAATCAATTTTTGATGAAGATGAAATTTTTTCATATGGTTTTTAAGAACATTTTTTCTCTTGGGGTCATCTTCATTTGACAAACACATTAAGAGTTAGGTCTCAGTGTATTTCAAAATAGTCAGATGAATTGACTGACCAACTTCTCAAGTCCATACCTCAAATATTGATGAATAGATGATTGAGGACACTCAAATAAGCTCAAATATGAATTAAATTATGAATGGAAGAACTTCCCTTGATTTTATTTGATCATGGGTTGAGGTTGCTTCATGAGCAAGGCACATTTGATGCATAGATGAATTAGGGTTTCCTTGGGAAACAATCCTCCAACCCTTTGGTTTGCTTTGATCAAAATGATGAATTGAGATACTTGGGAGGCATATTTTATGGATTAGAGATTTGGGAACCATTTCCATGCTTGCTTTCATCTTCACCTAGCCATATCAATGAGCATAGGGGCTTCTATGAGCCTTGAATCTTGTGACTGCTCAAGCTACAAACAAAAGATGTTAGTGACATATTTTTGTGCTTTTGGTTAGTAAACAAAATAAGAAAAGAAATAATATACAATTCAAGCATGCTTGGTGATCTCAAACCAACTCACAAGTGTTCCCACCCAAAGGTAAGGAGCCAAGATGCTATGATCCTTGAGGCAAATGTAAATGAAATGTTATAATGCCATGAGGGATCTTAGGGTCAAAATTGGGGTCTTACACTTCTGCAACTGTTCCCGTTACTACTTCCAGTCGACCCATTCTTGCTATGCCTGCTGGATTCTTTTGGGGAATGCCACCAAATTTTATTCCAGAAGAGTATGCACCCACCTTTGTTTCTCTGTCGGTATCTAGCCTGGTCATGTCAGTGCCTCCTCCCTTTGTTCACACTTTTCCTCGTGTTGAGGACACTATCTACCATTCTGAGCCGTCTGAAGGTCCAGACGTGTATAAGGAGATGGATGAAATGAAAGATCAATTCCTCGAGCTACGCAAAGAGTTGAAGACTCTGAGAGGGAAAGACTTGTTTGGGAAGAGTGCTGCTGAACTCTTCTTGGTCCCCAATGTTAAGATTCCGGTGAAATTCAAGGTCCCTGACTTTGAAAAGTAAAAAGGGAAAACTTGCCCACTGATCCATCTTGTTATGTATGCCAGGAAAATGTCTACTCAAACTGATAATGATCAGCTGTTGATTCACTATTTCCAAGGCAGTTTAACTAGAGCTACCTTGAGGTGGTACATGGGTCTGGATTGTGCAAGCATCCGTACTTTCAATGACTTGGGTGAAGACTTTGTCAAGAAGTATAAGTACAATGTGGATATGGCGCCGGATAGAGATCAATTGAGGTCTATGTCTCAGAAGGATAAAGAGACATTTAAAGAATATGCCCAGAGATGGAGAGAATTGGCTGCTCAGATAAGTCCACCTCTTAAAGAGAAGGAAATGACGAAGATCTTCTTGAAGGAGTTGAGTTCATTTTACTATGAACGAATGATTGCTAGTGCCCCCAATGATTTTACTGAAATGGTAAACATGGGGATGAGACTAGAAGAAGGAGTCTGTGAAGGACGTCTGACTAAGGAAGAGGCGTCAGTCAGCAAGAAGTATGGTGGAAGTTTTTCCAAAAGGAAATAGGGAGAAACTAATTCAGTATCAGTGGAGAGGCAGAGGAGGCCTCATGTCAGGAAGAGTTCTTAACCCCGTCAACATCAGCACCAAGTTTCTTCAGTAATTCCGTTTTTTCCCAACAATTCCAACAATCAATCAATTCCAATTCAGCGGCAACAACATCAACAACAACCGTAACAAAGAACCACCACCACCAACAACAATAATCACCAACAAAATTTTGAAATGAAGAAGGTCTCTTTTGACCCTATTCCTATGACTTATGCAGAGTTATATCCATAATTGGTCCTCAAGAATCTAATCCAACCAAGAAACCTTCCGCAAATCCCTGAGCCACTACCATGGTGGTTCAAGCCTGACCTTCATTGTACTTTTCACCAGGGAGCTCCTGGTCATGATATAGAGAATTGCTATCCATTAAAATATGAAGTTCAAAAACTTCTAAAGAGTGGTATGGTGTCCTTTGAGGATAGAGCGCCTAATGTAAAAGCCAATCTGTTGCCAGCTTATGGTAACGCTTTTGTTAACATGGTGGACGGTTGTCCAGGGAATTTTAGAGTTTTTGATGTACGACGTATCCGCAAATCTATGGTGAAGATGCATAGGACTTTGTGTTCGATTAGTGATTGTGAACATGACCATGATGGTTGTGTCATTTGCAGTGTGAACCCCAGTGGGTGTATGATTGTCAAGAGAGATATCCATAAGTTGATAGATGAGAATGTAATCCAGACTCAACAGTCAAGGGATATGAGAGATGATGTGAATGTCATTGTACCAATGGTTAAGACCCCTGAGCGGGTAGTCATTCAGTTAGATAGTAGCAGCAACAACAATGTTAATAAATCAGTATCGCCGTTGGTTATACGGTTAGCGGGCCCTGTCCCTTATACATCCGATAAAGTTGTGCCATATCAGTACAATGCCACTATGTTTGAAAATGGTCAAGAGGTTCCTCTATCACTCGCAGATTCAATGGTGAATATCGCAAATATAGCAAAGGTGACCCGTAATGTTCATGTGTTTGGTCCAGTTTTCCCTAAGGGTGTAGAAGATGTTTTCGTGAGTAAGAAAGTAGAGATTCATGTAGTGAATCCAGTTAGTGCTCCAATGTGTCAGTTTGGTGAATCTAGAAAATTGAAGACTAACGATGATGATGAGGTGTTAAGGTTAATCAAGAGAAGTGAATTCAATATTATAGAGAAGATGCTTCAGACTCTGTTAAAGATCTCGGTACTATCATTATTGATGAATTCTGAAGTGCACAGAGAAGCATTATAGAAAGTGTTGGAAGAAGCCTATGTTGAACATGATGTTACCGTGGATCAGTTTGACCATATTGTCACCAACACCACTTCTTGTAATAATTTGAGTTTTTATGATGAAGAGCTTCCTAAGGAAGGAAGAAATCACAATTTGGTATTAAACATTTCAATGAATTGTAAGGAAGACGCTCTATCCAATGTGTTGGTTGACATTAGATCATCTTTGAATGTGTTACCAAAATCAACTTTGTCTAGACTCTCTTATCAAGGCACCCTAATGAGGTACAATGGCGCAATTGTCAAAGCGTTCGATGATTCTCGTAAATTTGTCATTGGAGAAGTGGACCTTTCAGTAAAGATAAGTCAGAGTGATTTCCAAATTACTTTCCAGGTAATGGATACCCACCCGGTCTATAGCTGCTTGTTGGGAAGGCCATGGATTCATGAAACTGGAGTTGTGACGTCTACTCTACACCATAAGTTGAAATTTGTGAAGAACGACAAGCTTGTCGTTATGGGTGGAGAGAAGGCATTATTGGTGAGCCATTTGTCACCTTTCACGTATGTTGATGTTGAGGAGGAGGTTGGAACTCTGTTCTAAGCCTTATCTATCGCTGATGAATTGAAGAAAGTCGGGGCACCCATGTCTTCTTTGAAAGATGCACAAGAAGCTATTCATGATAATAGTGTTGATAAGTGGGGCCGTGTTATGGAGGTTGCTGAGAACAAAAATAGAGTCGGGCTAGGATTTCAACCGAGGCCGTTCAACGCCAATGTCAAAGTTATGCAACCAGTATTCTGCAGTGGAGGGTTCATTCATGAGAATGATCAACACTCAGCTGCCATTATTTAGGACAGTGGTGATGAAGACGAAGCTTGCACAGAATTTGTGACGCATGGCCAGACTTGCGACAACTGGGTTGCTGTTGATGTTCCTACTATTACTCACCATTTTAAGTAATTTGTTTTCATTATTTTGAGAAAACATCCTTCTCCTATGCCTAAGGGAGAAGTGAACATTGTTGTGCATTATTATTATTATCATCAATCAATTACAATTTTATTCATCCATATCTATGATGTTTTACTTTTACTTTTTGCTTTATTCTGAAAATGGTAATCACAAAATACATAAATAAATAATAATCTTCCATCTGGTTGGTTCTCAAACCCATTAAATACAATGATCCTACTCCCTCTTCAAACTTTGATTTCCCTGTGTTTGAAGCTGAGGAAGAGATTGAGGACGAAGAAGTATCTAATAAGTTATCCCATTTACTTGAGCCTGAGGAAAAATCCATTCAGCCATTTGAAGAGAAAATTTAATTAGTTAACTTGGGTTCCGACGATAATGTGAAGGAAGTCAAGATTGGGCCTCAACTGTGTTCAGAAGCTAAAAAGGGGTTGATTGATCTTCTTTGAGATTATTCTAATGTGTTTTCTTGGTCCTATCAAGACATGCCCGATTTAGGTTCTAAGATTGTGGAGCATAGATTGCCGTTGAATCCAGAATGCCAGCAAGTCAAGCAGAAGTTGAGAAGGACTCATCCTGACATGGCAGTGAAGATCAAAGAGGAAATGCATAAACAAATTGATGCTGGTTTTGCTATTACCTCTGAATATCTGCAATGGGTGGCCAATGTTGTGCTTGTGCGGAAGAAAGATAGAAAAGTACGCATGTGTGTTGACTATATAGATTTGAACAAAGCTAGTCCGAAAGATGATTTTCCTCTGTCACACATTGATATGTTGGTAGACAATACAACTAAATTCAAAGTCTTTTCATTTATGGATGGATTTTCCGGTTATAATCAAATCAAGATGGCACCTAAAGATATAGAGAATATCACATTCATTACACCCTGGGGAACATTCTGTTATAGAGTGATGTCTTTTAGTTTAAAGAATGCTGATGCAACATACCAGAGAGCTATGACCACTCTTTTTCATGATATGATGCATAAAGAGATTGAATTTTATGTTGATGATATGATTGCTAAGTCAAGTGATAAAGAAGAACTTGTTGATCATTTGTTGAAGTTATTCCAATGTTTGTTTGTTGGAGCAAAGCGCTGGTCGTCTTCTCAAGCGACCTTGGCCGGACTGGTCCATTCATCACCTCATCAAAAATGAAAAAGGAGGACATGATCTGAAAGGAAAAATGGTGTAGATCAAGAATATCACCTCAATTTGAACTAACTGCTCACATATAGAAAGATATGAGGAGTTGAATTTTGAGGTATGTCAACTGAGTTGCTTCGATTTGACCTCTAAGCAACTCAATCTTCTTGCCTACATTGGTAGGACTTCAGACAACCAAAGAATCAAGAGAATTGAACAATATTGAGAGAGAATCGAAGAGATGAAATTTTCTCAAAGATACCTTCAATGTAGGTCTAGATTCAACTGATCTTGCCTTGGCTCGTGCTTGATCTCACTCAGAATGCTTGCAGGAGTAGAAAGAAATGCACAAAAGGTCTTGGATCCCTGGAGTTTTGAATCTAAAAACAGTGAGATTCAAACTCAATTTCAAGTTGAAATTCTCAGGATTATCCTCTCAAATGGAAGGGTTAGGGGTTTAGGATCAAAGCTGGTGCGAATGTGGGTTCAATTCTGATGCTAGAGGTCTCTATTTATAGCTGCAGTTCATGATATTTGCACCTTCGAATTCACTTTCCAAAATTGGCAATTGATGATGCATGGGTGCATGGGCGTGTATAGGCCCATGAGATTATTGCTTAAGGTCCACAAATGAGTGTTAGAGGGTCTGAAATCAACTTGGATTGCAAGGCAAGTGTGTGTGAAGATTTGAAGTTTGATCTTTGCCAAATGATGATACCATATTCATGCCATGCACAACCCTAGAAGTTCTTGTCCAAAAGAGATGAACTTGGACTTTTCGGAAAGTTTAGATCAAGAGGAAAAACTTTCATGTTCAACACTTTTCCATTTGGAGCTTGTATCATGATGAATTTTAAGGTGGAAGTTTGTCAATTGTAACATGTTGAAAAATTTTCTGTGTCAAGCCATATGGCTCAATATTCCACCTTGCTTAACTTTTTATGTGAGCATCAAATGAGAAAAGTGTCTTCATCAAAGTTGTAGATATTTCAAACACCTTAAACATGATCACCAATTTCATGTCATTTGGATTTGAAATGATAGAGTTATGCATTTTTGAAGTTTGGAAAAATCACTTGTTCAATGGTATAGGTCAAAAGTGACCTATAATATAGCCTCATATCACATGCTCATAAAAGTTGAATTAGCTCTCACTCCAAACATCAAAGTTGAAAATAGATATTGAATTTATTATGCAACTTGGAAATCTTTCATCTCATAAAAATTGAGCAAGTTATGGCCTTGAGAAGTTGACTTTCAAATTAGGGTTTAGACAAAATGACCTATAATGTTTCAACATAGAAAATGATTTTCCAAGCAAAACTAGATCTAGGTCTCAACATGAAAGTAGTTTGGAATGTCATTTAGAGTAAGTTTTATCTTGTAATAATTTTCATATGGTGAAAATTGTAGGAGATAGGGTCTAAGGAGACCAAGTTTTGATCAGATGAATTCATCTAGCCAACCACCATCAACCAACTTGCCAACCTTCAATTCTCTTGACTTTCTAGGCTCATGGTAGATCATATATGCATAAGATGATGAAATTTGAAGTGTACCTTGAGAAATTTGATCAATTGGTGAGATAGCTTGTTGGAGAAGTTACTCAAGATACCTAGTCAAACTAGGGATTCCAAGGCAAATCACCCTCAAACTCTTGAAGAAAGCTTGATCAATATATCATGTAGGAATCAATGTAACTCATATATGATGCTCATAATCATTCTTGAATCAATCCATGGTTGTGTTCTTGGTCATGAGGGTCTCAAACCCTAGATATGAACTTGATAGATCAATGGAGATCCTGCCCTACCTACAAAAGAGTTAGGTTGCAAAGACATATTTTTGGTATTTTGGTTAGTAAAATGATAATATACAAGTATGATACAATCACAAAGTCCTTGGTGATCTCTCCCAAAACAAACCCAATGAAAGAGGGGTAAGGAGGATGCCAAGGTATGATCCCAATGCTAATGCTTATGTTGAAATTGCATGAGGGATCTTAGGGTCAAAATTGGGGTCTTACAAAGATGTCCTCTCCAACTTTGATTATTTGAGAAACTTCAAATTTAACTTGCAAGGGCATGTTCCAAGAGGAAACATTATAGGTCATTTTGGGCCATTACCATTAAACAAGCAATTTCCCTCAACTTCTAAAATACATAACTCCTTCATGCCAAATCCAAATAAGGTCAAATTTGTGACAAAAATGAAGAGGATGGAAAGATCTACAAATTTTATGAATGAACTTTTTCCATTTGAAACTCATAGAAAAAGTTATTCTAGGTGGAAGTAGTGGATATTTGACTTGGTACTTGGAAAATTTTCAATTATGTTTGATTTCCCAAAATTCCACCTCAACATTAATCATGATCCAAGATTTAAATGGAAAAGTGTTCAAAATGAAAGTTGTTCCCCTTGATCTCACCTTTCTAAAAAGTACAGAATCACTTCATTTGGACAATGCTTGAATTACTTGCGTATGGTTAATCTTCATGGTTCCATTTGGATGAATCTCATGATCACTTCTCAATTACAAATGCATGGCCTCATGATAGACTTTCAGCATCACTCATGATCATTTTTGGACTTAATTACATCATCTCATGGTCCTATCACACGCCGATGCAAGCATGCATCTTACCTTTCCAATTTTGGCCAATTTTTGAATTGTGCAAAAAGAAGTGAGCATGGCTATAAATACATGACCCTGGTGATCAGAAATTGGATCCTCTTGCCCAAGCTTCGACCCCCTTCTTCCCCAAACACCATTGAAAGGATAATCTTGAAGATTTCTTGAGAAATTGAGTTTCAATTCTCATTCTGTTTTGGAAGTGAAACTCCAAGAGTCCAAGCTTATTAACCATCTAAATCATCTCCTGCAAGCTCCTAGAGTCAAGCCAAGCCAAATTGAAAGCAATATCAAGCAAATTTGAAGCTCCTCGAAGGTGAGATTTCAGAAAATTTTCTTCTTCGATTCTCCCTCATTTCTCATCCATTTTGATTGATTTTTGGTTTGTTGAAGTCCTACCAATGTAGGCAACAAGATTGAGTTGCTTTGAGGTAAAATCGAAGCAACTCAGTTCATGATCCTTAAAATTCAAATCCCTGTATCGTTCAATATACTTGGAATTGGACAAAATTGAGGCCAGAATCGAGCTCCTGAGCATTTTTTCTTTAAAATCATGTCCTTGCTTTTCATTTTGGTGAGGGTTGGTGGTCATCTAGTCCAGTGAGGTTCACCGGAGAAGATGACCTAATCCCTAGCTCCGGTGGTGTGTTGGCGTATCCCCAACCCTTTGATCCAATCAAAATGTTTTAATCTTGGCCCTTGGTTCTGATTACCATTGGTGTGACGCGTTTGACTAGGTCTATCGTGGATGGCACGCGTGGCCATCAGATCCGCCACCTCAATTAATGAGGGATATCTGATGGCCCTTGTTTTTTTCAATTTCTTTTTATTTTCTAATTTTTCATTTAATCCCTTTATTTTGTTTAATTCATATTAATTTCATTTTTAATCCAAAAATTATGGAACTTTCACCAAAAATATTTAAATATTTTTCTCTTCCATATTTTGAATTAAAATTATTTTTGGATTAATTTTTGTATTTTTCACGAATTAAATGTTTTTGTGCATGTTTTTAATTGTTTAAAAATACTTATGACTTTTTAAAAAATCATGAAATTTTTTTCTAAGGTCCTTTGTCCTTGTTTGACCTAGGATAAATCTCTTGGCCATTTATTTGGAATTTTGAAGGGATTTGAGGTTTTGTTCAAATTAAAATGTATTTTAATCCATTTTAAAATTGATTTTTAATTGAGTTTTAATTGATTAAATGTATAAAAATGTTGTTGAGCCATTTTCATGGTCTTGTGATGTTTGACTTTCTGTTTGGGCCTTGGTCAAGATTGATTTGACATTTTTATGGATCGAACCATTGGATTTAGGAGATTGAGGAAATGTACATTTCATCTCCAAAAATGAATGGATGGTTTTGATTTGATGAAATTCCTTCCATGATCAATTTGTGTTTCTATCTTCCCCTCCCTCTTCATCTTCATCCCTATTCTTCCCCATTCCCTCATTTGACCAATGAAATCTCTAATGTGAAAAGGCTAATTGATTCATCAATGAACTTGTGTTAGATGAATCAGTACAAGTATGACTGAGATAGGTCTATCACTTTTTCTTTCTTTTAGTGTGTGATATGTTTTAGGAGTCTGGTTTTTGTAACAAATCTCTAACATGCATTAACACCTATATTTTTATTTCTCGGCCTTAGATAGTTGTAGCTTATACATAAGTCCAATTATGATGGCTTAACATAGAGCTAAATTTGATCCTCAAGGCATAACATTCTAGTAAGTGAGATTGTAAGTCTCCCATTCTTCATGGCATTGTATGGAGACTTGACCTTTTTTCCTTTCATGAGAGCTAGTGGCATACTTGTTGAATTATCCGAGTTGGAGCCCTTCTCATGGATGATGTCTTGGTTCAAGGATCCATACTTGTGAATGAATGGTTGAGTGTTCTCTAAAGAATAACTTAATCAATTTAAACTCAATACTAACTTTTAAATAACCATTGACTAACCTTTATTCATTATGCTTTTACTTTTAAGTCTTTTACTTTGTGCTATTTAAATTTCAATCATTTACCATTCATCTGCCATTTTACATTTCATGCAATTTGTTTATCATTCAGTCCTTTTCACTCTGCTCACTTGAGCCATATCTCGTGATTGTATATATTTGTTTGTGCATTTTGACTTTTCTTGTGGTTTTAGGACCCTTGAAACATCTAATAACAACAAAAACCCTAAAAAACATTTGGTGGATTTTTGGGATTTGATCTGCGTGTTGGACTTATAATTAGGCAACTTTCCATGTGCTAAAGGACTTGGCCAAGGCCAACATCTGAAACTGGGATATTCTTGACAAGTGATCTTCATCTGATACAAGACTTTGAATTTCCTTGGGTTCATTTGCTATTTTGTCTTTGTGCCTAATTGTTACTTTGTTATGATCTTTGTTTGATGTTTTGTTCCGAGTTGATCAAGGAATATTTCATCTGATACATGGGAAGACAATAAAGATTGCTAGCTATTGGAAGGCTTGCTCGAATATGGCTTTCTTTATTTGATGCCCATGATCTTTAAAATGTCTGGATATTGCTAATTGCTTAATCAAAGTCAAAGGGAAACTGGGTTTCTATATGACATTCTTATCTATTGGATTGCATCCTATTGGTCAGATCTTTTCAACTCTTAACTTTTAATTTTTTCTTAGGGTAGTCTCTTCATCTCCTCCCACTTCTTAAATTTCAAAATCTCTCTCTCTTTTCAAAAACTTCCTTTGCTTGTGATTTCAAACTTAGACATTTCATAATGGTTAGAAACTTTAGCCTTATCCCATTGAATTTTCAAACTTTTTCTTAAATCAAACTAATAAATAAACTTAACCATATTGACTTAAATTTCAAAAGACAAAAATAACTAACAACCCCATTCGAATTTTTGGCCCTTTGTGCCTTTTCTTATTAAACTTTTGTTAAAAGCAATTCACCAACTCATTTGAAATTTTTTACCACGAACTACGAGGTTTTGATCCCTCATTTTTATGCTGGTATGTAGGCACAAGACCGAAGGTCTTGTCAAACACAAAAATATAATCAACGAATTCTTTTCTCACCCCTACACTCCATTTTTTTTCTCAAACCTCTTTTATACCAAAACATATGCACACATAAAAAGGGCTCCCTAGGAGTACCTAGGACACTTTGGTTGCTAACACCTTCCCTCTGTGTAACGAATACCCTTACCTGTAATCTTTGGCATTTTATTAGTTTTGATTTGAAAACTTCTTATCTTTGGATTTTGTTCCTACTTTTGCCCTTTTCCTTTGGAAACAATAAAAGCGCGGTGGCGACTCTGGTTTTATTGACGTCAAGTTTATCCATAGCTTGATGGTCATGAATTTACCGCTATAAAGATCAGATTCCATCCCCACAAACATTTTCCCACATATAATTTCCCATCAAATCAACTCATATCACTATCATCCCCGGGAGGGCAAATTTTCAGTGGCACTTTTTTAGTATTTAATCATCTCCTATCATGAATGCATTGGAAGCCGATGCTATCCATGCATCTAGGTCCGAGAAGATTAAATAGAGGCAGTTGTCACACCCTCAAATTCACCCTACTTCCACATCAGCTTCTTGAGCCCTAAATCATGATCATACATCTCATCGATGTCATCTCATTGGCATTTGTATTTAACAATCCGTAATATCCATAAACCTAAGGCATGAGGTTCATCTGTGAAGCTTCAAGACCCTCTTGCCATGTTAGGGTGTTCCCAAGCCACCTTAACCCTAATATCTATCCTCAAGCATCCAACAAAGCTTGGAGGATCACTCAAGTCATCTCACTCATTCTCCAAACCCAATTTGGATGGTGAGTCCCCTTTGAATATGCATCAATATTCATCTGGTCACCAAGGACCCTAACCATAGTTATTGACCCTCATTTGGCTTGCACAAGTTATGATTCACCATCGATTTTGACCATGCCATTGAGGACCCATAAAATCCAAAGTTTGTTCATGCCCCAAACCTTTGAAACATCTCAATATATCCCTTGCATCATCAAACCCTAATTTTTATGACCATGGTTCCTGATGAAACTTGCCTTTGATCACTAACCATTCTTCATTTTGGTAATCCAATCACCCCACTACTCATTCAACATCAATTCATGTCAATTACAACCATAATTCACCACTCAAACATTCATTCAATTCATGTTACAAGTACTTGGTTTTATTATGATTTTTAAACTTTCAAGGCATTTGATTCACCCATGAACTTGACATAAATTCATCCCACAAGGCTCCAATCCAAATTTCCCATTATTATATGATAACATAACTTTTAAGCATCCATCATTGTGTTAGTGTAAGCCCTAGAGGCCAATAATTTTGGTACTTGTATCGAATTATTTAAAGGTTTTTCTTTATTATGTTTGTTTAATAAAGTCCCTGGAATAGATAGTCCGTTTAATGTATTAAGTGTGACTTAATCATGAGAACACATTAAACATAAGGACGTTATTCTTAAAGTATTCGTAGTAAAGCTTCATTGTGAAGTGGGATAACATTAAAGCATGAAGACTATTATGTTTATAGACTGATGATCACATCTCATGGATCATGGATAAAGACTTATCAAGTCTTAAACATAGGTATGAATATTAAGAGTAATATTTATACTGGATTGACCCGCTATGAGAATACTATATAGAATGTTATGCAAAGTGTCATAAGTTATTCTCATGGTGATAATGCTGTATACCACTCTTCGACCTGAAACCACTATGGACCCTAGATGTAGAGTCGAGTGCTTTATTGCTGATCAAACATTGTCCGTAACTGGATAACCATAAAGATAGTTGATGGGTACTTCACGAAGCATGCTAAGGGACATGAGTGACCTAGATGGAATTTTCCCATCCTGCGTAACAGGATAAATGTCTATGGGCCCAATATTGAACTGGACAAGGATGACATGGTCTATGTCTTGTGTTCAATATAGACATAAGGGAAAAAGGGTAATTATATATATAATTATTATCACAGAAGGATTTGTCAGATCACATGACATTTTCGTGTCTTGGGTAGCAGTGATGTGTTGCTAGATACCGCTTACTGTTTATTATGTTAAATACGTGATTTAATATAATTGCCAATGCCGCGAAAACCTATAGGGTCATACACAAAGGACGAATTGATGAGAGATAGAGTAATTAAGGAATACCGTAATGTATGGTTCCCTTAAGTAGAATACGAAATATGGTAAGGTACCACGAGCTTAAGTGATTTTGGCATATTATAAGATATGGGCCATATACACTTGAATGGGCTTTTTAGCTTGAAGCCCACACAAGTGGTTCTATAAATAGAACCCTTGTGTAGAAGTATTGTAACACAAGAGAACACAAGTGAAGACTTGCAATTTCGTTTCTCTCTCTCTCTCTCTCACTCAAAGCCTTCATTCGTAGCAGCTAGCACTGAGATTGAAGGAATCCGTTCGTGTGGACTGAGTAGAGACGTTGTCATCGTTCAACGTTCGTGATCGCCACAAGAGGTAACGATTCTATCACTGATCATGCCCATTCGTAAGGATCATTAAATGGAGAAATTTTTAAATTCCGCTGCGCCTTGGATGGCAATTCTCCTTCAGTGGTATAAGAGCCACTTACGAAACCATGAATCTGATAAATGTTTATTTTCTGTATTAATAAAATTAAAACAGAATAAATTAATGAATAAACGAGCAATTAAATCGAGACCGATCAAGTTATATATATATATATATATATATATATATATATATATATATATATATATATATATATATATATATATATATATATATATATATATATATATATATATATATATATATGATATATGTAATCCTGATGCAAAATACGGTATATATGATATATTGTTTTTGTTTCATTCATTCAAACACTTAATGGTTGTTTTCCTTTGAGCGATCAATGGTCTTTTGCTTCTTGATCCGACGTTAGTATGGTGAAGCAATGGCGTGTTGATCAATCATACTGAATCAACAATCGGGAGGTGTTTGACGGTCTGAAATTTGTGCATTAGGGTTAGTGGTGACACAAGGGTTGTGTTGTCAAAGAGTTATGCATTAGGGTTCTGACTGCACAAGAGTTGTGCTTTCTAACTGATTTTCAAATAGTGTTAACCGGTTAACGCAATGGGTTAACCGATTAACGCAAGACAGAACACTGCTTTCTAACAGATTTTGAAATAGTTTTAACCGGTTAACGTATTTGGTTAACCGGTTAACGCAAGACAAAATACAATTTTCTAAGTTTTTTCAAATAGTGTTAACCGGTTAACGCATTTGGTTAACCGGTTAACGCAAGACGGGATTCAGCTTTCTAACAGTTTTTCAAACAGTGTTAATTGGTTAAAGCATTTGGTTAACCGGTTAACACAAGACAGAAAGCAGATTTTGAACAGATTTTCAAACAGTGTTAACCGGTTTACGCATTTGGTTAACCGGTTAACGCAAGACAGAATGCACCCGTTCGGCTAACTCTGCGTAATGTGATCGGTCGTCGAAATTTAATTTGGTTTTAATTAATTAAAAGAATTAAAATTAATAATAATAATAATGTGTTTATTATTGTCTTGTGGTGATCGGTTATGGCCTTAGTTTTCCTTTATTTTGTTTTGGATTTTAAAATACGACCTGCGTGTCGTGCCTTTCCTTTTATCTCTCAATGTAACTTCTTTTCTCATCTCACTCCCTCGTATGTAAAACGAGTTTCTTTTAAGTAATGTAATTTTATGAAGAAAGCAAAGAAGTCAATGGCAAAGGAGGACAACCTTGAAGATCTTGCTTGGAGAAGCTTAGATCGTTATTAGGTTAGCTTAGGTTCTTTCATTGGCTTGGGAGAACAATTGCGCTATGGGCCATAACTGTTTCATTATGTATGTATGTATGTATGTTGATGCATGTGAATGTATGTTGATGCATGTGAGAGGCGATTTATATGATAAATAAGCCGGCGAGATCAGAATAATTGCAAATTCCCTCAAATTAAATATTAAGTTTATGCTTTCCAAGTTTTAGCACTCATCAAGACTAGTATCGGATAATGCAGGTTTCGCCTACGCGAGGTGCATGTTCTATATTAGTAGGGTGCGATGGGATAATTGTAATATCCAACTGATAAGACAATGGGTCAAACTTAACTAAACAAATTATAATAATATTATATATGTCTGCTTTCCAAGTTTTAGCATTCATCAAGACTAGTATCGGATAATGTAGGTTTCGCCTACGCGAGGTGCATGATCTATATTAGTAAGGTGCGATGGGATAATTGTAATATCCAACTGTTAAAATGATGAGACAAACTTAATTATAATAATATCATATATGTTTAGAAGCAAGAGTTGGGAATGATCCATATGAGGGATTGGAATAAGGAGTTATTCACCCAACTGAAATTTTCGAGAGTTGTATGAGATACAATTGGAAAGAGTTCCTACCTAAATAACCTAGTTTTGTGTAATCCGCCTATGCGGACTTAGAACGAAGTGAAATATGGATCTCGACCCACTAGAAAATCTTCCAACGGGATTTTCCGAATCAAATGATGAGGGTCATTTGTTTTGAGTAAAATAGTGGGAGCATATTTAATTAAAGGCCTAATTAAATATGTCAATGATACTTATATTTTCATTAATCCTTATGTAGATTACCATGACAACAAACACCTCTAACAACTTCTTGCGATCAATCCTTGACAAGGAAAAATTGTCTTGGACAAATTTTCTAGATTGGCACCGAAACCTGAGGATTGTCTTCAAACATGATAAAAAGTTGTATGTCTTGGAGAAACCTGTTCCTGAAGAGGAACCTCCTAGTTCTGCACCTAAGGCAGAAAGAGATGCTTATAAGAAGCATGTCGATGATGCCAATGAAACTGCTTGTCTCATGCTAGCTACCATGAACTCAGAATTGCAAAAGCAACATGAGAACATGGCAGCGTTCGATATGATCGAACACCTTAAAATGCTCTATCAAGAGCAAGCAAGGCATGAAAGGTTTGAAGTTTCAAAAGCCCTTTTTCCAGGCAAGTTAGCTGAGGGAGCCCCTGTAGGTCCCCATGTGCTCAAGATGATTGGGTATGTGGAAAACCTTGAGAGATTGGGTTTTCCCCTCGGAAAGGAACTTGCGACTGATTTAATCTTGCAATCGTTGCCAGATAGATTTAGTCAATTTGTCCTAAATTTCAATATGAATGATATGGACAAATCTCTTCCTGAACTGCTAGCCATGTTAAGAACTGCTGAGCAGAATCTGAAGTCAAAAGGGAAGTCCATTATGATGATCGGAAATGGAAAGAGACAGAACAAAAGGCCCACCAAGCAGGGTGATAAAGGGAAAGGCAAGGAAGTTGTCAAACCCAAACCCACAGTCGCTGCTTTGAAGCCTATTGAAGGCATAGCAAAAGAAGGCACCTGCTTCGATTGCGGTAAGACCGGACACTGGAACAGAAACTGCCCAAAGTACCTGAAAGAAAAGAAGAATGGAGTAGAGACATCAACTTCAGGTATTTTTGTTATTGAAATTAATTTATCTACTTCTGCATCATGGGTATTAGATACTGGATGCGGTTCTCACATTTGTACAAATGTGCATGGGCTGAAAAGGAGTAGAGATTTGGCAAAAGGTGAAGTTGACCTACGAGTTGGCAATGGAGCAAAGGTTGGTGCCTTGGCCGTAGGAACTTATGTATTGACTTTACCTAGTGGCTTAATAATTCAGTTAGAGAACTGTTATAATGTACCTGCAATTAGCACAAATAGTATTTCCATTTCTTGTTTAGACAAGTTTGGTTTTTCATTTATAATAAAGAACAAATTATTGCTCAATTTATTTGAATAATAGATTCTATGCTACTGCACAAATGAGCAATGGACTATATGTCCTTGATCTCGAAATGCCCATTAATAACATTAATACTAAAAAGGGTGAAACCTAACGAGTTAAAACCAACTAGGTAAGAATATTAAAACTCTTCGATCAGATCGAGGTGGTGAGTATTTAAGCCTAGAGTTTGATGACCATCTGAAAGAGTGTGGGATCCTATCCCAACTTACTCCTCCTGGAACACCCAAATGGAATGGTGTATCTGAGAGAAGAAATCGAACCCTGTTAGACATGGTCCGATCCATGATGAGTCACACCGATCTTCCAAACTCTTTTTGGGGACATGCACTATTGACAGCAACTTACACACTTAACCGTGTTCCATCCAAAAAGGTTGAGAAGACACCATATGAGATATGGAGTGGTAAGAAACCACATATGTCTTACATGAAGATTTGGGGTTGCGAAGTTTATGTGAAACGACAAATTTCAACTAAGCTTGAGCCCAAATCTGACAAATGCTTATTTGTGGGGTATCCTAAAGAAACAAGAGGGTATTACTTCTACAATCCTTCTGAGGGCAAAGTGTTTGTCGCTCGAACTGGAGTTTTCCTAGAAAAGGATTTTATTTCCAAAGGAATCAGTGGGAGGAAAGTAGAGCTTGAAGAAATTCAAGAATCACAAAGCATCGATACACCTATGGAGGAATTAGAGAAGGAAACACAAGTAGTTGTGGAAGACCAACCTGCTCAAGTAGAACAAGACCAGCGTAGGTAAAGCAGGATACGTCACCTACCTGAGAGATATGGATATCTCATAACAGATCAAGGTGATGTATTACTCATGGATCAAGATGAGCCTGTGACCTACCAAGAGGCCATAACTGGTCCCGAGTCTGAGAAGTGGCTAGAAGCTATGAAATCTGAAATGGATTCCATGTACACAAACCAAGTTTGGACCTTGGTAGAGCCTCATGTAGGAGTTAACCCTATAGGATGCAAGTGGGTCTTCAAAAAGAAAACTGACATGGATGGTAAGGTACATACCTATAAAGCAAGACTGGTTGCAAAAGGATATAAACAAATTCATGGGGTTGACTATGATGAAACCTTTTCACCAGTTGCAATGTTTAAATCTGTTCGGATTTTACTTGCTATCGCTTCATATCATGATTATGAAATATGGCAGATGGATGTCAAAACTACTTTCCTTAATGGAAATCTTCTTGAGGATGTGTACATGACACAACCTGAAGGATTTGACATACCATAAGAAGCCCAAAAGATATGTAAGCTACAAAGATCAATCTATGGATTGAAGCAAGCTTCCAGAAGCTGGAATCTTCGTTTTGATGAAACGGTAAAACAATATGGATTCATCAAGAACGAATATGAGCCTTGTATCTACAAGAAGGTTAGTGGGAGCATGATTGTTTTCCTGGTATTATATGTAGATGACATATTACTCATTGGAAACGATGCCCCTACCCTGCAACAAGTAAAGTCTTGGTTGGGAAAATGCTTTTCTATGAAGGACCTAGGTGAAACAGCCTATATATCAGAATCTATGGAGATAGATCACAAAACTGCTTAGCCTAAGTCAGAATACATACATAGACAAAGTGTTGAGACACTTTAATATGCATGATTCCAATGGTTATGTGTTTTGCTTAAACGGTGGCGCTGTGAGCTGGAAAAGTTCAAAGCAAGATACAGTTGTTGATTCTATAATCGAGGCCGAGTATATTGCTGCCTCATATGCAGCAAAGGAAGCTGTTTGGATCAAAAAGGTTCATTAGTGAACTTGACATAGTTCCTAGCATTGTGGATCCCATTGGTCTCTATTGTGATAACAATGGTGCTATCGCACAAGCTAAGGAGCCCAGATCTCACCAACGATCCAAACACATACTTAGGCAATATCACCTCATTCAAGAGATAATAGATAGAGGATATGTGAAAATATGCAAAGTACCTACACTTGACAATATTGCTGACCCACTGACAAAGCCTCTCGCGCAACAGAAGCGTGATGGCCATACTAGATCTATGGGCATAAGGGATATGCCTGATTGGCTCTAGTGCTAGTGGGAGATTGTTAGTGTAAGCCCTAGAGCCCTATAGAATTTAGTACAATCTAATCACAAACTCTTTTTCATAAACCCTTATTCAAGGTAAAATCAACACAAGCCATCAAACTTCAGTTTTTGTGCGTTAGGGCACCACTCCGAAAACCCTTTTTTCAAAGGTAAAATCAACCAACACACAAACCTTTTCTACTCCAAACTACGGAGCTCTGATTGCGCATCACCTGATTAGTGATACGTAGACACGAGGGCCACAATCCTTTGCGAGCATAATAAACAAAAACTCCCAGAGTCCAATCATTTTGTTACACACTCTTTTAAAATAAAATAAGAAACGCGATAAATACCCGCATACGTGCTAATATATTACCCTTGCATAACCGACTTCTGTATCCAAATATCGGTTGCAAGACCGATTCCTTATCTTCGCGTTACCTGTGCACACCTTTTTTCTTCTCTGAGAGTTTTATCGACTATTTCCCCTCGTCTCTCCAATAGAGGCAATATAAATAAAATTCGGTGGTGACTCTTCTGCTTTTGCCTTTTGATTCTCTTTGGGGAGGCAATTCTTTAGTTCATAGTCCCCGGTTCCTCACAATAATAATGCTTAGTGGATATGGATGACATAAATTAAACCACAAGACAAAAGAAACAAGATCACGATAATGGTCAGTGATAAAAAAAATCAATAAGTGAAGTTATGAGTTAGTAAGAATATGTTTAAGTTAAACTCTTGAGGATTATCTATACTTGGGTCAAAAGATTCAAAATATAGCGCATCAAGGAATAACTTATCACTAATGCAAGGTATTGAAGATGATCAGATGATCAACTTACAATAGACTTGTAACAATGAAAGTTATGAAAACCCTATATCAATCTATTAATAGCTTGACAAAAGGAAGACTATACCAACTCAAGGGTTAAAGGTTAATGTTTTGCTTAAATTATTAAGTTAGATAAGTTAGAAAGATCAATATACAATATGAACAAGTTAACAATAAGGGTTAGTGGGTTAGTATAACAATGGAGACAAAATGGAACCACAAGTTAGTATGTACATAAAAAAGCTTCATCTATATGTAAAACGATCCAAGTTTGGTTGATACAGAGGCAACATATCTATGTCCCAAAGTATCATGAATTATCTCTTGATCATCCATTAATAGGTTTGAAGCATAGAAGGTTCAATCAATCCTAATCAATCCAATATCATGACAGCATGGACTTTGTTAGCCACCCAAGTTCAAGACCTCATAAGTCAATAAATTTTTTCTAAAATGACATGGACCAAAAGAATAATAAAATAGTAGAAGAAAAAAATAGAACGAGTCTATGTTGGAAATATTTTCAGAAAAATAAATATAAGTGAGATAAAAAAATTAAATTAAAAGTAAAATAAATGAGGTGAAAATAAAATAAAATAAAAAAGAAAGAAATAACAAAAGAAAAAGATGCATGCGCTAGGGGTTGAACCCCTGATCTTGGGGTCATGGGGGATTAACCCCCTCATCCACTGGGCCAAGCGCCCACTTGTGATCAGAAACACGCTCATTAAATAAAATAACAAAAGAAAAGGGAAAATGGGATGCACGCACTAGCTGGCCAATCAGAATGGGCCAGCAAAATAATTCAAATTCAAAAATGCGCGAAGACTTCATCTTCTTCCTCGAGACACCCCAAATCCAAACCTCCAAACACATGCTTTTCACTGGATTTTGATCATGGAAACAACTTCCATACACATAAACGAATCAACCTCCACACTCACGAGCCATTGATTGGCTCTAAGTGTGGAGTATTTCCCAGAAACTCAGATGAACACACTTGACCTAAATCAAAAAGTAAAAGATAGATAATGATTAATCAAAACTTAAAACACAAGGTTAATGATCAGTGGGTGATTTCGAGTTGAATGGTAACTTGTTTGAGTGAAGGGGGTAAGTGAAACTACCTGATTGGAATTAGTTTCAGGTATGAACTCCGATGAGTTGGTGCAATTCAGGTGAGGTATTGGGAAGGTGAGTTAGTGTTTGGGAAAGTCTCAGTGATGTTCAAAGATGGATTCTGGGTGGTTATTTTGAACTGAAAGACTTTGAAACTTAGAAATGGTAACTATGTTTTTGGGTGAAGAAATTGATTTTGCTGTAGGGTGTTCTTGGCTTTCTAAGCTTTTTTTTAGTGAGGCACCTTCCGCTTTTATATAGAAGGTGATAAAGTGGTTTAGAGGGAAAATAAGGGTGATTTACTTCAGAAAGGGTGAAGCTTTAAAATGTGCAAAAAGTGAAACTTGTGGAGACATGAAATTGTACAATCTAACTTGGTCTACTTCACAAACCAGTTGGTTTTGGTTCTCAACACCCAATGGGGATAGACACAGGAAATGACATGGTCTGCTATGAATTTAGAACCTAGCCATTTTGGAAAATTCTGAAAATTTTACATAGCACCGGGTTTGAGGACTGGAGAGGTTTCCACATCAAAGTTGACCTTCATTTGGGCCTTGGTATGTTACATAACACGTCATTAGTCAATAGGGATCATATTAGGATGAATTTAAACCTTGGTGATTGGTTTTGCAAATTCTAGCTGACATGGATTGACATGTGCATCATGACAATTTTCAAATTTACAACCAAGGCCAAATGAAATTGGCTCGTGCATTTTGGATGAAATTTGTCCCAAATGTTCCTTGCCATGCCCTTGATCAAATTCAAAAGGAATAAGGTTAAAATTAGTTTTGGTTTGGAAATGGAAGTGTGGTAAAGTGGTGGTCTTGGTCATGTTTCTAAGCCATGCTAGACATATTGGACCACCTTGGCTAATGCAAAAATTGAGGTCATTTTTCTATGAATTAGGTCTTGTACCTTGAAACAAAGTTGGAAAAGGACTCAATTAGGAAATTTTGATCAAAGTGGAACTTTAAAATCTTGCAAGATAAGAAAGTTATGGACTTTGGACCAAATCATAGGTCATTATTGCCAAAATGTGACCAACCAACATGGCCTACAAATGTGACTTTGAGATTTATGTATTTTTATGGTGCAATGGTTGATATTTGAAGCTCATATTATCATATCATAATGTAAAATGATGTTTGGAGCTTTGTGGTGTGACTTTAGGTCATGTTCATGGGTGAATCCAATGCCTTGAAAGTTCAAAAACCAAGACCAAAACAAACACTTGTACCATGCATTGAATGAGTGTTTTATTTATGATTTATTGTTAAAATTGACTTGAATTGGTGGTAAATTAATTATGGTATTATAGGGAGGTCAAATGAAGTAAATCCAATGACCAAAGGATGCCCAAATTAGGGTTTCTTGAATCACAAGTTTCATCAAGAACCATGGTCAGACAAATTAGGGTTTGATGATGCAAGGGATGTATTGAGATGATTCAAAGGATTAGGGTATGAAAAAACTTTGGATTTTAGGGGTCCTAAATGATATTTTTAAAGCTCAAGGTGAACCATGACTTGTACAAGCCAATGAGGGTCAAACACTAGGGTTGAGGTCCTTGGGTGACCAGATGAATCTTCATGTATTTTCAATGGGGACTCACCATCCAATTTTTGTTTGGAGAGTGAGTGAGATGGCTTGAATGATCCTCCAAGCATGTGGGGATGTTTGAGGATAAAGATTAGGGTTAAGGTGGCTTGGGCACATCTCAACATGATCAGAGGGTCTTGAGCTTCATAGATGAACCCCATGCCTTGGTTTGTGGAATATTATAGATCATTAAGTGTAAATGCATATGAGATGACATGTGAGGAATGGATGACCGTGAATTAGGGTTATAGAGGGTGATGTGGAGGTTGGTAAATTTAAGGGTATGAAATGTCATATTGTTGAAAAATCAACAGTCATCGTCAACGTTGCCTAAAACATGATGACTTCTCAATAAGTGTATCGATAATGTCGAAGTAATAAAAAACGACCAAATCCACATGGACTGCCTCCAAGCACGACAAAATGTGTCCAATTTATAAAAGCTAGTAAAATCAGGGGGTTTTGAGTTTGAGTGTGACAAGTTAATAAACGAGTAAACAATGTCACGAAAGCGGTCAGGTTATGTTGTAGAATCCCTTATTCCTCTATAGTTGATGTTTGATGCCCTGTATGAATGATCTAATCACTATAGTCTCACGAAAAATTAACAAAACCGTTATAGTCGATCCCTCATGAAATAACTCACTAACCACTACTCAGAGCTTCCTATCCCTAGTCCGCCAACGTAAGCAAGGTTAGGCGATGTCTAGAACTTTAATTCTCCATGCCACTACTCGGGGTGTCATATCCATATTCAACCAGCGTAAGTACAACAATTTCCCTAAGTCCAACACATATATTAATGGTCAGTATTCCCCATGTTCCAAAAATAAGATTAAAAGAGTATCTCACATAAAAAGCATTTTGAACAAGAAGCAATTTAATATAATTATAGATCAATAGGTTCATACAATGGCCATATCAACTTAGAATCCATTAATATAGAAATATGTTCATCATAATAAAACCTAACCTAGAGAAGCTTAGCTACTCATAATGCAATTAACAATACCATAATTGATAGATAACAATAAAGTGGGAAGTCCGTTGAAGTGATGGCCTATAATGGCTTTAAATGCTCTGAAAATCTCAACTTCTGTCCTCAGATTCATGCTCCAATCTCCAAATTTTTTGCAACCTATGTGAAAGTGTGTAAAATACTCTTTTAAAGGCGTTAAAATGGACTAGAACGCGTCAGAAGAAATCCCAGAAAAGTGACCACCGCACTCGTGATACCCTGCATCGCGGGATCCAACTTTAAATGTCCTATCACGTGCTTGATGCTGCGCAATGGTGTGCGTTGGTGCATCTGATTATTCCAGTAGCTGCACATTTTTGCTCCCTTTTCACTCTAATTTTCACTAAGTCCATAGTTTTCACACTTAGCTAACGTTTCCTCATTCTTTGGTCATTCTTCTTCATTTTAGCTCAACTTTCACTTGTTTTGCTCTGATACTTCGACTAAATATATGCAATGATGGACTAACCCTCACTTCCTTTGTACTCAACGAGAACATTTTAGTTAATTTTACGATTGAATGTTAGCTTATGTTAATGTGAGTGCAACTTCCTATTAGATGTATTTTGCATGATGTCAAAACTAGGATACTTTAGCGTTAATATATATTGAAGGATATCCTATGATTCTCAAAGTTTCCCTTAGCATTAGGAAGCATAAAATCTTTTGGAAACAAGTTATAAAAGGTTTCATGCATAAAAATACATCAAAAACAAATTTGGTGCAAAATTAACCTACAGGTCGAAACATACATATTTCAGGTCGACACATAGAAGAAAATTTATTTCTATGTGTCAACACATCTGTTTTATAGGTCGACTCATACACTACATTATTAAAGTCTATAATCTCTATTATATGTTCCACCTCTATAGATCTGAACATGACCTTTAAAGGTCGACACATGACCTATAAAGGTCGACACATGCTTCCAACAACCCGGCTCATGCAACAAAATTTTCCAAATATTCATAATTTTTTCAAATCTTTTGCGTTCCTTTTATCTCCAAAAATGCATGCATATAAATACTTCATACATGCATCATTTCTAGTAATGTTTCTTGAGAGTAAAACCTATACGAAACCAGGAGTTCAAAGCGTGCTCATCATCTTCAACCTCATTTTAATGCATACACACAATCAAACTACACATAATCATATTTTGATTGGGTTCCATCTAGAATTAGGGTTGATAACGTCCAATTTAGGTTATTGTACTGTAAAATAGGTAAAGATCTTTGAGGGTTTCAAATCAGAAGACCGAGCATGGATGTTCCTTCAAGATCGTTTAGGGTTTGAAGGTTTTGGACAAGATTACACAATCCATATCCGATCGAGATAAGTCTTTGAAGAACGGGAGGTTCTTGCAAAGGATTAGTGTGGGATGGTGTATCGCATTGGTAAATATTGGGTTACAACATTTATGCATTTTCTGTTCGATTGAGTGAAAGGTTTGAAGAACAACGGGTTTCTTGCAAAGACGTAGCGTGAGACATTGATTCAAATCGGCATTATTGGGTTACTTGATCAAGCTTTGATCAAGGGAAGAAAAAGTGTTAAAATAAACATCAAGCTTAAGGTTTGTGTGATTTGATTGCTACGTTTCTCTTGTATATGCTTTTTACGAAGTAAGGTTAATTACACCATCTTAATTCTAGTTTGACTTGAGGGCACACGTACCCATAGCGAGGCCGATTAGGGAACTTCCTAAACAAATCCTTATGCTCTCTCTCTCTCTCTCTCTCTCTCTCTCTCTCTCTCTCTCTCTCTCTTTTATATTCGGTTTGCAAATTGTTGAGTTCATCGATCGTGCAATCAATTTGTTTAGAAAACATTTTTTATTACATTTTGAAATTGGTGTTTTTGAGTTTATCACAATTAGTCAGGTTATGATTGGGTTTTAAGATCAACAAAACCTCATAAAATTCCAAGCAATATCATTTGCACGCTAGGTGTTTGACAAATTGTCTCAATTTATTTTTTGTGTGAATTATCATTTGAAGTAGACTATCCTTGTTGCTTTGTATTCAACAAGTTGTAATTAATTGTGTTTGGTTGATTTGTGATTCATTAAGATGTAGTGATTACTATTACGCATATCTGAGATTTTTGATAGCGGGTTCGGTTAGACAATTTTGATCTGGGATAAGGGCAAACAATCTAGGTAAGCCTATTTAAGAGTTCAAACAATCTAAGATCAATACATTAAGAGTTGATAGCGGGTTCGCCCATGAGGGAACTAATGAGGTCAAACAATCTAAGATCAATACATTAAATTAAGAGTTTGAACTCTTTCATATGAAGCATCGTGAAACCATTGTTGAAATACAAAAGAGGTTCACAAATATTATAAATCGGAATGCTCTAGGTAAGCCTATTTCTAATGATATTGCTAGTAATAAAGTTTTGAGGTATCTTAATAGGGAATGGAAACCCAAGGTGACCACAATCAAAGAGGCGAATGATCTTAAAACACTTAATCTCACTACTTTGTTTGTAAAATTGGAATAACATGAGCAAGAACTCACTTGCTTGAAAAAACATGAAAAAGAGCATGAGAAGAAGGTAAAGAATGAGAAAGGTGAATACAAAGAGGTAGAGTGGAAGTCTATTGCTTTAAATACTTCAATCTTAAAGCCCTGACATAATGAGCAAAGTGATTGTGAAATAAGCAATGACAATAACTTTGATGATGAAGACATTAGGTTGTTTTTTAAAAGGTACCAAAGACATATAAGGAAAAATGGAGTCAATCACTCCGACAAGAACCTAACAAAGTTTATAAGGCTATCTAAATCCTCAAAGGAAGATGAGAATAAGAAAGGTAAAATTAGAAATTCTTGCTACAATTATGGAGAAGTTAGTCATTATAGAACATAATGTTCTATGATTAAAAAAGACAAAGAGAGAGTCCATCAAAAGGAATTAGAAAGTCTAGAAGAGCCTATGTTGCTTAGAAGAGCGCTAGTTATTCCTCAAGATATGAAACTCAACTTTTAGTGTCGAATTGGCCTGCATTTTCCTCATGGAAAATAGAAAGAAGAAGAAAAATGTAAGTATTTCTAATATTAAATCTATTAATTAATTATATTATTCTCAATTACAAAAAGAATTTGAAAATCCTCATAGAGAATCCTTAGACGCTTTTAAAAAGTAAGCTTCACATGAAAGAATCATTTTACACATTGAAGCTAAAGTTTTAGAATCTAAAAATAAGATGGAAGCTCTTAAGCAATCTATGATAGATATTCAAAATTACAAGAATGAGTATGAAAAACCTTCAAGGCTTGGTTGTGAATTTTATCATGATTGGCAAAAAGAGACAAATACTCTTCAAGTAAAATTGGACAAAGCCTTACAACCAAAGATTGCATTTGCTATTGATCCATTAAAGTTTGAAAGGTATTTGAACCATTCATATAAAAAGCATAAATATGTTAAAAAGGACTCAAATAGTAAAAGCACATCTCGTCATAACTTATCTTGTCACTATTATTGCAAGAAAGGTCAAACTATTGAAAAATGTAAGTTTAGGAAAAAATTTGTTCCTAAAGGATCTTTTTAATGGTTGCCTAAACATAACCTTGATTTCACTCACTCTCAAGGACTCGATGAAAATTTGGTACCTATTTCCCTTGTTTGATTCCAAAAGTTGAATGTCTTGACTCTACGGAGAAGATGTGGTTTCTCGATAGTGGATGCTCAAGACATATGATGGATGACATATCTCTATTCATTGACTTTATTTCAAAGAATAAGGGTTATGTTACTTATGGACACAACAACATGAGAGCAATACTTATAAAAGATAGTGTAGGTAATCCCTTATCTACTAGTATCTTTGAAGTTATGTTAGTTGATGGTCTTAAACATAACCTTCTTAGCATTAGTCAACTAGGCGACAATGGATTTAAAATTACTTTTACAAAATCTTGTTGCTTGTTTGCACATAATGAAAATAAGGATTGTATGTTTAAATACTTGAGGGTTAATAACACATATATCCTTAACTTAGATAATGTATCCTTGGTTGGAACTAAGTGTCTAATAACCATGAGTGAAAACTCTTGGTTATGGCTTAGACACCTAGCTCATGTCAACTTTCTTTTACTAAACCAAATGACTTAAAAAGATTTATTAATCAGTCTACCAAAAATAAATATTTCCAAAGACCATATATGCGATGCATGCCAAATGGGAAAGAAAACAAGGGTCTAATTTAAATTGAAAAACATTGTTTCAACTTTGAGACCTCTTGAACTTCTTCATATGGATCTATTTGGTCCCTCAAGGACCAAAACCATAGGTGGTAACTATTATGGTTTTGTGATAGTAGACAATTACTCGAGATTTTGTTGGGTCATGTTTTTGTATAGTAAAGATGAGACATTGTCAGCTTTCAAATGATTTGCTAGATTATCCCAAAATAAGATGAATTTGAAAATTGTTGATACCCTAAGCGATCACGAAGGTGAGTTTAAAAATCAAATCTTTGATAAGTATTATGATAAACATGGAATTGAGCATAATTTCTCCTTTTATAGAACTCCATAACAAAATGATGTTATGGAGAGGAAAAATCGTATTTTATAGGACTTGGCTAGAACTATGCTGAATGAAGGTAATCTACCTAAGTATTTTTGGGTTGATTCTATTAGCACTGCATGTTATATATTGAATAGGATACTAATACGTCCTATCTTAGACAAAACCCCCTTTAAATTTCTTAAGGATGGAAAACCTAATTTTTCAGATCTTCACGTTTTTGGATTCAAATGTTTTATTTTGAAAAAAGGAAAGGATAATCTAGGCAAGTTATATGAGAAATCTGATGAAGGTATCTTCCTCTGATACTCATAATCTAGCAAAGATTATAGAGTTTATCACAAAATATTGTAAGAACAAAAATTGTTCTACAACAGATTCCTTGATTTTGATGATAACAAAGGATGAAACCAAAAATGGCACCCTAACGAAAAGTTTCTAAGTGTGCAGGATTCTAAAGAAAGAAGGGAGAAATCTGATGATGTCATCAGATACAAAACAAGATCAGATACAAAATATCAAATGATCAGAAGCATCTGAAGTGGAAACACGTTCAAGAAAGTCTAACTCTGAGCAAAACAGCAAAGTATCAGAAGCATCTGAACAAGAAGTAAGCTCTAGAAGTTCTGACTCTGAACAACGCTATCTCTAAGCTTCAGAAGTTATCAGCGCTATCTGAAGAAACTATCTGAACTCAAGAGATCAACATCAGAAGCAAGATTCCAAGATTCTCCAGAAACACAAATACTCTGAGCATGGAATTGCTAATCATGAAAGAGTAACGTTTAAGTCAAGAAAAGATTTGCAAATGGATTTCCTAATTGAGAAAGAGACGTTAATCTCCAATCTCAATAAAGAAAATACTACTTGTGGTAAGTAGTCATTTCAAGAAGAAAAAGTCATCCTGCAGAAGCTATTTATGTGATGGCGTAACTTCATCTCAATATCCACCAGTTTCAACTACTACTTCAACGAATATATAAATAGGCTGCAAATCAACCTTGAACAATGAGCAAGCCAACAAGCCAAAATTATACTGAAACATCAACACTCAAGAAAAACACTATTTCTCTCTAAGATCTTCATAAAGCTTTTGCTTATAACGTGAAAAACTCTTGTTCTTAACACTGTAATATTTGCTTTCTTAGAAGCACTCTAGATTACATAAATCTTTCATTTATTGTTTGTTGATTTCCTCAAGTGACTCTGTGTAGTCTGTATACTTGAGAGGGCTAAGAGATTTTTATCTTAGACGTTGTTTGTAATCTTTCAAGATTAGTGGATTAAGTCCTTGTTGAAGGCGAAATCACCTTGGCCGGGTGGACTGGAGTAGCTTTGTGTTATAAGCGAACCAGTATAAAATCCTTGTGTGATTTTCATTTTGAAAAACGCTTATTTTTCCAAACAATTCAAACCCCCCCTTTCTTGTTTTTCTCACCTTCAATTGGTATCAGAGCTCCGGCTCTGTTATTGATTTTCTAATCAAACACTTAACCGTGTAGAGAGATCCAATACGAGAAAAACAATGGCCCACTCAAATGAAAGAGATTCTTACAATGCTAAGCCTCCTGTTTTTGATGGAGAGAAATTTGATTACTGGAAAGATAGAATCGAAAGTTTCTTTCTGGGTTATGATGCTGACCTCTGGGACATTGTCACAGATGGATATACACCTCCAGTCTTGGAAAATGGAGCTGAAGTTCCCAGAAACAAGATGTCAGAAGATCAGAAACGTATCTTCAAAAATCATCACAAGGCCAAAACAATACTTCTAAATGCTATATCATACAACGAATATGAAAAGATCACCAACAGAGAGACAGCCAAAGATATACTTGACTCTCTGAAGATGACCCATGAAGGAAACTCCCAAGTCAAGGAGACGAAGGCTCTGGCGCTTATCCAGAAATATGAAGCCTTCAAAATGGAAGATGATGAAGCTATAGAGGCTATGTTTTCCAGATTTCAAACTCTTATTGCAGGTCTTAAAGTGCTAGACAAAGGATACACAACTGCAGATCATGTTAAGAAGATAGTCAGAAGTCTGCCAAAGAAATGGAGACCTATGGTTACTGCTCTGAAGCTGTCAAAGGATCTGAACAATATCAGCCTTGAAGAACTTGTTAGTTCTCTCAGAAGTCATGAGATAGAACTAGAGGAGGATGAACCTCAGAAAAGGAACAAGTCCGTAGCGCTAAAGTCCAGATCTGAAAGACGGAAACCTGACAGAACCAAAGCTCTCCAGGCAGAAACTGAAGATACTGACGACTCTGAACCTGAAGACTCTGATGATGAAGAAGAGTTGTCCCTACTAACCAGAAGAGTTAAGCAACTCTGGAAAAAGAGGAACAACAACTTCAGAAGACCAAGACCCAGAGGGGATCGATCAGAGTCAACTTCAAAAGGTAAAGCTAACAAAGATATTACCTGTTATGAATGTAAAGAAACAGGTCATTACAGGAATGAATGCCCTAAGCTAAAGAAAGACAACCCTAGAAAAGAAAGCTTCAAGAAAAACACCTTCAGAACAAAGAAAGGACTGTTGGCTACCTGGGATGACAGTGAATCTGGATCATCAGAATCTGACTCTGATGAACAGGCCAACGTAGCACTTATGGCTACCACATCCAGCAGCTCAGACGAAGAATCTGAAGAGGTATTTTCTCAACTTTCTCGATCTGACTTAGAATCATGTTTGTCAGAAACTCTTACCTCTTATCAGAAATTAAAACAAAAGTTTAAAAACATTAAAGGCTGTCTTAAAATAAAATTTGAAGAATGTAATGAACTTGAGATAACAATTCTAGCACATGAAGATACAATCAGATCTTTAACGTTAGAAAGAGATGGAGCAAAAACAAAAAGCTCAGAATTAGAAGAAGCGTTGTCTCAAGCACCACAAACTTCAAATAAAATTATTTATAAATATGAAGAAGCCTTTCAAGAATTTCTGAAGAATGGGATAGATAGGAGTATTATGGCATCCATGATTTATGGAGTAAGTCAGAACAATAAAAGGGGAATTGGGTATGATACTAAGGAAGATAAAACTTCTACAAGTGATCAAATTAAATCTCCTTTTTCATATCACTACACACACACACAAGAACACAAATTTAAAAATGCTAGAAGACCCAAAGTTATAAGAAACTCTGGGAAAACTAATCTAAAAGGACCCAAGAGATTCTGGGTACCGAAAGATAAGATTATCTATGTTGCAGATATCCTATGCAGCAAAGTTCAGACACCAGTCATGGTACCTGGACTCTGGATGCTCGCGACACATGACGGGAAGAAAGTCTATGTTCCAAAGTCTGGAACTTAAAGACGCTGGATTTGTAGGTTTCGGAGGAGATCAGAAAGGAAGGATCAGAGGCTCCGGAACTATTGGTAATGGTACTCTTCCCTCTATATCTGATGTTCTTTATGTAGAAGGATTAATGCATAACTTGTTATCCATAAGTCAATTAAGTGATAACGGTTATGATGTAATCTTCAATCAAAAAACATGTAAAGCCATTAATCAGAACGATGGCTCTGTCCTTTTCACAGGCAAGAGGAAAAACAACATTTACAAAATAAATCTTTCTGATTTAAAAGATCAAAATGTTAAATGTCTAATGTCAGTTCACGAAGAGCAATGGGTATGGCATAGACGCTTGGGCCACATTAGCATGAGGAAACTTTCTCAGCTAACTAAACTCGAGTTAGTCAGAGGCCTACCTAAACTGAAGTTTTCTTCAGATGCTCTGTGTGAAGCTTGTCAGAAAGGAAAATTTTCAAAAACATCTTTTAAAAAGAAAAATGTTGTTTCTACCTCTAAGCCTCTGGAACTTCTTCACATTGACTTATTTGGTCCTGTGAAAACAGCATCAGTTAATGGAAAGAAGTATGGACTAGTCATTGTTGATGATTACAGTCGCTGGACATGGGTAAAATTCCTAAAGCACAAGAGTGAGTCTCACTCTGTATTCACTAGTTTCTGTTCCAAAGTGCAAAAAGAATTTGACTCTAAAATTATTAGAGTCAGAAGTGATCATGGTGGAGAATTTGAAAATAAATATTTTGAAGAATTATTTGATTCTAATGGAATATCCCATGATTTCTCCTGCCCTAGAACTCCACAACAAAATGGAGTTGTAGAGAGGAAGAATAGGACACTCCAAGAGATGGCCAGAACCATGATCAATGAAACTAATGTAGCAAAGCACTTTTGGGCAGAAGCTGTAAATACAGCGTGTTACATTCAGAATAGAATCTCTATAAGACCTATTCTGGAAAAGACTCCCTATGAATTGTGTAAAGGAAGAAAACCAAACATTTCATATTTTCATCCTTTTGGATGCTCTTGCTTTATCTTAAACACTAAAGAACATCTGAACAAGTTTGATTCCAAAGCACAGAAAGGTATTATGTTAGGATACTCAGAACGCTCTAAAGGCTACTGAGTATACAACACAGAAACCAAAATTATGGAAGAATCAATTCATGTCAGATTTGATGATAAGCTTGACCCTGAAAAGTCAAAGCTAGTTGAAAAGTTTGCAGATTTGGAAATCACTCTTGTAGAATCTGATAAAACTCCAGAAGCAACTGTCACTCAGAACTCTGAAGAAATAAAATCTCCAGAAATCCCAAAGAAAGTCAAAAGCCGTATTAATGTATCTGAAGATTTGATTCTGGGAAACAAGGACGAACCTGTCAGAACAAGATCTACCTTCCGAACTTCTGAAGATATTCCTCTGGGACTAGTGTCTCTGATTGAGCCTACGTCTTGTGATGAAGCACTTCAGGATAACGACTGGGTGGCAGCTATGCAAGAAGAATTGGATCAATTCTCAAAGAATGATGTCTGGGATCTCGTTCCTAAACCCAGAGGCACTCACGTCATTGGAACCAGATGGGTTTTCAGAAACAAGATGAACGAGAAAGGAGAAGTTGTCAGAAACAAAGCTCGACTGGTAGCTCAAGGTTATAGTCAACAAGAAGGTATTGACTATAATGAAACCTTTGCTCCAGTCGCGAGGTTAGAATCTATTCGTCTTCTTGTATCTTTTGCTATTAATCATTCTATTAAATTATATCAAATGGATGTCAAGAGTGCATTCCTTAATGGTTATATATCAGAAGAAGTGTATGTCAACCAACCTCCAGGTTTTGAAAATTCAAACTTTCCAGAACATGTTTTTAAACTTAAGAAATCCTTATATGGACTTAAACAAGCTCCCAGAGCTTGGTATGAACGTTTAAGTAGTTTTCTTCTGGAACAAAATTTTATCAGAGGGAAAGTTGATTCTACACTCTTTTGTAAAAACCTTAATAATGATCTCATGATATGCCAGATTTATGTTGATGATATTATTTTTGGTTCTGCTAATATCTCTGTTTGCCAAGAATTTTCTAAGTTAATGCAGGCAGAATTTGAAATGAGTTTAATGCAAGAATTAAAGTTCTTTCTGGGAATTCAAATTAATCAAACTCCAGAAGTCACGTACGTCCATCAAAGTAAATATATTAAAGACGTTCTGAAGAAGTTTGACATGACTGAATGCAACTCTGCAAAAACTCCCATGCACCCAACTTGCATTCTGGAAAAGGAAGAGGTAAGCAACAAGGTTTGTCAGAAGCTCTATCGAGGTATGATAGGCTCTCTTCTCTATCTGACTGCTACTCGTCCTGATATTCTCTTTACTGTCTGTCTTTGTGCCAGATTCCAATCAGATCCTAGAGAATCTCATTTAACAGCAGTTAAGAGAATTCTTAAGTATCTGAAAGGAACTCCTAACCTGGGCCTGATGTATGAGAAAACATCAGAGTATAGACTCTCGGGTTATTGTGATGCAGATTATGCAGGAGATAGAATAGAACGAAAAAGCACCTCTGGAAATTGCCAGCTTCTGGGAAACAATCTAATATCCTGGGCTAGCAAAAGACAATCAACTATTGCTCTATCAACTGCAGAAGCAGAATACATCTCAGCATCGCTGTGCACAACTCAGATGCTCTGGATGAAGCATCAGCTAGAAGATCTACAAATTTTTGAGAGTAACATTCCTATCTTTTGTGATAATACTGCTGCTATTTGTTTAAGTAAGAATCCCATTCTACATTCCAAGCCAAACACATAGAAATAAAACATCATTTTATCAGAGACTATGTTCAGAAAGGGATAGTAACATTGAAGTTCATTGATACAGAACATCAATGGGCAGATATCTTTACTAAGCCTCTAGCTGAAGATAGATTTCTTTTTATCTTAGAACATCTGAACATTAAAAATTGCCCTGAATGAAGTATGGCTCTGAAAATGTAAAATGTGACTCTGATGTAAACAAATGTACTTCTGCCTCTGACTCTGATACTTCTACCAAGTTAAGAAGATATCTGAGTTAGAAATCTTCAGAAACCAATCCTTTGGTATTCCTGAAGATCAGATACATCAACACGTGGAGCACTAAGCGTCTAACCCTAGAACTTCTAGACAGCTGTCAAAAGAAATTCAAAGGTCAGAACGTTTGAGTTCTCCTCGAGCAGTGTGCGTATTGTGGGATTAGACATTCATTAATTAGCTGTAATCATTTTCCCCCCAAACGTGCTTTTTTGATTTTTGTGCTAACGCTGGAATGTGTGTCGTTTTGCATGTGTTTTACTTAGAGTATATAAACACTTTTATCACATTTCACACACTTATCACTCTCACTCACTCTAAAACCCTAAAACTTCTCTCAAGCATTCTCTGAAAGCTCTTCATCTTCATCAATCTTCTTCTTCTTCACCATGAACGCTCAACAACAAGAAGTCTTTAACTTCTCTCAACAAATGGAATCTAGTTCTACTGCTCAAACCTCAAACACTCAAACTCCAACGGTTACAGGCGTCACCATCACCCCTGTTTACAAAGAACCTCACGTTCTTGACCGTGAACGCCATATCAACCTTTCAACCCCTTTTGAAGGTTTGTAAGTGTTGTGTGAATCGTTAGTTGATTTCGACAACCTAAGAAGAAATGGCGTTGATCTCACTGAAGAACTTCGCAAACAAGGGTGGGAAAACTATTTCCAAAGGCTTTATGGTCCCATTTACCCACTTCTCGTCAAGGAGTTCTGGAGATTTGCAGATGCAGATGACAACTTCATCGTCTCCTATGTTCTAGGAGTAAAAATTGTTATTACTGAAGGGTCTATTGCCTCCCTGCTGAACATGGAGAGAAGTGGAGGAAAAAGGATTTACAACATCCCTCCTAGGTCAAAGCGCATCACTGAAGTCATCAACCCAACAATCTTCAAGCCCAACGTTGAAGGAAATCCTTCAAAGAACAAAGAGTTGCATCAGAACCTCAGAGTGTGGCTGAAAATCATTCTGGGAACCATTCACCACCGTCCAGCCTCTAACTCTTCTGACTACATCAATGCAGACCAGAAATGCATTCTGTACTGCATTCAGAAGGGTGTAAAGATCTCCCTCCCTACTCTCCTTTTCAGATATCTGAGAGATTCGGTCAGAGAAACCAGAAACAACATGAAGCCCAGATCCTACATTCCTCTGGGAAGATTGCTATCTGATGTCTTCATTGAGCATGGACTGGTAGACCATCTGGAAAATACCAAATTGATGGATGATCTGGCAATAGATGTTGGGAAGCCTCTGAACGCCAGAAATCTCAAGAGTATGGGGATAATTAAGAAGATTCATGTCAGACCCACTCTGGATACATCCTGGGATTGTTTGAAAGATCAGAGGAAGATGCCTCATGGCCTTGCCAGGTTCTTCAAAAATGAACCCAGAGATGCTGTTGCTATCTATCTTCAGCGTCTGTTGGATGATGGTGTTGACATCTCTGACTTCAGCCTCGACGACTGTCTGGATTCAGAGGAAGACTTCGTCAGATACAAGAGAGGTCTCTCTGAGAAGAAGATAGCACCTCTGGCAAAGAAAGCCAGACTTGGAGAAACTTCTAGAAGCAAATCTTCAGCTCCTCTGAATATCTCTACTGGTACGTTTGTTCCTCCTGTTACCTCTAATCCTCTGATGGCTTCTTCTAACCCTCTCTCTTCACAACCTATTTTTACTACCTCTGAAATCCCTCCTTCAACCACCAGAACCTCCCAACCTTCACCAGTTCTAAATGTAGCCCGTACTTTCATACCTCCCTCTAAACCTGCACAAACCCACCAAAGCACTTCATCTTCATCATCATCAGAACCAGAATCACCCCCATATGTTTCCATCTCTTCTGACCCAAAATATCCTGACCCTGATTCCCCAACCATAGCCATAATTTATGCTCATAAACCTGCTTCACAACACCAAACACAAACACAATCTGAAGCAACTTCACCTCCACCACAACAAACAACCACCATACCTTCTGAAACTCAACCATCTGAACCCCACACCTCTGATATCACCCCACCAAATATCTCCGCTGCACCTGAAGCTGAAACTGAACCCTTAGATTTAAACCCTCTTTACGCTTCACCCCAAACATCTGAACCTCAACTAGAAGCAGAATCTGAACCCCAACCTGAGTCAGAATCTGAACCTCACACATTAAATCTCAGCCCTCCAAACTCTCCACCTCATACCTCTGAACCAGAACCTGAACCTGAACTTTCTAAACCTACCCTTAAGGAAGCCATCTTGATGATTGCAGAGGCTTCAGTTCAAAAGGTCGATTCTCTGGTCACTAACTCTGAACTCAGTGATGATCCTAAATCTGTAAGGACACACTGGAACAGAGTCATTGGCTGGATGACATCTGAGGCCTTTAGACTGAAGAGCATATCTGAACAAGTCAGAAATGGCTACATCAGAAATGCTGAGGCAAGACTCCAGGAGAGACTTGCCAGAGAGGCTGAAGCCAGAAGGCTGGAGGAAGAGAGATTGGACAAGGAAGCTGAAGAAGAAGCAAGAAGGCTAGAAGAAGAAAGACTTGCTAAGGAAGCTGAAATCCTAAGGGAAAAGGAAGCTGAAGCCAAGGCTCTGGCGGATGCAGAAGCACAAGCTGCTGCTGAAGCTGAAGCTCAGCAAGCTCTGAATCTGGGGGAGTCCTCTTCTGTGATCCCTATGGTTCTTCAGACTCTGAAAGAACTCAAGCAAGATCAGAATGAACTCCGGGCCAGAATGGAGAAGCAAGATACTGTCAACGACAACATCCAGAACATGCTTGCAATGCTGCTTCAGAGAATGCCTCCGCCTCCGAACCCTTAGGCACTTAGGATTTATTTTTGCTTGCCTGTTGTTTTTATCTTTCTCTGAATCTGATGTTTTTCTAGCTTCTGTTGCCTTTGTGCTTCTATCTATGAATTCAAGTTTTTCTCTTTACTTATTTTTTTTACTATGTCTTTTTGATTCTGACAAAAAGGGGGAGAAGTCATTAATAGCTCTGATGAAAATATTGTCTAATACCTTAAGCATTCTGCAACATATTTCTCTTAAAAATAAATTTATCTAACCTGGATTTAAGAAATTGCAGAAGGTATCAAGAAACCTCTTTACTTAAGAAACTCTGGTAAGAACTTCTGAACTCCCTAGCACTATCTCAGGGGGAGCTCTTGTCTATCTGATCTGATATTTTATATGTTTCATCTGCTAATTAAGATTGTTTTGTCATCATCAAAAAGGGGGAGATTGTAAGAACAAAAATTGTTCTACAACAGATTCCTTGATTTTGATGATAACAAAGGATGAAACCAAAAATGGCACCCTAACGAAAAGTTTCTAAGTGTGCAGGATTCTAAAGAAAGAAGGGAGAAATCTGATGATGACATCAGATACAAAACAAGATCAGATACAAAATATCAAATGATCAGAAGCATCTGAAGTGGAAACACGTTCAAGAAAGTCTAACTCTGAGCAAAACAGCAAAGTATCAGAAGCATTTGAACAAGAAGTAAGCTCTAGAAGTTCTGACTCTGAACAACGCTATCTCTAAGCTTCAGAAGTTATCAGCGCTATCTGAAGAAACTATCTGAACTCAAGAGATCAACATCAGAAGCAAGATTCCAAGATTCTCCAGAAACACAAATACTCTGAGCATGGAATTGCTAATCATGAAAGAGTAACGTTTAAGTCAAGAAAAGATTTGCAAATGGATTTCCTAATTGAGAAAGAGACGTTAATCTCCAATCTCAATAAAGAAAATACTACTTGTGGTAAGTAGTCATTTCAAGAAGAAAAAGTCATCCTGCAGAAGCTATTTATGTGATGGCGTAACTTCATCTCAATATCCACCAGTTTCAACTACTACTTCAACGAATATATAAATAGGCTGCAAATCAACCTTGAACAATGAGCAAGCCAACAAGCCAAAATTATACTGAAACATCAACACTAAAGAAAAACACTATTTCTCTCTAAGATCTTCACAAAGCTTTTGCTTATAACGTGAAAAACTCTTGTTCTTAACACTGTAATATTTGCTTTCTTAGAAGCACTCTAGATTACATAAATCTTTCATTTATTGTTTGTTGATTTCCTCAAGTGACTCTGTGTAGTCTGTATACTTGAGAGGGCTAAGAGATTTTTATCTTAGACGTTGTTTGTAATCTTTCAAGATTAGTGGATTAAGTCCTTGTTGAAGGCGAAATCACCTTGGCCGGGTGGACTGGAGTAGCTTTGTGTTATAAGCGAACCAGTATAAAATCCTTGTGTGATTTTCATTTTGAAAAACGCTTATTTTTCCAAACAATTCAAACCCCCCCTTTCTTGTTTTTCTCACCTTCAAATATTACTTTTCATTGAAGAGTCGGTTAACATTACTTTTGATGAGTCTTACCCGAAATATATCGAAAAAGGTGTTTCTTTTTATGATGTAGGTGTATCTTCACAAGATATTCTCAAGGAGCCCGAAAAAGGAATTGATCATTCTAAAGCGGTGAAATATGAGAAAGAAGAAGATAACGATTGCGAAGAGGAGAAGGTTGAAAGTCTAGTTGCAGTGGACGATCTACCTTTTGCTTAGAGAACATAAAAAGATTATCCTATCGAAAACATACTTGGAGACATCACCAAAGGCGTGACAACACGCTCGAAGATAAGTAATTTTTGTTATCACTTTGTGTTTGTTTCACAAGTTGAACCTAAAAATGCTAAAGACGCATTACTTGATGAACATTGGTTTATGGCCATGCAAGATGAACAAATTCAATTTAAAAGAAATAATGTCTGGAACATTGTCCCTCATCCCAAGAATCATCAAGTAATTGCCACTAGATGGGTTTTTAGAAACAAACTCAGAAAAAATGGAGTGATAACTCAAAATAAAGCTCGAATAGTGGCTCAAGATTATAACCAAGAGGAAGGAATTCAATATGAGGAGACTTATGCTCCGGTTGCTTGCCTCGACGCTATACGCCTTCTACTAGTTTATGCTTGCTCCAAAGATTTCAATTTATTTCAAATGGACGTGAATAGTTTGTTCCTAAATGGCTATATTAATGAGGAATTATATGTAGCTCAACCTCATGGTTTTGAAAATCAAAGTATCCTAATCATATTTACGAACTAAAACGAGCTTTGTATGGTCTTAAACAAGCACCCATGGCTTGGTATTAGCGTTTTAGTAAGTTTTTAATCAATCAAGGATACTATAGGGGGAAAGGTAGATGCTACACTTTTCATTAAACGTCAAGGAAAGCATACTTTTCTAGTTCAAGTTTATGTCGATGATATCAGTTTTGGATCCACTAACATGCAACTAGTCAAGAAGTTTTCTAAGCTTATGTAGGGTGAGTTTGAGATGAGTCTCATGGGGGAGTTGAATTACTTCCTTTAGCTTTAAATCAAGCAAATCAACAAAGGGACATTCGTGTGTCAAACCAAATATTGCAATAAATTACTAAAGAAATTTGGTATGGAAGATGCCAAAATTGATTGGCACTCCAATGCATATAAATAGAACTTGGAAAGGAATGAAAATGGTAAGTATGTTGATTTCAAGAAGTATATAGGTATGATTGGTTCTCTTCTATATCTTACTGCATCTAGGTTGAACATTATGTTTAGAGTGTGTATGTACGCTCGTTATCAATCGGCTCATAATGAATCTCATTTAAAAGCTGTAAAACGCATTCTTAGGTATCTTCATGGTACTTATAAGTATGGGCTTGGGTATTCTAAGGGAAAATATTGTAATTTGGTTGGTTATACCGATTCCAATTTTGCCTGTTGCAAATCTGATAGGAAGAGTACTAGTGGAACATTCTTCATGTTTTCAAATTCCTTAGTAAGTTGGCATAGCAAGAAATAAGTTTCCATTGCTTTGTCAACTGCCGAGGCGGAATACGTATTGGCCGATAGTTGTTGATTTTAATATTAAACTACAATGTATTCTTATTATGTGCCACAACACTAGTTCTATTAATCAAACCAAAAATCCGGTGTTACACAATTTTGATTCGGGATAATTCCGCTTGCCATAAATTTTTAAAACTATTTTTTGTCAAAGTTTTTAACTAGTGATCTATTCACCTCCCTCTAGATCTAATCCAACCCTCTTACAATTTTTTTTTTTCAAATGATAAATGTGCAAAAGGAAAAGAAAAGAGGTCGCAAAAATGTTTTTATTTGGGTGCTTGACGAGATTGCGGGTCTCACTCCTACGTATCCTCAGGTACAATGATGAACTCAAAGCTTTCTAGTTTGGGGAGAAGGCTATAGATTTTTTGATTTTTTTTATTCAACAAGTGTTTAGATCACATTCTAATGGTCAAACAATGGCTTGTTTGCTCGCGATAGAGACTTAAGCACTAGTTTGTATTCGCATTAGAACAGACTAACAATGCTCTTTTATGAAAAGTTTTGATCACACGGGAGCGAGAAAAGATAAGTTTGATTGGTTGAATGTTTTGTTGGATGACGATTACTCGAATGGCCGAGTAAGGCAACTCATCTCCAATCAATCGATAAGAGGAATAGAAGACTCTAGACCATCTCCCTTTTCATCCTTAATTGTAAAGGGATTTGGATAAAGTTAATGTATTTTGGATGGACGACGAATACTCGAATAGTCGAGTAAGGCAACTCATATCCAAGTATTTGTGGAAGGGAATAGAAGGCTCTAGACCATCTTTTTTTCCGTCCAAGTTATTACGAAACTGGATTTGATTAGGTTTATCTACTAAAGATGGTTTGAAACGAATCGGATTAGAAGTTGTAATGGATACGATTGCTCGAACGGTCGAGTAAGACAACTCGTATCGAAACAATTGAAAAGAATAATAGAAGGCTCTAGACCACCTCCCTTTTCATCCTTAATTGTAAAAGGATTAATATATTAGCATTTTTTTAGACGGACAACGATTGCTTGAATGGTCAAATAGGACAACCCGTATCCAACCAATCGAGGAGAGGAATGAAAGGCTCTAGACTATCTCCATTTTCATCCTTAAAGAAATAATGTTTAATTATAATTAAGTATTTTATTTTAAATTGGAAAAAAAATACTCGATGCTGATCGAGATTTTAATTAGGGTATAAGTGAAATGCAGAAATAATTTGAGAGAAAATCTATTTAGTGTTGAACCAATATTTAAAAAGCACACTTAACGTTGGCCAATGATTTTTGCATTTTAGAAAGAAATATTTATAATATTAATATTCATCATTTAATTAATTAATCATCCATTTAAACAAATACTAACAAATATAATTTAAAATTGACAAGAATAAAAATGCATGAATATAAGAAGGTGATAATCATGGTGGTTAAACAAAAGAGGTTAATTAACTAATTAAACAAATGGACAGAGGGCAGAGGTACACGTAGGTGCCATGGGCGTGCACATATAAAAGGCAACCAAGGGGACCACTCATGACCAAAAAACATGGACAGGTGGCCCGACCTGAGCTAACCCCCAGCCACACGTCTTCCTGTTGTGGAGGACCGGCCATATCATTTAATGAGGGAGTCCATGAAGGACTCAACCTCTTAAGTGTAATAAGAAACAAACTCTCTCTTTCTCTCTGCTGTTTCCTCCTCTCTCTCTATTCTACGAACTAACAAACACCAGCATGCATAAAAATACAGAAAGATGACTTTACACGGTGGGGGCACGAAGCCAAGTGAGCAATACGCGTTGAGCTGAGATATTTTGTATTCATTTTCTTTTCTATATTCAATTTTTGTGCACATGTATGATGCGTATGATGGGTGTTGTGGTTATGCTTGGTGACTGTTGCATTGATGTTAAGATGGCATGGATGTTGAACTTCACGTGTTTTCTGTTCTTCTTGTTTGAATTTGTCATCTATGTATGCGTCATGGCATGATCTGTATTGATGTATACATTTGTTGTTTGCTAAGTTGGTGCCTCTCCTTCTGCAGATTGAAGGTACACTATATGGTGGTGATAATAAAGAGATGAACACCCCTGTTTTGTTGATGATACACATGGTGGCATTGTGGCAAAAACTGCAAGAAAACCTCATTTCTTTTTTTCATCCTTTTCTTGTATTATTTTTCTAAAGCAAAAACTATTTTGTACTCGTTTGTCCCATATGAACAAATGTAACAAATTGAATTCATTACTCAATAAAATTCTATTATTTTAAGGCTTTTTTTTATGCTTATAATAATTATATGCATTGTAAAATAATGCAAACATTACTACTCACTATTTATTGGAGATATCCTCAAAACATTTTTGTATGTTATGAATTTGGGTTAAGAGACTAGATAGGTATGTTTATGCACCAAAATGAGGTCTGGGAATAAAATTGCATATAAAAGAAGATACTAACTTAATTAAAATAACCTTTTGCCCACCTATAAGCCAAAATGAACTTGGCAAATAAAAAAAAAGGAAGGTTAGAAAAAATAATGATAACCTAGTGGTCAAATTTATTGAGTTTGGACTTTCTTTAAATCCAAGTCAAAGGCCAAGAATAATGAAAAAAACGAAGAGTAGAAGCCCTAATTCATCTGAGTATCTTGGATGACTTCCTCAACAAGTTTCTTCAATATTTGATGAAATATATCAAAGGATACTTCATTATAAATCATCTTATACATATATTATCCTCCATGAGTCCAAGAGATCAAGATAACTTCAAGTTTGCAAGTTGGTTCATGGTGGTTGACCAGAGAAAGTCGACTGGTCAAAACTGGGGTTCACTAGATCGTATCTCTCACAATTTTTGTCATATGATAATGATTCCAAGAGCAAAGTTACTCCTTATGACATTGCAAATAACTTTCATCTTGAGGTAAAGAGCTAGTTGTGCTTGTAAAGTTATTGTTTATGGTGAAAGATTATAGGTCATTTTGTCTGAACCCTAGTTAGGAGGTCAACTTCCAAGAACCATAACTTTCTCAATTTTTATTAGATGAAGGTCATCCAAGTTTCATGATCAATTTCAAGATGCCCTCTTCAATTTTTATTCTTTTATAGACTTCAAATTATAATTGCAATGACATGTGCCAATAGGGAACATTATAGGTCATTTTGGGTCATTGTCATTGAACAAGAGATTTTCCTCAACTTCTAAAATGCATAACACCGTCATGCCAAATTCAAATAAGGTCAAAGTTCTGACCAAATTGAAGAGGTTTGAAAGAGATACAAATTTGAAGAAGGAACTGTTTCAATTTGAAGCCCATAGCAAAAGTTATTCAAGGTGGAAGAAGTGAACATTTGGCTTGGTACTTAGAAAAATTTCATTTATGTTTGATTTTCCAAACTTACACCTCAAAATTAATCATGATCCAAATTTTAAATGGAAAAGTGTTCAACATGAAAGTTGTTTCCCTTGATGTCACCTTTCTAAAAAAGTCCAAGATCACCTCATTTGGACAAAGATTAAATGACTTGCGCATGGCTTTTCTTCAAGGTTCCATTTGGATGAATCTCATTACCATTTCCCATTTCCAATTGCATGACTTCATGACACACTTTCATCATTTCTCATGATCACTTTTTGAACCTTTTGACATCACTTCATGGGCTTATCCCACGCCCATGCATCCATGCAAGTGAGGATTTCTATTTTTCACATTTTGATGGAAGTGTGTGGAAGTTAATTGCATTGCCTATAAATACAATCCCTTCTGCTCAGAATTGGGGACACCTTGCCTAAGCTTTAATCCTACAACCATACCCCTCACTATTAGAGGATAAACTTGAAGGTTTTCAATTGAAAATCGAGTTTCAATTTCACTTCTGTTTTAAAGTTGAAACTCTAAGAAACCAAACCATTTTTTGATCCAATTGACTTTCTACAAGCTTCTGAAGTCAAGGCAAGGCCAATTGGAAGCAATATCAAGCTCCCTCGAAGGTGATTTTTGATAAACTTTCTCTCTTTGATTCTCTCTCAATTCTTTATCAATCTTTTTAATTTTTGGTTGGCTGAAGTCCTACAATTGTAGGCAACAAGATTAAGTTACTTTGAGGTCAAATCGAATCAACTCAGTTCATGATCCTCAAAATTTAAATCCCTGTATCTTTTAATATACTTGGAGTTGGAGAAATTTTAGGCCAGATTCGAGCTCCTGAGCATTTTCTCTTTGAAATAGTATCCATGTTTTTCATTTTTCATTAAGTTGAAGGTAGACCAGTCCAGTGAGGTCCATCGGAGAAGACCGGAGCCCTAGCTACGGTGATGTGTTGGCATGCCTCTTGGCCATCTGATCATGTTTAAATGTTTTAATCTGAGTCATTCCTTTTAAATACCATGTGTGTGGTGCGTTGACTCGAGCGCATCGTGGATAACACACGCTTGACCATCAGATCTGCCACCTCAATTAATGAGGTAGATCTGATGACCCTCATTTTTTCCAATTTCTTTTTATTTTTTGAATTTTCATTTAATTGTTTTATTTTGTTTAATTCATAGAAATTTCATTTTTAATCCAAAATATATGGGACGTTCACCAAAAAATATTTAAATATTTTTCTCTTCCATATTCTGAATTAAAATTATTTTTTGATTAATTTTGATATTTTTCATGAATTAAATATTTTTGTGCATATTTTTAATTGTTTAAAAATACTTCTGACTTTTCAAAAATAGTAAAAAAAATTGTCTAAGGTCCTTTGACATTGCTTGACCTAGGATAAATCCCTTGGGCATTTATTTGGTGTTTTGAAGGGATTTTAGATTTTTACCAAATTAAACTATGTTTTAATTCATTTTTAAGTTGATTTTTAATTGATTAAATGTTTAAAATGCTGTTGCGCCATTTTTATGGTCTTGTGATGTTTGACTTTCTGTTTGGGCCTTGGTCAAGGTTGATTTGACTTTTGTTGGATCAAAACCATTGGATTTAGGGGATTGATGAAATGTACATTTCATCTCCCAAAATGAATGGATAGTTTTGATTTGATGAAATCTCTCCCATGATCAATTTTTGTTTCTATCTTCCCCTTCCTCTTCATTTTCATCCCTATTTTTCCCATTCCTTCCTTTGACCAATAAAATATCTAATGTCTAAAGACTAATTGATTCATCAATGACCATGTGTCAGATAAATCAATACAAGTATGATTGAGATAAGTCTCTCCCTCTTAATTTTTTCTTTTAGTGTGTTGTATGTTTTAGGAGTTTGGATCTTCATACCAAATCTCTAACATGCATTAACACCTAAAGTTTTATTGCCCGACCTCGGATAGTTGTGACTTCTACATAAGTCCAATTACGATTGCTTAACATAAAGCTAAATTTGACCCTCAAGGCATAACATTCTAGTAAGTGGGATTGTAAGTCTCCCATTCTTCATGGCATTGTTTGGAGACTTGACCTTTTTTCCTTTCATGGGAGCCAGTGGCATACTTGTTGAATTATTCAAGTTGCAGCCCTTCTCATGGAAGATGTCTTGGTTTAAGGATTCATACTTATGAATGAGTGGTTGAGTGTTCTCCAAAGAATTACTTAATCAATTAAAAATCACCACTAACACTTGACTAACTTTGACTAATATTTGATTAATTCTTGTTAATATTATTTTACTTTCAAGTCATTCACTTTATGCCATTTAAATTTCAGTCGTTTATCATTCATTGCCATTTACATTTCATATAACTTGTTTATGTTTATGACATTTTCACTTTGCTCATTTGAGGCATATCTTGTGATTGTATATATTGTTTGTGTGTTTTGATTTTGTTTGTGTTCTTAGGACCTTAAAATACTTAATAACAACAAAAAACACTAAAAAACATATGGTGGACTGTTGAACTTGATTTGAATTTTTTGGACTTAGGATTAGGCAACATTCCCTGTGCAAAAACGACTTGGCCAATGCCAACTTTTTTTAGACCGAGCTATCTTCAACTGAGCCTTCACCTGGTGCAAGTATTGGATTTTGTTTGAATTCATCTGCTACTCTGACTTTATGTTTAATTGTTATTTTGATCTTGTGTCAAGTGTTTTGCTCTGAGTTGATCAAGGAATATTTCCTCTGATACATGAGAAGACTATAGCGGTAAATTCATGACCATTGAGCTATGGATAAGCTAGACGTCAATAAAACTAGAGTCACCACCGCGCTTTTATTGTTTCCAAGGGAAAAGGAAAAAGTACAAACAAAACCCAAAAGATATAAAGTTTTCAAATCAAAACTAATAAAATGTCAAAGATTACAGGTAAGGGGGTTGGTTACACAGAGGGAAGGTGTTAACACCCAAAGTGTCCTAGGTACTCCTAGGGAGCCCTTTCTTGTGTGCATATGTGTGTTTGTACAAATGATGTTTGCAATAAATAGAATGGGGGAATGAGAAAATAATTCATTAATTATATTTTTTGTGGTTGACAAGACCTTCGGACTTGTGCCTATGTACCAACATTAGAATGAGGGATCAAAACCTCGTAGTTCGTGGTATCAGTTTCAAAGTGAGTGCATTGCTTTTATCAAATTTTTAAGTTTAAAAGGAACAAAGGGCCTAAAAATGATTTGAATGAGTGTTAGTTCTTTTTGGCTTTTGAAATTTTAAGTCGATTATAGTTAAGTTTATTTACAAGTTTGAGTAAGAAAAAGTTTGAAAATGCAATGGCATAAGGCCAAAGTACTAATTTGCAATATGGTCAAAGTTTAGAAAAAACAAACATGCAAAGAAGATTTTTAAAAGGAGGGAGAGATTTTAAAATTAAAGAAGTGGGGAGGAGAGTTGAAAAGATCTGACCAATAGGCTGCGATCCAATAGACAAGAATGTCATATAGAAATCCAAATTTCCCTTAGACTTTAGAATCAACCAATAGACAATACACAAATAGCAGGTTGAAGAGCAAGGAATCAAATAAAGATATCCACATCCAAGCTTAGCAACTCCATGATCTTATTCAAAATTTGCCCATGTATCAGATGACTTCAAAGATGGCATAAGTCACAGGGTCAAAATAATAGCTTCACAATGATCATGTTACAAATGAACTCAAATGGATCTTCAATATTATATCAGATGAATGTTTACTTCACAAGCACTTGGTTTCATGAAAGTTGGCATTGGCCAAGTCCTTTGCATAGGGAATGTTGCCTAAATTCTAAGTCCAATAGTCTCGGATCAAACCAACAGTCCACACAAGATATTTTTTAGGGTTTTTTGTTCTTGTTATGTACATTAATGTAAAAAGACCACACAAACAAAACAAGAATATACAAACACAAGATATCACAAAATATGGTCCAAGTGGACAAAGAGAAAATGACATTAAAGTAAACAACTTGAATAATATGAATAATGACAAATGAATAAGGCTTAAAAAATAAAGTGCATTAAAAGTAAATGACTTGGAATTAAATGTTAGTTGTTAGTGGATTAGTAGTTAGTATTGCTTTTGCTTTACTTTTGTGTAAGTCATTCTTTAGAGAATACTCAACCCACTTATCACAAGCATGTATCCTTGAACCAAGACATCTTCCAAAGGAAGGAAAAAAGGGCAAGTTTCCACACAATACCATGAAAGAGGGGAGACTTACAATCTCACTAACTAGAATGCTATGCTTTTTGTGTCAAAATTTAACGCTATGTTAAGCAATCATAATTGGACTTATGTAGAAGTCACAACTATTTAAGGTCAGGCAATAGAATTTTGGTGTTAATGCATGTTAGAGACATAGTATAATGGACTATGCTCATGAAACATACCACACACAAAAAGAATATGCAAAGTGGGGGACCTAATCTCATCCATACTTATGTCGATTTTGCAATCAACTAGCCTTAGGATTAGAGATATCATAGGTCCATGACATGAATGGATGAAGAAGGGGAATTGGATGAAGAGGAAGGGGGAATTGATTCAACACAAATTGGTCAAAGGAGGACTTTTACCAAATTAAGATCATTCATTCATTTTGTGAGATGGAATATACATTCCATTAATCCCCTAAATCCAATGATCTAAACCTAGCAAAGTCAAATCAACCTTGACCAAGGCCCAACAACATAAGTCAAACTCACAAAGTCAATTAAAATGGCTCTACATAATTTATTTGGCATTTATTCAATTTAAAAAAATACTAAAAATAATGCATTAAATAAAATTTGGTTTGTCAAATTCCTAAAACCTCATCAAAACACCAAAGAAATGGCCATGAGATTCATCATAGGTCAAACAAGGTCAAAGGACCTTGGAGAAAATTTTTCAGAATTTTTAGACTCTTAAAAATATTTTTAAACAATTAAAAATATTCACAAAATCAATTAAATCATGAAAAATATTAATAATGATCCAAAAAATAATTTTAATTCAGAAAATGAAAGAGGATTTTATTTAAATTTTTTTGGTAAAACTCTCATATTTTTTGGATCAATATTAAATTTAATATGAGTTAATGAAAATAAAACAAATAAAATGAAAATCAATTAATCAGAAAAAACATGGACCACTTGATCTCCCTCATTAATTGAGGTGGCAGATCAAGTGGATGAAAACACGCGTTCCATGGTGTACACTAGTCAGCGCACCACACCAATGGTAATCAAAAGGAATGCTCAAGATTAAAACAATTTGAACTGATCATGTGGGTCTGGACCACGCCACCTCATTGCCGGAGCAAAGCGTCGGTCGTCTTCTCAAGCGACCTTGGTCGGACTGGTCCACTCATCACCATCACAAAAATGAAAAAGAAGGACATGATCTTAAAGAGAAAATGCCACTGATCACGAATCTTACCTCAATTCAACCTAATCCAATTATATTGAGAGATACATGGAGTTGAAATTTGAGGTACATGAACTGAGTTTCTTCGATTTAGCCTCAAAGCAACTCAATCTTCTTGCCTACATTGGTAGGACTTCAGCAACCAAGGCTCCAAGAGAATTGATGAGAATTGAGAGAGAATCGAACAGAAGAAAAAATCTGGAAAATACCTTCAATGTTGTGCAAAACTTGATCTCTCTTGCTTCAATTCATGTTTAATCTTGCTCAGGTAGCTTGCAGAAGTGGCTTAGGATTGGTACAAAGCTTTGGATCCTCGAGTTTTTGAATCTCCAAACAGTGAGATTCAAACTCAATTTTCAAGTGAAAATTCTTAGGTTTTCCTTTCAAATGTGAGGGTTTCAAGTGTGGGAGGCAAAACTGGCGCGCAAGGGTCCTCAAATCTGATGCAAGGGCCTCTTATTTATAGCAATTCCAAGTGTTATTTGCACCTTTCAAAATGTTTCCAATTTTGGAAAAATAAAGGGCATGCTTGCATGGGAGTGTAAGGGCCCGTGAAGCTACTCAATTAAGTCCGTATGCAATTGTAATTGAGTCTGAAAGTGGATTGTGATGCAAGGCAAAGTGTGTAGCTGTTTGAAGTTTGATCTTTGCCAATTGATGCAGCCATGTTCAGACCGCAAACCCCTCAAACCTTATTCAAAATGGATGAAATTGGACTCTTTAGAAAGCTTAGGTCAAGAGGAACAACTCTTATGTTGAACACGTTTCTATTTGGAGCTTTTATCATGATGAATTTTGAGGTGGAAGTTTGGAAATTTCAACATGTCAAAAAAATTTCTAAGTGTCAAGCCATATGTTCAATTATTCCACCTTGGCTAACTTTTTAAATGAGCTTCAAATGAGAAAAGTGTCTTTATCAAAGTTGTAGCGCTTTTAGAAACCAAAACAATGGTCATAAATTTGACCTCATTTGGATTTGGGATGAATGAGTTATGCATTTTTGAAGTTGAGGAAAATCACTTGTTCAATGGTATTGGTCCAAAATGACCTATAATGTATCCTCATATCACATACTCATAAAAGTTGATTTAGCTCTCCCTCCAAAAATCAAAGTTTAAGTAGACACATTGAATATTATTGTGAAACTTGGAAATATTTCATATCATAAGAATTGAGCAAGTTATGGTCTTGGGAAGTTGTCCTTCAAATTAGGGTTTAGACAAACTGACCTATAATCTTTCAACATAAAAAATGAATTTCCAAGAAAAAAAATCTCTAGACCTAAACATGAAAGTTGTTTGGAATGTCATCTAGAGTAACTTTGCTCTTGGAATCATTTTCATATGATGAAAAGTATAGGAGATAGGGTCTAGGGGAACCCAATTTTGATCAGATGAATTCCTTTGGTCAACCACCATCAACCATCTTGCTAACTTGCAATTCTCTTGACTTTTTAGACTCATGGGAGATCATATATGCATATGATGATAAATTTTTAAGTATCCCTTGAAGTAATTGATCAATTGGTGAAGAATCTTTGTGAAGAAGTTACACAAGATACCCAGATGAACTAGGGTTCCCAAGGCAAACCAATTCCAAACTCTTGAAGAATTATTGATCAAAATAACATGTAAAGATCATGGGGACTCATATATGATGCCTAGATAAATTATGCATCATTCCTTGGTTGAGCTCTTAGCAATGAGGGTCTTAAACCCTAGATGTAAACTTGATAGATCAAGGATATCATATGCCCTACCTACAAAAGGTTAGACAAAATGCAAAGATATATTTTTGATATTTTGGTTAGTAAATGATAAAATAAAAAATAAGATACAATCACATGGTGCTCGGTGATCTCTCCCAATACAAACCCAATGAATGAGGGGTTAGGAGGATGCCAAGGTATGATCCTAATGCCAATGCATATGATGAGATAGCATGAGGGATCTTATGGTCAAAATTAGGGTCTTACAGCTGCCCTTATTTAAGTACATTCTAACTGAGGAGGAGAAGGCTAAAATATTCGTATCGACTCAGTAGAATGGGCTTAAATAACAACATATAGAAACAATTTTTGGTCCCTAAGAGACCTCATGATGCATATGATATGAATGCTAAAATAAACTCTCTGTGGGGGAATATTGCATAAAAGGAAAACAAATCTGAGAGACCGAAAGTCCGCAGGAGTGTAATGCATTCTGTAAGGAAAACTCACTGGGGAGACAGAGACTCTGGGGGATAAATGGTTATGCGTAGGCCAGTCTACGACTTAAAAACTGCTAGGGGACTAGAGGGATTCCACGAAAATGGAAAGACTCAGCCAAGGAAACAAAGGGAACGCCTGCAAGGGAAACGGGTAGATCAAAATAAAACTGAAATACTCGAACCATTCAGAAAAAGCGATTTCACTAGGGAAATACGCACTCAACTCGATTGGGGGAAGAAAAGATCTCCAACGCAGGAGGAGCAGAAATCTATGATCCACTACCAGTTACTGGGTATGGGGATAACAAAATCTGACAAGAAGGACATCCGTTACCGGTTAGGGAAAACATATCAAGGATGACTCACTGAGGGCCTCCAGTAGGTGAATTCATTACCAGTTACTGGGTAAGAATATTCTTGCTGGGGAAAAAACTGAAAATAGGATTTACGACTACCAGTTACTAGGCAGAAGACCAAAAGGAGAGAATATCCTTCACTGGTTAAAGTGAAGATATCAAGGATAGACTCAAAGGAAAGAAAGTCCGTCGCCGGTTAATAGGAACATATCAAGGATAAACTTTCCTGGGGATGTTAAGGAGGATATTCGTCATTGGTTAGGATGAATATATCAAGGATAAACCACCTGATCAAAGAAAGTAGGAATTACATCTATCGAACGTTGGATAGAATACCATCAAAGTGAATATCTTTCACCGGATAAAGTGAACATATCAAGGATAGACTCCGAGGGGAAGAATAGGGATTACATCTATCAGTTACTGTTTAGAAGACCACAAAAGAGGATATCTGTCACCGGTTGAAGTGAACATATCAAGGATAAACTCTGCGAGGGGGATAAAAAACAGGATTTACAACTACCGATTATTGGGCAGAAGATCGCAAAAAGAAGGAAACCCGTCATCGGTTGGGATGAACATATCAATGATTAACTCTCTGGGAAACAAATAGGGATTACAACTACCTTTTACTGGGTAAAATACCAAAGATGATAATATATGTCATCGGTTAGGATGAACATATCAAGGATAAACTCAAAGCGGGGTAAGAAAATTTCCGTCACCGGTTAAGATGAACATATCAAGGATATACTTCCTACGGAAAACGTGAAAACGAATCCGCTGGGGAGAAAAAGGGGTTACTTTTGTCGGGTATTGGGCAAGAAGTAACAAATTGCCAACTAAGAAGAATACTACCAGTTATTGGGTAATAAACTCTTAGGGGACCCAAAGTATCTATCTAGGTAAGATCTAGAAAGAAAAGGTCAATCAAGACCCCACCCAATGAGGACATAACTCAAGGGGAATAATTCCATCCATATAATCAACTAGGGAGATAGTTGAAGTAATAATCATCCACGAGAAAATGACTCAGTGGGCAAAGCAGAAAGGTTAAAGTCCTTCTGCTTAAGGGGCTGACACTCTTCAATTGAAGGAGGACAGACACCAAACTTTCATGGGGATAAGGTACCACCATGACAGAGAATAAGAATCACAAGAATGAATTAACAAGTGCAAAAATGAAGTTACATGAATGTATATATGTATATGTATATGTATATATGATGATTATGCTGATAAAACGATCACCAGGGATACAAAGTATCACATATTTGAATCATCAATACAATTCTCGGCCAATCCATTAAAGAGGGAAACAACTGCTAGAGAAAAGAGATCAACATCTCAAAGGCTCAACCTTAGCTGGGAAAGAAAATAGGAGATCTGTTGAGGAAACTGCTATCAACCCTGCGGGAATTTTAGGTAAACACCATATTAAATGGGAGACAACCCTACAGAAAAACACAAATAGCTACTCAGAAACCATAAGGAAACTCTGATTGGGAGTGAATCTGATGGCGATTGGTGGGGAAACGAAGGTTCTGCCAAAATCATGCAAACTGCTATAACGAAATGTCCGTACTTAGTAGGGAAAAATCATAAACTCGGCTGGGGATAATCACCAACTCAGCTGGGGATAACGGAGAATTAACCATTTGGAGAAATCAACAAACACCGGGTGCTGAACATGCTGCCGGGGATGAAAGAGGAATCACGCCTACTGCTTTGGGAGAACCAATAATGCTCCACATTTAGGGCTCAGTGTTTTCGAACCACCATTGATATTCCTTTTAAATGAAATTGATTGTTTAAAATTAATGCTTTTATATGTTTAAGAAAACATGATTTTGATTAAAATTTTAATTTTCAAAATGATCATAATAAAATTTAAAACTATTTGGCTGAATTAAATAAAAGTGGAAACAATTGGATAAAAGCTCAACTTTATATAATGGGATGGTAGTCTGTAAATGACAAGACTCCATAGATCTTTACAAAGTTGAAAATGGTAATTTACATGGAAAAGGGTTACATTGAATACAAAGATCACTAATCCTTCTACCAACTCTTGATATTCACTGTGCTCTTGGCAACTCTACTGGGGATGACGAATCAAAACCGACCATTGTGCTCAAGAACGTCTTCAAAATTGAAGTTTAGCAAAATGCAGTTACTTGCCATAATCCCTAATTTTTGTCAAAAATTGCCCCAAGGTGGGGTAATCAATTTATCGGGATAATTCTTTCTGTTTTATGTCTCTAACTTTTGCCTGGTTCTCCCTTTCGGGTTTTCAATCCACCAAGACGCTCTTTTTTGCCTAAGCTTCCCTTTCGGGCTTCAACTTAGCGAGTCATTCTTTTCTTTTTTAGGCGAAGTATTTCTTGACTGCATTTGCGTTCATAGAACGAGTGAAGTCTTCACCATCCATAGTTGTAAAAATCAAAGCACCACCTGAAAAGACTCTCTTAACAACATATGTGCCTTCATAATTAGGAGTCCATTTGCCCCTAGAATCTGGTTTGAAAGATAGATTTTTCTTGAGCACAAGGTCACCTTCTCTAAACATGCGAGGTTTGACCTTCTTATCAAAAGCTTTCTTCATTCTCTGTTGGTATAACTGACCATGACACATGGAAGTCAACCTCTTCTCTTCAATCAAATTCAGTTGGTCATATCTGGTCTGACACCATTCAGCCTCAGTCAACTGGGCTTCCATGAGCACACGCAATGATGGGATCTCAACATCTACAGGGAACACAACTTCCATACCATAAACAAGTGAGAAAGGGGTTGTCCCTGTTGAAGGGCGGATGGATGTACGGTACCTATGCAAAGCAAATGGGAGCATCTCATGCCAATCCTTATATGTTACAACCATCTTCAGAATAATCTTCTTGATATTCTGGTTTGCAGCTTCAACTGCCTCATTCATCTTAGGTCTGTAGGGAGAAGAATTATGGTGTGCAATCTTAAAGTCTTTGCAAAGAGCTTCCACCATATTATTGTTCAAGTTCAATCCATTATTAGTAATGATCTTACTCGGCACACCATAACGGCATATGATCTGATTCTTGATAAACCTTACATATCAACTCCCCATATGGATAAGGGCCATGGAGAGGAAATGATATTTAACAGTGTCGGAGGAACATGAATTTTATCCGCATAAATTTGACACTTATGGGATTTCTTCAAAAACTTGCAATAGTCAGATTCCATTGTAAGCCAATAGTAACCTGCTCGTAACATCTTCTTTGCCATTGCATGTCCATTGGAATGAGTACCAAAGGAACCTTCATGGACTTCAGTCATCAATAAGTCGGCTTCGTATCTATCAACGCATCTGAGCAGAACCAAATCGATGTTTCTCTTGTACAATACATCACCATTTAGGTAGAAGTTGCCGACTAATCTTCTCAAAGTCTTCTTATCTTTCAAAGATGCCCCAGATGGGTAAATATGACTTTAGAGGAAACACTTGATATCATAATACCATGACTTATCATCCTTGATCTCTTCAACATCAGACACATGAGCTAGCCTATCAAGACGCATTACAGTCAATTTGGGAACCTCATTCCAATACTTTACCACAATCATTGAAGCCAATGTTGCAAGAGCATCTTCCATCCGGCTTTCATCTCGAGGGATATGATGAAACTCAACCTTTGTAAAGAAAGATTAAATCCTCCTCGCATAGTCTCTACATAGTATTAAACCGGGTTGATTCGTCTCCTATTCACCTTTGAATTGATTCACAACCAAAGTTGAATCTCCATAGACGTCTAGATACTTGATTCTGAGATCAATGGCCTCTTCAAGCCCCACAATGCAAGCTTCATATTCTGCCATATTATTTGTACACTTGAAAGTTAATCTAGCTGTAAATGGAAAATGCATTCCTTGAGGAGTAATAATCACTGCCCCAATGCGATTACCATACTGATTAACAGCTCCATCAAATACCATGCCCCAAAGGGAACTAGGTTCTGGTCCTTCTTCAAGCAATGGTTCATCATATTCTTTCATTTTCAAGTACAAAATCTCTTCATCTGGAAAATCATACTGCACAGACTGATAATCTTCAATTGGTTAGTGAGCCAAATGGTCAGCCAAGACACTACCTTTGATCGCTTTTTGAGATCGGTATTCAATATCATACTCTGATAACAACATCTGCCAACGGGAAATCCTCCCAGTTAAAGCAGGCTTCTCAAAAATATACTTGATTGGATCCATTTTGGATATCAACCAATTGGTATGATTCAACATATACTGACGCAGACGCTTAGCAGCCCAAGCTAATGTGCAACAAGTCTACTCTAGCATAAAATACCGAGTCTCACAGTCGGTGAACTTTTTACTGAGGTAGTAAATTGCAAATTCTTTCTTTCCAGTCTCATCTTGCTAACCTAGAACACAACCCATACTCTCTTCAAGCACAGTCAAATACATGATCAATGGTCTTCCTTCAACGGGCAGAGACAGGATCAGAGGTTCAAGCAGACACTCTTTGATACTGTCAAAAGCTTTCTGGCAGTCTTCGGTCCAATCACAAGACTTATCTTTCCGAAGAAGCTTGAATATAGGCGCACATGTGGCAGTAATGTGTGAAATGAATCTTGAGATATAATTCAAGCGGCCGAGAAAACCTCTGACTTGCTTCTCAGTTTTGGGTGCAGGCATCTCTTGTATTGCTTTGACCTTGGCATGATCAACTTCAATACCCTTGTCGTTGATAATAAAGCTCAACAACTTAGCAGAACGAATACGAAATGTACACTTATTGGGATTCAAGCGAAGTTTATACTTCCTCAAACGTTGGAATAGCTTCAACAAATGCTCAACATGTTCCTCTTCATCAATTAATTTAGCAATCATATCATCAACGTAGACTTCAATCTCTTTATGCATCTATAGCGGGGTATTCGTTACCTTATGGTTTATTAACTAAACCAAAAGTAAACATACAATTCGAGTCGCCACCATACTTTTATTTGTCCAAAGGAAAGGCTAAAAAGCGAACAAAAGTCAAGTAAGAAGTTTTATCAAATCAAAAACTAATAAAAATGTTAGAGATCTAAGTAAGGGGGTTGGTTATGAAATGGGAAGGTTTTACGCACCCAAAACATCCTTAGTACTCTAAGGGAACCTCTTTTTGTAAACATGTGTTGTAGGTTGGTATTTGTGAAAATATGTGCAAAAGATTGGGGGATGAGAAGAAAATAGATTATATTTACAACTTTGTTGTTTGAATGGATGAACCCATTGCCTACGTACCATCACAAAAGTAGGACCAAAACCTCGTAGTTCGGGGTAAAAATCTCAAAGGTTGGTGAATTGATTGATCAAAAGCCTTAAGGTCTTTTGTTATCAAAGGGAGAAAACTTAACCTAAACCAACAATCCACCATGTGAGGAAGGCTTCAACATGCTAAAGAGGGGTTAAACCTATAATAAGAATGGAAGACTTATAATCCAACCACTAAGGATGAGGTGAGATTTATACCAACCACTATGATAACTCAAACCTATGACTAATGTTTATGAAAAGGTTTTAACAAAGGGTGGCCATTGGAACCACAAAATCAACTTGAAGTGAGTTGTATTTACAAGTTAGATTTATTTACAAAATGAAGTCAAACTTGGATTAAGATTTATTCACAATAAGTATTAATGAAAAGAGTTTGAAAATTCAAAGGCATAAGGCTTACGTTTCTAATTTGAAACAATGTCAAAGTTTGCACAAAAAGGAACTCCAAGGGTTTTATCTCTTTCTCTTATCTTTGTATGCTTTAGGACTAGCCTTTCTCTTCTTCTATCCACTCTAACCCAAGCCAAACTCTTTTTGTGCAAACTTTGACATTGTTTCAAATTAGAAACGTAAGCCTTATGCCTTTGAATTTTCAAACTCTTTTCATTAATACTTATTGTGAATAAATCTTAATCCAAGTTTGACTTCATTTTGTAAATAAATCTAACTTGTAAATACAACTCACTTCAAGTTGATTTTGTGGTTCCAATGGCCACCCTTTGTTAAAACCTTTTCATAAACATTAGTCATAGGTTTGAGTTATCATAGTGGTTGATGTAAACCTCACCTTATCCTTAGTGGTTGGATTATAAGTCTTCCATGCTTATTATAGGGTTAACCCCTCACTAGTATGTTGAAGCCTTCCTCACATGGTGGATTGTTGGTTTAGGTTGAGTTTTCTCCCTTTGATAACAAAAGACCTTAAGGCTTTTGATCAAATCAATTCACCAATATTTGAGATTTTTACCCCGAACTACGAGGTTTTGATCCTACCTTTGTCATGGTACGTAGGCAATGGATTCATCCATTCAAACAACAAAATTGTAAATATAATATTCTCTTCTCATCCCTCCAATCTTTTGCATATATTTTCACAAATACCAACCTACAACCCACATTTGCAAAAAAGGTTCCCTTAGAGTACTAAGGATGTTTTGGGTTCTTAAAACCTTTCCATTTCATAACCAACCCCCTTACCCAGATCTCTGACATTTTTATTAGTTTTTGATTTGATAAAACTTCTTACTTGGCTTTTATTAGCCAGATCTCGGATTGTATTTTTACTTTTGGTTTAGTCAATAAACCATAAGGTAACAAATACCCCGCTACAGAAAAGTGGCGACTCTGCCGGGGAGATACAGTATTCTTCCTAGTGGGTTTAGCCTACTTTTTGCTTATGTGTGTTGTATGTTTATATTTATTGGTGACATATTTTTGTGCAAATTTGGGATGACTGTATTGTTTTTAATGTATGAATTGTTTGATATATCAATTGCTTGTGTGCTTGGTGGTCTCTTGCGAGATGAGTTTTATACCCGAACTCGAGTGCACTTATGATAGGAGAATGGCATAGTCTTGTTGACTTGTGTGGAGTTATTCCTTAGAAATTTGACTTGCAAGCCCATTCACTTGGTGGAGGTCTTGTTGGGATCAATAATGTCACACGAGTAGTCGTGGTTAGGCATTACTCTTTCCAATATAAAGCTTAGAAGCCAAGGACCTTAGATACCTAGCCCATCTTGGCCTATTTTAGGACGTAGTGTGAAAGTCGTTCAAGTGTAAGATTTGATACGATTGTTACACGATACTACACTCATAAGAGTTTCTCTTGAGAATATTTTTGGAATACGAGTAGTCGTTTTATCCGATAATATCCGAAAGATGAGATGATGACTATGGGGACCTCTTTTAGAACATGATTGTCAGGTTTAACCATAGTACACTCCCTTTGGGTGGTTCTTAACCGAGACTCCATGCTCGTGACTTACAACAAACCCGTGATTCACAGTTGATCCGTTCTCGTATATCTTCAATATCAATGGAATTTGGGTGTTGATAAGGTGTAAACCATAATCCACCAAAATGGATGATTGAGATTGATGATAACGTGAGCCATCCCGTGACCTTTGTATGGTGTGACTTGCTTGATCCTTGAGTGTGATTGTTGCATCCATGCATTCATATGCATCCATATCATCAACAATGAAAATTTTAAGGAACTTAAGAGGTCTATTTGCAAATTTTCAGACATGGATAAGCAAAGAAGGAATACGAAGAAGTATAGTTTCAGACAACCCGACTTGAAAGAGTTAAGGAGTTTGACATCTTATGTATTAGAGCCTTTGGAGTTCAAAGCTCGTTATGGGAAGCTCCTGTCTATTCTTTCTACCGAGGTTGATGAAGATCTGATGAGTGTATTGGTGCAGTTCTACGATCCTCTGTATCTTTGCTTCACTTTTCCGGATTTCCAGCTTCTGCCTACACTTGAGGAGTATGTCTATCATGTGGGTATACCCATTATGGATCAGTTGCCGTTCAGTGGCTTGGAGAAGGTTCTGTCTTCTCAAGAGATTGCTGATATGCTTCATGTGGATGTATCTGATATTGTTGCTCATATGATTACCAAAGGTGGAATTCAAGGTCTCCCATATGATTTTCTGATTGCCAAGGCTACTTTATTTGGGAAGGCCATGAGTAAGGAAGCTTTTGAAGCCTTATTTGTACTTCTCATCTATGGGCTAGTGTTATTTCCCAACATCGACAACTTCGTGGATATGAACGTTATTAGGATTTTCTCTTTTCTTAATCCCGTTCCAACTCTGTTGGGTGACACTTATTTCTCTTTGCACATGAGGAATGCAAAAGGTGGTGGTGTCGTTGTGTGTTGTTTGCCTCTGTTGTACAAGTGGTTTATTTTGCACTTTCCTCAGACGCTCGCCTTCAAGGAGAACAAGGGATGTCTACCATGGTCCACGAGACTTATGTCTCTCACTAATGATGATATATTTTGGTATAACCGTGTGTATGATGGCGTTCAGATTATTAACTCTTGTGGTGAGTTCTCCAATGTGCCTCTTCTTGGTACATGTGGTGGAATTAACTACAACCCCGTTTTGGCTCGCCGTCACATTGGGTTCCCCTTAAAGGATAAACCTAATAACATTATGTTAGAAGGTGTGTTCTTTCAAGAGGGTAAAGATCCCCAGAACTTGAAGGAGAGGATGGTCCGCGCCTGGCGCAATGTTTATAGGAAGGGATGGAAAGAGCTTGGTCCGAAGGATTGCATTGCTTTGGAACCCTACACAACATGGGTGAGGAAGAGAGCTCTCGAGTACCGCATGCCATATGATTATCCAAGACCTACCCCTATGGTTATGGTTGGTACTCCAAACCTCCCTAACCAAGGAGTTGAGGAGTTGAGAGATGAAGACCGGTCACGTGCTTGGGTTCGTGAACGTGAGGAACTTCTTTCGCAACTCAAAGATAAGGATGCAGTGATAGAATTTCTGGAGCATCAGGTCATTGATGAGCCTGATGACATGGTTACTTCTCTTCTTCCTCAGTTATTCAGGTTATGGAAGAGGAAGTATGATCGACTCGCCAAAGAGAAGGCCGACATGGAAGCAGCTTATGAGAGAGAGGTGAAGAGGCTTCATGCAGCTTATCATCCGATTTCGAGGACTATGAACGATTATTTCTACGGCTCCGTAGGATGTTTATTTTCCTTTTCTCTTGTATTGAATTTGGTTACCAAAACTCTACTACTTTTTTGGTGTAAAATGTTTTCCAAATATTATTGCTATGTGCATTCCATATATGTCTTAAAAAGATTAATATTTTCAAGTATTTGCAAATAGATCTCTCTAAAGTTCCTCAAATGGAAACAAATCATATACAAAAACATTGCATGCATCATATGCATAAGCAGGTTTTGTTCTAAGCTCTCGATCAGTAGTCTAACTCTTTGCTCTTCATTTATTTTGAAGACAAGCTGACGCACCAGTATAACACAAGGGCCAATCATCCAAAGATAATGGAACACTTAGAGCAAGAGAACCGAGAATTGAAAGACGAGATCGCTATGCTGACTGCCATGATGGAGTCAGTTCTGACTGCTCAAAGCCAAGCTTCGCCAACTCCTGGAACTCCTCCCACGAGGACTGTCATTTCTGAGGTTGCTACCTCAACTGTGCCTGCTGCAACAGCCCACTTTGCTCCTTCTATGCCAGCCGGATTCCCCTGGGGAATGCCTGCTAACTTTGTACCCCGAGGGTTTTGCTCCTACTCTCACTTCTCTGCCGACATCTAGCCCGGTTCTTTCTGTGCCACCTCCCGTTGTGCACACCTTACTGCGGGTTGAAGACACCATCTATCATTCTGAGCCATCTGAAGGCTCAGATGTTTATGAAAAGATGGACGAGATAAAATACCAATTCCTTGAGCTGCGCAAGGAACTGAAGACTCTGAGGGGTAAGGACCTCTTTGGTAAAAGTGTTGCTGAGTTGTGCCTTGTGCCCAACGTGAAGATCCCTATTAAATTCAAAGTACCTGACCTTGAGAATTACAAGGGAAGCACATGCCCTCTCAGCCATCTTGTGATGTATGCTCGCAAGATGTCAACACAGACAAATAACGACCAACTTCTTATCCACTACTTCCAGGATAGTCTGTCTGGTGCGACGCTCCGGTGGTACATGGGGCTGAAGAGTGCAAACATCCCCTCTTTAAACGATCTACGAAAGGGCTTCGTCAAGCAATACAAATATAATATGGATATGGCTCCTGATAGGGATCAGTTGAGGGCGATGTCGCAGAAGGACAAGGAGACCTTCAAGGAGTACACCCAAATATGGCGCGAATTGGCAACTCAGATAGTGCCACCCCTAGAAGAGAAAGAGATGACAAAAATCTTTTTGAAGACTTTGAGCTCTTTCTACTATGAGAGGATGATCGCCAATGCTCCCTCAGACTTCACCGAGATGGTGAATATAGGAATGAGACTGGAAGAAGGGGTCCGTGAAGGATGTTTATCTAGAGAAGACAGCTCTTCAGCAAAGAGATATGGGAGCTTTGCTAAGAAGAAGGAGGGAGAGGCACATGTTGTGTCCTCCCATATTAAAAGAAGGCCCTCTGTAAGGAAGAAGGATGTGCGTCCTGCCGTTAACCAATACCAGGTGGCTCATGTAGCACCTTCCTTTAGAGAAGTCCATCAACAACAACAATAACATCGTCCGTAACAAAAGGCCTACCAGCCTCGAAACAACAATAACACCAGCACCAGCAACTAGGAGAGGAAGAGGGTCACTTTTGACCCAATTCCAATGACTTACGCTGAGCTCTATCCTTCTTTGATTGAGAGAAACTTGATAACTCCATGAGACCCACCTGCTATACCAACCAACCCTCAGAGGTGGTATAAGCCTGAACTACATTGTGTATATCATTTCGGTGCTCCCGGACATGACATGGAGAACTGCAACTGTAGCGGGGTATTCGTTACCATTAGAGATATTGACTAAATCTAAGGTAAATCATACAAGTCGAGTCGCCATCGCACTTCTATTTATCCAAAGGAATGGTTAGAAAGCGAACAAAAAACTAAAAGTTTTATCGAATCAAAAACAGTAAAAATGTTAGAGATCGGGGTAAGGGGGTTGGTTATGCAATGGGAAGGTTTTAAGCACCCAAAATATCCTAGGTACTCCTAGGGAGCCCTTTTCACTTTTGTTGTAAGGTTGGTATTTTGTGAAAGTTTATTTGTGCAAACATGATTGAAGAGATGAGAAGAGAATATACAAGTTATTTACATTTTATGTTTGAATGGATAAACCCATTGCCTACGTACCATCTTAAAAAAGATTAGGATCAAAACCTCGTAGTTCGGGGTAAAAATCTCAAAACAAGTTGGTGAATTGATTGGTCTAAAAGCCTTAAGGTATTTTGTTATCTAAGGGAGAAAACTCAACCTAAAACCACAAATCCACCATGCGAGGATAGCTTTAACATGCTAGTGAGGGGGTTAACCCTATAATAAGCATGGAAGACTCATTGTCCATCACTAAGGATATAGGTGAGTATTACATCTACCTCAAGGATAACTCAAACCTAATAGCTAAAGGTTATGGAAAATTTTGATTAAGGAAGTGGCCATTGAAACCACAAAAGCATTTGAATGAGTTATATTTACCAATGAAAAGTATTTACAAAATATGGTCAAAGTTTATTTAAAGGTTCAACTCAAAATAAGTGTTATGAAAAGAAAGTTTGAAAATCAAAAGCATAAGGCTTAGGTTTCTAATGTTTGAAAAGAAGTGTTAAATGTTTGCACAAAAGTTTTGGCTTGGGTTAGAGTGGAGGGAAGGAGAAGAAAGGCTAAAGTCCTACTCATACAAGAGATAAAGGATAAGAAATGAGACCACAAATGGAGTTCCTCTCTTGAGATCATATTAATGATCCAAGTAGTTCCCATCCTTTGGAATAAGCAATCATATAAAGCATAAACTCAAGCAATCAATCAATCAACCAAGCTCTTGTAAAGTTCCTCAATGGCTCTTAGATCTCTCTCTCTCTTAGAAGCTCATGGCAATGGTTCTTCACTAAGGCTCAATGTTGGAATCCCTAGCACAAGAACACACACATCAAAAAGTTCTATCAAACAAACAAATAATGAACAAGAAGGAGTTTAGAAGTTGGTCCTTTCAAAGTTCTCTTCAACATTTATAGCATTCTAAAGGCCCAATGCCTAGTTGCTCTTTGACTTTTATAGCACTCTAAAGGCTCAATGCCTAGTTGCTCTTTGACTCCAATTTTGCATAGGGAAAGTCCTAAAGTCTAACTCCATTTGTCCATTTGCATTTGGTACACAACAAACAACACCAAAACACAAGCACCATAATATATACACATTTATGTGCTCAAGTGAGAAAAAGGCAAATTGCATTAACAGAAACATGTACTCAAATGAGCAAAGGAAAAAGCAAATGAATAATATGTACAAGAATAATAAATTGCATAAAGGTAAAGAGCAAGAATTAAATGTTAATGGTTAATGGTTAATGTTAGTAGTTAGTGTGTCATAAGGCAAATTTAGCGCTATGTTAAGCAATCGTAATTGGACTTATGTAGAAGTCACAACTATCTGAGGTCGGTCAATAATAATGTAGGCAACAACACAAGTTAGAGGTCTTGATTAGTGAATCAAACTCCAACAACTTTCCATGCCAAAAATAAGATGAGAAATGATCTTGTATTGATTTAGGTTCTTTGCATGATTTAGGTAGCAATCTATCCTTAATGCAAAGTCATTCACTTGATCCATGATCAAGATAAATTAGATTTGAATCAAGGAAGATTAAACATCCATGTATCAATGCTAACCACCAATCTTTAACTCATTGATCTAAAAGAAAAAGAAGAAGAAGAAGATGAAAAATTAAAGTGCATTAATGGAAATGGTATGTATTAATCAACAAGTGTTGACCAAAGATAGAGAAGGTCAAGGTCAAACAATAGAAAACATAAGCAAAATGAGAATCAGAAGTCAAGAAATAAGTCAAATATTTTGGCATTTTTTAATATTTAAAATAAGACTTGAATTAAAATAAAAAAAGAAAGGTCAAACTTCAAATTCACTTCAAATCAACTTTGAAAAGTCCAAGTGAATTATCCCAAGTTCAACATGGTCAGCCAAAGTTTGACAAAAAATTTCAACATTTTTAGAAGTCAGAAACTATTTTAAATCAATTAAAAATGCATAAAAATAACTTAATTGAACTAAAATCTCAAATAAATCTAAAATCGATTAATAAATTGATGAGAATATTTTTCATAGATCTATCATCATTCAAAGAAGTTAGAAAAATATTTTTGTATTTTTTGAATATCAAAAACTATTTAAAATGAATTAAAAATAAATAGAAAAGAGAAAATTCATGAAAAATATGAAATGATAAAATAAAAAATATTAAAAATCATTTTTAGAAACTAGAAATTAAAAGAGAAATAATGCAATTGGTCCCATAATTTTTGGACCAATAATGAGAGAGATATGAATTTTAGAAATAAAATGGAATTAAAGAAATAAAATGGAAATTAAAAATCAGAAATAAAAATAAGGAAAATCCACACGCGTTGGATCCAAGCTCATTAATTGAGCTGGCACATCAGACGGCTGTGGCATGCGCGCGTATCATGGACCTAAGTCAACTGAGCAACATAAACATTTAAAAAAAGTCATCAGATCCAAGAGCCCTGATTCAATCTGGGAATCATCATCAATGGCCTGGATCAAAAGTGGCAAACAGACAGGGGTGTACACTACCGTCTTCTCCGGCGAGACCAGAGATTCCGACGAGAGTTGCAGAAAATAAACCTTCACCAAATGAGGCGATCTATATAGCTATGGAAAGCTGGGGTGATGTACATCATCCCTGTACCATCTATTTTCACTCTAGACTTCTATGGAGAGAGAAATCAGAGGTTGAAAAATATGGTGTTCAACTGAAACTTGATGGATTTGGAAAATTCAAAGCATCAAACAATTGCCTATATTAAGAGGACTTCAGACAACCCAGCAAATGTAAGAAATAAGCTATGAATAAAGAGTTTCGAAGAGATTAAGTTCTGATATCCACCTTTGAAATATGGATCTTGAGAGCACAATTCTCCTTTGCTAATGCTTGCAGTGTGGTCTAATGATGAAGATGAGCAAGGCTTAGGAACTATAGATCTAGAAATCAATCAGTGTAGCTGAAATTTAGATCTGAAAATTTGAAGAAAAAGAGCAAGTTCCTTTAAGTATGGCTATGGAGAGATTCGTGCAGCATAACAGGTGCCTTCAGGTTGTGCAATTATGAAGCCAAGGCCATGTATTTATAGATGGAGAGAGCTGCAAGCATGAGCAAAGTGTGTGCATGGGTGAAGAGGGCCTCCATGCATGGGCCTGTACAGGCGCATGGAGGGCCCAATTATGATTGGAATTGAAAGCTATTACCAAATTATGATGAAATGGACGTGCAGAAATGAGGTCATAAGCTTATGCAATGTATTTTCAATGAGTTTCCAAAAATGCACTAAAACTTTCTCCTCTTCGAAAATGGCATGTCCAAAATTAAAATGTAACATTATGAGTAATGGTTGGAAAGCTTGTTGCATAAGGAACAAATGTCATGTTGATCAAAACTCCATTTGGGCCTTGGAAATTAATCAAAATTGAACTTGAAGTGTAGGGTGCAAAACATGCATATGTGGAATTTTCAAAATTAGCCAAAGTTCAAGCCCTTCTTTCTCAATGATGCAAGCTCCAAATGATAAAACCTTCAACATTTGAGTTGTAGATCTGTTCAAAAAAATCAATTTGGACTTAAATTTTGCATCATTTGGATTTTCGATGAAGAAGTTATGGGCACTTGAAGTTGGACTTTTTCACATTTCAATGCATTTGGTCCAAAGTGACCTATAATGTTTTGCATTATCACATGTATTTTTTTTTTTGAGATTTTGAAATCTTGCTCAAAATAACATTTGAAGTAGACATCTGAAGCTTTCCAATTCATTAAGTCTCACCTAAAAATCATGAAAAATGAAGGACTTTCCAAGCTTCAATGTCTTGAAATGGATGATGACTTTCCAAGCTTCAAATCAAATTTTGATGAACATGAAAGTTGTTCATATGGTTCTTAAGAACATGTTTTCTCTTGGGGTCATCTCGATTTGACCGACAAATAAAACGTTAGGTCTCAGTGTATTTCAAAATAGTCAGATGAATTGACTGATCAACTTCTCAAGTCCAAAACTCATATCTTGATGAATGGATGATTGAGGACACTCAAATAAGTTAAAATATGCATGAAATGATGAATTAAAGAACTTCCTTAGATTTTATTTGACCATGGGTTGAGGTTGCTTCAAGAGCAAGGCACAAATGATGCACAGATGAATTAGGGTTTCCTTGGGAAACAAACCTCAAACCCTTTGATTTGCTTTGATCAAAATGATGAATTAAGATAATTGGGAGGCATATTTTATGGATGAGAGATTTGGGAACCATTGCCATGCTTGCTTTCATCTTCTCTTGGCCATATCAATGCATATAGGATCTTCTAGAAGCTTTTGACCTTGTGACTGCTCAAGCTACAAACAAGAGATGTTAGTGACATATTTTTGTGCTTTTGGTTAGTAAATAAAATGAGAAAACCAATAATATACAATTCAAGCATGCTTGGTGATCTCAAACCAATTCATAAGAGACCCCACCCAAAGGTAAGGAGCCAAGATGCTTATGATCCTTGAGGCAATGTAAATGCAATGTTATGATGCCAAGAGGGATCTTAGGATCAAAATTAGGGTCTTACAGATGCCCCTATTTAAGGTCATTCTAGCCGGAGAAGTGAAGGTTAAAATCTTCGTCTCGACGAGGTAGAATGGGCTTAAATAATAACAAAGAGATGAATTTTGGTCCCTAAGAGACCTCATGATGCAAATGTATGCATGCAAAAGGTAATACTCTATGGAGATATGTGTCCACAAAGAGGAAAAGAAATCAGAAGAGACTGAAAATCTACATGAGTAATACACTCAATGGGATAGAGACTCTGAGGACTCTAATGGGGATAAGAAGGGGAATAAATTGCGTGAGCAGGCCATGACTTAAAATTTGGTGAGAAACATGAGCAGAATTCCATGAAAATAAATCAATGGAAAGAGTCGAGCTGACTCAAAGGCGCATGTACTGGGGAATATGCCAATACAGCAAAACTATCCACAAAGGATACTTCGGATGGAAATCCGGACTCAGATGGGGAAAATCCAATGAGGAACTTCGCTGGGGAATATCCAAACAGGACTCAACTGAGGAAACAACAAGATGAGGTATTACCGGTTACTGGGTAATAAGCTCAAGGAGACATGTGATCGACACACCGGTATAAGGGTGAGAGAACAACATGCTCAGGGAGAATGAGTATCTAAGACCGGTATAAGGGTGAGAGATATCAAACATCCAAAAATCATCCGAGGAGGACTTAAAAAGGTATGTCTCGACTCAGGAAATCTGACTCCACAGAGGACAAAAAGTCATAATAGGGAGCAGAAGGGAAGGAACACCAGGGATACCGGTTACTGGGCATATAATAGGTGAACAACCAAAGCGTGGATTGGGGAATATTCCCAAGACACTCATCATCCAAAAGAGGGCTAAAAAGCATACTCGATTACAGGATGGGCATTCGATTCCGCAGAAGGGAATACAAACCTTACTCGACTGGGGGAAGAACAAAAGACTTCGACCAAAGAGCGCATGAGATATATTATCTATTATCGTCAGAACATAGATAATATACTCGCATGGAAGATTATCCACAACCGGTTACTGGGTTAATGAAGGATAAATCGACCGAAAGAAAAAGGGCATCGGGATACCAAATACTAGGTATAAAAAAGATGACCAAATCAAAGGGAGAAACAATTATTACCGACAATCGGCAAATGAAAGATGACTCGCTGGGGATACATTGACAAAGGCAATGATCCGGGAGATATGTCACCGGTTACTGGGAGACATACTCAAAAAGGGGAAGGATTATCAATACCAAATGTTGGATAAAGATAACCGTCCAAGAGGGGATTACATCTACCGGATACTGGGTAGAAAACCACGGAAGAGTAACCGCCATCGATTAGGATGAACAAAAATCAAGGTTAACTCTACAAAGGGATGAAATAGGATTTACAACTACCGGTATGAGGGTAGAAAACCACAGAGTTCGCCGGGGAGAAGATGGACAATTATTGGTTAATCATTCATCTAAACTACAGGGAAGTGCAAGGAAAATCTCAAGAAATCAATCTAGGAACAAACTAGATAGGCACAATGAAACCAAACTTCATCCCTATGAGGGTGTAACTCAGGGGGAACTCCATCCCAATATATGTGTTGGAAGGAAACAAAAACAACAATCATCCACGAGGACATAACTCAGTGGGGAATACAGGAGAAAGGATATACGCTTTCTGCTTATGGGGCTGACTCTACATGGGGAGATCAGACACCACCGGCTGCTTGGTGAAAAATGTATCACCGAATAGCAGGAGACAAACAAGCAAAAGTATTTATGGCAAACAATGCGACATGAATATTTGAATGTTGAAATTATATGCATATATGCATGGTTTATGTATGATGAATGCTGACAAAACAGACATATCTAACACAAACAAGTCCAAAGATCGATGGACAAATGTTCGGTACTACATCTCGAGAGAGCAAGCTAGGTCCACTAGGGAACATCCTATCTGATGGGAACCGGAAATACCAGGAAACAAAGATCTCTGCAGGGGAATGAGCATCAGTCATCCCAGCCGGAGACAAGATTAACATACAGATACAATCTGCCGCGGAAGCACTCTATTGGGGAAATTATCAGAGAGGATAATGGAACTCTGTGGGGAACAACCACCAATCGGAAGTCTCTAGGGACACCACTATATCGTACCACTGACGAAATCACATCTGCCGAGGAGGAAGGATCATCACTCTGCTAAAGGAAAGAAAGATGAATACCTTTACCAACCACTTTGCTTGGGAGAAGAAAACGCAACCAGGCTCCTGACAAAAGAGGATACAAACATGTTGGCAATAGGACCTAATGTCTTACTCTGTTGGGAATCATACCATCTTTGGGAGAGCACTGAAGACATCCCAAGTATCCTTTCATCATTGTGAATGTTCACTTTGTTTAAAACACATTATGAAAAATTTATTTTTTAACAATGATATTTCTCCTTAAAACATGCAAAACATTTGTTGAATAGAAACAAGTAAGAATGCAAAATAATTGGATAAAGGCTCAAATTTATTTGATGGAATGGTAGTATACAAATGGCGAGACTCTATAGATCTTTACAAATTTGAAATTGGTGATATATATTGGAAAACATTGAACATAATGACCATTTCTCCATCAACTCTGAATCCGATGTATTTGAAGCTTCAGTTGACGATGACTGGGCGAGAATCTCTGACAGATGACAATTTGTAGAACAAAGTTTTGTCAGGATGCATTTACTTGCTAAATCCCTAACTTTTGCCTAGATTGCCCCAGGGTGAGGTACTCAATCTAGCGGGATACATATTCATTTTTTATGTCTCTAACTTTTGCCTGGATCGCCCTTTCGAGTTTTCAATCCACCGAGACACTCATTTTTGCCTAAGCCGCCCTTTCGGGTTTTCAACTTAGCGAGCTATTCTGTTTTTATTTTTAGGCGAAGTATTTCTTGACTGCATCTGAGTTTACAGGGCGAGTGAAATCATCCCCATCCATGGTTGTAAGTATCAAAGCACCGCCCGAAAAGGCTCTCTTAACAACATATGGACCTCCATAGTTTGGAGTCCACTTGCCCCTGGAATCGGGGGCGAAAGACAAAACTTTCTTGAGAACAAGGTTACCTTCTCGGAATGCACGAGGTTTGACCTTCTTATCAAAGGCTTTCTTCATCCTTTGCTGATATAACTGACTGTGGCACTTGGCAATCAATCTCTTCACTTCAATCAAATTCAGTTGGTCATAACTGTAACACCCCTTTTTCTACCCCAAAATACTTAACATATAATCAGAGTAAATAAGCACGCATATAAACAAAAGGGCGTCACATCGACGTTTTCAAAACTAAAAGCTTTCAAAACCAACATCATTCATCCTCAATATATAATACACCTGGTCATTTAAAATAACACACCTCAATTATCAGGAATATTCAAGAATATGCGTTCGCTGCGGAAAATAGGAAATATTCACGCATTTCATAAAATGATCCATGTCCCATACCATGATCATCTCTCAACAATCACCTCAGGATGAAATAAAACAAGTAATAACATAATGCATATCCAAATGAGATATGAGTTCCATACTACTAATCTACCCAGTGTTACATGACCAGAGCATTGACGCACTACCTAGTCTCTAAAACAAAGCACCGAGACTCTCCAGCTAGTCTCGAGTGAGCTACCGTCCACTTACTTCAGCAATACTACTCTGGGGTATCTGCACGATGCCGTGTAAAGCATCATTCCAACAGAAGGGTGAGAATTCAAATCATTATGAAGAAGTATAATAAAGCACAATGATTAAATCAAAAATTAAAGGAATCCATCACACTTTATATAACCATGTAAATAATATTAACCAACATTTATTTCACATGTTTCAAGCACACATAAAACTCAAGGAGTATAATATTCAAATCCGATATTATATTCCCAAAAATACACATAACTACAATTATCACATAATCATATACTTTGCCAAGTTATGTATCCAAACATCATCAATTCAATTACCATATCTCATACACGCATCACAATCACAATAATGCATACACTCAATTATCACATAACTCTAATGTGACTCAATGCAAGACATGTGACTCTATGCATGTGGTACCTCAATGTGAATCCAACGTTTCACCACTTTCCGATTCAATATCTAGATTCCAAGCCACGCTTCCGATCTAGACAAGATCAAAGCCACTACATCTATTTCCAATTAAGAATCAACGTCTACTACGCCTATTTCCAATTAAGGATCAACGTATGCTACATCTACTACACGTATTTCCAATTAAGGATCAACGTATGCTACATCTACTACGCATGTTTCCAATTAAGGATCAACGTATGCTACGTCTACTACGCCTGTTTCCAATTAAGGATCAACGTATGCTACCATGTGAACCCACAGTTTCATCGCTTCCACCATGAATCCGACCATGCCATGAATGAATGTACAAATACCAACACATATGCAATTAAGATCATCTCTACCATCTTAACATTCCACATATCACCATAATTCAACTCTATGAATTATCCACCAATGGTACATATACACATTCATAACACATACATCATTCACAAATATATGCTAATTATCAAATACACACAATTAGATTTCATTCAAAATGAATACAACTTTTAAACTCTCAATTTTTCATTTTTCAACAGTGGTAACCGGTTAACGCTCGGTGAGTAACCGATTAAGATAAAATAGAGCAAGTAACTGGTTAACGCTCGGTGAGTAATCGGTTAACATAAAACAGAATCAACTTCCTGCGCAGATTTTTAAGCAAGTAACCGGTTAACGCTCGGTGGGTAACCAGTTAACCTAAAACAAAATGCAGAATTTTCTGCGTTTTTCTTTGTTGGAGGACTTTCGGACTTCTGATTTCGATTCCGTAAAAAGCCAAACGTTCAGAAAATTATGACTCATACAATACTCTAAGTATATAACATTAATTTACAGTTTTAACACAATCAAATCACCACAAATCGAGAATATTCATAAAGACATAACAATTCCAAAACCATGCAATTTAGGGATTTCAACCTAAACATGTTTCTACCCATTGACCCCATCATACTAACCCATAATAATAAGGATTCCCCCCTTACCTCTTCAATTTTCTGGAACCCTAGCTTCTCTCTTGTTCTTCCCCTCTTCTCCTTACTTTTCCTCTTCTCTTTCTCTATTATTGTCAAATGATCAAATGAATCCTAATTCTCACTCTCCTCACCTCTTATATACTAGTATTCTATTTGGGCTTAAAGCATCATACATCTAATTTAATTAATAGGCCCAATAAGACCTAATATTTAAATATCTCTATTTAATTCAAATAAATCAAACCAACTCAACATACACACCAAGTTAATTAATTCCATTATTCATTATATCTCATATCAACTAAATAATTAATTAACACACCAAATTAATTAATATAATCGATTATTATACTACCTAACAACCAATTAGTTAATTAACACTCCAAATAAATAAAATAAAATATAGTAATACTAATATAAGAAATAATTATTAAAATTGGGTTGTTACAACTCTCCCCCACTTAAAAGATTTTCGGCCTCGAAAATTTACCTCAACCGAACAACTCCGGTTACGATTCCTTCATCTTATCCTCGAGTTCCCAAGTAATATTGCCATTGGCGACTCCGCCCCATATCACCTTCACCAAAGCAATCTCCTTACCACGAAGCTTCTTCACTTCTCGATCTTCAATTCGCATAGGTGATGTATCGACCGTCAAATTATCCCTCACTTGAACATCATCTAATGGAACGACATGCGATGGATCCGCAATGTACCTCCTCAATTGAGACACATGGAACACATCATGAAGATTAGAAAGTGATGGTGGTAATGTAATCCGATATGCCACTTCACCTACCCTCTCAGAAATCTGATAAGGACCAATGAAACGCGGCGTCAACTTACACGACTTCAACGCTCTACCAACACCCGTTACTGGCGTAACTCGAAGAAACACATGCTCGACGAAATACCATGCAAACACACAATCCTTTCGATGTACAACTTAGCAAGTCTCTCCATCGAATAATCCATCCTTATCGGAATAAAATGAGCACATTTCGTCAACCTGTCCACAACGATCCAAATCGCCTCATAATTACTCGATGTCCTCGGCAAGCCCGAAACAAAATCCATAGAGATACTATCCCACTTCCACTCGGGAATAGATAACGGTTGCATCAAACCAGACGACTTTTGATGTTCAATCTTTGACTTTTGACAAGTCAGACTTGAATACACAAATTCCGCTACATCCTTCTTCATGCCTTGCCACCAAAACATCTTTTTCAAGTCTTGATACATTTTAGTAGCACCAGGATGAATACTCAAACCACTTCTATGCCCTTCCTCAAGAATCCTCTTTCTCAAATCCGTAACATCCAGAACACAAACTCGATCACGACACCTCATGATACCATTCTCATCAATCCAAAAGTCACCACCTTGGCCTTGATTAATCAATGTCATAACATCGACTAATTTCAAATCTGACTTCTGACCTTCCCTAATCTCGTCAAGAATGCCAACGTAAGCTTCAACATACCAAGCTTAACACACGAAGGTGTCGCTTCACAAACCAAACTCAAATCTCTAAATAGCTCCAACAATTCAAATTCTCGAATCATCAACATAGACATGTGCAATGACTTCCTACTCAATGCATCAGCTACAAGATTCGCCTTTCCATGATGATAATTCAAACCAAAATCATAATCTTTCAAGAATTCCAACCATCTCCTTTGCCTCATATTCAATTCTTTCTGATCGAACAAGTACTTCAAACTCTTGTGATCACTAAACACATCAAATCTCGATCCAAACAAATAATGTCTCCAAAGCTTCAACACAAACACAACGGCGGCCAACTCTAAATCATGCGTCGGATAATTCCTCTCATGAACTTTAAGTTGCCTTGAAGCATAAGCTACCACTTGCCCTTTTTGCATCAAAACACCTCCCAATCCCAACAAAGAAGCATCACAATACACAACGAAAGTTTCTAACTGATCCGGTAAAATTAAAATAGGAGCCGTAGTCAATCTTCTCTTAAGCTCTTGAAAATTCGCTTCACACTGCGAAGTCCAAATGAAAGCTTGACCTTTCCTAGTCAACTGCGTCAACGGTAACGACAACTTAGAAAATCCTTCAATGAAATTCCTATAATAACCAGCCAAACCAAGGAAACTTCGAATCTCAGCAATAGACTTAGGAGCTTCCCACTGAGATACAACTTTAATCTTCGTAGGATCCACAGTAATACCACCACTCGAAATCACATGTCCAAGAAAACTTACTTCACTCAACCAAAACTCACATTTAGAGAGTTTAGCAAACAACTTCCTCTCTTTCAACACCGATAACACAACCTTCAAATGCTCGACATGATCCTCTTTACTCTTGGAATAAATCAATATATCATCGATGAACACAACCACAAACTTATCCAGATAATCATGAAAAATTCTATTCATATACTCCATAAATACACCAGGGGCATTAGTCACACCAAAAGGCATCAAGGAGTACTCGTAGTGACCATTCCTTGTCCGAAAAGCAGTCTTTTGAATATCCTTAGCCTTTACACGAATCTGATGATACCCAAACCTCAAGTCAATTTTGCTAAACACATAAGCTCCAACCAGCTGATCCATCAGATCGTCAATCCTCGGAAGTGGATACTTATTCTTAATCGTCAATTTGTTAAGTTGTCTATAATCAACACATAATCTCATAGAACCTTCTCTCTTCTTGACCAACAGAACAAGCGCACCCCACGGCGACACACTAGGACGAATAAACCTCTTCTCAAGCAAGTCTTCAAGTTGACTCTTCAACTCTTTCAACTCAGAAGCAGACATTCTATAGGGAGCCATCGATACAGGACTAGTTCCAGGAACTAAATCAATCGAAAACTCAACCTCACATTCTGGCGGTAAATCACTTATATCTTCCGGAAATACCTCCGCAAACTCACAAACTATTGGCAGTTCTTCAATCGTCCTCTTCTCACGAATATCCAAAGTTGCCAACAGCATAAACAACTCGACACCATCTTGCACCGATTTATCAACTTGCTTAGCAGACACAAACCAATCTTCCTTAGCACCAACCTCGGGAAAATAACCGTCTTCTCGAAACAGTTGATATACACCAGATTAAACTCTAACCAATTCCATCCTCGAATCCGACCTCTCTTCGGGTTCAGGAAAAGCACAACATTCTCAAAACAGGTTAACTAGCCAACACTACACTCTTGCATGCAACAACATAATGTCCAAGCTCGATACAATTGGAACATCCAAGATAAGCAGACGATCCTCCCCCACTTATTTCATTCCGAACCTATAAATGGAAAATAAAACAAGCATCGACTGTGTTCTCACACACATGTCGCATACTAGGGGACAAACATAACTAAACAACCTGGCCGGACGGACCAACCAGGCTCTGATACCACTAATGTAACACCCCTTTTTCTACCCTAAAATACTTAACATATAATCAGAGTAAATAAGCACGCATATAAACAAAAGGGCGTCACATCGACGTTTTCAAAACTAAAAGCTTTCTAAACCAACATCATTCATCCTCAATATATAATACACCTGGTCATTTAAAATAACACACCTCAATTATCATGAATATTCAAGAAAATGCGTTCGCAACGGAAAATAAGAAATATTCATGCATTTCATAAAATGATCCATGTCCCATACCATGATCATCTCTCAACAATCACCTCAGGATGAAATAAAACAAGTAATAACATAATGCATATCCAAATGATATATGAGTTCCATACTACTAATCTACCCAGTGTTACATGACCAGAGCATTGACTCACTACCTAGTCTCTAAAACAAAGCACCGAGACTCTCCAGCTAGTCTCGAGTGAGCTACCGTCCACTTACTTCAGCAATACTACTCTGGGGTATCTGCACGATGCCGTGTAAAGCATCATTCCAACAGAAGGGTGAGAATTCAAATCATTATGAAGAAGTATAATAAAGCACAATGATTAAATCAACAATTAAAGGAATCCATCACACTTCATATAGCCATGTAAATAATATTAACCAACATTTATTTCACATGTTTCAAGCACACATAAAACTCAAGGAGTATAATATTCAAATCCAATATTATATTCCCAAAAATACACATAACTACAATTATCACATAATCATATACTTTGCCAAGTTATGTATCCAAACATCATCAATTCAATTACCATATCTCATACACGCATCACAATCACAATAATGCATACACTCAATTATCACATAACTCTAATGTGACTCAATGCAAGACATGTGACTCTATGCATGTGGTACCTCAATGTGAACCCAACGTTTCACCGCTTTCCGATTCAATATCTAGAATCCAAGCCACGCTTCCGATCCGGACAAGATCAAAGCCACTATGTCTATTTCCAATTAAGGATCAACGTCTACTACGCCTATTTTCAATTAAGGATCAACGTTTGCTACATCTACTACGCCTGTTTCCAATTAAGGATCAACGTATGCTACAACTACTACGCCTGTTTCCAATTAAGGATCAATGTATGCTACGTCTACTACGTCTGTTTCCAATTAAGGATCAACGTATGCTACCATGTGAACCCACAGTTTCATCGCTTCCACCATGAAGCCGACCATGCCATGAATGAATGTACAAATACCAACACATATGCAATTAAGATCATCTCTACCATCTTAACATTCCACATATCACCATAATTCAACTTTATGAATTATCCACCAATGGTACATATACACATTCATAACACATACATCATTCACAAATATAAGCTAATTATCAAGTACACACAATTAGATTTCATTCAAAATGAATACAACTTTTAAAATCTCAATTTTTCATTTTTCAACAATGGTAACCGGTTAACGCTCGGTGAGTAACCGGTTAATATAAAACAGAGTATGTAACCGGTTAACGCTCGGTGAGTAACCGGTTAACATAAAACAGAATCAACTTCCTGCGCAGTCTTTTAAGCAAGTAACCGGTTAACGCTCGGTGGGTAACTGGTTAACTTAAAACAGAATGCAGAAGTTTTTGCGTTTTTCATCGTTGGAGGACTTTCGGACCTCCGATTTCGATTCCGTAAAAAGCCAAACGTTCAGAAAATTATGACTCATACAATACTCTAAGTATATAACATTAACTTACTGTTTTAACACAATCAAATCACCACAAATCGATAATATTCATCAAGACATAACAATTCCAAAACCATGCAATTTAGGGATTTCAACCTAAACATGTTTCTACCCATTGACCCCATCATACTAACCCATAATAATAAGGATTCCCCCCTTACCTCTTCAATTTTCTGGAAACCTAGCTTCTCTCTTGTTCTTCCCCTCTTCTCCTTACTTTTCCTCTTCTCTTTCTCTATTGTTGTCAAATGATCAAATGAATCCTAATTCTCACTCTCCTCACCTCTTATATACTAGTATTCTATTTGGGCTTAAAGCATGATACATCAATTTTAGTTAATAGGCCCAATACGATCTAATATTTAAATATCTCTATTTAATTCAAATAAATCAAACCAACTCAACATACACACCAAGTTAATTAATTCCATTATTCATTATATCTCATATCAACTAAATAATTAATTAACACACCAAATTAATTAATATAGTCGATTATTATACTACCTAACAACCAATTAATTAATTAACACTCCAAATAAATAAAATAAAATATAGTAATACTAACATAAGAAATAATTACTAAAATTGGGTTGTTACAATGACGACTCTGAACCCATTCAGCATCAGTCAACTTGGCTTCCATCAAGACTCTCATTGATGGGATCTCCACCTCTACTGGGAGCACAGCCTCCATGCTGTAAACAAGAGAGAAAGGTGTTGCCCCTGTTGAAGTACGGACAGACGTACGATATCCATGCAAAGCAAATGGTAGCGTCTCATGCCAATCTTTGTACGTGACAACCATCTTCTGGATAATCTTTTTGATATTCTTATTAGGAGCTTTAACAGCCCCATTCATCTTGGGTCTGTAAGGAGAAGAATTATGATGTGCTATCTTGAACTCTCTACATAACTCTTTCATCATTTTGTTGTTCAAGTTAGATCCATTATCAGTAATGATCTTATCTGGCAGACCATAACGACATATGAGTTAATTCTTGATAAACTTCACGACCACCTGCCTGGTCACATTTGCATATGACGCCGCTTCAATCCACTTGGTGAAGTAATCAATTGCTACGAGAATAAATCTGTGACCATTAGACGCTTTTGGCTCTATCATGCCAATCATGTCAGTTCCCCACATGGAGAAAGGCCATGGTGATGAAATCACATTTAGAAGTGTTGGGGGGATATGAATCTTATCCGCATAAATCTGACACTTGTGGCATTTCTTCACATATTTGCAGCAATCAGACTCCATTGTCAGCCAATAGTAGCCTGCTCTCAACATCTTTCTAGCCATGGCATGTCCATTGGAATGAGTACCAAATGAACCCTCATGGACTTCAGTCATTAACAGGTATGCTTCGTGTCTATCCACGCATATGAGAAAAACCATGTCAAAATTTCTCTTATAAAGCACATCGCCATTGAGGAAGAAACTTCCATATAATCTTCTCAAAGTCTTTCTATCTTTCACAGATGCCCCAGGTGGGTAAATCTAACTCTGAAGAAAACACTTGATATCATAATACCACGGCTTATCATCTTGCACCTCCTCTACTGCAAATACATGAGCTGGTCTGTCTAAGCGCATCACAGTGATATTGGGAACTTCATTCCAAAGTCTCACCACAATCATTGAAGCAAGTGTAGCAGGGCATCTCCCATCTAATTCTCATCTCGAGGAATATGGTGGAAGTCAACCTCAGTAAAGAATGTTGAAATCCTCCTCGCATAATCTCTATATGGGATGAGGCAAGGCTGATTCGTCTCCCATTCACCCTTAGTCTGATTAACAACAAGGGCCGAATCACCATATTGTTGAAAGAGTATATCTTTGGCAAATATTTTTGTATCGTATCCACAGAGATTGGGTAATATTACCGCCGTTCTATAATTCAAATGTTATAAGTTTAGAAAGTAACAGGGTTGTTTTGTTTGGAAAAATATCTTGTCAATAAATGTTAACAAAAACTATTAAGTGGTTTTAGACAAATATAAAAGCTTGGCAAGATTGGAGTTCACTATTTCAAATATCTATGATTCCCTATGATAAATAATTAGATTCAAGATTATTGATGATGTTCAAATATCCTCTCAAAGTCATTTATGTCTAAATGATATCGTGATAGTTACTATATTGATCCTTAGACGATCTCTCCACCTAACTATCAATATAGCAACCTTTAATGTTCAATATCAAAGAATAGTAATGAATAAATCTATCTCTACAACTTATTCGCTACTTGAAAATCTGTTTTATGTCTAAACTCGAGTAATCTCTCTCGACAACTACTCAAATCTGGTTTTCAACTAAAAGCAAAAACAGTAATCAATACATCAACAATCTCTATCTCATATATAAATCAAAGTGAATACATAGACAGATGAGAATAGCTACTACCTCCAATCTTGACAAAAGGGAGTTTAGCTCCTCATCACCATTGTTACAAAACAGAAGGTTTTTAGAAGAAAAACTCTGTTTTCTCTATTGCAAAAACTCTACAGCACAATGTGTGAATGAATGGAATAATGTTTTTCAAAACCTAGGTTAAACTATTTTGTCTCTACCAAAAAGGTTGACATTTCCCTAATTGGACATTGTCATCTGCAGCAGAAAAGCACTTCCCAGGCAGACATCAAAATGGCAATCACTTTTTCTGCACAGCAGCACCTTTGACCCTTGGTCAGCTTGCTGGATTCGCAGCCTTCGCGGCGCGAAGGAAGTTCGCGGCGCGAACTGTTGCTTTCCCAGCTTCCTTGTTTGGCAAGCTTCCTCCCAAAATGCCATGTTGAAACCAAGGTCTTGCTTATCCATAATTCTACACAACTAACAAAAAATGTGAAATAACTATTCAAAACAAAATAAATTAAACCTAATTGCATTTATACAAATTAATGAAGATAAAAGTGTGTAATTACATCAAAACTTGGTAAAAGGGACCAATAAAATGGTATAAAAAGTAGTACTAATTGGTCCCTAACAACTCTCCCCAACTTAGCATTTTGTTTGTCCCTAAACAAAAGTGTCCACCCTTACAACCAAAGTCATGACACAAAAGATTTAAACAAGAATTTATCAAGGACATTCAAATGGTTCAAAAGCGTTTGGCTTTTTCTCAATTCACTTATCTCAACTCTAGACAAAACATAAATAAGGGAAATGGTAAAGTGCAAAAATCATTCCAAGGATTTCAAAGTCATACATGTCAAAATTGAATCAAACTTACGCACACATCAATATTGATGAATAACATGAAGGGTTACTTTCACTCATCCAAGCAGTTAAATCAACAACAACTCAAATCATGCGGTTATCACAACAAGTACCAAATCATGTGAAAAATGAGAATCAAGAGGTCTTTCAAGGTTGTAATGTGGTTTAGGTTACAAGAAAGGATATGATTAAGAGAATTCAACAAAGTTGTCTATCCTAAGGGAGCATTCCCAAAGATTCACTCTACACAAATTCCTTTTCTTTGATCCCTATCTTTTTCTTTTTCTTTTTCTTTTCAAATCCACACAACCATGAGCATTTCCTTTCCTTTTCTTTTTTCTAATTTTTTCTATGCTCTATGGTTCCAAGGGTGATTTCTTTTTCTTGTTTCTTTTCATATTTTTACCCTTTCAAAGAAACTCACTTTTCCAAGTTCTAATCAACTTTTCACTTTACTCTCCCCAACTTTAGATTTCAAAACCAAATTTATTCAATAATGCTCCCTACTTAGACATAAGCAAAAGGCAAAATTATGCAAACAACTCGGTTTGAGGTTTCAACTGACACGAAAGAAATTAGGATTCATTTATTCCACAATTTTCAATTGATTTTACAATGATCAATCAAATGAATCCTAACAAGCTCAAAGGGGGTTAACTAAGGATTACTCCTCACAAGGTTCGTTGATTTAAGCTTTTTGGTCAAGTGGTTTTTCTCACAAAAAATGCCTCTATCATATTCAAAAATTTCACACAACATTAGATTGATGCATGATTTAGCATGATAAGAATGAGTCAAAATAATGCTCGGTTTCCCGCTTTTTTAGTGTACAATGGAAAGCTTCCTCACAAATGGTTAAGTCCTATTTTGATTCACAATGACATATACTTCAATGGAATTATGAACTGAAATTTTGCACACACCATTAAACTACTCATGTTAAGTCTAGAAAGCGATAAAGTGTACCTTGAAATGCCGACACTAATTCTTATCATCACCACTCGAAGTATCCTATGCTTCTTTCTTTGCGAACAATTCTTGGTTGCTTTAGGCTTGACTTAAGCGTAAGAACAATTAAATAGAACTGTTGGTAGACCAATTTGATTAAAAACGCACTTAAATTTCAAAAAGTACTCATGCAATTATAAAAATACTAAAGAAAAATTAAAGTGCTAAGATAAAGTCATGGTGAACTAGAGCCACCAAAAAGTACATTACAAAATTCCCAAAAGTAAAAACAGAATTAGCAAAAAGAAACTCAAACAAACAAACAATACTCTCAAAACTCCACAAATTCACTCCTCCTCCTCTTCATCACCACCTACACTTCCGAGAACATCTTCCATCTCCTCATTTGGGTCAGCACTACCTCCTGCACCCCCCATAAAATTTGGCCTGCCCACAGGCCAATTAGCATAAGCTGCATAATCAGCTTGCGATGGAAAAGTTCGGGCCTCTGGTGCCAGAAACGTGTTCTGGAACTGCTGCTGCATGGCATCAAAAAGAAATGATTGAGACCTCCTGGAGGCCTCAAAGTTCTCACAGCAGTAGTTGGCAAAAGCCATCTGATCAAAACCTGGGGTACTCTGAGGTTGAGGTTGAGATCTGGCTCTGGCTCGAGAGGAAGAAGTACTAGCTGCATCAGTCTTTTCATTCGGGTTTTGCAGAAACCTGTTCAAATAAGCGTCACTGATCACACTAGTGATCGAGAAGTGTACTTCCTCAGGGATGTGAACATTGGCCCTACGGCACAGTCCCATGATGAGTCCTGGATAGGCTAGCACACCAGCTTTGCCCCCGAAATTGGTTCCGCTTAACACTATCTTCCTCAATTCTCCTGAAATGAGGGCTGCAACATCCACTGTCTTCCCGATCATGATGCAGTACAAAAGACAACCGACATCCATAGGAATTGTGGTGGTGTGGCTTCTTGGTCTGATATTGGTTAACAGTAGCACCAAAAAAGCCCTAGCATCCAAATTGAAATTTTCTCTCTTCCACAATTTCGGATGCCCTTGGTCATTCACTTCAAAAGATTTTCCACGGAGACATAAGGTGGCATTGACTTCTTCCAGATTCCACCTGTTGGCTACCTCCATGACACTGTACTCACAGCTCTCGCCCTCTCCAAGAGTTAAGGGGTGACCTAGATAGGAATTAATGTCATCCCTCCCAAATGAAACAATCTTTCCCCTTACCCTGGACCGGTAAATGAAGGTCGTACCCTCCTCGCGATGCATCGCATTCGCATAGAATTCTCTGACAAGGTCGTAGTTGATTGCGGCTTCCGGCTCGCATAACTTCATCCATTTCCTTTGCTCAAAAGCCTCAACCACTCTGTGATACACCCCAGTTGGAGCCAGGCGGATAAACCGTTCAGGTAAAATGGTTCTCTTGACAAGGCTTTCAAAGCGTGCTTCGTGTTCCTCACTGATGAACCTTCGGATAGCACGGGCCTGAGGAGGTGCCATGGTCTTAGTTCTCTTAGACATCTGCAATCAAAACCAGCACAACCACAAAACACATATGATAGCATTAGTCAACAATCAAAAAGAAAATGGCTGCTGGAATTCACAGTTCGCGGCGCGAAGGGTAGTTCGCGGCGCGAACCCTGCGATTTCAGGAAATCCCCAAAGCTTCCTAGGGTTTCACCATTGAGGGATTAAACACATCCAACCAGCCAAAATACTCAACCCTAACCTAATCCTATTCTAATTCACACATGCATAGCGATTCCAAACAGTATTCACAGAGAAATTCGATTTCTAACCAACCCTAACTTGAAAAACCCAAAAAGGGATTGGAGAAGAGAAAATGAAGATTACATACCTTTTGAATCTCTACACTTGCTAAAGAAGAAGATTGGAGGAGTGGAAAACTGAAAAATGTTGAGTAATGGTGGGATTTTGGGATTGGGGTGAAAGCGCGGCAAAGGGATTTGAAATGAGGAAGGTTTGAAATGAAAAGGAATTGACCTAAACAGTATTTAAATGATTTCTGTCCCGCAAAGTTCGCGGCGCGAACAGGGGGTCGCGGCGCGAACTGCATAAAACAGAACCAATTAAAATTTTTTCATTCAGTTCGCGGCGCGAACAGGAGGTCGCGGCGCGAACTGCAAAAAACAGAACTTCAAAATTTTAAAACTTCAACAGAGCTAAAAATCACAAAACAGAGAAATTTAAAATGCACACTAACAACGTTGGGTTGCCTCCCAACCAGCGCTTTGTTTAACGTCGTTAAGAGCTCGACGGTACCTCAATTAGCTTGATCCAGATAAGGAAAGGACACACACATCACGGTTTATGTCACCGCTATGATAGACTTTCAGTCTTTGACCATTGACAGTCCAGCTTTCCTGCGACTTTGGGTCCTCTATCACAATGGCTCCATAATTCCGTACTTCCTTGACAACAAATGGTCCAGACCATTTAGACTTCAATTTACCCGGAAACAACTTCAACCTTGAGTTAAAAAGCAATACCATCTGGCCAACATGAAACTCTTTGTGGCGGACCTTCCCATCATGGTATGCTTTTGTCTTCTCCTTGTACAGCTTATTAGAATGGTAAGCATCGTTCCTTAGTTCCTCTAACTCATGGAGTTGACCTTTCCTTCTCTCTCCAGCTAGAGTGGAGTCGAAGTTCAAGAACTTAAGAGCCCATAATGCTCTATGCTCCATTTCAACTGGAAGATGACAAGTCTTCCCATACACCAGTTGAAACGGAGTCAGCCCAATAGGTGCTTTGTAAGCAGTGCGATATGCCCACAAAGCCTCATCTAGTTTTAAGGACTAATCCTTTCTTGAGTTCGAAACTGTTTTCTCAAGTATCCGTTTGATTTCCCGGTTTGAAACCTCAGTTTGACCGTTCGCTTGTGGGTGGTAAGGAGTGGTCACCTTATGCTTTACACCATAATGTTGCAGAACTTTTTCTAAGGGTGTATTGCAGAAGTGTGAGCCTCCATCACTCACCAACACTCGAGGCACACCAAAACGTGAGAATATGTTCTTCTTTAAAAATTTGATCACAGTTTTGGCATCGGCCTTGGGTGAGGCACTTGCTTCCACCCACTTCGAAACATAATCAACAGCTACTAAGATGTACTCATTAGAGAAAGAAGAGGGGAATGGGCCAACGAAATCAATACCCCAACAATCAAAAACTTCTACTTCTAGCATGTTGGTTAGAGGCATTTCATCCCGTTTTCCTATTCCACCACTCCGTTGGCATGCATCACAACTCTTCGCATGTTCGTGCGCATCTTTGAATAAAGATGGCCAATAAAAACCCGATTGGAGTACTTTAGTGGCTGTTCTCAAACCACTATAGTGACCTCCATACGGAGAGTTGTGACAGTGCCACAGAATGTCTCTTGATTCTTCCATTGTTACACACCTTCTCAAAATATTGTCTGCCCCTACTTTAAAAAGGTAAGGGTCATCCCAGACATAATATTTTGCATCAGCTAAGAATTTCCTTCTTTGATTGCAAGTGAGGTCTTCTGGTGTTAAACCAGTTGCTTTGTAGTTAGCAAAATCAGCAAACCATGGCCTCACTTGAATCGCATAGAGTTTTTCATCTGGAAATTCTTCTCTCACCTCTTCTTCTTTGTTTGTAATTTCTACATTGACCAAACGAGACAAATGATCTGCTACCAAGTTCTCGGAACCTTTTTTATCCCTAATCTCTAGATCAAACTCTTGTAATAAAAGGATCCAACGAATAAGCCTTTGTTTTGAATCCGGCTTGGTAAGCAGATATTTTATTGCAGAATGGTCAGTGTAGATTACAACTCTTGAACCAATCAAATAAGCTCTAAATTTTTCCAATGCATATACTATGGCTAGCAATTCTTTTTCAGTTGTTGCGTAATTAACTTGGGCGTCATTCAACACCTTACTAGCATAGTGTATGGCATGGAAAACTTTATCGCTTCTTTGTCCTAACACCGCACCCACTGCATAATCGCTAGCATCACACATGAGTTCAAAATCAAGATTCCAGTTTGGTGCTACGATTATTGGTGCGGTGATCAACTTTTGTTTCAAATCTAAGAAGGCTTTAAGACATGACTCATCAAAAAGAAAAGGCGTACCTTTGTTGAGTAAATTACTCAATGGCTTTGCGATCTTTGAGAAGTCTTGTATGAATCTCTGGTAGAACCCGGCATGTCCTAGAAAGCTTCTTATTCCTTTGATGTTAGTTGGAGGTGGCAGCTTTTCAATAACCTCCACCTTGGCCTTGTCCACCTCTAGCCCTTCAGAAGAAATCTTGTGACCAAGTACTATACCCTCAGTGACCATAAAATTGCATTTTTCCCAGTTGAGCACTAGGTTGGTCTCCACGCATCTCTCCAGAACTACATCAAGGTGCTTTAAGCACATTTCAAAAGATGATCCATAAACAGAAAAATCGTCCATGAACACCTCAATGCATTCTTCTATCAAGTCTGAAAAGATAGCTTGCATACACCGTTGAAATGTGGCCGGTGCGTTACATAATCCAAAAGGCATTCTTCGGTAAGCAAAGATGCCAAAAGGACATGTAAAAGCTGTTTTCTCATGGTCTGCCGGATTTACTGAAATTTGATTATACCCCGAATATCCGTCCAAGAAACAGTAGAAATTTTTGCCGGCGAGCCGCTCCAACATTTGGTCCATGAAAGGTAGTGGGAAATGATCTTTCCTTGTGGCTTGGTTCAACCTTCTATAGTCGATGCACATCCTCCACCCTGTCACTGTTCTCGTCGGAATCAACTCATTTTTATCGTTTTTGATCACCGTCATTCCGCCTTTCTTGGGGACCACTTGTACCGGACTCACCCATGCACTATCAGATATGGGATAAATCATTCCTGCTTCTAAAAGTTTGACAACTTCTTTCTGAACCACCTCTTTCATTGATGGATTCAAACGCCTCTGAGGTTGCGCAACCGGTTTGAAATTTTCCTCCATCATTATCTTGTGCATGCAATATGCTGGACTAATACCCTTCAAATCGGATAAAACCCACCCTATCGCACCTTGGTTCTTTTTCAATACTTGAATCAACTTATCTTCCTCTTGCGTGGACAATGTGTTGCTTATAATCACTGGTTTGGTACACTCATCTCCAAGAAACACATACTTCAAATGTGCCGGAAGCATCTTCAATTCTAACTTTTGCTCTTCAGTTTCCTTCTTTGCATCCAAATCTTCCACTAATTCTTCTTGATAGGCCAGCTCACCACAAGATTCTAGCTCGTGCAACATCGCTTCGATCTCTCGTTCCTCATTGTCAGTTAACACATTGTATGCTCCGATAAGGGATCTTTCCAAAGGATTAGAAATATGGATTTGATTCACGACCTCCACTACTTCCTCTTCACTTGCATCAATTCGAAAAGAATCATGCTTGTCAGTTGGATGTTTCATTGCTTCGAAAAGGTTAAAAGTCACCTTTTCATCTTGCACTCTAACCTTCATAAGCCCATCATCTATGTCGATCATCATCCGAGCGGTCTTCATAAAAGGTCTTCCAAGGATTAAAGGTACATCACGATCCTCATCCATCTCTACTATTACAAAATCCACCGGAAACAAAAATTTGTCCACTTTTACGAGCATGTCTTGGGCAATTCCGTATGGTGAGGTTGTAGACTTGTCTGCTAGTTGTAGGGTCATTCTTGTTGATTTAATCTCCACATTTCCCAATCGTTTGACAATAGAAAGGGGAATTAAATTTATACTAGAGCCCAAATCTATCAAACCGTTCCCAACGTATGTGCTTCCAATGGTTACCGGTAGAACAACCCGACCCGGGTCGGACTCCTTCCTAGGTAAAGTCTTCTGGATGATTGCGCTACACCGTGCATCAAGAATGATGGTCTCATCTTCCACATGTCGCCTTTTCTTGGTAAGAATGTCTTTCATAAATTTAGCATACCGTGGCATTTGTTCTAATGCATCAGCAAATGGAATGTTGATTTGGAGTTGCTTGAAGATGTCCATGAACCGTGCATAGTGCCTAGCATTGTCTCTCCTTGATGGAGCATGTGGATAGGGTAGATGTTGAGTTGGAATGACATTCACTCCCTTCTCAGATTTCTTCTTTTTCTTTGATTCAGCATCTTTCTTTCCTTCTAAATCAGTCTGCACAGCAGTGGGCAAAACCTGCTCTTTTCGCGGCGCGAACTGAGCATTTCCAGAAGCATTTTCCCTTGCACCAACTATATCTGTTTCTTCCAGCATCCCATCAGTGGTGTTCTCTTCTACAATTCCTTCACCTTTTTCACTTACCAACGCTTTACCGCTCCTTGTGACGACTGCTTTGCAATGCTCCTTTGGATTTGGTTGAGTGTTAGCAGAGAAAGAAGGCCCTGCATTTTGTTCCGACAGCTGCTTCGCGAGTTGGCCTACTTGATTTTCCAGATTTTTAATTGCCGCCTCGTTACTCTTCTGATTTGCCATAGAAGCTTGCATGAATTGTTGAAGAGTGTCTTCTAGCTTGGAATTTCCTCCTTGCGACTGCTGACCTTGAGAGTTTGGTTGTTGGTAAGGGCTTTGTTGTTGATAATTCTGATTGTTGAACCTTGACGGTTGGTAGCCTTGGTTGTTTCTTGGTTGATAGCCTTGATTGTTAGGCTGTTGTCTTTGATATCCCTGGTTTTGGTTGTTCACATAACTGACTTCTTCTTGAGGTGGAGGACAAAAACCAGTAGGATGATCCCCTTGGCATAACTCGCAACATGCTACTTGATGCTGAACTTGAAACCCCTGAATCTCTTTTATTTGCTGTGGAAGCTTGGCCATTTGTTGAGTAAGAAGCTCCACTTGTTGAGAGAGTAGCTTGTTTTGTGCAAGGATGGCATCATTGGTATTCAACTCTAAAACTCCAGGCTTACGTTGTGAAGGGCTTCGATCATGTTGACCTTGATGATCATTACGGGCCATCCGTTCAATAATGACTTTAGCTTCTTCCGCAGTTTTTGATATAAGCGAACCACCCGCGGTGGCGTCCAGAAGTGTCTTATGGGTTGAATGGAGACCATTCAAAAAGATATGGATTTGAGTAAGCTCATCAAAACCATGTCCCTTACACTTCCTCAACATTGATTTGAATCTCTCCCAAGCTTCATTTAGAGATTCGTTTCCTCCTTGAGTGAATACCGCTATAGCCGTCTTGGCTTCCATGAATCGGGATTGAGGGAAGTATCTTTCTAAGAACTTTTCTTCTAACAAGTTCCAATCCGTCATCACTCTTGATTCTTGATCAAGGTACCACTCCTTTGCCTTTCCCACTAAGGAGTGTGGGAACATCCTTTTGAATAACGTTTCTTCACCCGCTTCGTCTATTCCCGTAGAACCCGCAATCTCATAGAATTTGATGAGATGGGTATACGGATCTTCGTGATCCATTCCGGTGAATGGAGTTGCATAGAGAAGTTGGAGGATTCCGGTCTTCATCTCCGTATTTCTTCCTCCACGGGCAAATTGAGCATTCCTTCTTGGACTATTAGCGGACATTTCGATACGATTATCCTCCGCCATGTTTCCTTCACAAGCCTCTACAACCACTTCTTCGATTGGAACAAGTGCGGAAGTAGATGCTTCTTCTCTTCGGTTCCTCTCTTCGGCTAGTTTCCTTCTTCTTCGTGTTTTGCTATTGAGCTTCCGAAGTGTTCTTTCAATTTCAGGATCGAATTGAAGTTGCTCCTCGGTTGCTTTTCCTCGCATGCACTAGAATCTACAAAACTAACAAACCAAGTGAAACAAAAGAGGGATAGTAATAAACGTAACACAACTTAAAACAAAGAATTATTGCAATGCTTGTAATATCGACACCAATCCCCGGCAACGGCGCCAATTTGTTGAAAGAGTATATCTTTGGCAAATATTTTTGTATCGTATCCACAGAGATTGGGTAATATTACCGCCGTTCTATAATTCAAATGTTATAAGTTTAGAAAGTAACAGGGTTGTTTTGTTTGGAAAAATATCTTGTCAATAAATGTTAACAAAAACTATTAAGTGGTTTTAGACAAATATAAAAGCTTGGCAAGATTGGAGTTCACTATTTCAAATATCTATGATTCCCTATGATAAATAATTAGATTCAAGATTATTGATGATGTTCAAATATCCTCTCAAAGTCATTTATGTCTAAATGATATCGTGATAGTTACTATATTGATCCTTAGACGATCTCTCCACCTAACTATCAATATAGCAACCTTTAATGTTCAATATCAAAGAATAGTAATGAATAAATCTATCTCTACAACTTATTCGCTACTTGAAAATATGTTTTATGTCTAAACTCGAGTAATCTCTCTCGACAACTACTCAAATCTGGTTTTCAACTAAAAGCAAAAACAGTAATCAATACATCAACAATCTCTATCTCATATATAAATCAAAGTGAATACATAGACAGATGAGAATAGCTACTACCTCCAATCTTGACAAAAGGGAGTTTAGCTCCTCATCACCATTGTTACAAAACAGAAGGTTTTTAGAAGAAAAACTCTGTTTTCTCTATTGCAAAAACTCTACAGCACAATGTGTGAATGAATGGAATAATGTTTTTCAAAACCTAGGTTAAACTATTTTGTCTCTACCAAAAAGGTTGACATTTCCCTAATTGGACATTGTCATCTGCAGCAGAAAAGCACTTCCCAGGCAGACATCAAAATGGCAATCACTTTTTCTGCACAGCAGCACCTTTGACCCTTGGTCAGCTTGCTGGATTCGCAGCCTTCGCGGCGCGAAGGAAGTTCGCGGCGTGAACTGTTGCTTTCCCAGCTTCCTTGTTTGGCAAGCTTCCTCCCAAAATGCCATGTTGAAACCAAGGTCTTGCTTATCCATAATTCTACACAACTAACAAAAAATGTGAAATAACTATTCAAAACAAAATAAATTAAACCTAATTGCATTTATACAAATTAATGAAGATAAAAGTGTGTAATTACATCAAAACTTGGTAAAAGGGACCAATAAAATGGTATAAAAAGTAGTACTAATTGGTCCCTAACACATATACATCAAGATGCTTGATTCTAAGATCAATACACTCTTCTAATCCCATAATACAGGCCTCATACTCAGCCATGTTATTCGTGCATTTGAAATTTAGCCTTGTTGTAAAAGGGAAATGTGTGCGTAGAGGAGTAATAATCACTACCCCAATACCATTTCCATATTGATTTACAGCGCCATCAAACACCATGCTCCATCGGGAACCAGGTTCTGGTCCTTCATCGAGTGTAGACTCATCGCAATCTTTCATTTTCAAATACAGAATCTCCTCATCCGGGAAGTCGTACTGAATTGACTGATAATCCTCAATCGGTTGGTGTGCCAGGTGGTCAGCCAAGATACTACCTTTAATAGCCTTCTGAGCTCAATACTCAATATCATACTCAGACAACAACATCTGCCAACGGGCAATCCTCCCAGTTAAAGCAGGTTTCTCAAAGATATACTTGATTGGATCCATTTTGGATATCAACCAAGTCGTATGATTCAACATATACTGGCGTAAGTGCTTAGCGGCCAAAGCCAAAGCACAACATGTTTTCTCAAGCATCGAATATCGCGACTCACACTCAGTGAACTTCTTACTCAGGTAGTAAATAACATACTCTTTCTTCCCTGATTCGTCTTACTAACCAAGGACACAACCCATCGAGTCTTCAAGAACCGTCAGATACATAATCAAAGGTCTCCCTTCCATAGGTGGAGACAGAATTGGCGGCTCAGACAAATACTCTTTAATACTGTCAAAGGCCTTTTGGAAATCCTCGGTCCAATCATGAGACTGGTCTTTCCGGAGGAGCTTGAATATTGGCGCACATGTGGCAGTCATTTGGGATATGAATCTGGAAATATAATTCAAGCGGCCAAGGAAACCTCGGACTAGCTTCTCAGTTTTGGGCGCAGGCATCTCTTGTATTGCTTTGACCTTGGCAAGATCAACCTCAATACCTCTCTCGCTGACAATAAAGCCCAATAACTTGCCGGAACGGACTCCAAATGTACACTTGTTCGGATTCAAACGAAGCTTATACTTCCTCAGACACTGAAAAAGCTTCAACAAGTGCTCTACATGTTCAACTTCCGTTCTTGACTTTGCAATCATATCATCAACATATACCTCAATCTCCTTGTGCATCATATCATGAAACAAGGTAGTCATAGCTCGCTGATACGTGGCTCCGACGTTCTTCAAACCGAAGGGCATCACTCGATAACAGAATGTTCCCCAAGGTGTGATGAATGTTGTCTTCTCCATATCCTCGGGTGCCATTTTAATCTGATTATATCCGGAAAATCCGTCCATAAATGAAAAGACATTGAATTTAGCTGTATTGTCTACCAACATATCAATGTATGGTAGAGGGAAATCATCTTTTGGGCTAGCTTTATTCAAGTCTTTATAGTCCACACACATGCAGACTTTTCCATCTTTCTTAGGCACGGGCACAATATTGGCCACCCATTGAGGATATTAGAAGTCACCAGAAACCCTGCATCAATTTGCTTCTGAACTTCTTCTTTAATTTTCACTGCCATATCAGTATGAGTTCTTCTGAGCTTCTGCTTCACAGGCACGCACTCAGGTTTCAAAGGCAGGAAATGTTGCACGATATCTGTATCTACACCAGGCATGTCTTCATATGACCAGGCAAATACATCGACGTATGCTCGTAGCAACTCAATCAACCCCTTCTTCACATGCTCTTCAAGGAGTGCCCTAATCTTAACTTCACGAATGCAATCTTCAAATCCCAAGTTGTCTGTTTCCAGATTCTCAAGATGCGGCTGAATGATCTTCTCCTCGTGCTCAAGCAGACGGGTAATCTCATCAGGAATCGCTTCAACATCATCTTCTTCTGCCTCAAATACAGGGAATTCAAGGTTGGGAGATGGTTTTGGATCATTATGTTCAATGGGTTTAATCAACCTGCATAATGATTTTGGATATAAAATAGATTTTAGAATTCAAACAAGGCAAATCATCATGCAGATGAAAAGATTGATTTTTTATTCTTTTTATATTTTGGGGTTTTATGTGATCACAAATTTCATGCAAAAGCGAAAAGGGAAAATAATTGGAAAAACAAACATTTAACATGAATTTATTGAATGAAAATATCATTGTATTTATGAGCCAACAATGTCACCACTCCTCCTTTTGGCATGGGAGGAGGGTTTTTAAAACACAATGAACATTACTTTGACTTATGGATAACCGTCGGCACATCAACAACGACCAAATTATTGCAGATCCCTCCAGGGATGACAAAGTTGCCAGAATCCTCTGCATCCTCTTCCAAAATAGCAGCGGCTTCCTCATCTTGACCGGTGTGCATGAATTCACCACTCTTGAAGAAACCTTGCTCGTTGAAGACGCCAAACAAATACCCTATGCCAGCCCGGGATTTGTTGTCTTCCAACTTAATCATTTTCCCCAATCCGGTAGTTGTACCACGCTCAATGGCCAACTTAGCATCTTTATAGGATGCAAATGAAGAAGTTCCTTTCTTAATAGGCTCAGCAATAGATAAAGCTTGGAATGGAGTTCCAACTTCATCCTCAGCGTCTATATAAGAGAAGGAAGACAAATGGCTAACCAGGAGAGCCTTTTCTCCCCTACCACCACCAGCTTCTTGTTTTTCACAAACCTCAATTTCTGGTGTAAGGTGGATGTCACGGTGCCTGCCTCGTGAATCCATGGTCCATCCAAGAGACAGCTATATGATGGGTGAATGTCCATAACCTGGAAGGTAATCTGGAAATCACTTGGTCCAATTTTGACTGGGAGTTCAACCTCTCCAATCACAGTTTTACGAGACCCATCAAAAGCTTTCACCACCACTCCACTCTGCCTCATGGGAGGCCTCTGATATGACAATTTTGCAAGAGTGGACTTTGGAAACACATTTAATGATGACCCAGTGTCCACCAGCACATTGGACATGGCATCATCTTTGCAGCTCATGGATATGTGTAATGCCAAGTTGTGGTCTCTTCCCTCCTCGGAGAGATCAGCATCACAAAAACTCAAATTGTTACAAGCGGTGATGTTTGCAACAATACTGTCAAACTGTTCTATTGTGACGTCATGATCCACATACGCCACATCCAACACCTTCTGCAAAGCTTCTTAGTGTGGTTCTGAATTCATCAGTAATGATAGTACGGAGATCTTGGATGGCGTCTGTAGAAGCTGATCTACAATGTTGTACTCACTTCTTTTTATGAGCCTTAGCATCTCATCACACTCTTCTTTTGCATTGCCACTTTGGCTAGCATAGACAAGAGCTCTTACAACGGAGGTAGGTTTGGTAACAAGTGCCGGATTCGGAGCATTCACAACAGTCCCAACCGGGCGTTCAGCGTAATCAGCAGTATTAGCTCTTCGAATATCAGCTTGGGGTTTCGGCGGAGCCAAGAAGGCAGGACCTCTACGGGTCAGGCTGCTGACGTCAGCAATATTAACAACAGATGAAGAAGGTAAGGGAACCTCTTTCCCATCCTCTAATGCTACAATATTGTAGCGATAGGGAACCGCCTTCTCAGAAGAGTATGGCACAGGGCCAGCTGGTTTGTTGATCAAAGAAGGAGAAGCCATTTGCTTGCTACCATCGTACTTGATAATAACAGGCTCGGGGATCCGAAATACCGGAGAAATGACATTGACTTCATCAGCATCTTCATCAACATTTCTGTTTTGAAGTATCTCAATGACTCCCTCATCCAGCATTTCTTGAACATCTTTACGGATTTGGCGACATCCTCTTCGATTAACAGTGCAAACTCGGCATCTGTCGTGGTCGTGCTAGTAATGACTGTACTCACACAATATTCTATGCATCTCGACCAGAGATTATCGAATATGACTGACATATTTGACTTTGTATTTACCAGGGCAGCCCTGGACCATGTTGACAAATTTCCCATGCTCGGGCAATGGGTTCTTCTTCACGTTTGGACCTACGTCCTCGAAAAACAAAATCCCACTTCTCACAAGGTCTTGCACCTTGGTCTTCAAGGGATAACAATTCTCCACGTCATGTCCGGGAGCACCAGAATGATATACACAATGTAATTCAGGCTTGTACCACCACCGAGGGCTGGTAGGTATAGCGGGAGGGTCTCGTGGAGTAATTAGCTTTCTATCAATCAGAGATGGATAGAGTTCAACATAAGTCATCGGAATTGGATCAAAAGTGACCCGCTTCCTCTCGTAGCTAGTACTAGTATTGTTGTTGTTTCGAGGCTGGAAGGCCTGCTGTTGTGGACGATGCTATTGTTGCTGATATTTCCGAGGTTGTTGCTGTTGTTGATAATGTTGGGCATCTCTGAAGGCAGGTGCTATATGAGCCACCTGGTGCTGGTTACTGACGAGGCAGACAATCTTCCTCTTCATAGAGGGTCTTCTCTTGACATGGGAAGACACAACATGTGCCTCTCCCTCCTTCTTCTTTGCAAAGCTTCCATATCTCTTTGTTGAAGAGCCTTCATCTCGAGTCAATCGTCCTTCACGGACCTCCTCTTCCAGTCTCATTCCCATAGTAGAATGAACTCAAGGTCTTCAAAAAGATCTTGGTCATTTCCTTCTCCTCAAGGGGTGGCACTATCTGAGCTGCCAATTCGCGCCACCTCTGGGCATATTCTTTGAAGGTCTTTTTCTCTTTCTGGGACATTGCCCTCAATTGGTCCCTATCAGGAGCCATATCCATATTATATTTATATTGCTTGACGAAGGCCTCGCCAAGATCATTGAAAGAGCGGATGTTCGAACTTTCCAGACCCATGTACCACCGGAGAGCAGCACCGGACAGACTGTCCTGGAAGTAGTGGATAAGAAGCTGATCATTGTCAGTTTACGTTGACATCTTGCGAGCATACATCACAAGATGGATGAGAGGGCATGTGTTTCCCTTATACTTATTAAAGTCAGGTACTTTGAATTTAATAGGGATCTTCACGTTGGGCACAAGGCACAACTCAACAGCACTTTTACCAAAGAGGTCCTTACCCCTCAGAGTCTTCAGTTCCTTACTGTAGCACCTCAAATTTGCACCCTACCTTTGTACATTCATTTCATATTAGGTCGTTAACATAACTCATTGCATAACATTGCATGGCCATTTGCCCAAGTGCAAGTTCCCCAGACAAATTGGGTCAAACTGATCAGGAGAATCAGTCAATCAAGCAAGCAAGTGCCATTTTCATTGAGACAAAGCACTAGGGTGGATTTATCAAGCTCATATGGTCTAAGGATCATTTTGAAGTAATTTGACCAAAGATTGGATGCTCAGAAGTCATCAGTCAAGCTGAATTTCAACTGAAGCCCTAGCCAGTCAACTGCAAAGTCAATTGTGGATTTGGAGGGTGGAAGTGATTAGAAATACTCCATTCATGTTCAAACAAGTCTCATTTGACATTTCAAATACTCACATTGAAGGATTTGAGGTCATACCAAAAGTTCCCAAAGGGAAAAGTGACTTATGGTTTCAAGTTTCCAAAGGATGGCAAGTTTTTGGAACGACTTCAACCCAATTTTCCACCATCAAAAAAGCTTCAAATGGAATTTTGTTGAACATGAAAGTTGTAGATCTTTCTCTCCCATTTTCAAAAAGTCCAAGATCGTGAGAATCGGATGAACGGTTGAGGAGATATGGTCAAATCACCACCGGGCATGCATGGCAAAATTTTCCATGTATCGATGCATACGAATTTCGTATCGATGCGTGCAAGGCAAAAAAGGGCCATGTATCGATGCACACGAGTTATGTGTCGATGCACACTGTTAAAAAGTGCCTTGTATCGATACAAACAAGTTATGTATCGATGCATACTGTTAAAAAGTGCCTTGTATCGATACAAACAAGTTATGTATCGATGCATACTGTTAAAAAGTGTTATGTATCGATGCATACGAGTTTGGCATCGATGCATACTGTTAAATATGTGCTATGCATTGATGCAGAAGCTTGGGTATCAACACATAACTCTGTTTTGATCATGCATTGTTTACTGTTCACGTCCATATTACTTCATGCACCACTAATTGGCAAATTTGCAAAACACCTTGGTTTTCATTAATCCCTTGGCATCTTCTTAATTGTGATTAGCAAGCATCATTAGTGCATCATATATATAGACTAATCATAACAGAAACAGCTAATCACAATTCATTTTCTCAGATCCAAACCAAAAATTCTCCAAATTCTCTCAAAATTCTTCAAACTTTTTCTCATTTTTCCCTTCGAATTTCATGATTCTTTTTGGTTTCTCTTGTGTTAATCATCATTTGTAGGTGTTATTGAGGAACTGTTGCAGGAGAAATCGTGAAGAACTTGGCTAAACCGCAACTGTCATCACCTTGTTCATCCATAGCATCTTGAAGTTTCTACATCATCAAGCTGTGTCGAGTTAAACTTCTACTTGCATTCATCTTCCACAACACCATAGGACATCTGTTTTGACAATTGGAGGCTCGAAAAGCTCAAGAACACGAACTGCACATTCATAAGGTGAGATTTCGAATCCTTCGATTCTTGAAATCAGCATGTGGTTTAGGTAGATCGTGGAACATAGATTACACTGCAACTTAGATCATGAATTTTCGTTAGGTATTGATGAAGTTATGTGGATCTGAATGTTTGACTGTGAAACTTTCTTGGCTCGATCTGTGAGATTTAGGAACTTGTAGGTTAAATCATGGACATATGCGCATTCCTCGTTCTTAGACGATTCCAACGAATATTCATTTGTTCATTTTGGTGATGATTCGATGTTCATCGTGTTCTTGTGTTTCTGGTAAAGAAGATGAAGTTCCTGGAGAAAATAACCTGTTTGATCCGAAATTCTGTTTGAAAATTTGAATAGGATGTTTCCCGCGGTACTGTTCACGTAATTACAGATATGCCATTAATGAAAACCAATTTAATTTATATTATTCCAAAAAATCATATAAAACCATAGAAAAATCAGAAAATTGTGAAAATAATTTTGTTGACTTTGTGGTTGACTGTAGATGATTTTTGACCTATTGGTCAAAGTTGTGCTTGGTATATTTTTCATTTGACCTAGGGTTTCTTCCACATGTGCATAATTTGATACCTTTGAATGATTTGATCATGAAATCCTCATTTTGTATGATAAATAGCTGAAAATTTTTGTGTTGAATCTTGACTGGCTGAGGTTTTTTTCCATATAAATATCTTGAATTTTTGATACTTGATCATTGAGTTACAATTTTTCAAACTTAGGTGTGACAATTGGTGTCACACCTCTTGATGCCAATTTGTTGGATTTTTTAGTATGACTTATCCTTGTTAGAATTGATTGAAATTTGGTATGGATGCTCATTAACATGTTAGGATCCTTTGTGAATTTTTGTGGAATTATTCATTGTGTTTTCTAATTGATCATGATTTTTCATTTCTGATGGTTGAATTTGCAAGCTCATATGATGCATGTAGGTAGATTGATTGTGAAATGCTCATGTGGTATTGTATAATCATGAAATTTGATATGCTAGTAGAAGACACATGTTAGGACCTCCCTGTTTTGGTCTCATCCATTTCTTTGTTGTTTTCATTGAATTATGAATTTTTGAAGTGGAAGTATGTGTTGATGTTGTGATTTGTAGCCTATAATTGTGCCTGTTTTTGTTGATTTTCATTGACATGGTTCCATTTGCCCAAATGAGCTCAAATTTGACATGGTAGACCTTGATTATCCCCTGTTTAGGTGTAAATTGTTTGAGAATTTTTGGGATTGTGTTGATGTGGATTTGAATGCAATAATTCTGTTTGTAGGCTTAGTGCTTCCTTTGAACTAGTCTGCCTTATTTTGTGCATAGAATGAGCATGATGAATGATATGACCATGAAATTTGGTAGAATAGTACCTGACATGTGTAGCTTTCATTTAGCTTTGGTCCCATCCATTTCCCATGTAATCCCACTGTTTACCATTTAATTGAAGTTGGTACATATTTTTCGATCTCATTTGATTGTGTTTTTGCATGCTTTGTCATGTTGAATTAATTCCCGTAGTTCCATTAGTCCAAATTGCTTGAAAATTGACATGTAGCTTGTTGAATGTCCCCTGTTTAGGATATAAATTTTGTGGAATTTACTGTGTTGTTTTGATATTTTTTTTGATGTGATCTTGCTGGTTGTTCATATGTGACTTAACATTGCATCTTTTGCCTTATATGTTGCATAAATTAAAATGTGTGCATAGTTTGGATATGGGACCAATTGGGATCCCTTTGTTATTGAAATAGCTTGACTTTGAACATGAATTGGTTGCTGTTTTAGGATTTTTCCATCTTTTTGACCCTAGGCTAGTCCTAGTGGTCATGTTACTTACATTTGAATGTGATTGTGGCTTTTCAGGTTAAGAAGTTAAGGATTAAGGCATTTGTTTCACATTTGGGATTGTGTTGCTTGGCCTATAAACTAATGTGTTTGTTTTGTAGGGTGTTTGAGCCTTGAGCTTTGTGCTATGCACATCATTGTGATTGTTAATTGATCATTATATTGTTGTCTGTTTGTGGAAGTAGATACTGATTCTGTTTGACTTTTGCACAGGTACCCTTTAGTTGCTCAGTTCTCTTAAGAACTTGCATTGCTTTGCTTATAAGCAATTGGCATTGAGGTATAGAACCTTCTTCTTCATGTAGTCTGGAGACCCGGCTGTTACCGGGCCGGGCAAATTGTCTGAAGTCCTCCTTAAGAGGCAATGCTTGTGTATGTTTATATTTGTCCCAAGCAGGAAAAGTCCTCATTTGAGGCAATTGGTGGAAGGTAGGGATAAGCAATCTATCCCCCACTATTCTGTGAGTCTTCTCCTTGCTCCCATTACATGGTTGTAGCATTGAGATCCAAGCCCAAGATCTTGTACATTGTACAGTCGAGTCTATGTCCTGAGCGTAGAAGGGTCCCCCCATTCTGGACCCACGCTCCCTTGTCTGATGCTCTCTCTGACTTGAGATAGAAGCAATGAGGCACGCCCCTCATCACCTTTCATCAGCTTCACCTTAGCCCCTCAATGGCAAGGTTAAGAGCTAACCTTACCCCGATACAGAGGCTTGTTTGTTGAGGTTGATATGACCCCTCGACTAAAGCCTAACCCTGATGTTTGAGCCCCTTGTTGGCGTGTTTATTTCATGCTGTATATGTTTGTGTGGTGTGATTGTATCCCCTAGGTTTGCTAGACTCCGCGTAGTCTCATTTGCATGACAATTAAGGTAGCACGGTTCCTTCGTATAGGACTTCCTTTCTTGCTTGAGCTTTCTTAAAACACAAACAAACATTATCCCCTCTTAAGGATACGTCCACTCCTTCTACTACAGGTGAGTAAGTCTCCAAAGGTCGAGCATCCGGTAGATTGCGTAGTGACGTTGTCCACTTAAAAAACACAAACCAACAGGAATAGTTTAGCCGAACTACGGCAACTCTGATTCTCATGTTCAGGTGAGATACGTAGGCACGAGATGCGATGTCTTGTCGAGTTTGACTAACAACTAACACTAATTCTTTTCTCTCGCCCTCGTTGCGATTGAGACCTCCCTTTCTCTTGCCCTAGTTGCAATCGAGACCCTTTTTCTCCTTGCGTGTGTAGGAGATGGATGTAAGCCCAGCGATTGGCATTCCACATCCTGTGTTTTGTTGTGTGCTTGGAAGCTGATGTAAGTCCATCGAGTGGCATTCGGGTTCCTTTGGTGTGTGTTTGGTTCGGATGTCGATGTAAGTCCAGTGATTGGCATTTGGGCTCCACGTTTGCCTCTTTGCGTGTGTTTAGGTTCGGATGCTGACATAAGTCCAGCGATTGGCAGTCGGGCTCCACGTTTGCCTTTGTCTTGTTTTGTTTGTGTGCGTGTCAGCCGAGCTACGGATGCTCTGATTCTCCTTCGTCCAAAGGAGATACGTATGCATAGGATGCGATATCCTAGCGAGCATGTGTCGTTTCCCATGTCCGAACTACTTTGACTCTGATGTCTATGCTAGATAGACTAAGTAGGCCCAGGATGCGATATCCTGCCGAGTCAGTCTTGTTTGTTTTCTTGTGTCTCTTTCAGCCAGTATCTATGTGTGTGTGAGCAGTGTTTTTAGCAACCATTTTCCCTTCCTATTGTGCGTGGATCCCGTCGAGTACGACGGATGCGTAGGGGTGCTAATACCTTCCCTTCGCATAACCGACTCCCGATCCCATTCTCTTTGGTCGCGAGACCACGTCTTTTCCAGGTTTACTCTGAGCGTTTCCTTTCCCTCTTTTGGGATAAATAACGCACGGTGGCGGCTCTGTTGTTCTTATTTTCCCGCCGGTTTTTCGCGTAATGCGACACTTACGCAGCTCATGGAATTGGTCTTTCATTTCATCCATCTTCTCATAAACATATGGGCCTTCAGATGGCTCAGAATGGTAGATGGTGTCTTCAACTCTTGGTAACGTGTGCACAACAGGAGGTGGCACTGAAAGGACCAGGCTAGATGCCGGCAAAGAAGCGAGAGTAGGAGATAAACCCTCTGGCACAAAGTTGGCGGACATTCCCCATGGGAACCTGGCTGGCATAGATGGTGCAAAATGGGTTGTTGCAGCAGGCACAATAGAAGTTGCGACATCAGAAATGACCGTCCTCTAGGGAGGAGTTGAAGGTGTTGGAGACGATTGGCTCTGGGCAGCCATGAATGACTCCATCAGGGCAGTCAATCTGGCTACTTCCTCCTTAAATTCACGGTTCTCTTGTTCCAAATGATCCATTAGTCTTGATGCGTTGGCTCGGGTGTAGTACCGGTGAGTCATCTTGTCTTCAAAATAAATGAAGAACATAGAGTTAGACCATAGAACAAGAAGCATGGAGCAAAACCTGCTTATGCACATGATGCATGTAATTCTTGTGCATATGATTTGTTTCTTATTTATCAGAGGAACTTTAGAGTTCTATTTGCAAATATTGGAACATTTATCACATATGGAAATATTATATCAATAACAATTTGGAAATATTTTTACACCAAAGAAGTATAGTATTGGTAACCAAATACAATACAAGAGAGAAGGAAAATGATCATCCTATGGAACCCTAGAAGCAATCATCTAAAGCTCTGGAGACTGGAAGATAAGATGCATGAAGCCTCTTCACTTACCTCTCGTACGCTGCCTCCATGTCCGCCTTCTCTTTGGCGAGTCGATCATACTTCCTCTTCCAAAACTTGGAAGACTGAGGAAGTAGAGAAGTCCATGCATCATCAGGATCATCAATAACCTGGTGCTCGAGGAACTCTATCAAAGCATCCTTCTCCTTGATCTGCTGAAGCAACTCTTCTCGTTCACGGATCCAAGCACACGAACGGTCTTCGTCTCTCAACTCCTCTACTCCTTGGTCAGGGAGGGTTGAAGGCCCAGCCACAACCAATGGTGCAGGTCTCGGATACTCGTAAGGCATGAGGTACTCGGTAGCTCTCCTCCTAACCCAGGAAGTGTAAGGTTCTAAAGCGACACAGTTCTTCGGACCTAGCTCCTTCCTTCCCTTCCTATGGATCTTGCGCCAAGCGCGGACCATCCTTCCCTTCAAGCCTTGGGGATCTTTACCCTCCTGAAAGAACACACCCTCTAACAGAACGTATTGGGTTTATCCTTTAGGGGGAACCCAAGCTGACGACGTGCCAAAACAGGGTTGTAATTAATCCCATCATATGTACCAAGAAGAGGCACATTGGAGAATTCACCACAAGAGTCGATAATCTGCACACCATCATACACACGGTTGTACCAAAAGATATCATCATTAGTGAGAGACATGAGTCTCGTGGACCACCGTAGACATCCTTTGTTCTCCTTGAAGGCGACCGTCTGTGGGAAGTGCAAAATAAACCACTTGTACAACAGAGGCAAACAGCATACAATGGTACCTCCACCCTTTGTATTCCTCATATGCAAAGATAAATAAGTATCACCCAACAGAGTCGGAACGGGATTAAGAGTAGAGAAAATCCTAATAGCGTTCACGTCCACAAACTTGTCGATGTTGGGGAATAACATAGCCCATAGATGAGAAGTACAAATATGGCCTCAAAGGCATCTTCACTCATGGCCTTCCCATACATAGTAGCTTGAGCAATGAGGAACTCAGAAGGGAGACCTTGAATTCCACCTTTGGTAGTCACATGAGCATCAACCAGAGATTCATCTATATGCAACAGGTCAGCAATCTCTTGAGAAGTAGGAACAGTCTCTAAGCCACTGAATGACAACTGGTCTAGAATAGGTATACCCACAAGATAGGCATACTCCTCAAGTGTAGGCAAAAGCTGGAAATCCAGAAATGTGAAGCAACGGTACAAGGGATCATAAAACTGCACCAGTACACTCATCAATCCTTCATCCACTTGAGTAGTCAGAACAGATAGAAGCTTCCCTAAACGAGACTTGAAGCCCAAGGGATCTAATACATAGGATGTCAAGTTCCTTAGCTCTTTCAAGTCAGGTTGTCTGAAACTGTACTTCTTTGTATTCCTTCTTTGTCTATCCATGTTTGAAAGTTTGCAAATAGACTTCTTAAGTTCCTTGAAAATTTTCTCATTATTGATGATATGGATGCAAATGGGTGCATGAATGCATAAATGCAACAAACACACTCAAGGATCAAGCAAAGCACACCAAACAAATGTCATGGGATGGATCATGTCATCCTTAATATCAATCATCAATTTTGGTGGATTATGGCTTACACCATATCAACACCAAAGTTCCATTGATATTAAGGATACAGGAACGAATCAACCCTGAATCAAGGGTTTGTTGCAAGTCACGAGCATGGAGTCTCGTTTAAGAACCACCCAAAGGGAATGTACTAGGGGTTCCCATAGTCATCATCCCATCTTTCGGATATTATCGGAGAAACGACTACTCATATTCCAAAAATATTTTCAAGAGAGACTCTTATGAGTGTAGTATCGCGTAACAATCGTGTCAAATCTTACACTTGAACGACTTTCGCACTACATCCTAAGAATAGGCCAAGATGGGCTTGGTAAACTAAGGTCCTTAGCTTCCAAGGTCTATATTGAAAGAGTAATGTCTAACCACAACTACTTGTGTGACATTATTGATCCCAACATGATCTCCCCTAAGTGATTGGACTTGCAAGTCAACTTGCTAAGGAATAACTCCACACAAGTCAACAAGACTATGCCATTCTCCTATCCTAAGTGCACTCGAATTTGGGTATAGAACTCATCTCACAAATATCACCAAGCATACAAGGAATTAATATTCAAGCAATTCAATCATTACATCCAATACAGTAATCCCAAATTGCACAAAAATATGTCACAAAATAATATACAATACAATAGAACAAAAAATGAAAAGTAGGCAAAACCCACTAGGCAAATAGGTCCCCAGCAGAGTCGCCACTTTTCTGTAGTGGGGTATTCGTTACCATTAGAGATATTGACTAAATCTAAGGTAAATCATACAAGTCAAGTCGCCACCGCACTTCTATTTATCCAAAGGAATGGTTAGAAAGCGAACAAAAACCTAAAAGTTTTATTGAATCAAAAACTAGTAAAAATGTCAGAGATCGGGGTAAGGGGGTTGGTTATGCAATGGGAAGGTTTTAAGCACCCAAAACATCCTAGGTACTCCTTTTCACTTTTGTTGTAAGGTTGGCACTTTGTGAAAGTTTATTTGTGCAAACATGATTGAAGAGATGAGAAGAGAATATACAAGTTATTTACATTTTGTGTTTGAATGGATAAACCCATTGCCTACGTACCATCTTAAAAAAGATTAGGATCAAAACCTCGTAGTTCGGGGTAAAAATCTCAAAACAAGTTGGTGAATTGATTGGTCCAAAAGCCTTAAGGTCTTTTGTTATCCAAGGGAGAAAACTCAACCTAAAACCACAAATCCATCATGTGAGGATAGCTTCAACATGCTAGTGAGGGGTTAACCCTATAATAAGCATGGAAGACTCATTGTCCATCACTAAGGATATAGGTGAGTATTACATCTACCTCAAGGATAACTCAAACCTAATAGCTAAAGGTTATGGAAAATTTTGATTAAGGAAGTGGCCATTGAAACCACAAAAGCATTTGAATGAGTTAAATTTACCAATGAAAAGTATTTACAAAATATGGTCAAAGTTGATTTAAAGGTTCAAATCAAAATAAGTGTTATGAAAAGAAAGTTTGAAAATCAAAAGCATAAGGCTTAGGTTTGTAATGTTTGAAAAGAAGTGTTAAATGTTTGCACAAAAGTTTTGGCTTGGGTTAGAGTGGAGGGAAGGAGAAGAAAGGCTAAAGTCCTATTCATACAAGAGACAAAGGATAAGAAATGAGACCACAAATGGAGTTCCTCTCTTGAGATCATATTGATGATCCAAGTAGCTCCCATCCTTTGGAATTAGCAATCACATAAAGCATAAACTCAAGCAATCAATCAATCAACCAAGCTCTTAGAAAGTTCCTCAATGGCTCTTAGATCTCTCTCTCTTAGAAGCTCATGGCCATGGTTCTTCACTTAGGCTCAATGTTGGAATCCCTAGCACAAGAACACACACATCAAAAAGTTCTATCAAACAAACAAAGAATGAACAAGAAGGAGTTTAGAAATTGGTCCTTTCAAAGTCCTCTTCAATATTTATAGCATTCTAAAGGCCCAATGCCTAGTTGCTCTTTGACTTTTATAGAACTCTAAAGGCTCAATGCCTAGTTGCTATTTGACTCCAATTTTGCATAGGGAAAGTCCTAGAGTCTAAGTCCATTTGTCCATTTGCATTTGGTACACAACAAACAACACAAAAACACAAGCACAATAATATATACACAATTATGTGCTCAAGTGAGCAAAAGGAAAATTTCATTAACATAAACATGTACTCAAATGAGCAAAGGAAAAAAGCAAATGAATAATATGTACAAGAATAATAAATTGCATAAAGGTAAAGAGCAAGAATTAAATGTTAATGGTTAATGGTTACTGTTAGTAGTTAATGTGCCACAAGGCAAATTTAGCGCTATGTTAAGCAATCGTAATTGGACTTATGTATAAGTCACAACTATCTGAGGCCGGTCAATAATAATGTAGGCAACAACACAAGTTAGAGGTCTTGATTAGTGAATCAAACTCCAACAACTTGCCATGCCAAAACGAAGATGAGAAATGATCTTGTATTGATTTTGGTTCTTTGCATGATTTAGGAAGCAATCTATCCTTAATGCAAAGTCATTCACTTGATCCATGATTAAAATGAATTAGATTTGAATCAATGAAGATTAAACATCCATGTATCAATGCTAACCACCAATCTTTAACTCATTGATCAAAAAGAAGAAGAAGAAGAAGAAGAAGATGAAAAGTTAAAGTGCATTAATGGAAATGGTATGTATTAATCAACAAGTGTTGACCAAAGATAGAGAAGGTCAATGTCAAACAATAGAAAACAGAAGCAAAATGAGAATTAGAAGTCAAGAAACAAGTCAAATATTTTGGCATTTTTTAATATTGAAAATAAAACTTGAATTAAAATAAAAAAAGAAAGGTCAAACTTCAAATTCACTTCAAATCAACTTTGAAAAGTCCAAGTGAATTATCCCAAGTTCAACATGGTCAGCCAAAGTTTGACAAAAAAAGTCAGCATTTTTAGAAGTCAGAAACTATTTTAAATCAATTAAAAATGCCTAAAAATAACCTAATTGAACTAAAATCTCAATAAAATCTCAAATCAATTAATAAATTGATGAGAATATTTTTCATAGGTCTATCATCATTCAAAGAAGTTAGAAAAATATTTTTGTATTTTTTGAATATCAAAAACTATTTAAAATGAAATAAAAATAACCAGAAAAGAGAAAATTCATGAAAAATATCAAATGATAAAATAAAAAATATTAAAAATCATTTTTAGAAACTAGAAATTAAAAGAGAAATAATGCAATTGGTCCCATAATTTTTGGACCAATAATGAGAGAGATATGAATTTTAGAAATAAAATGGAATTAAAGAAATAAAATGGAAATTAAAAATCAGAAATAAAAATCAGGAAAATCCACACGCGTTGGATCCAAGCTCATTAATTGAGCTGGTGCATTAGACGGCTGTGGCATGCACGCGTATCATGGACCTAAGTCAACTGAGCAACATAAACATTTAAAAAAAGTCATAAGATCCAAGAGCCCTGATTCAATCTGGGAATCATCATCAACAACCTGGATCAAAACTGGAAAACAGACGGTGGTGTACATCACCGTCTTCTCCGGTGAGACCAGAGATTCTGGCGAGAGTTGCAGAAAATAAACCTTCACCAAATGAGGCGATCTATATAGCTATGGAAAGCTGGGGTGATGTACATCACCCCTGTACCATCTATTTTCTTTCTAGACTTCTATGGAGAGAGAAATCAGAGGTTGAAAATATGGTGTTCAACTGAAACTTGATGGATTTGCAAAATTCAAAGCATCAAACAATTGCCTCTATTAAGAGGACTTTAGACAACCCAGCAAATGTAAGAAATAAGCTATGAATAAAGAGTTTCGAAGAGATTAAGTTCTGATATCCATCTTTGAAATATGGATCTTGAGAGCACAATTCTCCTTTGCTAATGCTTGCAGTGTGGTCTAATGATGAAGATGAGAAAGGCTTAGGAACTATAGATCTAGAAATCAACCAGTGTAGCTGAAATTTAGATCTGAAAATTTGAAGAAAAAGAGCAAGTTCCTTTAAGTGTGGCTATGGAGAGATTCGTGCAGCATAATAGGTGCCTTCGGGTTGTCCAATTATGAAGCCAAGGCCTTGTATTTATAGATGGAGAGAGCTGGAAGCATGAGCAAAGTGTGTGCATGGGTGAAGAGGGCCTCCATGCATGGGCCTGTCCAGGCGCATGGAGGGCCCAATTCTGATTGGAATTGCAAGCTATTACCAAATTAAGATGAAATGGACATGCAAAAATGAGGTCATAAGCTTATGCAATGTATTTTCAATGAGTTTCCAAAAATGCACTAAAACTTTCTCCTCTTCGAAAATGGCATGTCCAAAATTAAAATGTAACCTTATGAGTAACGGTTGGAAATCTTGTTGCATAAGGAACAAATATCATGTTGATCAAAACTCCATTTAATCCTTGGAAATTAATCAAAATTGAACTTGAAGTGTAGGGTGCAAAACATGCATATGTGGAATTTTCAAAATTGGCCAAAGTTCAAGCCCTTCTTTCTGGATGATGAAAGCTCCAAACGATACAATATTAAACATGAAAGTTGTAGATCATTTCAAAACAATCAATTTGGACTTAAATTTTGCATAATTTGGATTTTTGATGAAGAAGTTATGGGCACTTGAAGTTGGACTTTTTCACATTTCAATGCATTTGGTCCAAAGTGACCTATAATGTTTTGCATTATCACATGTATTTAGTTTGAGATTTTGAAATGTTTCTCAACATAACATTTTAAGTAGACATCTTAATCTTTACAATTAATTAAGTCTCACCTCAAAATCATGAAAAATGAAGGAATTGTGGCCTTGATAAGTTGACCCAAAATTAGGGTTTCAGTCAAAATGACCTACAATGTCTTGGAATGGATAATAACCTTAGAAGCTTCAAATCAAATTTTTATGAACATGAAAGTTGTTCATATGGTTCTTAATAACATTTTGGATCTTGGGGTCATCTCCATTTGACCAACACATAAAAATTTAGGTCTCAGTGTATTTCAAAATAGTCAGATGAATTGACTGATCAACTTCTCAAGTCCAAAACTCATATCTTGATGAATGGATGATTGAGGACACTCAAATAAGTTCAAATATGCATGAAATGATGAATTAAAGAACTTCCCTTGATTGTATTTGACCATGGGTTGGGCTTCAAGAGCAAGGAACAAATGATGCACAGATGAATTAGGGTTTCCTTGGGAAACAAACCTCAAACCCTTTGATTTTCTTTGATCAAAATGATGAATTAAGATACTTGGGAGGCATATTTGATGGGCGAGAGCTTTGGGAACCATTGCCATGCTTTCTTTCATCTTCTCTTGGCCATATCAATGCGTATAGGATCTTCGAAAAGCTTTTGACCTTGTGACTACTCAAGCTACAAACAAGAGATGTTAGTGACATATTTTTGTGCTTTTGGTTAGTAAATAAAATGAGAAAAGAAATAATATACAATTCAAGCATGCTTGGTAATCTCAAACCAATTCATAAGAGACCCCACCCAAAGGTAAGGAGCCAAGATGCTTATGATCCTTGAGGCAATGTAAATGCAATGTTATGATGCCATGAGGGATCTTAGGGTCAAAATTAGGGTCTTACAGCTACGCATTGAAAACCAAGGTGCAAGACCTTGTGAGAAGCGATATTTTGTTTTTTGAGGACGTAGGTCCTAATGTAAAGAAGAACCCATTACCTGAGCATGGGAAAGCTGCTGTGAACATGGTCCAGGGATGCCCTGGCAAATATAAAGTCCTGTATGTCAATGGCATAAGGCAGTCTTTGGTCGAGATGCATAAGCTATTGTGTGAACACAACCATTAGGAACATGACCATGATAGGTTCCAGGTGTGAACTATCAAGGAAAGAGGACGCCGACAAGTTAGAAAGGACATCCAAGAGATGCTGGATCAGGGAATGATGGAAATACTTCAGAATCACAATGAGGATGAAGTTGATGTAATCACCCCGGTGTTTAAAATCCCGGAGCCTGTTGTCGTCAAATATGATAGCAGCAAGAAGAAGGTATCACCATCTCTTCTAATCAAGCCAGCGGGTCTTGTCCCATATTCATCAGACAAGGTTGTTCCCTACAGGTACAATGTTGTGATTCTAGAGGATGGAAAGGAGGTGTCGTTGCCCTCAACCTCCATAGTGAGCATTTCTGATGTCAGTGGTGTGACCCATAATGGTCGTGTTTTCTCGGGGCAGCCTAAACCCCATGAAGATGTCATATGAAGAACAGTTGTTAATCCTGCCGGTCCTGTGGGGACTTCTTCTAATAATAATTTTGTTCCTGCTGTGAAGGGTGTTGACGCTGTTGTTGATAAAACTGTTAAAGCTCCTATCACGGTTGGCCAGTCTAGCATTATAAGAGAGGATGGTGATGAGATGCTGAGGCTCATCAAAAGGAGTGAATATAACGTTGTTGATCAGCTGCTACAAACTTCATCAAAGATATATGTGTTATCTTTTTTGATGAATTCTGAGCCACACCGCGAAGCTTTGTAGAGGGTGTTGGACGTGGCATACGTGGACCACGATGTCACAATAGAACAGTTTGATAGCATTGTTGCAAATATAATTGCTTGCAATAATTTCAGCTTCTGTGATGCCGATCTTCCTGAGGAGGGAAAAGACCACAATTTGGCCTTACACGTCTCAATGAACTGTAAGGATGATGCCTTGTCCAATGTGTTGGTGGACACAGGTTCATCGCTTAATGTGTTTCCAAAATCCACTCTTGCTAAACTTTCTTACCGGGGGCCTCCCATGAGGCCGAGTTGAGTGGTTGTAATGGCATTTGATGGATCGCGCAAAATCGTGTCGGCGAATTAGAACTCCCGATCAAGATTGGACCTAGTGATTTCCAGATCACTTTCCAGGTCATGGATATTCATCCATCTTACAACTATTTGCTTGGCAGACCATGGATTCACGAGGCAGGCGCCGTGACATCCACCCTACACCAGAAGTTGAAGTTTGTGAAAAACAAGAAGTTGGTGGTGATAGGGGGAGAGAAGGCTCTCTTGGTCAGTCATTTATCTTCCTTCTCCTACATTGATGCTGAGGATGAGGTTGGGACTTCGTTCTAAGCCTTGTCTATTGTTGAGCCTTCAAGGAAAGGACTTTCTTCATTTGTCTCTTACAACAATGCGAAGTTGACCATTGAGCATGGTGCAACTACTAGTTTGGGGCAAATGATCAAGTTAGAAGATAATAAATCCCGAGCTGGCATAAGGTATTCTTCAGGTGTTTCCAGAGTCGAGGTTTCATCCACACTGTTGAAGATCAGGAAGCTGCTGCCATTGTTGAAGATGATGAAGAGGAAGACCTTGGCAACTTTGTCATACCTGGCAGAATCTGCAATAATTGGGTCGTTATTGATGTTCCAACAGTTATCCATAAGTCAGCGTGTTCATTTTGTTTGAAAACCCTTCTCCCATGCCAAAAGGAGAAGTGATGACATTGTTGGAACATATTTAATTAATACAACGATATTCATTCAATAATCACATGTTAAATGTTTGTTTTTCCAAAAATTATTTTCCCTTTTTACTTTTTTTCATGAAATTGGTGATCACCACAAAACCCTAAAAAGATAATAAAATCAATCTTTTCATCTGCATAATGATTTTCCTTGTTTGAATTCTGAAATCTCTTGTATACTCAAAATCATTATGTAGGTTAATCAAACCCATTGAACATAATGATCTAATACCATCTCCGAACTTTGAGTTCCCTGTATTTGAGGCAGAAGAAGATGATGTTGAAGAGATTCCTGATGAGATTACCCGTCTGCTTGAGCACGAGGAGAAGATCATTCAGTCGCATCTTGAGATTCTGGAAACAATCAACTTGGGGTCTGAAGATTGCATTTGTGAGCTGAAGATTGGGGCACTCCTTGAAGAATCGGTTAAGAAGGGGTTGATTGAGTTGCTACGAGAATATGTCGACGTCTTTGCTTGGACATATGAAGACATGCATGGTCTAGATACTGATATTGTGCAACATTTCTTACCGTTGAAGCCTGAGTGTCTGCCTGGGAAGCAGAAGCTCAGAAGAACTCATCCTGATATGGCAGTGAAGATTAAAGAAGAAGTTCAGAAGCAAATTGATGCGGGGGTTCTGGTGACTTCTACATATCCTCAATGGGTGGCCAATATTGTGCATGTTCCTAAGAAAGATGGAAATGTCCGAATGTGTGTGGACTACCGTGACTTGAATAAAGATAGTCCGAAAGATGATTTTCCTCTACCACACATTAATATGTTGGTAGATAATACGGCTAAATTCAATGTCTTCTCATTTATGGATGGATTTTCCGGTTATAATCAGATTAAAATGGCACCCGAGGATATGGAGAATACAACATTCATCACACCTTGGGAACATTCTATTATCGAGTGATGCCCTTCGGCTTGAAGAACGCCGTAGCCACATATCAACGTGCTATGACTACCTTGTTTCATGATATGATGCACAAGGAGATTGAGGTGTATGTTGATGATATGATTGCAAAGTTGAAAACGGAATTTGAACATGTAGAGCACTTGTTGAAGCTTTTCCAGCGTTTGAGAAAGTATAAACTCCATTTGAATCTGAACAAGTGTACATTTGGAGTCCGTTCCGGCAAGTTATTGGGCTTTATTTTCAGTGAAAGAGGTATTGAAGTTGACCCTGCCAAGGTCAAAGCAATACAAGAGATGCCTACGCCCAAAACTGAGAAGCAAGTCCGAGGTTTTCTTGGCCGCTTGAATTACATTTCGAGACTTATATCCCACATGACGGCCACATGTGCGCCTATATTCAAGGTCCTCTAGAAAGATCAGTGTCATGATTGGATCGAAGATTGCCAAAAAGCCTTTGACAGTATCAAAGAGTATTTGTCCGAGCCTCCGATTCTATCTCTGCTTGTGGAAGGGAGACCATTGATTATGTACTTGACAGTGCTTGATGACTCCATGGGTTGTGTATTGGGTCAGCAAGATGAATCAGGGAAGAAAGAATATGCAATATACTACTTGAGTAAGAAGTTCACTGACTGTGAGTCTCGGTACTCAATGCATGAGAAGACATGATGTGCTTTGGCTTGGGCCGCTAAGCGTTTACGCCAGTATATGTTAAATAATACGACTTGGTTGATATCCAAAATGGATCCAATCAAGTATATCTTTGAGAAGCCTGCTTTAACTGGGAGGATTGCCCGTTGGCATATGTTGTTATCTGAGTATAATATTGAGTATCGAGCTCAGAAAGCTATTAAAGGTAGTATATTGGCTGACCACTTGGCACATCAACCAATTGAAGATTATCAGTATGTTCAGTACGACTTCCCTGATGAGGAGATTCTATATTTGAAGATGAAAGATTGTGATGAGCCTACGCTCGATGAAGGGCCAGAGCCTGGTTCCCGATGGGGTATGGTATTCGATGGCGCTGTTAATCAATATGGAAATGGTATTGGGGCAGTGATTATAACTCCTCAGGGAACACATTTTCCTTTTACAACAAGGATAACTTTAAAATGCACGAATAATATGGCAGAGTATGAGGCTTGTATTATGGGTTTAGAAGAATGCATTGATCTTAGGATTAAACATCTGGATGTTCATGGTGATTCGGCCCTTGTTGTTAATTAGATTAAGGGTTAATGGGCGACGAATCAGCCTGGCCTCATCCCATACAGAGATTATGCAAGGAGGATTTCAACTTTCTTTACTAAGGTTGACTTCCATCATATCCCTCGAGATGAGAATCGGATGTCAGGGGCTCTTGCTACGCTTGCTTCGATGATTATGGTGAAATATTGGAATGAAGTTCCCAATATTACCGTTATGCGCTTGGATAGACCAGCTCATGTGTTTGCAATTGAAGAAGTGAAAGATGATAAGCCATGGTATTATGATATCAAGTGTTTTCTTCAAAGTCAGATTTACCCGCCTGGGCCTTTTGTTAAAGATAAGAAGACTTTGAGAAGATTATCTGGCAGTTTCTACCTCAATGGTGATACGCTTTACAACAGAAATTTTGACATGGTTCTGCTCAGATGTGTGGATAGACACGAAGCTGATGGATCTAACTTGAACAACAAGATGATGAAAGAGCTGTGTAGCGAGTTCAAGATCACACATCATAATTCTTCTCCCTATAGACCTAAGATGAATGAGGTTGTTGAAGCTGCTAAAAAGAACATCGAGAAGATTATTCAGAAGATGGTTGTTACATACAAAGATTGGCATGAGATGTTGCCAATTGCTTTGCATGGCTATGGTACATCTGTTCGCACTTCAACAGGGGCAACCCCTTTCTCTCTTGTATATGGCATGGAGGTTGTGCTCCTTGTGGAGATTGAGATCCCATCAATGAGAGTCTTGATGGAAGCCAAGTTGAGTGAGGCTGAATGGGTTTAGAGTCGTTATGACCAACTGAATTTAATTGAAGAGAAGAGATTTACTGCCATGTGCCACCGTTAGTTATATCAGCAAAGGATGAAGAAAGTCTTTGATAAGAAGGTCAAGCCTCGTGTGTTCCGAGAAGGTGACCTCGTGCTCAAGAAAGTCTTGTCTTTCGCGCCCGATTCTAGGGGCAAGTGGACTCCAAACTATGAAGGTCCATATGTTGTTAAGAGAGCCTTTTCAGGCGGTGCTTTGATGCTTACAACTATGGATGGGGAGGATTTCACTCGTCTTGTGAATTTAGATGCAGTCAAGAAATACTTCTCCTAAAAAATAAAAACAGAATAACTCGTTAAGTTGAAAACCCGAAAGGGCAACTTAGGAAAAAATGAGCGTCTCAGTGGATTTAAAACTTGAAAGGGAGATCCAGGAAAAAGTTAGAGACATGAAAAAATGAATATATATCCTGCTAGATTGAGTACCTCACCCCGGGGCAATCTAGGCAACAATTAGGGATTTGGCAAGTAACTGCATCTTGACAAGATTTTGTTCTACAACTATCGTCTGTCAAAGATTCTCGCTCAGTCATTGTCAACTGAAGCTTCAAATACATTGGATTCAGAGTTGGTGGAGAAATGGTCATTATGTTCAATGTAGCCCTTTTTCCAATATATATCACCAATTTCAAATTTTGTAAAGATCCATGGAGTCTTGCCATTTTCGGACTACCATTCTATCAAATAAATTTGAGCATTTATCCAGTTCTTTGCACTCTCATTTGTTTCTACTGAATAAATGTTTGCATGTTTGCATGGAACGTCTTCAGTGCTCTCCCAAGGATAGTACGATCTCCAAAAGGTAAGACATTTGTTCATACTTCTGGCATGTTTTTATCCTCTTCATCAGCTTTCAAGTTGTCTATCCAGCGAGCGCAGAAAGAACAAAACATTATCAACTCCCCAGAGAGTCTGGGGTTTTGGCCTTGATCTTGTAGAGATGTGTATACCCCTACATCAAGCGCTAGCATTCGTGTTTATCAATTATACGGTTGTCATCCCTTGTGTGGACTGACCTAAAATCCCTTATAGATTGATAAAAGTTGATATGTTATCTATTCACGAGGAAGTTTGTCTTTCCCCAGTATGAGTAGAAGTCCTCGGCAGAGTAAGCATGTGTTACCAGCATAGCTATCTTTCAGATATCTCCTCAGCAGTAGTTGCCTAGAGCAGTTGGTGAAGGGTTTGTTCCCCTTTTTTCACCCCCGGCATGGTACATGTTGATGAAGGATTCATTTTCGATTCCCTTAGCCAGGGTAGTCTCCTTTGAGTTGCCTACAGTTCATCCCCAGTAGGGTTGTCAGCAGACTATCCCCTGTATGGTCGTCTACAGTTCATCCCCAGTGGAGTTGCCTGATCCTATGTTGACATTCGTATCCCCTCCAGGGTTGAAGATTTCTTCCAGTATTGGATGGCGAAGAGGAAGATGTGTTATTTCCTTCCCCAGCGGAGCAATGGTTCTTTCTTCCCTCAGCAGAGTTGGTTTCTCCAGCAGTTAGAAGGAAGTGTTTGATTGATGAGTGTCTATTTGGCGTTTGTTCCCTACATAGTTTTACATCATTCCTAGATAAGTTCCCCAGTAGAGTTCTTCTACGACGGATCTTATTGATATCCAGTCACCTGCTCCCAAGGATTGTTGGAAAATCCCTAGCAGTGACTCTGCATGTTCCCCAGCTGAGACTTTGCCTATTCCCAGCGGTGGTATTTGAATCTTGGTATTTGATGCATCCCCACCAGAATTGATTTCTCCTGTGGGCCTGGCCTTTCTCTTTTGAGATGTTATACCGGATGTCCGTTCATGGCTCTCGAACTTGTTTGTGTTAGATATGTCTGTTTGTCAGCATTAATCATACGCAAATCACGCATATACATGCATAATTATAGCATTCAGATATTCATGTTGCATTCTTTGCCATATGTATTTGCTTATTATCTCCTGCTAGTGGTGAAATGTTCTTCCCCAAGCAGATGTTTGTGTATGATCTCTCCATATAGAGTCGGCCCCATAAGGAGAAAATGTCCATCTTTCCTTCCTTATTCCCCACTGAGTTATGTCCTCGTGGATGATTATTGTTTCAGTTTCCTCCCTAACTATGTATCGAGATGGAATTACTCCCCTGAGTCATATGCCCATCGGGTTGAGTCTTGTTTAGTTGTGTCTTTCTAGTGTGTTCCTAGACTGACTCCTTTCTTGTTATTTCCCTGCAGTTCCATGTGGTTTAGTTGATTCAATTGCCCAGTAACCAGTAATTATTCATCTTTTCCCTAGTGGACTTTGTGTCCTTCTACCCAGTAACCGGTAGTTGTAAGTCCTATTTCTGTGGTTTTTTACCCAGAAACCAGTAGATGTAATCCCCTCTTTTTTGGTTATCTTTATCCAATATTCAGTATTGATACTCCTTCACTTTTGAGTATACCACCCAGTTTCCGGTGATATATCTCTCGGATGATTGCTTTTGTCAAGAAATTCATCCCCCACGAGTCATCTTTCATTTACCCTTGTTTGGTGATGATTGTTTCTCCTTTTGATTGGTCATCATTTTATACCCAGTAACCGATATCCCGATGTCCTTTCTTTTCGGTCGATTTATCCTTTATTAACCCAGTAACCGGTTGTGGCTAATCTTCCATGCGAGTATGTTATCTACGTTCTGACGGTAATAGATAGTATATCTCATGTGCTCTGCAGTCGAAGTCTTTTTCTTCCCTAATTGAGTAAGATTCGTATTTCCTAGTGGAATCAAATGCCCATCCTTTAAGTCGAGTTTGCTTTTTTAGCCCTCCTTTCGGATGAAGAGTGTCTTGGATATGTTCCCAATTCACGCCTGGTTGGTCACCTATTATATGCCCAGTAACCAGTATCCCTGGTGTTCCTTCCTTCTGCTCCCTATTATGAATTTTAGTCCCCTGTGGAGTCATATTTTCCTGAGTTGAGATGTGCCTTTTAGGTCCTCCTCAGATGTTCGGATGATTGATGTCTCTCACCCTTATACCGGTCTTAGATATTTTTTTCCCTGAGCATGTTGTTCTCTCACCCAGTAACCGGTATTCGGATGACATTTCTCTCTTTGATTTTATTACCCAGTAGCCGGTAGTATCTTGTTTTTTCTTCCTCAGCTGGGACCTTTGTGGACATCCCCGTCTGAGTCCGGATTTTTATCCGAAGTATCCTTTGCGGATAGTTTTGCTGTATTGGCATATTCCTCAATACATGCATTTTTGCGTCAACTCGAGTCTTTCCTTTGATTTATTTTCGTGGAATCCCTCTGGTCTTCCAGCAAGTTTTCTAGCTGTGACCTGCTCACACATTTCATCCCTAGAGTCTCTGTCTCCCTAGTGAGTATGTTACTCCTATGGACTTTTTCAGTTTCTTCTGATTTCTTTACCTTCGTGGTAATTATTCACCATGAAGATTTTATTTTTGCATGCATACATTTGCATCATGAGGTCTCTTAGGGACCAAAGTTCATCTCTTTGTTAATATTTAAGCCCATTCTACCTCGTCGAGACGAAGATTTTAACCTTCATATCTGTAGCAACCTGAAAAATACAGTGTGCGAAAAAACAACCGGCGAAAGAAAATGACAGAAGAGTCGCCACCGTGCGTTATTCATCCCAAAGGAGGGAAAGGAAACGCCCGAAGTAAACCTGAAAAAGGAAAGGACAAGACGGGGTCTCGCAACCAAATCTTGGGTTCGGGTTTCGGTTATGCGAAGGGAAGGTATTAGCACCCCTACGCATCCGTAGTACTCTACGGGATCCACTTTTGTAGTTCTTGTCTAAAGGGTGTGAGTTTATCTAATGTGTTATTTACTAAAAAAGGGGGTTAAATGAAAATGACTCGCGCGGATGTCGCATCCACTGCATACGTATCTCATCTGAATATGAGAATTAGAGTCTTCGTAGCTCGGCTACCTAGGGGTTAAAGGTAATTGTGCTAGCTAAGACATCGCGTCTTATGCCTACGTATCTCATCTGGCCTGAAAATCAGAGCAAGCCGTAGTTCAGCTAACTATGGGGTTATGGATTGGGTTTTGGACGAACGACTTCACTACGCAATCTACCGGATGCTCGACCTTTGGAGACTTACTCGCCTGTAGTAGAAGGATTTAACATGTTGCTTTGGGTTTTAGGGTTTGGGATGCTCAAGGGCAAAAAGGCAGTCCTTGACGAAGGAACCGCACTACCACACGGATAAAGATCCGAAGTAACAGCAATTAAAGGAATAAGCAACCCAGGGATCTCCCAAGATAATGCCATCAAAGAAAGGTGAGTCAGTACAGGTAATTGGAATAAACCTCCAGGGGGTATCCCATAAATAAAGTGGGAAAACCACGCAAACCATCTCTGCAAGAGTCTGTGAGCACTCACAAAAACTCAACAAAAGGGTTAGTGAAACACGATAAGCATTTTTTTCATGGATAACAGTATGGTTTCAGAAACCTCAAACCCTGTGGCATACATTTCAGAAATCATGTGATTAAACATTCAAGGCGTAGGTTTCACCCATTCATGCATAATTAAACCCGTGGGCAAAAACATAATGAAATTCATCGATCATACCTCATACATTCAGATGATCCAAATTAAGAGCATAAAATCATGGGAATGAGGCAAACCTGATGGGAGAGACCGGTTGAAATCAAATGGCACGGCTGGGTTTGCAAGGCAATGTTAGGGTTTGCGTGAGATGAAAGTGTGTTAGTCAGATTGAATTTTTCAGAGCTGCCTGGGGGTTGCTCTGAGTTCTCTGTCAGGTTTCTCTCCAGGTTTTGTCAAGGGTTTTGTTTCAAGGAAACCTCAGAGTATTTTGCTTCTCTTCCTTTTTCTGTCTGATCTCCCTCTTTTATAACCTGATTTTCATGGTTTTGTGGGCTCAAATGAGAGAGGTCCAAGTCCAAGTTTTTTCTATTATATTTTATTTATTTTTTTATTATTATTTTTATTTATTTATTTATCCAAGTTTATTTTTTTTCGTTTTTTTTTTTCGTTTTTTTTTTCATAAAGTTTCTTGAATCTAATTCTGATTGACATGATGAAATGCAATATGAAATGCTAAATGAATGCATGAATGAGGAGGGCAAATTTTGGGGTGTTACAGCTGCCCCTATTCAATCATCAGCTAACCCGAGTAGGATGAAAGCGAACAGCTTATCAGACAAACTGGGTGAGCTGTGATTGAATACCAAAGACAGACCGAAAATTTGCGCTCCGAGAACACCACAAAAATGCGGAAATACACCGCGCTGTTTATTTTTCTTCCGATCCTCTGGCTGGATCTGAATCAGTCTTCTGGCTTAATCTGGAGTTTCGATCCTCTGGCTGAACCTATACTCAATTTAGTCCTCTGGTTGGATATTAATTTTGATCCTCGGGCTGGATACGATTTTGATCTTCTGGCTAGATCTTCTTCGATCTTCTGGCTAGATCTCCTTCGTTTCGATTCTCTGGCTGAATCTATTTCCTTTGATTCTCTGGCTGAATCTACTTCGATCTTCTGGCTAGATCTGAATTGTTGCGATCTTCGATGTTCTGGCTAGATCTTCTTTGTTTCGATTCTCTGGCTGAATCTACTTCGATCTTCTGGCTAGATCTGGATTGTTTTGATGATAAATTCCCATCATTAGGATCCCACATCTGAGGCATGCGCTGGTTGACCCTCTTTTGAAATCTACACCCAACCTTCATATTAGATATGCAGCTTCGAGAATATTCCACTTTTGGGCTTCATACATATTCTTCGGGCTAGAACATGTTGTAACGACTCCTCAATTAGACTTGGGCTTGCTGGAGAAGTAAAGCTTGTAGGCGACTTCACTGGGGAATCTTCAAATTGAGCCTTAGGCTGGCTTACTGGAACACGATTCTCAGGCTGAATCTTCGAAATGACCCTTAGGCTGGATCACTGGAACACGATTCTCAGGCTGAATCTTCGAAATGACCCTCAGGCTGGATCACTGGAACACGATTCTCAGGCTGAATCTTCGAAATGACCCTCAGGCTGGACCATTGGAAAACGATTCTCAGGCTGAATCTTCAAAACGACCCTCAGGCTGGATCACTCACGCTTGATCCTCTGGCTGGATCTCATGACCTTGGTTGTAAAGTAATTCTTCAGTTTGCTTGGAAGAACCTGTTTATCAGCTTATGTGTATGCTTGATATGATATGCATGCCAATGCAAATGTTATGCATGGTGTAGAAAGAAATCTGCTTGGGGAAGCAAACTCCGGTAGGGAATAGATCGCTGTATCAATCCTTGAATGCTCTGTGGGGAATGATCCGTCTGCCGGGACCAATGAGCCACCAAAAATAAATTGGCTGCTTGAAAAGTTGACCTTGCGGGGGGAGTATCAACTATGGAAACTTTGTTCGGCGAGGCTCTGTGAGGAGAGTCTGTGGGGAAAACACTTCCTGGGGAAATATCGTAGGAAACGACCTTTGCTGGGGATGTGAACTTGCTAATCGCCCTCAAGCTGGGGATTAACAAATCTGTTAAAAATAATCTGTTGGGGAATGAGATGAACACTGGGAACACCACCCTCTCATTTGTTGGTTATGCAACCACTCCGCTGTTGCTAGGAAGATACAGTCTGACACTGTCAACTCCGCTGGGGATATATAGTCTGGATACTGTCAGCTCTGCTGGGGAACATGCTCTGCTGAGGAGAGACTTTGTCAACCGCTTGGGGATGAGGATTCATGACTTGGCATCCGGTTCCTGTGACCTGCAACCAAAAATACACGTATGCCTCGGGGGAATTACTCGGTTTGAATTCACCGTCCGGGATTAAGCACATTCAAAGCAATTTTAAATGTTTTCCTGTGCAAATCATCTGCAAAAGCCACCATTATGTTCATATGCAATATGTTTTATCAAAAATTCGGACATTTTTGCAAACAAACTGATAAATGAAAAATAAAGAGGCTCTTTAACTGAATTATTCGACTCTTACTGGGGAGAAAATTTGTGCCAGGAATAGGCGAGGGCATCAGGAAGCTGATCCCTGAAAAGAGGTGATCGCTATAAAAAGAGAACTATCCTAATGGCAATGTGGATATGGGGTCCCACTGAGTTTCGACTCTGCTATGACTCCTATGTCCTCAAGACGCTCTGCTCATCTTGCTTTCTGAAGTGGATGATTAGTCGATCTTTAACCTTCGAAAAAACAACCGGCGAAAGAAAATGACAGAAGAGTCGCCACCGTGCGTTATTCATCCCAAAGGAGGGAAAGGAAACGCTCGAAGTAAACCTGAAAAAGGAAAGGACAAGACGGGGTCTCGCAACCAAATCTTGGGTTCAGGAGTCGGTTATGCGAAGGGAAGGTATTAACACCCTTACGCATCCGTAGTACTCTACGGGATCCACTTTTGTAGTTCTTGTCTAAAGGGTGTGAGTTTATCTAATGTGTTATTTACTAAAAAAGGGGGTTAAATGAAAATGACTCGCGCGGATGTCGCATCCACTGCATACGTATCTTATCTGAATATGAGAATCAGAGTCTTCGTAGCTCGTCTACCTAGGGGTTAAAGGTAATTGTGCTCGCTAAGACATCGCGTCTTATGCCTACGTATCTCATCTGGCCTGAGAATCAGAGCAAGCCATAGTTCGGCTAACTATGGGGTTATGGATTGGGTTTTGGACGAACGACTTCACTACGCAATCTACTGGATGCTCGACCTTTGGAGACTTACTCGTCTGTAGTAGAAGGAGTTAACGTGTTGCTTTGGGTTTTAGGGTTTGGGATGCTCAAGGGCAAAAAGGCAGTCCTTGACGAAGGAACCGCGCTACCACACGGATAAAGATCCGAAGTAACAACAATTAAAGGAGTAAGCAACCCAGGGATCTCCCAAGCTAATGCCATCAAAGAAAGGTGAGTCAGTATAGGTAATCGGAATGAACCTCCGGGGGGTATCCCACAAATAAAGTGGGAAAACCACGCAAACCATCTTTGCAAGAGTCTGTGAGCACTCACAAAAACTCAACAAAAGGGTTAGTGAAACACGATAAGCATTTTTTTCATGGATAACAGTATGGTTTCAGAAACCTCAAACCCTGTGGCATACATTTCAGAAATCATGTGATTAAACATTCAAGGCATAGGTTTCACCCATTCATGCATAATTAAACCCGTGGGCAAAAACATAATGAAATTCATCCATCATGCCTCATACATTCAGATGATCCAAATTAAGAGCATAAAATCATGGGAATGAGGCAAACCTGATGGGAGAGACCGGTTGAAATCAAATGGCACGGCTGGGTTTGCAAGGCAATGTTAGGGTTTGCGTGAGATGAAAGTGTGTGAGTCAGATTGAATTTTTCAGAGCTGCCTGGGGGTTGCTCTGAGTTCTTTGTCAGGTTTCTCTCCAGGTTTTGTCAAGGGTTTTGTTTCAAGGAAACCTCAGAGTATTTTGCTTCTCTTCCTTTTTCTGTCTGATCTCCTATTTTATAAGCTGGTTTTCATGGCTTTGTGGGCTCAAATGAGAGAGGTCCAAGTCCAAGTTTTTTCTATTATATTTTATTTATTTATTTTTTATTATTTTTATTTATTTATTTATTTAATTCTTTTTTTTTTTCGTTTTTTTTTTCATAAAGTTTCTTGGATCTAATTATGATTGACATGATGAAATGCAATATGAAATGCTAAATGAATGCATGAATGAGGAGGGCAAATTTTGGGGTGTTACAATATCTCCGGATAGAATGACCTTAAATGGGGGCATTTGTAAGACCCTAATTTTGACCCTAAGATTCCTCATGGCATCATATAATTTGCTCATTGCATTGCCTCAAGGATCATAGCATGTATAGCTTCTTTACCCTAGGGGGTGGGACTTGTGTGAGTAGTTTGAGACCACCAAGAATGCTTGTATTGTATATTATTGCTTTTCTTATTGTGATTACTAACCAAAAGCACAAAAATATATCACTAACTCTTTTTTGTTTTAAAGCTTAAGTGATCATGTGCTCCCTTTGCTCCTAGGAGGCTCCTAAGCTCAATAAAGTGGCTAGATGAGGATGAGAACAAGCATGACAATGGTCCACAAAGCTCTTAATCATCATATATGTCTCCCAACTATCTCAATTTTCCAATTTGATCAAGATAACCCAAAGGGTCTGAGGATTGTTTCCCAAGGAAGCCCTAATTCAATTGTGCTTTGACTGTGCCTTGCTCATGAAACAAACTCAACCTATGATCAAATTTATTTAAGGGAAGTTCTTTAATTCATTATTTTATGCATATATGATCCTATGTGAGGCCCCTCAATCATTTATTCATCAAGATTTGAAGTTTGGCCTTGAGAAGTTGACCAGTCAAGTCATCTGACTAAACTGAGGATCACTGAGACACAACTTTTGATGTGTTTGTCAAATGAAGATGACCCCAAGAGAAAAAAAATGTTCTTAAAAGCCATATGAACAACTTTTATGTTCATCCAAAATCCATTTTAAAGTGGGAAGGTCATCATTAATTTCAAAACATTATAGGTCATTTTGACTGAAACCCTAATTTTGGGTCAACTTCCCAAGGACCTAACTTCTTTAATTTTTATGATTTTGAGGTGAGACAAATTGCATTGGAAAGCTTAATATGTCTACTTCAAATATTATGTGGGACAAAATTTCATAATCCTATAAGAAACACATGTGATAATACAAAACATTATAGTTGGTCGGAGAAGATGGTGGTTTCCACCACCATCCACACCTGGGAGCTTCCAGGCCATTGGATCTGGAGGAAACGTTATAATCCCAACCTTTGATCTTGGTGACTCATTTTAATTACAAATGTAGCGTGTTTGACTTGTGCCTTTCGTGCATCCGCGCTCCTGAATCGTGTGATCATGGCCACGTCATTTAATGAATTCATCCAAGCGCTCTTGATTTTTGCTATTTTCTTATTTTATGTTTAATTTCATTTAATTCCTTTTATTTTCAAAAATTCATTAAAATTTTATTTGAAGTCACAAAAATATGAGACCAACACCAAAAATTCTCTTGAAAAATCTAGTTTCATATTCTGATTTTTAATTATTTTTGTGACTTCATTTAATATTTTTTGTGAATTATTTGGTTTTTAATAGTTTTTAATTCATTTTAAATACTTTTTGATATCTAAAAAATCCAAAAATATTTTCTTAACACATATGGATCATGATAAGTCTATGAAAAATAGTCTCACCAATTTCTTAATTGATTTGAGATTTTAATTCATTTGTTTATTTTTCATTGTTTTTAATTGATTTTAAATAGTTTATGATTTCAAAAATTGTTTAAAAAATTTGTCAAACCTTTTTTGACCATGTTACACCGATGAGAATTTAATTGGACTTGTTTAAGTTGATTTGAATTGAATTTGAGGTTTGACCATATTTTGTCCATTTTAATTTTGCATTTATTTTAATTCCAAAAATACTAAAAAAATATGTTTGACTTGTTGACTTCTAATCTTCATTTCTCTTCTGTTTAGCATTGGTTGATGATGATTTGATTAACTTTTGACCAATTGTGTTTGATGCTTGAATTTTATTTTCATTCATTTCATCTTCATCTTATTTCTTTTTATTTTGGCCAGTGAGTTAATGTCTTATGGTTGGTCTTGACATATGAGAGGTTTAACTTTCTTTGAATCAAATCAAACTCAACTTGTTCCAAGATCAAGTGAGTTGCTTTGTGTCCAAGATAGGTTGCTTTTTGGTCAAGCAAAAAACCTAAAGTCCATACAAGGCTTTTCTCTTTTCTTTTGGCAGGGCAAGTTGTAGGAGCTTGGCTTACTAGTCATGATCTCTAACTTTGTTTATTTGCCTATAGTTTTATTGACCGGCCTCAGATAGGTGTGACTACTACATTAGTCCACTTACGATTGCTTAACATAGCGTTAACTTGTCTTATGACACACTAACATAACCATACTAATTACTAACTTTAAATTCAAGCATTTAATTTCCTACAATTTACTTTAATGCAATTTACTTTCTTGCTCATTTATTCATATTGCTTTTCATTTTGCTCACTTGAGCACATATTTTATGTTTATGCTATTTTCCTTTTGCTCAATTAAGCTCATTGTTGTATATAAATATATTGTTGTCTTGTGTTTGTTTTTGTCTTTGTTTGTGTGAACCCAATGCAAAAAGGAGAAAGGACTTAGAATTAGGACATACCTATGCTTAAAGGAGTTCAAGAGCAACTAGGCCTCATGCCTTTAGAATGCTAAACTTGTTGAAGAGCAACTAGGTCTCATGCCTTTAGAATGCTAAATTTCATAGTTGACTTCAAAGGACTTCCTTTCCAAAACTTATTCTTTGTCCATTCCTCTTATTATGTTGTGAACTTTTTGATGTTTGCTCTTGTGCGATAGGGATTCAATCTTGAGATAGTAAAGAGGACCATTGTCATGAGTAGCCAAGTTAAGAGAGACAAGCCAATTGGAGATCCTAGGAGCTTGAATCCAAATATTTGTTTGATAGCTTGATTGTGTTTGCTAGAGTCCAAAGGAAAGGAGCATCTTGAATCATCTCTATGATTTCAAGAAAAGGAACTCCAAAGGTTTTATCTTCTCTCTTTATCTTTGTATGCCTTAGGACTAGCCCTTCTATTCTTCTTATCACTCTAACCCAAGCCAAACTCTTTTTGTGCAAACTTTGACTTTATTTCAAACTAGAAACCTTGGCCTTATGCCTTTGACTTTTCAAAATCTTTTCATTAATACTCATTGTGAATGAATCTTAATTCAACTTTGACTTCATTTTGTAAAGAATCTAACTTGTAAATACAAATCACTTCAAGTTGATTTTGTGGTTCCAATGGCCACCTTTGTTAAAAAATTTCATAAATATTAGTCATATGTTTGAGTTATCATAGCGGTTGATGTAAACCTCACCTTATCCTTAGTGGTTGGATTATAAGTCTTCCATACTTATTATAGGGTTAACCCCTCACTAGTATGTTGAAGCCTTCCTCACATGGTGGATTGTTGGTTTAGGTTGAGTTTTCTCCATTTGATAACAAAAGACTTTAAGGCTTTTGATCAAATTAATTCACCAATCTTTGACATTTTTACCCCGAACTACGAGGTTTTAATCCTACCTTTGTGATGGTACGTAGGCAATGGGTTCATGCATTCAAACAACAAAATTGTAAATATAATATTCTCTTCTCATCCCCCAATCTTTTGCACATATTTTCACAAATACCAACCTACAACCCACATTTGCAAAAAGAGGTTCCCTTAGAGTACTAAGGATGTTTTGGGTGGTTAAAACCTTCCCATTTCATAACCAACCCCCTTACCCAGATCTCTGACATTTTTATTAGTTTTTGATTTGATAAAACTTCTTACTTGGTTTTTGTTCGCTTTTTAGCCTTTCCTTCGGACAAATAAAAGTGTTGTGGCGACTCGAATTGTATGTTTACTTTTGGTTTAGTCAATAAACCATAAGGTAACGAATACCCCGCTACAAGGAGACAGAGACTCTGGGGGAAATAAGGTAAAATTGTGTGAGCAGGTCACGACTTGAAAACTTACTGGGAGACATGAAGGGATTCCACGAAAATAAATCGATGGAAAGACTCGAGCTGACGCAAAGATGCATATATTGGGGAATATGCTAATACAGCGAAACTATCCACAAAGGATACCTGGGATGAAAATCCGGACTCAGACGGAGATGTCCACACAGAACTCAGATGAGGAAGAAGCAATGAGATATTACCGACTACTGGGTAATAAACTCAAAGGGAGACATGTTATCAAAACACCGGTTACTGGGTGAAAGAATAACACGCTCAGGGGAATAAGAATATCTAAGATCGGTATAAGGGTGAGAGATATCAATTATCTGAAACACTGAGGAGGACCCAAAAGGCACATCTCAACTCAAGATATCTGACTCCATAGAGGACAAAAAGTCGTAGTAGGGAGCAGAAGGAAGGAACACCAGGGATACCGGTTACTGGGCATATAATAGGTGACCAACCAGGCGTGAATTGGGAACATATCCAAGACACTCATCATCTGAAAGGAGGGATAAAAAAGCAAACTTGACTTACATGATGGGCATTCGATTACATAGGGAAATACGAATCTTACTCAACTGGGGAAGAAGAAAAAAGAATTCGACTGAAGAGCGCATGAGATATATTATCTATTACCGTCATAACATAGATAACATACTCGCATGGAAGATTATCCACAACCGGTTACTGGGTTAATAAAGGATAAATCGACCAAAAAGAAAGGACATCGGGATACCAGATACTGGGTATAAAATGATGACCAATCAGAAAGAGGAGCAATCTTTACCAAACAAGGGTAAAATGAAAGATGACTCACGGGGATAAATTGCTTGATAAGAGCAATCATCCAAGAGATATATCACCGGCTACTGGGTGGTATACTCAAAAATGAAGGAATATCAATACTGGTTACTGGGTAAAGATAACCAACAGAGAGGGGATTACATCTACCGGTTACTGGGTAGAAAACCAGAGAAATAGGACTTACAACTACCGGTTACTGGGTAGAAGGCCACAAAGTTCCACTAGGGAAAGGATGAACAATTACTAGTTACAGAGAAATTGAACAACTAAACCACAGGGAACCGCAGGGGATAACAAGAAAGAAGGAGTCAATCTAGGAACAAACTAGAAAGACACAATTAACAAGACTCAACCCAATGAGGATAAAACTCATGGGAGTAATTCCGTCCCGATACACAATTGGGGAGGAGACTGAAGCAATAATCATTCACGAGGACATAACTCAGTGTGGAATAAAGAAGGAAAGATAGACACTTTCTACCTATGAGGCTGACTCTAAATGGAGAGATCAGACATAAACATCCGCTTGGGGAAGAACATTTCACCAATAGTAGGAGATAACAAGCAAAGATATATGGCAAAGTATGCAACATGAATAACTGAATGCTATAATTGTGCATGTATATGCGTGATTTATGTATGATTAATGCTGACAGACAGACATATCTAACACAAACAGGTTCGAGAGCCATGAACGGACATCTGGCATAACATCTCAAAAGAGAAAGGCCAGGCCCACCAATCACCGCTGGGAACAGGCAAAGGTCACTGCTTCCTACTGTCGGGGATATTCCAACAATTCTCGGGAATAGATGACTGAGTACCAATAAGATCTGTCGTAGAAGAAACTCTACTGGAGATCTTATCAGGGGATGATATGAAACTCCATGGGGGAACAACCGCCAAACCGATACGCATCAATCAAAACAATCCCTTCTAACTGCTGGAGAGACATCTCCGCTAAGGGGAGAAAGAACCAATGCTCCGCTGGGGAAGGAAATAACGCATTTTCCTCATCACCGTCCAATACTGGAAGAGATCTTCAACCACGGAGGGGATACAAATTATCAAGCTCGGATTTTGCAACCCTACTAGGGGTGGACTATAGGCAACCAAACTGGGGATAAACTGCCAATATTCTCAAAAGAGATATCTTGGCTGAGGGAATCGGAAACAAATCCCATGTGCCAAGCCGGGGATGAAAAGGGAGATAAGCCCTTCACCAACTACTCTAAGCAACTCTTTCCTAAGGAAACAAAATTCTGGAAAGGCAGCTATGCAGGGAACACATGCTTACTCAGCTGGGGATTTCTATTCATACTGGGGAAAGACAAACTTCCTCGTGAATAGACAGCATATCAACTTTTATCAATCTATAAGGGATTTTAGGTCAGTCCACACAAGGGATGACAACCATATAATTGATAAAACACAAATGCCAGTGTCAGACCCTTTAGGAAGCTGACGATGTATCACTCTTCTCTACGCTTGCTGAGGAGACAACTCGAAAGCTGATGAAGAGGATATAAGAATGCCAGAAATATGAACAAATGTCTTACCTTTTGGAGATCGTACTATCCTTGGGAGAGCACTGAAGACATTCCATTTATCCTTTTTGTCATTGTGAATCTTCACTTTGTTTAAAACAGTTTATAAAAACTTTATTCGTTTAAAACAATGATTTTTATCAATTAAAACATGCAAACATTTATTAAACAGAAACAAATAAGAGTGCCAAGAATTGGGTAAAGGCTCAAATTTATTTAATAGAATGGTAGTCCGCAAATGGAGAGACTCCATGGATCTTTACAAATTTGAAATTGGTGATATATATTGGAAAAAGGGCTACATTGAACATAATGACCGTTTCTCCACCAACTCCGAATCCAATGTATTTGAAGCTTCAGTTGACGATGATTGAGCGAGAATCTTTAACAGATGACAACTTGTGGAACAAAGTCTTGTCAGGATGCAGTTACTTGTCAAATCCCTAATTTTTGCCTAGATTGCCCCAGGGTGAGGTACTAGCGGGACATATATTCATCATTTTTTATGTCTCTAACTTTTGCCTGGATCGCCCCTTCGGGTTTTCAATCCACCGAGATGCTCATTTCTGCCTAAGTCGCCCATTCAGGTTTTCAACTTAGCGAGCTATTCTGTTGTTATTTTTAGGAAAAGTATTTCTTGACTGCATCTGAATTTACAAGACGAGTGAAATCCCCCTCATCCATAGTTGTAAGCAATAAAGCACCGCCTGAAAAGGCTCTCTTGACAACATATGCACCTTCATAGTTTGGAGTCCACTTACCCCTGGAATCGGGCGCGAAAGACAAGACTTTCTTGAGCACGAGGTCACCCTCTCGGGACACGTGAGGCTTGACCTTCTTATCAAAGGCTTTCTTTATCCTTTGCTGATATAATTGACCATGGCACATGGCAGTTAATCTCTTCTCTTCAATCAAGTTCAATTGGTCATAACGACTCTTGACCCATTCAGCCTCAGTCAACTTGGCTTCCATCAAGACTCTCATTTATGGGATCTCAACCTCCACAGGGAGCACAACCTCCATGCCATACACAAGAGAGAAAGGGGTTGCCCCTGTTGAAGTGCGGACAGTTGTATGATAGCCATGTAAAGCATATGGCAACATCTCATGCTAATCTTTGTATGTAACAACCATCTTCTGGATAATCTTCTTGATGTTCTTGTTAGCAGCTTCAACAACCCCATTATGATGTGCAATCTTAAACTCGCTTCACAGCTCTTTCATCATCTTATTATTCAAGTTAGATCCATTACAAGTAATGATCTTGTCTGGCACACCATATCGGCATATAAGCTGGTTCTTGATAAACTTTACAACCACCTGCCTGGTCACATTTGCATATGATGCCGCTTCAATCCACTTGGTGAAGTAATCAATAACTACGAGAATAAAACGGTGACCGTTTGACGCCTTTGGTTCAATCATGCCAATCATGTCAACTCCTCACATGGATAAAGGCCATGGTGAGGAAATAACATTCAAAAGTGTTAGGGGAATATGAATCTTATCCGCATAAATCTGACACTTGTGGCATTTCTTCACATATTTGCAACAGTCAGACTCCATTGTCAGCCAATAGTAGCCTGCTCCCAACATCTTCTTTGCCATGGCATGTCCATTGGAGTGAGTACCAAATGAACCCTCATGGACTTCAGTCATCAACAGGTCCGCTTCGTGTCTATCCACGCATCTGAGCAGAACCATGTAAAAATTCCTCTTGTAAAGCACATCATCATTGAGGTAGAAACTGCCAGATAATCTCCTCAAAGTCTTCCTGTCTTTAACAGATGCCCTAGGCGGGTAAGTCTGACTTTGGAGAAATCACTTGATATCATAATACCATGGCTTATCATCTTTTACTTCTTCAACTACAAACACATGAGCTGGTCTATCCAAGCGCATCACAGTAACATTGGGGACTTCATTCCAATATTTCATCACAATCACTGAAGCAAGTGTAGCAAGAGCATCTTCCATCTGATTCTCATCTCGAGGAATATGATGGAAGTCAACCTTGGTAAAGAAATTTGAAATCATCATCGCATAATCTCTGAATGGGATGACGCCAGCTGATTCGTCTCCCATTCACCCTTAATCTGATTAACAACAAGGGGCGAATCGCCATAAACATCAAGATGTTTGATCCTAGGATTAATACATTCTTCCAAACCCATAATACATGCCTCATACTCTGCAATATTATTCGTGCGTTTGAAAGTTAGCCTTGCTCTAAAAGGAAAATGTGTGCCAGAAGGAGTAATAATCACTGCCCCAATACCATTTCCATACTGATTAACAGCACCATCGAACACCATGCCCCATCGGGAACCAGGCTTTGGCCCTTCATCAAGCGTAGGCTAATCACAATCTTTCATCTTCAAATACAGAATCTCTTCATCAGGGAAGTCGTACTACACAGACTGATAATCCTCAATTGGTTGATGTGCCAAGTGGTCAGCCAAGATACTACCTTTAATAGCTTTTTGAGCTCGATACTCAATATCATACTCAGATAACAACATCTGCCAATGCGAAATCCTCCCAGTTAAAGCAGGCTTCTCAAAGATATACTTGATTGGATAAATTTTGGATATCAACCAAGTCGTATGATTCAACATATACTTGCGTAAGCGCTTAGCGGCCCAAGCCAAAGCACAACATGTCTTCTTAAGCATTGAGTACCGAGACTCACAATCAGTAAACTTCTTACTTAAGTAGTATATTGCATACTCTTTCTTTCCTGATTCATCTTGGTGACCAAGGACACAACCCATGGAATCATCAAGTACTGTCAAGTAGATGATTAATGGTCTCCCTTCAACAGGCGGAGACAGAATCAGAGGCTCAGACAAATACTCTTTGATACTATCGAAGGCCTTTTGGCAATCCTCGGTCCAATCATAACGCTGATCTTTCCGGAGGAGCTTGAATATAGGCGCACATGTGGCAGTCACGTGGGATATAAATCTCGAAATATAATTCAAGCGGCCAAGAAAACCTCGAACTTGCTTCTCAGTTTTGGGCGCAGGCATCTCTTGTATTGCTTTGACCTTGGCAGGATCAACTTCAATACCTCTCTCACTGGCAATAAAGCCCAATAACTTGCCGGAACGGACTCCAAATGTACACTTTGTTCGGATTCAAACGGAGTTTGTACTTCCTCAAACGCTGGAAAAGCTTCAACAAGTGTTCTACATGTTCAACTTCCGTTTTCGACTTTGCAATCATATCATCAACATACACCTCAATCTCTTTGTACATCATATCATGGAACAAGGTAGTCATAGCGCGTTGATATGTGGCTTCGGCGTTCTTCAAACCGAAGGGCATCACTCGATAACAGAATGTTCCCTAAGGTGTGGTGAATGTTGTCTTCTCCATATCCTCGGGTGCCATTTTAATCTAGTTATAACCGGAAAATCCATCCATAAATGAGAAGACATTAAATTTAGCTGTATTGTCTACCAACATATCAATGTGTAGTAGAGGAAAATCATCTTCCGGACTAGCTTTATTCAAGTCACGATAGTCCACACACATTCGGACTTTTCCATCTTTCTTATGCACAGGCACAATATTGGCCACCCATTGAGGATATGTAGAAGTCACCAGAAACCCCACATCAATTTGCTTCTGAACTTCTTCTTTAATCTTCACTGCCATATTAGGATGAGTTCTTCTGAGCTTTTGCTTCATAGGCACACACTCAGGCTTTAATGGCAAGAAATGTTGCACGATATCGTTATCTAGACCAGGCATGTCTTCATACGACCAGGCGAAGACGTCGACATATTCTCGTAGCAACTCAATCAACCCTTTCTTCACATGCTCTTCAAGGAGTTCCCTAGTCTTCACTTCACGAAATGCAATCTTTAGATCCCAAGTTGACTGTTTCCAGATTCTCAAAATGCGGCTGAATGATCTTCTCCTCGTGCTCAAGCAGATGGGTAATCTCATCAGGAATCTCTTCAACATCATCTTCTTCTTCCTCAAATACAGGGAACTCAAAGTTGGGAGATGGTGTTGGATCATTATGTTCAATGGGTTTGATCAGCCTGCATAATGATTTTGAGTATAAAAGAGATTTCAGAATTCAAACAAGGCAAATCATTATGCAGATGAAAAGTGTATTTTTATTCTCTTTTTAGGGTTTTATGATGATCACCAATTTCATAAAAAAAGCAAAAAGTCAAAAATAATTTGGAAAATAAACATTTAACATGCGATTATTGAATGAATATCATTGTATTAATCAAATGGTGCCAACAATGTCATCACTTCTCCTTTTGGCATGAGAGAAGGGTTTTCAAACAAAATGAACACATTACGTTGATTTATGGATATCAATTGGAAAATCAACAGCGACCCAATTATTGCAGATTCCGCCAGGTATGACAAAGTTGCAAAGGTCTTCCTCTTCATCATCTTCAACAATGGTAGCAACTTCCTGATCTTCAACTGTGTGGATAAATCCACCACTCTGGAACAGCCCACGCTCATTGGAAACACCAGAAGAGTAGCCTATGCCAGCTCGAGATTTATTATCTTCCAACTTTATCATTTTCCCCAAACCAGTAGTTGCACCATGCTCAATGGCCAACTTCGCGTCATTGTAGGAGAGTAATGAAGAAAGTCCTTTCCTTAAAGGCTCAACAATAGATAAGGCTTGGAACGGAGTCCCAACCTCATCCTCAGCATCAATATAGGAGAAGGAAGATAAACGACTGACCAAGAGAGCCTTTTATCCCCCTATCACCACCAACTTCTTGTTCTTTACAAACTTCAATTTTTGGTGTAGGGTGGATGTCACGGCGCCTGCCTTGTGAAACCATGGTCTGCCAAGCAAACAACTCTAAGATGGATGAATATCCATGACCTGGAAAGTGATCTGGAAGTCACTAGGTCCAATCGTGATCAGGAGTTCTAATTCGCCGATCACGGTTTTGCACGATCCGTCAAAAGCCTTCACAACCACTCCACTCTGCCTCATGGGAGGCCCTTGGTAAGAAAGTTTAGCCAGAGTGGATTTTGGCAACACATTAAGTGATGACACTGTGTCCACCAACACATTGGACAAGGCATCATCCTTACAATTCATTGAAATGTGTAAAGCCAAATTGTGGTCTTTTCCCTCTTCGGGAAGATCAGCATCACAGAAGCTCAAGTTGTTGCAAGCGGTTATATTTGCAATAATGCTATCAAACTGTTCTATTGTGACATCGTGGTCCACGTATGCCACGTCCAACACCCTTTGCAAGGCTTCGTGGTGTGGCTCAGAATTCATCAACAAAGATAATACATATATCTTTGATGGAGTTTATAGCAGCTGATCAATAACATTGTATTCACTCCATTTGATGAGCCTCAGCATCTCATCACCATCCTCTTTCATAATACCAGACTGGCCAACCGGGATAGGAGCTTTAACAGATTTATCAACAACAGGGTCAACACCCTTCACAACAGGAGTAGGATTATTAGAAGAATAAGTCCCCACGGGACCGGCAGGATTAACAACAGTTCTCTTCATGACATCTTCATGGGGTTTCGGTTGCACCGAGAAGACACGACCGCTACGGGTAACAACACTGACATCAGAAATGCTCACTACGGAAGTTGAGGGCAACGACACCTCTTTCCTATCTTCTAGCATAACTGCGTTATATCGATAGGGAACAACTTTTTCGGATACATACAAGACAGGGCCCGCTGGCTTGACCATAAGAGCTGGTGATACCTTCTTCTTACTTCCATCATACTTGACGACACGGGCTCAGGAATTTTAAACACCGGGGTGATAACATCAACTTCTTCCTCATTACGATGCTGAAGTATTTCAATCATCCTCTGATCCAGCATCTCTTGGATGTCCTTTCTTACTTGTCGGCATCCTCTCTCGTTGATAGTGCACACCTGGCACCTATCATGGTCATGCTCGTAATGGCTGTGTTCATACAACAGCGTATGCATCTCGCCCAAAGATTGTCTTATGTCATTAACATATAGGACTTTATATTTGCCAGGGCAACCCTGGACCATATTAACAGCAGCCTTCCCATGCTCGGGCAATGGGTTCTTCTTCATATTATGACCTACGTCCTCGAAAAACAAAATACCACTTCTCACAAGCTCTTGCACCTTGGTCTTTAACGGGTAACAATTCTCCACGTCATGTCCAGGGGCACCGGAAAGATATACACAGTGAAGCTCTGGCTTATACCACCACTGAGGGTTGGTTGGTATAGCAGAGAAAGGTCTCGTGGACTAATTAGTTTTATATCGATCAAAGAAGGATATAGCTCAATGTATGTCATCGGAATCGGGTCAAAAGTCACCCTCTTCCTCTTGTAGTTACTGGTGCTGGTGTTATTGTTGTTTTGAGGCTGGTAGGTCTGTTGTTGTTGACGATGTTGTTGTTGTTGTTGTTATTGTTGATGATGAACTTCTTGAAAAGCAGGTGCTATATGAGCCACCTGGTGTTGGTTGACGGTAGGACACACATCCTTCCTCCTCGTGGAGGGCCTTCTTTTAATGTGAGAGGACACAACATGAGCATCTCCCTCTTTCTTCCTCGCAAAGCCCCCATACTTCTTTGTTGAAGAACCGCCATCCCTAGACAAATGTCCTTCACAGACCCCTTCTTCCAATCTCATCCCCATGTTCACCATTTTGGTGAAGTCTGAGGGAGCACTGGCGATCATTATTTCATAGTAGAAAGAGCTCAAAGTCTTCAAAAATATCTTTGTCATCTCTTTCTCCTCTAGGGGAGGCAATATCTTAGCTGCCAGCTCTCGCCATCTATGGGCGTACTCCTTGAAGGTCTCCTTGTCCTTCTGCGACATTGCTCTCAACTCGTCCCTATTTGGAGCCATATCCACATTATATTTATATTGCTTGACGAAGGCCTCGCCAAGATCGTTGAGCGAGCGGATGCTAGCACTCTCCAGCCCCATATACCACCGAAGCGCAACACCAGACAGGCTATCCTGAAAGTAGTGGATAAACAGCTGATCATTATCTGTCTGTGTTGACATCTTGCGAGCATACATCGCAAGATGGCTGAGCGGGCATGTGTTTCCCTTGTATTTCTCAAAGTCAGGTACTTTGAATTTAACAGGGATCTTCACGTTGGGCACATGGCACAACTTAGCAGCACTTTTACCAAAAAGGTCCTTACCCCTCAGAGTCTTCAGTTCCTTGCGCAGCTCAAGGAATTGGTCTTTCATTTCATCCATCTTCTCATATACGTCCGTGCCCTCAGATGGCTCGGAATGATAGATGGTGTCTTCAACACGGGTTAAGGTGTGCACAATGAGAGGTGGCACAGACAGGATCGGGCTATATGCCGGCAAAGAAGCGAGAGTAGGAGCAAAACCCTCTGGCACAAAATTGGAAGACATTCCCCAAGGGAACCCTATAACACCCCAAAATTTGCCCTCCTCATTCATGCATTCATTTAGCATTTCATATTGCATTTCATCATGTCAATCAGAATTAGATCCAAGAAACTTTATGGAAAAAAAATGAAAAAAAAAAGAAAAAAAAAATAAAAATAAATAAATAAATAAAAATTAATTAAATAAATAAATAAATAAAATAAAAGAAAAAAAATCTCAGACTTGGACCTCTCTCAAAAGTCCACTAAGCTACCAATATTAGGCTATAAATACTAGAGTTTTAGTGAAAAAATATACATTCTATTCCTATTACCCTGTTTGGGAAAAAGATAGTGAGAGAAGAACCTTGGGGAAAAAGATAGTGAGAGATTACCTGACAAAGAACTCAGAGCAGCCTCCAAACCCTGAAGGGAACTCAACTGCACAAAATCACCTCTGCCTCACATAAACCCTAAAGATTGTTTTGTAAACCTCACGGGTGCAACTCAATTCCAATCAAGCTCTCCAATCAGGTTTGCGCTATTCCCATTATTTTACGCCTTCGATTTTAATGTTCTAAATGTGTGATGTATTATGTATGAATGTATAAATAATGCCTTGAATGCTTAATCGTTTAATTTCTGAAGTGTATGCCACAGGGTTTGAGGTTTCAGGTTTCAGGTTCTCCTAATACTTATCTTGTTTCACTAACCCTTTTGTTGAGTTTTTGTGAAGGCTCACATGATTTTTGCAGGGATAGCTCGCTGGATATTCCACTTTGCTTGTGGGATACCATTTGGGAGATTTATTCTGATTGCCCTGTTGGCATATTTATTTTATGCATGTTTGTTTTGTATGTGTTCGTATCCCCGCAGGTAGCGCGGTTCCTTCGTCAAGGACTTCCTTTTTGCATGAGCATCCCAAACCCTAACCCTTCATTGATTTTTCTTCTCCTAAAACCCAAAGCAACACGTTTACTCCTTCTACTACAGGCGAGTAAGTCTCCAAGGTCGAGCATCCGGTAGATTGTGTAGTAACGTCGTTCGTCCAAAACCCAATCCATAACCCCATAGTTAGCCGAACTACGGCTTGCTCTGATTCTCAGGCCAGATGAGATACGTAGGCATAAGACGCGATGTCTTAGAGAGCACAATTACCCCCAACCCATAGGTCAGCCGAGCTACGAAGACTCTGATTCTCATATTCAGATGAGATACGTATGCAGTGGATGCGACATCCGCGCGAGTCATTTTCATTTAACCCCCTTTCTTAGTAAATAACACATTAGATAAACTCACACCCTTTAGACAAGAACTACAAAAGTGGATCCCGTAGAGTACTACGGATGCGTAGGGGTGCTAATACCTTCCCTTCGTATAACCGACTCCCGAACCCAAGATTTGGTTGCGAGACCCCGTCTTGTCCTTTCCTTTTTCAAGTTTACTTCGAGCGTTTCCTTTCCCTCCTTTGGGATGAATAACGCACGGTGGTGACTCTTCTGTCATTTTCTTTCGCCGGTTGTTTTTTCGTGCACTGTATTTTTCAGGTTGCGACAAACCCGGCTGGCATAGACGGAGCAAAATGGGCTGTTGTAGCAGGAATAGTTGAGGTAGCAACCTCAGAAATAAGCGTCCTCGCGGGAGGAGTTGTAGGAGTTGGCGAAGCTTGGCTCTGGGCGGCCAGAACTGACTCCATCATGGCAGTCAGCCTAGCGATCTCTTCCTTCAATCCATTATCCTCCGATGATTGGCTATGGTATTATACCGATGCGTCATCTTGTCTTCAAAATAAATGAAGAGCAAAGAGTTAGACCATTGATCAAGCGCTCAGAACAAAACCTGCTTATGCATATGATGCATGCAATGTTTGTGCATATGGTTTGTTTTTTTATTAGAGTAACTTTATAGAGATCTATTTGCAAATATTTGGAAATATTTAACTCTTAAGACATATACGGAATACTCATAGCAATAATAATTGGAAAATTTTTACACAAAAAAAGTAGTACAGTTTTGGTAACCAAATACAATACAAGAGAAAAGGAGAATAAACATCCTATGGAGCCCTAGAAACAATCATCCAAAGCCCTCGAAATCGGAAGATAAGCTGCACGAAGCCACTTCTCCTCTCTCTCATAAGCTGCTTCCATGTCGGCTTTCTCCTTAGCAAGCCGATCATACTTCCTCTTCCAGAACCTGGATGACTGAGGAAGAAGAGAAGTAACCACATCATTAGGCTCATCGATAACCTGATGCTCTAGAAATTCTATCACTGTTTCCTTATCTTTGAGCTGCTGAAGAAGTTCCTCTCGCTCATGAACCCAAGCACGTGACAAGTCTTCGTCTCTCAACTCCTCTACTCCTTGATTGGGGAGGGTTGAAGGCCCAACCATAACCATAAGGGTAGGTATCGGATAATCGTATGGCATGCGGTACTCAAGAGTGCTCTTCCTCACCCAAGAGGTGTAGGGTTCCAAAGCAATACAATTCTTCAGACCAAGCTCATTCTTTCCTTTCCTATGAACTTCGCGCCAGGCGTGGACCATCCTAATAGCATTCACACCCACAAAATTGTCGATGTTGGGAAATAACACTAGCCCATAGATGAGGAGTACAAACAAGGCTTCAAAAGCTTCCTTACTCATGGCCTTCCCAAACAAAGTAGCTTTGGCGATCATAAAATCAGATGGGAGACCTTGAATTCCACCTTTGGTAGTCAAATGAGCAATAATATTCGATACATCCACATGAAGTATGTCAGTAATCTCTTGAGAAGACGGAATCTTCTCCAAGCCACTGAACGACAACTGATCAAGAATAGGTATACCCACATGATAGGCATACTCCTTAAGTGTAGGAAAAAGCTGGAAATCCAGAAAAGTGAAGCACCGATACAAAGGATTATAGAACTGCACCAACACACTCATCAGACCTTCATCCACCTTGGTAGAAAGAATAGACAGGAGCTTCCCATAACGAGCTTTAAACTCCAAGGGCTCTAATACATAAGATGCCAAACTCCTTAACTCTTTCAAGTCGGGTTGTCTGAAACTGTACTTCTTCGTATTCCTTCTTTGCTTATCCATGTCTGAAAATTTGCAAGTAGACCTCTTAAGTTTCCTTGAAAATTCTTTATTGTTGATGATATGAATGTGAATAAATGCATGAACGCATGGATGCAACAATCACACTGAAGGATCAAGCAAGTCACACCACACAAAGGTCACGGGACGGCTCAAGTCATCTTCAATATCAATCATCCATTTTGGTGAATTATAGTTTACACCTTATCAACACCCAAGTTCCATTGATATTGAAGATATACAAGAACGGATCAACCGCGAATCACGGGTTTGTTGTAAGTCACGAGCATGGAGTCTCGGTTAAAAACCACCCAACGGGAGTGTACTATGGTTAAACCTGAAAATCATGTTCTAAAAAAAGGTCCCCATAGTCATCATCTCATCTTTAAGATATTATCGGATAAAACGACTACTCGTATTCCAAAAATATTCTCAAGATAAACTCTTATGAGTGTAGTATCGCGTAACAATCGTATCAAATCTTACACTTGAACGACCTTCGCACTACATCCTAAAATAGGCCAAGATGGCCTAGGTATATAAGGTCCTTGGCTTCTAAGGTTTATATTGGAAAGAGTAATGCCTAACCACGACTACTCATGTGACATTATTGATCCCAACATGACCTCCACCAAGTGAATGGGCTTGCAAGTCAACTTGCTAAGGAATAAATCCACACAAGTCAACAAGACTATGCCATTCTCCTATCGTAAGTGCACTCGAGTTCGGGTATAGAACTCATCTCACAAGAAACCACCAAGCATACAAGCAATTAATATATCAAGCAATTCATACATTACAACTAATACAGTCATCCCAAATTTGCACATAAAATATGTCACCAATAAATAAAAACATACAACACATATAAGCAAAAAGTAGGCTAAACTCACTAGAAAACATCTTCCTCCCCAGCAGAGTCGCCACTTTTATGTAGTGGGGTATTCGTTACCTTATGGTTTATTGACTAAACCAAAAGTAAACATATAATTCGAGTCACCACCGCACTTTTATTTGTCCAAAGGAAAGACTAAAAAGCGAACAAAAGTCAAGTAAGAAGTTTTATCAAATCAAAAACTAATAAAAATGTCAGAGATCTAGGTAAGGGGGTTGGTTATGAAATGGGAAGGTTTAACGCACCCAAAACATCCTTAGTACTCTAAGGGAACCTCTTTTTGCAAACATGTGTTATAGGTTGGTATTTGTGAAAATATGTGCAAAAGATTGGGGGGATGAGAAGAGAATAGATTATATTTACAATTTTGTTGTTTGAACGGATGAACCCATTTCCTACGTACCATCACAAAAGTAGGATCAAAACCTCGTAGTTCGGGGTAAAAATCTCAAAGGTTGGTGAATTGATTGATCAAAATCCTTAAGGTATTTTGTTATCAAAGGGAGAAAACTCAACCTAAACCAACAATCCACCATGTGAGGAAGGCTTCAACATGCTAGAGAGGGGTTAACCCTGTAATAAGCATGGAAGACTTATAATCCAACCACTAAGGATGAGGTGAGATTTATATCAACCACTATGATAACTCAAACCTATGACTAATGTTTATGAAAAGGTTTTAACAAAGGGTGGCCATTGGAACCACAAAATCAACTTGAAGTGAGTTGTATTTACATGTTAGATTTATTTACAAAATGAAGTCAAAATTGGATTAAGATTTATTCACAATAAGTATTAATGAAACGAGTTTAAAAAGTCAAAGGTATAAGGCCTAGGTTTCTAATTTGAAACAATGTTAAAGTTTGCACAAAAAGAGTTTGGCTTGGGTTAGAATGGATAGAAGAAGAGAAGGGCTAGTTCTAAAGCATACAAAGATAATAGAAATAGATAAAACCCTTGGAGTTCCTTTTCTTGAAATCATAGAGATGATTCAAAATGCTCCTTTCCTTTGGACTTAGCAAACAACAAGCAATCACACAATATTTGGATTCAAGCTCCTAGGATCTCCATTTGGCTTGTCTCTCTTAACTTGGCTACTCATGACAATGGTCCTCTTACATAATCTCAAAGTGGAATCCCTATCACACAAGAGCAAACATCAAAAAGTTCACAACACAATAAGGGGAATGGACAAAGAAAGTTTAGATGAGAAGTCCTTTGAAGCCAACTTTGGACATTTTAGCATTCTAAAGGCATGAGGCCTAGTTGCTCTTCAACAAATTTATCATTCTAAAGGCATGAAACCTAGTTGCTCTTGAACTCCTTTAAGCATAGGTAAGTCCTAATTCTAAGTCCTTTCTCCCTTTTGCATTGGGTTCACACAAAACAAAAGAAAAACCAACACAAGACAATAATATATTTATATACAATAATGAGCTCAAATGAACAAAAGGAAAACGGCATAAACATAAAATATGTGCACAAGTGAGCAAAATGAAAAGTAATATGAATAAATGAGCAAGAAGTAAATTGAATTAAAGTAAATTGCAAGAAATTAAATGCTCAAATTAAAGTTAGTAATTAGTATGGTTATGTTAGTTTGTCATAAGACAATTTAGCGCTATGTTAAGCAATCGTAAATGGACTAATGTAGTAGTCACACCTATCCGAGGTTGGTCAATAAAACTATAGGCAAATAAACACAAGTTAGAGATCATGACTAGTAAGCCAAGCTCCAAAAACTTGTCATGCCAAAAGAAAAGAGGAAAGGCCTTGTATGGACTTTAGGTTTTTTGCTTGACCAAGAAGCAACCTATCTTGGACACAAAGAAACTCACTTGATCTTGGATCAAGTTGAGTTTGACTTGGATCAAAGAAGGTTAAACCTCTCATTTGTCAAGACCAACCATAAGACATTAACTCATTGGCCAAATATAAAAAATATAAAAAAATGAAGATGGAATGAATGAAAATAGAATTCAAATGTCAAACGCAATTGGTCAAAAGTGAACCAAATCATTATCAACAAATGTTAAACAGAAGAGAAATGAAGGTTACAAGTCAACAAGTCAAACATATTTTTTTGGTATTTTTTAATTAAAAATAAATGCAAAATAAAATGGACAAAATATGGTCATACCTCAAATTCAATTCAAATCAACTTCAACAAGTCCAATTAAATTTTCATAGGTCTAACATGGTTAAACAAGCTTTGACAAATTTTTCCAATAATTTTTGAAATCATAAACTATTTTAAAACAATTAAAAACAATGAAAAATAACACAAGTGAATTAAAATCTTAAATAAATCTTAAATCAATTAAGAAATTGATGAGACTATTTTTCATTGACTTATCATGATCCATATGTGTTAAGAAAATATTTTTGGATTTTTCAAATATCAAAAAGTATTTTAAAATGAATTAAAACTCTAAAAAACCAAATAATTCACAAAAAATATTAAATGAAGTCACAAAAATAATTAAAAATCAAAATATGAAACTAGATTTTTCCACAAATTTGTTGGCATTGGTTTTGTGACTTCAAATAAAATATTTATGAATTTTGGAAAATAACATGAGTTAAATGAAATTAAAACAGAAATAAGAAAAATAGAAAAAATGAGCGTCTTCAGATCAATTCATTAATTGATGTGGCAATGATCTGAGGGTTCAAAGGCACAGTCACACCATCTACTCAAGTCAAGCGCGCTACTCTTGGAATTAAAATAAGTCAACACGAGCATTGGCCAGGATAATAACATTTGAGCCAGATCCAATGATCCTGAAGCTTCCACATGGGGATGGTGGTGGAAACCACCATCTTCTCCGGCCAGACAACTAATTTTGGCCACCATGCGCAGGGAATTAAATATTAATGAAAATGAAAAAGCAAGGTATCAAAATGAAGCTGAGGTGATGTACATCACCCCTATAACCATGGATCCTTCTCAATGTTCCTATTTAGAGAGAAACAATAGCTTGGAGATTATGGTGCTTGATCTGAAATGGCAGGATTTGCAAAATTGAGACCACCACTGGCCTGCCTCATGCTTGAGGACTTCAGAAAACAACAAAAACCAAAGCAATTCACAGTGTATTTCAAGATCTGTATCAAAAAAGTTTGGTGATATACCTCTGAAGTGGAGCTTTAAACAACACGAATTGTCCAAGCTCTTGATCCAATTTTGATTTGGAAGTGTGATGGTGATGCATGGTTAAGGAATCAAGACTTGAAGATCAGCTAATGATGTTGAAATTCAAGCTTGGAATTGAAAATGAAAACTGGAAATTCCTTTGGTGAGGGTTTGGTTTTCAATCCAGCAGCGTTTCAGATCTCCTTCAGGTTGATTTTTGAATGAGCATGAGGTTCTATTTATAGCTGGAATGGATGCAAGGTGGTGTTTGGCTCGTGTGCATGAAACTTGGATCCTTCATGCATGGGCCTATACAGGCGCGTGCAAAGCCCAAGAATGAATGGAAATGCATGATGAGATCAAATGTAGTTGGATTGGACGTGCACAAGAGGTTGCACAAGCTTGCATTCCAAGTTATGATGTGAATTGCATAAATTAGCAGAAACATTAAGCTCTTTGAAACTCACTCATGGAAGTCCAAAATATTAATGTGAGTAATGCTGGGAAAGCCCTTGAAATAAGGAACAAAAGTCATTTTGGGAAAATTTTCATTTGGAGTTTGGAAATTTATGAAAATTGACTATGAAGTTTGGGGTACAAAACATGTCTAGGTTCCCTTTGAAAATTTTCACCAAAAGCAAGCATCTTCAAGCCCTTTTGTTTCAATGATGTAAGCCTCAAATGGAAAAACCTCAAACATCAAAGTTGTATATCTTCTTAAGATGATAAATTTAGAGTTAAATGTTGCATAATTTGGATTTTTCAAGAAAAAGTTATGGGCACTTGAAGTTGGGCATTTTTCAAATTCAATGGCTTTGGTCCAAAGTGACCTATAATATTTGTATTATCACATGTATTTATTTTAGTATTATGAAATTTTGTCCAACATAAAATTTTAATTAAACATCTTAAGATTTATAATGCATTTGGTCTCACCTCAAAACCATACAAATTAATGAAGTTAGGTCCTTGGGAAGTTGACCCAAAATTAGGGTTTCAGTCAAAATGACCCATAATGTTTTGAAATGAATGATGACCTTCCAAGTTTCAAATGGATTTTTAATGAACATTAAAGTTGTTAATATGGTTCTTAAGAACATTTTTTCTCTTGGGGTCATCTTAATTTGACAAACACATAAAACGTTGTGTCTTAGTTATCTTCAGTTTAGTCAGATGACTTGATTGGTCAACTTCTCAAGGCTAAACTTCAAATCTTGATGAATGAATGATTGAGGATCCTCACATAGGCTCATATATGAATAAAATAATGAATGAAAGAACTTCCCTTGATTAAATTTGATCATAGGTTAAGGTTGCTTCATGAGCAAGGCACAGTCAAAGCATAGTTGAATTAGGGTTTCCTTGGGAACAATCCTCAAGCCCTTTGGGTTATCTTGAGAAAATTGGAAAATTGAGATAATTGGGAGACATATATGATGATTGGGAACTTAGTGGACCATTTTCATGTTTGTTCTCATCTTCATCTAGCCATTTCATTGAGCTTAGGAGCCTCCTAGGAGCATTGGAGCACATGATCACTTGAGCTTCAAAACAAAAAAGAGTTAGTGACATATTTTTGTGCTTTTGGTTAGTAATCAAAATAAGAAAAGCAATAATATACAATTCAAGCATGCTTGGTGGTCTCAAACCAACTCACACAAGTCCCATCCCTAGGTTTAAGGAGCCAAACATGCTATGATCCTTGAAGCAATGCAATGAGCAATGATATGATGCCATGAGGGATCTTAGGGTCAAAATTAGGGACTTACAACATCATATCATGAAAAAGAGTAGTCATTGCTCTTTGGTAAGTTGCACCAGAATTCTTTAAACCGAAAGGCATCACTCTATAACAGAATGTTACCCAAGGTGTAATGAATGTGGTCTTCTCCATATCTTCGGGTACTATCTTGATTTGATTATATCCGGAAGAGCCGTCCATAAATGAAAACACTTTTAATTTAGCTGTATTGTCTACCAAAGTATCAATGTGTGGCAGAGGGAAATCATCTTTCAAACCGGCTTTATTAAATCTCTATAATTAACACAGATGCAAACTTTTCCATCCTTCTTCAGAACAGGCACAATATTGGCCACCCACTGCGGATACTCAGCGGTCACAAGGAAACCGACATCAATCTGCTTTTTCACTTCCTCTTTAATATTCACTTCCATATCAGGATGAGTCCTCCTCAACTTCTGCTTGACTGGCAGACATTCTGGCTTCAACGACTATCTATGCTCCACTATCTCAGAATCCAAACCAGGCATGTCTTGATAGGACCAAGAAAACACATCTGAATATTCTCGGAGAAGATCAATCAACCCCTTCTTAACTTTAGGATACAGTCGAGATCTAATCTTGACTTCCTTCACATCATCTTCGGAACCCAAGTTGACTAACTCAATCTGCTCTTCGAATGACTGAATGGCTTTTCGTTCATGCTCAAGAAGACGAGACAATTCATCACTCACTTCTTCATCACTTTCCTCTTCAGCCTCAAACACAGAGAACTCAAAATTTGGAGAAGGAGAAGGACCATTGTATTCAATGGGGTTAGAAACCAACCTGCATAATGATTTGATATTTTGATTTTAGAGAAGTGATTTTGTGACCAAATATTATGTAGATGGACAATTATATAATTTATTTATGTTTTTTTGTGATTACCATTTTCAGAATAAAGCAAAAAGCAAAAATAAAACATCATAGATGTGGATGAATATAATTATATTTTATTAATGATCAAATTGAAATGCCCAAACAATGTTCACTTCTCCCTTAGGCATAGGAGAAGGATTTTCACAAACAAATAAAAGTAATTACTTAGATTAATGCATAATAATAGGAATATCAACAGCAATCCAATTGTTGCAAGCTTTTCTATGCGTCACAAAATTGGTGCAACCTTCATATTCATCATCCTCTAGTACATCAACTAAGTGTTGTTCATTACCATGAATGAACCCTCCGCTACGTAAACTGAGTTGTACATCTTCAGATCTAACCACTGATGAACCATGTTGGAATCCCAATTCGGCTCTGCCCTTGTTATTGGAGACCTCTACCATCTGTCCCCACTGTTCAGACTGACCATCTTCAACAATCTTTAGTGCATCTTTGAATGAGGACATGGGTACCCCAACTCTCTTTTCATCAGCAATAGATAAGGCTTGGAACGGAGTTCCAACCTCATCCTCAGCTTCTACATAAGAAAAAGCTGATATGTGGCTGACCAACAACGCCTTCTCCCCGCCAACAATAACAAGCTTCCCATTCTTGACAAATTTCAGCTTCTGATGCAACGCTGAAGTAACGGCTCTTACCTCTTGAATCCATGGCCTTCCAAATAGACAACTGTAGGCCGGGTGGATATCCATTACTTGAAAAGTAATTTGGAAGTCACTCGGACCTATCTTCACCAGAAGGTCCACTTCGCTAATCACAGTCTTGCGCGAACCGTCAAACTCTTTGACGATCCCGCCACTATATCTCATAGGAGCTCCTTGGTATGACAACCTGGAAAAAGTCGACTTTGGAAGTAAATTCAATGAAGACCCGGTGTCTACTAGCACATTCGACAAAGCATCATCTTTACAAGTCATCGAGATATGCAGAGCCAAGTTATGATTTCTACCCTCCTCGGGGAGTTCTTCATCATAAAAACTAAGGTTATTGCAAGACGTGATGTTAGCCACAATATGATCGAACTAATCCACCGTAACATCATGTTCCACGTAGGCTTTCTCAAGAACTTTCTACAGTGCTTCTCTGTGTGCTTCTGAGTTTATCAACAGAGACAGTACTAAGATCTTGGAGGGAGTTTGGAGCAATTTCCCCCCATGTTGAATTCACTCTTCTTGATCAGTCTGAGCACCTCATCATCATCATTAGGCTTCAAGCCGCTGGATTCACCAGACTGACACCTTGGAGCACTAACAGACTCTGCCATTGGCGCATCAACTTTCTTGCTAACAGACAAATCTTCCACATTCTTTGGGAACACCAGCTTAAACACACGACCACTGCGGGTCACCTTGGTAACATCAGCTATGTTTACAACAGAACTGGTCGTAGGCAATGGAACCTCTTGACCATTCTCCAACATGGTAGCACTGTACTAATATGGGATAGCCTTATCGGATGCATACAGGACTGGGCCTGCTAACCATATAACCAACAACAATATCGATCTATTGTTGGCGCTATTCCTGTTACTGCTATCATATTGAATAACCACTCTCTCAGGAGTCTTGAAAATAGGGACTATGACATTCACATTGTCACCTAAGTGACGAGATTGGAAGATTTGAATCATGCCTTCATCCATCAACCTTTGGATGTCCCTTTTCACAATCACGCAACCTCTAAGATTGACACTGCATATTACACAACCATCATGGTCATGCTCACAATCACTAACCAAGAAATCATCCTTGTGCATCCTCACCAAGGACCTTCTTATGAAGCGGACGTTATATATTTTGAATTCCTTGGGACAACCGTCCACCATATTAATAGATGAATTTCCATGGGCAGACAGTGGGATTAGCTTTGACGTTCAGCGCACGGTCCTCAAAGGACACCATTCCACTCTTGACCAGTTTCTGGACTTCATACTTGAGGGGGTAACAATTCTCTATATCGTATTCGGGGGCTACTTGATGAAAAGCATAACGGAGTTCTGATTTGTACCACCATGGAAGTGGTTCAGGGATTTGTGGAGGATTTCTTGGTTGCAATAGGTTCTTGAGAATCAAAGAGGGATATAACTCTGCGTATGTCATAGGAATGGGGTCAAAAGAGACCTTCTTCCTCACAAAGCCTTGTTGTTGATGATGATTGTTGGTATTGTTGTTGTTGCAGGTGTTTGTTCATTGTTGTGGTTGTTCTTGTTGACGTTGTTGTTGTTGAATTGGTGTTGAAAGATTGTTTGCAAATATTGGGATGACTGATGATACTTGATGATGGTGTTGACAGGATGGTTGATTTCTTCTTATATGAGGCATCCTTTGCCTCCCAACCGACACTGCATTAGCTTCACTCTTCTTCTTCTTACTGAAATTATTACCATACCTCTTGCTGGATGACACCTCCTCTCTAAATAACCGTCCCTCTCAGACACCTTCTTCGAGCCTCATCCCCATGTTTACCATCTTGGTAAAATCACTGGGGGCACTGGCAATCATCCACTCATAATAAAATGAGCTCAGGGTCTTGAGAAAAATCTTGGTCATCTCATTTTCTTCCAAAGGATGGTTGATCTGAGCGGTAAGTTCTCTCCATCTTTGCACACACTCCTTAAATGTCTCTTTATCCTTCTGAGACAATGACCTTAACTGGTCTCTATCTGGAGCCATATCAGCATTATACTTGTACTACTTTACGAATGCTTTGCCCAAATCATTGAATGTGTGGATGCTCGCACTATCCAATCCCATGTACCACCTCAGAGCGGCACCGATCATACTGTCTTGAAAATAATGGACCAACAACTGATCATTATCGGTTTGAGTATTCATCTTTTTGGCGTACATCACCAAATGACTGAGTGGACAGGTATTCCCTTTGTACTTTTCAAAGTCAGGCACTTTGAACTTCACCAGGATCTTCACATTTGGAACCAAACAAAGTTCCACAACATTCTTTCCAAACAGGTCTTTACCCCTCAAAGTTTTGAACTCCTTACGCATCTCAAGGAATTGGTCCTTTATCTCGTCCATCTTCTCATACACATCAGGGCCCTCAGACGGTTCAGAATGATAGATGGTGTCTTTTACATGGGGAAGAGTATGCACAATAGGTAGTGGCACAGACATGACCGGGCTAGATACCGGCATGGAAGCAAAGGTAGGGGCAAAGCCTTTAGGCACAAAATTCGGCGGAATTCCCCACGGAAATCCGGCAGGCATATTGGGTACAAAGTGAGCAGCAGTTGCAGGAATGGTAGAGGTAGCCACCTCTGAAATAATAGTCCTCTGAGGAGGAGGAGGAGTTGTAGGGGTTGGAGAAGACTAGCTCTAAGCAGCTAGGACTGACTCCATCATGGCAGTCACACGGGCAATCTCATCCTTCAGGTCTCTGTTCTCTTGCTCTAGACGCTCCATAATCTTTGAGTGATTGGCACGGGTATTGTATCGATGAGTCAGCATGACTGAAGCACATAAGAAACATCAATAAGACATCTGGCGAAAGAGAATACTGATTATGCAAATGATGCATGAAATGCAATGCTTGATTGTTTTTATTTTTCAAGGAACTTACTATATTATTTGCATATATATATATATATATATATATATATATATATATATATATATATATATATATATATATATATATATATATATATATATATATATATATATATATATATATATATATATATATATATATATATATATATATATATATATATATATATATATATATATATATATATATATATATATATATATATATATATATATATATATATATATAATATATATATATATATATATATATATATATATATATATATATATATATATATATATATATATATATATATATATATATATATATATATATATATATATATATATATATATATATATATATATATATATATATATATATATATATATATATATATATATATATATATATATATAACAATAATTGCAACAATTTGATATGACCATAAAAATCTCTTTTATTTATATAATTGGAAGGATTATACTGAGTACAATTTCAGAAACCAAATGAAAATAGAAGAGAAAAGGAGACTAGTCATTCTAAGGATCCCTATCAACAATGTCAGAAGATCTGGTTGCAGGCGCGTACTTCCTTCGAATGCGTCGAATCTTGGTCTCAAAATAAGCCTTCATCTGAGTCTTCTCAAGGACAAGCTGATCAACAATCTTGTCCCAAGCAACGGAAGGATGAGGCATACTAGAGGAAGATGAAACCTTTGGGTCTCTCTGTCTCTTTGTCACTCGGTCTTTAAGTAGCTCAATAAGTGCATCTTTGTCTTCGAAGCATGGAAACGCTCTTCCCACATATCCTTCTCTTATTTCATCTTAGCGAGCGCATCTTCCAACTTTTTTACATCTTGGTTAAGGAGAGTTAATGGCTCAACCACAACCATAGACATAGGTCTTTCACAAGCATAAGGCATCTTCAACTCCAAAGCTCTCTTTTTCACCCAAAGAGTGTAAGCTTCCAAAGCTACACAATTACGCGGACCAAGCTCGGATCTTCCTTTCCTATGCATATTATGCCAAGCATGCACAATCTTCTGCTTCAAATACTTGGGATCTTTACCCTCTTGATAGTAAAAACCCTCTTATTGAGTGTTATTAGGTTTGTCTCTCAAGGGGAACCCAAGTTGACGACGAGCCAAAGCAGGGTTGTAGTTAATTCCTCCTTGTGTACCAATGAGAGGCATATTAGAGAGTTCACCACAATAATCAATAATCTCCATACTGCTTAATGAAGGATCATACCAAACTATATCATCATCAGTGAGAGACATAAGTCTCTGAGACCACCGTAGACATTGTTTGTTCTCCATAAAAGCATGTGTCTAAGGCAAGTGCGAAATAAACCACTTGTACAAAAGAGGAAAACATCATACAATCGTTCCACCAACCTTAGAATTCCTTAGGTGCAAAGAGAAGTACATATCACCTAACAGAGTAGGCACAAGATTCCCAATCAAGAAAATTCTATTGGCGTTAACATCAATAAAACCGTCAATGTTAGGGAAAAAAACAAACCATAGATGAGCAGCACAAAGATAGCTTCAAAAGCATCCACACTACCGGCTTGAACAAAGGCAATAGCTTCCTTGATGAGGAATTCAGAAGTCAACCAAAATAATCCTCCTTTCTTCACCCAATGAGCCTCAATCTCAGACTTCTTCAAGTGAAAAGCTTCAGCAATAAGATGAGATCTAGAAATCTCTTCCAATCCACTAAAGGGAACTTTGTTAGAAACATGTATTCCCAAGAGATGGGCATACTCCTCTAACGTAGGCACAAGCTGATAATCGAGAAAAGTAAAGCAATGGTAGAGAGGGTCATAGAACTGAACGAACACACTCAAGAGTCCTTCAACCATATTAGCAGACAAGATAGACAGAAGCTTCCCATGGCATTGTTTGAAATCCAAGGGATCTAATACAAAAGATGCTAGCTTCCTTAACTATTTCAAATCTGGACATCTGAAACTGTACTTCTCAGTGTTCCTTCGTCCATAATCCATGGTCTGAAAATATTTTCAAATGACACCTCAGTTCCTTGAAATTTTCGTGTGATGAATGTTATGATGTGCATGAATTCATGAATGCAACAATCAAAAATATGGGATCACACACAAGGCAAACAAACAAAGGTCAAGGGATGAATTGAGTCATTGTCAAGATTAATCATCCATTTTGGTGGATTATGGTTTTCACCTTATCAACACCCAAGTTCCATTGATATTGACAAAACTTGATTGGATCAACCAAGAATCAAGGGTTTGTTGTGAGTCACGAGCATGGAGTCTGGGTAAGAACCATCCCAAAGGAGTGAACTATGGATAGAAACCTGTAGATCATGTTCTAAAGAGTTCCCAAAGCCTTAATTCCATCTATCGGATATTACAGGTTAGGATGACTGACTCATCAACCCATAATATTCTCAAGAGAAACTCGTCTAAGAGTAGTATTGCGTAACAACTGCTATCAAGTCTACACTTGAACAATCTCTGCACTACGTCCTAAAAAGGCCAAGAGGGGTTAAATGTTCTACGACCCTCAACTTCTCGGACCCCAAATCAGAGATAGTAATTCCTAACCCAAAACACTTTTGCGACATTCCTAACTCCAAAAGGGTCTCCACTGAGCAGATGGGTCTCAAGCCAACTTGTTAAGGACTACTCCACACAAGTCGAACATGACTAACCATCCCTCTATCTTAATTGCACTCAAGTTTGGGTTAGAACTTATCTCATCACTCAGAGAACACCAAGCACAACAAGCAGATTATATCACACAAACAAATATACAAAAATCAAATATATAATTATATACTCCTCAACAGAGTCGCCAGTTAATTTTTGTAGCGATAAATTCATGACCATTAAGCTATGGATAAAATTAACGTCAATAAAACCAGAGTCACCACCGCGATTTTATGATTTCAAAAGGAATAGGTAAAAGTATGAACAAAACCTAATATATAATAATTTTCAAATCAAAACTAATAAAATGCCAGAGATTACAGGTAAGGGGGTTGGTTACATAGAGGGAAGGTGTTAGCATACAAAGTGTCCTAGGTACTCCTAGGGAGCCCTTTCTTGTGTCCATATGTGTTTTTGTACTATGGTCAAAGTTTAGAAAAAATACACAAGCAAAGAAGATTTTTAAAAGGAGGGAGAGATTTTAAACTTAAAAAGAGGGAGGAGATGAAGAGACTAATCCTAAGCACAAATTTAGAAGTTAAGAGTTGAAAAGATCTGACCAATGGGCTGCAATCCAGTAGACAAAAATGTCATATAGAAACCCAAATTTCCCTTGGACTTTAGAATCAAGCAACAAACAATACACAAATAGCAATTTGAAGAGCAAGGCATCAAATAAAGATAACCACATCCAAGCTTAGCAACTCCACGATCTTCTTCAAAATTTGCCCATGTATCAGATGACTTCAAAGATGGCATAAGTCACTGAAGGAGAATTGCGATCCAAAACGCAGCGGAATTTAAAAATTTCTCCATTTAATGATCCTTACGAATGGGCATGATCAGTGATAGAATCGTTACCTCTTGTGGCGATCACGAACGTTGAACGATGACAACGCCTCTACTCAGTCCACACGAACGGATTCCTTCAATCTCAGTGCTAGCTGCTACAAATGAAGGCTTTGAGTGAGTGAGAGAGAGAGAAACGAAATTGCAAGTCTTCTTCCAATGCTTCTACACAAGGGTTCTATTTATAGAACCACTTGTGTGGTCTGCAAGCTAAAAAGCCCACTCAAGTGTATATGGCTCATATCTTATAATATGCCAAAATCACTTAAGTGTGGTACATTACCATATTTCGTATTCTACTTAAGTACACCGTACCTTACGATGTTCTATAATTCACTTAAGGGAACCGTACATTACAGTATTCCTTAATTACTCTATCTCTCATCAATTCGTCCTTTGTGTGTGACCCTATAGGTTTTCGCGGCATTGGCAATTATATTAAATCGCATATTTAACATAATAAACAGTGAGCGGTATCTAGCAACACATCACTGCTACCCAAGACACGAAAATGTCATGTGATCTGACAAATCCTTATGTGATAATAATTATGTGTATAATTACCCTTTTGCCCTTATGTCTATATTGAACACAAGGCATAGACCGTGGCATCCTTGTCCAGTTTAATATTGGGCCCATAGACATTTATCCTGTTACGCGGGATGGGAAAATTCCATCTAGGTCACTCATGTCCCTTAGCATGCGTCGTGGAGTACCCATCAACTGTGTTTATGGTCATCCAGTTACGGATAACGTTTGATCAACAATAAGGCACTCGACTCTACATCTAGGGTCCATAGTGGTTTCAGGTCGAAGGGTGGTATACACCATTATCACCATGAGAATAACTTATGACACTTTACATAACATTCTATATAATATTCTCATAGCGGGTCAATCCAGTATAAATATTACTCTTAATATTCATACCTATGTTTGAGACTTGATAACTCCTTATCCATGAATCATGAGATGTGATCATCAGTCTATAAACATAATAGTCTTCATACTTTAATGTTATCCCAATTCACAATGAAGCTCGACTACGGATACTTTAAGAATAGTGTCCTTATGTTTAATGTGATCTCATGATTAAGTCACACTTGATACATTAAACGGATTGTCTATTCCAGGGACTTTATTAAACAAACATAATAAAGAAAAAGCCTTTTATTATTAATAAATAATTCGATACAAGTACCAAAAGTATTGGCCTCTAGGGCTTACACCAACAATCTCCCACTAGCACTAGAGCCAATCAGGCATACCCCTAATGCCCATAGATCTAGTATGGCCATCATGCTTCTGCTGCGCAAGAGGCTTTGTCAGTGGGTTAGCAATATTGTCAAGTCTAGGTACTCTACATATTTTCACATCTCCTCTATCTATTATCTCTCGAATGAGGTGATAACACCTAAGTATGTGTTTGGATCGTTGGTGAGATCTAGGCTCCTTAGCTTGTGCGATAGCACCATTGTTATCACAATAGAGACCAATGGGATCCACAATGCTAGGAACTATGTCAAGTTCACTAATAAACTTTTTGATCCAAACAACTTCCTTTGCTGCACTTGAGGCAGCAATATACTCGGCCTCGGTTGTAGAATCAACAACTGTATCTTGCTTTGAACTTTTCCAGCTCACAGCGCCACCGTTTAAGCAAAACACATAACCAAATTGCGATCTAAAGTCATCCTTATCTGTCTGGAAGATAGCATCGGTGTATCCAATTATAGCCAACTCTTCCTGACCTCCATATATCAAGAATGTGTCCTTAGTCCTTCTCAAATACTTAAGGATATTCTTGACAGCTACCCAATGGGCATCACCAGGATCAGATTGGTACCTACTCGTTGCACTTAAAGCATACGAGACATCCGGTCGAGTACATAACATGGCATACATGATAGATCCTATTGTAGATGCATATGGAATCTTATTCATGTGATCTCTTTCTTCCTTAGTTGAAGGGGATTGTGTTTTTGACAGACACAATCCATGTCGCATAGGTATGAATCCTTTCTTGGAATCATGCATATTAAAGCGTCTCAGCACTTTGTCTATGTACGTACTCTGACTTAGGCCAAGCAGTTTTTGTGATCTATCTCTATAGATTCTGATTCCTAATATATAGGCTGCTTCACCTAGGTCCTTCATAAAAAAGCATTTCCCCAACCAAGACTTTACTTGTTGCAGGGTAGGGACATCGTTTCCAACTAGTAATATGTCATCTACATATAATACCAGGAAAACGATAATGCTCCCACTAACCTTCTTGTAGACACAAGGCTCATCTTCGTTCTTGATGAATCCATATTGTTTTACCATTTCATCAAAACGAAGATTCCAGCTTCTGGAAGGTTGCTTCAATCCATAGATTGATCTTTGTAACTTACATATCTTTTGGGCTTCTTCTAGTATGTCAAATCCTTCAGGCTGTGTCATGTACACATCCTCAAGAAGATTCCCATTAAGGAAAGCAGTTTTGACATCCATCTGCCATATTTCATAATCATGATATACAGCGATAGCAAGTAAAATCCGAACAGATTTAAGCATTGCAACTAGTGAAAAGGGTTCATCATAGTCAACCCCATGAATTTGTTTATATCCTTTTGCAACCAGTTTTGCTTTATAGGTATGTACCTTACCATCCATGTCAATTTTCTTTTTGAAGACCCACTTGCATCCTATAGGGTTAACTCCTACAGGAGGCTCTACCAAGGTCCAAACTTGGTTTGTGTACATGGAATCCATTTCAGATTTCATGGCTTCTAGCCACTTCTCAGACTCAGGACCAGTTATGGCCTCTTGGTAGGTCACAGGCTCATCTTGATCCATGAGTAATACATCACCTTGATCTGTTATGAGATATCCATATCTCTCAGGTATGTGATGTATCCTGCATGACCTACGTTGGTCTTGTTCTACTTGAGCAGGTTTCTCTTCCACAACTACTTGTGTTTCCTGCTCTAATTCCTCCATAGGTGTATCGATGCTTTGTGATTCTTGAATTTCTTCAAGATCTACTTTCCTCCCACTGATTCCTTTGGAAATAAAATCCTTTTCTAGGAAAACTCCAGTTCGAGCGACAAACACTTTTCCCTCAGAAGGATTGTAGAAGTAATACCCTCTTATTTCTTTAGGATACCCCACAAATAAGCATTTGTCAGATTTGGGCTCAAGCTTAGTTGAAATTTGTCATTTCACATAAACTTCGCAACCCCAAATCTTCATGTAAGACATATGTGGTTTCTTACCACTCCATATCTCATATGGTGTCTTCTCAACCTTTTTGGATGGAACACTGTTAAGTGTGTAAGCTGCTGTCAATAGTGCATGTCCCCAAAAGGACTTTGGAAGATCGGTGTGACTCATCATGGATCGGACCATGTCTAGCAGGGTTCGATTTCTTCTCTCAGATACATCATTCCATTGGGGTGTTCCAGGAGGAGTAAGTTGGGATAGGACCCCACACTCTTTCAGATGGTCATTGTCATACGGTGAACTGACTTGGGGTGTTTTGCTTTTTATCGCAATGTCGCGGATAGCAAGAGTCGCCACCGACTTTTCTTTTATCCAATAAGGAAAGGTGGAAAAGAACAGGAAAGACCTCAATAGATTTTGGGTTCGGGAGGTACATTATACAAAGGGAAGGTGTTAGCACCCTTTGTATCCATGGTTATCCATGGGCTCTTAATTGCTGGATCACTTATATTTTAGTCTGAAAAGTGTTCGTGAATTGTTTAAAAAATGTTTCGAAAAGAGAGTTTAACTTTGTAATGATTCTCGTATGAATGTATACAAAGTATTTATCTCGTTTGATTTTGAAAACGGTTTAGAAAAATGTAACTTGGTAATGATTCTAGTATGAATGTATACCAAGTGGTGATTTTCTAGGATTTGCAAAGTGTGAGGGGTGGGGAATGTTTTAGGTTATGATCCAGCAATTGAGAGTTATACCTTCCTAAGGTCGTTATGAACGTTTCCTATCCTTATGAGGGTAAAACTGTCCTTACTATTGAGAAGTAAGTAATTTTACCCTTTAGATGTTTAAGGGTCATCGTAGGGTCATCGATAGGTCATTGAAGGCAACAGTTGTAAGGATACCTTAGCATTCGAAGGGACGATCATCGTTTAACCGTAGGCTACACCGAAGGGTCATCGAGGGACGAAATCATATATTCGAAGGCGACATCCGAGGGACTATGATTTATTTTATGATGATTTAATCGAAGGGCCATTGCTAAGTGTATCCCCACATTCGCGGGACATGACCGTGGTACCGTAATATCGTAAGGCAAAAGAGAGGTCCAAGATCACATATTTAGAGGCCGTATTTTACAATCGATTAGGTAATTAGGATGAATTTCCACATTAAAAATAATACATTAAAATTAATACATTAAAATTAATTAGGTAATTTAGGGTGAAACTCCACAAGGGTATCCCACAAATAAAGTGGAAGACCTAGACAGCAATCTTTTCCTGGGAAAGGTGAACCTTTACAAAATTCAGCAAACGGGTTAGAGTACCAAGTCAGGATGCAATCAAGGATTGCACCGCAAAAGAAACCAGAACAGCAGTAGGGTCAAATAAACAATGCATGGCTATGATAAAAACATGACAGGTTAGCAAAGGACAGAACAGAAAAATCAGCGACTGTCCCGGTCGCCGCTGCCTCGCCTAGCGAAGGCTTAGCGAATACTCGCTGCGTGCTCGCTTAGCGATGTGCTAGCGAGCGGCTGCGGATTCTGGTTTTGATAACAGCATAATGTCAGCCAGCTTCACACCTTATAGCATCCATTACAGAGATTATGTGGTTAGACATTCAGATGTTCATGCATACTTAAATTAATATGTAAAACTTAAGATAGTTTCATAAATTCAATCATGATACCATATGCAAATTAAGAACATAAGGTAGTAATAGCAATGCCAACCTGTTTGTAATCGAATTGTAACCTTGAATTGGCCGATCAGATCGAATTGAGCGGAAGTGACCTTGCTGCCGCCGGCTTTCCTTCAGGGTTTCCTTTAGGGTTACTCGGAATTCTCAGGGTTAGCCTCCAGGGTTTTCCGTCTGTGAGCGCTAGGGTTTGCTTGCTAGGGTCCTCCTTTCGTCCTTTTTCGTTCCCTTTTTTCATTACTGAAGTGTGGTATTTATAATGCTCTTTTTTGTGACCTAATGGGCTCAGAGTGAAGCCCAGAATTTTCTGTTATCTGCCAGCTTCGCTAGGCGAGCGTGTAGCGAACGTTCGCTAGGCGTGCGTGCAGCGAACGTTCGCTAGGCGAAGGATTTGCTCGCCTAGCGAGCAGGCCAGTTTGGGCCATTTTCTGGATTGGGCCACTCGTGAGTTGGGCCTTTGTTCCTTTAAGATCAGTGTCAAAAAAATGAGTCGGACTGCCCTGAAAAATGTCTTGAAATATTAATGGGAAAATTTTGGGGTATGACAGCTGCCCCTGTTCAATATTCTTAAACCGAGAGAGTCAGAATGGTATGTATGCCATTCGTGGTCTGGAGGTGGAAGATTATTGAACACTTAGGATGCCCCAAAAATTTGCACTTGTCAATTAGTTAGTCTTGATGGAGATGGGTTTAAAGATGCCATCTAGGAAGTTTGATGATGAGGGCTTCAGAGTACGTCGTACGTTAGAAGATATCTGAAGTCATGGGTGTCACTGGGTCATACACTAGACCGTATAGTGAGTCATTCATTAGGCCGTCGACTTCACTGGGGAGTTAGAATGGGTCATACGCCGCTGGGGATAACAAATCAGAATGGATCATACGCTAGATCGTATCTGAGTTGCAGAATGGGCCATCTGTTAGGCTGTATCTGACGAAAAGTAGTCGTACGCTAGACTACACCTCGGGATGTACCGTACGCTAGGTAGTATCTGAGGAATGAAGATCCGAATGGGTCGTACGCTAGACCGTATTGTTGGAGGAGTAATATGTTGTGCCGAATCAAAATGAGATAAGAATCCGAATGAGTCATACACTGCTGGGGATAAAGGATCAGAATTGATCGTACGCTAGATCGTATCTGAGTTGCGGAACGAGCCGTCCGTTAGGCTGTATCGTTACTGGGGGTGAAGGATCAGAATGGATCGTATGCTAGATCGTATCTGAGTTGTAGACTGAGTCGTCCGTTAGGCTGTACCTGATGATGAAGGGGGTAGTCATACGCCAGACTACACTTCAGAATGTACCGTACGCTAGGTAGCATTTGAGGCCTTGAAGGTCCAAATGGGTCGTATGCTAGACCGTATTGGAGTTGTTGAAGGTCGGAATGGATCGTACGTTAGATCGCATCTGAGTTGAAAGAGTCATATGTTGAGCTGAATCAGAATGAACCGTACGCTAGGCTATATCTGATAGTATTTGTATATGTTGTATTTGCAATAAATGTCTGGGATGGGCTTATAGATGCCATCGTTAGGAGGATGTCAGAATGAATGTTGACATGGAGTATATCTGAAAGATGTAGTTGAATCCTGAACGTAATTGATGAGGATGTCCGTCTGAATGGACCTTTGTTTTGACTGTATCAGGGGAATAATTAACCTGAAAAATAAAGTTAGCTTCATGCCATGTCATGATGCATGAGATGTTTTATAACTGCGAACGATGTATGCATGCGTATGCTGTGAAATGATGTAATGAATGAATTATGCATCTGAAAAGTTCTACCAGAGGACTCTACTGGGGAAAACAAATCTCAATCTTCTGGTTGGGAGATACTGGTATCGATGACCCTTTCTTAGCCGGGGATGCTTGATTTCTGTCTGATGGTAGAAATGTTCAACAGAAGCCTGGCTGGGGGTGGAAGAGATGACCCATTTGTCTAGTAATGCCACTCTCTTCTGGGAATGACTGGCTTTGCTGGGGGATAGGATTAGCAACGGATTCATTGGAAAGCATGATTAGACCTTCTCCTCGATCCTGAAGTCTAGTAGTAATCGCTATTTCTATTTTATGCACGCATTTTTGGTAAACATCGATCATATCCAAATGCATATATTAATTCGAATTAAATCAATGGACATTTATGCAAACAAAACAGAGAAAGTAAAACAAGAGCATTTTTTTTTGAAACTAAAATTATATTGATTTCGAAAGAGGGCCTATAAACAGGCAATTTGTGTACAAGGAGACAAAAATCCTAGTAAGAGGAAATTGTCAAGAAAACAAAGAGAAAGCTATGCCGAAAACGTCCTATTGACTTTAATTCCACTACTGCCATTATGTCTTCAAGCCTCTCATCTCCTGCTGTCGGATAGAAGTGATTAGCTTGTTCAGTCTTTTGAACTTGGATGAAGCCGTCTGAGAACGGGACATACTCATACGCTTTAATCCCTAATTTTTGCCTGGACCGCCTTTTTAGGTTTTCAATCCACCAGGATACCCCTTTTTGCCCAAGCCGCCTTTTCAGGTTTTCGACTTGCCGGGTGCACATTTTTTTATGTTTATCCCTAATTTTTGCCCGAACCTTTTTGGTTCGCCGGGATGCCCTTACTTTTGCCTAGGTACGTCGACCTAGCAGGTCTCTTTTATGCGTAGTATTTTTTGACTATGTCTGCGTTCACGGGATGCGGGAAGTCTTCGCCGTCCATTGTAGCTAGTATCATGGCTCCACCAGAGAATACCTTCTTAACTACAAACGGCCCTTCGTACGTGGGAATCCATTTGCCTCTGGGATCACCCTGTGGTAGAATGATACGCTTTATTACCAAATCGCCAATTCGATATACCTGTCTCTTGACTCTTTTGTTAAATGCCTGGGTCATGCGCTTCTGATATATCTGTCCATGACACACAGCCGCAAGTCTCTTCTCATCGATCAAGTTTATCTGGTCGAGTCGAGTCTGAATCCATTCATCTTCATCTAAGCCCGCCTCTTTTATGATTCTTAGAGAGGGGATCTGGACTTCCACTGGTAAAACGGCTTCCATTCCGTAGACTAAAGAGAAAGGAGTTGCTCCTGTCAAAGTGCGTACTGAAGTGCGATAACCGTGAAGAGCAAACGGTAACATCTCATGCCAGTCTTTGTACGTCACCGTCATCTTTTGTATGATCTTCTTGATATTCTTATTAGCAGCCTCCACGACACCGTTCATCTTTGGTCGGTACGGAGAAGAGTTATGGTGTTTTATTTTGAACTGCGTGCAGAGTTCAGTAATCATCTTGTTGTTCAAATTAGTACCATTGTCAGTAATAATTCTTTCAGGGATGCCATATCGACAAATGAGATTATTCTTGATGAATCGTGCCACCACATTCTTGGTGACTGAAGCGAATGAGGCGGCCTCTACCCACTTTGTAAAGTAATCAATAGCAACAAGGATGAAACGATGCCCGTTAGAAGCAGTAGGTTTAATCTCTCCAATCATATCAATGCCCCACATTGCAAAGGGCCAAGGTGTTGTCAACACGTTCAATGGAGCAGGAGGCACATGTACTTTATCCGCATATATCTGGCACTTGTGACAGGTTCTGGAGTGATGGTGGCAATCAGCTTCCATGGTAGACCAATAATACCCTGATCTCAGAATCTTCTTGGCCATCATATGTCCACTAGAATGAGTCCCAAAAATACCGTCGTGCATATCTCCCATAATCTTTTCTGCTTCCTTTTTATCCACACAGCGAAGCAAAGTCGAGTCATGATTACGTTTGTATAATACTCCATTACTCAAAAAGAATTTAGCGGAGAACCTCCTCAGGAATTTTCTGTCATTGATGGATGCCCCTTCAGGATATTCCCGAGCTTCTAAATATCTTTTTACTTCGTGGAACCAAGGTTTCTCTTCTACTTCATCAGCGTTAAGTTCATAACAATATGCTGGTTCATCTAGTCGTTCAATGGTGATCCTGGGAGCTTCATTTTCCCATCTGACTCTGAACATAGATGACATGGTGGCCAATGCGTCTGCCAACTGATTCTCCTCTCGTGGAATATGCTCGAATGTAATCTCTTCAAAGTATGGGATTAATGTCAACACCCGCTCTCGATAAGGGATGAGATTCAGATGTTTAGTGTCCCATTCTCCTTTGATCTGACTGATTACTAATGCTGAGTCTCCGTACACACTCAAAAACTTGATTCTCAGGTCTATAGCAGCTCTGAGTCCCAAAATACATGCCTCATACTCGGCCATATTGTTGGTACAATCAAAACATAGTCTAGCAGTGAAAGGCGTATGGCAACCCTTGGGAGAAATAATTACAACCCCCACACCATTGCCCAATGCATTAGAAGATCCATCAAAAACCATAGTCCATCGGGATCCCGGTTCGGGTCCTTCCTCCGGTCCAGGTTCTTCATAATCAGTAACAAGCATGACATCCTCATCTGGGAACTCGAAATTCATAGATTGGTAATCATCCACTGCTTGATGAGCCAAATGATCCGCTAGCACACTTCCTTTGATTGCTTTCTGAGTAGTATACTGGATGTCATACTCTGTTAAGATCATCTGCCATCTTGCTATTCTTCCGGAGAGAGCGGGTTTCTCAAATATGTATTTGATAGGATCCATCTTAGAAATCAATAAAGTGGTGTGATTCAACATATACTGTCTCAGTCGGCGAGCAGCCCAGGCCAAAGCACAACAAGTTTTCTCGAGCAGTGAGTATCTTGTTTCACAGTCGGTAAACTTTTTGCTAAGGTAGTATATGGCATGCTCTTTTCGACCAGACTCGTCATGTTGTCCCAACACGCACCCCATTGAATTTTCTAACACGGTTAAATACATGATTAGAGGTCTTCCTTCAACTGGTGGCATCAGAATTGGAGGTTCTTGAAGATACTTCTTGATTTTGTCAAAAGCTTCTTGACATTCCTCATTCCATATCATCTCTTGATTTTTCCTCAGTAGCTTGAAGAGGGGTCTGCAGGTGGCGGTCAAATGGGAGATAAATCGGGCAATGTAATTCAAGCGTCCCAAGAAACCTCTGACTTCTTTATCTGTACTGGGAACTGGCATTTCTTGAATAGCTCTCACCTTGGCCTGGTCAACCTCAATCCCTTTACCACTGACAATAAAGCCCAGGAGTTTGCCGGACCATACCCCAAAGGTGCATTTGTTCGGGTTCAACCTCAACTTGTATTTCTTCAACCTCTCGAACAGTTTGTATAAATGATCGAGATGTTCCTCCTCAGTATGAGATCTGGCTATCATGTCATCCACATATACTTCTATTTCATGATGGATCATATCATGGAACAAAACCACCATAGCACGCTGGTACGTTGCCCCTGCATTCTTTAAACCAAATGGCATTACTTTATAACAGAACATACCCCATTGCGTCACAAACGTAGTTTTCTCCATGTCCTCAGGCGCCATATTAATCTGGTTGTAACCTGAGAATCCATCCATGAATGAGAACACCTTGTGTTGAGCGGTGTTATCTACCAGAACATCAATGTGCGGGAGTGGAAAGTCATCCTTGGGACTCGCTTTATTCAGGTCTCGGTAATCTACACACATTCGCACCTTACCATCCTTCTTTGGCACTGGTACCACATTAGCAATCCATTGAGGATAAGAAGTAACAGCCAGAAAACCTGCATCAAATTGTTTCATCACCTCGGCTTTGATTTTCTCAGACATTTCAGGACGCATGCGACGAACCTTTTGCTTAATAGGACGACATTCTTCCCTCGTTGGCAGTCGATGCACTACTATATCGGTATCCAGTCCTGGCATGTCTTCATAAGACCGAGCAAAAATCTCTACATAGTCATGCAACATCTGAATCAACCTTCTCTTGACACTGTTTTCCAAGCCTGCTCCTATTTTGACTTCTTTCTTGTTTACTTCAGTACCCAGATTTACAGTCTCAACTGACTCCTCGTGTGGCTGTATAGTCCTTTCTTCCTGCAGTAACAGTCTGGCAAGTTCTCCAGGTACTTCACAATCTTCCTCACTTCCATCCTCGGCTTGGTAGATCGGATTTTCAAAGTCATAATGAACAGTAGTAGAACTATTGTCAACAGGATCCAGAGTGGGCATGGATCTGCAATTCGTTACGTGAGTGTGTGTAAGAAAACATAGCTTGTTTGGAAGATGACTGAAAAGACAAAGAGCGCAATATTTGAATGCAAAAAGTCCATTGATTTATTGAATATGAATATGCTTATGAAAATGACAAAACCCTTAACAAACTAGCTGTTGTGCCCCGGGCATAGACACAACGCTTGGAGAAGTTCAATTGTAAAAAAACAAAAATTTGCAACACTAAAATAGACAATAACAATTACTCCTGACTAAAGGAAATCGGGATAGTGTCTTCAGCCTTCCAATTATTGAGTCCGTCACCAATTGTTGGGAAAATCCAGCTATCCAGGTCGCAATCGCTGTCAGCATCTTCTACAGCATTAATTTGACTCTTGTCAGAGCTGAACCCCAGGCCAAATTTGTCAGACTTGTACGGTACGTCGATCAATTGACCCCAGCCAGTACGACCACCATCTTCAACCACAGCTTGAGCGTCCTTCAGGGAAATCATAGCAGGAGGAGTCTGAATAACCTTGGGTACACAGGAAGTTTGCTTAAGGACAGGATTGGTCGGAGGAACTACTTCAAATGACTGACAAGGAGTCTCAATGAATTCACCATCCATCTCGACGTATCTGAAGGTATGCACACTACTGACAATATACTCTTCTTCTCCACACACGGTGATAATTTTGCCCTTTGTGGGATACCTCAACTTTTGATGGAGAGACGAGGCTACAGCGCCTGCCCCATGAATCCAAGGGCGTCCCAGTAAGCAGGAATAGGCAGGACGAATGTTCATTACATGGAAGGTAGTGTTGAAGACTTGAGGTCCTATCTTGATAGGAAGGACTACTTCGCCATGGACAACACTCTTCGCACCATCGTAAGCACGTACCACAATGTCACTAGGTTTTAGTTCAATGCTTTTACAATCCAGCTTATCCAGCACAGCTGTCGGCAGCACATTCAAGGAAGAGCCATTATCGATCAACACATGAGACAAAGTGATTCCCCTACACTCAATGGAGATATGCAGGGCTTTATTGTGATTCTTTCCTGCTGGTGTCAGATCAGCGTCGGAAAAGCCTAGGCCATTGTCAACAGCCAAGTGAGCAACATAATGTTCGAACTGATCGACAGATGTCTCCTGAGGTACATGAGCGGTCTTCAAGAATTTTATCAATGCATTGGCATGAGGTTCAGAAGATAACAGCAAGGATAACATCGAGATCTTAGACGGGGTATGCCCCAACTGTTCTACAACATCAAAATCACTCTTGCGAATGATTTTCAGCACTTCTTCCATTTCTTGTTTGGCAACATCTTCGGGAGTAACTTTGACCGGTGTCTCTGACTGAGAAGGATTGACTGGTTCCTTTCCTCGAGTTTCAAGGACAGGAGGTGAGATTTCTGGAGAGAAGATCCTTCCGCTTCGAGTAATTTTACTAGTCCCAATAATGCCACTAGTATTAGCAGCATTATCCACTTGCTTCACGCCATGGACGTAAACATCACCGCCATAATTCCACGGAATAGCTTTGCTTGAGGAATACGGGATCGGGCCAGGTGCAGTGATGATTAGGGGAGCAACCCTGGGCTCAGCAGTAATCTTCACAGGCGCCTTGGTAGTGGTAATCTTCACTGGAACTTTGGACCTAGCAATCACAGATATTTCTTCAATAGGGTTTTCCGCCTTAGGAATCCTTTCGAAGAGAACTGTACGATCGTCCATCAGCCGTTGAATACCATTCTTCAATTTCAAACAGTCCTCGGGCCGGAGTATGCAGAGATTGCAATCTTCAGCACAACCTGGAAATAAACCAGCTTGCAATAAATTCCTCTTTATGATCGGGAGAGGAGATGTTAAGTCCGCCACATTGGAAATGTGAGAATCGTCATCCATAGCATTAACAGTCTTGTCATGGTTAGGCATAGGAGCAGTGATGACATTAGGAGTTTCCGGAGGCTCAAACTCAATTTCTCCAGCTTCGATCATATCCTGAATCTTATTCTTCAATGACCAGCAATCGTTTGTATCATGCCCGGGGCTATCGGAGTGATATGCACACCTGGCATTGGGATTATAACGAGAAGAGGTAGTGTTGGGATTTGTAGGAGGATCTCTAAGGGTGACCAAATTTGCCTTTAGCATTCCCTGCAGTGCCTGTGCCAAGGTCATATTGATCCTGGTGAACTGCCTTCTTGGCCTGTCTTGTTTGGGCTGGAAGTTTTGAGATGGTGGTGCTGCAATCGTAACTGCTCCAATGTCGTGGTCACGGTTTTTCTTGTTACGACCCTTTTGACCGTACACAGCATTTGATTCGTTCCTCCCTTGATAGGACCTTTTGGTGCTTGCAGAGGTAGCCGCCTGTATCTTTCCACTTCGGATGCCGCTTTCAACACGTTCACCTGTTAATATAAGTTCAGTGAAACCTGATGAAGAACTTCCCAGTAGATGGCTGTAGAATGGGTCGGTCAGTGTGCCCATGAACATGTCCACCAATTCTCTGTCAGTCATAGGGGGTTTGACTCTGCCAGCCAAATCTCTCCACTTTTGAGCATATTCTTTAAAGCTTTCTTTAGATCCCATAGTCATATTCTGCAACTATAGCCGGGTAGGTGCTAGTTCAGAGTTATACTGGTACTGTTTATAGAAAGCTGTTGCTAAATCAGTCCAGGTGCGGATGTCAGAGCTCTCGAGCTGATAATACCATTCCAACTGTGTGCCAGACAGGCTCTCTTGGAAGAAATGGATCCATAGCTTCCTGTCAGTGGTATGCGGCTGAATCTTTCTCACATAAGCTCTCAGATGCATCTGAGGACAAGACGCACCATCGTACTTAGTGAAAGTGGGGATTTTGAATTTGCGAGGAATGGTCACATCGGAGACCAGACCCAAACTTTCGAAATCCAGACCGGGCGCCTTCTGACCCTCCATAGCTAGCATACGTTCTTCCAACAACTTGTACTTATCATCTCTTGGAGAGTACTGTTCATTTTCATAATCTTCATCGTCGTCCTCAGGGTTGAAGAGATCGACATTCTCCTCTTCTGAATCATTCTCTGTCTCCTCTTCTGGACCATTCGGGATCCCAAACTTTACTCCTGCGGCCTGTCCTTTACGCCTTCTTCCCGGGTTAATGAAACTCACAGCTTTCTTGTCTTTCTTCTTTTCGAGCAAAAGAGCCTTCAGTTCCTCCTGCCCCTTGGATAAGCTTAGCATCATCTCCTTGAATTGAGCTTCTGAGTCTGGAGATCTTTGACAGTTTGTTCGAGATCCATTTTTCTGTTTGCAATGAAGACCGTGAGAACATTGCACTTGTAGAATACCTGTTATGCAGTGTTATGTTATGTTATGCAATGCATGAAATGTTTTCAAGGACTTTTGGAATTTAACTTTGCGTAAATCACCAATAAGAGAGAAATGTTTATTGCTAATTTCTTTGATCAATGTTCATTACAAAAGGAATAATAATAAAAATACAATGAAAGCTCAAGTCTCCCAGGGGCGACTTCTTTTTGGGCGAAGATACGCATTGAGTCTTCGTTCCTCATTAAGCTGACTGGTAAGTTCTAACACTTTCTTCCTTTCTGCGACGAACTGAGTCTCGAAAGTATCCCTTTCTTCTCTCAACTGGATCCAGGATCTCTTTAGTTCCTCAACGTTGGTAGGCATATCTGGATAAGGAATGATCTGAGGAGCACCTCCTTCAGCTTCAGGTTCGACAATCTGAGGTCCGATTGCAAAATATGGCATGACAAGTTCACGAGCTCTGGCGCGTACCCATCTGAGATAAGGTTCCATAGGAATAGAATTTTTCTGTCCTAACGTACCTCTCTTCACCATGCCCCAAGTGTAGCGGTGTATTCGTCGCTATATGATCTATCGATTAAATCATAAGCTAAGAGATACATTGAAATTTTCGAGTCGCCACCGCACTTTTATTTATCCAAAGGATTGGCTAAAAAGCGAACAAAAGCCTAAGAAGTTTTACACGTAGAAAACTAATAAAAAGATCAGAGAGTCTGGGTAAGGGGTAAATTACGCAATGGGAAGGTGTTAGGCACCCACTACGTCCTAGGTACTCCTAGGGAGCCCTTTTCACACTTGTTATGAAAGATTATTATTTATTATGACATAAAGATTGTGCAAACATGATTGGGATGGTGAGAAAAGAATATACAAGTTTTATTATTATTGGGTTATTGGGTTCGAACGGATGAACCCGTTGCCTACGTACCTTCCATCAAAGGTAAGGATCAGAACGCCGTAGTTCGGCTAAAAGATTTCCAAAAGTGGGTTAGGTTCAATTTTAAACACAAACCCTAGGTCTTACGTTATCCACGGGAGAAAACTCAACCTTATACAAACAACAACGTCCACCATGTGAGAACAGCTTCAACTTGCCAGAGAGGGGTTAACCCTATAATAGGCAAGGAAGACTTACAATTCAATCACTAAAGACAGAAGGTGAGATTAACATCAACCACTAAGATAAATCAAACCTATAGCTCATGTATGAAAAGATTAACGGACAAAGCCAAAACAAGTGAATGAGTGAAGTTACTGATTATGATTATGAAAATGAAGTCAAAGTATGATTAAGATCAATTCAGATGAGTATTATGAAAATGGAGTTTGACAAAAGGTCAAGGACTTGAGTCCAGGTTTTTAGTTAGAAAACATGAAGATGTTTGCACAACACTTATGCCAAGTTTAAAAATTAAAGTGTGAAAAAGTCTAGGACATAATGAATGATGAAATGGATGAAGGATGGATTGTAAAACTTCTTAGAAGGTTCACCTCTTGAAATCATATAGCAGATGATTCAAGTGTGTCCTTTGGAATAGCAATTAATAATAACAAACAAGCAAAGCAAGCAAAAGCGGATATCGGATGCCAATCAATGGTCTTATACCAATCTCCTAAAACAAAATGGGATGTCAGAAGCCACTCAATGGTCTTACACTAATCTCCACAGGCAAAGGAATAAAAGCGGATACCGGATACCAATAAATGGATTTACACCAGTCTCCTAAAACAGAAATGGATATCAGATGCCACTCAATGGACTTACACCAATCTCCTCAAAAGAAAAACAAAGATGAGAAATGGAAGTCAACTGCCAATCTATCTGGACTTAGGTTAACTCCACAGTATGGTCCTAGGAAATCCAATGCCACATCACAGGGACTTACAATGGATCCTCACATACAAGAACAAAAGCAACAATATGATCACAGGAATGCAAATGCCAACTTACAGGGACTTATAGTTGCAACCTCTCATACAAAACAGATGAACAAGCTATGATCACAGGAAAGCAGATGCCAACTTACAGGGACTTATAACTGTATCCTCACATACAACACCAAACAGATCAAATTATGATCACAGGATAACAGATGCCAACTTACAGGGACTTATAACTGTATCCTCACATACACACAGATAGACAGAAGATATGAGTGACCAATGAGGTCTTACACTCTATCCTTCCATATCACAGGAGCAAATGCCAAAGTAATGGACTTACAATTGTCCTCAATGAGAAAACAACAATGATAGCATCACAAAACAAATGAGATGATCATGCATTAATGGCAATTGATGATGATGATAAATGCATAGCATATAGGCAAACAAGTGCATATGAAGCAATCAATCAATCAATGAATATCAAACAGCACACTCTATAGCCAAACAATGGGGCTCACACAAGAGGGTTTGACTTTAAAAGTCCACTGTAATGGGTAAAGATCGCTCTTAACCTGGCCATTGAGAGACTCAGGTGAAGCAGATGAAAAGGAGATGAGGGGTGTGCCTCATTGCTTCTATCTCATATCAGAGAGAGCATCAAAGAAAGTGTGGGAGTTCAGAAAGTAGGAACTCTCTCCACATTATTGACTCGATTAGATCTTGGGTATTTATCTCATTGCTTCAACCAGGTACTGGGAGCAAAGAGAGGACACACTGAATAGTGGGGGATAGATTGCTTATCCCTACCTTCCACCAATTGCCTTACTTGAAGGACTTTTCCTGCTTAGGACAAATTTAAACAAACACAGGCATTGCCTCTTAAGGAGGACTTCAGACAATTTGCCCGGTCAAATAACAGACCGGGTCTCCAGACTACATGAAGAAGAAGTATTTATACCTCAAAGCAAATGCTATAAAGCAAAGCAAGCAAGTAAGTTCAAAGAACTTAAGCAACTAAAGCACCTGCAAAAGTCAAACTCATTAGTAAACAAGTCAACAGTCAAAATCAAAGGAAATAAACCAAATAGTCAACCACAGAGGGACCAATTGTGCAAGGCACAAAGACTCAAGCATATGAGTCACCTACAAAACAAATGTTAGCACAATATAAACAATTCAAATCAAGCACATTAGAATGATCCTCAAGGCATTGATGCTTAACCTGAAACAGATGAACTCAACATAAGCTTAGAAGACCACTAGGGCTAGCCTAGGGTCAAAGATGAAAGAAAAGGTCAAGGCAGCAAGCAATATTCAATCAAAGTCAAACTCAATCATGTAGGAAGCAAACACAATTGGATTCAAACTTATATCATGCACCATGGTCATTTCATATGCAAAAGGATGCAAAGCATGGCAAGAGAAGCATACAAAAGTCAACAGCAAAGACTTCAATCAAAAGTCAACTCAAACATTTTCAAAAATCATGAAATAAATCATACTCAATCCTAACATCTAACATGGTATACATGCAAAATTTCATGGCATTTGGATGAGAGGAAGGCAGTCAACAAAAATCATGAAGTCAAATCAAATTCAAGTAAGCATGGTGAAAGTCAACAAGCATGGGTCAACTTCAAAAAATCATATCAATTTGAAAACAGAAGATAAATGAATGAAATTTACACCAATGCAAAGCTTGAGATGTCTAGTTATCACATATGAAATTTCATGGTCATACAATAAGATATGAGAATTTCATAAAGGATTTGGCAAGGTATAGCACAAAAAAGTCAACAAATGACCAAGCATGGAAGAAAATTCTCAATCAAATGGAAAACAGCAAGATTAATTCCAAGAAAATTCATACATCAATTAGACATACAAGGGATCATTCATGCAAAATTTCAAGTGATTTGGATAAGAGGAAGCATGTGAACAAAATTAGGGAAAATGCATGATCATGGTATAGCAACAATTGTAACACATAACTTCAAAAATTCAAAGCTCACAAACCACAAATGGGAAATGCACAAAGTTTATATGGAAATGAAGGTCAATGTGTCTAGTTTCACCACAAAAAATTTCAAACTCATTGGATATAACATGATAATTTCACAATTGAAATGGCAAAGGGTATCATTCATGCACACATGTTGAAAAAAATAATTACCATAAAAAATCCAGCCAATGGAAAAATCATTAAAATTCATAATTAAATACTAGACTCAATTGTGAACATCATGGAAAAAGAATCATAATTTTTGGATGAAAAATGAATGAGAAAATAATTGTTGGAGTTTGGATGAAATTGGGTGAAATATGAAACAAACTAGCAAGGCAAGTGGTCAACACGAGGGTCAACCGTGGCATTGTGGTAATATTTGCCTTCATTTAATGAAACGACATCGTTTCAGGGGCGCCCAGGAAATGTCCTGATTGGCTCGCCCCAATGAAACAGTAACCAAAGCAATAACAACCAAACACCTTCATATTTTCTGGGGATTTCATGCAATAAACCCTAAGGTTTCTAACAGCCAGGCAATAGCATTCCCAAGCAAAAATCAAAGCAAACACAACTCCAAAATAGCACGCAGTCAACATGGTGACGATGCAACCATACTCAACGCACGTCCAACAGCAACAACCATACACATTTAAACAAAAATCTGGCAAGCTCTATGGTTTATAACAGCAGGGCAAACTTCAAACTCATGCTCATGAACAACAACCAACAAACAGCATCAAACATGGCCAGGAAACAAATGTCATCATTAAGCAATATTAACCAACAGCAAACCAGCAAAATCACGCATCATCAGCCAACACCAACATAGTATAATCATGAGATTTTCTGGAAATGATATGGTTTAAATACAGCATTATGGCATTCAGGTATTCATCAATCATCATGCAGCAACTAAACAACAGCATTCAACATAACAGCAGCAGCAACATTCATCATTCTTCATCAACAGATCACACAACCCAAAACAATAGCATGGCATACTCATCATCATCATGCAGCAACTATACAAACACAACAGGTGGAATTCCTGGGCAGTTCATCATAATAGCAAGCAATATCATCTTCATGTAAACAGAAATCGAAACAAGGTATCATTCCAAAGCAGCATGGTAATGGTATGGCAACATCAAGCAACATGAACAACAGCACACAACAACATGGATTTAGCAAGCAACCAACACATCATGGATAGGAATTATGGAAAATATGAGAGCTCATGAACAGCAGGGCATAACAGCATGATTAGCAACATGGTATTCATCATCATGTTTCCTCATCAATTTGCAGTATGGTTAATAGCATAACGGCACTTATTTTCAAGCAGCATCATTCATGGACATGAACAAAACAAAACCAGCATATGGCCATGAACACTGACAGCAAAACAACATAATCATGAAATTTTGGTAGGTTTCAAAACAGCAGCAGCATGATTCGGCAATAGCATAATGTGTTCATCAAACATCTCAATCAGCACACAACAGCATGGATATCATGAGCAAGTTTATGATTCATACTCAACAGCATAACATTTCAACATTCGAATATCAACCAAACAACACCATGGCATTCAGCAAGCAGACAGCATTCATCATTATTTATCAACCAAACCAAATAAACAACAGCATGGTATAATTATGGACAAGGTAATTGGTTCAAATAACAGCAGCAACAAACCATACACAACAGCGACAATCAACAACATTCAACACATTCAGCAACAATAATCCAACAGGCCTTGCAACAACTATCATTATAGAACATCAACCAACATTGGAACAAGCATGCTCATGTTGTCACCAACATCAAACAAAATGTCTCGACCAAAACACACAATCAACACAGCATTCAAGCATTATTCCCAAGCTCAATATCAATTGAAATTCGAACAAGGCAACAACAGCAGCAAATAATCAACCATGAACAAAATAAAACTAACCAGCCTCAATGCTCATGCAACAACTAATCATCAACTAACATCACTCAACAACAGCATAAGCACAATCATGGGGATTTCATAGGCAGAGTTCTAGGTTCAAGCATAAACAGCATCATTGGCATTTGCAGCATGTGTTCATGTTCATCATGTAATCAAACAAAACAAAACAACAGCAACAACATGTTTCAAAATTGCAGCAGGGTATCATGAACATCAACATCCTCATAACAGCAGCAAGCACACATTCATCATTAAATGTCCATCAACAAATCAAGCAAAACAAACAATAGCATATAGCAGCATAGCCTTGAACATTAATGTTTCTCATTCATCCAACACAACATGGTAGTAGTAAGGCAAAACAAACAAATCAAGGGTATTTCAAAACAAAACAAGCCCATCAACAAAACAAGCTCAGTTCATGCGAAATCTTGGTGAAATCTGAGGTTTAAACACAGCAGCCATATGGTATTGAACATGTAACATAGATTTTCTAGGCAGGGTCAGCAGAGCATGGAAATCAATCATAATCAGTTGAAATTCAACATAACAGCAAATACAAACAACAATAACAGGCAACAATAGCAGTATTCATCATTCAATATTTAACATGGAAATTTCGAAATGTCCAGAAGTGAAAATCAACCATGCTAGTAGCATCATCAAACAACAAACAACAAGAATATAGCAATGGTTTCTCTCGAATCAACCAAATGTGAGCAAACCGATTGGAAACAACCTCAAGCATGCAAAATGAAAACCATGTTTCTCTCAGCATAACCAACCGTTTCAAACCATTTAAACTTCGTGATAATCAGCACAACTCAAACTAGCTAAAGCATATCATGGCATGGAGAAAGAAGGTACTCGAAAACTTACTTGTTTTTGAAGCAAGTTGCGAAACAGTGATGCTTTTGATGATATGAGTGCAAACAGCTGGCTCTTATGCTTTATGTTGAAGGATGTTGAAGCTTTTCTAGCTCGAGAACACTTGGAGCTCTTCAAATCTCATCTTGCCATTAAAGGTCCTTTGTAAAACAGAGCTTGAAAATATTGGTCCAGCTAGGATTTTTCAATTGGAAAGCAGTCTACAAGGATGATGAATGATGAAGAAAGCCAAGAAAGCTCGAGGGTTTACAGCTTTTTGCAGAAAATCTCGGTCAAGCCAAAATGCAAGATGAGAGAGTAAGAGTATTTTCTGTGTGGTGGCTGTCAAAATTAGGGTTGGAAATGCAGAAGAATGGCTTAAATATCATCTGTTAATCCTCATTTAACCATGTGCTAAGCTGACTTAGTGTAAATGCCTTCATTTGCAAAGTTGCTAATTGTGGACAAAGTGGAAGTGGAGGGTGTGTGCTGCTGCGAATTGGGCCTCAAATAGGCTGGAAACAGACTGCAATTTTGCTGTTTTTGGTTGTACAGAAAATGCAGTGTGTGTTTTGTTTATGTACTTCCTTTTTGCACCTTTTGCCAACTTTGAATTTTGATTCAAAATGATGATAAAAGGATGGTATGATGATGGTTTTGGGATTGGAACAAGTCACAAATGTGATATGGAACATTTCCCAATTGACCAAATCAAGAAAAAGTCAAAAACTCAAAAAGTCAAAGTTTGGTCAAACTTTGAATTTAAATGCAAAAGGTCCAAAAATGCCATTTTGAATGGTAAGGTTTTAGGTCATGAAATTTATATTTTTGGAAAGAGGATGAAAAATGTGGTTTGTAGGAAAAAACCCCACCAAATTTGGCCTTATGGTTTGAGAGATATGGTTTGTTGAAGTTCAAAAATTGGTGAAAATGATTTGATCATATCTTGACAACCACACATGGGATTTGAGAGTTCTTGGACTTTTTGAAAATGGGAAGACAAGATCTTCAACTTTCATGTTGGGCAAAAATTCATTTGGAGCTTGTATCATGATGCAAGTTTAAGATCAAGAAGTTTCCATTTTTGGCAGTTGAAATTACAGGTCCACTTTCTATTTCTGGAAAATTTTCTGATTGGCTTGATTTTCCTCCATGATGAGGTTGAACATGATATATGAGGCTTATACAAGCATGAATGAACTCTTTCAGATCAATTCTATCCATCAAATCCTTGATTAAATCCACAGTTGACCAAGTTTGACTTTTCTAGGGTTTTGGACTGATTGAACTTCTTCTGATGATTTCCAAACCCTAATTCCTTGAGAACTTGACTTCAAAAGATGTCCCAAGATGTATGAACCTTTGATTATTGATCATGATGCCCAAATTCCACAAGAATGGCCATCATCCATTGCTTTGACTGATCAATGACTGACTTTGACCTAATTTCTGATGATTGCTTCAACTGCAAGCAACAAGGTTAGACAGACAATATTTTTGTACTTTTTGAATGATAAACATATGAAAGCAAAGATATACAAATGCAAAGTATGCTTGGTGATCAAGAAACAAAACCACAAGGCAATCTATCCACTAGGAGGGAAGCAAAGGCATGCAATGATCCTTGAGGTTATGATATGAATGATATGGGCCATGAGGGATCTTAGGGCCCAAAATTGGGGTCTTACAGATGCCCCTATTTAAGGTCATTCTAGCCGGAGAAGTGAAGTTTAGAAATCTTCATCTCGACGCGGTAGAATGGGCTTAAATAACAGTAATGAGACAAATTTTGGTCCCTAAGAGACCTCATGATGCAAATGTATGCATGCAAAAGACACAAACTCTGTGGGGAATATGATTCACACAGAAGAAAAGACGATCCATCGGAGTAGTACACTCACCAGGAGCAGAGACTCTAACAAGACTCTATGGGGATAATAAAGAAAAAGAAATGTGTGGACAAGACACGACTCTAAACTGGGGAAAAACAAAACTGACACAATGTGATCAAAACACGACTCTGATTAAGGAAACAGAAAAACAGACAGGAGAAATCACTGGGGAGTGAAGAACTCACACTGGGGGACAGAATTCCAAATGGAAAATAAATCCATTGGAGAGACACAAGCTGACTCCTGAGGAGAAGCAACAAAAAGTTCCACTGGGGAAGCAACAAAGAAATGAGATGTTACCAAGCATACGGGTAACAAACTCAGGGAAATCTGACTCCACAGGGGGACCGAGGTCATAATAGGGAGCAGAAAGGAGGGAACACCAAGGATACCGGTTACTGGGTATATAATAGGTGACCGACCAAAGCGTGAATTGGATTTCACTTCCAATACACTCATCATCCTGAAGAGAGCTAGAAAAGCAAACTTGTTTATAGGATGGACATTCAATTCCACAAGGAAAATGAATCTTACTCTGAGGGGAAAACAATCAAAAGATCGACTCAAGAGTGAACGAGATATAATATCCATTACCGTCAGAACGTGGATAGAATACTCAGATGAGACATATTATTCATTACCGGCAGACCGTGAATAATATACTCGAAAGGAAAATTATCCTGAACCGGTTACTGGGTTGTTTATAGGATAAGATCCGAAGACGTGAATTGGTTTTCACTTCCAAAACACTCATCATCCGAAAGGAGGGCTTGAAAAAGCAAAACAACTTACAGGATGGACATTCGAATCCACAACGGGAAAACGAATCTTACTCAACTGGGGACACAAACCCAAAGAGTGCATGAGATATAATATCCATTACCGGCAGACCGTGGATAAGATACTCGCATGAGATATATTATCTATTACCGTCAGAACGTAGATAATAAACTCGCATGGTAAGAAACACCAGAGATACCGGTTACTGGGTATATAATAGGTGATCTACCGAAAACGTGAATTGGTTTTCACTTCCAAAACACTCATCATCCAAAACACAAACTGGTTAAAGGATGGCTATTCGATTCTACAAAGAATACGAATCTTGCTCAGTTGGGGAAAATCAACAAAGGATTCCAACTAAAGAGCGCATGAGATATATTATTCATTACCGGCAGACCGTGAATAATATACTCGAAAGGAAAAGACACCAGAGATACCGGTTACTGGGTATATAATAGGTGACTAACCAAAAAGAGAGACAGTCGATACCAAGCATACGGGTAAACGAAAGACAGCTCAAAGGATAAATTGCAAGCATCCGGCAATTATCCAACAACAAGAATATTCGACTCCACAAAGGGAAATAACGAATCTTACTCGACTGGGGAAACACAAAAGGCTTCGACTGAAGAGTGCATGAGATATACTATTCATTACCGGCAGACCGTGAATAATATACTCGCATGGAAGATTATCCACAACCGGCTACTGGGTTAACAAAGGATAAATCAACCGAACAGAAAGGCATCAGGACCAAATTAGGTATATAATGATAACCAATCAAAAGGAGCAACAAACATTACCAACAAAAGGGTAAATGAGAGGCGAACTGCTGAGGATAAATTGCAAGCATCTGGCAATTATCGACAGAAGACTAGCTGGGGATGCACTGGTAAACAACCAATGATCCGGGGAACAAATCACGAGCATACGGTGAAAAGACCCACTGGGGATAAAATTGCTAGCATACGGCAATTATCCACAAAAGACTTGCTGAGGATATAAGTGCTGATCTGAGCAACTTATACAAGCAAAGGAAAATCATCATCAAATATTGAATGAAGATAACCACAAAATTAGGGTTTACATCTACCGAATACGGGGTAGAAGACCAAAAACTCCGCGTGGGGATAGAACAAATCACGAATCCGCACGGGAAACCAAAATAGGGTTTATAAAAAACCACAAACTGCTGAAGAGCAGGAAAATAGGATTTACAACTACCGGGCATGAGGTAGAAAACCAAAAACTCTGGCTAGAGAATAAAAGGTGTATAACCACAAATTCTGTTAAGAAAGCCAGGAAAGGTAGGACTTACAACTACCGGTTACTGGGTAGAGGCCCAAAACATTCCGCTGGGGAACAACCCACTGGGAAGCACAAGATATTTGACAAATAGTCGATTCGGGAATGATCCGAAAAGACGGACTGAATCAAAACACGCCCTAATGAGGATATAACTCAAATAGGAAAATCCATCCCAATATATGTGTTGGGAGGAAACGGAAGAAACCGTCATCCACGAGGATATGTCTCAGTGGGGAACTGCAGAAGGAAAGACAGACATTTTCTGCTTATGGGGTTGACTCTATATGGAGAGATTTTATAACACCCGACATCTGCTTGGGGAGATCTGTAAAGAGATCTATATCACCATAGCAGGAGACACGACAAACAAAAGATATATGGCAAGAAATGCAACATGAATATCTGAATGTTTTATGAATATGCATGGATATGCGTGATTTATGTTTGATGAATGCTGACAAAACAGACAATTCTAACACAAACAGGTTCAGGAACCAAACGTCCGGTATTATACTTCCAGGGGAAAAAAAAAACCAGCTGGAGAGCCGCTCTGCGGAGATCTATATGCTGTAGAGCAAAGATCTGCAGGCACTGCTGGAGAAGCAGAGAATCAGAAATATCGGGAAACGACCCAATCAGGGTACAGAAAGTCACAACGGGCATAACAGCCACCAAGACAAATCTGTAGGGGAACAAGAGAAATCCCAAAGTATATCTGCAGGGGATCTCGGTGTCGACTGAGAAACAAAAAAATGCATAAGCACGAACTGCTGTAGAAGCAAATTCACACAACTCCACTGGGGGTACAACCCACTGAGGGAGAATGATATCATCCAAATAGAATCTAACTGCATAAGCAACTCTACTGGGGAAAACTGTCGGCTACTCTCTTGGGAATGAACCACTGAGGGAGGACAGATCAAACAAGATATATTCTGCACCAGACCATTCCACTTGGGAGAATATACAGCAAACTGATCACAACAAGTAGATTCTGCAATAAAAGCCACTCTACTGGGGATCACAAATAGTCAGGAAATCAAATCCGTCCACTGGAGGCTAGAGCCATCATCCGACCATACTGGAGGTTGAAGGAGTATTTCAACGGGCGAAACTGCCGCAACAAACACTCTGCAGACTATGCTGAGGAAAAGATGGTTGAAAAACTGGGATACCAACCCAAATCAACCACTGAATAGGAAAATAAATCCTGCTCTGCTGAAGAGATAAAACTCTGATGGAGAGATAGCAATAATTCCACAGATGACTTCGCCGGGGAAAGGGTAAAGTACCGGGTATCAAACCACTGACTTACCAAGTCTTCAAAAAGGAAGACAAACGTGCTGAGGAAACAGACAAATCCTGCTGGCACACTGTATGGGGAGAAGAGGTAACAACTCCACTTGCAACCCTGGTGGGGATATTAATAACAGCTCTACTCGCGACTCCGAGGGGAGTATCAATCAATCAGCCATACTCATGACTGCGCTGAGGAGACAACTAAAGTCTGGGGCATACAACCCACTGGAGAAAGTGACGGGGCACCAAGGTAATAAACCATCAACCGCCGAAACTTTGCAATAAAACACCCATGCTGGGGGAAAAACTGCTGCTGGAGAGAACGAAGTCTTCAACAACAAATCACTTGCGACTGTACTGGGGAACAGCCCCAACAACTACTCTGCTTTGAGGAACAACCTCAACAAAGGTCTGAAGAAAGAAGATACCACCAAACCAGGAGTATGAACAAATGTCTTACCTGTTGGGAATCATGCCACCCTTGGGAGAGCACTGAGATATTCTTGAGTATCCTTTCAATCTTGTGAATGTTCACTTTGTTTAAAACAAAAATTTTGAAAAATTTGATTTGTTTAAACAATGACATTTTATCAATTTAAAACATGCAAAACATTTGTTGAATTGAAACAAATAAGAGTGCAAATAATTGGATAAAAAGCTCAAATTGATTTGATAGAATGGTAGTCTGCAAATGGCAAGACTCCATAGATCTGTACAAATTTGAAATCAGTGATATATATTGGAAGAGGGCTACATTGAACATAATGATCCTTTCTCTACCAATTTGAATCTCGATGTATCCGAAGCTTCGGTTGACGACGAATCGAGAATCTTCTGACGAAATGACGACTGATGAACCAGAAAGTCTTGTCAGGATGCAGTTACTTGCCAAATCCCTAATTTTTGCCTAGATTGCCCCAGAGTGAGGTACTCAATCTAGCGGGATGCAAATATATTTTTTTTTTTCAAGTCTCTAATTTTTGCCTGGATTACCCTTGCGGGTTCTCCACCGAGACGCTCATTTTTGCCTAAGCCGCCCTTTCGGGTTTTCAACTTAGCGAGCAATTCTGTTTTTTTCATTTTTTTTTATTTGCATATACTTTTTTTTTTTTTTTTTTTTTTTTAGGCAAAGTATCTCTTAACTGCATCTGAATTCACAGGACGAGTGAAATCCTCCCCATCCATTGTTGTAAGCATCAAAGCTCCGCCTGAAAAGGCTCTCTTAACAACATATGGACCCTCGTAGTTTGGAGTCCACTTGCCCCTGGAATCGGGCGCGAAAGACAAAACTTTCTTGAGCACAAGGTCACCTTCTCGGAACACACGAGGCTTGACCTTCTTGTCGAATGCTTTCTTCATTCTCGGTTGATATAACTGACCATGACACATGGCAGTTAATCGCTTCTCTTCAATCAAATTCAACTGGTCATAACGACTCTGAATCCATTCAGCATCAGTCAACTTGGCTTCCATCAAGACTCGCATTGATGGGATCTCCACCTCTACTGGGAGAACGGCTTCCATGCCATAAACAAGAGAGAAAGGGGTTGCCCCTGTTGAAGTGCGTACAGACGTACGATATCCATGCAAAGCAAATGGCAGCATCTCATGCCAATCTTTGTACGTGACAGTCATCTTCTGGATAATTCTCTTGATATTCTTGTTAGCAGCTTCAACAGCCCCATTCATCTTAGGTCTGTAAGGAGAGGAATTATGGTGTGCAATCTTGAATTCAGCGCACAACTCATCCATCATCTTGTTGTTCAGATTGGATCCATTATCAGTAATGATCCTCTCTGGCACACCATAACGGCAAATCAACTGATTCTTGATAAACTTCACAACCACCTGTCTGGTTACATTCGCGTACGAAGCGGCTTCAACCCATTTGGTGAAGTAATCAATTGCTACGAGAATAAAACGATGTCCATTGGACGCTTTCGGCTCAATCATACCGATCATGTCGATTCCCCACATAGAGAAAGGCCATGGTGATGAAATCACATTCAGGAGTGTCGGAGGAATATGAATCTTATCCGCATAAATTTGACACTTGTGACATTTCTTCACATACTTGCAACAGTCAGACTCCATTGTCAGCCAATAGTAGCCTGCTCTCAACATTTTCTTAGCCATGGCATGTCCATTGGAATGAGTACCAAATGAACCCTCATGGACCTCAGTCATCAACAGGTTTGCTTCGTGTCTATCCACGCATCTGAGCAAAACCATATCAAAATTTCTCTTGTACAGCACTTCACCACTGAGGTAGAAACTGCCTGACAACCTTCTCAAAGTTTTCCTATCTTTCACAGATGCCCCAGGCGGGTAGACCTGGTTCTGGAGGAAATTCTTGATATCAAAATACCAAGGCTTGTCATCTTTCACGTCTTCAATTGCAAATATGTGAGCGGGTCTGTCCAAGCGCATCACAGTAATATTGGGGACATCATTCCACCATCTGACAACAATCATGGAAGCAAGCGTTGCAAGGGCATCTGCCATCCGATTATCCTCTCGAGGAATATGATAAAATTCAACTTCTGTGAAGAAAGTTGAAATTCTCCTTGCATAATCTCTGTATGGGATGAGACTTGGTTGATTTGTCTCCCATTCACCTTTGATCTGATTGACAACCAAAGCTGAATCACCATAGACATCAAGATACTTGATTCTCAAATCAATGCATTCTTCAAGTCCCATAATACAGGCTTCATACTCCGCCATGTTATTCGTGCATTTGAAGGTTAGCCTTGCTGTAAATGGAATGTGCGATCCCTGGGGATTAACAATTACTGCCCCAATTCCATTTCCATATTGATTAACAGCGCCATCAAACACCATCGTCCATCTGGAACCAGGTTCTGGACCTTCATCAAGTGTAGGCTCATCGCAATCTTTCATCTTCAAATACAGAATTTCCTCGTCAGGGAAGTCATACTGAACAGACTGATGATCTTCAATCGGCTGGTGCGCTAGATGGTCAGCCAAGATACTACCTTTGATAGCTTTCTGAGCTCGATACTCAATATCATACTCAGACAACAACATCTGCCAACGGGCAATCCTCCCAGTTAAAGCAGGCTTCTCGAAGATATACTTAATTGGATCCATTCTGGATATCAACCAAGTTGTATGATTTATCATGTACTGGCGCAAACGCTTAGCTGCCCAAGCTAAAGCACAGCACGTCTTCTCAAGCATAGAGTACCGAGACTCACAATCAGTAAACTTCTTACTGAGGTAGTAGATAGCAAACTCCTTCTTCCCTGATTCATCTTGTTGACCGAGTACACAACCCATCGAGTCTTCAAGAACTGTTAAGTACATAATCAGAGGTCTTCCTTCCACAGGCGGAGACAAAATCGGAGGTTCGGACAGATAATCCTTGATACTGTCGAAAGCTTTCTGGCAATCCTCGGTCCAATCATGAGACTGATCTTTCCGGAGGAGCTTGAATATCGGCGCACATGTGGCAGTCATGTGGGATATAAATCTGGAAATGTAGTTCAAGCGGCCAAGAAAACCTCGGACTTGCTTCTCAGTTTTGGGTGCGGGCATCTCTTGTATTGCTTTGACCTTTGCAGGATCAACCTCAATACCTCTTTCACTTACCACAAAACCCAACAACTTGCCGGAACGGACTCCAAAAGTACATTTGTTCGGATTCAGACGAAGCTGGAATTTCCTCAAACGCTGAAAAAGCTTCAACAAATGCTCAATATGCTCAACTTCCGTTCGGGACTTAGCAATCATATCATCAACATAGACTTCTATCTCCTTGTGCATCATATCATGAAACAAGGTAGTCATAGCTCGTTGATACGTGGCTCCGGCGTTCTTCAAACCGAAGGGCATCACTCGATAACAGAATGTTCCCCAAGGTGTGATGAATGTTGTCTTCTCCATATCCTCTGGTGCCATCTTGATTTGATTATATCCGGAAAATCCGTCCATAAAGGAAAAGACTTTGAATTTAGCTGTATTGTCTACCAACATGTCAATGTGTGGTAGAGGAAAATCATCTTTTGGGCTAGCTTTATTCAAATCTCTGTAATCAACGCACATACGGACTTTTCCGTCCTTCTTAGGAACAGGCACAATATTGGCCACCCATTGAGGATATGTCGAAGTCACCAGAAACCCCGCATCAATTTGCTTCTGAACTTCCTCTTTGATCTTCACTGCCATATCTGGATGAGTTCTTCTGAGCTTCTGCTTCACAGGCACGCACTCAGGCTTCAAAGGCAGGAAATGTTGCACAATATCTGTATCTAAACCCGGCATGTCTTCATAGGACCAAGCAAAGATATCTGAATATTCTCGTAGCAAGCTGATCAAATCTTCCTTAACAGACCCTTCAAGAAGTGCCCCAATCTTCACCAGGCGCTCACAATCTTCAGATCCCAAGTTGACTGTTTCCAAGTCTTCGAGATGCGGCTGAATGATCTTCTCTTCGTGCTCAAGGAGACGGGTGATCTCATCAGGAATCTCTTCAACGTCATCTTCCTCTGCCTCAAATACAGGGAATTCAAAATTGGGAGATGGCGTTGGATCATTATGTTCAATGGGTTTTAGGATCAACCTGCATAATGATTTTGGTTAAGAAAAATTTCAGAATTTAAACAAGCAAATCATTATGCAGATGAAAAATGTTGCTTTTACAGCTTTTATTTTTGTTTTTATGGTTTTTTGTGATCACTGATTTCATAAAGAAAAGCAAAAAGTGAAAACAAAGGAAAAACAAATGTTTTGACAATGCAAAAATTGAATGAAAATATCATTGTATATATGCTTTGCCAACAATGTCATCACTTCTCCTTTTGGCATGGGAGAAGGGTTTTAAACAAAATGAACAATTACTCTGATCTATGGATAACTGTAGGAACATCCACAGCGACCCAATTGTGGCAGACACCACCAGGAATAACAAAATTGTTCAAGTCTTCTGCATCTTCTTCTTCAATGATAGCAGCAGCTTCCTCTTCTGCAGGTTGATCAGCATGGATGAATCCTCCACTGGTGAACAGACCTTGCTCATTGCATGCCCCAGAACCAAAGCCAATGCCAGCCCGGGATCGGTTATCTTCAAGTTCAAGCACTTTCCCTAATCCAGCGACTGCACCACATTCAATGGCCAGCTTAGCATCACGGTAGGAAGTGAATGAAGGAGACTTCTTCTCGATTGGTTTATCAATAGATAAAGCTTGGAACTGAGTTCCAACTTCATCCTCTGCATCAATGTACGAGAAAGAAGACAAATTACTGACCAGGAGAGCCTTTTCTCCCCCTACTACAACCAATTTCTTGTTTTTCACAAACTTCAGCTTTTGGTGTAGGGTGGATGTCACGGCGCCAGCCTCGTGAATCCATGGTCTGCCCAAGAGACAGCTGTATGATGGGTGAATATCCATTACTTGAAAAGTGATCTGGAAGTCACTTGGTCCAATTTTGATCGGGAGATCAACTTCCCCAATCACGGTCTTGCGCGACCCATCAAAAGCTTTTACAACAACCCCACTCTGCCTCATAGGAGGACCTTGATATGACAATCGAGAGAGTGTGGATTTTGGCAATACATTCAGAGATGATCCAGTGTCCACCAGTACATTGGACATCGCATCAGATTTGCAGTTCATAGATATATGTAAAGCCATGTTGTGGTCTCTTCCCTCCTCAGGGAGATCAGCGTCACAAAAGCTCAGAGTGTTGCAAGCGGTAATGTTTGCAACAATGCTATCAAATTGTTCCAAGGTGACGTCGTGATCAACGTATGCCAGGTCCAAGACTTTCTGCAGAGACTCCCTATGAGGCTCTGAGTTCAGCAATAGAGAAAGAATGGAGATCTTGGAGGGCGTGTGTAGAAGCTGGTCTACAATATTGTACTCACTCTTTCTGATGAGCCTCAGCATCTCATCAGATTCTTCATCAACAATGCCACTCGGGCCAACTGAAGAAACAGGAGTCTTTTGTACAGACGAGGAAGGTTTGGCAACATCAAGTGCCGGATTCTGAACATTCACAGCATTCCCTACCGGGCGCTCAACAGATTCAGAAGAAACAGCCGGAGCTTTAGCAGGTGCAGAAAAGACACGACCACTGCGGGTCAACCCACTAACATCAGCAATAGTGGTCACGGAAGTGGAAGGCAAAGGTACTTCAACCCCATCCTGGACAGCAACAGGATTGTACCGGAAAGGTACAGCTTTATCAGATGAATACGGCACAGGGCCAGCTGGCTTGATGATCAAAGCAGGGGAAGCCTTTGGTTTGTTGCTATTGTAGCGAATAACAACGGGCTCTGGCAATTTGAACACCGGGGAGATGACACTCACTTCGGGCTCAACAACGTCAACATTGCGATTCTGGAGAATCTCAATGGTACCTTCATTCAACATCATTTGTAATTCCTTGCGAACCTGATCACAACCCAAGCGGTTGACCGAGCAGACGCGGCATTTGTCGTGGTTATGCTTCAAATAGCTGTGCTGACACAGCATTTTATGTAAATCAACCAACGATTGCCGGATATGGCTAACATATTTCACCTTGTACTTCCCAAGGTCTTCCTGAATCATATTCACGGATTTCCCATGCGAAGGCAATGGGTTCCTGGTGACATTCGGGTTGGAGTCTTCAAAACTCAATATTCCACTTCTCATAAGGTCTTGAACCTTATTCTTCAGCGGGAAACAGTTCTCAACGTTATGGCCCGGAGCACCGGAATGGTAGGCACAATGCTGGTCTGGTTTGTACCACCATTGCGGGTTGGCAGGAATTGCAGGAGGATCCCTGGGTGAAACCAACTTTCTCTCCAACAAGGAGGGATAAAGCTCTGTATATGTCATCGGAATCGGGTCGAAACTGACCTTCTTCCTATCATAGTTCGCATTGGCCTGATTGGTCGTACTTCCACGAGGCTGGTAAGCCTGTTGCTGTGGACGCTGCTGTTGCTGTTGATATTGCGGTTGTGGATATTGTTGTTGATGTTGATACTGCTGAGCATTATCCTTAAACACGGGCGCTACACTAGCCACCTGATGCTGATGTCTGGAATGATGTGCAGGCTTCCTCTGAACAGAGGGTCTTCGATGCTTTGGCTGAGACTGCACAGCATGAGCTTCACCTTCTTTCCTCTTAAACGCTCCATAACGCTTAGAGGAAGAACCATCATCTTTGGCTAACCGTCCTTCACGGACGCCTTCTTCAAGACGCATCCCCATGTTCACCATCTCGGTGAAATCAGAGGGAGCGCTGGCCACCATTCTCTCATAATAAAATGACCCAAGAGTCTTCAGAAAGATCTTGGTCATCTCCTTCTCTTCTAATGGTGGAGTAATTTGAGCTGCCAGCTCACGCCATCTCTGGGCGTACTCTTTGAACGACTCTTTGTCCTTTTGTGACATAGACCTGAGTTGATCTCTGTCAGGCGCCATGTCAACATTATATTTATATTGCTTGACGAAAGCTTCGCCAAGATCATTGAAAGAGCGGATGTTGACGCTGTCCAGGCTCATGTACCAACGGAGGGCAGCACCAGACAAACTGTCTTGGAAGTAGTGGATCAAGAGTTGATCGTTGTCTGTCTGCGTGGACATCTTTCTGGCATACATGACCAGATGTGCCAAAGGACAAGTGTTCCCTTTATATTTTTCAAAGTCTGGGACCTTGAACTTAACTGGTATCTTCACACCGGGAACTAGACAAAGTTCGGCTGCTGACTTGCCGAAGAGATCTTTGCCTCTAAGAGTTCTCAATTCCTTCCTCAGCTCAAGGAATTGATCGTTCATCGCATCCATTTTCTCATGAACATCTGAGCCTTCAGAAGCTTCAGAGTGATAAATGGTGTCGTCTACCCTTGGCATGGTATGCACGACAGGAGGAACAGGAATAGGGACCGGGCTAGATGCCGGCATTTGAACAAATGTAGGAGCTGGCAGATCGGGCATAAAGCCAGGAGGCATCCCCCAAGGAAAACCGGGAGGCATGGCATTTGGCTGATGGGCACTAACAGGCACCGATGAAGTAGCTATTTCAGATATAACCGTCCGCTGAACCGGAGTTGCTGGCTGTTGAGGAGCAGGCTGATTCTGAGCAGCGAGCAGTTGCTCCATCAATGCGCCAAGTCTGGCGACTTCATCTCTCAAACTCTGGTTCTCTTGTTCTAATTGCTCCATGATCCTTGCAGAGTTGACCCTCGTATAATACCGGTGAGTCAGCTTGTCTTCAAAATAAATGAAGAGCAGATGTTAGAACCGGAAGACCAGAAAAATGGGTACCTGTTTATGCAGGAATGATGCATGAAATGCTTTGCAAATGTTTTGATTTTCAAGGAACCCTCAGGGTTTTGTTTGCAATATTTTTGAATATTTAAACATTTTGATTGCTCATGGAAAATATTTCATTCAAAATATCAAGACAAAGAAATACAGCATTCTTTTAAATATTACAAAGAGAAAAGGTAAATAACATCCTATGGATCCTTAACAGCTCGGGACGCTGGAAAACGAGAAGTGTACAACTTCTTGATCTCTCTCTCATAGGCAGCCTCCATATCAGCTTTCTCCTTTGCAAGTTGATCATACTTCCTTTTCCAAAATTTGGATGACTGAGGAAGCAGAGAAGTCCAAGTGTCGTTCGGATCGTCGATCACTCGGTGCTCGAGAAATTCAATCATATCATCCTTCTCCTTGAGCTGCTGCAACAATTCTTCTCTCTCGCGGATCCAGGCACGCGACAGGTCTTCTTCTCTCAACTCCTCTACACGTTGGGTAGGGAGGGTTGAAGGCCCAGCCACATCCAACAGTGTAGGTCTTGGATGATCATATGGCATCAAGTAGGTAGCAGCCCTCTGTCTGACCCAAGAGGTATAGGGCTCCAAAGCAATGCAGTTCTTTGGACCCAATTCATTCCTACTCTTTATGCGAATATTGCGCCAAGCGCGGACAAATCTGGCTTTCAGGCCTTGGGGATCTTTACCCTCCTGAAAAAATACACCTTCTAACAGAATGTTATGGGGTTTATCCTTTAGGGGGAACCCAAGCTGACGACGTGCAAGCGTAGGGTTGTAGGTAATCCCACCACATGTACCAAGAAGAGGCACATTAGGGAATTCACCACAAGAATTGATGATCTGGACGGTATCATACACGCGATCATACCAGGTGATATCATCATTGGTGAGAGACATGAGTCTCTGAGACCACCGTAGACATCCCTTGTTCTCCTTGAAAGCAACTGTCTGCGGCAAGTGCGAAATAAACCACTTGTACAGCAGGGGTAAACAGCAGACAATAACTCCTCCATTCTTCATATTCCTTAGGTGCAAGGAGACATATGCATCACCCAACAAGGTCGGAACCGGATTAAGAACTGAAAAAATCCTAATGGCGTTCATGTCGACGAACTTGTCAAAGTTGGGAAACAGCACCAATCCATAGATAAGCAATACGAATAGAGCCTCAAAGGCATCCTCACTCATGGCCTTCCCATAAAAGGTAGCTTGGGCAATGAGGAACTCGGAAGGAAAACCCTGAATTCCGCCTTTGGTAGTCAGATTAGCTCTAATCAGATCTTCATCTATGTGCAACAGACTGGAAATCTCTCGAGCAGATGGAATACTCTCTAAGCCACTGAACGGCACTTGATCCAGAATCGGAATCCCAATAAGGTGAGAGTATTCTTCCAAAGTCGGCAGCAACTGGAAGTCCGGAAATAAGAAGCAATGATAGAGCGGATCATAAAACTGAGCAAGAGTGCTCATCAATCCCTCATCCACTTGAGTAGTCAGCAACGGCAGAAGCTTCCCATAGCGAGCCTTGAAACCCAAGGGATCTAGTACATATGATGTCAGATTCCTTAACTCTTTTATATCAGGCTGCTTAAAGCTGTACTTCTTTGTATGCCTTTTTGGTCTTTCCATGTCTGAAAATTTTGCAAATAACCCTTTAAGTTCCTTGAAAATTCCTTCTTTTGATGACATGAATGCGGATGAATGCGTGAATGCATGAATGCAACAAACACACTCAAGGATCAAACAAAGCACACCAAACAAAGGTCGTGGGAAAGCTCTATGTATCCCTAATATCAATCATCCATTTTGGTGGATTTAGGTTTTCACCTTATCGACACCCAAGTTCCATTGATATTAACGGTACATGAACCGGTTCAAACATTCCTAATATCAACCAGCCGCTTTGATGGATTTAGGTTTTACACCCGATCCGGGATCCATTGATATTAACAATGTTTGAACGACTCAACCACGAATCACGGGTTTGTTGAGAGTCACGAGCATGGAGTCTCGGTTAAGAACCACCCAAAGGGAGTGTACTAGGGTTTAAACCTGCCAGACATGTTCTATCAGAGGTTCCCATAATCATCGTTCCATCTTTCGAATATTTTCGGAGGAACGAATACTCGTATTCCAAGAATATTCTCAAGAGAAACTCTTATGAGTGTAGTATCGCGTAACAATCGTATCAGAACTGACATCTGAACGACCTCCGCACTACGGTCCTAAAAATAGGCCAAGATGGGTTTGGTAAACTACGGTCCTTGGCTTCTGCGGCACATGATTGAAAGAATAATGCCTAACCACAAATAACTTGTGTGACGTTATTAGTTCAACATGACCTCCACCAAGTGAATGGACTCGCAAGTCAACTGGCTAAGGACTACTCCACACCAGTCGACGAGACTATGCCATTCTCCTATCCTAGAGAGCACTCGAGCTCGGGTATAGAACTCATCTCACAGATCACCAAAGCACACAACAAATGTATATCAAGCAATTCACACATTACAATCAATACATTCATCCCAAATTGTACAAAAATATGTCAGATAAAGAATAACAATATAGCACAACAAGGGTGAAAAGTAGGCAATACAACCAGGGATTCTGGTGAGGTTTCCCCAGCAGAGTCGCCACTTTTCTGTAGCGGTGTATTCGTCGCTATATGATCTATCGATTAAATCATAAGCTAAGAGATACATTGAAATTTTCGAGTCGCCACCGCACTTTTATTTATCCAAAGGATTGGCTAAAAAGCGAACAAAAGCCTAAGAAGTTTTACACGTAGAAAACTAATAAAAAGATCAGAGAGTCTGGGTAAGGGGTAAATTACGCAATGGGAAGGTGTTAGGCACCCACTACGTCCTAGGTACTCCTAGGGAGCCCTTTTCACACTTGTTATGAAAGATTATTATTTATTATGACATAAAGATTGTGCAAACATGATTGGGATGGTGAGAAAAGAATATACAAGTTTTATTATTATTGGGTTATTGGGTTCGAACGGATGAACCCGTTGCCTACGTACCTTCCATCAAAGGTAAGGATCAGAACGCCGTAGTTCGGCTAAAAGATTTCCAAAAGTGGGTTAGGTTCAATTTTAAACACAAACCCTAGGTCTTACGTTATCCACGGGAGAAAACTCAACCTTATACAAACAACAACGTCCACCATGTGAGAACAGCTTCAACTTGCCAGAGAGGGGTTAACCCTATAATAGGCAAGGAAGACTTACAATTCAATCACTAAAGACAGAAGGTGAGATTAACATCAACCACTAAGATAAATCAAACCTATAGCTCATGTATGAAAAGATTAACGGACAAAGCCAAAACAAGTGAATGAGTGAAGTTACTGATTATGATTATGAAAATGAAGTCAAAGTATGATTAAGATCAATTCAGATGAGTATTATGAAAATGGAGTTTGACAAAAGGTCAAGGACTTGAGTCCAGGTTTTTAGTTAGAAAACATGAAGATGTTTGCACAACACTTATGCCAAGTTTAAAAATTAAAGTGTGAAAAAGTCTAGGACATAATGAATGATGAAATGGATGAAGGATGGATTGTAAAACTTCTTAGAAGGTTCACCTCTTGAAATCATATAGCAGATGATTCAAGTGTGTCCTTTGGAATAGCAATTAATAATAACAAACAAGCAAAGCAAGCAAAAGCGGATATCGGATGCCAATCAATGGTCTTATACCAATCTCCTAAAACAAAATGGGATGTCAGAAGCCACTCAATGGTCTTACACTAATCTCCACAGGCAAAGGAATAAAAGCGGATACCGGATACCAATAAATGGATTTACACCAGTCTCCTAAAACAGAAATGGATATCAGATGCCACTCAATGGACTTACACCAATCTCCTCAAAAGAAAAACAAAGATGAGAAATGGAAGTCAACTGCCAATCTATCTGGACTTAGGTTAACTCCACAGTATGGTCCTAGGAAATCCAATGCCACATCACAGGGACTTACAATGGATCCTCACATACAAGAACAAAAGCAACAATATGATCACAGGAATGCAAATGCCAACTTACAGGGACTTATAGTTGCAACCTCTCATACAAAACAGATGAACAAGCTATGATCACAGGAAAGCAGATGCCAACTTACAGGGACTTATAACTATATCCTCACATACAACACCAAACAGATCAAATTATGATCACAGGATAACAGATGCCAACTTACAGGGACTTATAACTGTATCCTCACATACACACAGATAGACAGAAGATATGAGTGACCAATGAGGTCTTACACTCTATCCTTCCATATCACAGGAGCAAATGCCAAAGTAATGGACTTACAATTGTCCTCAATGAGCAAACAACAATGATAGCATCACAAAACAAATGAGATGATCATGCATTAATGGCAGTTGATGATGATGATAAATGCATAGCATATAGGCAAACAAGTGCATATGAAGCAATCAATCAATCAATGAATATCAAACAGCACACTCTATAGCCAAACAATGGGGCTCACACAAGAGGGTTTGACTTTAAAAGTCCACTGTAATGGGTAAAGATCGCTCTTAACCTGGCCATTGAGAGACTCAGGTGAAGCAGATGAAAAGGAGATGAGGGGTGTGCCTCATTGCTTCTATCTCATATCAGAGAGAGCATCAAAGAAAGTGTGGGAGTTCAGAAAGTAGGAACTCTCTCCACATTATTGACTCGATTAGATCTTGGGTATTTATCTCATTGCTTCAACCAGGTACTGGGAGCAAAGAGAGGACACACTGAATAGTGGGGGATAGATTGCTTATCCCTACCTTCCACCAATTGCCTTACTTGAAGGACTTTTCCTGCTTAGGACAAATTTAAACAAACACAGGCATTGCCTCTTAAGGAGGACTTCAGACAATTTGCCCGGTCAAATAACAGACCGGGTCTCCAGACTACATGAAGAAGAAGTATTTATACCTCAAAGCAAATGCTATAAAGCAAAGCAAGCAAGTAAGTTCAAAGAACTTAAGCAACTAAAGCACCTGCAAAAGTCAAACTCATTAGTAAACAAGTCAACAGTCAAAATCAAAGGAAATAAACCAAATAGTCAACCACAGAGGGACCAATTGTGCAAGGCACAAAGACTCAAGCATATGAGTCACCTACAAAACAAATGTTAGCACAATATAAACAATTCAAATCAAGCACATTAGAATGATCCTCAAGGCATTGATGCTTAACCTGAAACAGATGAACTCAACATAAGCTTAGAAGACCACTAGGGCTAGCCTAGGGTCAAAGATGAAAGAAAAGGTCAAGGCAGCAAGCAATATTCAATCAAAGTCAAACTCAATCATGTAGGAAGCAAACACAATTGGATTCAAACTTATATCATGCACCATGGTCATTTCATATGCAAAAGGATGCAAAGCATGGCAAGAGAAGCATACAAAAGTCAACAGCAAAGACTTCAATCAAAAGTCAACTCAAACATTTTCAAAAATCATGAAATAAATCATACTCAATCCTAACATCTAACATGGTATACATGCAAAATTTCATGGCATTTGGATGAGAGGAAGGCAGTCAACAAAAATCATGAAGTCAAATCAAATTCAAGTAAGCATGGTGAAAGTCAACAAGCATGGGTCAACTTCAAAAAATCATATCAATTTGAAAACAGAAGATAAATGAATGAAATTTACACCAATGCAAAGCTTGAGATGTCTAGTTATCACATATGAAATTTCATGGTCATACAATAAGATATGAGAATTTCATAAAGGATTTGGCAAGGTATAGCACAAAAAAGTCAACAAATGACCAAGCATGGAAGAAAATTCTCAATCAAATGGAAAACAGCAAGATTAATTCCAAGAAAATTCATACATCAATTAGACATACAAGGGATCATTCATGCAAAATTTCAAGTGATTTGGATAAGAGGAAGCATGTGAACAAAATTAGGGAAAATGCATGATCATGGTATAGCAACAATTGTAACACATAACTTCAAAAATTCAAAGCTCACAAACCACAAATGGGAAATGCACAAAGTTTATATGGAAATGAAGGTCAATGTGTCTAGTTTCACCACAAAAAATTTCAAACTCATTGGATATAACATGATAATTTCACAATTGAAATGGCAAAGGGTATCATTCATGCACACATGTTGAAAAAAATAATTACCATAAAAAATCCAGCCAATGGAAAAATCATTAAAATTCATAATTAAATACTAGACTCAATTGTGAACATCATGGAAAAAGAATCATAATTTTTGGATGAAAAATGAATGAGAAAATAATTGTTGGAGTTTGGATGAAATTGGGTGAAATATGAAACAAACTAGCAAGGCAAGTGGTCAACACGAGGGTCAACCGTGGCATTGTGGTAATATTTGCCTTCATTTAATGAAACGACATCGTTTCAGGGGCGCCCAGGAAATGTCCTGATTGGCTCGCCCCAATGAAACAGTAACCAAAGCAATAACAACCAAACACCTTCATATTTTCTGGGGATTTCATGCAATAAACCCTAAGGTTTCTAACAGCCAGGCAATAGCATTCCCAAGCAAAAATCAAAGCAAACACAACTCCAAAATAGCACGCAGTCAACATGGTGACGATGCAACCATACTCAACGCACGTCCAACAGCAACAACCATACACATTTAAACAAAAATCTGGCAAGCTCTATGGTTTATAACAGCAGGGCAAACTTCAAACTCATGCTCATGAACAACAACCAACAAACAGCATCAAACATGGCCAGGAAACAAATGTCATCATTAAGCAATATTAACCAACAGCAAACCAGCAAAATCACGCATCATCAGCCAACACCAACATAGTATAATCATGAGATTTTCTGGAAATGATATGGTTTAAATACAGCATTATGGCATTCAGGTATTCATCAATCATCATGCAGCAACTAAACAACAGCATTCAACATAACAGCAGCAGCAACATTCATCATTCTTCATCAACAGATCACACAACCCAAAACAATAGCATGGCATACTCATCATCATCATGCAGCAACTATACAAACACAACAGGTGGAATTCCTGGGCAGTTCATCATAATAGCAAGCAATATCATCTTCATGTAAACAGAAATCGAAACAAGGTATCATTCCAAAGCAGCATGGTAATGGTATGGCAACATCAAGCAACATGAACAACAGCACACAACAACATGGATTTAGCAAGCAACCAACACATCATGGATAGGAATTATGGAAAATATGAGAGCTCATGAACAGCAGGGCATAACAGCATGATTAGCAACATGGTATTCATCATCATGTTTCCTCATCAATTTGCAGTATGGTTAATAGCATAACGGCACTTATTTTCAAGCAGCATCATTCATGGACATGAACAAAACAAAACCAGCATATGGCCATGAACACTGACAGCAAAACAACATAATCATGAAATTTTGGTAGGTTTCAAAACAGCAGCAGCATGATTCGGCAATAGCATAATGTGTTCATCAAACATCTCAATCAGCACACAACAGCATGGATATCATGAGCAAGTTTATGATTCATACTCAACAGCATAACATTTCAACATTCGAATATCAACCAAACAACACCATGGCATTCAGCAAGCAGACAGCATTCATCATTATTTATCAACCAAACCAAATAAACAACAGCATGGTATAATTATGGACAAGGTAATTGGTTCAAATAACAGCAGCAACAAACCATACACAACAGCGACAATCAACAACATTCAACACATTCAGCAACAATAATCCAACAGGCCTTGCAACAACTATCATTATAGAACATCAACCAACATTGGAACAAGCATGCTCATGTTGTCACCAACATCAAACAAAATGTCTCGACCAAAACACACAATCAACACAGCATTCAAGCATTATTCCCAAGCTCAATATCAATTGAAATTCGAACAAGGCAACAACAGCAGCAAATAATCAACCATGAACAAAATAAAACTAACCAGCCTCAATGCTCATGCAACAACTAATCATCAACTAACATCACTCAACAACAGCATAAGCACAATCATGGGGATTTCATAGGCAGAGTTCTAGGTTCAAGCATAAACAGCATCATTGGCATTTGCAGCATGTGTTCATGTTCATCATGTAATCAAACAAAACAAAACAACAGCAACAACATGTTTCAAAATTGCAGCAGGGTATCATGAACATCAACATCCTCATAACAGCAGCAAGCACACATTCATCATTAAATGTCCATCAACAAATCAAGCAAAACAAACAATAGCATATAGCAGCATAGCCTTGAACATTAATGTTTCTCATTCATCCAACACAACATGGTAGTAGTAAGGCAAAACAAACAAATCAAGGGTATTTCAAAACAAAACAAGCCCATCAACAAAACAAGCTCAGTTCATGCGAAATCTTGGTGAAATCTGAGGTTTAAACACAGCAGCCATATGGTATTGAACATGTAACATAGATTTTCTAGGCAGGGTCAGCAGAGCATGGAAATCAATCATAATCAGTTGAAATTCAACATAACAGCAAATACAAACAACAATAACAGGCAACAATAGCAGTATTCATCATTCAATATTTAACATGGAAATTTCGAAATGTCCAGAAGTGAAAATCAACCATGCTAGTAGCATCATCAAACAACAAACAACAAGAATATAGCAATGGTTTCTCTCGAATCAACCAAATGTGAGCAAACCGATTGGAAACAACCTCAAGCATGCAAAATGAAAACCATGTTTCTCTCAGCATAACCAACCGTTTCAAACCATTTAAACTTCGTGATAATCAGCACAACTCAAACTAGCTAAAGCATATCATGGCATGGAGAAAGAAGGTACTCGAAAACTTACTTGTTTTTGAAGCAAGTTGCGAAACAGTGATGCTTTTGATGATATGAGTGCAAACAGCTGGCTCTTATGCTTTATGTTGAAGGATGTTGAAGCTTTTCTAGCTCGAGAACACTTGGAGCTCTTCAAATCTCATCTTGCCATTAAAGGTCCTTTGTAAAACAGAGCTTGAAAATATTGGTCCAGCTAGGATTTTTCAATTGGAAAGCAGTCTACAAGGATGATGAATGATGAAGAAAGCCAAGAAAGCTCGAGGGTTTACAACTTTTTGCAGAAAATCTCGGTCAAGCCAAAATGCAAGATGAGAGAGTAAGAGTATTTTCTGTGTGGTGGCTGTCAAAATTAGGGTTGGAAATGCAGAAGAATGGCTTAAATATCATCTGTTAATCCTCATTTAACCATGTGCTAAGCTGACTTAGTGTAAATGCCTTCATTTGCAAAGTTGCTAATTGTGGACAAAGTGGAAGTGGAGGGTGTGTGCTGCTGCGAATTGGGCCTCAAATAGGCTGGAAACAGACTGCAATTTTGCTGTTTTTGGTTGTACAGAAAATGCAGTGTGTGTTTTGTTTATGTACTTCCTTTTTGCACCTTTTGCCAACTTTGAATTTTGATTCAAAATGATGATAAAAGGATGGTATGATGATGGTTTTGGGATTGGAACAAGTCACAAATGTGATATGGAACATTTCCCAATTGACCAAATCAAGAAAAAGTCAAAAACTCAAAAAGTCAAAGTTTGGTCAAACTTTGAATTTAAATGCAAAAGGTCCAAAAATGCCATTTTGAATGGTAAGGTTTTAGGTCATGAAATTTATATTTTTGGAAAGAGGATGAAAAATGTGGTTTGTAGGAAAAAACCCCACCAAATTTGGCCTTATGGTTTGAGAGATATGGTTTGTTGAAGTTCAAAAATTGGTGAAAATGATTTGATCATATCTTGACAACCACACATGGGATTTGAGAGTTCTTGGACTTTTTGAAAATGGGAAGACAAGATCTTCAACTTTCATGTTGGGCAAAAATTCATTTGGAGCTTGTATCATGATGCAAGTTTAAGATCAAGAAGTTTCCATTTTTGGCAGTTGAAATTACAGGTCCACTTTCTATTTCTGGAAAATTTTCTGATTGGCTTGATTTTCCTCCATGATGAGGTTGAACATGATATATGAGGCTTATACAAGCATGAATGAACTCTTTCAGATCAATTCTATCCATCAAATCCTTGATTAAATCCACAGTTGACCAAGTTTGACTTTTCTAGGGTTTTGGACTGATTGAACTTCTTCTGATGATTTCCAAACCCTAATTCCTTGAGAACTTGACTTCAAAAGATGTCCCAAGATGTATGAACCTTTGATTATTGATCATGATGCCCAAATTCCACAAGAATGGCCATCATCCATTGCTTTGACTGATCAATGACTGACTTTGACCTAATTTCTGATGATTGCTTCAACTGCAAGCAACAAGGTTAGACAGACAATATTTTTGTACTTTTTGAATGATAAACATATGAAAGCAAAGATATACAAATGCAAAGTATGCTTGGTGATCAAGAAACAAAACCACAAGGCAATCTATCCACTAGGAGGGAAGCAAAGGCATGCAATGATCCTTGAGGTTATGATATGAATGATATGGGCCATGAGGGATCTTAGGGCCCAAAATTGGGGTCTTACACCAAGCTCGTACAAATCTTTGACGGAGGCCTTGGGAATCGTTGTCATAGTCGAACACAATGCCTTCGATGATCATTTCATGTGGACCATCTCTTCGAGCACAACCAAACTGTCGCAGAGCTAAAGCAGGATTATAAGTAATACCTCCTCTTATTCCTAGGAGTGGTACATTAGGGAACTCGCCACAACGGTCAATGATGGTAACATTTTCCTTGAACTGAGGACACCAATAGATGTCTGGGTGGGAGAGCGACATTATCCTTTGAGACCATTTCAAATTCTGCTCGTTCTTCAAGACCGATTGAGGAAGGTGCGAAATAAACCACCTAGACAACAAAGGTATGCAGCACATGAGAGTCCCTTGCTTCTTCATGGTACGAGTGTGGAGGGAATGCAAAATGTCTTCCAGCAAGGTAGGTACAGGGTTATGAGTGAGAAATATCTTAATAGCATTCATGTCTATGAATTGGTCTGGATTAGGGAATAACACCAAGCCATAGATTAGCAATGCCAGGATGTCTTCGAAAGCACGGACATTCATAACTTTTAAGAATTCTCGGGCCTTATTTGTCAGGAATTTGGCAAGTAAACCCTTAACTCCACTCCTTGTTACCCAATTAGCTTCAATGTCGGACTTCGTCATGTGTAAAGCTGCGGAAACTTCTTCAGACTTCGGAACCTTTTCTAAACCACTGAAAGGTATTTGATCAAGGATAGGTATCCCAAGCAGTCTGGAGAATTCTTCCAGTGTAGGTACCAACTGATAATCTGGGAATGTGAAGCAATGATGTTTAGGGTCGAAGAACTGGAATAAAACTCTCATCATATCTTCTTTGAAACCAGTGGTAACCAAATTGAGGAGAGAACCGTGTTTCTTGATGAACTGGGCATGATCGGGGAGCTCTGACACTAAATTCTTTAGTTGAGGAGAGATTGCTATAAAATTGATCCGGATGGTCTTCCTGGGAGCCATAGCCTTACAAAACAGAGCAAAGTTAAATCCCTAAGTCCTTGAAATGGTTAGTACAATGTTATGATGTCATGATGTTATGATGTTATGAGGTTAAATAAATAACAAGCACAAGCAAGTCACACAACCATCATTCCTAGGTTTTAAGGCTTGCATGAGTTCCATAGGTAAGTACCCTCCCCACTGAAGTTTAGTTGGTTCAACCTGTCCTAGAATAGTAACCGGGTTCTAGAAGGATCTCAAATCACCGACCTTCCTTTAAGTCCACTTCAGTGCAACACCAAGTGGTTGACCGAAGCTTCCCTAAAGTCCAATCTCAAAGAGTGTAGTATCGAGTCTCAACCAACCCCAGTCGGAACCGAAGTCAGTTATCTCACTACTTTCTAATGGCCAGGATGAGTCAATTAGGGTTCTAAAGGTCTGGTTAATGCTTTAATGACACCACGCGGAAGCCAAATTTTTCCTCAAGTGAACATGAGGAACATCAGGACCTCCAAAGTGTCACATTAACCGTAGCCATCATTTTAACCATTCCAGTATACGCCGGATAGTCGCGATGATCTATTGCTACTTACCTAAGGTACACTAGATTCGGGTGTAGGATCTTTCACTCAAAAATACCCAAGCAATCCCTTAAAAGTAAATCAGACAATTTGGAATAAGTGATCTTGTTTTTAAGGTAACCTCTCTTTTTAAAGTATCCCCAGCAGAGTCGCCAGTTCTGTCATACGGTGAACTGACTTGGGGTGTTTTGCTTTTTATCGCAATGTCGCGGATAGCAAGAGTCGCCACCGACTTTTCTTTTATCCAATAAGGAAAGGTGGAAAAGAACAGGAAAGACCTCAATAGATTTTGGGTTCGGGAGGTACATTATACAAAGGGAAGGTGTTAGCACCCTTTGTATCCATGGTTATCCATGGGCTCTTAATTGCTGGATCACTTATATTTTAGTCTGAAAAGTGTTCGTGAATTGTTTAAAAAATGTTTCGAAAAGAGAGTTTAACTTTGTAATGATTCTCGTATGAATGTATACAAAGTATTTATCTCGTTTGATTTTGAAAACGGTTTAGAAAAATGTAACTTGGTAATGATTCTAGTATGAATGTATACCAAGTGGTGATTTTCTAGGATTTGCAAAGTGTGAGGGGTGGGGAATGTTTTAGGTTATGATCCAGCAATTGAGAGTTATACCTTCCTAAGGTCGTTATGAACGTTTCCTATCCTTATGAGGGTAAAACTGTCCTTACTATTGAGAAGTAAGTAATTTTACCCTTTGGATGTTTAAGGGTCATCGTAGGGTCATCGATAGGTCATTGAAGGCAACAGTTGTAAGGATACCTTAGCATTCGAAGGGACGATCATCGTTTAACCGTAGGCTACACCGAAGGGTCATCGAGGGACGAAATCATATATTCGAAGGCGACATCCGAGGGACTATGATTTATTTTATGATGATTTAATCGAAGGGCCATTGCTAAGTGTATCCCCACATTCGCGGGACATGACCGTGGTACCGTAATATCGTAAGGCAAAAGAGAGGTCCAAGATCACATATTTAGAGGCCGTATTTTACAATCGATTAGGTAATTAGGATGAATTTCCACATTAAAAATAATACATTAAAATTAATACATTAAAATTAATACATTAAAATTAATTAGGTAATTTAGGGTGAAACTCCACAAGGGTATCCCACAAATAAAGTGGAAGACCTAGACAGCAATCTTTTCCTGGGAAAGGTGAACCTTTACAAAATTCAGCAAACGGGTTAGAGTACCAAGTCAGGATGCAATCAAGGATTGCACCGCAAAAGAAACCAGAACAGCAGTAGGGTCAAATAAACAATGCATGGCTATGATAAAAACATGACAGGTTAGCAAAGGACAGAACAGAAAAATCAGTGACTGTCCCGGTCGCCGCTGCCTCGCCTAGCGAAGGCTTAGCGAATACTCGCTGCGTGCTCGCTTAGCGATGTGCTAGCGAGCGGCTGCGGATTCTGGTTTTGATAACAACATAATGTGAGCCAGCTTCACACCTTATAGCATCCATTACAGAGATTATGTGGTTAGACATTCAGATGTTCATGCATACTTAAATTCATATGTAAAACTTAGGATAGTTTCATAAATTCAATCATGATACCATATGCAAATTAAGAACATAAGGTAGTAATAGCAATGCCAACCTGTTTGTAATCGAATTGTAACCTTGAATTGGCCGATCGGATCGAATTGAGCGGAAGTGACCTTGTTGCCGCCGGCTTTCCTTCAGGGTTTCCTTTAGGGTTACTCGGAATTCTCAGGGTTAGCCTCCAGGGTTTTCCGTCTGTGAGCGCTAGGGTTTGCTTGCTAGGGTCCTCCTTTCGTCCTTTTTCGTTCCCTTTTTTCATTACTGAAGTGTGGTATTTATAATGCTCTTTTTTGTGACCTAATGGGCTCAGAGTGAAGCCCAGAATTTTCTGTTATCTGCCAGCTTCGCTAGGCGAGCGTGTAGCGAACGTTCGCTAGGCGAGCGTGCAGCGAACGTTCGCTAGGCGAAGGATTTGCTCGCCTAGCGAGCAGGCCAGTTTGGGCCATTTTCTGGATTGGGCCACTCGTGAGCTGGGCCTTTGTTTCTTTAAGATCAGTGTCATAAAAATGAGTCGGAGTGCCCTGAAAAATGTCTTGAAATATTAATGGGCAAATTTTGGGGTATGACAGTCATCAAACTCTAGGCTTAAATATTGACCACCTCGATCTGATCGAAGAGTTTTAATGTTCTTACCTAGGTGGGTTTGTACTTCATTCTTGAATTCCTTGAATTTTTCAAAGGATTCTGATTTGTGTTTCATTAAATACACATAACCGTATCTACTGAAATCATCGGTAAATGAAGTACTGAAAACCTCCTCTGGCTGGAATATTTAGTGGTCCACATACATCAGTATGTATGAAGCCCAAAAGATCATTAGCTCTTTCACCTTTTCTTGTGAATGGAGATTTTGTCATCTTCCAAGTACTTTGGGCAGTTTCTCTTCCAGTGTCCGGTCTTACCGCAATGGAAGTAGGTGCCTGCCTTTGTTATGCCTCCAATAGGCTTCAAAGCAGCAATAGTGGGTCTGGGTTTGGCAACTTCCTTGCCTTTCCCTTTATCATCCTGCTTGGTGGGCCTTTTGTTCTATCTCTTTCCATTTCCGATCATCAAAATGGACTTCCCTTTTGTCTTCAGATTCTGCTCAGCAGTTCTCAACATGGCTAGTAGCTCAGGAAGAGATTTGTCCAAATCATTCATATTGAAATTTAGGACAAATTGACTGAATCTATCTGGCAACGATTGCAAGATCGAATCAGTCGCAAGTTCCTTTCCGAGGGGTAAACCCAACCTTTCAAGGTTTTCCACGTACCCAATCATCTTGAGCACATAGGGACTTACAAGGGCTCCCTCAGCTAACTTGCTTTGAAAAAGGGCTTTTGAAACTTCAAACCTCTCATGCCTTGCTTCCTCTTGATAGAGCATCTTCAGGTGTTCGATCATATCGAACGCTGTCATGTTCTCATGTTGCTTTTGCAACTTTTAAGCTCATGGTAGCCAGCATGAGACAAGCAGTTTCATTGGCATCATCGACATGCTTCTTATAAGCATTTCTTTCTGCCTTATGTGAAGAACTAAGAGGTTCCTCTTTAGGAACAGGTTTCTCCAAGACATACAACTTTCTATTATGTTTGAGGACAATCCTCAGGTTTTGGTGCCAATCCAGATAATTTGTCCCAGACAATTTTTCTTTGTCAAGGATTGATCGCAAAATGTTTGTTAGAGGTGTTTGTTGAGATTAATGAAAATATAAGTATCATTGACATATTTATGTAGGCCTTAAATTAAATATGCTCCCACTATTTTACTCAAAACAAATGACCCTCATCACTTGATTCGGAAAATCCCGTTGGAAGATTTTCTAGTGGGTCGAGATCCATATTTCACTTTATTCTAAGTCCGCGTAGGCGGATTACACGGAACTAGGTTATTTAGGTAGGAACTCCTTCCAATTGTATCTAATACAACTCTCAAATATTTTAGTTGGGTGAATAACTCCTTATTCCAATCCATCACATGGATAATTTCCAACTCTTGCTTCTAAACATATATAATCTTATTATAATTTGTTTAGTTAAGTTTGACCCATTGTTTTAACAATTGGATATTACAATTATCCCATCGTACCTTACTAATATACAACATGCACCTCGCGTAGACGAAATCTACATTATCCAATACTAGTCTTGATGAGTGTTAAAACTTAGAAAGCATAAACTTATTATTTAATTTGAGGGAATTTGCAATTATTCTGATCTCACCGGCTTATTTATCATATAAATCGTCTCTCACATGCATCAACATACATTCACATGCATCAACATACAAACATACATAATGAAACAGTTATGGCCCCTAGCGCAATTGTTCTCCCAAGCCAATGAGAGAACCTAAGCTAACCTAATAACGATCTAAGCTTCTCCAAGCAAGATCTTCAAGGTTGTCCTCCTTTGGCATTGACTTCTTTGCTTTCTTCATAACATTACATTACATAAAAGAAACTCGTTTTACATACAAGGGAGTGAGATGAGAAAAGAAGTTACATTGAGAGATTAAAAGAGAGGCACGACACGCAGGTCGTATTTTAAAACCCAAAACAAAATAAAGGAAAACTAAGGCCATAACCGATCACCACAAGACAATAATAATAAACACATTATTATTATTATTATTAATTTTAATTCTTTTAATTAATTAAAACCAAATTAAATTTCGACGACCGATCACATTATGTAGAGTTAGCCGGGGTCCGCTACCCGATCAGCGGGAACAGGTGTATTCTATCTTGCGTTAACCGGTTAACCCAATTCGTTAACCGGTTAACTCTGTTTGAAAAACTTAGAAATTTGAATTCCGTCTTGCGTTAACCGGTTAACCAAATGTGTTAACCGGTTAACACTGTTTGAAAAACTTAGAAAGTTGAATTCCGTCTTGCGTTAACCGGTTAACCAAATACGTTAACCGGTTAACACTGTTTGAAAATTTGTTAGAGAGTTGTATTCCGTCTTGCGTTAACTGGTTAACCAAATGTGTTAACCAGTTAACACTGTTTGAAAATCAATTAGAAAAAACAACTCTTGTGCAGTCATAACCCTAATCGCATAACTCTTTGACAACACAACCCTTGTGCCGTCACTAACCCTAATGCACCAATTTCAGACCGTCAAACACTTCTCGATTGTTGATTTAGTATGATTGATCAACACGTCATTGCTTCACCATACTAATGTCGGATCAAGAAGCAAACGATCATTGATCGCTCAAAGGAAAACAACCATTAAGTGTTTGAATGAATGAAACAGAAACAGTATATCATATATACCATTTTCTTTTTTTTGCATCAGGATTACTTATATCATATATATAAATTGATCGATCTCGATTTAATTACTCGTTTATTCTTTGATTCATTTTGTCTTTAATTGTATTAATACAGAAAATAAATAGTTATCTGATTCATAGTTTCGTAAGTGGCTCTAATACCACTGAAGGAGAATTGCGATCCAAAACGCAACGGAATTTAAAAATTTCTCCATTTAATGATCCTTACGAATGGGCATGATCAGTGATAGAATCGTTACCTCTTGTGGGGATCACGAACGTTGAACGATGACAACGCCTCTACTCAGTCCACACGAACGTATTCCTTCAATCTCAGTGCTAGCTGCTACGAATGAAGGCTTTGAGTAAGAGAGAGAGAGAGAAACGAAATTGCAAGTCTTCTTCCAATGCTTCTACACAAGGGTTCTATTTATAGAACCACTTGTGTGGGCTGCAAGCTAAAAAGCCCACTAAAGTGTATATGGATCATATCTTATAATATGCCAAAATCACTTAAGTGTGTGGTACATTACCATATTTCGTATTCTACTTAAGTACACCGTACCTTACGATGTTCTATAATTCACTTAAGGGAACCGTACATTACAGTATTCCTTAATTACTCTATCTCTCATCAATTCGTCCTTTGTGTGTGACCCTATAGGTTTTCGCGGCATTGACAATTGTATTAAATCACGTATTTAACATAATAAACAGTGAGCGGTATCTAGCAACACATCACTGCTAACCAAGACACGAAAATGTCATGTGATATGACAAATCCTTCTGTGATAATAGTTATGTGTATAATTACCCTTTTGCCCTTATGTCTATGTTGAACACAAGGCATAGACCGTGTTATCGTTGTCCAGTTCAATATTGGGCCCATAGACATTTATCATGTTACGCAGGATGGGCAAATTCCATCTAGGTCACTCATGTCCCTTAGCATGCGTCGTGGAGTACCCATCAACTGTGTTTATGGTCATCCAGTTATGGATAACGTTTGATCAACAATAAGGCACTCGACTCTACATCTAGGGTCCATAGTGGTTTCAGGTCGAAGGGTGGTATACCCTATTATCACCATGAGAATAACTTATGACACTTTGCATAACATTTTATATAGTATTATCATAGCGGGTTAATCCAGTATAAATATTACTCTTAATATTCATACCTATGTTTGAGACTTGATAACTCCTTATCCATGATCCTTGAGATGTGATCATCAGTCTATGAACATAATAGTCTTCATGCTTTAATGTTATCCCACTTCACAATGAAGGTTGACTACGGACACTTTAAGAATAGTGTCCTTATGTTTAATGTGATCTCATGATTAAGTCACACTTGATACATTAAACGGACTGTCTATTCCAGGGACTTTATTAAACAAACATAATAAAGAAAAAGCCTTTTATTATTAATAAATAATTCGATACAAGTACCAAAAGTATTGGCCTCTAGGGCTTACACTAACAGTCACAGGTTCAAAATAATAGCTTTACAATGATCATGTTGCAAATGAACTCAAATGGATCTTCAATATTGTATCTGATGAATGTTTACTTCACAAGCACTTGGTTTCATGAAAGTTGGCACTGGCCAAGTCCTTTGCATATGGAATGTTACCTAAATTCTAAGTCCAATAGTCTCAGATCAAACCGACAGTCCACAAAAATATTTTTTAGGGTTTTTTGTTCTTATTATCTACATTAAGGCCAAAAGACCACACAAACAAAACAAGTATATATAAACATAAGATATCACAAAATATGGTCCAAGTGGACAAAGTGAAAATGACATTAAAGTAAACAACTTGAATGGTATGAATAATGACAAATGAATAAGACTTAAAAAATAAAGCGCATTAAAAGTAAATGACTTAAAATTAAATGTTAGTTGTTAGTGGATTAGTAGCTAGTATTGCTTTTGCTTTGCTTTTGTGTAAGTCATTCTTTGGAGAAGACTCAACCCACTTATCACAAGCATGGATCCTTGAACCAAGACATCTTCCAAAGGAAGAAAAAAAGGGCAAGTTTCCACACAATACCATGAAAGAGGGGAGACTTACAATCTCACTAACTAGAATGCTATGCTTTTTGTGTCAAAATTTAGTGCTATGATAAACAATCGTAATTGGACTTATGTAGAAGTCACAACTGTTTGAGGTCGGGCAATAGAATTTTGGTGTTAATGCATGTTAGAGACATATTATAATGGACTATGCTCATGAAACATACCACACACAAAAAGAATATGCAAAGTGGGGGACCTAATCTCATCCATACTTATGTTGATTTTACAATTAACTAGCCTTAGGATATAGAGATATCATAGGTCCATGACATGAATGGATGAAGAAGGGGAATGAGATGAAGAGGGATGCGGAATGAATTCAACACAAATTGGTCAAAGGATGACTTTTACAAAATTAATATCATTCATTCATTTTGGGAGATGGAATATACATTCCATCAATCCCCTAAATCCAATGATCTTAACCTAGCAAAGTCAAATCAACCTTTATCAACGCCCAACAATACAAGTCAAACTCACAAAGTCAATTAAAATGGCTCTACACAATTTATTTGACATTTAAACAATTGAAAATAATAAAAATATGCATTAAATTAAATTATAGTTGATCTATTTCCTAAAACCTCATCAAAACACCAAAAAAATGACCATGAGATTTTTCATAGGTCAAACAAGGTCAAAGGACCTTGGAATTTTTTTTTCATAATTTTTAGAAACTTAAAAGTATTTTTAAACAATTAAAAATATTCACAAAATCAATTAAATCATGAAAAATATTAATAATGATCCAAAAAATAATTTTAATTCATAAAATGAAAGAGGGTTTTATTTAAATTTTTTTGGTGAAACTCTCATATTTTTTGGATCAATATTAAATTTAATATGAACTAATGAAAATAAAACAAATAAAATGAAAATCAATTAATTAGAAAAAATGTGGACCACTTGATCTCCCTCATTAATTGAGGTGGCAGATCAAGTGGATAAAAACACACGTTCTATGGTGTACCCTGGTCAGCGCGCCACACCAATGGTAATCAAAAGGGAGGCTCAAGATTAAAACAATTTGAACTGATCATGTGGCTCTGGACTACGTCACCTCATTGCCGGAGCAAAGCGCCGATCGTCTTCTTAGGCGACCTTGGCCGGACTGGTCCACTCATCACCATCACAAAAATGAAAAAGAAGGACATGATCTTATAGAGAAAATGGAACTGATCACGAATTTGACCTCAATTTAACCTAACTCCAAGTATATTGGGAGATACATGGAGTTGAAATTTGAGGTACATGAACTGAGTTGCTTCAATTTGGCCTCAAAGCAACTCAATCTTCTTGCCTGCATTGGTAGGATTTTAGACAACCAAGGATCCAAGAGAATTAATGAGAATTGAGAGAGAATCGAAGAGAAGAAAAAATCTAGAAAATACCTTCAATGTTGTGCAAAACTTGATCTCTCTTGCTTTAATTCGTGTTTGATCTTGCTCAAGTAGCTTGCAGAAGTGGCTTAGGATTGGTACAAAGCTTTGGATCCTGGAGTTTTTGAATATGAAAATAGTGAGATTCAAACTCAATTTTCAAGTGAAAGTTCTTAGGTTTTCCTTTCAAATGTGAGGGTTTCAAGTGTGGGAGGCAAAGCTGGCGCACAAGGGTCCTCAAATCTGATGCAAGGGCCTCTTATTTATAGCAATTCCAAGTGTTATTTACACCTTTGAAAATGTTTCCAATTTTGGCAAAATGAAGTGCATGCTTGCATGGGCATGTACAAGCCCATGAAGCTACTTAATTAAGTCTATAGGCAAGTGAAATTGAGTCTGAAAGTGGATTATTATGCAAGGCAAAAGTGTGTAGTTGTTTGAAGTTTGATCTTTTCCAATTGATGCAGCGATGTTCACACCATGTGCAGACTCCGCAAACCTTGTCCAAAATGGATGAAATTAGACTCTTTGGAAATTTTAGATCAATAGGAACAACTCTTATGTTTAACACTTTTCCATTTAGAGCTTGTATCATCATGAATTTTGAGGTGGAAGTTTGGAAGTTTCAACATGTCAAAAAAATTTCTAAGTGTCAAGCCATATGTTCAATTATTCCACCTTGGCTAACTTTTTATGTGAGCTTCAAATGAGAAAAGTGTATTCATAAAAGTTGTAGCGTTTTCAAAAATGTTCAAAATGGTCAAAAATTTGACCTCATTTGGATTTGGGATGAATGCGTTATGCATTTTTGAAGTTGAGGAAAATCACTTGTTAAATGATATTGGTCCAAAATGACCTATAATGTATCCTCATATCACATGCTCATAAAAGTTGATTTAGCTCTCACTCCAAACATAAAAGTTGAAGTATACACCTTGAATTTGATTGTGAAGCTTGGAAATCTTTCATCTCATACAAATTGAGCAAGTTATGGCATTGAGAAGTTGTCCTTCAAATTAGGGTTTAGACAAAATGACCTATAATCTTTCAACATAAAAAAATGTCTTTCCAAGCAAAAATATCTCTAGACCTCAACATTAAAGTTATTTGGAATGTAATCTAGAGTAACTTTATCTTATAATCATTTTCATATGATGAAAATTTTAGGAGATAGGGTCTAAGGGAACCCAGTTTTGATCAGATGAATTCCTCTGGTCAACCACTATCAACCATCTTGCTAACTTGCTATTCTATTGACTTTTTAGACTCATGGGAGATCATATATGCATAAGATGATAAATTATGAAGTATACCTTGAAGTATTTGATCAATTGGTGAAGAATCTTGGTGAATAAGTTACACAAGATACCTAGATGAACTAGGGTTCCCAAGGCAAACCAATTCCAAAAATGGGGTCTTACAAAGACAAAGAATGTGCCCTGCCTACAAAAGGTTAGACAAAATGAAAAGATATATTTTTCATATTTTGGTTAGTAAATGATAAAATACAAAGTATGATACAATCACATGGTTCTTGGTGATCTCTCCCAATACAAACCCAATGAATGAGGGGTAAGGAGGATGCCAAGTTATGATCCCAATGCCAATGCGTATGATGAGATAACATGAGGGATCTTAGGGTCAAAAATGGGGTCTTACAAAGACAAAGAATACTGTTAGCTTTTGGATTGCTTGGTTGGATGTGGATATCTTTATTTTATGCCTTTATCTTCATGATGCCTGGATATTTCTTATTGCTTATTAATTATTGCTTGACTAAAGTCCAAAGGAAAATGGGTTTCTATATGACATTCTTGTTTGTTGGATTGCATCCCCTTGGTCAGATATTTCCAACTCTTAACTTTTAATTTATTCTTAGAATAGCCTCTTCATCTCCTCCCACTTCTTAAATTTCAAATCTCTACCTCTTTTCAAAAAAACTTTCTTTGCTTGTGATTTCAAACTTATACTTTGTTTTAATACTTAGAAACTTTTTCCTTATGCCATTAAATTTTCAAACTCTTTCTTAAATCAAATTTGTAAATAAATTTGATCATATTGACTTAAAATTCGCTAGACAAAAAATAACTAACAACTCCATTCAATCTTTTGGCCCTTTGTGCCTTTTCTTATTAAACTTTTTTAAAAGCAATTCACCAACTTATTTGAAATTTTTACCACGAACTATGAGGTTTTAATCCCTCGTTTTTATGTTGGTACGTAGGCAAAGACCGAAGGTCTTGTCAAAAAAAAAATATAATCAATAAATTCTTTTCTCATCCCGACACTCTATTTTTATCAAACATCTTTTATACCAAACACATCTGCACATATAAAAAAGGGCTCCCTATGAGTACCTAGGACACTTTGGGTGCTAACACCTTCCCTCTGTGTAACCAACCCCCTTACCTGTAATCTCTGGCATTTTATTAGTTTTGATTTGGAAACTTCTTATCTTTGGGTTTTGTTCGTACTTTTCACTTTTCCTTTGGAAACAATAAAAGCGCGGTGGCGACTCTGGTTTTATTGACGTTAAACTTATCCATAGTATGATGGTCATGAATTTACTGCTACAGAAATTAAGTGACGACTCTGCTGGGGAGTAATCCTCAGTGGGCTTAACCTTATTTTTTATGTGTATATATTTGTATATTTTATGTTTGTATATTAATTGTGTGATATAATTTGTCTATTGTGCTTGGTGATCTCTGAGTAGTGAGATAAGTTCTAACCCGAACTTGAGTGCAATTAATATAGAAGGATGGTATAGTCATGTTCAACTTGTGTGGAGTAGTCCTTAATAAGTTGGCTTGAGACCCATCTACTCAGTGGAGACCCTTTTGGAGTTTCTAATGTCACTCAAGTTATTTGTGGTTAGGTGTTACTTTCTATGATTCTGGGTCTGAGAAGCTGATAACCGTAGAACATTTAACCCAACTTGGCATATTTAGGACGTAGTGTAGAGATTGTTCAGGTGTAGATCTGATAATAGTTATTATCCGATACTACACTCAGACGAGTTTCTCTTGAGAATATTATGGGTTGATGAGTCAGTCATCCTAACCAATAATATTCGATAGATGGGATTAAGACTCTGGGAACTTTTTAGAAAATTTATCTACATGTTTTTATCCTTAGTACACTCCTTTGGGATGGTTCTTAACCCGACTCCATGCTCGTGACTCACAAGAAATCCTTTGATTCTCGTTTGATTTGATCAAGTCTCATCAATATCAACGAAACTTGGGTATTAATAAGGTGAAAACCGTTATCCACCAAAATGGAGGATTGATCTTGATGACGACTTGATCCATCCCTTGACCTTTGTTTGTGTTTGCCTTATGTGTGATCCCTTGTTTGTGATTGTTGCATCCATGCATTCATGCATATCATAACATTCATCATAGAAAAATAAATTTCAAGGAACTGAGGTCTTATTTGCAAATATTTTCAGACCATGGACTGTGGATGAAGGAACACTAAGAAGTACAGTTTCAGATGTCCTGATTTAAAAGAGCTAAGGAAGTTGTCATCCTTCGTATTAGATCCCTTGGACTTCAAGAAACAACATGGGAAGCTTTTGCTTGTGTTATCTACTGATGTGGTTGAAGGACTTCTGCGTGTTTTGGTTCAGTTCTATGATCCTCTCTACCTGTGCTTCACTTTTCCCGATTATCAGCTTGTACCTACATTAGAGGAGTATGCCCATCTCTTGGGAATACCAATATCTGACAAGGTACCTTTTAGTGGATTGGACGAGATTCACAAATCTCATATCAGAGCTGAAGCTATTTATTTGAAGAAAACTGAGATTGATGCTCATTTGGTGAAGAAAGGAGGTATTCTTGGGTTGACGTCTGAGTTCCTCATTGGAAAAGCTACTGTATTTGCTTAAGCCGGTAGTATGGATGCTTTTGAAGCCATCTTCTTATTGCTTCAATCTTTTTATTGCTCATCTATGGTCTAACTTTGTTCCCTAACATTGACAATTTTATTGATGTTACCGCCATTAGAATCTTCTTGATTGGGAATCCTGTTCCTACTCTGTTGCGTGACATGTATTTCTCTTTGCATTTGAGGAATTCTAAAGGTGGTGGGACTATTTTATGATGTGTTCCTCTTCTGTACAAGTGGTTTATTTCGTACTTTCCTCAGACGCCTGCTTTCTTGGAGAACAAGCAATGTCTATGGTGGTCTCAGAGAGTTATGTCTCTCACTAATGATGATATTGTTTGGTATGATTCTCCATTGAGTAGCTCTAACATTATTGATAGTTGTGGTGAATTTTCTAATGTGCCTCTCATTGGTACACAAGGAGGAATCAACTACAACCCTGCTTTTGCTCGTCGTAAACTTGGGTTCCCCTTAAGAGATAAACCTAATAACACTCAGTTAGAAGGTCTATTTTATAAAGAGGGTAAAGATCCCCAACATTTGAAGCAAAATATGATACATGCTTGGCATAATATGCATAGGAAAGGAAGATTCGAGCTTGGTCCATGCAACTGTGTAGCTTTGGAAGATTACACTATTTGGGTGACGAAGATAGCTTTGGAACTGAAGATGTCGTACGCCTATGAAAGACCTATGTCTTTGGTTGTGGATGAGCCATCAACTCTTCCTAACCAAGATATAGAGGAGTTGGAAGATGCACTCACCAAGATGAAGCAAGAGAAAGATATGTGGGAAGAGCGGTTCCATGCTTTGAGCCGAGAGCATGAAGAGTTGCAACTTGAGTCAAAGGACAATGATGCGCTTACTGAGATTCTTGAAGACCGAGCAGTGAAGAGACAGAGAGAGCCAAAGGTTCTATCTTCCTCTAGTATGCCTCAACCTTCCGGTGCTTTGAAGAAGATTGTTGATCAGCTAGTTCTTGAGAAGGCTTAGATGAAGACATCCTTTGAGTCCGAGATTCGATGCAACCGAAGGAAGTATGCACCCATAGCCAGATCATCTGATGCAGTTGCTCGGGATCCTTAGATGATAGTTTCCTTTTTTCTTGTACTTATATTTTGGTTTCTAAAATTGTACTCAGTGTAATCCTTCCAAAATTGTATGAATAAAAAGAGTTTTTTATCCAATTGTCATTATGGTTATTATTTAATATATATTTGCAAATAGGACACCATATGTTCCTGGAAATTAAACAAATAAAAAACATTGCATTCCGTGCTTCATTTTCATTAAATGTTTTCTTCCGCCAAATGTCTTATCAGTTCTTCTTATGTGCATCATCCAAGCTGACTCACCGATACAACATTCATGCTAATCAACCAAGGATCATGGAACATCTAAAGCAAGAGAACCGAGAGCTGAAGGACGAGATTTCCAGGATAACAACGCTAATGGAATCTGTCATTGCTGCACAGGACCAGTCTTTACCAACTCCCGCAACTCCAACCTAAAAGACTGTCATTTCTGAGGTTGCTACCTTAACTGTTCCTGTTGTTGCTGCCAGTCAATCCGGTCCTTCCATGCTGAATGGATAAACCTATTGCCTACGTACCATATTAAAAAAAGATTAGGATCAAAACCTCGTAATTTGGGGTAGAAATCGCAAAAATTGGTGAATTGATTTGATCAAAAGCCTTAAGGTATTTTGTTATCAAAGGGAGAAAACTCAACCTAAAAAACCACAAATCCACCATGTGAGGAGAGCTTCGACATGCTAGTGAGGGGTTAACCCTATAATAAGCATGGAAGACTTATAGTCCATCACTAAGGATATAGGTGAGTATTATATCAACCTCTAGGATAACTCAAACCTAATAGCTAATGTTTATGAATAAGCTTTGGCAAAAGTGGTCATTGAAACCACAAAAACAATTGAGTGAGTTGTATTTACAAATGAAAAGTATTCTCAAAATAAGGTCAAAGTTGACCTAAGATTCAATTCAAAATAAGTGTTATGAAAAGAGTTTGAAAAAAAATCAAAAGCATAATGCTTAGGTTTTCTAATTTTTGAAAAAAACAATGTTAATATTTGCACAAAAGTTTGGCTTGGGTTAGAGTGGAGAGAAGAAGAAGAATGGCTAGGTCCTAAACATGCAAAGATGAAGGAAGAGAAATAAAACCACATTGGAGTTCCTTTCTTGAGATCATAAAGATGATCCAAGTTGCTCCCATCCTTTGGAATTAGCAAGCAATAAGCAAATAACTTAAGCAATCAAGCAAATAACAATCAAGCTCCTAGGAAATCTTCCAATGGCTTTTGTATCTCTCACTTTGGATGCTCATGACAATGGTTCTTCTAATTAGAAAATTTGGGATCCCTAGCACACAAGAACGCACAAATCAAAAAGTTCCACAATACAAATAAAGAATGGACAAGAGTGAGTTTAGAATTAGGATCCTTTCAATGTTATCTTCAAGATTTAAGCATTCTAAAGGGATGAGGCCTAGTTGCTCTTTGACAATTTATAGCATTCTAAAGGCATGAGGCCTAGTTTCTCTTCAAACTCCATTAGAATAGGTAAGGTCCTAAAATCTAAGTCCTTTGTGCATTTGCAATGGGTTCACACAAACAAAACAAAACAAACACAATAGTATATACACAATAATGTGCTCAAGTGAGCAAAAGGAAAATTGCATTACCATAAACATGAGCTCAAGTGAGCAAAGGGAAAAAGCAAATGAAATAATGTACAAGAATATTAAATTGCATTAAAGTAAATTGCAAGAATTAAATGACTTGAATTAAAAGTTAGTCATTATTAGTTAGTGTTAGTGTGTCATAAGGCAATTTAGCGCTATGTTAAGCAATCGTAAGTGGACTAATGTAGTAGTCACACCTATCTGAGGTCGGTCAATAAAACTATAGGCAACAAACACAAGTTAGAGACCATGACTAGTAAGTCAAGTTCCTACAACTTGCCATGCCAAAAGAAAAGAAGAATGATCTTGTATTCATTTAGGTTTTTTGCTTGACCAAGAAGCAACCTATCTCTAATGCAAAGCTATTCACTTGATCTGTGATCAAGATGAATTAGATTTGAATCAAAGAAGGTTAAGCCCCTCATATGTCAAGGCTAACCACCAATCATTAACTCATTGATCAAAAAGAAAAAAGAAGAAGAAAAAGAAGAAGAAGAATGGAATCAAAGTCAATCAATGGTAAACAGAAGCAAGATGAAGCTTAGAAGTCAAGAAACAAATAAAATATTTTTGGTATTTTTGAGAATTAAAATAATACTTGAATTAAAATAAACAAATAAAGGTCAAACTTCAAATCCATTTCAAATAAACTTGGAAAATTCCAAATGGATCATCTTAAGTTCAACAAGGTCAAACAAATTTTGACAAAAAATTTCATCATTTTTAGAAAACAGAAACTATTTTTAAACAATTAAAAATGAAGAAAATATAACATAATTGAACTAAAATCTCAAATAAATCTCAAATCAATTAAGAAATTGATTAGAATATTTTTCATATATTTATCATCATTCAAAGATGTTAAGAAAATATTTTTGCATTTTTTGAACATTGGAAACTATTTTAAATGAATTAAAAATAACCAGAAAAGAGAAAATTGACAAAAAATATTAAATGGCAAAATAAAAAAATATTAAAAATCATTTTTACAAACTAGAATTAAAAAGGGAAATAATGCAATTGGTCCCATATTTTTTGGATTTAAAATGAAAGAGTTATGAAATAAAATGAAATAAAGAAAATAAATCAGAAATGGCAAAAATCCTGACGCGTTGGATCAAGCTCATTAAATGAGGTGGCACATCATAGGGATGAGAGATACGCGCACACGATGATCCAAAGTCAAATGAGAAACACACTGTATTTAAAATAGTCATAACATTGCATGGCTGGGATTTGATCTGGAAATATCAACCAACGGTCTAGATGCAACCTGGCATGATGGACGGTAGTGTACACCACCGTCTTCTCCCGCGAGCAAGCTAGCTCCGGCCAGAGTTGCAGGTTTGCAAAACCTCACCAAAACGTACGATCCTCATTGTAGCACCTTAAATTTGCACCTACCTTTTGTACATACATTCTCATATTAGGTCATTAACATAACATAGCCCATTGCATAGCATTGCATTGTCCTTTGCCCAAGTGCAAGTCCTCTGACAAAAATTAGGTCAAACTGGTCAGGAGATCAGTCAATCAAGCAAGCAAGTGCAATTTCCATTGAGACAAGGCCCTAGGGTTGGTCCAACATGTTCACATGGCCTAGGGGTCCTTTTGAAGTGTTTTGGTCAAGGATTGGGTGCTCAGAAGTCATCAGTCATTGTTCAATCCACCCGAAACCCTAGAAAGTCAACTATGGTCAACTGTGCCTGATTTTATGGATTTGAAGGTGGGAGATGGTTTGAAAGGCTTCATTCATGTCCATACAAGTCTCATTTGACATTTCAAAGATCAAGATTGGAGAAAATAAAGTCAGACAAAAAGTTTCCCAAAATAGCAGGTGACTTGTAATTGGAAACTGCCAAAAATGGAAAGTTTTCCTCCTCAAATTTACATCATCATACAAGCTTCAAATGAAATTTTGTCCAACATGAAAGTTGAAGATCTTGCTCTCACATTTCCAAAAAGTCCAAGAACACTCATTTCTCATTTGTGGTTGGCAAGTTATGATCAAATCATTTTCAGAAAATGTTGAACTTCAAAGGACCATATCTCACAAACCATTTGGCCAAATTGAGTGAGGTTTTTTGCTACAAGTCACATTTGACATGCTCTATCCAATTTCTTCATCACATATTACCAAAAATCATCCAATCTAAATGGCCTTTTTCAAGTGGTTTGAATTAAAAAGGGGAGAGTTGAAAAATGGACTTTCAAATTAAGCTTTGCCTACACTTTCTACCAATTGCCAATGTTCAGAAATCATATTTGGGATGTGTTTAGGCCCATTTTCGCACTGTAGCATGCACCCCATGCATTATGAGTTGTTTTTAGCAAAATTGTCCAAATATGCATTTTCACTAATTACAAAAGTTTGGCTTAAGTTCAATTAACAAGGTTCATTAACAGAGAGTATATATGGTTAATCAAAACTGAAAAATACACTGAGCATTCATTTCCATCCAGATCTAGATCTAAAAGAAAAATTTCTCTCAACATTGTTCTTCATTTTTTCTGCAAAAATCTCCAAATAGCTCGTGCCTTTGTTGATTGTTTCATCACCTACCATCATCTTGGAAGCCTTTGCAAGCATTGTTTCCCAACTGTAGAGCAAGAAACCGGCACTGTTACATCAAATTCCTTCCATGGCAGTTCGAATTTGGGACATTACCAAGCAAGTTTGAGCCACGATTTTCCCTCCATTCACTTTCTGGAGCTTGAAGGAGCTGCTGTTTCAACTCATCACAGCCAAACAATCACGAATCCACACTGTTCTTCAAATCAGGTAAAGATTCGAACCATGCCATTGTTAAAATCATGCTATGCTTCTTGTAGATCTTGTTGCCATGATTACAATGAGCTTTGAATCGTGAAAAATGGTTGAGAGTTAAGGGAGATACACTGATTTAAAGTTTGGTTATCAAATGTTATGTTGCTTGTTTCTTCCATGCTAGCTCGAATTAGGGAAAACCAATGTTAGCATGTTGTTGTACGTGAGATGATGAACGCATTGGTGTATCATTTGTCAGATTCTGTGAGAAATGTTCTTGAGCTGGTTTTTATGTGAAGAACACGTGAAAATGTTGCATAAACCCTAAAAAACCCTAGCCAAACCCATGTTCAATCTGCTTGGAATTCATTTTGCATGATTTTGCTGTTTCCGTCCCATGTGACCAATGACCAGCTGACACGCCCTTAAGTGAAACGCGGCGTTTCACTTAAGTGGCTGTGTATTTACAATAATGCCACTGACCGTTTAATATTTAATTAAATCATTTCCTTTTTTTTTTCAATATTTATTTCATTTGGTATGCTGATTTTAGAAAATTCATAAGTCACTCAATACTTGTCCAAATAACATGGGATTTTTTGTGAAATGCTCCTCATGATCTCTAGTTTATTATGGTGAATTTTCCAGATTTTTTGCACGTGTGGATTTTTAATTGGGCTAGGGTTTGTTCATGTGTGTCCAAATTGTGTATGCTTTGCCATTTTGCTTGTGAATTAAAGAACTTACATTGATTGTATTTGGTCATGGGTTAAGGTTGCTTCATGAGCAAGGCATAGTCAGTGCATAGTTGAATTAGGGTTTCCTTGGGAAACAATCCTCAAACCCTTTGCTTCATCTTGATCAAATTGGCAAATTGAGATACTTGGGAGTCATATATGATGATTAGGAGCTTTGTGAACCATTTTAATGCTTGCTTTCACCTTCATCTGGCCACTTTAATAGGTATGGGGCCTCATAGGAGCCTTGGATCACATGCTTGCTTGAGCTACAAGTCAAAAGATGTTAGTGACATATTTTTTTGTGCTTTTGGTTAGTAAACAAAATAAGAAAAGCAATAATATACAATTCAAGCATGCTTGGTGGTCTCAAACCAACTCACACAAGTCCCATCCTTGGGTAAAGAGGCAAGATGATATGATCCTTGAGGCAAATGCAAGGTGCAATGATATGATGCCATGAGGGATCTTAGGGTCAAAATTGGGGTCTTACAGATGCCCCTATTTAAAGTCATTCTAGCCATAGATATGAAGGTTAAAATCTTCGTCTCGACGAGGTAGAATGAGCTTAAATAATAACAAAGAGACGAATTTTGGTCCCTAAGAGACCTCATGATGTATGTATGCAAAAGTTAATACTCTGTGGGGATATGTGTCCATAAAGAAAAAAGAAATCAGGAGAAACTGAAAAATCTATATGAGTAATACACTTATAAATGGGACAGAGACTCTGGGGACTCTAATTGGGATATAAAAGGGAAAATGCGTGAGCAGGTCACGACTTGAAACTTGCTGGGAGACACGAATGGATTCCATAGAAATAAATCAATGGAAAAACTCGAGCTGACGCAAAGATGCATGTACTGGGGAATATGCCAATACAACATAACTATCCACAAAGGATACTTCGGATAGAAGTCCAGACTCAGGATGGGAAAAAGAATCCACTAAGGGACTCAGGCTGGGAAAATCCACAAAGGACTCAGCTGAGGAAACAACAAACCGAGGTATTACCGGTTATTGGGTAATAAACTCAAGGAGACATGTGATCAGAACACTGGTATAAGGGTGAGAGAACAACACACTCGGGGAGAATGAATGTCTAAGACCGGTATAAGGGTGAGAGATATCAATCATCCAAAACATCTGAGGAAGACCTAAAAAGGTATATCAACTCAGGAAAATATGACTCCACAGGGGACAAAAGTCGTAATAGGGAGCAGAAGGAAGGAACACTAGGGATACCGGTTACTGGGCATATAATAGGTGACCAACCAAGGCGTGAATTGGGGAATATTCCCAAGACACTCATCAGCTGAACGGAGAGCTGAAAAAGAAAACTCGATTATAGGATGGGTATTTGATTGCATAAGGAAACACATATCTTACTCGACTGGGGAAGAAAAAGACTTCAACCGAAGAGCGCATGAGATATATTATCTATTACCGTCAGAAGATAGATAACATACTCGTATGGAAGATTATCCACAACCGATTACTGGGTTAATAAAGGATAACTCGACTGAAAAGAAAGGACATCGGGATACTAGCTACTGGGTATAAAATGATGACCAATCAAGGGGAGAAATAATCATTACCAAACAAAAGGGTAAATGAAAGATGACTCACTAGGGATAAATTGCTTGATCAGAGCAATTATCCAAGAGATATATCACTGGTTACTGGGTGGTACACTCAAAAGGTGAAGGAATATCAATATCGAATATTGGATAAAGATAACCAACAAAGAGGGGATTACATCTACTGGTTACTGGGTAGAAAACCACAAAAGAGAGTAACTGTCATTGGTTAGGGTGAACAAAAAATCAAGGGTTGACTCTGCAAGGGGTCAAAATGGGGTTTACAACTACCAGTTACTGGGTAGAAAACCACAGACATAGGACTTATAACTACCGGTTACTGGGTAGAAGGCCACAAAACTTCGTCGGGGAAAAGATGGACAATTACTTGTTACTGAGTAATCATTCATCTAAGCTACGGGGAAGCACAGGGGAAAATAACAAGAGTAGTCAATCTAGGAACAAACTAGAGAGACGCAATGAAACAAGACTCAACCTAATGAGGATATAACTCAGGGGAGTAACTCCATCCCAATACATGTTTTGGGAGGAAACTAAAATAAAAATTATCCACGAGGACATAACTCAGTGGGGAATATGAAAGAAAGGATAGATGCTTTCTGCCTATGGGGTTGACTCTATATGGAGAGATCTGACACAAACATCTGCTTGGGGAAATATGTATCACCTAAATAGCAAGAGGCAACAAACAAAGGTATATGGAAAAAATGCAACATGAATATCTGAATGTTATAATTATGCATGTATATGCATGGTTTATGTATGATAATGCTGACAAACAGACATATCTAACACAAACAGGTCCAGGAATCAATGGACAGACATCCGGTACTACATCTCAAAAGAGAAAGCCAGGCCCACAGGATAACATCCAATCTGGTGGGGGCAACCAAATACCAGCAAGCACCAATATCTGCAGGGGATAAAGACCAATGCTGAGAATCGAACGAAGGCGCTGTCAGGGACAAAAATTACTGCTAGGGGAACGAGCAGGATCATCGGGAATCAAAGGCTGTTGTTGGGAATAAGCCAAGGGATCACAATCACCAAAGCTGGGGATCTTCCAACAGTATGCAGAGACAAGGATAAGATTAGTCTGAGGAGTCATCTACTAGGGATCTTATCGGGAGATGATGTAGAATTCTGTAGGGAACAATCGCCAAACAGAAACCCATCAATAAATCATCCACTTCTAATCACAGAAGGAATGTCTCTATTGTGAAGAAGGAGAACTAGTTACTCCGCTGGGGAAGGAAAAGAAAACATCTTCCTCAGAAGTTCCAACGCCAAATCAGGATCAAACAGAAACTACACGGATAAGATTCCATCATAGAAAAAACTCTACTAGGGAACTTATCGGGACAAGATAGGAAACTCTGTGGGGAACAACTACCAGACAGAAGTTTCAACACAATTCCTCATACTGCTAGAGAAACAAAACTCTGCCGAGGGGAAGAGAAACAACGCTCTATTGAGGGATAGAAAATAAACATTTTCATCACCCGCTCCGCTAGGAGGGAAAACCATCCGAGAAGGAGGAAACAACAATAATCAGGCTCCGACTAGGCAACTCTCCTGGGGGAAGACTGTTGGTGACCAAACCAGGGGCAATCCTAAGGGCGATCAACTGGAGATAATCTGTTGGCGACCACACTGGGGAAGTTTAATATGAACAACCCTGCTAAGGATGGATGGGAAGCCAACATGCTGGATATCATTGTACGCAAATCCGCTGGGATAAGTTACAAACCAACGTGTTGAAAATTCCACTCATACTGGGATTTCCTGCTCACTCTGCGGAGATTTCCAATCTGAATAAGGGAATACAAACTTCCTCAAAAAGATAGTGTATCAACTTATCAATCTATAAGGGGTTTTAGATCAATCCACACAAGGGATGACAACCATATAATTGATAACACAAATGCTAGATCAAAACTCAACCGGGGAGCTAGAAGACCAAGGCCAAACTCCAGACTCTCTAGGAGTTTGTGGGGTCAGAGATATATATGCCTAAGTAAATCAGGACCAAAGCTCTAGACTCTCTGGAGAATTTGGTGATGCATAACCTTCTTATGCGCTCGCGAAGGAGACAACCTGAAAGATAATGAAGAGGATACAAATATGCTAGGAATATGAACAAATGCCTTACTCTTTTGGAGATCATACTATCCTTGGGAGAGCACTGAAGATGTCCCAATTATCCTTTTTAGTCTTTGTGAATGTTCACTGTTTTTAAAAACAGTTTATAAAAACTTTATTTATTTAAGACAATGATATTTATCAATTAAAACATGCAAACATTTGTTGAACAGAAACAAATAAGAGTGCAAAGAATTGGATAAAGGCTCAAATTTATTTGATGGGATGGTAGTGTGCAGATGGCAGGACTCCATGGATCTTTACAAATTTGAAATTGGTGATATACATTGGAAAAGCACTACATTGAACATAATGACCATTTCTCCACTAACTTTGAATCTGATGTATTTGAAACTTCAATTGACGATGACTGAGCGAGAATCTTTGACAGAAGACAACTTGAAAAACAAAGTCTTGTCAGGATGCAGTTACTTGCCAAATCCCTAATTTTTTCCTAGATTTCCCCAGGGTGAGGTACTCAATCTAGCGGGATATATATATATTCATTTTTTTCATGTCTCTAGTTTTTTCCTGGATCGCCCTTTCGGGTTTTCAACCCACCGAGACGCTCATTTTTGCCTAAGTCGCCCTTTCGGGTTTTCAACTTAGCAAGCTCTTCTGTTTTTATTTTAGGAAAAGTATTTCTTGACTGCATCTGAATTCACAGGACGAATGAAATCCTCCCCATCCATAGTTGTAAGGATCAAAGCACCGCCTGAAAAGGATCTCTTAACAACATACGGACCTTCATAGTTTGGAGTCCACTTGCCCCTAAAATCGGGCGCGAAATACAAGACTTTCTTGAGCACAAGGTCACCTTCTCGGAACACACGAGGCTTGACCTTCTTATCAAAGGCTTTCTTCATCCTTTGATGATACAACTGACCATGGCACATGGCAGTTAATCTCTTCTCTTCAATTAAGTTCAATTGGTCATAACGACTCTGAACCCATTCCACCTCAGTCAACTTGGCTTCCATCAAGACTCTCATTGATGGGATCTCAACCTCCACTGGGAGCACAACCTCCATGCCATATACAAGGGAGAAAGGGGTTGCCCCTGTTGAAGTGCTGATAGATGTACGATAACCATGCAAAGCGAATGGCAGCATCTCATGCCAATCTTTGTATGTAACAACCATCTTCTGGATAATCTTCTTGATGTTCTTATTAGCAACTTCAACAACCCCATTCATCTTGGGTCTATAAGGAGAAGAATTATGATGTGCAATCTTGAACTTGCTACACAGCTCTTTCATCATCTTGTTGTTCAAGTTAGATCCATTATCAGTAATGATCTTATCTAGCACACCATATCGGCATATGAGTTGATTCTTGATAAACTTCACAACCACTTGCCTGATCATGTTTGCATATGACGCTGCTTCAACCCATTTGGTGAAGTAATCAATTGCCCCAGTTTGACTGTTCTGCTGATTCTCATGATACAGCTGAATGAGCTTCTTTGGTGCTCAAGAAGGCGGGTAATCTCATCGTGAATCCCCTTCAACATCATCTTCCTCTGCCTCAGATACAAGGACTTCAAGATTGGGAGATGGCGTTGGATCATTATGTTCAATGGGTTTAGAAATCCCTGCATAATGATTCTGGATAATGAAAAGCTTTTTGAATTTTAAACAAGCAAATCATTTATGCAGATGAAAAAGCTGTTTTATTGTTTTTCAGGTTTTTTGTGATCACTGATTTCATGCAAAAGCAAAAAGTGAAAACAAATGGAAAAACAAATGTTTAACAATGCATTAATTGAATGAAAACATCATTGTATTAAAATGCTGCCAACAATGTCATCACTTCTCCTTTTGGCATGGGAGAAGGGTTTTGAACAAAGTGAACAAATCACGCTGACTTATGAATGACCGTAGGAACATCCACAGCGACCCAATTGTGGCAGACACCACTAGGAATGACGAAATTGTTCAAATCTTCTGCGTCCTCTGCAATGATAGCAGCAGCTTCCTCTTCAGGTTGATCGTCATGGATGAATCCTCCACTCTTGAACAAACCTTGCTCCTTAAGTGCCCCAGAACAGTAGCCAATGCCAGCCCGGGATTGGTTAACCAGGAATAAATCCATCAACAGCACTTAGTCTGGCAAATTCCTCCTCGAGTTCACAGTTCTCTTGCTCAATCTGATCCATCAATCTGGCAGAGTTGGCTCTGGTATAGTACCGGCGAAATGCGTCTTCAAAATAAATGAAGGTCGCAGGGTCAGACCACAGGACGGGAGACCGGAACAAAACACCCGCTTATGCAAATGATGCATGAAGTGTTTATGCACATGCTTGTTTTTTATTTCAAAGGAACCCGAGGGTTTTATTTGCAAACTTTGAAATATTTAAGCATTTTGATCATACATGAGAATATCTCATCAGATACATCAGGTGAAAAAATTTTCCCGGTTTTTTCATGTTTGAGAATTTTTGCAAATAAACTCCTTTGAGTTCCTTGAAAATTTTCTTTTTCTCTGATGATATGGATGCAGATGAATGTATGAATGGATGAATGCAACAATCACACTCAAGGATCAAGCAAGGCACACCAAACAAAGGTCATGGGAAAGCTCATTGTATCCCTAATATCAATCATCCATTTTGGTGGATTTAGATTTTCACCTTATCGACACCCAAGTTCCATTGATATTAACGGTACATGAACCGGCTCAGACATTCTTAATATCAACCAGCCGCTTTGGTGGATTTTAGGTCTTACACCTGATCCGGGTTCCATTGATATTAACGGTGTCTGAACGACTCAACCACGAATCACGGGTTTGTTGAGAGTCACGAGCATGGAGTCTCGGTTAAGAACCACCCAAAGGGAGTGTACTAGGGTTTAAACCTGCCAGACATGTTCTATCAGAGGTTCCCATAATCATCGTTCCATCTTTCGAATATTATCGGAGGAACGAATACTCGTATTCCAAGAATATTCTCAAGAGAAACTCTTATGAGTGTAGTATCGCGTAACAATCGTATCAGAACTGACATCTGAACGACCTCCGCACTACGTTCCTAAAAATAGGCCAAGATGGGTTTGGTAAACTACAGTCCTTGGCTTCTGCGGAACATGATTGAAAGAATAATGCCTAACCACAAATAACTTGTGTGACATTATTAGTTCAACATGACCTCCACCAAGTGAATGGGCTTGCAAGTCAACTGGCTAAGGAATACTCCACACCAGTCAACAAGACTATGCCATTCTCCTATCCTAGAGTGCACTCGAGTTCGGGTATAGAACTCATCTCACGGATCACCAAAGCAAACAGCAATTGTATATCAAGCAATTCACACATTACAATCAATACAGTCATCCCAAATTGTACAAAAATATGTCATATAACAAATAACAATATAGCACAACAAGGGTGAAAAGTAGGCAATACCACCAAGGATTCTGGTGAGAGTTATCCCCAGCAGAGTCGCCACTTTTCTGTAGCGGTGTATTCGTCGCTATATGATTTATCGATTAAACCATAAGCAAAGCATACAATGAATTTCGAGTCGCCACTGCACTTTTATTTATCCAAAGGATTGGCTAAAAAGCGAACAAAAGCCTAAGAAGTTTTACACGTAGAAAACTAATAAAAAGATCAGAGAGTCTGGGTAAGGGGTAAATTACGCAATGGGAAGGTGTTAGGCACCCACTACGTCCTAGGTACTCCTAGGGAGCCCTTTTCACACTTGTTGTAAAAGGTTGTTATTTGTTATGACATAAGTATTGTGCAAACATGATTGGGATGATGAGAAAAGAATATACAATTTTTATTGGGTTTGAACGGATGAACCCGCTGCCTACGTACCTTCCATCAAAGGTAAGGATCAAAACGCCGTAGTTCGGCTAAAAGATTTCCAAAAGTTGGTGGATTCAATTTTAAACACAAGCACCGAGGCTTTTCATTATCAATGGGAGAAAACTCGACCAAAACCAACATCCACCATGCGAGGATAGCTTCGACGTACTAGAGGGATTAGCCCTGTTTTCAGTACGGAAGTCTTATAGTCGACTCACTAAGGATAGGCAAGATTTACATCAACCACAAAGATAATTGAAACCTATGGCTAATGCATGAAAAGATTAACAATGGACAAAGCCAAAACAAGTGAATGAGTGAAGTTAATTGATTGTGATTATGAAAGTGAAGTCAAAGTATGATTAAGATTGATTTGAAAGAAGTATTATGAAAATGGAGTTTGAAAAAAGTCAAGGACTTGGGGTCCAGGTTTTTAGTTAGAAAACATGAAGATGTTTGCACAATATCTATGTCAAGTTTGAAAGTAATGTGTGAAAAGGTTTAGGACACAATGGGGATGAATGGATGAAGATGGATTGTAAAACTTCTTAGAAGGTTCACCTCTTGAAATCATATAGGGGATGATTCAAGTGTGTCCTTTGGAATAGCAATGGATAATAATAAACAAACAAGAAAGTCAACAAAAGCGGATATCGGATGCCAATCACTGGGCTTATACCAATCTCCTAAAATAAAACTGGATATCAGACGCCACTCAATGGTCTTACACTAATCTCCTAGAACAAAATGAAACTTGGATACCGGATGCCAATCTGTCTGGGCTTACACCAATATCCAACATATGATCATAGGAAAGCAAATGCCAACTTGCAGGGACTTACAATTGCATCCTCACATAAACAAACAAAAGCAAAACATGGATGTCAGATGCCAATCTGTCTGGGCTTACTCTAATCTCCACAGTATGGTCCTAGGAATACAAATGCCAACTTGCAGGGACTTATAGTTGTATCCTCACATACAAACGAGCAAAGCAACATGTGATCATAGGAAAGCAAATGCCAACTTACAGGGACTTATAATTGCAACCTCACATACAATCAAACAAACCAAATTATGATCACAGGATAGCAAATGCCAACTTACAGGGACTTATAATTGCATCCTCACATACAATCAAAGCAACAGAAGATATGAGTGACCAATGAGGTCTTACACTCTATCCTTCCATATCATAGGAGCAATGGCCAAAGAAATGGACTTACACTTGTCCTCAATGGGTAAACAACAATTATAGCATCACAAAGACAAATGGGATGATCATGCACTAATGAACAATTAATGATGACAAATGCATAAAGCAACAAGCAAACATGTGCATAGGAAGCAATCAATCAATCAATGAGAATCAAACAGCACACTCTATAACCAAACAAGGAGGCTCATACAAGAGGGTTAGGCATTGAAGCCAACTGGAATAGGGTCACAGGTGCTCTTAACCTTGCCATTGAGGGGCTAAGGTGAAGCAGATGAAAGGAGATGAGGGGTGTACCTCATTGCTCTTATCCCTGGCCAGGGAGAGCATTTGAATATCAGAAAGTGTGGGAGTTCAGAAAGTAGGAACTCTCTCCACATATTAGACTCTATAGATCTTGGGCTTTGATCTCAATGCTACAACCATGTAATGGGAGCAAGGAGAAGACTCACAAAATAGTAGGGGATAGGTTGCTTATCCCTTTGATCTACCAATTGCCTTATTTGAAGGACTTTTCCTGCTTGGGACAAATATAAACACACACAAGCATTGCCTCTTAAGGAGGACTTCAGACAGTTGCCTGGCCAAATAACAGGCCAGGTCTTCCAGACTACATGAAGAAAAAGGGATTATACCTCAATGCAAATTGCTATAAAGCAAAGCAAAGCAAGTTCAAAGAACTAAGCAACTAATGGTACCTGAAATAGTCAAACAAATCAGTACACCGTTCAAAAGTCAAAGCAAAATGAGAATAGAATTAACAGTCAAACAGAGTCAGATGAATGTGCAAAGCACAAGACTCAAATCATATGAGTCAAGCCACCTACAAAACCAAGAGGTTAGCACATGATAAACAATCAAGCTTAATCAAATTTGTATGATCTCTTTGAAGCATTGGTTGCTCAACCTGAAACAATGAGCTCAAACATAAGCAACAGGACCACTAGGACAAGCCTAGGGTCAAAAGAGGATGAAAAAGTCAAAACAGCAAGGGATAGTCAACCAAAATCAAGTTTAAGCAATCAAGAAGCAAACTCAATTGGTCCCACATCCATATCATTCATCATCATGATTTTATAAGCAAAGGAAGTCAAAGCATGGCAAATGAAAGCTCATAGAGGTCAACAGCAAGACTTAGCTCAAAAGCAATCATAAACATTTCCAAAAATTACCAAATAATTCATGCTCAATCACAATCCACATAATGATATGCATATAAAATTTCAGCTCAATTGGATCATGGGAAGATGGTCAATTAAAATCAGGAAGTCAAAACAATTTCAAGCATACCCAAAGAAGTCAAACAAACATGTGTCAACTTCAAAAAATCATAACTAAATGAAAACAGATGAGAAATGAATGAGATCAACACCAATGCAAAGCTTAAGATGTCTAGTATGCACATGCAAAATTTCATGATCATCCAACAATGTATGAGAATTTTACAAATGAAATGGCAAGATGTATCACACAAAGTCAACATTTGACTAGGCAGGGAAGAAAAATCTCAAACAATTAGGAAATGGCATAATTAATTCCAGGAAAATTCACACGTCAACTAGACATATAAGGGAAGGATCATGCCAAATTTCACATTACTTGGAAGCCAGGAAGCATGTCAACAAAAATCATGAAATTGCATAACATTGGTATGACACAAATTGTCACACCCTACTTCCAAAATTCATGTCTCACAAACCACATATGATAAATTCAAGAACTCTACATCAAAACAAACATGAATGAGTGTAGATTAACCACAAAAAATTTCAGGGGCATTGGATACATCATCACAATTTCACAAAAGAATTGGCAAAAGGTATGAAATACGCATACATGTTAAGAAACCTAAAGCCATTAAAAATCCAGCCAGCCAAAAATTCAGCAAAAATCATGATAAAACAGTAGACATTCATGTGAACATGATGCAAAAATTTTCATGAAATTTGGAATTGAAATGCACGAGTTATGAATTTTGTAAGTTGAGTAATGAATTTGGAACAAATGAACAAGATGAACATGTTTTACTAGGTCAACATGGTTGACCGGTGGCACCTTTGTAATTACCACCCTCATTAAACAAAACGCAGCGCATCAGCCAAGCAAATGAAATGTTCTCATTGGTTGTCACCAATGGAACAGTAAAAACAAGTAGCAATACACGTGAAAACAAGGAAATCTGGGAAAGGATTAGGGTTTGGCCACAGCAACAGTAACATTCATCATCTCCAACAATCGTGGAATACTAACATGCCCAAAAATCAACAGCAAGCATACCATTCGAACAAGTGAAACATGTACATGCATAATCCAAACATGTTTTTCATGAAATCATCATCATCAAAGCAAATCGACTGAAAACATATTTGAGCATACAAATGAAAGTCCAGATTTCTCATGCATGACACAACCATTTCAAGCAATCCATAGTTCATTAGAATCAGCAAAGAGTAAACTATCATAAGCATAGCATGGATTAGAGAAAGAAGGTGGTCGAAACCTTACTTGATTTTGAAGAAAGGAGTGGAGCAGTGGTTATTTTGGCGATGCAGCTCGAAACAGATGAAGCTCTTGGTTTGAAATGATGGCTGGAGGGTGGCTTGAAGCTCAGCAACTCTTGGAAACACCAAAATCGAAAATCACCATTGTTGGATTCATGGAGAAACAGAATTTGAAATGCTATTCCAGTTGGTATTTTATGCTTAGAAACAACTCTCAATGGTGGTTAGATGATGGGACAATGAAGGATTGTTCGAGTTGTTTGGAGATTTTGAGCAGAAATTGCAAAATGTCAAAATCGAAATTGGGAGAGAATGGGAGTTTTCTGATGTGTAAAGGCTGCTGCTAGGGTTCCAATTCACAGAAAATGAAGTTATATATCACTGTTTAAGGTTGGTTAAACAAATGCTAAGCAAGGTTAACTTAAATGAAGTGAATTGCAACCTTTGCTAATTTTCCAACATGGTTCATGGAGGGTGTAAGGTCTGCACGAATTCGGCCTTGAGCATGTTTCAAATACCATCTAAAACAGATCCCAAATGGCCAAATTGTTTAAAAATTGCTAAATCAAAAAGTCAACTTTTGCACACACTTGAATTTAAAGAAGTCAAGTCCAAAAATGGCATTTTGCATGGTGAGGTTTTGGTACATGATGAATGCATTTTTGGAAAGAGGGGAACAAATAGAGCTTGTAGGAAAAAACCCCATCAAAATTGGCCAAATGGTTCATGAGATATGGCCCTTTGAAGTTCATGAAATTGTGAAAATGAATTGATCATATCTTGCCAACCATACATGGGAATTGAGAGTTCTTGGACTCTTTGGAAATGGGAAAACAAGATCTTCAACTTTCATGTTGGGCAAAAATTCATTTGAAGCTTGTATCATGATGCAAGATTAAGATCAAGAAGTTTCCATTTTTGGCAGTTAAAATTACGGGTCCACTTTCTATTTCTGGAAATTTCTTGTCTGACTTTATTTTCTTCATTGTGGATGCTTAACATGATAAATGAAGCTTGTATAAGCATGAATGAGACCTCTCAGACCAAATCCCATCATCAAATCACTGATTAAATCCACAGTTGACCAAGTTTGACTTTCTAGGGTTTTGCTTGACTGAAGCACCTTCTGATGAATTCCAAACCCTAATTCCTTGAGAACTTGATTCCAAATGATGTCCCAAGTTATATGAACTCTTGATTATTGATCATGGTGCCCAAATTCTGCAAGAATGGCCACCATCCACTGCAATGCCTGATTTTGACTGATTTTGACCTAATTGCTGATGATTGCTTCAACTGCAAGCAACAAGGTTAGACTGACAATATTTTTGTACTTTTTGGTTAATAAACATATGAAAAGCAAAGATATACAAATGCAAAACATGCTTGGTGATCAAGAATCACACTCACAAGGCAACCTACCCACTAGGAGGGAAGCTAGGGCATGCAATGATCCTTGAGGCCATGATATGATATGATATGGGCCATGAGGGATCTTAGGGCCAAAATTGGGGTCTTACAGATGCCCCTATTTAAGGTCATTCTAACCGGAGAAGTGAAGTTTAGAAATCTTCATCTCGACGCGATAGAATGGGCTTAAATAACAGTAATGAGACAAATTTTGGTCCCTAAGAGACCTCATGATGCAAATGTATGTATGCAAAAGACACAAATTCTGTGGGGAATATGATTCACACAGAAGAAAAGACGATCCGTCGGAGTAATACACTCACCAGGAATAGAGACTCAAACAAGACTCTAGTTGGGGATAGACAAAACTGACACAACGTGAACAAGACACGACTCTGATTAGGGGAAAAACAGAAAACAGACTGGAGAACTCACTGGGGAGTGAAGGACTCACACTGGGAAAAGAATTCCAAAGGAAAATAAATCCATTGGAGAGACACAAGCTGACTCCTGGGGGAGAAGCAAAAAGAAAACTTCACTGAGGAAGCACCAAAGGAATGAGATGTCACCGGTATAAGGGTAACAAAAACCAGGAAGGAACACCAAGGATACCGGGTTGTAGGTATGTAACAGGTGACCGACCAAAGACGTGAATTGGTGTGTGTTCCAAAACACTCATCATCCTGAAGAGAGCGAAAGCAAACTTGTTTATAGGATGGATATTTGATTCTGTAAAGAATGCAAATCTTACTCAGTTGGGGAAACAAACAAAGTGTTCGACAAAAGAGTGCATGAGATATATTATCTATAGCCGTCAAAACGTAGATAATGTACTCGCATGGAAAGTTATCCTGAACCGGGTTGTAGGTTGTTTATAGGATAAGATCCGAAGACGTGAATTGGTTTGTGTTCCAAGACACTCATCATCCTGAAGAAAGCTAGAACAGCAGACTTGTTTATAGGATGGCCGAAAAAACGTGAATTGGTGTGTGTTCCAAAACACTCATCACCCTGAAGAAAGCTAGAACAGCAGACTTGTTTATAGGATGGACATTCGAATCCACAACGGGAAAACGAATCTTACTCAACTGGGGACACAAACCCAAAGAGTGCATGAGATATAATATCCATTACCGGCAGACCGTGGATAAGAATACTCGCATGAGATATATTATCTATTACCGTCAGAACGTAGATAATAAACTCGCATGGTAAGAAACACCAGAGATACCGGTTACTGGGTATATAATAGGTGATCTACCGAAACGTGAATTGGATTCCACTTCCAAAACACTCATCATCCAGAACACGAACTGGTTAAAGGATGGATATTCGATTCTACAAAGAATACGAATCTTGCTCAGCTGGGAAAATCAACAAAGGATTCCAACTAAAGAGCGCATGAGACATATTATTCATTACCGGCAGACCGTGAATAATAAACTCGAAAGGAAAAGACACCAGAGATACCGGTTACTGGGTATATAATAGGTGACTAACCAAAGACGTGAATTGGATTCCACTTCCAAAACACTCATCATCCGAAAGGAGGGCTTGAAAAAGCAAATCGACTTACAGGATGGGCATTCGAATCCACAACGGGAAAACGAATCTTACTCAACTGGGGACACAAACCCAAAGAGTGCATGAGATATATTATTCATTACCGGCAGACCGTGAATAATATACTCGAAAAGGAAGATTATCCACAACCGGTTACTGGGTTAATAAAGGATAAATCAACCGAAAAGAAAGGCATCGGGATACCAAACTAGGTATATAATGATGACCAATCAAAAGGAGCAACAGACATTACCAACAAAAGGGTAAATGAAAGACAATCTGCTGAGGATTCATTGATGAAAATCAAAGATCCGGGGAACACAATCACTGACACAAGGTGAAAGGACCCGCTGGGGATAAAATTGCTAGCATACGGCAATTATCCGCAAAAGACTTGCTGGGGATATAAGTGCTGATCTGAGCAACTTATCCAAGCAAAGGAAAATCAACATCAAGAACTAGATGAAGATAACCCACAAGGGAAATTGTCATCGGTTGGGATGAACAACAAAGTTAACCCTGCAAGTGGAGAAAACGGGGTTTATAACTACCGGTTCGTAAGTAGAAAAACCGCAAAGATAGGACTTACGACTGCTGGTTTGTAGGCAGAGGGCCAAAAGGGTGGAGGTGACCACAAAATTAGGGTTTACATCTACCGAATACGGGGTAGAAGACCAACAACTCCGCGTGGGGATAGAACAAATCACAAATCCGCACGGGAAACAAGATAGGGTTTATAACAAACCACAAACTGCTGGAGAGCAGGAAAATAGGATTTACGACTACCGGGTAGGGTAGAAAACCAACAACTCTGGCTGGAGAATAAAAGGTGTATAACCACAAATTTTGTCAAGAAAGCCAGGAAGAAATAGGACTTATAACTACCGGTATGAGGGTAGAGGCCCAAAAACTACTCCACTGGGGAACAACCCACTGGGAAGCACAAGACATTTGACAAATAGCCAATTCGGGAATAATCCGAAAAGACGGACTGAATAAAGACATGTCCTAATGAGGATGTAACTCAAATAGGAAAATCCATCCCAATATATGTGTTGGGAGGAAACGAAAGAAACCGTCATCCACGAGGATATATCTCAGTGGGGAACTGTAGAAAGAAAGACAAACATTTTCTGCTTATGGGCTGACTCTATATGGAGAGATTTTATAACACCCGACATCTGCTTGAGGAGACCTGTAAAGAGATCTATATCACCCAAAAGCAGGGAACGACAAACAAAGGATACATGGCAAGAAATGCAACATGAATATCTGAATGTTTATGAATATGCATGAATATGCGTGATTTATGTTTGATGAATGCTGACAAAACAGACAATTCTGACACAAACAGGTTCAGGAACTAAACGTCCGGTATTATACTTCCAGGGGAGAAACCAGCTGGAGAGCCAATCTGCGGAGATCTACATGCTGTAAAGCAAAGATCTGCGGGTACTGCTGAAGAAGCAGCGGGTCAGAGATATCAGGAAACAACCCCATCAGGGTACAGAAAGTCACAACAGGCAAAAGCAGCCACCAAGACGAATCTGTAGGAGAACAAGAGAAATCCCAAAGTATCTGCAGGGGATCCCAGTGTCAACTGAGAAACAAAAGGTGCATTGCACAAGCACGAACTGCTGTAGAAGCAAAACCACATAACTCCGCTGGGGGACAACCCACTGAGGGAGAATGATATCATCCAAATAGAATCTAACTGCATAAGCAATTCTACTGGGGAAAACTGTCCGCTGCTCTCTTGAGGAACAAACCACTGAGGGAGGACAGATCAAACAAGTAGATTCTGCAACAAACCAACCTACTTGGGGAGAATACACATAGCAAACTGATCACAACAAGTAGATTCTGCAATACAAGCCACTCTACTGGGGATCACAAACAGTCAGGAAATTAATCCGTTCTCTAGAGGCTAGAGCCATCATCCGACCGTATTGGGGATTGAAGGAGTATTCAACAGGCGAAACTGCCACAACAAACGCTCTGCAGACTATGCTGAGGAAAAGATGGTTGAAATACTGGGATATCAACCCAATCAACATCGAGTAGGAAAATAAATCCTGCTCTGCTGAAGAGAAAAACTCTGATGGAGAGATAGCAACAATTCCGCAGACGACTTCGCCAGGGAAAAGGTAAAGTACCGGGTATCAAACCACTGACTTACCGAGTCTTCAAAAAGAAAGCGATTGTGCTGAGGAAACAGACAATTCCGCTGGCAACTGCACTGGGAAGAGTGGCAACAACTCTGCACGCGAATCCGATGGGGATATCAATAACAGCTCTACTCGTGACTGCGCTGAGGAGACAAATAAGGTCTGGGGCATACGACCCACTGGAGAAAGTGACGGGGCACCAAGATGATAAACCATCAACCGCTGAAACTTCTACAAGAAAAACACCCATGCTGGGAAAACTGCTGCTGGAGAAAACAAAGTCTTCAACAACACTCTGCTTGCGACTATACTAGGGAACAACCCCAACAACAACTTTGTTTGAGGAACAACCCCAACAAAGATCTGAAGAAAGAAGATACAACCAAACCAGGAATATGAGCAAATGTCTTACCTGTTGGAAATCATGCCACCCTCGGGGGAGCACTGAGATATTCTTGAGTATCCTTTCAATCTTGTGAATGTTCACTTTGTATAAAACAATATTTTTTGAAAAATTTGATTTGTTTAAAACAATGATATTTTATCAATTTTAAACATGCAAAACATTTGTTGAATTGAAACAAATAAGAGTGCAAATAATTGGATAAAAAGCTCAAATTGATTTGATGGAATGGTAGCCTGCAAATGGCAAGACTCCATAGATCTGTACAAATTTGAAATCAGTGATATATATTGGAAGAGGGCTACATTGAACATAATGATCCTTTCTCTACCAATTTGAATCTCGATGTATCCGAAGCTTCGGTTGACGACGAATCGAGAATCTTCTGACGAAATGACGACTGATAAACCAGAAAGTCTTGTCAGGACGCAGTTACTTGCCAAATCCCTAATTTTTTGCCTAGATTGCCCCAGGGTGAGGTACTCAATCTAGCGGGATGCAAATATATCTCTTTTTTCAAGTCTCTAATTTTTGCCTGAATTACCCTTGCGGGTTCTCCACCGAGACGCTCATTTTTGCCTAAGCCGCCCTTTCGGGTCTTCAACTTAGCGAGCTATTCTGTTTTTTCATTTGCATATACCTTTTTTTTTGGGCAAAGTATCTCTTAACTGCATCTGAATTCACAGGACGAGTGAAATCCTCCCCATCCATTGTTGTAAGCATTAAAGCACCGCCTGAAAAGGCTCTCTTAACAACATATGGACCCTCGTAGTTCGGAGTCCACTTGCCCCTGGAATCGGGCGCGAAAGACAAGACTTTCTTGAGTACGAGGTCACCTTCTCGGAACACACGAGGCTTGACCTTCTTATCGAATGCTTTCTTCATTCTCTGCTGATATAACTGACCATGGCACATGGCAGTTAATCGCTTCTCTTCGATCAAATTCAATTGGTCGTAACGACTCTGAATCCATTCAGCATCAGTCAACTAGGGACTTGAGGGTATACTTTTCTTTTTTCCTTTGGAAAAAATCTTGAAAATTTTTTGCTGATTTTTGATTTTTTCATCTTTTTTTTTTCTCTCTTTTTTTCTTTTTGTTTTTTTGATTTTTTTGATTTTTTTTTTGTATTACATTACATTTGTAATGCCCCAGTTTGACTGTTCTGTTGATTCTCATGATACAGCTGAATGAGCTTCTTTGGTGCTCAAGAAGGCGGGTAATCTCATCAGGAATCCCCTTCAACATCATCTTCCTCTGCCTCAGATACAAGGACTTCAAGATTGGGAGATGGCGTTGGATCATTATGTTCAATGGGTTTAGAAATCCCTGCATAATGATTCTGGATAATGAAAAGCTTTTTGAATTTTAAACAAGCAAATCATTTATGCAGATGAAAAAGCTGTTTTATTGTTTTTCAGGTTTTTTGTGATCACTGATTTCATGCAAAAGCAAAAAGTGAAAACAAATGGAAAAACAAATGTTTAATAATGCATTAATTGAATGAAAACATCATTGTATTAAAATGCTGCCAACAATGTCATCACTTCTCCTTTTGGCATGGGAGAAGGGTTTTGAACAAAGTGAACAAATCACGCTGACTTATGAATGACCGTAGGAACATCCACAGCGACCCAATTGTGGCAGACACCACCAGGAATGACGAAATTGTTCAAATCTTCTGCGTCCTCTGCAATGATAGCAGCAGCTTCCTCTTCAGGTTGATCGTCATGGATGAATCCTCCACTCTTGAATAAACCTTGCTCCTTAAGTGCCCCAGAACAGTAGCCAATGCCAGCCCGGGATTGGTTAACCAGGAATAAATCCATCAACAGCACTTAGTCTGGCAAATTCCTCCTCGAGTTCACAGTTCTCTTGCTCAATCTGATCCATCAATCTGGCAGAGTTGGCTCTGGTATAGTACCGGCGAAATGCGTCTTCAAAATAAATGAAGGTCGCAGGGTCAGACCACAGGACGGGAGACCGGAACAAAACACCCGCTTATGCAAATGATGCATGAAGTGTTTATGCACATGCTTGTTTTTTATTTCAAAGGAACCCGAGGGTTTTATTTGCAAACTTTGAAATATTTAAGCATTTTGATCATACATGAGAATATCTCATCAGATACATCAGGTGAAAAAATTTTCCCGGTTTTTTCATGTTTGAGAATTTTTGCAAATAAACTCCTTTGAGTTCCTTGAAAATTTTCTTTTTCTCTGATGATATGGATGCAGATGAATGTATGAATGCATGAATGCAACAATCACACTCAAGGATCAAGCAAGGCACACCAAACAAAGGTCGTGGGAAAGCTCATTGTATCCCTAATATCAATCATCCATTTTGGTGGATTTAGATTTTCACCTTATCGACACCCAAGTTCCATTGATATTAACGGTACATGAACCGGCTCAGACATTCTTAATATCAACCAGCCGCTTTGGTGGATTTTAGGTCTTACACCTGATCCGGGTTCCATTGATATTAACGGTGTCTGAACGACTCAACCACGAATCACGGGTTTGTTGAGAGTCACGAGCATGGAGTCTCGGTTAAGAACCACCCAAAGGGAGTGTACTAGGGTTTAAACCTGCCAGACATGTTCTATCAGAGGTTCCCATAATCATCGTTCCATCTTTCGAATATTATCGGAGGAACGAATACTCGTATTCCAAGAATATTCTCAAGAGAAACTCTTATGAGTGTAGTATCGCGTAACAATCGTATCAGAACTGACATCTGAACGACCTCCGCACTACGTTCCTAAAAATAGGCCAAGATGGGTTTGGTAAACTACGGTCCTTGGCTTCTGCGGAACATGATTGAAAGAATAATGCCTAACCACAAATAACTTGTGTGACATTATTAGTTCAACATGACCTCCACCAAGTGAATGGGCTTGCAAGTCAACTGGCTAAGGAATACTCCACACCAGTCAACAAGACTATGCCATTCTCCTATCCTAGAGTGCACTCGAGTTCGGGTATAGAACTCATCTCACGGATCACCAAAGCAAACAGCAATTGTATATCAAGCAATTCACACATTACAATCAATACAGTCATCCCAAATTGTACAAAAATATGTCATATAACAAATAACAATATAGCACAACAAGGGTGAAAAGTAGGCAATACCACCAAGGATTCTGGTGAGAGTTATCCCCAGCAGAGTCGCCACTTTTCTGTAGCGGTGTATTCGTCGCTATATGATTTATCGATTAAACCATAAGCAAAGCATACAATGAATTTCGAGTCGCCACCGCACTTTTATTTATCCAAAGGATTGGCTAAAAAGCGAACAAAAGCCTAAGAAGTTTTACACGTAGAAAACTAATAAAAAGATCAGAGAGTCTGGGTAAGGGGTAAATTACGCAATGGGAAGGTGTTAGGCACCCACTACGTCCTAGGTACTCCTAGGGAGCCCTTTTCACACTTGTTGTAAAAGGTTGTTATTTGTTATGACATAAGTATTGTGCAAACATGATTGGGATGATGAGAAAAGAATATACAATTTTTATTGGGTTTGAACGGATGAACCCGCTGCCTACGTACCTTCCATCAAAGGTAAGGATCAAAACGCCGTAGTTCGGCTAAAAGATTTCCAAAAGTTGGTGGATTCAATTTTAAACACAAGCACCGAGGCTTTTCATTATCAATGGGAGAAAACTCGACCAAAACCAACATCCACCATGCGAGGATAGCTTCGACGTACTAGAGGGATTAGCCCTGTTTTCAGTACGGAAGTCTTATAGTCGACTCACTAAGGATAGGCAAGATTTACATCAACCACAAAGATAATTGAAACCTATGGCTAATGCATGAAAAGATTAACAATGGACAAAGCCAAAACAAGTGAATGAGTGAAGTTAATTGATTGTGATTATGAAAGTGAAGTCAAAGTATGATTAAGATTGATTTGAAAGAAGTATTATGAAAATGGAGTTTGAAAAAAGTCAAGGACTTGGGGTCCAGGTTTTTAGTTTGAAAACATGAAGATGTTTGCACAATATCTATGTCAAGTTTGAAAGTAATGTGTGAAAAGGTTTAGGACACAATGGGGATGAATGGATGAAGATGGATTGTAAAACTTCTTAGAAGGTTCACCTCTTGAAATCATATAGGGGATGATTCAAGTGTGTCCTTTGGAATAGGAATGGATAATAATAAACAAACAAGAAAGTCAACAAAAGCGGATATCGGATGCCAATCACTGGGCTTATACCAATCTCCTAAAATAAAACTGGATATCAGATGCCACTCAATGGTCTTACACTAATCTCCTAGAACAAAATGAAACTTGGATACCGGATGCCAATCTGTCTGGGCTTACACCAATATCCAACATATGATCATAGGAAAGCAAATGCCAACTTGCAGGGACTTACAATTGCATCCTCACATAAACAAACAAAAGCAAAACATGGATGTCAGATGCCAATCTGTCTGGGCTTACTCTAATCTCCACAGTATGGTCCTAGGAATACAAATGCCAACTTGCAGGGACTTATAGTTGTATCCTCACATACAAACGAGCAAAGCAACATGTGATCATAGGAAAGCAAATGCCAACTTACAGGGACTTATAATTGCAACCTCACATACAATCAAACAAACCAAATTATGATCACAGGATAGCAAATGCCAACTTACAGGGGCTTATAATTGCATCCTCACATACAATCAAAGCAACAGAAGATATGAGTGACCAATGAGGTCTTACACTCTATCCTTCCATATCATAGGAGCAATGGCCAAAGAAATGGACTTACACTTGTCCTCAATGGGTAAACAACAATTATAGCATCACAAAGACAAATGGGATGATCATGCACTAATGAACAATTAATGATGACAAATGCATAAAGCAACAAGCAAACATGTGCATAGGAAGCAATCAATCAATCAATGAGAATCAAACAGCACACTCTATAACCAAACAAGGAGGCTCATACAAGAGGGTTAGGCATTGAAGCCAACTGGAATAGGGTCACAGGTGCTCTTAACCTTGCCATTGAGGGGCTAAGGTGAAGCAGATGAAAGGAGATGAGGGGTGTACCTCATTGCTCTTATCCCTGGCCAGGGAGAGCATTTGAATATCAGAAAGTGTGGGAGTTCAGAAAGTAGGAACTCTCTCCACATATTAGACTCTATAGATCTTGGGCTTTGATCTCAATGCTACAACCATGTAATGGGAGCAAGGAGAAGACTCACAAAATAGTAGGGGATAGGTTGCTTATCCCTTTGATCTACCAATTGCCTTATTTGAAGGACTTTTCCTGCTTGGGACAAATATAAACACACACAAGCATTGCCTCTTAAGGAGGACTTCAGACAGTTGCCTGGCCAAATAACAGGCCAGGTCTTCCAGACTACATGAAGAAAAAGGGATTATACCTCAATGCAAATTGCTATAAAGCAAAGCAAAGCAAGTTCAAAGAACTAAGCAACTAATGGTACCTGAAATAGTCAAACAAATCAGTACACCGTTCAAAAGTCAAAGCAAAATGAGAATAGAATTAACAGTCAAACAGAGTCAGATGAATGTGCAAAGCACAAGACTCAAATCATATGAGTCAAGCCACCTACAAAACCAAGAGGTTAGCACATGATAAACAATCAAGCTTAATCAAATTTGTATGATCTCTTTGAAGCATTGGTTGCTCAACCTGAAACAATGAGCTCAAACATAAGCAACAGGACCACTAGGACAAGCCTAGGGTCAAAAGAGGATGAAAAAGTCAAAACAGCAAGGGATAGTCAACCAAAATCAAGTTTAAGCAATCAAGAAGCAAACTCAATTGGTCCCACATCCATATCATTCATCATCATGATTTTATAAGCAAAGGAAGTCAAAGCATGGCAAATGAAAGCTCATAGAGGTCAACAGCAAGACTTAGCTCAAAAGCAATAATAAACATTTCCAAAAATTACCAAATAATTCATGCTCAATCACAATCCACATAATGATATTCATATAAAATTTCAGCTCAATTGGATCATGGGAAGATGGTCAATTAAAATCAGGAAGTCAAAACAATTTCAAGCATACCCAAAGAAGTCAAACAAACATGTGTCAACTTCAAAAAATCATAACTAAATGAAAACAGATGAGAAATGAATGAGATCAACACCAATGCAAATCTTAAGATGTCTAGTATGCACATGCAAAATTTCATAATCATCCAACAATGTATGAGAATTTTACAAATGAAATGGCAAGATGTATCACACAAAGTCAACATTTGACTAGGCAGGGAAGAAAAATCTCAAACAATTAGGAAATGGCATAATTAATTCCAGGAAAATTCACACATCAACTAGACATATAAGGGAAGGATCATGCCAAATTTCACATTACTTGGAAGCCAGGAAGCATGTCAACAAAAATCATGAAATTGCATAACATTGGTATGACACAAATTGTCACACCCTACTTCCAAAATTCATATCTCACAAACCACATATGATAAATTCAAGAACTCTACATCAAAACAAACATGAATGAGTGTAGATTAACCAAAAAAATTTTCAGGGGCATTGGATACATCATCACAATTTCACAAAAGAATTGGCAAAAGGTATGAAATACGCATACATGTTAAGAAACCTAAAGCCATTAAAAATCCAGCCAGCCAAAAATTCAGCAAAAATCATGATAAAATAGTAGACATTCATGTGAACATGATGCAAAAATTTTCATGAAATTTGGAATTGAAATGCACGAGTTATGAATTTTGTAAGTTGAGTAATGAATTTGGAACAAATGAACAAGATGAACATGTTTTACTAGGTCAACATGGTTGACCGGTGGCACCTTTGTAATTACCACCCTCATTAAACAAAACGCAGCGCATCAGCCAAGCAAATGAAATGTTCTCATTGGTTGTCACCAATGGAACAGTAAAAACAAGTAGCAATACACGTGAAAACAAGGAAATCTGGGAAAGGATTAGGGTTTGGCCACAGCAACAGTAACATTCATCATCTCCAACAATCGTGGAATACTAACATGCCCAAAAATCAACAGCAAGCATACCATTCGAACAAGTGAAACATGTACATGCATAATCCAAACATGGTTTTCATGAAATCATCATCATCAAAGCAAATCGACTGAAAACATATTTGAGCATACAAATGAAAGTCCAGATTTCTCATGCATGACACAACCATTTCAAGCAATCCATAGTTCATTAGAATCAGCAAAGAGTAAACTATCATAAGCATAGCATGGATTAGAGAAAGAAGGTGGTCGAAACCTTACTTGATTTTGAAGAAAGGAGTGGAGCAGTGGTTATTTTGGCGATGCAGCTCGAAACAGATGAAGCTCTTGGTTTGAAATGATGGCTGGAGGGTGGCTTGAAGCTCAGCAACTCTTGGAAACACCAAAATCGAAAATCACCATTGTTGGATTCATGGAGAAACAGAATTTGAAATGCTATTCCAGTTGGTATTTTATGCTTAGAAACAACTCTCAATGGTGGTTAGATGATGGGACAATGAAGGATTGTTCGAGTTGTTTGGAGATTTTGAGCAGAAATTGCAAAATGTCAAAATCGAAATTGGGAGAGAATGGGAGTTTTCTGATGTGTAAAGGCTGCTGCTAGGGTTCCAATTCATAGAAAATGAAGTTATATATCACTGTTTAAGGTTGGTTAAACAAATGCTAAGCAAGGTTAACTTAAATGAAGTGAATTGCAACCTTTGCTAATTTTCCAACATGGTTCATGGAGGGTGTAAGGTCTGCACGAATTGGGCCTTGAGCATGTTTCAAATACCATCTAAAACAGATCCCAAATGGCCAAATTGTTTAAAAATTGCTAAATCAAAAAGTCAACTTTTGCACACACTTGAATTTAAAGAAGTCAAGTCCAAAAATGGCATTTTGCATGGTGATGTTTTGGTACATGATGAATGCATTTTTGGAAAGAGGGGAACAAATAGAGCTTGTAGGAAAAAACCCCATCAAAATTGGCCAAATGGTTCATGAGATATGGCCCTTTGAAGTTCATGAAATTGTGAAAATGAATTGATCATATCTTGCCAACCATACATGGGAATTGAGAGTTCTTGGACTTTTTGGAAATGGGAAAACAAGATCTTCAACTTTCATGTTGGGCAAAAATTCATTTGAAGCTTGTATCATGATGCAAGATTAAGATCAAGAGGTTTCCATTTTTGGCAGTTAAAATTACGGGTCCACTTTCTATTTCTGGAAATTTCTTGTCTGACTTTATTTTCTTCATTGTGGATGCTTAACATGATAAATGAAGCTTGTATAAGCATGAATGAGACCTCTCAGACCAAATCCCATCATCAAATCACTGATTAAATCCACAGTTGACCAAGTTTGACTTTCTAGGGTTTTGCTTGACTGAAGCACCTTCTGATGAATTCCAAACCCTAATTCCTTGAGAACTTGATTCCAAATGATGTCCCAAGTTATATGAACTCTTGATTATTGATCATGGTGCCCAAATTCTGCAAGAATGGCCACCATCCACTGCAATGCCTGATTTTGACTGATTTTGACCTAATTGCTGATGATTGCTTCAACTGCAAGCAACAAGGTTAGACTGACAATATTTGTGTACTTTTTGGTTAATAAACATATGAAAAGCAAAGATATACAAATGCAAAACATGCTTGGTGATCAAGAATCACACTCACAAGGCAACCTACCCACTAGGAGGGAAGCTAGGGCATGCAATGATCCTTGAGGCCATGATATGATATGATATGGGCCATGAGGGATCTTAGGGCTAAAATTGGGGTCTTACATCGGGATACTAGCTACTGGGTATAAAATGATGACCAATCAAGGGGAGAAATAATCATTACCAAACAAAAGGGTAAATGAAAGATTACTCACTAGGGATAAATTGCTTGATCAGAGCAATTATCCAAGAGATATATCACTGGTTACTGGGTGGTACACTCAAAAGGTGAAGGAATATCAATATTGAATATTGGATAAAGATAACCAACAAAGAGGGGATTACATCTACTGGTTACTGGGTAGAAAACCACAAAAGAGAGTAACTGTCATTGGTTAGGGTGAACAAAAAATCAAGGGTTGACTCTGCAAGGGGTCAAAATGGGGTTTACAACTACCAGTTACTGGGTAGAAAACCACAGACATAGGACTTATAACTACCGGTTACTGGGTAGAAGGCCACAAAACTTCGTCGGGGAAAAGATGGACAATTACTTGTTACTGAGTAATCATTCATCTAAGCTACGGGGAAGCACAGGGGAAAATAACAAGAGTAGTCAATCTAGGAACAAACTAGAGAGACGCAATGAAACAAGACTCAACCTAATGAGGATATAACTCAGGGGAGTAACTCCATCCCAATACATGTTTTGGGAGGAAACTAAAATAAAAATTATCCACGAGGACATAACTCAGTGGGGAATATGAAAGAAAGGATAGATGCTTTCTGCCTATGGGGTTGACTCTATATGGAGAGATCTGACACAAACATCTGCTTGGGGAAATATGTATCACCTAAATAGCAAGAGGCAACAAACAAAGGTATATGGAAAAAATGCAACATGAATATCTGAATGTTATAATTATGCATGTATATGCATGGTTTATGTATGATAATGCTGACAAACAGACATATCTAACACAAACAGGTCCAGGAATCAATGGACAGACATCCGATACTACATCTCAAAAGAGAAAGCCAGGCCCACAGGATAACATCCAATCTGGTGGGGGCAACCAAATACCAGCAAGCACCAATATCTGCAGGGGATAAAGACCAATGCTGAGAATCGAACGAAGGCGCTGTCAGGGACAAAAATTACTGCTAGGGGAACGAGCAGGATCATCGGGAATCAAAGGCTGCTGTTGGGAATAAGCCAAGGGATCACAATCACCAAAGCTGGGGATCTTCCAACAGTACGCAGAGACAAGGATAAGATTAGTCTGAGGAGTCATCTACTGGGGATCTTATCGGGAGATGATGTAGAATTCTGTAGGGAACAATCGCCAAACAGAAACCCATCAATAAATCATCCACTTCTAATCACAGAAGGAATGTCTCTATTGTGAAGAAGGAGAACTAGTTACTCCGTTGGGGAAGGAAAAGAAAACATCTTCCTCAGAAGTTCCAACGCCAAATCAGGATCAAACAGAAACTACACGGATAAGATTCCATCATAGAAAAAACTCTACTAGGGAACTTATCGGGACAAGATAGGAAACTCTGTGGGGAACAACTACCAGACAGAAGTTTCAACACAATTCCTCATACTGCTAGAGAAACAAAACTCTGCCGAGGGGAAGAGAAACAGCGCTCTATTGAGGGATAGAAAATAAACATTTTCATCACCCGCTCCGCTAGGAGGGAAAACCATCCGAGAAGGAGGAAACAACAATAATCAGGCTCCGACTAGGCAACTCTCCTGGGGGAAGACTGTTGGTGACCAAACCAGGGGCAATCCTAAGGGCGATCAACTGGAGATAATCTGTTGGCGACCACACTGGGGAAGTTTAATATGAACAACCTTGCTAAGGATGGATGGGAAGCCAACATGCTGGATATCATTGTACGCAAATCCGCTGGGATAAGTTACAAACCAACGTGTTGAAAATTCCACTCATACTGGGATTTCCTGCTCACTCTGCGGAGATTTCCAATCTGAATAAGGGAATACAAACTTCCTCAAAAAGATAGTGTATCAACTTATCAATCTATAAGGGGTTTTAGATCAATCCACACAAGGGATGACAACCATATAATTGATAACACAAATGCTAGATCAAAACTCAACCGGGGAGCTAGAAGACCAAGGCCAAACTCCAGACTCTCTAGGAGTTTGTGGGGTCAGAGATATATATGCCTAAGTAAATCAGGACCAAAGCTCTAGACTCTCTGGAGAATTTGGTGATGCATAACCTTCTTATGCGCTCGCGAAGGAGACAACCTGAAAGATAATGAAGAGGATACAAATATGCTAGGAATATGAACAAATGCCTTACTCTTTTGGAGATCATACTATCCTTGGGAGAGCACTGAAGATGTCCCAATTATCCTTTTTAGTCTTTGTGAATGTTCACTGTTTTTAAAAACAGTTTATAAAAACTTTATTTATTTAAGACAATGATATTTATCAATTAAAACATGCAAACATTTGTTGAACAGAAACAAATAAGAGTGCAAAGAATTGGATAAAGGCTCAAATTTATTTGATGGGATGGTAGTGTGCAGATGGCAGGACTCCATGGATCTTTACAAATTTGAAATTGGTGATATACATTGGAAAAGCACTACATTGAACATAATGACCATTTCTCCACTAACTTTGAATCTGATGTATTTGAAACTTCAATTGACGATGACTGAGCGAGAATCTTTGACAGAAGACAACTTGAAAAACAAAGTCTTGTCAGGATGCAGTTACTTGCCAAATCCCTAATTTTTTCCTAGATTTCCCCAGGGTGAGGTACTCAATCTAGCGGGATATATATATATTCATTTTTTTCATGTCTCTAGTTTTTTCCTGGATCGCCCTTTCGGGTTTTCAACCCACCGAGACGCTCATTTTTGCCTAAGTCGCCCTTTCGGGTTTTCAACTTAGCAAGCTCTTCTGTTTTTATTTTAGGAAAAGTATTTCTTGACTGCATCTGAATTCACAGGACGAATGAAATCCTCCCCATCCATAGTTGTAAGGATCAAAGCACCGCCTGAAAAGGATCTCTTAACAACATACAGACCTTCATAGTTTGGAGTCCACTTGCCCCTAAAATCGGGCGCGAAATACAAGACTTTCTTGAGCACAAGGTCACCTTCTCGGAACACACGAGGCTTGACCTTCTTATCAAAGGCTTTCTTCATCCTTTGATGATACAACTGACCATGGCACATGGCAGTTAATCTCTTCTCTTCAATTAAGTTCAATTGGTCATAACGACTCTGAACCCATTCCACCTCAGTCAACTTGGCTTCCATCAAGACTCTCATTGATGGGATCTCAACCTCCACTGGGAGCACAACCTCCATGCCATATACAAGGGAGAAAGGGGTTGCCCCTGTTGAAGTGCTGATAGATGTACGATAACCATGCAAAGCGAATGGCAGCATCTCATGCCAATCTTTGTATGTAACAACCATCTTCTGGATAATCTTCTTGATGTTCTTATTAGCAACTTCAACAACCCCATTCATCTTGGGTCTATAAGGAGAAGAATTATGATGTGCAATCTTGAACTTGCTACACAGCTCTTTCATCATCTTGTTGTTCAAGTTAGATCCATTATCAGTAATGATCTTATCTAGCACACCATATCGGCATATGAGTTGATTCTTGATAAACTTCACAACCACTTGCCTGATCATGTTTGCATATGACGCTGCTTCAACCCATTTGGTGAAGTAATCAATTGCTACGAGAATAAACCTGTGACCGTTGGATGCTTTTGGTTCTATCATGCCAATCATGTCAATTCCCCACATAGAGAAAGGCCATGGTGATGAAATCACATTCAGAAGTGTCGGGGGAATATGAATCTTATCCGTATAAGTCTGACACTTGTGGCATTTCTTCACATACCTGCAGCAGTCAGACTCCATTGTCAACCAATAGTAGCCTGCTCTCAACATCTTCTTTGCCATGGCATGTCCATTGGAATGAGTTCCAAATGAACCCTCATGGACTTTAGTCATCAACAAGTCCGCTTCGTGTCTATCCACGCATCTGAGCAAAACCATGTCAAAATTCCTCTTATAAAGCAGATCGCCATTGAGGTAGAAACTGCCGAATAATCTCCTCAAAGTCTTCTTATCTTTAACAGATGCCCCAGGCGGGTAAATCTGACTCTGAAGAAAACATTTGATATCAAAATACCATGGCTTATCATCTTTCACTTCTTCCACTATGAATACATGAGCTGGTCTATCCAAGTGCATCACAGTAATATTGGGGACTTCATTCCAGAATTTCACCACAATCATAGAAGCAAGCGTAGCAAGAGCATCTGCCATCCAGTTCTCATCTCGAGGGATATGATGGAAGTCAACCTCAGTAAATAAAGTTGAAATCCTCCTCGCATAATCTCTATATGGGATGAGGCCCGGCTGATTCGTCTCCCATCACCCTTAATCTGATTAATAACAAGGGCCGAATCACCATAAACATCAAGATGTTTGATCCTAAGATCAATACACTCTTCCAATCCCATAATACATGCCTCATATTTCGCCATATTGTTTGTGCATTTGAAAGTTAGCCTTGCCGTAAAAGGAAAATGTGTGCCCTGAGGAGTAATAATCACTGCCCCAATACCATTTCCATATTGATTTACAGCGCCATTAAACACCATGCTCCATCGGGAGCCAGGCTCTGGCCCTTCATCGAGCGTAGGCTCATCGCAATCTTTCATTTTCAAATACAAAATCTCCTCATCAGGGAAGTCGTATTGAACTGACTGATAATCCTCAATTGGTTGATGTGCCAAGTGGTCAGCCAAGATACTACCTTTAATAGCTTTCTAAGCTCGATACTCAATATCATACTCAGATAATAGCATCTGCCAACGAGAAATCTTCCCAGTTAAAGCAGACTTCTCAAAGATATACTTGATTGGATCCATTTTGGATATCAACCCACGCCAAAGCACAACATGTTTTCTCAAGCATTGAGTATCGAGACTCACAAGCAGTGAACTTCTTACTCAGATAGTATATAGCATACTCTTTCTTCCCTGATTCATCTTACTGACCTAATACACAACCCATAAAGTCTTCAAGAACAGTCAAGTACATAATCAAGGGTCTCCCTTCCATAGGCGGAGACAGAATCGAAGGCTCAGACAGATACTCTTTGATACTGTCAAAGGCCTTCTGGCAATCCTCGGTCCAATCATGACGCTGATCTTTCCGGAGGAGCTTGAATAGTGGCGCACATGTGGCAGTCATGTGAGATATAAATCTGGAAATAGAATTCAAGCGGCCAAGAAAACCTCGGACTTGCTTCTTAGTTTTGGGCGCAGGCATTTCTTGTATTGCTTTGACCTTGGCAGGATCAACTTCAATACCTCTCTCACTGACAATAAAGCCCAATAACTTGCCGGAACGGACTCCAAATGTACACTTGTTAGGATTCAAACGAAGCTTATACTTCCTCAAACGTTGAAAAAGCGTCAACAAGTGTTCTACATGTTCAGCTTCCGTTCTTGACTTTGCAATCATATCATCAACATATACCTCGATCTCCTTGTGCATCATATCATGAAACAAGGTAGTCATAACTCGTTGATACGTGGCTCCAGCGTTCTTCAAACCAAAGGGCATCACTTGATAACCGAATGTTCCATAAGGTGTGATGAATATTGTCTTCTCCATATCCTCTAGTGCCATTTTGATCTGATTATATTCGGAAAATCCGTCCATAAATGAGAAGATATTGAATTTAGCTGTATTATCTACCAACATATCAATATGTGGTAGAGGAAAATCATCTTTCTGGGGCTAGCCTTATTCAAGTCTCTATAGTCCACACACATTCGGACTTTTCCATATTTCTTAGGCACGAGCACAATATTGGCCACCCATTGAGGATATGTAGAAGTCACCAGAAACCCCGCATCAATTTGCTTCTGAACTTCTTCTTTAATCTTCACTGCCATATTAGGATGAGTTCTTCTGAGCTTCTGCTTCACAGGCACACACTCAGGCTTCAAAGGCAGGAAATGTTGCACAATATCAGTATCCAGACCAGGCATGTCTTCATATGACCAGGCAAAGACGTCGACATATTCCCGTAGCAACTCAATCAACCCATTCTTAACAGATTCTTCCAGGAGTGCCCCAACCTTTACTTCATGAACACAATCTTCAGACCCCAAGTTGACTGTTTCCATATTCTCAAGGTGTGGCTGAATGATCTTCTCTTCGTGCTCAAGCAGACGGGTAATCTCGTCAGGAATCTCTTCAACATCATCTTCTTCGGCCTCAAATACAGGGGACTCAAAGTTGGGAGATGGTGTCGGATCATTATGTTCAATGGATTTGATTAACGTGCATAATGATTTTGGATATAAAAGAGATTTCAGAATTCAAGCAAAGCAAATCATTATGCAGATGAAAAGATTGATTTTTTTTTCTATTTTTAGGGTATTATGTGATCACCAATTTCATGCACAAAAAGCAAAAAGTGAAAATAATTTGGAAAAACAAACATATAACATGAATTTATTGAATGAATATCATTGTATTTATGGGCCAACAATGTTATCACTTCTCCTTTTGGCATGGGAGAAGGGTTTTTTAAACAAAAATGAACATTACGTGGACTTATGGACAATTGTTGGAACATCAACAGCGACCCAATTATTGCAGACTCCTCCAGGGATGACAAAGTTGCCAGAATCCTCCTCTACATCATCTTCTACAACAACAACAGCTTCCTGGTCTTCAACCGTGTGGATGAAACCACTACTTTGAAACAAACCATGCTTGTTGAAAGTGCCTAAAGAGTACCCTATGCCAGCCCAGAACTTATTGTCTTCTAGCTTTATCATTTGTCCTAAACCAGTAGTTGCGCCATGCTCAATGGCCAACTTCGCATCATTGTAGGATGCAAATGAAGAAGTTCCTTTCTTAGAAGGCTCAGCAATAGACAAGGCTTGGAACGGCGTCCCAACCTCATCCTCAGCCTCAATGTAAGAAAAGGAAGACAAATGGCTAACCAAGAGAGCCTTCTCTCCCCCTACCACCACCAACTTTTTGTTCTTGACGAACTTTAACTTTTGGTGTAGGGTGGATGTCACGGTGCCTGCCTCGTGAATCCATGGTCTGCCCAACAAACAGCTATATGATGGGTGGATATCCATGACCTGAAAAGTGATCTGGAAATCACCGGGTCCGATCTTGATTGGGAGCTCAACCTCGCCAATCATAGTTTTGCGTGATCCATCAAAAGCTTTGACGACCACTCCACTCTCCCTCATAGGAGGCCCTTGATATGAAAGTTTATCCAGAGTGGATTTTTGCAACACATTCAGCGATGATCCAGTGTCTATCAACACATTAGACATGACATCATCCTTGCAATTCATAGAGATGTGAAGTGCCAAATTGTGGTCCTTTCCCTCCTCGGGAAGATCAACATCACAGAAGCTCAGGTTGTTACAAGCAGTAATGTTTGCAACAATGCTATCAAATTGCTCTATTGTGACATCGTGATCTACGTACGCCATGTCCAACACCTTCTGCAAAGCTTCTCGATGTGGCTCAGAATTCATCAACAAAGATAGCACAGAGATCTTTGAAGGCGTTTGTAGAAACTGATCTACATAATTATACTCACTCCTCTTGATGAGCCTCATCATCTCATCACAATCCTCTTTCATCATGCCATTATGGCCAGCAGGTGTCGCTCCCCGGATTTCCCGAATCCAAGTACAAACGCGAAAAGAGAGTGGCGCTGAAAAAAGAGTAGATTCGCCAGCTATGTACTTTTATCCCAAGAGGAGGGAAAGGTAGTACTGCATAACCAAGAGGGAACAGATAAAACAAAGTCTCGAACCAAAGAAAACCGAGTAAGGGGGCCGGTTACGTGAAGGGAAGGTTATCGCACCCCTTCACGTCTGTGGTACTCCATAGGATCCACGCTTGCTATTTATGTCTAAAGTGTGTGTATAAAAAGTCCTATATGCGATGCGAAAGAGAGAAAATCAAAGTAGGGAAAAAGAAAGAGTTATTGCTCGCACAGGCCCTACCCTGCTGCATACGTATCTCAAGAAGGATTGAGAATCAGAGCACCGTAGCTCGGCTAACCTATGTGTTTGTTTTTTGTGATGAATGACGTTACTACACAATCTACCAGATGCTCGACTTTTGGAGACTTACTCACCTGTAGTAGAAGGACTTAACGTGTTCTTAGGAGAAGAAAAATCAATGAGTTTATTTGTTTTAGGAATGCTCATGCATAAAGGAAGTCCTAGACGAAGGAACCGTGCTACCTTAATTGACATGCAAACGAGAGGCTATACGAAGCCTAGCAATCCTATGGGGAGACGATCACACCATACAAAACAAACATGCATAAAATCAACACGCCAACAAGGGGGCTCAAACATACGTGGGTAGGGCTTTAGTCAAGAGGGATCATATCAACCTCGACAAACAAGCCATGAAAAGGTAATCAAATGGGCTCTTAACCACTGACATTGAACGTTAGGGTGAGCATATCAAAAGGGTAATGAGGATAAGACCTCATAGCTCTTAACCCTGGACGGGGTGAGCTCATGACAAAAAATGGGGATTCAGAAAGGTGGAACCCTCTCCACTGACTGACCGGACAAAAGATCTTGAGCTTTTGTTCTGAAGCATCGACACGTGGTGTGAGCATAAAGAACGACGCACTGAATAACGGGGGATTGACTACTAATCCCTTTTATCCGTCAATTGCCTCTTCATGGAGGTCTTTAGCACTGGTGCCTCTTCTTGGAGGTCTTTGGGCACAAAGTAAACACACAAAAACATTGCCTCCTATTGAGGTCTTCCAGCTAAGAAAGCGGTAAAATACGGTAAAAAAGATGTAAAAGGGATCAAGAGATCTACCACACGGATAAAGATCCGAAGTAACAGCAACTAAAGAAATAAGAAACCCAGAGATCTCTCAGGCTAGCACCGTCAAAGAAAACAAGTCAGCAAAGAAATCAGAATAAATCTCCAAATGGTATCCCATAAATAAAGTGGAATACCAAGCAAGCTATCTTTTCCAGAGTCATATGAGCCCTCACAAAAAAAAACTCAACAAAACAGGTTAGAGAAACAAGATGGGGTGCAATCAAGAGTCGCACCAAATAATAGAGTCACATGAATCATGCCATTAAAGTTCACAAAAAGCTCACAAAAAGCAACCAAGTGTAGGAGGCCTAAACCTCTTGTCAAACAAATGCATTAAAAGGGTATCAAAACTCAAAGTCAGAGGGCAAGGATCCACACATCAAGACATGACATACATACTAAAACATGTGCCCACACGCAAAACCTAACGATACTCACTCTTCCAAATTCACCCATAATACCTCATACATTCAGAAATTTCAGGTTGAAAGTATGAAGTAGTGGAAATAGGGCATACTTGATTGGGGAGGATCGATTGAAATTGAATGGCACGGTTGGGTTTGTAAAGCCCTCTTAGGGTTTATATGAGAGGGAATTGGTTCTTTGCAGATGAGTTCCCTTCAGTCTCTAGAGGTTGCTCTGAATTAGTTAGAATCTCTCTAGGGTTTTGTTCCAAGGAAACTTCAGAGTGTTTTCAGCTTTCAGCAATTCTCCCCTTTTTTTCTTTCCTTCACAGAAATTTCAGGATTTATAACTTGATTTTCGTGGCTTTGTGGGCTCAAATGAGAGAGGTCCAAGTCCAAGATTTTTCTGTTATATATTTATTTATTTATTTATTTATTTTCGTTTTTTTTAACGCGTGGGCTTCGCCTAGCGAGCATGACAATTCAGGAAATTCCTCTGAGCGCAGGTGATTCTGGTTGCTTTTCTTGGGACTCGCTAGGCGACCCATTCTGCTCGCCTAGCGAGCATGACAACTCATGGACAAACTTTTGCTCCTTTGAATGCTGAATAGACCCTATTCGAACATGTTGGAAGTAACTCAAGTCATTCCCTGGCCATTTCACCTTCAGTTGACCAACAGTTGACTAGCGGTCGAACCCCAATTCAGATGAACTTTGCTGAAATGCAATATGAAATATTAAATGCCCTAAAAATGAATGCATGAATGAGGAGGGCAAATTTGAGGTGCTACAGCTGCCCCTATTCAATCAACAGTGAACCTGAACGGATGAAGGCAGCGACTATCAGACTTTCAAGGTAAACAGGGATTGAATACCAAAAGAACCGGAGAATTTGCACTCTGTAGGTGACGAAGCGAGGAAAGCGAGGCCATTTACCGATGGCGGCTTCAAAACAAATTTGATACTTACCGATATCAAAGAAAGCGAGGCCATTTACCGATGGCGTCTTCAAAACAAAATTTGATATTTACCGATATCAAAGAAAGCGAGGCCATTTACCGATGGCGGCTTCAAAACAAAATTTGATATTTACCGATATCAAAGAAAGTGAGGCCATTTACCGATGGTGGCTTCAAAACAGAATTTGATATTTACCGATATCAAAGAAAGCGAGGCCATCTACCGATGGCGGCTTCAAAACAAAATTTGATATTTACCGATATCAAAGAAAGTGAGGCCCTTTACCGATGGCGGTTTCACTGGGGAGGAAAAAGATGTTTATAATTGAAACAAGACCAGACTTTTACCGATGACTGGGAAGGAACTCGATGTTTACCGACATCGAACAAGGATGTTTATAAGTGAAACAAGACCAGACATTTACCGATGACTGGGAAGGAACTCGATGTTTACCGACATTGAACAATGATGTTTACGACACCAAACAATGATGTTTACCAACACCAAAAAAAGAATACGCTTATGAAACGAAACCATTTACCGATGGCGAAAATGAAACACTCGATATTTACGGATAGTGAATCTGCTGGGGAATCTTAATCAACAAAACCATTTACCGATGGTTAACAAGCGGCTGATGTTTACTGACATCGAATCAATGATGTTTATCGACACCAAAAAAAAGGAAAGGACACACACGGGTGTTGACAGAACGATTTTTGTAGACACCATGAGAGACATGCCATTTATTGGTCGCCAACGATTGGAATTCGACGTTTACCGACATCGAAAGATGATGTTTACCGATATCAAAGAAAAGCACAAACATTTACGGGGATCAACACGACATTTACCGGTATCGCAAGGATGATATTTACATATGTCAAAATAAGGCAAACACTTACTGGTGACTAAATCGGAAGAGAATCAAGCTTTCCTTTCACAGACTGGGGAGAAAATAAATCTCACTAGGACTATCGATTCTGAATGGTGCCAAGAGCAACTGCTGCAAATATGCTACACTGATATTGAAAAATGATCCGTCTCTTCTGGGGATAAGATCAAATATGGTTTAATACATGTATGCATATGTTTGAGTTTTCTATGGCGTAAGGCTCCACACTGAATGGAAATAATACGCGATTTGAGAATGCGAATGCAAATGATGATTACTATATGCAAGATGTAAAGGGAGGAAAACTCCTGCTGGGAAAGCAGATGATCGCTTTCCTGAGCATACAATTTCTGATTTGATCTTCCAACTTTGTGGGGACACAACAATTCTGCTGAGGATACTTACTGATCTGACATTCTCGGAACGGTAGAGAAACCAACTCAACTGGGGAGTTACTTGTTGGGAAAACACCAACCTCTCGACCATGCTAGGGAAACAAATTCTGAACTCAACTTAGATGACCCAACTTCTTACACGACTGGACAGTGTTGAAACAACGGGGTCTTCCTTCGAACAAACTTTGGCTCATCTGCTTTAGCCATCAATCAAAGATAGTAACTTGCAAAACGGCAAGACATACATGCCCCTGGGGTTCGTATGGACAAGATATACTCAAGTGTACTCAACATTCAAAATGATTTTCAGATGTTTTATCTTTCCGTACGTCATTGTCTAGCCTTCATGTTTTTAGATGCAATGTTTATAAAAAATTCGGACGTTTTTTTGCAAACAAAACAGTAGAATAATAAAAAACAAGAGAGCAATTTGACTGAATAACGACTTTATTGATTGAAAATGGCCTATAAAGGCAAATACATCAGGAAGCAATTCCTAGGAAGAGGTAATTGCGCCAAAAGAGAAAATAAACTATCCTATTGGCAATTTGAACACGACATTCCACTATTTTCCAATTCTGTTATGACTCATAGATCTTCAATTTCCCCCAAATTCTTTGCTTTCTGAGAAGAGTGATTGGACCGATCATATCCTTCAAGATGGTAGATACTGAAACGCGATGAAGTACAGGTAACTCAGACTGTAGTCTTCGCTTTAATCCCTCTTTTGCCTGGACCGCCTTTTCAGGTTTTCAATCCACCGGGATACCCATTTTTGCCTAAGCCGCCTTTGCAGGTTTTCGACTTACCGGGTGTACATATTATTTTTTTATTCTTTATCCCTAACTTTTGCCGGAACCTTTTTCTTTTCTTTTTCTCTTGGTTCGCCGAGATGCCCTTTTTTTCCTGGACTTTCTTTTTTCGTCCAGCGGGTCAGTTTATGCGAAGTATTTTTTGACTACATCTGAATTCACAGGAGACGGAAAATCTTCACCATCCATAGTTGTAAGCATCAAGGCTCCACCAGAAAATACTTTCTTAACAACATATGGACCTTCATAATTCGGAGTCCACTTGCCCCTGTTATTTGTACCGGGAGGAAGGATCCTCTTCAAAACTAAGTCACCTATCTGATAGCTTCGAGGACGCACTTTCTGATCAAAGGCCTTCTTCATCCTTCTCTGATATAGTTGTCCATGGCACACAGCTGCTAATCGCTTTTCCTCAATTAAATTTAACTCATCAAACCTGGCTTGAACCCACTCAGCCTCGTCATGTTTTACATCCATCATCACCCTCAAAGAAGGGATTTCAACTTCTACTGGCTAGACTGCCTCCATGCCATACACAAGTGAAAACGGAGTTGCCCCGGTTGACGTACGCACTGAGGTACGATACCCATGTAAAGCGAAAGGCAACATCTCATGCCAATCCTTGTACGTCACAACCATCTTTTGCACAATCTTCTTAATGTTCTTGTTTGTCGCCTCTACAACACCATTCATCTTTGGTCTGTAAGGAGAAGAATTGTGGTGTTCGATCTTACAGTCTTTGCAAACTTCTTTCATCATCTTGCTATTGAGATTCGAACCATTATCAGTGATGATTCTCTCAGGAACCCCATAACGACAGATAATTTCCTTCTTAATGAATCGAGCAACCACTTGTCTGGTAACATTGGCATAGGAAACTGCTTCCACCCACTTGGTAAAGTTATCAATCGCGACTAGGATGAAGCGATGTCCATTAGAAGCAGTAGGTTCAATCTTTCCAATCATATCGAGTCCCCACATCGCGAATGGCCAAGGAGAATTCATAATATTCAGAGGGTTTGGTGGTACATGCACTTTATCTTCATAGATCTGACATTTGTGGCACTTCTGAGCGCATTTGAAACAATCAGATTTCATGGTTATCCAGTAATAACCGACTCTTAACAACTTCTTGGCCATTGCATGACCACCAACATGGGTACCAAAAGATCCCTCGTGTACTTCCTGCATTAACATGTCTGCTTCGTGTCTAACCATGCATCTGAGCAGAACCATGTCAAAGTTCCTCTTGTACAACACATCATCCTTGTTCAAGTAAAAGCATCCAGCTAGCCTTCTCAGTGTCTTCTTGTCATTCTTTGACGCTCCTTCATGATACTCTTGGCTTTTGAGGAAATTCTTAATATCATAAAACCACGACTTCTCATCAATAACAGACTCGGCTGCAAACACATACGCGGGCCTCTCGAGTCGATTCACAGCAACGTGTGGCACATGATTCTGCCAATGAACTTTAATTAGGGAAGACAATATGGCTAAGGCATCAGCCATTTGATTTTCATCTCGGGGTACATGATACAACTTTACTGTCTTGAAGAAAGTCAGGATCCTTCTGGTGTAATCTCTATAAGGAATCAAATGTGGCTGATGAGTACTCCAGTCTCCATTGACTTGGTTAATCACTAGAGCATAATCTCCATAAATGTCCAGAGTTTTAATCCTTAGATCGATGGCTTCCTCAATCCCTATGATATAGGCCTCGTACTCAGCTTCGTTGTTGGTTACTTCAAAAGTCAATCTGGCAGAAAAAGGTATGTGTGCACCTTTAGGATTGATGAGTACGGCCCCAACACCATTTCCATTCACATTTACCGCCCCATCAAACATCAGTGTCCACTTGTCATCGGGATCCGGTCCTTCCTCGACAAGAGGCTCTTCATAATCTTTCATCTTTAAGTACATTATATCTTCATTGGGGAATTCAAACATCATCGGCTGATAGTCATCAATTGGTTGCTCGACAAGGTAATCAGACAGAATACTATCCTTGATGGCCTTTTGCGACGTGTACTGGATATCATACTCTGTTAAAATCATCTGCCAACGAGCCACTCGTCCAGTAAGAGCCGGCTTTTCAAAGATATAATTTACTGGGTCCATCTTAGAAATCAACAAGGTAGTATGGTTCAACATATATTGTCTTAGTCAGCGAGCAGCCCATGCCAAAACGCAGCAAGTTTTCTCGAGCAGCGAATATCTTGTTTCACCATCGGTAAACTTTTTGCTAAGGTAGTATATTGCATGCTCTTTTCGACCAGACTCGTCATGCTGTCCCAATACACACCCCATCAAATTCTATGTTACTGAAAGGTACATTATCAGAGGCCTCCTAGGAACTGGAGGTATAAGAATTGGAGGTTTCTGCAAATACTCTTTTATCTTATCAAAAGCTTTTTGACAATCATTATTCCACCTGATTGCTTGATCTTTTCTTAGCAATTTAAATATCGGTTCGCACGTAGCTGTTAGGTGAGATATGAACCGCGCAATGTAGTTCAGCCTTCCTAAAAACCCACGAACCTGCCTTTCCGTTCTTGGTTCAGGCATTTCTTGAATAGCTTTTACTTTCGCTGGATCAACCTCAATCCCTTTCTCACTGACAATGAAAACCAACAGCTTTCCAGATCTCACTCCAAACGTACACTTGTTTGGATTCAGCCTCAGTTTGAACTTTCTCAATCTTTCGAACAACTTTTGCAAGTTTACCAAGTGCTCCTCTTCTGTCTGATACTTCGCAATCATTTCATCCACGTACACTTCAATTTCTTTGTGCATCATGTCATGAAAGAGAGTCGTCATAGCTCTTTGGTAGGTAGCACCGGCGTTCTTCAACCCAAATGGCATTACCTTATAACAGAACATGCCCCAAGGTGTAATGAATGTCGTCTTCTCCATGTCTTCTGGCGCCATCTTGATTTGATTATAGCCAGAAAATCCATCCATGAAAGAGAAAACCGAGGACTGAGCAGTGTTATCGACCAATACATCAATGTGAGGTAATGGGAAGTCATCTTTCGGACTGGCTCTGTTTAAATCTCGGTAATCGACACACATCCTGACTTTACCATCCTTCTTCGGCACGGGACGATGTTGGCCACCCAAGGGGGATAATTGGTAACTGCTAGAAAACCTGCATCCAATTGTTTCTGAACCTTCTCTTTGATCTTGACATCCATATCAGGACTAGTTTTGCGAAGCTTCTGCTTTACCGAAGGACAAATTTTCTCTGAGAGGTAGCCTGTGCACCACAATATCTGTATCCAAACCAGGCATATCTTGATACGACCATGCAAAGACATCGACGTATTCTCGCAGCATTTCAATCAACCCTCTCTTGACCTTTTCCTCTAAAGCAGCCCCTATCTGGATCTCTTTCTTTGCGTCCTCAGTACCAAGGTTAATAACTTCCAACTCTTCCTGATGAGGTTGAATGACCCTTTCCTCCTGTTTCAATAGTCTGGCCAATTCTTCGCGGAGTTCACAATCTTCTTTACTCTCCTCTTCGGCTTGGTAAATGGGATTATCAAAGTCATACTGAGCCATAACAGAACTGTTTTTAATGGAATCTGCAAGATCAACTCTGCATGAACGATGTTTCATGCTTTATTTTAGAAAAGGGTTCAAGAAAGTCACAAAAAAAACAAAAAAACATTGCCATTTTTATTGTTTTGAAAATGAAAGTAATAAAAACAGAAAGGCATTGAACACAAATTTGATTGCAAAACGTCCTTTATTAATGATAATCATTGAAAATTCAAAACATGATGTAGCCCTACAATGAACCACTGCGCCTTGGGCAGAGCGCAGGGCTTTCATGCAAAATGCAAAACAAAAGAAAATTACTCTGTCTGAAGAGTAACTTGGACTATTTCTTCAGTAGTCCAGTTATTGATCTTCTCCCCTGGAACACACGGGCGCACCCAATTATCCATATCACAATCACTATCACCATCTTCATTGTCTGTTGCAAAGACATCCCCATGATTCATCAATCCAGCACTAGTGAAAGTACATGGCCCTTTCTGATTTTGGACACCCTGCTCTGGTGATTGAAAAGGCTGATAACCAACGCCAAACATGTCTTCTTTTACGGGCACATCAATCATCTTGCCCCAGCCTTCCGCGTTACCTGAATGAATGACCTCCAGAGCTTGTTTATAGGATGCAATCGAGGTACCTGGTTTCTTCTGTTCAACAAAAGCCACCTTCTCAATACTGACAGTCTCAAAAGCTTGACATAGAGTTTCATGAATTTCTCCATCCATCTCCACATATTTGAAGGAGGATAAATGGCTCACAAAGATGTCCTCTTCGCCACACACGGTCACAACATGACCATCCCACACATATTTTAGCTTTTGGTGGAGAGTTGAAGAAACTGCTCCGGCTCCATGTATCCAGGGACGCCCCAACAGACAACTATATGCTGGTTGAATATCCATCACATAGAAGACAATATTAAACACTTCCGGGCCGATCTTCACATGCAACATGACTTCACCAAAAACTGATCGCTTGGATCCATCAAAAGCACGAACAACAAGATCACTTGGTGTGAGAACAACCCCTTCGACATCAAGCTTACTCGGAGCCTTTTTGGGCAGCACATTCAAAGAAGAACTGGTATCAACCAAAACATGCGACAAAACTGTGCCTTTGCATTCCATCGTGACATGCAAAGCTCTATTGTGATTGCGACCCTCAGGTGTCAAGTCTAGATCCGTGAATCCCAAACCATGTCTCGTGTTAACATTTGCAATAACACCTTCAAGCTGGTTAACAGAAATCTCTTGAGGCACATAAGCCATATTCAACATTTTCAAAAGGGCATTACGATGTGCCTCGGAACACATTAACAAAGAGAGAATAGAGATTTTTGACGGTGTCTGGTTCAACTGATCCACGATCTTGTAATCACTCTTCTTGATAATTCTCATAAATTCCTCCACGTCCTCCTCAAAAGAACTCTCGGGCACTTCCTTTCGCACTGGTTCTTCTTCAACTACAACTTGTTTTCCTTTTGTCCTAGCAAGAGCCTCAACATTGTTATCCTTCAGAACTTGTGGTGCAAACAAACGACCACTTCTCGTAAATCCTCCGGGTCCTCCCACATTACCCACAGCCGAACCAACTGTTACTGGAGTCTTATTTGACGAACCGATTGTCACTGGAGTATGGTTTACGGATCTGGTCTGATTCTCAGGTCTTCTATTTCTGTAAAAAGCATTGTCATATTGCCACGGAATTGCTCTACTATTCTCAAAAAGTCTTCCACTAGAAGCAGCAATGGTGGTAGGGGTACTGATAGTTACTGGAGCATTAATAATTGCGGGAACACCAACAGTCACCGGAGCAGCTATGGTCTCGGGCACAGCTACGGTCACAGGAGTACCAATAGTCACGGGCGCACTAACAGTTCTTGGAGCACGTACCGGACCTTCTGACGGTGTAAAGTAAATGGTAACAGTCGATACCTCTTCGCGGTCTTTCACTACTCGATCAAACTGTAAACAACCTTCATTCATCAATTCCTGGATACCTTCTTTCAATTTCACACAGCCGTTTTCATGATTACCACAATCTGAACAATTCTTGTCACATCCCGGGAATACTCCCCCTCTAAGCAGACATTCCTTCACCACAAACAACGAAGTCCGAACGTCATTAACATCGACCACCAAGTTCAAATTTTCCCCATCTTCCACGTTGTTTACTCTGGGCCCTCCATGCTGAGGCATAGGATTATTCACCATATTCGGAGTAGGAACAAAGTTAATCGTCTTGGCATCGATCAAGTCTTGGACTTTATGGTGAAAAGCCCGACAATTCTCGATGTGGTGCCCTGGCGCACCCGAATGAAAATCACAACGGACATTGGCATCATAATCAGCGGGAATCCTTGTTAATGGAGCCATAGTGCGAAGTTCAACAAACTTTAACCTGAGCAGATCAGGGAGTAATTCAGCATAAGTCATTGGCAACGGATCAAAATGACGATCTGACATTCTTTGTCTTGGTTGGAATTGGCATTGTTGTTGTTGTTGTGGTTGTTGTCTTTGTTGTTGTTGAGGTTGGGTTGCTGGAATAGTCACAACAGCAATTTGACGGTATTGTTGTCCTCTGTTTCCATTTCCCTGATTATGTATAGCATTTATCTCACCCTCTCTCCTTCTGGGTGCCCTTGAAAATGGTTTCTTAGCACTTGAAGAACTTGAAGAACCAGGGTCTTGGATTTTTCCCACTTTGATAAGACTTTCAGTTCTCTCTCCGCAAATCGCAACATCCGAAAAACTACCAAATGGGCAACTTCCCATGCGATCCATGAATACACCTTGCAGGGTTCCCATGAACATATCAATCCATTCTCTCTCCAACATCGGAGGTTGTACTCTCGCAGCTAGTTCACGCCACCTCTAGGCGTATTCCTTGAAACTCTCACCGGTCTTTTGAAACAAACTCTGCAACTGGGTTCTGCTCGGAGCCATGTCCATGTTATGCTTGTACTGCCTCAAAAAAGCTTCACCTAACTCTCTCCAGCTTCTGACAGATTCTTTTCTCAAGTCCATGTACCAACCCAAAGAGGCTCCAGACAAGCTGTCTTGGAAAAAGTACATCCACATTTTTCATCATCAGTATAAGCGGATATCTTCCGGTAGTAAGCTTGCACATGAGTTCGGGGACAAGAAGTACCATTGTACTTGTCGAAAGATGGCGCTTTGAATTTATACGGGATCCTCAACCCATCAACTAAACCCATGTTAGTAACATCAAAGCCCAAAGAATTCTGGCACTCCATGGCGCGAATCTTTTCAGCAAGGGTGTCAACCTTTCTATTTCTCTCTTCCGCCTTTCCAAATTCATCATCATCACTGGGAATAGTGAACATATCCTCTTGCTTGTCAACCAAATGAGAAGGATGGTGAACTGGAGCATGTGACCCTCGAGCATTAGCAGCCTCTGTAATGAGGGTTTGTCCATCGATTCTAATACCATGCAATTCGTCACCGGTAGCATAGTTGTTGACAGGGTTGGTAGCAGCAGTGGTGTCATTGACAGGGGTTCCTTCTGGCGAATTCTGACCGACAGGGGGAATCACTGTTTCTTGTCTCTGGACCAAGGCTCGGAGTTCCTCTTGCCCTTGCACTACCCCTTGCATCATACTCATGAATTGGGTCATGTTGGTCCTCATCTCTGCTAGATCTGCTTGAAATTGATCCATGATCTTCTGTCGATTCTGCCTTGTTGCGTAACGGTGCGGACGATACTCAGCAATCCTGCCTGAACCGGGAACAAGAATGAGAAATCCTCTTCAAGAACACCTGCAATGATGCAAGAATGATATGTGTACGATGCGTATGCTATGTATGCGGGTTAACTTTTTTTTTATGCATTATTTTTTTTGAAAATAAACATGCTATGCTGCAAAATGATGAAGCAATGGCTGGTTGGCTATGTATCACAAGGCACAGGATCAGAACTTCAGCATGAATTCGGAACCGGGAACCATAGAACATAGTCATCAACTTAGAAACCATACTTCAGAAACAACGGTCACCAACAAGAACCAAACAAAAGTCACCAACAGGACACGGTCACCAACAGAGCAAGTCACCATCAGAACAAGTCACCATCAGTACCTGTAAATGATTCATTCCCGCCCCACTCACGGGTGTAATCTAGGCCAGGGTAAGGTCAAGAGAAACGCAGGATAAACAATCCTTTCAAGAATATCATCATATGCACACCAGGTGTAAGCAACGATAATACCCCATCAGAATCTAAACTGCTCGTGATACCATGCTCCGCTAAGTGGCGCCATACCACCCGCTTCCCATGAATCACTCTATTCCTAGGTGTCCTAAAGTTCACTCATACCCTGTGTATTGGGCCTTTTACCTCTTGTGACACCCACCCAACAGTGAAACAGATACATAACCAGCACAGTATGCATGAAACAGTAAAGCGCACATAGGATGCAATGCAAGCAGATAAGTATGCAAAGCAATAAATAAATAACACACAATAGACAATAAACAAACAAACGCTAGGAAAGGCCCACTAAATAAAATAAATCCCCAGCAGAGTCGCCAACTGTCGCTCCCCGGATTTCCCGAATCCAAGTACAAACGCGAAAAGAGAGTGGCGCTGAAAAAAGAGTAGAGTCGCCAGCTATGTACTTTTATCCCAAGAGGAGGGAAAGGTAGTACTGCATAACCAAGAGGGAACGGATAAAACAAAGTCTCGAACCAAAGAAAACCGAGTAAGGGGGCCGGTTACGTGAAGGGAAGGTTATCGATCCCCTTCACGTCTGTGGTACTCCACAGGATCCACGCTTGCTATTTATGTCTAAAGTGTGTGTATAAAAAGTCCTATGTGCGATGCGAAAGAGAGAAAATCAAAGTAGGGAAAAGAAAGATTTATTGCTCGCACAGGCCCTACCCTGCTGCATACGTATCTCAAGAAGGATTGAGAATCACAGCACTGTAGCTCGACTGACCTATGTGTTTCTTTTTTGTGATGAATGACGTTACTACACAATCTACCAGATGCTCGACCTTTGGAGACTTACTCACCTGTAGTAGAAGGAGTTAACGTGTTCTTAGGAGAAGAAAAATCAATGAGTTTATTTGTTTTAGGAATGCTCATGCAAAAAGGAAGTCCTAGACGAAGGAACCGTGCTACCTTAATTGACATGCAAACGAGAGGCTATACGAAGCCTAGCAATCCTATGGGGAGACGATCACACCATACAAAACAAACATGCATAAAATAAACACGCCAACAAGGGGGCTCAAACATACGTGGGTAGGGCTTTAGTCAAGAGGGGTCATATCAACCTCGACATACAAGCCATGAGAAGGTAATCAAATGGGCTATTAACCACTGACATTGAACGTCAGGGTGAGCATATCAAAAGGGTAATGAGGATAAGACCTCATAGCTCTTAACCCTGGACGGGGTGAGCTCATGACAAAAAGTGGGGATTCAGAAAGGTGGAACCCTCTCCACTGACTGACCGGACAAAAGATCTTGAGCTTTTGTTCTGAAGCATCGACACGTGGTGTGAGCATAAAGAACGATGCACTGAATAACAGGGGATTGACTACTAATCCCTTTTATCTGTCAATTGCCTCTTCATTGAGGTCTTTAGCACTGGTGCCTCTTCTTGGAGGTCTTTGGGCACAAAGTAAACACACAAAAACATTGCCTTCTATCGAGGTCTTCCAGCTAAGAAAGCGGTAAAATACGGGAAAAAAAATGTAAAAGGGATCAAGATATCTACCACACGGATAAAGATCCGAAGTAACAACAACTAAAGAAATAAGAAACCCAGAGATCTCCCAGGCTAGCACCGTCAAAGATAACAAGTCAGCAAAGCAATCAGAATAAATCTCCAAATGGTATCCCACAAATAAAGTGGAATACCAAGCAAGCTATCTCTTCAAGAGTCATGTGAGCCCTCACAAAAAAAACTCAACTAAACAGGTTAGAGAAACAAGATGGGGTGCAATCAAGAGTCGCACCAAATAATAGAGTCACATGAATCATGCCATTAAAGTTCACAAAAAGCTCACAAAAAGAAACCAAGGGTAGGAGGCCTAAACCTCTTGTCAAACAAATGCATTAAAATGGTATCAAAACTCAAAGTCAGGGGGCAAGGATCCACACATCATGACATGACATACATACTAAAACATGTGCCCACATGCAAAACCTAACGATACCCACTCTTCCAAATTCACCCATAATACCTCATACATTCAGAAATTTCAGGTTGAAAGTATGAAGTAGTGGAAATAGGGTGTAGGTGTTTAATTGGCTGCATTATATGGTAAAACACTAATGTCTTGACTGATGTCATGACATGCATATGTGACTACTTTGTAGTTACTGCAGGACTAGCTAACACAGGATTTATTGAATGTCAAACTGGACGTTGTGACATTCATACCTGTCAACAGATACTAAGGAATAGAACATCAGGAGTTCTGTTAGAACTTAGTATTCACTTGCAGTCTGGTTATCAAGGAAGAACCAGACCTGGCATAAGGCCTACTGACTGAATGTCAAACTGGATGTTGTGACATTCATCATTGACAGCAGCTACTGAAGATTGGGCAGAGTGGTGTTCTGCTATACTTCAGCATTTTACTTAGTTTGTTATTCAAGAGAATAACAGAACTAACTTAAGGCCAACTGTGTAAATGTTAAGTTGGACACTTTGACATTTACTAATGTAAGCTGGTACTGTAGTATGGTCATTTTGATCATGTACAGGTCAGCAGATTTGTACAATCTGTTTTCTGGAAAAACAGACTCAGCATATGGACCTTGATGTCAAGCTGAATGTTGTGACATTCATTCCTGACAGCATATGCTAAATTGTAGGTTGTTCAGTTTTCTGTTACAGCTTTCTCAGGCTATTCTTTAGGAAGTCAACAGCTTAGAGAAAATCCAGGAAATCAACAACCAAGCTACATTCAATGAACCTAACAAATAGCCTATTTGTTAGCAACCTAAATATTGAATTTGTGGGAACTTATGTGACCTAAAATTCAGGAAAATACAGGTGCAAAAGCCCAGGTGCTGCAATATAAAAAGGAAGGCATTCCTCCATTCAGTTTCAGGGATTTTGAGGCGTGAAGATTTAGTGTGTCCATCTTACTTCACTGCTGTATTTTTGTGAGTCTAGAAGTAGACGTATCTTGTAAGCCAAGTCATTATCAAGTAGATGATTGCTTTGGCATAGGGTGTTCATTGAGTTGTAAGTGTTGTGTCACTCGAAGCTTTTAAGCGTGAGTGCTGTGTATCTTGGTTTAAGCTGTGAAGCATAACCAAGAGTTGTTTTTGAAGTGTGACTTCAAAGTGTTTTTAATATCACTGAGGTGATTGAGGGGGAGTGAGTAGGAACTCTGATCTTAGGTTAAGATTGAAATTGCATTGGGTAGGGATTAAGTGATAAGTTGTAAACGGGTGAGTTTAGCTTTGAATTGATACTACTAATAGTGGATTTCCTCCCTGGCTTGGTAGCCCCCAGATGTAGGTCATGTTGGACTGAACTGGGTGAACAATTACTTGTGTTATTTACTGCACATACTGTTAAGTTCTGCATAATCCCTGTCTGTGCAGAATTGGATGTCATAACAACCAGTGTGACATCCAAAGTCTGATAACTAGAATTTCAATTGGCATCAGAGCAGGCACCCTGCCTGTGAAGTTCTGGGTGAGATCTAGGGAAGTTACTTTCTAGTACCATGGACAAGGATTTAGGACACTCAAATAGACCACCCATGTTGGATGGCTCTAATTATGATGACTGGAAGCCTCGTATGATAGCCTTCTTAAGGGCTCTAGACAGCAAAGTCTGGAGAGCTGTCAACAAAGGATGGGAACATCCAATGAGGACAGGTGAAGATGGAGTCAGTGTGTAGATTCCTGAAGAAGAGTGGGACAAGGAGCAAGAGGCACTAGCTCTTGGAAATTCCAAGGCCTTGAATGCTTTGTTCAATGGAATCAGCAAGAACATCTTCAGGCTAGTTCACCACTGTGAGCTAGCTAAGGAAGTTTGGGATACCCTCAAGGTAACTCATGAAGGTACTTCCAAGGTGAAGATGTCCAAACTTCAGATGCTGACAACCAAGTTTGAAAATCTGAAGATGAAGGAGGAAGAGACTATTCATGACTTTCACATGAATATTCTTGAAATTGCAAACACCTCTGGTGGACTAGGTGAGAAAATGACTGAAGAGAAACTTGTAAGAAAGATTCTCAGGTCCTTGCCTAAGAGGTTTGCCATGAAGGTCACTGCCATAGAGGAGGCTCAGGACATCAGCAATATGAAGGTAGATGAGCTCATTGGTTCACTCCAAACCTTTGAAATGGGCTTAGGTGAGTATGCTGAGAAGAAGAAAAGCATAGCCTTTATAGGAGAAGGATATACTGGAGGTGATGAAAGTATATCAGAAACCTTAGCCATGCTTGGGAGACAGTTCAACAAGCTCATAAAGAAATTTGATCAACAGGGTAGATCTAATGTCAAGAACATCCCGTCTGACATAAAGAAAAGATCAACCCATGAAGAAAAGGCCAACCAAGGCAAGGAAATCCAGTGCCATGGATGTGAAGGATATGATCATAGTAAGGCTGACTGCCCTATCCTTCTCATGAGGCAAAGGAAAGGGCTATCTGTCACCTGGTCAGAAGAAAACACTGAGAGTAAATCTGAAGGAGAATCGGCCAAACAAGTCACTGCTCTAACCAGTGTTTGTGCTTCAGAGGATAACTCAAGTGGAGATGAACTCACATTGGATGAACTTGCTGCCTCATATAAAGAATTATGTGTTAAAAGTGCAGAAGTTTGCATCCAAGGAGAAAAGCATAAGAAACTCATCAAAGAACTAGAAGCTGAGAAACTAGAGCAGCTGAAAGTCATTGAGGGTCTGAAAGGTGAGATTTCGTTGCTGATCTCCAAGCTAGACCAAATGACCAAATCCATCAAAATGGTGAATAAGGGATCAGACACCTTGGAAGAAATCCTTAAGACAGGACAGAAGTATGGAAACACATCTGGTTTAGGCTTTGGGAAAAGATCCTCAACTGAAAACAAACGCCCAAAGGCTAAAGTTCAGAAATCCAAATGGAAGTCTCATCCAAAGTCACAACATCGAGGAACCAGAATGACCAATCATCAGAAGAAGAAATTCAAGAGATGGAAATGTCATTACTGTGGGAGATTTGGTCATATAAAACCATTCTGCTACCGGCTGCATGGTTACCCGAACCAGACCCCTCAAGGTAGGCCCAAGAAAAAGGTGTCTACTCATAATGCCCCCATTAAGAAACCAACATGGGTGGTTAAGCAGACACCTCAGGTCAAACCTAAGCAGCTGGCATCTAAGATGCACTTCTCTTCTGAGAATCAACAGTGTGTTGCTAACCTTGCTCACACTTCTTCAAGGGGACATATCAGACAAGATTGGTACCTTGATAGTGGCTGCTCAAGGCATATGACTGGGATGGACTATCTAGTGGTGAATCTACATCCTTCTAACACCAAGTCTGTGACATTGAGTGATGGAACTAAAAGAGAAGTCATAGGTGTTGGGAAGCTGGACTGTCCAGAAGCCCCAAAATTGAGTGATGTGCTGTTAGTAAAAGGACTAACTGTGAACCTCATAAGCATAAGCCAGATGTGTGACCAAGGATATAAGGTGGAATTCACCAAGGGAGGATGTGTGGTGTTGAATGGGAGCAATCAAGAAGTGATGAGAGGAGAGAGATCCAAAGATAATTGCTATCTATGGAAATCTAGAGAGTCTATCAACCCTTCCAAGTGTCTTTTGACCAAGGGAGATCAGGAAGGGAAAGTGAGACGTGGAAAACTTGATGCCACTCAGGTAAAAGGAGTGAAGAAGAGCATTTCCAAGGGAACTATGAGAAGAGTCCCATATCTGTCTTTAGATAAAAGGACAGACTATGGAAATTGTCTGCTCAAAAGTAATGAGCCCTTGGTTCCCTTTGACCATCATACAACTAGGGATAGACAGAGGTGTGAGTTATTGACGTCTGCAGAAACTCAGTACCTTGCTTGTGGAGGCAGGTGGTCACCTATAGTTTGGAGGAACCTGATGCAGACAGAGTACAATGTCACCCAGAATGTCATGACATTGTACAGTAAGGACAAAAAGGGAATGCGTAAGTCTGAAAAGTTATAGCAACTAATGAAGTTAGTTAGCTACTGTTTAGTAAGTCATATTATTAAACACATGGTGAACGCTGAGTGGTCAAAATCTAATAGACCTTACTCTTGCACAAAGCGTTTCTCATTCAGTCGTTCCATTCTCCACTTGTGCAAACCCTCGTTCAAGGAAACGATTCATCTTCCTTCTCACATATTCAGCATGGCTCGTCAATCCGACACCTCCTCGTACACCACCGTGTCTGACCATCACAGCACCGAGTCTCACCACTCTACCCGGGAGGATCCTGTTGGGGACGCAGCAACTTCGTCCCATGCAAGAAGACCTAAGGAAACGGTCACCGGGTTTTCATCAGAAGTCGCTCTTGATGAACACACAAGGGAAGGGTCAAGGTATGTACATAACTCCATTGCAACTATCGTCACTCAGATACTATCTGGCAATCGAGATGTTCCTGGGGTTTCTGTTCCCTTGAACACAATCATCCCTGACATTGCTGCATGTCAAGATAAAACTGTAGTGTTGAGAAAAAATGTCACTGACAGTGTTGAGCAACCAGATGCTCATGAGAGATCAAAGGTTGAAAAACCCTCAGGCAAAGTGAGGAGTGAGAAGGCCAATGTTACTCAAAGTGTTGAGAACAATCCTAGGGCTGAGACGATAAACGTGGAAGAACTCTCAGACAATGAACTTCTGGCTACAGCTGTCCCTAGGATAGCCAAGAGAGTCAGGACCAGAAGGGAGAGAAAGGCTGTGGAGCTGAAGTCCCCCTCCAAGGAGGTTGGTACAACAAATCCCCACAAGCAACTAGAGTCAGAGAGTACACACAAGAGGAAAAGCTATGGTCCTACAAAAGCTTGGAGCAAAGAGGTGCCTAAGAAGTTGAAGACCAAAGCTGTGGTGGTTGAGTCTGAATCTGATGTCCCTTGTGATGTCACAGCATCCATGTCCAGGAAGAAGCCCTCTTCCAGTAGGTTGGCAACCAGTGTCCCAGAAGTTCCCATTGACAATGTGTCCTTCCACTTTGCCTCCAGTGTTAACAGGTGGAAGTATGTATACCACAAGAGGCTGGCATTGGAAAGAGAACTGGCACAAAATGCAATGGACTGTAAAGAGATTGTGGATCTCATCAAGGAGGCAGGGCTGATAAGAACTGTGTCACAACTTCCTAAGTGCTATGAGACCTTGGTGAAGGAGTTTATTGTAAATCTGTCAGAGGAGTGTGCTGATGGGAGATCCAAGGAATTTCGAAAGGTCTATGTGCGCGGCAAATGTGTGACTTTTTCCCCCTCTGTAATAAATCAGTATCTGGGAAGAGCGGATGAAGAGCAACCTGAGCTTGAAGTGACTGACAATACAATCTGTCAAGTCATCACAGCAAAGCAAGTCCGAAAATGGCCTCTCAAAGGGAAGCTAGTAGCCAGCCAACTAAGTGTTAAGTATGCAATGCTGCACAAAGTTGGATCAGCCAACTGGGTACCCACTAACCACAAGTCAACTGTGTCTGTGGCATTAGGGAAGTTCATCTATGCAGTGGGAACCAAAGCTAAGGTGGACTATGGTGCCTACATATTTGATCAGACAATGAAGCATGCTGGGAGCTTCAGTGTAAAGGGTCCCATTGCCTTCCCCTCTCTAATATGTGGAATTGTGCTGAATCAATTTCCACACATCCTGACAGATAATGACTTTGTGAGGAGAAGGGAGAGTCCATTGGCTTTCAGCTACAAGCTGTTCCTGGGCAAGCATGTCCCGGACATTGTCGTGACATCGGGAGAGACTTCCAAAACTAGCAACCAACCAGACAAAGCTGATGTTATTGCAGTTCTCAAGGAGACCTGCAAAGAGCTGGGAGCTAGAAAGCATGCACTGGAACAGCTCATCTTGCAGCTGGAGTCTACTGCTGAGGACACGGATGGAGCTGAAGGGCAAATGGCTGAGGGGGAGGAAGAGGCCAGCTCTGAAGAGGAGGCTGATGAGGAGGCTGATGATGAGGCAGAGGATTAATCCTTTTGTTGCTGTTTTTTCTGTTATGTGTGTAATTCATATTTCTTTTGTGGGTCTGTATATTAAAGTGTTGCTTTGGCAACATTTTTGACAAAAAGGGGGAGTGACAAGTGATACCCCAGGACAACAGAAGTTTACATTGTTAAACTTTAGTATTAAAACAGGTACCCTTTCATAACGGATTGAAGTTTTCCCCTACTACAGCTGCTGTGTGTTGAAGTGTGTAGTTAACTTCTGTGTGCACACTGTTGTATGCCTCTGTGTAGTTAACTTCTGTGTGCACACTGTTGTATGCCTCTGTGTGTTTGCTGATATGTGTGTGAAGTTTTTATTTAACTTCCCCCCCCCTGCAGCAGATATTGAAGTTTAGGTGCAACTTCTAATATGTGTGTGCTGCTAAGTGAAGTTTTTATTTAACTTCCATGTGTGTGAGTGTGCTGCCACTCTGAGTGTTTTTAGCTAGTATTATTTCCTGCTAGGTGAGTGTTTCCGCTGCTATGAACTCTGTTATGGGGATCAAAGTGTTTTAGCCAAAAATTTGCCAAAGGGGGAGTTTGTAGGTGTTTAATTGGCTGCATTATATGGTAAAACACTAATGTCTTGACTGATGTCATGACATGCATATGTGACTACTTTGTAGTTACTGCAGGACTAGCTAACACAGGATTTATTGAATGTCAAACTGGACGTTGTGACATTCATACCTGTCAACAGATACTAAGGAATAGAACATCAGGAGTTCTGTTAGAACTTAGTATTCACTTGCAGTCTGGTTATCAAGGAAGAACCAGACCTGGCATAAGGCCTACTGACTGAATGTCAAACTGGATGTTGTGACATTCATCATTGACAGCAGCTACTGAAGATTGGGCAGAGTGGTGTTCTGCTATACTTCAGCATTTTACTTAGTTTGTTATTCAAGAGAATAACAGAACTAACTTAAGGCCAACTGTGTAAATGTTAAGTTGGACACTTTGACATTTACTAATGTAAGCTGGTACTGTAGTATGGTCATTTTGATCATGTACAGGTCAGCAGATTTGTACAGTCTGTTTTCTGGAAAAACAGACTCAGCATATGGACCTTGATGTCAAGCTGAATGTCGTGACATTCATTCCTGACAGCATATGCTAAATTGTAGGTTGTTCAGTTTTCTGTTACAGCTTTCTCAGGCTATTCTTTAGGAAGTCAACAGCTTAGAGAAAATCTAGGAAATCAACAACCAAGCTACATTCAATGAACCTAACAAATAGCCTATTTGTTAGCAACCTAAATATTGAATTTGTGGGAACTTATGTGACCTAAAATTCAGGAAAATACAGGTGCAAAAGCCCAGGTGCTGCAATATAAAAAGGAAGGCATTCCTCCATTCAGTTTCAGGGATTTTGAGGCGTGAAGATTTAGTGTGTCCATCTTACTTCACTGCTGTATTTTTGTGAGTCTAGAATTAGACGTATCTTGTAAGCCAAGTCATTATCAAGTAGATGATTGCTTTGGCATAGGGTGTTCATTGAGTTGTAAGTGTTGTGTCACTCGAAGCTTTTAAGCGTGAGTGCTGTGTATCTTGGTTTAAGCTGTGAAGCATAACCAAGAGTTGTTTTTGAAGTGTGACTTCAAAGTGTTTTTAATATCACTGAGGTGATTGAGGGGGAGTGAGTAAGAACTCTGATCTTAGGTTAAGATTGAAATTGCATTGGGTAGGGATTAAGTGATAAGTTGTAAACGGGTGAGTTTAGCTTTGAATTGATACTACTAATAGTGGATTTCCTCCCTGGCTTGGTAGCCCCCAGATGTAGGTCATGTTGGACTGAACTGGGTGAACAATTACTTGTGTTATTTACTGCACATACTGTTAAGTTCTGCATAATCCCTGTCTGTGCAAAATTGGATGTCATAACAACCAGTGTGACATCCAAAGTCTGATAACTAGAATTTCATAGGGCATACCTGATTGGGGAGGATCGATTGAAGTTGAATGGCACGGTTGGGTTTGTAAAGCACACTTAGGGTTTATATGAGAGAGAATTGGTTCTTTGCAGATGAATTCCCTTCAGTCTCTGGAGGTTGCTCTGAATTAGTTAGAATCTCTCTAGGGTTTTGTTCCAAGGAAACTTCAGAGTGTTTTCAGCTTTCACCAATTCTCCCCTTTTTTTCTTTCCTTCACTGAAATTTCAAGATTTATAACTTGATTTTCGTGGCTTGTGGGCTCAAATGAGAGAGGTCCAAGTCTAAGATTTTTCTGTTATATATATATATATTTTATTTATTTTTATTTATATTTATATTATTTATTTATTTATTTATTTATTTTCGTTTTTTTTTTTCGATTTTTTTTCATTTTTTAAACGCGTGGGCTTCGCCTAACGAGCATGACAATTCAGGAAATTCCTCTGAGCGCAGGTGATTCTGGTGGCTTTTCTTGGGACTCGCTAGGCGACCCATTCTGCTCGCCTAGCGAGCATAACAGCTCATGAACAAACTTTTGCTCCTTTGAATGATGAATAGACCCTATTCGAACATGTTGGAAGTAACTCAAGTCATTCCCTAGCCATTTCACCTTCAGTTGACCAACAGTTGACTAGCGGTCGAACCCTAATTCATATGAGCTTTGCTGAAATGCAATATGAAATGTTAAATGCCCTAAAAATGAATGCATGAATGAGGAGGGAAAATTTAAGGTGCTACAGCAGGGATAGGAGTTCTAGTAGCAACGACATGTCTGTTAACAGCAAGTGCCGGATTCGGAGAAACAACAGAATTCCCCAAAGGACGAACGACATTATCAGCAGTATCAACTCTTCTGGTGTCAGCCATGGGTTTTGGCGGTGCCGAGAAAACACGACCACTACGGGTCAAACCATTGACATCAGCAATATTTACAACAAAAGTGGAGGGTAGGGGCACCTGCTTCCCATCTTCTAATGCCACTGCATTGTAACAATAGGGAACATCTTTGTCAGAAGATTATGGAACAGGGCCAGCTGGCTTAATAATGAGAGCAGGAGAGGCCTTCTGCTTGCTGCCATCATATCAGATGACAACAAGCTCAGGGATCCTGAAGACAGGGGATATCACATTAACTTCATCATGATTTTGAAGTATCTCAATTACACCCTGATCCAGCATTTCTTGGATGTCTTTTCTGACTTCACGACATCCTCTCTCATTGACAGTGCAAACACGACAACTGTCATGGTCATGCTCGTAGTGATTGTATCCACACAACAGTTTGTGCATCTCGACCAAAGATTGTCTGATATGGCTGACATACCGGACCTTGTATTTGCCAGGGCAACCCTGAACCATATTGACAGCAGATTTCCCATGCTCGGGCAATGGGTTCTTCTTGACATTAGAACCTACATCCTTGAAAAAAAATATACCGCTTCTCACAAGGTCTTGCACCTTGGTCTTCAATGGGTAGCAGTTCTCCACATCATGTTCGGGAGCACCGGAATGATAAACACAGTGAAGCTCAGGCTTATACCACCACTGAGGGTTGGTAGGTATAACAGGTGTATCACGTGGAGTGATCAGCTTCCTTTCAATTAAAGAAGGATGTAACTTTGTATATGTCATTGGAATAGGATCAAAACTGACCCTCTTCCTATCATAGCTCGTGCTGGTTTGATTGTTGTTTCGAGGCTCGTAGGCCTGCTGTTGAGGACGGTGTTGTTGTTGCTGATACTGATGATGTTGGTGTTGCTGGTTCTGATGTTGATAATGCTGGTTATCTCTGAAAGCAGGTGCTATATGAGCCACCTGGTGCCGGTTACTGGCGGGACGCATACTCTTCCTATTCACAGAGGGTCTTCTGAATTTAATATGGGAGGTCACAGCATGTTCCTCTCCATCTTTCTTCTTCACAAACGCCCCATAACGTTTGGCAGAAGAGCCTTCTTCTCTAGTCAGGTGCCCTTCCCTAACTCCCTCTTCTACATGCATCCCCGTGTTCACCATCTCGGTGAAATCAGAGGGAGTGCTAGCAATCATCCGCTCATAATAGAATGAATTCAAGGTCTTCAGAAAGATCTTGGTCATCTCCTTCTCTTCTAGCGGAGGCACAATCTGTGCAGTCAATTCTCGCCACCTCTGGGCGTACTCCTTAAAAGTTTCTTTCTGCTTCTGGGACATGGCCCTCAGTTGGTCCCTATCGGGTGCCATATCAATGTCGTATTTGTACTTCTTGACGAAGGCTTCGCCAAGGTCGTTGAAGGAGCGGATGTCCGCGCTGTCCAAACCCATGTACCATCTCAATGCAGCATCGGACATGCTATCCTAGAAGTAGTGGACCAGAAGTTGATCGTTGTCGGTTTTGAGTCAACATCTTGCGTGCATACATCACAAGATGGTTGAGCGAGCAAGTGTTTCCTTTGTACTTTTCAAAGTCAGGCACTTTGAATTTGACAGGAATCTTGACATTAGGTACAAGGCAAAGCTCAGCAGCAGATTTTCCAAAGAGGTCCTTCCCTCTGATAGTTGTAAGTTCCTTGCGCAGCTCAAGGAATTGCTCATTCATAGCGTCCATTTTCTCGTACACATTTGGGCCCTAAGATGGCTCATAGTGATAAATGGTGTCATCAACTCTCGGCAAAGTATGCACGACTGAAGGTGGCACAATAAGGACCGGGCTAGATGCCGACAGAGAAGCAAAAGTAGGTTCGAGACCCTCTGGAACAAATTTGGGAGGCATCCCCCAGGGAAACCTGGCTGGCATAGCAATAGGAGAAAAATGGGCACTGGCAGCAGGCACGGTAGAGACAGCAATCTCAGAAATGACTGTCCTCTGGGGAGGAGTTGAAGGCGTTGGAGAAGACTGGCTTTGGGCGACCAAGAATGACTCCATCAGGGCAGTCAATCTTGCCACTTCCCCCTTCAGTTCTCTGTTCTCTTGCTCTAGGTGATCCATTAGCTTTGATGAGTTGTCTCTGGTGTAGTACCGATGCGTCAGCTTGTCTTTGAAACAAATGAAGAACACAGAGTTAGACCACTGAACAAGAAGCCCTGGAACAAAACCTGCTTATGCACATGATTCATGCAATGCTTGTGCATATGATTTTATTTTTAATCAGAGTAACTTTTAGAGTTCTATTTGGAAAGTATTGGAAAATATTAATCATTTAGACATATACGGAATAATCAGATCAATAATATCTGGAAAAATTTTACACCAAAGAAGTACAGTCTTGGTAACCAAAATACAATACAAAAGAGAAGGAAAATGAACATCCTATGGAACCCCAGAAACAATCGTCCAAAGCTCTCGAGACCAGAAGGTAAGCTGCACGAAGCCTCTTCACCTCTCTCTCATAGGCTGCCTCCATATTTGCCTTCTCCTTGGCAAGTCAATCATACTTCCTCTTCCAAAACCTGGAAGACTGAGGAAGAAGAGAAGTCACCATATCATCAGGCTCGTCAATAACCTGATGCTCAATAAACTCTATCAACGCATCCTTATCTCTAAGCTGCTGAAGTAGCTTCTCTCGCTCACGGACCCAAGCACGCGAACAATCTTCATCTCTCAACTCCTCTATTCCTTGGTCAGGGAGGGTTGAAGGCCCACCCATAACCATAGGTGTAGGTCTCGGGTAGTCATAGGGCATGCGGTACTCAGAAGCTCTCCTCCTAACCCACGAGGTGTAGGGTTCCAAAGCAATACAATTCTTCGGACCAAGCATTTTCCTTCTCTTCCTATGAACCTTGCGCCAAGCGCGGACCATCCTGTTCTTCAAGTCTCGGGGATCTTTACCCTCTTGAAAGAACACACCATCTAACAAAATGTTATTAGGCTTATCCTTTAAGGGGAACCCAAGCTGACGACGTGCCAAAATAAGGTTGTAGTTAATCCCACCACATGTACCAAGAAGAGGCACATTGGAGAATTCACCACAAGAGTCAATAATTTGCACACCATCATATACACGATTATACCAAAAGATATCATCATTAGTGAGAGACATAAGTCTCGTGGACCACCGTAGACATCCTTTGTTCTCCTTGAAGGCGACCCGTCTGTGGCAAGTTCAAAATAAACCATTTGTACAACAGAGGCAAACAACATATAATGGTACCACCACCCTTTGCATTCCTCATATGCAAAGAGAAATAAGTGTCACCCAACAGAGTAGGAAGGGGATTAAGAGTAGAGAAAATCCTAATGGCGTTCACATCCACAAACTTGTCGATGTTGGGGAATAACACTAGCCCATAGATGAGAAGTACCAATATGGCCTCAAAGGCGTCCTCACTCATGGCCTTCCCATATAAAGTAGCTTGAGCAATGAGGAAATCAGATGGGAGACCTTGAATTCCACCTTTGGTAGTCATATGAGCACCAACAATAGAATTATCTATATGCAACATATCAGCAATCTCTTGGGAAGAAGGAACTTTCTCCAAGCCACTGAACAGCGACTGATCTAAGATAGATATACCCATAAGATAGGCATACTCCTCAAGTGTAGGCAAAATCTGGAAATCCGGAAATGTGAAGCAACGATACAGAGGATCATAGAACTGCACTAACACACTCATCAGACCTTCATCCACCTGAGTAGCAAGAAGAGACAGAAGCCTCCCATGACGAGCCTTGAACTCCAAGGGATCTAATACATAGGTTGTCAAACTCCTTAACTCTTTCAAGTCGGGTTGTTTGAAACTGTACTTCTTTGTATTCCTTCTTTGCTTATCCATGTCTGAAAATTTGCAAATAGACCTCTTAAGTTCCTTGAAAATTTTCTCATTGTTGATGATATGGATGCGTATGGATGCATGAATGCATGGATGCAAAAATCACACTCAAGGATCAAGCAAATCACACCACACAAAGGTCATGGGATGGATCAAGTCATCCTTAATATCAATCATCCATTTTGGTGGATTATGGTTTAGACCTTATCAATACCCAAGTTCCATTGATATTAAGGATGTACTAGAACGGATCAACAATGAATCAAGGATTTGTTGCAAGTCACGAGCATGGAGTCTCGGTTAAGAACCATCCAAAAGGAGTATACTATGGTTAAACCTGACAATCATGTTCTACAAGAGGTTCCCATAGTCATCATCCCATCTTTCGGATATTATCGGATAAACAACTACTCGTATTCCTAAAATATTCTCAAGAGAGACTCTTATTAGTGTAGTATCGTGTAACAATCGTATCAAATCTTACACTTGAGCGACCTTCGCACTACATCCTAAAATAGGCCAAGATAGGCTTGGTAAACTAAGGTCCTTGGCTTCTAAGGCATACATTGGAAAAAGTAATGCCTAACCACAACTACTCGTGTGACATTATTGATCCCAACATAACGTCCACCAAGTGAATGGGCTTGCAAATCAACTGGCTAAGGAATAACTCCACACAAGTCAACAAGACTATGCCATTCTCCTATCATAAGTGCACTCGAGTTCGTGTATAGAACTCATCTCACAAGAGACCACCAAGCACACAAGCAATTGATATATCAAGCAATTCATACATTACAATCAATACAGTCATCCCAAATTTGCATAAAAATATGTCACAAAATAATATACAATACAACAAAGGTGAAAAGTAGGCAAAACCCACTAGGCAAATTAAATCCCCAGCAGAGTCGCCACTTTTCTGTAGCGGGGTATTCGTTACCTTTAGATTTATTGACTAAATCAAAAGTAAATCATACAATTCGAGTCGCCACCACACTTCTATTTATCCAAAGGAAAGGTTAGAAAGCGAACAAAAACCGAGAAGTTTTATCAATTCAAAAACTAATAAAAATTTCAGAGATCTGGGTAAGGGGGTTGGTTATGCAATGGGAAGGTTTTAAGCACCCAAAACATCCTTAGTACTCTAAGGGAGCCCTTTTCACCAATGTCGTAAGGTAGGTTTGTATTTGTGAAAATATCTGCGCAAACATGATTGGGGAGATAAGAAAAGAATATACAAATTATTTACAATTTTGTGTTTGAATGGAAAAACCCATTGCCTACGTACCATCTTAAAAAAAGATTAGGATCAAAACCTCGTAGTTCGGGGTAGAAATCTCAAAAATTGGTGAATTGATTTGATCAAAAGCCTTAAGATCTTTTGTTATCAAAGGGAGAAAACTCAACCTAAAAAACCACAAATCCACATTGTGAGGAGAGCTTCAACATGCTAGTGAGGGGTTAACCCTATAATAAGCATGGAAGACTTATAGTCCATCACTAAGGATATAGGTGAGTATTATATCAACCTATAGGATAACTCAAACTTAATAGCTCATGTTTATGAATAAGCTTTGGCAAAAGTGGTCATTGAAACCACAAAAACAATTGAGTGAGTTGTATTTACAAATGAAAAGTATTATCAAATAAGGTCAAATTTGACTTAAGATTCAAATCAAAATAAGTGTTATGAAAAGAGTTTGAAAAAAAATCAAAAGCATAATGCTTAGGTTTCTAATTTTTGAAAAAAACAATGTTAATATTTGCACAAAAGTTTGGCTTGGGTTAGAGTGGAGAGAAGAAGAAGAATGGCTAGTGTAGCGGGGTATTCGTTCCCATTGGAGATATTGACTAAGTCCAAGGTAAATCATACAAAGTCGAGTCGCCACCGCACTTCTATTTATCCAAAGGAATGGTTAGAAAGCGAACAAAAACCTAAAAGTTTTATCGAATCAAAAACTAGTAAAAATGTCAGAGATCTGGGTAAGGGGGTTGGTTATGCAATGGGAAGGTGTTAGGCACCCAAAACATCCTAGGTACTCCTAGGGAGCCCTTTTCATATTTGTTGTAAAGGTTGTTGTCTTGTGAAAATTTATTTGTGCAAATATGATTGAAGGGATGAGAAAAGAATATACAAATTTATTTACATTACGTGTTTGAATGGATGAACCCACTACCTACGTACCATCTTAAAAAAGATTAGGATCAAAACCTCGTAGTTCGGGTAAAAAAATTCAAAAAAAGTTGGTGAATTGATTGGTCCAAAAGCCTTAAGGTCTTTTGTTATCCAAGGGAGAAAACTCAACCTAAAACCACAAATCCACCATGTGAGGATAGCTTCAACATGCTAGTGAGGGGTTAACCCTATAATAAGCATGGAAGACTCATTGTCCATCACTAAGGATAAAGGTGAGTATTATATCTACCTCAAGGATAATTCAAACCTAATAGCTAAAGGTTATAAAAATTTGATTAAGAAAGTGGCCATTGAAACCACAAAAAGTATTTGAATGGGTTATATTTACCAATTAGAAGTATGTACAAAAATGGTCAAAGTTGACTTAAAGATTCAATTCAAAATAAGTGTTATGAAAAGAAAGTTTTGAAAATCAAAAGCATAATGCTTAGGTTTCTAATTTGGAAAACAAATGTTAATGTTTTCACAAAAGTTTTGGCTCTGGTTAGAGTGTAGAGAAGAAAAAGAAGGGCTACAGTCCTAACATACAAGGGATAAGGGAAAAGAAGGTAAAACCATATTAGGGGGTTCCTCTCTTGAGATCATATTGATGATCCAAGTAGCTCCCATCCTTTAGAATAAGCAGTCACAAACAAATATCTCAAGCAATCAAGCACAGCTAATCGGAATTAATCTCCAGGCGGTATCCCACAAATAAAGTGGAATACCCCACGAACTATCTCTTCAGGAGTCATATGATCCCTTGCACAAACTCAACAAACAGGTTAGCAATAACAGGTAAACAATGCATGAATGCGGTGTAAAATATGTCGTAATCAAGCACAAAAACAGATCTGAGGACAAATAGAAAAACAAGCTACTGTCATGCTCGCTACTGCTTCGATTAGCGAGATGCTAGCGAAGCTTCACTACATGTTCGCCTAGCGAAGGTGCTAGCGAACACCTTCAAATTCTGGATTCTCCTTTGATAACAGTACGGGTTCAGAAACCCCAAACCCTATGGTACTCATCTTAGAAATCATGTGATTAAACATTCAAGGCATTGGTTTCACCCATTCATGCATATGCGAAACCTAACGATACCCACTCTTACAAATTCAAACACAATATATCACATATTTATAAAATTCAGATTAAAGGCGTAAAGTAATGGGAATAGGGAAAACCTGGTTGGAGAGATCGATTGAAATTGAGTTACACCCTTGAGGTTTACAAAACAATCTTCGGGGTTTATGTGAGGCAGAGGTGATTCTGTGCAACTGAGTTCCCTTCAGGGTTTGGAGGCTGCTCTGAGTTCTCTGTCAGGTAGTCTCTCTCTCTCTGATTAATTCCTACCTGATGATTATCTGCCTTCCCTTTCTCAAATGAAGCTTTGGTATTTATAGACTGAATTTCGTGGCTTTGTGGGCTTGAACTGGATGCAACTTAGGCCCAAATTTTTGTTATGTTTTCTTTACTGCGTGGTCTTCGCCTAGCGAAGGATTTGCTCGCCTAGCGAGCATGACAGGTCTGATTCGCTTAGCAAAGAATTGGCTCGCCTAGCGAGCATAACAGCTCAGACCTTCGCCTAGCGAAGAATTGGTTCGCCTAGCGAGTATGTCAGCTCAGGAATTGACTTTTGCTCCTTCCAGATTAGCGTTTTGACTGATGAATAGACCCCATTTGGTCATGTTGGAAGTAACTGACGTCATTCCCTTGTGTTGACTGATCACCCAAATAGAACCCACAAAGTGTCTTGGATGATACTCAAGCTTTAAACAAAAAATGTTAGTGACATATTTTTGTGCTTTTGGTTAGTAAACAAATTGAAAGAAGCAATGATATACAATTCAAGCATGCTTGGTGATCTCAAACCAAACACAAGGAGTCCTACCCAAAGGCAAAGGGAACCAAGATGCTTATGATCCTTGAGGCTATGCAAATGCAATATTATGATGCCATGAGGGATTTTAGGGCCAAAATTGGGGTCTTACAGATGCCCCTTTTTAAGGTCATTCTAGCCGGAGAAGGGAAGGTTAAAATCTTCATCTCGACGAGGTAGAATGGGCTTAAATAATAACAAAGAGACGAATTTTGGTCCCTAAGAGACCTCATGATGAAAATGTATGTATGAGAAAAGGAATAACATTTTGTGGGAATATATGTCCACAAAGGAAAGAAATTTGGAGAGACTGACAATCCGTATGAGTAATTCACTCCATGGGATAGAGACTCTGGGACTCTCATGGGGATAGAAAAGGGGTAAAAATGAGTGAGCAGGTCACGACTCAAAGCTTGGGGAAAAGATCCAAAAGGAACAAATCCAATGGAAAGACCCTACCTGATTCAAAGATGCATGTATTGGGGAATATGCCAATACAGCAGAAATTAACCACAACAGGTACTTCGGATAAAAATACGGACTCAGGCTGGGGAAAGATTTGAACAAAATATCCCTGCCGGGGAAATGCATGTATTGGGGAATATGCCAACACAGCAGAAGTTATCCATGACGGATACTTCGGATAAAAATCCGGGCGAGGACAATCCACCAAGGGACTGCGCTGGGGATGTCCAAAAGACTCTCCTAGAGAAGCAGCGGTGACGAGGTATTACCGGTTACTGGGTAATAAGCTCAAAGAGACATGTGATCTGAAACACCGGTATAAGGGCGAGAGATACAACATGCTCAGGAAGAAATGAATATCTAAGACCGGTATAAGGGTGAGAGATATCAAAACTTCCAAAACATCTGAGGAAGACCTAGAAGGTATATTTCAAACTCAGGAATTCTAACTCCACAGGGGACAAAAAGTCATAATAGGGAGTAGAGAGGAAGGAACACCAGGGATACCGGTTACTGGGCATATAATAGGTGACCAACCAAGGGATGAATTGGGGAATGTTCCCAAGACACTCATCATCCAAAAGAGGGCTAAGAGCAAATCGATTATAGGATGGGTGAGATATCAAACTTCAAAACATCTGAGGAAGACCTAAAAAGGTATATTTCATACTCAGGAATTCTGACTCCACAGGGGATCAAAAGTCATAATATGGAGCAAAGAGGAAGGAACACCAGGGATACCGGTTACTGGGCATATAATAGGTGACCAACCAAGGCGTGAATTGGGGAATATTTCCAAGACACTCATCATCCAAAAGAGGGCTAAAACCAAACTCGATTATAGGATGGGTATTCGACTCTGTAAAGGGGATACGAATCTTACTCGACTAGGGAAGGACAAAAGGCTTCGACCAAAGAGCGCATGAGATACATTATCTATTACCGTCAGAACGTAGATAATATACTCGCATGGAAGATTATCCACAACCGGTTACTGGGTTAATAAAGGATAAATCGACCGAAAAGAGAAGGCATCGGGATACCGAAACTAGGTATATAATGATGATCAATCAAGGCGTAAATTGGGGAATGTTCCCAAGACACTCATCATCCCAAAAGAGGGCTAAAAGCAAACTCGATTATAGGATGGATATTCGACTCCGCAAAGGGGATACGAATCTTACTCTAATGGGGAAGGACAAAAGGCTTCGACCAAAGAGTGCATGAGATATATTATCTATTACCGTCAAAACGTAGATAACATGCTCGCATGGAAGATTATCCACAACCGGTTACTGGGTTAATAAAGGATAAATCGACCGAAAAGAAAAGGCATCGGGACACCGAAATTAGGTATATAATGATGACCAATTCAGGGGAGAGACAATCATTACCAACAACAACAGGATAGACGAGAGATGACCCGCTGGGGACAAAATTGCGTAATCAGAGCAATTATCCAGGAAAAAGAGGGGATATCAACACCGAATATTGGATGAAAATAACCGTCAAGGAGGGGATTACACCTATCGGATACTGGATAGGAAACCACGGAAAAGCAACCGTCATCGATTAGGATGAGCAAAAGGTTAACTCTGCAATAGGGGAATACGGATAAGGTTTACGACTACCGGTATAAGGGTAGAAAACCACAGACTCCGCTGGGGATAATATGAATGATTACTAATTACCGAGCAATTATTCATTATACCACGGGGAAGCAAAGGATACAATCACAAGAGGACAATCTAGGGTCAAACCGGATAGGCACATTGAATCAAGACCTGTCCTAGAGAGGATATAACTCAATAGGGCAACCCATCCCAATATATGTGTTAGGAAGGAACAGAAACAAACATCATCCACGAGGATATATCTCAGTGGGGAATATGGAAGAAAGGATAGACGTTTTCTACCTATGGAGCTGACTCTATATGGAGAGATCAGACACACTCATCTGCTTGGGGAGATATATATCGCCAAATAGCAGGAAGCAACTAACAACGATATATGGCAAAAATGCAACATGAATATCTGAATGTTATAATTATGCATGTATATGCGTGGTTTATGTATGATGAATGCTGACAAATAGACAATCTAACACAAACAGGTCTAGGAATCAACCATCCGGTACTACATCTCAAGAGAGAAAGCCAAATCTGCTAAGGGCAACTGGTGCTGGGAAACCTCTGCAGAGGGATGAACATCAGTCATTCCAGTTGGGGACAGGGAGTTATCACAGGCAATGTCCACTACACCAACAACTCCACTGGGGATTTTATCTGAAGGGGTAAAGGAATTATGGGGATCAACCACCAAATACCGTTCTTACCAAAGAGATTCCATCTGCTGAGGAAGAAAAAGGGCTACTTTGCTGAAGGGAAGAGAGGTGAATCTCAACAAGCATTCCACTTGGTAGGATAAACCACAAAAGGTTCCGGAGGGAGACGATACAGTCATGCCAAGAATATGAACAAATATTTTACCCTGTTGGAGATCGTACCACCCTTGGGAGAGCACTGAGGATATCCTAAGTATCTTTTAGTCATTGTGAATGTTCACTTTGTTTAAAAACAAGTTATGAAAAATTTGATTTTTAAAACAATGATGTTTTCTCAATCAAAACATGCAAAACATTTGTTGAATTGAAACAAATAAGAGTGCAAATAATTGGATAAAGGCTCAAATTGATGTGAATAGAATGGTGGTTTGGAAATGGCAAGACTCCATAAATCTTTACAAATTTGAAATTGGTGATATATATTGGAAGAGGGCTACATTGAACATAATGACCATTTCTCCACCAATCCTGAATCCGATGTATTTGAAGCTTCGGTTGATAATGAGTGAGCAAGAATCTCTGACGGATGACAGTCATAGAACAAAGTCTTGTCAGGATGCAGTTACTTGCCAAATCCCTAATTTTTGCCTAGATTGCCCCAGGATGAGGTACTCAATCTAGCGGGCTACATATTTATTATTATTTTTTTATGTCTCTAACTTTTGCCTGGATCGCCCTTTCAAGTTTTTAACCCACCGAGATGCTCATTTTTGCCTAAGCCGCCCTTTCGGGTTTTCAACTTAGCGAGCTATTTGTTTTTATTTTTAGGCGAAGTATTTCTTGACCGCATCTGAATTCACAGGACGACTAAAATCCTCCCCATCCATAGTTGTAAGCATCAAGGTACCTCCTGAAAAGGCTTTCTTAACGACATATGGACCTTCATAGTTTGGAGTCCACATGCCCCTGGAATCGGGCGCGAAAGACAAGACTTTCTTGAGCACAAGGTTACCTTCTCGGAACACACGAGGCTTGACCTTCTTATCAAAAGCTTTCTTCATCCTTTGCTGATATAACTGACCGTGGCACATGGCAGTCAATCTCTTCTCTTTATGCACCATATCATGAAACAAGGTAGTCATAGCTCGTTGATACGTGGCTCCGACATTCTTCAAACCGAAGGGCATCACTCGATAACAGAATGTTCCCCAAGGTTTGATGAATGTTGTCTTCTCCATATCCTCGGGTGCCATCTTAATTTGATTATATCCGGAAAATCCGTCCATAAACGAGAAGACTTTGAATTTAGTTGTATTGTCTACCAACATATCAATATGTGGTAGAGGAAAATCATCTTTCGGACTAGCTTTATTCAAATCTCTATAGTCTACACACATCCGGACTTTTCCATCTTTCTTAGGCACGGGCACAATATTGGCCACCCATTGAGGATATGTAGAAGTCACCAGAAACCCCACATCAATTTGCTTCTGAACTTCCTCTTTGATCTTTACTTCCATATCAGGATGAGTTCTTCTGAGCTTCTGCTTCACAGGCACGCACTCAGGCTTCAAAGGTAGGAAATGTTGCACAATATCTGTATCCAGACCAGGCATGTCTTCATATGACCAGGCGAAGACGTCAACATATTCTCGTAGCAATTCGATCAACCCCTTCTTAATAAACTCTTCCAGGAGTGCCGCAATCTTCACTTCTCGCACACAATCTTCAGACCCCAAGTTGACTGTTTCCAGATTCTCAAGATGCGGCTGAATGATCTTTTCTTCATGCTCAAGTAAACGGGTAATCTCATCAGGAATCTCTTCAACATCATCTTCCTCTACCTCAAATATAGGGAACTCAAAATTGGGAGATGGTGTTGGGTCATTATGTTCAATGGGTCTAGAAATTAACCTGCATAATGGTTTTGGATATGAAAAGCTTTAAAATTTAAACAAGGCAAATCATTATGCAGATGAAAAGATTGATTTTATTCTATGCTTTAGGGTTTTATGTGATCACCAATTTCATGCAAAAAGCAAAAAGGGAAAATAATTGGAAAAACAAACATTTAGCATGAATTTATTGAATGAAAATATCATCGAATTTGTGCGCCAACAACGTCATCACTCCTCCTTTTGGCATGGGAGAAGGGTTTTCAAACACAATGAACATTACTTTGACTTATGGATAACTGTTGGAATATCCACAGCGACCCAATTGTTGCAGACCCCTCCAGGGATGATGAAATTGCCAGAATCCTATGCATCTTCTTCTAAAACAGCAGCAGCCTCCTCACCTAGACCAGTGTGGATGAAACCTCCACTCTCGAATAACACTGGCTTGTTGAAAGCACCAGAGGAAAAACCTATGCCAGCCCGGGATTTGTTGTTTTCTAACTCAATCATCTTTCCTAAACCAGTGGTTGCACCACGCTCAATGGCCAACTTTGCGTCTTTGTAGGAAGCAAATGAAGGAGTTCTCTTCTCAATAGGCTCAGTAATAGATAAAGCTTGGAAAGGAGTTCCAACTTCATCCTCATCATCTATATAGGAGAAGGACGACACGTGGCTAACCAGGAGATCCCTTTCTCCTTGAGTTCACGGTTCTCTTGTTCTAGTTGATCCATCAATCTTGAAGAATTGGCTCTAGTGTAGTACCCGTGAGTCAGCTTGTCTTCAAAATAAATGAAGAGCACAGAGTTAAACCATAGGACCAGCAGCCGAAAACAAAACCTGCTTATGCACATGATGCATGCATTGTTTGTGCATATGATTTGTTTTATTTTAAAGGACTTTTTAGAGTTCTATTTGCAAATTTTGGAAATATTTTTATCTTATATGGAAACATCTCATCAATAATATTTGGGAAACATTTTTACACCAAAGAAAATACAGCATTGGTAACCAAGATACAAGAGAAAAGGAAAATAATCATCCTATGGATCCCCTAGAAACAATCATCTAAAGCCCGGGACACAGGAAGATAAGATGCACGAAGCCTCTTCACCTTCTTCTCATAGGCTGCTTCCATATTTGTCTTCTCTTGAGAAGTGGGAATCTTTTCCAAGCCACTGAATGGCAATTGATCTAGAATAGGTATGCCCACAAGATAAGCATACTCCTCAAGCGTAGGCAAAATCTGGAAATCCGGAAACGTGAAGCATCGGTAGAGAGGATCATAAAACTGCACCAACACACTCATCAAACCTTCGTCCACTTGAGTAGTCAGAAGAGGTAGAAGCTTCCCAAAACGAGCCTTGAAACCCAAGGGATCTAATACATAGGATGTCAAATTCCTTAGCTCTTTCAAGTCTGGTTGTCTGAAGCTGTACTTCTTTGTGTTTCTTCTTTGTCTTTCCATGTCTGAAAATTTTCAAATAGACCTCTTAAGTTTCTTAAAAACTTTTTTATTTTTTTATTTATTTTTTTTATTTTATTTTGATGATATGAATGCAAATGGGTGCATGAATGCATGAATGCAACAATCACACTCAAGGATCAAGCAAAGCACGCCAAATAAAGGTCATGGGATGGATCATATTATCCTTAATATCAATCATCTGTTTTGGTGGATTACGGTTTACACCTTATCAACACCCAAGTTCCATTGATATTAAGGATATATGAATGGATCAACCATGAATCAAGGGTTTATTGCAAGTCATGAGCATGGAGTCTTGGTTAAGAACCACCCAAAGGGAATGTACTAGGGTTTAAAACTGCCAAACATGTTCTACAAAAGTTCCCATAGTCATCATCCCATCTTTCGGATATTATCGGAGAAACGACTACTCGTATTCCAAAAATATTCTCAAGAGAGACTCTTATGAGTGTAGTATCGCGTAACAATCGTATCAAATCTTACACTTGAACGACCTTCGCACTACGTCCTAAAAATCGGCCAAGATGGGCTGGGTAAACTAAGGTCCTTGGCTTCTAAGGTCTATATTGGAAAGAGTAATGTCTAACCACAACTTACTTGTGTGACATTATTGATCCAACATGACCTCCACCAAGTGAATGGACTTGCAAGTCAACTTGCTAAGGAATAACTTCACACAAGTCAACAAGACTATGCCATTCTCCTATCCTAAGTGCACTCGAGTCCGGGTATAGAACTCATCTCACAGAGATCACCAAGCACACAAGGAATTAATATATCAAGAAATTCAATCATTACACACAATACAGTAATCCCAAATTGCACAAAAATATGTCATAAAACAATATACACAACAATACAACAAAATATGTAAAGTAGGCAAAACCCACTAGGCAAAAAAAATTTTCCCCAGCAGAGTCGCCACGTTTCTGTAGCGGGGTATTCGTTACCATTGGAGATATTGACTAAATCCAAGGTAAATCATACAAAGTCGAGTCGTCACCGCACTTCTATTTATCCAAAGGAATGGTTAGAAAGCGAACAAAAACCTAAAAGTTTTATCGAATCAAAAACTAGTAAAAATGTCAGAGATCTGGGTAAGGGGGTTGGTTATGCAATGGGAAGGTGTTAGGCACCCAATACATCCTAGGTACTCCTAAGGAGCCCTTTTCATATTTGTTGTAAAGGTTGTTGTCTTGTGAAAATTTATTTGTGCAAACATGATTGAAAGGATAAGAAAAGAATATACAAATTTATTTACATTTTGTGTTTGAATGGATGAACCCACTGCCTACGTACCATCTTAAAAGAGATTAGGATCAAAACCTCGTAGTTTGGGTAAAAAAATTCAAAAAAAGTTGGTGAGTTGATTGGTCCAAAAGCCTTAAGGTCTTTTGTTATCCAAGGGAGAAAACTCAACCTAAAACCACAAATCCACCATGTAAGGATAGCTTCAACATGCTAGTGAGGGGTTAACCCTATAATAAGCATGGAAGACTCATTGTCCATCACTAAGGATAAAGGTGAGTATTATATCTACCTCAAGGATAACTCAAACCTAATAGCTAAAGGTTATAAAAATTTGATTAAGAAAGTGGCCATTGAAACCACAAAAAGTATTTGAATGGGTTATATTTACCAATTAGAAGTATGTACAAAAATGGTCAAAGTTGACTTAAAGATTCAATTGAAAATAAGTGTTATGAAAAGAAAGTTTTGAAAATCAAAAGCATAATGCTTAGGTTTCTAATTTGGAAAACAAATGTTAATGTTTGCACAAAAGTTTTGGCTTGGGTTAGAGTGTCGAGAAGAAAAAAAAGGGCTACAGTCCTAACATACAAGAGGTAAGGGAAAAGAATGTAAAACCATATTAGGGGGTTCCTCTCTTGAGATCATATTGATGATCCAAGTAGCTCCCATCCTTTGGAATAAGCAGTCACAAACAAATATCTCAAGGAATCAAGCACAGATAATCGGAATTAATCTCCAAGCGGTATCCCACAAATAAAGTGGAATACCCCACGAACTATCTCTTTAGGAGTCATATGATCCCTCACACAAACTCAACAAACAGGTTAGCAATAATAGGTAAACAATGCATGAATGCGGTGTAAAATATGTCGTAATCAAGCACGAAAACAGATCTGAGGACAAACAGAAAAACAAGCTACTGCCACGCTCGCTACTGCTTCGCTTAGCGAGATGCTAGCGAAGCTTCGCTACATGTTCGCCTAGCGAAGGTGCTAGCGAACGCCTTCGAATTCTGGATTCTCTTTGATAACAGTACGGGTTTGGAAACCCCAAACCATATGGTACTCATCTTAGAAATCATGTGATTAAACATTCAAGGCATTGGTTTCACCCATTCATGCATATGCGAAACCTAACGATACCCACTCTTACAAATTCAAACACAATATATCACACATTTATAAAATTCAGATTAAAGGCATAAAGTAATGGGAATAGGGCAAACCTGGTTGGAGAGATCGATTGAAATTGAGTTGCACCCGTGAGGTTTACAAAACAATCTTCGGGGTTTATGTGAGGCAGAGGTGATTCTGTGCAACTGAGTTCCCTTCAGGGTTTGGAGGCTGCTCTGAGTTCTCTGTCAGGTAGTCTCTCTCTCTCTGATTGATTACTGCCTGATGATTATCTGCCTCCCCTTTCTCAAATGAAGCTTTGGTATTTATAGACTGAATTTCGTGGCTTTGTGGGCTTGAACTGGATGCAACCTAGGCCCAAAATTTTGTTATGTTTTCTTTACCGCGTGGTCTTCGCCTAGCGAAGGATTTGCTCGCCTAGCAAGCATGACAGGTCTGATTCGCTTAGCGAAGAATTGGCTTGCATAGCGAGCATGACAGCTCAGATCTTCGCCTAGCGAAGAATTGGTTCGCCTAGCGAGTATGTCAGCTTAGGAATTGACTTTTGCTCCTTCCCGATTAGCGTTTTGACTGATTAATAGACCCCATTTGGTCATGTTGGAAGTAACTCACGTCATTCCCTTGTGTTGACTGATCACCTAAATAGAACCCACAAAGTGTCTTGGATGATACTCAAGCTTTAAACAAAAAATGTTAATGACATTATTTTGTGCTTTTCGTTAGTAAACAAAATGAAAGAAGCAATGATATACAATTCAAGCATGCTTGGTGATCTCAAACCAAACACAAGGAGTCCTACCCAAAGGCAAAGGGAACCAAGATGCTTATGATCCTTGAGGCTATGCAAATGCAATGTTATGATGCCATGAGGGATTTTAGGGCCAAAATTGGGGTCTTACAGCTAGGTCCTAAACATGCAAAGATGAAGGAAGAGAAATAAAACCACATTGGAGTTCCCTTCTTGAGATCATAAAGGTGATCCAAGTTGCTCCCATCCTTTGGAATTAGCAAGCAATAAGCAAATAACTCTAGCAATCAAGCAAATAACAATCAAGCTCCTAGGAAATCTTCCAATGGCTTTTGTATCTCTCACTTTGGATGCTCGTGACAATGGTTCTTCTAATTAGCAAGTTTGGGATCCCTAGCACACAAGAACACACAAATCAAAAAGTTCCACAATACAAATAAAGAATGGACAAGAGTGAGTTTAGAATTAGGATCCTTTCAATGTTATCTTCAATGTTTAAGCATTCTAAAGGCATGAGGCCTAGTTGCTCTTCAAACTCCATTAGCATAGGTAATGTCCTAAAATCTAAGTCCTTTGTCCATTTTCATTGGGTTCACACAAACAAAACAAAACAAACACAATAGTATATACACAATAATGTGCTCAAGTGAACAAAAGGCAAATTGCATTAATATAAACATGTGCTCAAGTGAGCAAAGGGCAAAAGCAAATGAAATAATGTACAAGAATATTAAATTGCATTAAAGTAAATTGCAAGAATTAAATGACTTGAATTAAAAGTTAGTCATTAGTAGTTAGTGTTAGTGTGCCATAAGGCAATTTAGCGCTATGTTAAGCAATCGTAAGTGGACTAATGTAGTAGTCACACCTATCTGAGGTCGGTCAATAAAACTATAGGCAACAAACATAAGTTAGAGATCATGACTAGTAAGCCAAGCTCCTAGAACTTGCCATACCAAAAGAAAAGAAGAATGATCTTGTATTTATTTAGGTTTTTGTTTGACCAAGAAGCAACCTATCTCTAATGCAAAGCCATTCACTTGATCTTTGATCAAGATGAATTAGATTTGAATCAAAGAAGGTTAAGCCCCTCATATGTCAAGGCTAACCACCAATCATTAAATCATTGATCAAAAAGAAAAAAGAAGAAGAAGAAGAAGAAGAAGAAGAAGAAGAATGTACATAAATTGAAATTCAAATGAAATAAGCAAAGTACATTGACCAAAGATGAATGGAATCAAAGTCAATCAATGGTAAACAGAAGCAAGATGAAGCTTAGAAGTCAAGAAACAAATAAAATATTTTTGGTATTTTTGAGAATTAAAATAATACTTGAATTAAAATAAACAAATAAAGGTCAAACTTCAAATCCATTTCAAATCAACTTGGAAAAGTCTAAATGGATCATCCTAAGTTCAACAAGGTCAAACAAATTTTGACAAAAAATTTCATCATTTTTAAAAAACAGAAACTATTTTTAAACAATTAAAAATGAAGAAAATATAATATAATTGAACTAAAATCTCAAATAAATTTCAAATCAATTAAGAAATTGATTAGAATATTTTTCATATATTTATCATCATTCAAAGATGTTAAGAAAATATTTTTGCATTTTTTGAACATTGGAAACTATTTTAAATGAATTAAAAATAACCAAAAAAGAGAAAATTCACAAAAAAATTTAAATGGAAAAATAAAAAAATATTAAAAATCATTTTTAGAAACTAGAATTAAAAAGGAAAATAATGCAATTGGTTCCATATTTTTTGGATTTAAAATGAAAGAGTTATGAAATTTTGAAATAAAATGAAATAAAGAAAATAAAATGAAATAAATCAGAAATGGCAAAAATCCTGGCGCGTTGGATCAAGCTCATTAAATAAGGTGGTACATCATAGGGATGAGAGATACGCGCACACGATGATCCAAAGTCAAATGAGAAACACGCTGTATTTAAAATAGTCATAATATTGCATGGCTGGGATTTGATCTGGAAATATCAACCAACGGTCTAGATGCAACCTGGCGTGGTGGACGATAGTGTACACCACTGTCTTCTCCGGCGAGTAAGCCAGCTCCGGCCAGAGTTCCAGGTTTGCAAAACCTCACCAAAACATACGATCCTCATATCATCGGAAAGCTGGGGTGATGCACATCACCCTTGTGCCATTGGTTTCTCCTCTAGACTCTCATACAAGGAGAAATCTGAGATAGAAAATTATGGAGTTCAATCTGAGTTCATGAAATTAAATACACCAATCAATTGCTCTTATGAGAGGACTTCAGAGGAACCAACAAACACAAGAAATGATCAAGATCCAAGGAGATTCGAATGGAAAAAGTTTGAGCAACAACCTTTGAAGTGTAGCTCTACAAGGCACGATCCCTTCCAATTCTTTGATGCAGCTTGGTCTCGAGATGGAAATGAAGCTAGGCTAAGGAATTGGAGTTTAATAATCAACCAAGGAAGTTTAAAATTGAACTGAAAAATTTGAAGAGAAAATGCAAAATTCCTTTAGGTGAAGGGTGGGATTCCAATTCTGCAGAGTATTAGGCGCCTTAAGGTTGGAAATGGATGAAGCTGAGCACCTGTATTTATAGTGAAAGCTGATGCAAGCAAGGCAAAATTCATGTGCATGTGGAATGAGGGCCTCCATGCATGGGCCTGTACAGGCGCATGGGAGGCCCAAATGCAATGGCAATTGAAAGTTAAGATTTAAGTAAGCTGAATTGGACGTGCACATTTAATGGAATTGGGTTATGCACAAAGTTTTCACATAGTTTCCATAAATGAACATAAATCTTCATCTCTTCGAAAATGCACTTTGCCAAATTGAAACATGGTCATGTGGGTAATGGTTGGAAAGGTCTTGACATGAGGAACAATTGTTATGCTTAACAAAAATCCATTTGGGATTGGGAAATTTATGAAAACAGACCATGAGATTTCAAGGTCTAAAACATGTGCATGAGAATTTTGCCAAAATGGACTAACTTCAAACTCTTCTGTTTCAATGATGCAAGCTCCAAATGACAAAACCCTCAACACAAAAGTTGTAGATCTTTTCAAGAAAATCAATTTGGACTTAAATTGTGCATCATTTGGATTTTTGATGAGAAACTTATGGGCACTTGAAGTTGGACTTTTTCAAGATTCAATGGCTTTGGTCCAAAGTGACCTATAATGTTTTGTATTATCACATGTGTTTCTTTTAGGATTATAAAAATTTGTCAAACATAACAAATGAAGTAGACATCTTAAACTTTCCTTTTCATTTGATTCCACCTCAAAATCATGAGAAATGAGTGAGTTATGTCCTTGGGAAGTTGACCTAAAATTAGGGTTTTAGTCAAAATGACCTATAATGTTTTGAAATGGATGATGACCTTCCAAGCTTCAAATAAATATTTGATGAACATGAAAGTTATTCATATGGTTCTTAAGAACATTTGTGCTCTTGGGGTCATCATCATTTGACAAACACATCAAACGTTAGGTCTCAGTGGATTCCAAAATAGTCAGATGAATTAACTGAGTAACTTCTCAAGTCCAAACTTCAAATCTTGATGAATTGATGATTGAAGACACTCACATGGGCACATATATGCATGAAATGATGAATGAAAGAACTTCCCTTGATTGTATTTGATCATGGCTTGAGGTTGCTTCATGAGCAAGGCACAGCCAATGCACAGTTGAATTAGGGTTTCCTTGGGAAACAATCCTCAAACCCTTTGGTTCATCTTGATCAAATTGGCAAATTGAGATACTTGGGAGTCATATATGATGATTGAGAGCTTTGTGAACCATTGTCATGCTTGCTCTCACCTTCATCTGGCCACTTCAATAGGTATGGGGCCTCCTAGGAGCCTTTGATCACATGCTTGCTTGAGCTACAAGTCAAACTATGTTAGTGACATATTTTTTTGTGATTTTGGTTAGTAAACAAAATAAGAAAAGCAATAATATACAATTCAATCATGCTTGGTGGTCTCAAACCAACTCACACAAGTCCCACCCTAGGGTAAAGAGCCAAGATGCTATGATCCTTGAGGCAAATGCAAGGTGCAATGATATGATGCCATGAGGGATCTTAGGGTCAAAGTTGGGGTCTTACAGATGCGCATGAATGAAATAATCACAAATAAGGGATCACACACACGGAAAACAAAGGTCAAGGGATGAATCAAGTCATTGTCAAGATCAATCATCCATTTTGGTGGATTATGGTTTACACCTTATCAACACCCAAGTTCCATTGATATTGACAAGACTTGATTGGATCAACCAAGAATCAAGGGTTTGTTGCAAGTCACGAGCATGGAGTCTGGGTAAGAACCATCCCAAAGGAGTGAACTAAGGATAAAAGCCTGTAGATCATGTTTTAAAAAGTTCCCAGAGTCTTAATCCCATCTATCGGATATTACAGGTTAAGATGACTGACTCATCGACCCATAATATTCTCAAGAGAAACTCGTCTGAGTGTAGTATTGCGTAACAACTATTATCATGTCTACACTTGAACAGTTTCCGCACTACGTCCTAAATAGGCCAAGATGGGTTATGTGTTCTAAGGTCCTCAGCTTCTCGGACTCAATTAGAAATAATAATGCCTAACCATAATTACTTGTGTGACATTTCCAAATCCAAAGGAGTCTCCACTGATCAGATGGATCTCAAGCCAACTTGTTAAGGACTACTCCACACAAGTCGAACATGACTATACCATCCTCCTATCTTAATTGCACTCAAGATCGGGTTAGAACTTATCTCACCACTCAGAGATCACCAAGCACAACAAGCAGATTATTTCACACATACATATATACAAACATCACATATATACAAATATATTCACACAAAAAGTAGGCTAAACCCACTAGAGACTACTCCCCAGCAGAGTCTCCACTTAATTTTTGTAGCGGGAAATTCATGATCATCAAGCTATTGATAAGCTAGAGATCAATTAACAAGAGTCGCCACCGCGCTTTTATTGTTTCCAAAGGAAAAGGGAAAAAGTACGAACAAAACCCAAATAGTAAGAAGTTTTCAAATAAAAAGTCAGAGATCACAGGTAAGGGGGTTGGTTACATAGAGGGAAGGTGTTAGCACCCAAAGTGTCCTAGGTACTCCTAGGGAGCCCTTTTTGTGTGCATACGTATTTGGTATAAAGTGATGTTTACAAACAAACAGAATGGGGGGATGAGAAAAGAATTCACTAACTATCTTTTTGTGTTTGGCAAGACCTTCGGTCTTGTGCCTACATACCAACATAAAAACGAGGGATCAAAACCTCGTAGTCCGTGATACAAATTTCAAAGTGGATGCATTGATTTTAACAAAATTTAAGTTTGAAAGGCACAAAGGCATAAAATGGTTTGAATGAGTTAGTTCTTTTTGGATTTTTTGAAAGTTTAAGTCAAGTATTGTTAAGTTTATGTACAAGTTTGATTTAAAAAAATAAGTTTGAAAATGCAATGGCATAAGGCCAAAGTTTCTATCTTTTTGCAAAAGTGGTCATAGTTTAGAACAAAAATAGTTCACACAAAGTAGATTTTTAAAAATGGGGGGAGAGATTTTGAAATTAAAGAAATGTGGAGAAGATGAAGAGACTACCCTATGTGCAAAAATTTAAAAGTTTAAAATTGAAAAGATCTGACCATGTGGGTAGCAATCCAATAGACAAAAATGTCAATAGAAATCCAAAATTCCCTTGGACTTTAAGAATCAAGCAACACACAAATGCACAATTATATTATCTTGAAGAGAAAGGCATCAAATAAAGATGGCATCATCCAAGCTTATCCATTCCATGATCTCCTTCAAAATTAGCCCATGTAACAGATGAATACCCCAAGTCACAGGTTCAAAATAACAACTTCACAATGATCATGTTGCAGATGAATCCTAGAGAGGTCTTCAAAGATGTATCAAATGAAGTTCAAATTGCAAGCAACTTGGTTCTTCACAAATTGGCATTGGCCAAGTCCTTTAGCTTAGGGAGGTTGCCTAGATTCTAAGTCCATTTTTCCAAAATCATGCCAACAGTCCACTCAAAAGTTTTTTTTATGGTTTTTATGATTATTATATACATTAATGGTCAAAGACCACACAAACAAACAAAGTATTCACAAAAAAATAATAATATCACACAATATGGTCCAAATGGAAAAAGTGAAAATTGCATTAACATAAACAATTAGAATGATATGAACAATGGAAAATGAAATAAAATGCTAAACGTAAATTGCATTAAAGTAAAAGCTTGAAATTAAAAGTTAATAGTTAGTAAGTTAGAGGTTGGTTTTGCTTTGCTTTTGCTTTTCAAGACATTCTTTGGAGAACACTCAACCCACTTATCACAAGCATGGATCCTTGAACCAAAACATCTTCCAAAGGAAGGAAAGAAGGCCAAGTTTCCACACAATACCATGAAAGAGGGGAGACTTACAATCTCACTAACTAGAATGCTTATGCCTTTTATGTCAAAAATTTAGCGCTATGTTAAGCAATCATAATTGGAATTATGTAGAGGTCACAACTATTTGAGGCCGGGCAATAGAATTTTGGTGTTAATGCATGATAGAGACATAGTATAATAGACTATGCTCATAAAACATACCACACACAAAAAAGAATATGCAAAAGGTGCGGCCTAATCTCATCCATACTCATGTCAATTTTTCAATCAACTAGCATTAGGACTTTGCGATGTCATAGGCCAAATGAAATGAATGAATTAAGAAGAGGAATGAGATGAAGTGGGAAGGGGATGAATGAGATCACAAATTGGTCAAAGGAGGACTTTTACCAAATTAATATCATTCATTCATTTTGGGAGATGGAATGTACATTCCATCAATCCCCTAAATCCAAAGATTTTAACTTGACAAAGTTAAATCAACCTTGCCCAAGGCCCAACAACAATAAGTAAACTCATACAAGTCTATACAAATGGTGAACAAAATTTAATTGGCATTTATTCAATTAAAAATAATAAAATAATGCATTTAAATCAAATATGTTTTGTCCAATTCCTAAAATCTCATCAAAACACCAAAGAAATGGCCATGAGATTTATCATAGGTCAAACATGGTCAAAGGACCTTGGAGAAAAATTTTCATAATTTTTGGACATTTAAAAATATTTTTAAACAATTAAAAACAAATGCAAAATCAATTAATTCATGAAAAATATTAATAATGATCCAAAAAATAATTTTAATTCAGAATATGAAAGAGAAAAATATTTGAAAATTTTTGGTGAAAGTCCCATATTTTTTGGATCGATATTGAATTTAATATGAATTATTGAAGAAAATGCAAATAAAACAAAAATTTAGAAAATAAAAAATACGTGGACCATCAGATCTCCCTCATTAATTGAGGTGGAAGATCTGATGGTCCCTAATGCGTGTTCCACATGGACATTAGTCAACTGCGTTGTACAAATGGTAATTAAAAGGGACGATCAAGATTAGAACATAACACATGGATCATGTGTTTCTCAGCCTTGCCAAGTCATCACCGAAGCCAGAGCTCCGGTCATCTTCTCCGGTGGACCTCACCGGATTGGTCCACCATGAACCATCACCATAAAGAAAAACAAGGACATGATCTTGAAGAAAAAATGGCATTGAGCTCGAATCTGACCTCCATTCATTCCAATTCCAAGTATATTGAGAGATATGTGGAATTCAAATTTGAGGTACATGAACTGAGTTGCTTCGATTTGACCTCAAAGAAACCCAATCTTCTTGCCTACATTGGTAGGACTTCAAACAACCAAAGAATCAATAGAATTGAGCAAGAATCTGAGAGAATCGAAGAGTTCAAAATTTCTGAAAAAATACCTTCAATGGAGGTATGAACTCAGTTGATCTTGATCTTGCTTGTGCTTGGACTTACTCCACTTTCTTGCAGGAATAGAATGGAAAGGTTAAGCAACAATGGATTCCTGGAGAATTGAATTCCAAAACAATGGAGATTCAAGCTCAAATTCAAGAGAATTTATCAGGCTTATCCTTTGAGAATTAAGGGTTTGCAATGGGGAACCAAAGCTGCCGCGATTGTCTGTGAATTTCTGAGCAATTGAAGCTCTATTTATAGTTGAATTGGTTGATAATTGCACACTCTCTTTCACTTTCCAATTTTGGCAAATGATGATGCAAGTGTGCATGGGTGCGCATAGGCCAATAAAATGATAGCTTGAGGTCCATTATTGAAGATCAGATGCACTGAAATAAGCTTGGATTGCAAGGCACATGTACATTGATGTTTGAAGTTTGATCCATGCCAAATGATATCTACCTGTTTAAGCCATCCGCAGCCTATGCATTTCTCATCCAAAATGAATTAATTTAAGCTCTTTGGAAAGGTGAGATCAAGAGAAATAACTTTTGTGTTCAACACTTTTTCATTTGGAGCTTGGAACTTGGAGAAATTTGAGGTGGAAGTTTGGAAATTTTTGACATATCAAATTTTTTCTAAATGTCAAGCCATATGTCTCATTATTCTACCTTGCTTAACTTTGTATAGGAGCTTCAAATGAGAAAAGTATCCTCATGAAAGTTGTATCTCTCTCAAATACCTTCAAAATGTTCACCAACTTCATGTCATTTGGATTTGAAATGATAGAGTTATTCATTTTTGAAGTTTGGAAAAATCACTTGATCAATGGTATAGGTCAAAAGTGACCTATAATGTATCCTCATATCACATGCTCAAAAACGTTGAATTAGCTTCCACTCCAAACATAAAAGTTGAAGTAGACACATTTAATTTGATTGTGCAACTTGTAAATCTTTCATCTCATAAATATTGAGCAAGTTATGGCTTTGGGAAGTTGACTTTCAAATTAGTGTTTAGACAAAATGACCTATAATGTTTCAACATAGAAAATGATTTTCCAAGAAGAACTAGCTCTAGATCTCAACATGAAAGCTGTTTGGAATGTCATTTAAAGTAATTTTTCTCTTGGGATCATTTTCATATGGTGGAAATTAAGGGAGATAGGGTCTAGGGAGACCTAGTTTTGATCAGATGAGTTCATCTGGCCAACCACCATCAACCAACTTGCTAATTTCCAATTCTCTTGACTTTCTTGGCTCATGGTAGATCACATATGCATAAGATGATGAATTTTTAAGTGTACCTTGAGAAATTTGATCAATTGGTGAGATAGCATGTTGGAGAAGTTACTTAAGATACCCAGTCAAACTAGGGTTTCCAAGGCAAATCACCCTCAAACTCTTGAAGTAAACCTGATCAATATAACATGTAGAGAACATTGGGACTCATATATGATGCTCATAACCATTCTTGAATCAATTCTTGGTTGTGCTCTTTGTTTATGAGGGTCTCAAACCCTAGATGTGATCTTGATGAATCAATGAGATCATGCCCTACCTACAAAAGAGTTAGACAAATACAAAGACATATTTTTGGTATTTTAGTTAGTAAAATGATAATATACAAGTATGATATAATCACAAAGTGCTTTGTGATATCTCCCAAAACAAACCCAATGAAATAGGGGTTAAGGAGGATGCCAAGGTATGATCCCAATGCTAATGCTTATGATGGAATTGCATGAGGGATCATAGGGTCAAAATTTGTAAATAAACTTAACCATATTTACTTAAAATTTCAAAAGAATAAAAGAACTAACAACCCCATTCAAATTTTTGGGCCCCTTTGTGCCTTTTTCATTTAAACTTTTTTAAAAGCATGCCACCAACTTTGAAATTGTTACCTCGAACTACGAGGTTTTGATCCCTCATTTTTATGTTGGTACGTAGGCACGAGTCCGAAGGGCTTGTCAAACAAAAAAATATAATCAATATTATTTTCTCATCCCCACACTCTATTTTTCTCAAACATATTTTATACCAAAAACACATACACACATAAAAAAGGGCTCCCTAGGAGTACCTATGACACTTTGGGTGCTAACACCTTCCCTCTGTGTAACCACCCTCTTACTTGTAATCTGTGGGATTTTATTAGTTTTGATTTGAAAACTTCTTATCTTTGGGTTTTGTTCGTACTTTTCCCTTTTCCTTTGGAAACAATAAAAGTGCGGTGGAGACTCTGGTTTTATTGACGTTAAGCTTATCCATAGCTTGATGATCATGAATTTATTGCTACAGATATATGATTGTTAAGAGAGATATCCAGAAGTTTATGGATGAGAATGTAATCCAGATTCAGTAGTCGAGGGATATGGGGGACTATGTGAATGTGATTGTACCAATGTTTAAGACCCCCGAGCGGATAGTCATCCAGTTTGACAGTAACAACATCAATAATGTTAATAGTTCGGTATCATCGTTGGTTATACGGTTGGCGGGCCCTGTCCCCTATGCATCCGATAATGTTGTATCATATCAATACAATGCCACCACGATTGAAGATGGTCAAGAGGTTCCTCTACCAGTTGATAACTCAGTGGTGAATATTGCAGATATTGCAAAGGTGACCCGTAGCGGTCGTGTTTTGGGTCCAGTATTTCCAAAAGAAGTAGAAGATGTTGCAGCAAGTAAGAAGGCAGAGATTCCAGTATTGATCTGATAAGTGCTTTAACTTGTCAGTCTGGTGAGTCCAGCAATTTGAAGACTAACGATGATGATGAGGTGTTAAAATTGATTAAAATAAGTGAATTCAATGTTGTAGATCAGCTACTCCAGACACCGTCAAAGATCTCTGTGCTATCACTACTGATGAATTCTGAAGCGCATAGGGAGGAATTGCATAAAGTGTTGGAACAGGCTTATGTTGAGCATGATGTGACCGTGGATTAGTTTGACCCCATAGTTGCCATCATTACTTCTTGTAATAATCTGAGTTTTGTGATGAAAAGCTTCCTAAGGAAGGCAGAAATCATAATTTGGCGCTGCACATTTCTATGAATTGCAAGGAGGATGCTTTGTCCAATGTGTTTGTGGACACTGGTCATCTTTGAATTTGCTTCCAAAATCAACTTTGTCAAGACTCTCTTACCAAGGCGCCCCAATGAGGTACAGCGACGTGATTGTCAAAGCGTTCGATGGTTCTCGTAAAACTGTCATTGGTGAAGTGGACCTTCCAGTGAAGATAGGTCCGAGTGATTTCCATATTACTTTCTAGGTAATGGATATCCACCCGGCCTACAGTTTCTTGTTGGGAAGGCCATGGATTCAAGAAGCAGGAGATGTGACGTCTATTCTACACCAAAAGCTGAAATTTGTGAAAAACGAGATGCTTGTTGTTGTCGGTGGAGAGAAGGCATTATTGGTGAGCCATCTGTCATCTTTCGCGTACGTTGATGCTGAGGATGAGGTTGAAACTCCGTTCTAAGCCTTATCTATTGTTGATGAAATGAAGAAAACTAGGGAACCCATGTCTCCTTTGAAAGATGCACAAGAGGCTATTCAAGCTGGCAGGCTTGACAAATGGGGTCATGTTGTGGAGGTCGCCGAGAACAAGAATAGAGCTGGATTGGGATTTCAACCAGGGCCATTTAGCACCAGAGCCAAAGTTATGCAACCAATTTTTCACAGTGGAGGGTTCGTTCTTGGGAATGATCAACACTCAGTTGCCATTATTGAATACATCGGTGATGAAGACGAAGCTTGCAACATTTTTGTGACGTACGAACAGACTTGCAACAATTGGGTTGTTGTTGATGTTCTTGTTGTCATTCATCGTTCTAAGTAATTTGTTCTTTACTGTTTTAAAAAATCCTTCTCCTATGCCTGAGGGAGAAGTGAACATTGTTGGGCATTTTTATTATTATCATCAATAAAAGACAATTTTATTCATCCATGTCTATGATGTTTTATTTTTACTTCTTGATTTTTCTAAAAAATGGTAATCACAAAAAACATAAATAAATAATAATCTTCCATCTGCATAATATTTGTTCGCACTCCACTTCTCTAAAATCAAATTATTAAATCATTATGCAGGTTGGTTCTCAAACCCATTGAATACAATGATCCTACTCCCTCTCCAAACTTTGATTTCCATGTGTTTGAAGTTGAGGAAGAGAATGATGATGAAGAAGTATCTAATGAGTTATCTCGTTTACTTGAGCACGAGGAAAAAGCCATTCAACCGTTTGAAGAACGGATTGAATTAGTCAACTCGGGTTCCGAGGATGATGTGAAGGAAGTCAAGATTGGGTCTCAACTGCGTCCAGAAGCTATGAAGGGGTTGATTGATCTTCTTCGAGAATATTCTGATTTGTTTTCTTGGTCCTATTAAGACATGCCTGGTTTGGATTCTGAGATTGTGGAGCATAGATTGCCGATGAAGCCAGAATGCCCACCAGTCAAGCAGAAGTTGAGGAGAACTCATCCTCATATGGCAGTGAAGATCAAAGAGGAAGTGTAGAAACAGATTGATACTGGTTTTCTTGTAACCTCTGAATATCCGTAGTGGGTGGCCAACATTATGTCTGTTCCTAAGAAAGATGGAAAAGTTTGCATGTGTGTTAATTATAGAGATTTGAATAAATTCAGTCCAAAAGATGATTTTACTCTACCACACATTGATATGTTGCTAGAGCTAAATTCAAAGTCTTTTCGTTTATCGACGAATTTCCTGATTTTAATAAAACAAGATGGCACCTGAAGATATGGAGAAGACAACCTTCATTACACCCTAGGGAACAATATGTTATAGAGTGATGCCTTTCGATTTAAAGAATGCTGGTGCAACATACCAGAGAGCTATGACCATTCTTTTTCATGATATGATGCATAAAGAGATTAAAGTATATGTTGATGATATGATTGCTAAATCAAGTGATAAACAAGAACATGTTGAGCATTTGGTGAAGTTATTCCAATGTTTGAGGAAGTAAAAACTCTGCTTGAATCCCAATAAGTGTAGTTTTGTTGTTCGTTCTGGTATGTTGTTGGGCTTTATTATCAGCGAGAAGGGTATTAAAGTTGATCCTGCCAAGGTGAAAACAATACGAGAGATGCATGCGCCCAAAATTGAGAAGCAAGTCAGAGTTTTTCTCGACCGCTTAAACTATATCGCATATGACTGCCACATGCGCACCTATATTCAAGTTTCTTCAGAAAGATCAGTCTTGTGATTGGACCGAAGATCACCAGAAATCTTTTGACAGTATCAAAGAGTATCTGCTTCAGACTCCGATTTTGTCTCCGCCTGTTGAAGGAAGACCGTTGATCATGTATTTGACTATGCTGGAAGAGAGTATGAGATGTGTTCTTGGCGAGCAAGAGAAATTTGGAAAGAAAGAGTATGCAATTTACTACCTCAGTAAGAAATTCACCGATTTGGAGACACGATATTCTCTGCTTGAAAAAACATGTTGCACATTGGCTTGGACTACTAAGCGTCTGCGCCAATATATGTTGAATCAGACTACTTGGTTGATATCCAAAATGGATCCAATCAAGTACATTTTTGAGAAGCCTACTTTAACTGGGAGGATTGCCCGTTGGCAGATGTTGTTATCCGAGTATGATATCGAATACCGATCTCACAAAGCAATTAAGGGTAGTGTCTTGACTGATCATTTGGCTCACCAACCGATTGAAGATTACCAGTCAGTGCAATACAATTTTCCTGATGAAGAGATTTTATGCTTAAAAATGAAAGATTATGATGAACCATTACTTGAAGAAGGGTCAAAACCTGGTTCCCGTTGGGGCATGGTATTTGATGGAGCTGTTAATTCATATGGTAATGGCATTGGGGCAGTCATTATTACTCCTCAAGGCACTCATTTTCCGTTTACAGCTAGATTTACTTTCAAGTGTACGAACAATATAGATGAGTATGAAGCTTGCATTATGGGGCTTGAAGAGGCCATTAATCTGAAAATAAAATATCTTGACGTCTATGGAGATTCAGCTTTAGTTGTGAATCAGAAAAAGTGAATGGGAGACGAATCAACCCAGTTTGATACCATATAGAGACTATGCGAAGAGGATTTCAACTTTATTTACAAAGGTTGAGTTTCATCATATCCTTTGTGTAAGACCCTAATTTTGACCCTAAGATCCCTCATGGCATCATATCATTGCTCAAAGCATTTGCCTCAAGGATCATAGCATGTGTGGCTCCTTAACCCTAGGGTTGGGACTTGTGTGAGTTGGTTTGAGACCACCAAGCATGCTTGAATTGTATATTATAGCTTTTCTTATTTTGTTTACTAACCAAAAGCACAAAAATATGTCACTAACTCTTTTGTTTTTGAAGCTCAAGAAACCTTGTGTGTCGATGCTCCTAGGAGGCTCTTATGCTCATTGAAGTGGCTAGATGAAGGTGAAAGCAAGCATGACAATGGTTCACAAATCTCTAAATCATCATATATGTCTCCCAAGTATCCAATTTGCCAATTTGATCAAGATAAACCAAAGGGTTTGAGGATTGTTTCCCAAGGAAACCCTAATTCAATTGTGCATTGATTGTGCCTTGCTCATGAAGCAACCTCAACCTATCATCAAATTCAATCAAGGGAAGTTATTTATTTCACTATTTTATGCATATATGAGCTTATGTGAGTATCCTCAATCATTCATTCATCAAGATTTGAGGTTTGGCCTTGAGAAGTTGACCAGTCAAGTCATCTGACCAAGCTGAGGATCACTGAGACCTAACATTTGATGTGTTTGTCAAATGAATATGACCTCAAGAGAACAAATGTTCTTAAGAACCATATGAACAACTTTCATGTTCATCCAAAATTCAGTTGAAACTTGGAAGGTCATCATTCATTTCAAAACATTATAGGTCATTTTGACTAAAACCCTAATTTTAGGTCAACTTCCCAAGGACCTAATTTCCTTATTTTTTATGATTTTGAGGTGAGACCAATTGCATTCGAAATATTAAGATTCCTAATTCAAATGTTATGTTGGACAAAATTTCGTAATCCTAAAAGAAACACATGTGATAATACAAAACATTATAGGTTACTTTGGCCCAAAGCCATTGAATTTGAAAAATGTCCAACTTCAAGTGCCCATAACTTTCTCATAAAAATCCAAATGATGCAAAATTTAAGTCCAAATTGATCATCTTGAAAACATCTACAACTTTTATGTTGGAGGTGTTTTCATTTGAGGCATTCATCATTGAAACAGAAGGGCTTGAAGTTGATCATTTTTAGCAAATTTTTCGAAGACATGTTTTTTACCTCAAGCTTCAAGGTCAATTTTCACAAATTTCCAAACTCGAAATGGATTTTTCCCAACATAGATTTTGTTCCTTATGTCAATACCTTTCCAACCATTACTCACATGCCTATGTTTGGATTTTCTATGTGTGAATTTCGAAGAGATGAACATTTAGGACCACTTGTGCAATTCACTTTGAATCTTCATGCACAAGCAAACACAAGGCAAATTGCACGTCCGATTCAATTCAGAATGAGCTCAGCTTGCAATTACACTTGATTTTGGGACTCATATGCGCCTGTACAGGCCCATGCATGGAGGACCCAAAGCTTCATGCACACGAGTTTTCCCTCACTTGGCATCAGCTCCAACTATAAATACAATGCCTTGCACATTCAAATCTCAACCCTTTAGTGATCTGAAGCTCTGCTGAAATCCATACCCAACCATACTCAAAGGAATTCTGATTTTTATTTCTCAATTTCCAATTTGAATTTCAACTTCCTTGGTTGATCTTCAAGTTCCAATTCCTAAGCCTTGCATTATCATCATCTCCTGATCAAAGTAGAAGTAAGAATTGGACCAGATCGTGTTGTTTAAAGTTGCACTTCAAAGGTTTATCCTCTAATTATTTTGATCTATATCTTGCTCCATGATGTGAATCGCTTGTGTTCAAACCGTTTTCTGAAGTCCTCGTGCAAGAGGTAGGCCAGTGGTGGTCTTGATTTCATGTTTTGAAGATTTTCAGTTTGCATACCTGGATGTTCAGGCTCAGATTTCTCACTTGATAGAGATCTTGAGGACAATCCAAGGTTACAGGGGTGATGTACAGCACCCCAGCTTCATTTTGGTACCTGGCTCATGCATTTTGGTTGACGTTCAGAAACCTGCAACTGATGGCCGGAGTTGGTTGGTCCACCGGAGAAGATGGTGGTTTCCACCACCATCCCCACGTGGATGGCTCCAGATCTTTGGATCTCACTCATACGTGCTTCTGATTCTGAGCCCTTGGATGTTGCCACGGAAACGTGCTTCTGAGCCCTTGGATGTTGCCACATCAATTAATGAAGTGGATCCAGCGCTCCTGATTTTTTAGCATTTTCTAATTTCTGTTTTATTTTTCTTTTATTCCTTTTTATTTTAAAAATTCATAACTATTTTATTTGAAATCACAAAAATATGAGACCAATGGCAAAAAAATTCTTGAAAAATCTAGTTTCATAATCTGATTTTTAATTATTTGAGATTCCATTTAATATCTTTTGTGAATTATTTTGTTTTCTAATTGTTTTAATTCATTTTAAATATTTTTTGATATTCAAAAATTCCAAAAATATTTTCTTAACACATGTGGATCATGATAAGTCTATGAAAAATATTCTCATCAATTTTTTAATTGGTTTGAGATTTATTTGAGATTTTAATTCATTTGTGTTATATTTTATTGGTTTTAATTGATTTTAAACTAGTTTCTGTGTTCAAAAAATATTGAGAAAATTTGTCAAACCTTGTTTGACCATGTTAGACCTATGATAATTCAATTGGACTTATCCAAGTTGATTTTAATTGAATTTGAGGTTTGACCATATTTTAACCATTTTATTTTTGCATTTATTTTAATTTCAAAAATACCAAAAAATATGCTTGACTTTGTTGACTTCTAATCTTCATTTCTCTTCTGTTTTACATTGGTTGATGATGATTTGATTCACATTTGATCATTGTGCTTTGATATTTCATTTTGAATCATCCTTTTATTCATTTCATTTCATCTTCATCCTCTTCTTTTTATTTTGGCCAATGAGTTAATGATTTGTGGTTAGTCTTGATATATGAGAGGCTTAACCTTCTTTGATCCAAATCAAACTCAACTTTATCAAAGATCAAGTGAGTTGCTTTGTGTCCAAGATAGGTTGCTTCTTGATCAAGCAAAAAACCTAAAATCCATACAAGGCCTTCCTTTTTTTCTTTTGGCATGGCAAGTTATAGGAGCTTGGCTTACTAGTCATGATCTCTAACTTGTGTTTATTTGCCTATAGTTTTATTGACCGGCCTCAGATAGGTGCGACTACTACATTAGTCCACTTACGATTGCTTAACATAGCGCTAAATTGTCTTATGACACACTAATATTAACCATTAACTACTAACTTTAATTCAACCATTTAATTTTTGCAATTTACTTTCTTGCTCATTTATTCATATTACTTTTCCCTTTGCTCACTTGAGCTCATATTTTATGTTTATGCCATTTTCCTTTTGCTCATTTGAGCTCATTATTGTATAACCATATTATTGCTTTGTGATTGTTTTGTCTTTGTTTGTGTGAACCCAATGCAAAAAGGAGAAAGGACTTAGAATTAGGACCTTACCTATGCTTAAAGGAGTTCAAGAGCAACTAGGCCTCATGCCTTTAGAATGCTAAATTTGTTGAAGAGCAACTAGGCCTCATGCTTTTAGAATTCTAAATTGAAAAGTTGACCCCAAAGGACTCCTAATCTAAACTCATTATTTGTCCATTCCTCTTATTGTATTGTGAATTTTTTGATGTTTGCTCTTGTGTGATAGGGATTCCAAACTTGAGATTGTAAGAAGGACCATTGTCATGAGTATCCAAGTTAAGAGAGACAAGCCAAATGGAGATCCTAGGAGCTTGAATGAATATTTGTTTGATTGCTTGAGTTATTTAGTAAGTCCAAAGGAAAGGAGAATCTTTAATCATCTTTATGATCTCAAGAAAAGGAACTCCAAGGGTTTTATCTCTTCTCTTATCTTTGCATGTTTAGGACTAACCTTTCTCTTCTTCTCTCCATTCTAACCCAAGCCAAACTCATTTATGTGCAAAATTTGACTTTATTTCAAATTAGAAACCCAGGCCTTATGCCTTTAATTTTTCAAACTCTTTTCATTAATACTCATTGTAAATGAATCCTAAGTCAACTTTGACCTCATTTTGTGAATACTTCTAACTTGTAAATACAACTCACTTCAAGTTGTTTTTGTGGTTCCAATGACCACCTTTGTTAAAACTTTTCATAAACATTAGCCATAGGTTTGAGTTATCACAGTGGTTGATGTAAACCTCACCTTATCCTTAGTGATTGGACTATAAGTCATCCATACTTATTATAGGGTGGATCCCTCACTAGTATGTTGAAGCTCTCCTCACATGGTGGATTGTTGGACTATAAGTCATCTCATCTCCCCAATCTTGTTTGCACAAATCTTTTCATAAATACCAACCTATAATACACACTGGCAAAAAGGGCTCTCTTAGAGTACTAAGGATGTTTTGGGTGCTTAAAACCTTCCCATTTCATAACCAACCCCCATACCCAGATCTATGACATTTTTATTAGTTTTTGATTTGATAAAACTTATTACTTGATTTTTGTTCGCTTTCTAACCTTTCCCTTGGATAAATAGAAGTGCGGTGGCGACTCGAATTGTATGCTTACTTTTGATTTAGTCAATAAATCTAAAGGTAACGAATACCCCGCTACAAAAAAGTGGCGACTCTGCTAGGGATTATATGGTCTTCCTAGTGGGTTTAGCCTAATTTTTGCTTGTTGTATTGTATGTTTATATTTATTTGTGACATATTTTTGTGCAAATTTGGGATGACTGTATTGGTTGTAATTGTATGATTTGCTTGATACATCAATTTCTTGTGTGCTTGGTGGTCTCTTGTGAGATGAGTTCTATACACGAACTCGAGTGCACTTATGATAGGAGAATGGCATAGTCTTGTTGACTTGTGTGGAGTTATTCCTTAGCAAGTTGACTTGCAAGCCCATTCACTTGGTGGAGGTCTTGTTGGGATCAATAATGTCACACGAGTAGTCGTGGTTAGGCATTACTCTTTCCAATATAAACCTTTGAAGCCAAGGACCTTAGATTACCTAGCCCATCTTGGGCTATTTTAGGACATAGTGCGAAGGTCATTCAAGTGTAAGATTTGATATGATTGTTACGCGATACTACACTCATAAGAGTCTCTCTTGAGAATATTATTGGAATACGAGTAGTCGTTTTATCCGATAATATCCGAAAGATAAGATGATGACTATGGGAACCTCTCTTTTAGAACATGATCGTCAGGTTTAACCATAGTACACTCCCATTGGGTGGTTCTTAACCGAGACTTCATGCTCATGACTTAGAACAAACCCTTGATTCGCGGTTGATTTGTTCTCGTATATCCTCAATATCAATGGAACTTAGGTGTTGACAAGGTGTAAACCATAATCCACCAAAATGGATGATTCATATTGAGGATAACTTGATCCATCCTATGACCTTTGTGTGGCGTGACTTGCTTGATCCTTGAGTGTGATTGTTGCATCCATGCATTCATGCATTCATACACATCCATATCATCAACAAAGAAAATTTCAAGGAACTTAAGAGGTCTATTTGCATGTTTTCAGACATGGATAAGCAAAGAAGGAATACGAAGAAGTACAGTTTCAGATAACCCGACTTGAAAGAGTTAAGAAGTTTGACATCTTATGTATTAGATCCCTTGGAATTCAAAGCTTGCCATGAGAAGCTCTTGTCTATTCTTTCTACTCAGGTGGATGAAGGTCTGATGAGTGTGTTGGTGCAGTTCTATGATCCTCTGTACCGTTGCTTCACTTTTCCGAATTTCCAGTTTTTGCCTACACTTGAGGAGTCCGCCTATCTTGTGGGTATACCTATTCTGGATCAGTTGTCGTTCATTGGTTTGGAGAGAGTTCCTTCTTCCCAAGAGATTGTTGATCTGCTTCACATAGATGTATCTGATATTAGTGCTCATATGACTACCAAAGGTGGAATTCAAGGTCTCCCGTCTGATTTTCTCATTGCCCAAGCTACCTTGTTTGGGAAGGCTATGAGTAAAGACGCCTTTGAAGCCATATTTTTACTTCTCATCTATGGGCTAGTGTTATTCCCCAACATCGACAATTTTGTGGATGTGAGCACAATTAGGATTTTTCTACTCTTAATCTCGTTCCTACTCTATTGGGTGACACTTATTTCTCTTTGCATATGAGGAATGCAAAGGGTGGTGGTACCATTGTGTGTTGTTTGCCTCTGTTGTACAAGTGGTTTATTTCGCACTTGCCTCAGACGCTTGCCTTCAAGGAGAACAAGGGATGTCTACGGTGGTCCACGAGACTTATGTATCTCACTAATGATGATATCTCTTGGTATAATCGTGTGTATGATGGTGTGCAGATTATTGATTCTTGTGGTGAATTCTCCAATGTGCCTCTTCTTGGTACATGTGGTGGAATTAATTACAACCCTATTTTGGCTCGCCGTCAGCTTAGGTTCCCCTTAAAGGATAAACCTAACAACATTTTGTTGGAAGGTATTTTCTTTCAAGAGGGTAAAGATCCCCAGAACTTGAAGGGAAGGATGGTCCGCGCTTGGCGCAAGATTCATAGGAAGGGAAGGAAAGAGCTTGGTCCGAAGAATTGTATTGCTTTGGAACCCTACACCTCTTGGGTGAGGAGGAGAGCACTTGAGTACCGCATGCCTTATGACTATCGAGACCTACCCCTACGGTTATGGTTGGGCCTTTAACCCTCCCTAACCAAGGAGTAGTAAAGTTGAGAGATAAAGACCGTTCGCGTGCTTGGTTTCGTGAGCGAGAGGAACTACTTCAGCAACTTAGAGATAAGTATGCTGTGATAGAATTTCTGGAGCATCAGGTTATTGATGAGCCTGATGATGTGGTTACTTCTCTTTTTCCTCAGTCATCCAAGTTTTGGAAGAGGAAGTATGATCGACTCGCCAAGGAGAAGGCAGATATGGAGGTAGCCTATGAGAGAGAGGTGAAGAGGCTTCGTGCAGCTTATCTTCCGGTCTCGAGAGCTTTGGACGATTGTTTCTAGGGCTCCGTAGGATGTTTACTCTCCTTTTCTCTTGTATTGTATCTGGTTACCAAAACTGTACTACTTCTTTGGTGTAAAAAATTTTCCAAATATTATTGATATGAATATTCCATATAAGATCAATATTTTCAAATATTTGCAGATAAATCTCTATAAAGTTCCTCTGATTAAAAATAATAAATCATGTGCATAAACATTGCATGCATCATATGCATAAGCAGGTTTTGTTCAGCTCAGTGGTCTAACTCTTTCCTCTTCATTTATTTTGAAGACAAGCTGACGAACTGGTATAACACAAGAGCCAATCTTCCCAAACTGATGGAGCATCTAGAGCAAGAGAACCGTGAACTCAAAGAGGAAGTATCTAGGCTGACTGCCATGATGGAGTCAGTGCTGGCTGCCTAGAGCCAATCATCTCCAACTCCTACAACTCCTCCCGCGAGGACGGTTATATCAGAGGTAGCTTCCTCTACTGTGCCTGTCGCAATAGCTCACTTTGCGTCAACTATGTCAGTCGGGTTCCCGTGGGGGATACCCGCAAATTTTGTGCCTGGGGGTTTCGCTCCAACTCTCGCTTCTCTGCCGGCATCTAGCCCGATCCTTTCTGTGCCACCTGCCGTTGTGCACACCTTACCTAGAGTTGAAGACACCATCTATCATTCTGAGCCATCTGAGGGCCCAAATGTTTATGACAAGATGGACGCGACAAACGACCAATTCCTTGAGCTGCGCAAGGAACTGAAGACTTTGAGGGGTAAAGACCTATTCGGTAAGAGTGCTGCTGAGTTGTGCCTCGTGCCCAACGTTAAAATCCCTGTTAAGTTCAAAGTACCTGACTTTGAGAAATACAAGGGAAACATTTGCCCTCTCAGCCATCTTTTGATGTATGCTCGCAAGATGTCAATGCAAACAGAGAATGATTAACTTCTAATCCACTACTTCCAGGACACCCTGTCTGGTGCCGCTCTCAGATGGTACATGGGTTTGGACAGCGCGAACATCCGCTCCTTCAATGATCTTGGCGAAGCCTTCGTCAAGCAATATAAGTACAATGTGGATATGGCTCCCGATAGGGATCAGCTGAGGGCGATGTCCCATAAAGAGAAGGAGACTTTCAAAGAGTACGCCCAGAGATGGCGTGAGTTGGCCGCTCAGATTGTGCCACCCCTCAAGGAGAAAGAAATGACCAAGATCTTTTTGAAGACCTTGAGTTCTTTCTATTATGAGAGGATGATAGCTAGTGCTCCCTCGGACGTCACCGAAATGGTAAATATGGGAATGAGTCTAGAGGAAGGAGTCCGTGAAGGACGTCTATCAGGGGATGAAGGCTCTTCTGCAAAGAGATATGGGGGCTTTACAAAGAAGAAGGAGGGAGAGGCACATGTTGTGTCTTCCCATATCGAACGAAGGCCCTCTGTGAAGAGGAAGAATATTTGCCCTGCCGTCAGCCAACACCAGGTGGCTCATATAGCACCTTCCTTCAGGGAAGTTCAACATCAACAACAACAACATCAACAATATCAACAACAACATCGTCCACAACAGCAGGCCTACCAGCCTCGAAACAACAATAACACCAGCACCAGCTACGAGAGGAAGAGGGTCACTTTTGATCCAATTCCAATGTCATATGTTGAACTCTATCCGTCCTTGATTGATAGAAAATTAATTACTCCACGAGACCCACCCGTTGTACCAACCAACCGTCAATGGTGGTACAAGCCAGAATTACACTGTGTATATAATTCCGGTGCTCCCGGACATGATGTGGAGTATTGTTATCCCCTGAAGACCAAGGTTCAAGACCTTGTGAGAAGTGGGATTTTGTTTTTCGAGGATGTAGGTCCTAATGTCAAGAAGAACCCATTGCCCGAGCATGGGAAAACTGCTGTGAATATGGTCCAGGGTTGCCCTGGAAAATATAAAGTCTTGTATGTCAATGATATCAGGCAGTCTTTGGTCGAGATGCACAGACTGTTGTGTGGATACAGTCATTATGAGCATGACCATGACAGGTGCCAGGTGTGCACTGTCAACGAAAGAGGATTTTGTCAAGTCAGGAAGGACATCCAAGAGATGCTGGATCAGGGAATGATCGAAGTACTTCAGAATCGCAATGAGGATGAAGTTGATGTTATTTCTCCAGTATTCAGAATACCAGAGCCTGTTGTCGTCAAATATGATGGCAATAAGAAGAAGGTTTCTCCATCTTTTGTAATCAAGCCAGCAGGCCCGGTCCCTTATTCTTCAGATAAAGCCGTTCCTTACAGGTACAATGCAGTTATGGTAGAAGATGGGAAGGAGGTGTCGTTGCCCTCCACCTCTGTTGTGAGCATATCAGATGTCAGTGGTGTGACCCGTAGAGGTCGTGTTTTCTCGGCGCCGCCGAAACCCCAAGATGACGTGAGAAGAACTGATGTTGCTAACCCTGCCGGTCTTGTGGGGACCTCTTCTTCGAATCCGACACTTGTTGTGAAGGGCGTTGACCCTGTTGTTGATAAATCTGCTAAAACTCCTGTCCTTGTTGGCCAGCATGGCATTTTGAAAAAGGACTGTGATGAGATGCTGAGGCACATCAAGAGGAGTGAATACAACATTGTTGATCAACTGCTACAAACTCCATCAAAGATATATGTCCTATCTTTGCTGATGTATTCTGAGCCACACCGTGAAGCTTTGTAGAGGGTGTTGGACGTGGCATACGTGGATCACGATATCACTATTGAACAGTTTGATAGCATTGTTGCAAACATAACCGCTTGCAACAATTTGAGCTTTTGTGATGCTGATCTTCCCGAGGAGGAAAAAGACCACAATTTGGCTTTACACATTTCAATGATTGTAAGGATGATGCCTTGTCTAATGTGTTGGTAGACACAGGGTCATCGCTCAATGTGTTGCCAAAATCCACTATGGCCAAACTTTCTTACCAGGGGCCTCCCATGAGGCAGAGTGGAGTGGTAGTGAAAGCTTTTGATGGATCAAGGAAAACTGTGATTGGAGAAGTTGAACTCCCAATAAAGATTGGACCTAGTGATTTCCATATCACTTTTTAGGTCATGGATATCCATCCATCATATAGCTGCTTGCTTGGCAGACCATGGATTCACGAGGCAGGCGCCGTGACATCCACCCTACACCAGAAGTCGAAATTCGTTAAGAATAAGAAGTTGGTGGTGGTAGGCGGAGAGAAGGCTCTCTTGGTTAGCCATTTATCTTCCTTTTCCTATGTAGATGTTGAGGATGAGGTTGGGACTCCGTTCCAATCCTTATCTATTGCTGAGCCTTCAAGGAAGGACTTTTTTCATTTGCTTCCTACAATGATGCTAAGTTGGCCATTGAGCATGGTGCAACTACTGGTTTAGGACAAATGATCAAACTGGAAGATAATAAATCCCGAGCTGGCATAGGGTACTCTTCAGTCATTTCCAATGAGCACGGGCTGTTCCAAAGTGGTGGTTTCATCCACACTGTTGAAGATCAAGAGGCTGCAGCCATAGTGGAAGATGAGGAAGAGGAAGATCTTGGAAACTTCGTCATCCCTGGAGGAATCTGCAATAATTGGGTCGTTGTTGATGTTCCAATAGATATCCACAAGTACAAGTAATATGTTCATTTTGTTTGAAAACCCTTCTCCCGTGCCAAAAGGAGAGGTGATGACATTGTTGGCACATTTTGGTTAATACAATGATGTTCATTCAAAATTACATGTTGAATGTTTGTTTTTCCAAATTATTTTCCCTTTTTTCTTTTTTCATGAAATTGATGATCACCATAAAACCCTAAAAAGGAGAATAAAATCAATCTCTTCATCTGCATAATGATTTGCCTTGTTTGAATTCTGAAATCTCTTTTATACTCAAAATCATTATGCAGATTAATCAAACCCATTGAACATAATGATCCAACACCATCTCCCAACTTTGAGTTCCCTGTATTTGAGGCCAAAGAAGATGATGCTGAAGAGATTCCTGATGAGACTACCCATCTGCTTGAGCACGAGGAGAAGATCATTCAGCCGCATCTTGAGAATCTGGAAACATTCAACTTGGGGTCTGAAGATTGTGTTCACGAAGTGAAGATTGGGGCACTCCTTGAAGAGTCTGTCAAGAAGGGGTTGATAGAATTGCTACGAGAATATGTCGACGTATTTTCCTGGTCGTATGAAGACATGGCTGGTCTAGATATTGATATTGTGCAACATTTCCTGCCGTTGAAGCCCGAGTGTGTGCCTGTGAAGCAGAAGCTCAGAAGAACTCATCCTGACGTGGCAGTAAAGATTAAAGAAGAAGTTCAGAAGCAAATCGATGCAGGGTTTCTGGTGACTTCTACATATCCTCAATGGGTGGCCAATATTGTGCATGTGCCTAAGAAAGATGGAAAAGTCCGAATGTGTATGGACTATCGAGACTTGAATAAGGCTAGTCCGAAAGATGATTTCCCTCTACCACATATTGATATGTTGGTAGACAATACATCTAAATTCAATGTCTTCTCATTCATGGACGGATTTTCCGGTTATAATCAGATTAAAACGGCACCCGAGGATATGGAGAAGACAACATTCATCACACCTTAGGGAACATTCTGTTATCGAGTGATTCCCTTTGGTTTGAAGAACGCCGGAGCCACGTATCAACGCGCTATGACTGCCTTGTTTCATGATATGATGCACAAGGAGATCGAGGTGTATGTTGATGATATGATTGCAAAGTCGAAAACGGAAGTTGAACATGTAGAACACTTGTTGAAGCTTTTCCAGCGTTTGAGGAAGTACAAACTCTGCTTGAATCCTAACAAGTGTACATTTGGAGTCCGTTCCGGCAAGTTATTAGGCTTTATTGTCAGTGAAAGAGGTATTGAAGTTGATCCTGCCAAGGTTAAAGCAATACAAGAGATGCATGCGCCCAAAACTAAGAAGCAAGTCCGAGGTTTTCTTGGCCGCTTGAATTATATTTCCAGATTTATATCCCACATGACTACCACATGTGCGCCACTATTCAAGCTCCTCCGGAAAGATCAGCGTCATGATTGGACCGAGGATTGCCAGAAGAGTATCTGTCTGAGCCTCTGATTCTGTCTTGGCCTGTTGAAGGGAGACCATTGATTATGTACTTAACTATGCTTGATGACTCTATGGGTTGTGTATTAGGTCGGCAAGATGAATAAGGGAAGAAAGAGTACACTATCTACTATTTGAGTAAGAAGTTCACTGATTGTGAGTATCGGTACTCAACGCTTGAGAAGACATGTTGTGCTTTGGCTTGGGATGCTAAGCGCTTACGCCAGTATATGTTAAATCATATGACTTGGCTGATATCCAAAATGGATCCAATCAAGTATATCTTTGAGAAGCCTGCTTTAACTAGGAGGATTTCCCGTTGGAAGATGCTGTTGTCTGAGTATGATATTGAGTATCGAGCTCAGAAAGCTATTAAAGGTAGTATCTTGGTTGACCATTTGGCACATCAACCAATTGAGGATTATCAGTCTGTTCAGTACGACTTCCCTGATGAGGAGATTCTGTATTTGAAAATGAAAGATTGCGATGAGCCTACGCTCGATGAAGGGCCAGAGCCTGGTTCCCGATGGGGTATGGTATTCGATGGCGCTGTTAATCAATATGGAAATGGTATTTGGGCAGTTATTATTACTCATCAGGGCACACATTTTCCTTTTACAGCAAGGCTAACTTTCAAATGCACGAATAACATGGCGGAGTATGAGGCTTGTATTATGGGTTTGGAAGAGTGTATATTAGGATCAAACATCTTGATGTTTATGGTGATTCAACCCTTGTTGTTAATCAGATTAAGGGTGAATGGGAGACGAATCAGCCTAGCCTCATCCCATACATAGATTATGCGAGGAGGATTTCAAATTTCTTTACTAAGGTTGACTTCCATCATATTCCTCGAGACAAGAATCGGATGGCAGATGCTCTTGATGCACTTGCTTTGATGATTGTGGTGAAATATTGGAATGAAGTCCCCAATATCACTGTGATGTGTTTGGATAGACCAGCTCATGTATTTGCAGTTGAAGAAGTGAAAGATGATAATCCATGGTATTATGATATCAAGTGCTTTCTCCAAAATCAGATTTACCCGCCTAGGGCATCTGTTAAAGATAAGAAGACTTTGAGGAGATTATCAGGCAGTTTCTACCTCAATGGTGATGTGCTTTATAAGAGGAATTTTGACATGGTTCTGCTCAGATGCGTGGATAGACACGAAGCAGACCTGATGATGATTGAAGTCCATGAGCGTTCATTTGGTACTCATTCCAATGGACATGCCATGGTAAAGAAGATGTTGAGAGCAGGCTACTATTGGCTGACCATGGAGTCTGACTGCTGCAAATTGTAGCGGTGTATTCGTCACCATCGGAAATATTGATTAGATCCGAGGTAAAATAATACAAAGATAGAGTCGCCACCGCACTTCTATTTATCCAAAGGAATGGCTAGAAAGCGAGCAAAAGCCTAACAAGTTTTACACGAAGAAAACTAATAAAAGGTCAGAGATCTGGGTAAGAGGGTTGGTTATGCAGAGGGAAGGTGTTAGGCACCCAATGCATCCTAGGTACTCCTAGGGAGCCCTTTTCACAACTTGTTGAAAAATAATTGTTTATGAAAATATTTATTGTGCAAACATGTGGGAAGAGGTGAGAAAAGAATATACAAATTTTTATTGTTTTTGTGTTTGAACGGATGAACCCGTTGCCTACGTACCTTCCATGAAAGGTAAGGATCAAAACGCCGTAGTTCGGCTAAAAGATTTCCAAAAGTAAGTGGATTGATTTTAAAACAAAAGCCCTAAGGTCTTTCGTTATCCATGGGAGAAAACTCAACCTAAATCAACAACGAGTCCACCACGTGAGAAGAGCTTCAACTTGCTAGTGAGGGGTTAACCCTATAATAAGCAAGGAAGGCTTACAATTCATTCACTAAAGACAAAAGGTGAGATTCACATCAACCACTAGGATAACTGAAACCTATGGCTAATGCAGGAAAATTATTAACAAGTGGACAAGGGCCACAAAAAAAGCAATTGAATGAGTTGAACTACCAATTATGAGTATATGCAAAAAATTAGTCAAAGTTGATTAGAGATTCAATTCGGGAAGAAGTATAATGAAAATGGAGTTTGAAAATCAAGGGCTTAAGGCCCAGGTTTCTAATTTGAAAAAAACAGATGAAAAGTTTGCACAATAACTTTCAGGTTGGGTTAACATGCAAATGGAGGTTTAAAGAAACAAAAGGTGGGAGGGTGAGGAAGTAAAACTTCTTAGATGTTCACCTCTTGAGATCATATGTAGATGATCCAAGTGATTCCTTAGGAATGGGCAACAAGCAAATAACACATAAACAACATAAATGGATACCGGATGCCAATCACTGGTCTTACACCAATCTCACAAAACCAAAAGGGATACCAGATACCAAGCAATGGATTTACACTAGTCTCACAAAACGAAGATAACAAATGCAACATGGATACCAGATGCCAAACTATGGACTTATACTAGTCTCACAAAACAGAGAAACATGGAAACAAGTTGCCAATAAATGGACTTACACTCAACTCCAAGGAATTATCATAGGAAACAAATGCCAATAGTTGGGCTTACAATTGAATCCTCACATAAACAGACAAATGCAATAAGAAAGAGAAAACAAGTTGCCAATAAATGGTCTTACACTTGACTCCTACCAAATCACAGGAAACAAATGCCAATAAATGGACTTACAACTGACTCCTCAATGGTCATAGGAAACAACGGCCAATAAATGGACTTACAATTGACTCCTCAATGAACAAAACAAAATGTCACAAAGCAATGTACAATGATCAATGAAATGATATACAATTAATGCTCAAAGATGAAAATAATGCACAGAGGCATACACAAACAGTTATGCACATATGGGCAAACAAGCAAACAAACAAGTCAATTATCACACACTATACACAATCAATTAGGCTCAAGCAAGGTTAGGCTTTACAACCAACTGGAATGGGGTGTTTTGAGTTCTTAACCCTAACATTGAGAGTTAGGGTGAAGCAGATGAAATGGAGATGAGGGTGATGCCTCATAGCTCTTATCCCTGGCCTGGGAGAGCTTTAAACAAATAGAAAGTGTGGGAGTTCAGAAAGTAGGAACTCTTCTCCATAAATGATTGACTCTATGAGATCTTGGGTTTTTATTCACAATGCATCAACACATGGTATGAGCAAAGTGAATGACACAACTGAATAACAGGGGATGGATTACACATCCATTTTATCTGCCAATTGCCTCTTAAGAGGACTTTACCTACTTGGCACAAAATTAAACACACAAAGACATGGCCTCTTAAGGAGGGCTTCAGACAGGTGCCTACCAATAACAGTAGGTCTTCCAGACTACATGAAGAAGAGGGATTATACCTAAGTGGTATGCCAACCACAGCAAAGCAAAGCAAAGTTCAAATGAACTTAAAGCAACTTAGGTACCTGTGGAAATAGCTAAACCAATCAGTACAACTTCCAGACAAACAGACAACAGTTAATAACCAACAGACAATCCCAATATACAACACAAAAACCATAAGGCAAACTCAAATGAGTTATCCTCAACCTACAAAACAACAAGTGTTAGCAATCCAAAGCAAATATCAAAATCCAAATGATGAAGCATCATCAACCATGGAACTTGGATGCTTAAACCTGAAATTCAAAGCTCACATGTAAGCAACAAACCACTAGGTCAAAGCCTATGGTCAAAGATGGAGAAAAAATTCAAAACAGGAGCTGAAATTCAACACATTGCAACTTCAGACACATATTAACCTGTCCTAAAAAGGCTGACATCAAAATCAATCATCAAAATCATTTCATGATCAAAAGAAGTCAAAGGCAATTTCAAAGCTCATATATGGACATCATAAATGAAAATTCTAAATCAAAACAGAAATGATTCAAATAAATTTGGAAACATTCATGAACACTCAAGACATCTGACATGATCAACATACAAAAAATCAGAAGCATCAAAGGTCATTTGGCATGGAAATTAAATTACACAAGTTGGACATTCAAAGAGGTGACACAAATTGTCACACCATGCTAACACAAGCATAAAACAGAAATGGTAATTGAGAAAAATGTCAAACCAAAACCAAAATGTCCATCAATGTGTCTAGAATCAACATGCAAAGTTTCACATTCATTGGATTAAAAACAAGCATTTCACAATGAGATAAGCAAGGCAAGGTCACAAATGGATATATGATCAATCAACCTAGCACCAAATAAAATCCAGCCATGCACAAAATTTTAAATTATGATCATTAAAAACTAGACAAACCAAGGATCACTATGCAAAAAATTGGAGATAAAATGATGCATTTTTCAAATAGATGTGATTTTTCTAAGTTGATGGGAAAAATAAAAATCAAAATGGACATGGTATGTGGAAAATAGGAGGGAAAGCATAAAACATGAAACATTTGAAAATAATCTCTTCGCCCGGAATCGAACTCTGTGTGAGTTCAAAAATGGCGCGCGCTAGGTGCTAAAACGCATTGTTTCATTAATGACTGGGACGTCCAGTCACCAGTCAGCGCCCAGTCAAACAACATGAGCCAATGAAACAGCATACGAGGCAAACGCGTGGACCAGTAATACTGAAACCCTAAGCCAGCGTGTGAGAAACCAGGAAAAGCGTGGCCAATGCATAAAACCGTGGCTATATCATGAACTTTATCTTCTTCATGAGGAAGAAGATGAACAGTAGCAACCTTCAAACGCGTTTCCAGAAAAATTCTCCAGAAATCCAAAGCGAGCACATCATCATGTAGCATTTTTCATGGAGATTAAAGATCAAACAAGAGCTAAACCTAATTCTACATGTCAAGAGAGAATCGAGCAAGATAAAGTTCATGCATAAAACTTGAATCAACCCTAACTCAGCCAATAATGCATCAAATCACATGGTTCTTTCACCAGAATTACCAGGAGAACTAGATCTACAATAATATATACATGGATTTCAAAATTAAAAGGTTCGAATTATGACCTCTTGAAGAGCAGAACCTTTGAATTCACACGATCCACAGCTTTGAAGTATCCAAATCCATTCTATAATCCTTGAAATGAAGTTTGATGAAGCAAATGAAGCTTGAATGGTGCTGGATCTAGCTCAAAACAGAAAATCCATTATCATCTTCATGAACTTGAACTACACTATTCTTGCTCGAATTCACCAATTCAACACTTGATCTATACAGAATCAAATCTAGGCAACAAGAATATGAAGTAAAATTGCAAGGTTCTTTGAAGAAATTTTGATTTATGAATGGAAGAAAATTTTGGAGGGAGAGAAGATTTTAGATCTAGAAATGTGAAAAATGATTAATCTCCTCCAATTTTGTTAGGGTTTAGGTATTTATATGCTTTACTAATCAACTTGCTAATCCCTAATTAATTTGGTTAAGTGAAATAAGGTGTTTTACAAAATTTTGAAAATGCATGGTGCATGGGCTAATTGCACGTGAACAGACCCTTGGCCTCATCATTTTCACTTAAAATCTTCTTTTGAGCTCAATGGCAATGGTAGAAAATCCATACAATACACCATTTTTGAATTTTGCAATTTCCCTCCAAAAAAAGCATGGAATAGCAAGTGATTATGTGATGACAATTCATGCAATGTGATGCATGATTTGGAAATTAGAGGTCAATAGGAGAATATTGCAAAAAGAATCACTCAATATGGAGCTTTGGTTCAAAAGTTATGCTCATTTGAAGTCCCATGCACACTTGGCAATGATTTGATCATATCTCCTCAACCACACATCATAAATCCATGATCTTGAACATTTTGGAAATGGGAGAGAAAGATCTACAACTTTCATGTTCAACCGAATTTCATTTGAAGCTTTTTTGATGATGTAATATTGAGTTGAATTTGGTCCAAAACCTTTCCATTTTTGGAAATTTCAAATTATGGGTCACTTTCCATTTTTGGAAACTTTTGACTGGACTTCAAATTCTTCAATGTGAGTGTTTGAAATGTCAAATAAGACTTGTTTGAACATGAATGAAGTATTTCCAATCACTTCTCACTTCCAAATCCATAGTTGACTTTGTAGTTGACTTTCTGGGTCTTCAGTTGACCTGAAAATGTTCTGATGAAATTCAAGCCTCTACCACTTGGGATTTTGCTTCAAAATGACATCATAGCTCGTATGAACTCTTGTAAATGATCATGGGGTCCAAATCTCAAGAATAACCACCATCTATTGCTCAATGAATGCCTTTGATGTACTTGACCTGCAATTGCTTCAGCTGTAAGACAAAGGTTAGATGACATATTTTTTGTACATTTTTGGTTAGTGATAAAAAGAAAAGCAATGACATACAAATGCAAGCAATGCTTGGTGATCAAGAACCACTCTCAAGAAAGATATCCCACCCACAGGGAAGGAAGCAAGGTGTACAATGATCCTTGAGGCAATGCAATGAAATGATATGATGCCATGAGGGATCTTAGGGACAGAATTGGGGTCTTACACAAATATGTGAAGAAATGCCATAAGTGTCAGATTTATACGGAGAAGATTCATATTCCCCCGACACTTCTGAATGTTATTTCATCACCATGGCCTTTCTCCATGTGCAGAATTGACATGATTGGCATGATAGAGCCAAAGGCGTCTAACGGTCACCGTTTTATTCTCGTAGCAATTGATTACTGTCGCAACCTGAAAAATACAGTGCGAAAAAAAAAACAACCGGCGAAAGAAAAAGACAGAAGAGTCGCCATCGTGCGTTATTCATCCCAAAGGAGGGAAAGGAAACGCTCGAAGTAAACCTGAAAAAAGGAAAGGACAAGACGGGGTCTCGCAACCAAATCTTGGGTTCGGGAGTCGGTTATGCGAAGGGAAGGTATTAGCACCCCTACGCATCCGTAGTACTCTACGGGATCCACTTTTGTAGTTTTCGTCTAAAGGGTGTGGGTTTATCTTGTGCTGTTTGCCAAAAAAAAAAGGGTTAAATGAAAATGACTCGCGCGGATGTCGCATCCACTGCATACGTATCTCATCTGAATATGAGAATCAGAGTCTTCGTAGCTCGGCTGACCTATGGGTTGGGATGTGTGCTCGCTAAGACATCGCGTCTTATGCCTACGTATCTCACCTGGCCTGAGAATCAGAGGAAAACGTAGTTCGGCTAACTACGGGGTTATGGATTGGGTTTTGGACGAACGACGTCACTACGCAATCTACCAGATGCTCGACCTTTAGAGACTTACTCGCCTGTAGTAGAAGGAGTTAACGTGTTGCTTTGGGTTTTAGGGTTTGGGATGCTCGAGGGCAAAAAGGCAGTCCTTGACGAAGGAACCGCGCTACCTGCAGGGATATGAATACAAAACAGAAAACATGTATCTCAAAGTAAAATGCCACCAAGGGGCTCAAACATTGCCTCCTATCGAGGTCTTCCAGCTAAGAAAGCGATAAAGTACGAGAAAAGGAAAAAATTACCACACGGATAAAGATCCGAAGTAACAGCAACCAAGGGGACAAGAAACCCTGAGATCCTTCCAAGCTAATGCCATCAAAGAAAAGTGAGTCAGTACAGGTAATCGGAATGAACCTCTAGGGGTTATCCCACAAATAAAGTGGGAAACCACGCAAGTTATCCCTGCAAAAGTCATGTGAGCCCTCACAAAAATTCAACAAAAAGGTTAGTGAAACACCATAAGCATTTTTTTCATGATCAACAGTATGGTTTCAAAAAACTCAAACCCTGTGGCATACATTTCAGAAATTAAACGGTTAAACATTCAAGGCATTGTTTATACATTCATATACATATTAAACCCATGGGCAAAAACCTAATGAAATTCATCCATCATACCTCATACATTCAGAAAATTCAAATTGAAAGCATAGAGATGATGGATATAGGGCAAACCTGATTGAAGAGCTTGATTGAAATTGGATTGCACCGGGGTTTGCAGAACAATCTCAGGGTTTATATGAGGTAGAACTGGTTCTTTGCCAATGAGTTCCCTTCAGTGTCCGGAGGTTGCTCTGAACTCTATTGACTCTTCTCTCACTTTCTTTTTCCTCCAGGGTTTTGTTCCAAGGAAACCTCGGAGTATTTTGCTTCTCTTCCTTCTTCTCCTCTTCTGTGTTGTGTGCTTTTGTTTCAATGAAACTCTAGTATTTATAGGCTAATATTTGTAGCTTAGTGGGCTTTTGAGAAAGGTCCAAGTCCAAAAAAATTTATTATATTTTATTTATTTAATTATTTATTTAATTAATTAATTAAAATTTTTTATTTTTTATTTTATTTTATTTATTTTTTTGTAAAAAATTATTTTTTTTTTCGTTTTTTTTTTTTCGTTTTTTTTTTTTTGGATCTAATTTTGATTGACATGATGAAATGCAATATGAAATGCTAAATGAATGCATGAATGAGGAGGGCAAATTTTGGGGTGTTACAGCTGCCCCTATTCAATCATCAGCTAAACCGAGTAGGATGAAAGCGAACAGCTTATCAGACAAACGGGGTGAGCTGTGATTGAATACCAAAGATAGACCGAAAATTTGCGCTCCGAGAACACCACAAAAAACGCGGAAATACACCGCGCTGTTTATTTTTCTTCCGATCCTCTGGCTGGACCTGAATCAGTCTTCTGGCTTAATCTGGAGTGTCGATCCTCTGGCTGAACCTATACTCAATTTAGTCCTCTGGTTGGATATTAATTTTGATCCTCGGGCTGGATACGAATTTGATCTTCTGGCTAGATCTTCTTCGATCTTCTGGCTAGATCTCCTCCGTTTCGATTCTCTGGCTGAATCTATTTCCTTTGATTCTCTGGCTGAATCTACTTCGATCTTCTGGCTAGATCTGGATTGTTTCGATTCTCTGGCTGAATCTATTTCCGGTCTTCGGGCTAGACCTGACTTCGATCTTCTGGCTAGATCTTCTTCGATCTTCTGGCTAGATCTCCTCCGTTTCGATTCTCTGGCTGAATCTATTTCCTTTGATTCTCTGGCTGAATCTACTTCGATCTTCTGGCTAGATCTGAATTGTTTCGATTCTCTGGCTGAATCTATTTCCGGTCTTCGGGCTAGACCTGACTTCGATCTTCTGGCTAGATCTTCTTCGATCTTCTGGCTAGATCTCCTTTGTTTCGATTCTCTGGCTGAATCTACTTCGATCTTCTGGCTAGATCTGGATTGTTTTGATGATAAATTCCCGTCATTAGGATCCCGCATCTGAGGCATGCGCTGGTTGACCCTCTTTTGAAATCTACACCTAAGCTTCATATTAGATATACAGCTTCGAGCATATTCCACTTTTGGGCTTCGTACATATTCTTCGGGCTAGAACATGTTGTAACGACTCCTCAATTAGACTTGCTGGGGAAATAAAGCTTGTAGGCGACTTCACTGGGGAATCTTCAAATTGAGCCTCAGGCTGACTCTTGGGAAAACGATTCTCAGGCTGAATCTTCGAAATGACCCTCAGGCTGGATCACTGGAACACGATTCTCAGGCTGAATCTTCGAAATGGACCCTCAGGCTGGATCACTGGAACATGATTCTCAGGCTGAATCTTCAAAATGACCCTCAGGCTGGATCACTAGAAAACGATTCTCAGGCTGAATCTTCAAAATGACCCTCATGCTGGATCACGGGAAAACGATTCTCAGGCTGAATCTTCAAAATGACCCTCAGGCTGGATCACTCGCGCTTGATCCTCTGGCTGGATCTCATGACCTTGGTTGTAAAGTAATTCTTCAGTCTGCTTGGAAGAACCTGTTTATCAGCTTATGTGTATGCTTGATATGATATGCATGCAAATGCAAATGTTATGCATGGTGTAAAAAGAAATCTGCTTGGGGAAGCAATCTCCGGTAGGGAACAAATCGCTGTATCAATCCTTGAATGCTCTGTGGGGAATGATCCGTCTGCCGGGACCAATGAGCCACCAAAAATAAATTGGCTGCTTGAAAAGTCGACCCTGCGGGGGGAGTATCAACTATGGAAACTTGGTTCGGCGAGGCTCTGTGAGGAGAGTCTGTGGGGAAAACACTTCCTGGGGAAATGTCGTAGGAAACGGTCTTTGCTGGGGATATGAACTTGCTAATCGTCCTCTAGCTGGGGATTAGAACAAATCTGTTAGAAATAATCTGCTGGGGATGAGATGAACACTGGGAACACCACCCTCTTGTCCGTTGGGTATGCAACCACTCCGCTGTTGCTAGGAAGATACAGTCTGACACTGTCAACTCTACTGGGGATATATAGTCTGGATACTGTCAACTCTGTTGGGGATAGACAGTCTGGATACTGTCAACTCTGTTGGGGAACATGCTCTGCTGAGGAGAGACTTTGTCAACCGCTTGGGGATGAGGATTCATGACTTGGCATCCGGTTCCTGTGACCTGCAACCAAAAATACATGTATGCCTCGGAGGAATTACTCGGTTTGAATTCACCGTTCGGGATTAAGCACATTCAAAGCAATTTTAAATGTTTTCCTGTGCAAATCATCTGCAAAAGCCACCATTATGTTCATATGCAATATGTTTTATCAAAAATTCGGACATTTTTGCAAACAAACTGATAAATGAAAAATCAAAAGGCTCTTTAACTGAATTATTCGACTCTTACTGGGGAGAAAATTTGTGTTAGGAATAGGCGAGGGCATCAGGAAGTTGATCCCTGAAAAGAGGTGATTGCTATAAAAAGAGAACTATCCTAATGGCAAATGTGGAAACGAGGTCCCACTGAGTTTCGACTCTGCTATGGCTCGTATGTCCTCAAGACGCTATGCTCATCTTGCTTTCTGAAGTGGATGATTAGTCGATCTTTAACCTTCGAAGATTGCCGGATTGAATGAAACGGTGATATAACACTGATGAACTCAGATCACAGTCATTCGCTTATTCCCTAACTTTTGCGTGGACCGCCCTTTTGGGTTTTCAATCCATCGGGATACCCATTTTTGCCTGAGCCGCCCTTTTAGGTTTTCGACTCACCGGGTGTACTCTTTTTTTTTATATATCCCTAATTTTTGCCCAAACCTCTTTATTCTTTTTTTGGTTCGTCGGGATGCCCCTTTTTTTGCCTGGACTATTCTTTTTACTGTCCAACGGGTCTATTTTATGCGAAGTATTTTTTTAACCGCGTCTGAGTTAATAGGGGACGGGAATCCTTCGCCCTCCATGGTTGTTAGCGTCAAAGCTCCGCCATAGAAAATCCTTTTAACCACGTGCGGACCCTCCTAGTTCGGTGTCCATTTGCCCATGTGATCTGTGTTGGGAGGAAGAAATATTTTGAGTACCAATTCACCGACTTGATACCCCCGAGGGCGCACTTTCTGACCAAATGCTTTCTTCATTCGTCTCTGACCGAGATACGTCAATTATGAGTACGTAGTTCCAGCATAGCACCATTTCCCGTTGGTTTGATTGATGACCAAAGCTGAATCCCCGTATACATCCAGGGTTTTAATCTGTATATTGACGGCTTCCTCAAGTCTTAGGATACAAGCTTCGTATTCGGCTTCATTGTTGGTGCAGGGAAAAGTTATTCTGGCACCAGATGGCATATGAACCCCCTTCCGGTGTGATCAACACTATACCAACTCCGCGACCATTGACGTGGACCGCCCCATCAAACATCATAACCCAATTGGATTCAGGGTCAGGTCCCTCCTCCGGGAGTGGTTCCTCTCAATCTTTCGATTTGAGAAACATGATGTCCTCATCAGGAAAGTCAAACCTCATAGTTTGGTAATCATCAATCGGTTGCTCTGCAAGATAGTCTGACAAGACACTTCCCTTGATGGCTTTTTGTGAAGTGTATTGGATGTCATACTCTGTCAGTATCATTTGTCACCTAGTAACTTTTCCGGTAAGTGATGGCTTTTCAAAAATATACTTGACTGGATCCATTTTTGATATCAATAGAGTCGTGTGAGTCAACATATACTGTCTTAGTCGGCGAGCAACCCATGCCAAAGCGCGGCAAGTTTTCTCGAGCAATGAGTATCTTTGTCCACAGTCGGTAAACTTTTGCTAAGGTAGTATATTGCATGCTCTTTTCGACCTGACTCGTCATGCTGACCGAGCACACAACCCATTGACCTTTCTAACACAGTCAAGTACATGATCAACGGTCTTTCCTCTCGGCCTGTAGCCTGGCCCCGATCTTGATCTCTTTTTTGTCGTCTTCGGTACCAACGTTGATGGTCTCAACCACCTCCTGATAAGGTGTAATAGCTCGGTCCTCCTGTTTCAACAATCTGGCTAACCCTTCAGGCAATTCACAAACTTCCTCAGCCCCTTCTTCGGCTTGATAGATAGGATTGTCGAAGTCATACTTGGCCATAGCAGTGTCGTTAGCAGTGAGATCCGAGTGGTCGGCTCTACATGATGGAGGATCATGCTTTACCTTAGAATGAGAGATTGTTTTTTGAAAGAAAGGAAAAACGAAAAAAGAAACATTGCCATTTTTTTTTGTAAAAAGTAAAAAAAAACTGAAAGAAAGAGAACACAAAATTGTTTGCAAAAGCCGTCCTTTATTGATGATAAAAATAATTGCGAAACGTAACTAAATGGATGGCCCTACAAATGAGCCATTACACCTTGGGCAAAGTGTAAGACTTTATTATGCATGTAATAAAAGGAAAACAATAAAAATCACTTTTTCAGCAGAATAACCCGAACGGTTTTTCGGACGACCAATTGTCGAGCTTTTCTCCTGGGACACACGGGCGAATCCAGCTATCTAAGTCACCTTGTCTTTATCTGCAGCATTGACGATGTGGGGGGAAACCAAACCCCTGTTGGAGAAAGTACCGGCTTCATTCTTCTGAGATCCCGGAGCATACCCCAATCCAAACTTTTCTTCTTTGATGACTGGCTCCACAAATTTGCCCCAGCCTTGGGCATTACCAGCTTCAACCACTTCGACAGCATTAATCCCCTGCCCGCCGTGAGCCGGCATCGGGTTCTGGATAACATTAGGCACCGGAGCAAAATTGATAGCCTGGGCATCTCTCAAATCTTGTACCTTTAACTGGAGAGCCTTGCAATTATCTGTAGTATGGCCAGGTGCGTTGGAGTGAAAAGCACATCTGGCGTTGACATCATAACCTCTAGGCAAATTATTGGGATCGATTGGTGGGGCCAGAGTTCTCAACGTAACCAGATTCATGTCAATCAGCTTGGGAAGTAATACTGAATAAGGCATTGGGATTGGCTCGATGACCCGGTCCGTCTTCCTTGGACGTTGTTGATAGTGTCTCTGCTGACCCGGATTACCTCCTTGTTGTTGATTGTTGTACCTGGGTTGTTGTTGCGGATGATATTGCGGTTGAGGAACAGGTGTTGGAATAGTGACTGCGGCCACTTGATCTTGATAGTAATTAGGGCGTCCTCTACCCCTGCCTTTGCTGGCATACACAACGGTTGTCTCGCCTTCTTTTCTTTGCTGACCGTTACCAGCAAACGGTTTCTTGGAAGCACTATTGTCTTGAATTCGGCCCATCTTCAACAGACTCTCGATTCTTTCTCCAGCAATTACTATCTCTGCAAAGCTGATTGACGGGCAAGCAGCCAATCTCTCAATATAATTGCCTTGAAGAGTGTTCATGAACATGTCCGCCATCTCCCTTTCAGACATAGGGGGTTGGACGGACGCAGCAATCTGTCTCCAATGCTGAGCATACTCTCTAAAGGTTTCCTTGGCAGTCTGAGACATACCTTGCAAAAAGGTCCGATTTGGAGCCATGTCCAAGTTGTATTGATATTGCTTGACAAAAGCCTCTGCCAAGTCTTTCCAGCTCTTGATGGTAGTACGAGACAAATGAGAATACCATTCACGAGAAGCTCCAGTTAGACTGTCTTCAAAATAGTACATCCACAGCTTTTCATCTTCCGTGTGAGCTCCCAACCTTCCCAGATAAGATTGGAGATGAGTGCGTGGGCAAGAAGCCCCGTTGTATTTCTCAAAAGTAGGGGGTTTGAACTTGTGAGGAATCCTTACTCCCTGAACCAGACCAAGATTTGTGACATCAAAGCCTAAGGAATTTTGATACTCCAAAGATTTGAGCTTCTCAGCAAGATCATCCATATGGCGAGTGGTCTCGAGGGCTTCGTCGTGCAAAGAAAATTGATCATACTGACAATCTTCAGTAACGGGGTGCCCGTTAATCCGAATTCCTTGATTCACATTGTACCTTCCGCCAATACCATTTCCAACATTCCCTGTGTTGCCAACATTACCCGGGTTTCCATCAGCATTTGCGTTACCCGCGTTTCTAGTGTTCACAGGGTTATCAGCGTTCCCAGTGTTCCCAGGGTTTCCCTCAGCATTTGGTATCTCCAAATCTGGATTGGGCCTCGGTTGCTCAACCAATTCCCTCAGCTTTTCTTGGCCTGCTGCCATACCAGTCATCAATGTCATGAACTGATCCATCCTTTCACGCATATCAGCCAGCTCTTTCTGTACTTGGTCCATCGCTAGTCGTGGACGGTTTTCCTTTGTCGGGTATCTGTGAACTCGCTTGGGACCAATAACTGCCTGATACAGGGAACAAACATTAGACACTGCGGTGACACCTGCAAAACAGACAAGGGTTAATATGCATGGTATGCGATGCACTGCTTGTTCAGTTTTAAGGCACCCCCGTTTTGAAAGGGAATACCCTGCAAATGAATAAGCATGAGATGTTGGATGCAAATATGCAGATGATGTTATGAAATGCAAAGGCATGTCAATCAGAATTGATGGATCCGCTTGAACATCTGTCAGGTTGCACTGTCTGGAGAGAAATTAAGAGCACACCAAACAAAGGTCATGGGATGGATCATGTTATCCTTAATATCAACCACCCATTTTGGTGGATTATGGTTTACACCTTATCAACACCCGAGTTTCATTGATATTAAGGATACCTGATCGGATTAACCATGAATCAAGGGTTTGTTGCAAGTCACGAGCATGGAGTTTAGGTTAAGAACCACCCAAAAGGAGTGTACTAAGGTTTAAACCTGCCAAACATGTTCTACAAAAGGTTCCCATAGTCATAATCCCATCTTTCGGATATTATCAGAGGAACGACTACTCGTATTCCAACAATATTCTCAAGAGAGACTCTTATGAGTGTAGTATCGCGTAACAATCGTATCAAATCTTACACTTGAACGACTTTCACACTACGTCCTACGAATAGGCCAAGATGGGTTTGGTAAACTAAGGTCCTTGGCTTCTTAGGTCTATATTCGAACAAGTAATGTCTAACCACAACTTACTTATGTGACATTATTGATCTCAACATGACCTCCACCAAGTGAATGGGCTTGCAAGTCAACTCGCTAAGGAATAACTCCACACAAGTCGACAGGACTATGCCATTCTCCTATCTTAAGTGCACTCGAGTTCGGGTATAGAACTCATCTCACAAAGATCACCAAGCAGCCAGCCAACAGAAACAACAATGATATATACACAATGCAATAAGGTAAAGCAGGTAAATAAATAACTACACAAAAGCATGAACACCCAACAAACAAACAAACTACAGAAGCTAGGAGGGACTCGCTTAGGGAAGATGGACCAGCAAGAGGTCAACTTCTTAGTGTCCCCAGCAGAGTCGCCAGCTGTCGCAACCTGAAAAATACAGTGCGAAAAAAAAACAATCGGCGAAAGAAAAAGACAGAAGAGTCGCCACCGTGCGTTATTCATCCCAAAGGAGGGAAAGGAAACGCTCGAAGTAAACCTGAAAAAAGGAAAGGACAAGACGGGGTCTCGCAACCAAATCTTGGGTTCGGGAGTCGGTTATGCGAAGGGAAGGTATTAGCACCCCTACGCATCCGTAGTACTCTACGGGATCCACTTTTGTAGTTTTCGTCTAAAGGGTGTGGGTTTATCTTGTGCTGTTTGCCAAAAAAAAAAGGGTTAAATGAAAATGACTCGCGCGGATGTCGCATCCACTGCATACGTATCTCATCTGAATATGAGAATCAGAGTCTTCGTAGCTCGGCTGACCTATGGGTTGGGATGTGTGCTCGCTAAGACATCGCGTCTTATGCCTACGTATCTCACCTGGCCTGAGAATCAGAGCAAAACGTAGTTCGGCTAACTACGGGGTTATGGATTGGGTTTTGGACGAACGACGTCACTACGCAATCTACCGGATGCTCGACCTTTGGAGACTTACTCGCCTGTAGTAGAAGGAGTTAACGTGTTGCTTTGGGTTTTAGGGTTTGGGATGCTCGAGGGCAAAAAGGCAGTCCTTGACTAAGGAACCGCGCTACCTGCAGGGATATGAATACAAAACACAAAACATGTATCTCAAAGTAAAATGCCACCAAGGGGCTCAAACATTGCCTCCTATCGAGGTCTTCCAGCTAAGAAAGCGATAAAGTACGAGAAAAGGAAAAAATTACCACACGGATAAAGATCCGAAGTAACAGCAACCAAGGGGACAAGAAACCCTGAGATCCTTCCAAGCTAATGCCATCAAAGAAAAGTGAGTCAGTACAGGTAATCGGAATGAACCTCTAGGGGTTATCCCACAAATAAAGTGGGAAACCACGCAAGTTATCCCTGCAAAAGTCATGTTAGCCCTCACAAAAATTCAACAAAAGGGTTAGTGAAACACCATAAGCATTTTTTTCATGATCAACAGTATGGTTTCAAAAAACTCAAACCCTATGGCATACATTTCAGAAATTAAACGGTTAAACATTCAAGGCATTGTTTATACATTCATATACATATTAAACCCATGGGCAAAAACCTAATGAAATTCATCCATCATACCTCATACATTCAGAAAATTCAAATTGAAAGCATAGAGATGATGGATATAGGGCAAACCTGATTGGAGAGCTTGATTGAAATTGGATTGCACCGGGGTTTGCAGAACAATCTCAGGGTTTATATGAGGTAGAACTGGTTCTTTGCCAATGAGTTCCCTTCAGTGTCCGGAGGTTGCTCTGAACTCTGTTGACTCTTCTCTCACTTTCTTTTTCCTCCAGGGTTTTGTTCCAAGAAAACCTCAGAGTATTTTGCTTCTCTTCCTTCTTCTCCTCTTCTGTGTTGTGTGCTTTTGTTTCAATGAAACTCTAGTATTTATAGGCTAATATTGGTAGCTTAGTGGGCTTTTGAGAAAGGTCCAAGTCCAAAAAATTTCATTATATTTTATTTATTTAATTAATTAATTAAAAAAAAAATTTTTATTTTTATTTTTTTTTTTTTTGTAAAAAAATATTTTTTTTTCGTTTTTTTTTTTTTTTTTTTTGGATCTAATTTTGATTGACATGATGAAATGCAATATGAAATGCTAAATGAATGCATGAATGAGGAGGGCAAATTTTGGGGTGTTACAATTACTTCACCAAGTGGGTTGAAGCGGCATCATATGCGAATGTGACCAGGCAGGTGGTTGTGAAGTTTATCAAGAACCAGCTTATATGCCGTTATGGTGTGCCAGACAAGATCATTACTGATAATGGATCTAACTTGAACAATAAGATGATAAAAGAGTTGTGTAGCGAGTTCAAGATTACGCATCATAATTCTTCTCCTTATAGACCCAAGATGAATGGGGATGTTGAAGCTGCTAACAAGAACATTAAGAAGATTATCCAGAAGATGATTGTTACGTACAAAGATTGGCACGAGATGCTGCCATTTGCCTTGAATGGCTACCGTACGTCTGTCCGCACTTCAAGGGGCAACCCCTTTCTCTCTTGTATATGATATGGAGGTTGTACTCCCCGTTGAGGTTGAGATCCCATCAATGAGAGTCTTGATGGAGGCCAAGTTGACTGAGGCTGAATGGGTTCAGAGTCGATATGAACAGTTGAACTTGATTGAAGAGAAGAGGTTAACTGCCATGTGCCATGGTCAGTTGTATCAGCAAAGGATGAAGAAAGCCTTTGATAAGAAGGTCAAGCCTCGCGTATTCCGAGAAGGTGACCTTGTGCTCAAGAAAGTTTTGTCTTTCGCGCCCGATTCCAGGGGCAAGTGGACTCCAAACTATGAGGGTCCATATGTTGTTAAGAGAGCCTTTTCAGGCGGTGCTTTGATACTTACAACTATGGATGGAGAGGACTTCACTCGTCCTGTGAATTCATATACAGTCAAGAAATACTTCGCCTAAAATAAAAAAAGAATAGCTCGCTAAGTTGAAAACCTGAAAGGGCGACTTAGGCAAAAATGAGTGTCTCAGTGGATTGAAAACCCGAAAGGGCGATCCAGGAAAAAGTTAGAGACATGAAAAAATGAATATATATCCCGCTAGATTGAGTACCTCACCCTGGGGCAATCTAGGCAAAAATTAGGGATTTGGCAAGTAACTGCATCCTGACAGGACTTTATTCTACAATTTGTCTTCTGTCAAAGATTCTCGCTTAGTCATCGTCAACTGAAGCTTCAAATCATTGGATTCATAGTTGGTGGAGAAATGGTCATTATGTTCAATGTAGCCCTTTTTCCAATATATATCACCAATTTCAAACTTGTAAAGATCCATGGAGTCTTGCCATTTGCAGACTACCATTCCATCAAATAAATTTGAGCCTTTATCCAATTCTTTGCATTCTTATTTATTTTTGTTCAACAAATATTTGCATTTTTTTAATTAATAAATATCATTGATTTAAACAAATAAAAGTTTTTATAAACTGTTTTTAAATAAAATGAACATTCACAAAGACTGAAAGGATAAATGGAATGTCTTCAGTACTCTCCCAAGGATAGTACGATCTCCAAAAGGGTAAGACATTTGTTCATATTCTGGCTTGTTTGTATCCTTTCCATCATCTTTCAGGTCTTACAGATGCCCCTATTTAAGGTCATTCTAGCCGGAGAAGTGAAGGTTAAAATCTTCATCTCGACGCGGTAGAATGGGCTTAAATAACAATAAAGAGACAAATTTTGGTCCCTAAGAGACCTCATGATGCAAATGTATGCATGTAAAGACAAACAAACTTTGTGGTGATCTTGGGTCCACAAAGAAGAAAAGACGGTCCATCGGAGTAATACACTCACCATGAACAGAGACTCTAACAGGACTCTCATGGGAATAAGAAAAGACTGCGTGAGCAGGACACGACTCTGAATTAGGGGAAACTGACGTTGCGTGAACAAGACACGACTGAGGGCTTTACTGGGGAGTAAAGGGCTCAAACTGGGGAAAAGAAGTTTCCAAAGGGAACAAATCCAATGGAAAGACTCAAGCCGACTCAAACTATCCACAAAGGATACTTCGGATAAAAATCCGGACTCGAATTGGGGAAAGATTCACACAGAACCTCCCTGCCGGGGAAACTGCATATATTGGGGAAAACACCAATACATCACAAGGGTAAAATCACAACGGAAACTCCACTGGGGAATGTCTAACAAAGATACTCTCCTGGGGAAAATCTGCAAGATGAGGTGTTACCGGTTACTGGGTAACACGCTCAAAGAGACGTGTGATCTAAACACCGGTATAAGGGTGAAAGAACAACAAGCTCAGGAAGAATGAATATCTAAGCCCGGTATAAGGGTGAGAGATATCAATCAACCAAAACATCTGAGAAAGACCTGAACAAGGTATATCAACTCAGGAAAATCTGACTCCACAGGGTACCAAGGTCATAATAGGGAGCAGAAAGGAAGGAACACCAGGGATATCGGTTACTGGGTATATAATAGGTGACCAACCAAAGCGTGAATTGGTATATGTGCCAAAACACTCATCATCCGAAAGGAGGGCTTGAAAAAGCAAATCAACTTACAGGATGGATATTCGACTCCGTGACAGGAAAACGAACCTTACTCAAATGGGGAAGGATGAAAGACTTCAACCAAAGAGTGCATGAGATATAATATCCATTACCGTCAGAACATGGATAGTATACTCGCATGAGATATATTATCTTTTACCGTCAGAACATAGATAATATACTCGCATGGAAGGAACACCAGGGATACCGGTTACTGGGTATATATTAGGTGACCTACCAAAAAAGAGAAACAATCGTTACCAACAACATACAGGGTAGACGAAAGATAACTCGCTGGGGATAAATTGCAAGCATACAGCAATTATCCAGGAGACATACCACCGGTTACTGGGAGATACGCTCGAAAAGGGAGAACAAAGAATATTCGATTCCACAAAAGGAACACGAATCTTACTCGACTGGTGAAACACAACAGGCTTCGACTGAAGAGTGCATGAGATATATTATCCATTACCGTCAGAACGTGGATAGTATACTCGCATGGAAGATTATCCACAACCGGTTACTGGGTTAATAAAGGATAAATCAACCGAAAAGAAAGGCATCGGGATACCAAAACTAGGTATATAAAGATGACCGATCAAAGGGAGCAACAGTCATTACCAAGCAAACAGGTAAATGAAAGAGGACTCACAGGGGATGCATTGATAACAAATCAATGATCCGGGGAACAAATCACTGGCAAACGGTGAAAGGACCCACTGAGGATAAAATTGCTAGCATACGGCAATTATCCACAAAAAGACTTTCTGGGGATACAAGTGCTTACTCAAGCAACTACCCAAACAAGGGAATATCAACATCGAATACTAGATGAAGATAATCACAAAAACGAGATTACATCTACCAAATACTGGGTAGAAAACCACAGATGAGTTACCGTCATCGGTTAAGATGAACAACAAGGTTAACTCTGCAAAAGGGGAGAACAAAGGATTTACAACTACCGAATACTGGGTAGAAGACCAAAGACCCTGGCTGAGGAAACAAGAGGTTTACGACTACCGACTACTGGGTAGAAAACCAAAGACCCAGCTGAGGATAAAATTGCCAGTATACGGCAAATGTAACACCCTTCTAAAATACCCCAAATATTTAATTAAAAATAATAAACATATAACAATTCAGAGTAATTATGCCATTCAAGGGTGTCACACATAATATTCACACCATTCAACAATATAACGGTCATGCTCTTTTATTAATTCAAAACATAAACATTTGCATAAAACGCAGCGGATAGAGATCTCCTCAATCATGTAAAACATGTAACATTCACATGTAAATTACTCAACAACATAAAACATCCCATCCCGATGTTACATCTATCAGAGCACGACCCACTAAGGAGACTACACTAGACTCCAAGCATTCGCTTCTACTCAACTCATTTCCCGTTACCTGAAAAATAGTTGTAAGGGTGAGTTCCTCAATCAATATAATAAGCATTATAGAATATAATGTCATGTTAAGTAATTTAACACATTAATCACCCTAATCGCAACATACAATCAGTAACAGCACATCAGCTCAACATCATACTCAACACCAATATAAAGCACAAGTAAAATCTCAAATCATACTCCATAACAACACAAACACACGTATAATATTGGAATACATCCATTCATATTATACGCCATACATACATTATGCAATGAGACTCCACACATGCGGTACCGACTATTCTTGAACATATAGTTCAAGCTCACCGATCCCTCCAGATACGGCTACTAAGCTCACTAGTCCCACTCATTTGAGACCTAGTGACTCACTCACTAATTCCTCACCATGGGAATTAGCTACAGCCCCGAAGGCTAGACTATGCACACTAATCATCTAGCATGCAAACATCAACAACAAACCCATAATAGTTCACTCACTAATTCCTCACCATGGGAATTAGCTACAGCCCCGAAGGCTATGCTATGCACGCTAATCATCTAGCAATGCAGCATCAACAACAATTCACAATGGACATATGCTCACACTCTAAGCCATACAACAGTCCATTCACAAATACATGCATAATATATACATTCATAGCATTATGCATATCATCATACATCATCAACACATGTATCAACACATCATTATCATGTCAATCAATTAAACACAGTATTAGCACACTCTACTAATACCTATACTGCTCAAAACAGCGGGAAACAATCCCTATTACATCATACGCCAACATAGGCCAACTCTCAATTATGTACACAACATTAAAAAGCCAATTTTTCCACTCTGCAACAATGTTAACCGGTTAACGCCCTGGGTTAACCGGTTAACGCAGGCAAAACACGCTCACTGCCCAAAACTTAACAGTGTTAACCGGTTAACGCCCTGGGTTAACCGGTTAACGCAGGAAAAACAGCACCAGTTTCACAATTCGCAACAGTGTTAACCGGTTAACGCCCTGGGTTAACCGGTTAACGCAGACAAAACAGCAGTTCCTGCGCTAACACAAGGCAGAATGCAGAATTCTCCGCATTTTCCGCCGTTGGAGGACTTCCGGACCTCCGATTCCGATTCCGTAAAAAGCTATACGATCGGAATTTCACAACTAACCCAAACACAGATTCAATTACAGTCTAAATACAATTCATCCAACATAATCCTTCAGCATCAACAATCCCAATTAGGGTCAATTCGACGGTTTATCACTACCCATTACATATTATCCCATAATACCCATTAATCGACGATAAACCCCCTTTACCTGAGTTAATCCGGCGAATCTTTGAGCTCCAAGCTTTTCTCTCTTCAACCTTCAGCCCTTGCTCTGTCTCTTTGCCCTTTTCCTCTTTCACGATCGTTTCTCTGTTTTCACGTAAAACCTTATTTTCCAAAATGAAACTCTTTTTCCTTATTCCAACTTATATATATTTTCCAATAATAATTATTATTCCAAAATAATAACAATAATAATCCAATAATATTTCCAATTAATTAATTAAATTAATAAATATTATATTAATTTAAATTAAATAATTAGCCTTATTTCATCGGGGTGTTACAGCAAACATCCACAAGAAAGCACAGACTCCGCTAGGGAATCAAAAACAACATAGGATTTACAACTACCGAACACTGGGTAGAAGACCGCAAAATCCACCATCAACCAGAATGAACTACAAAGGTTACCTCTGCTAGGGGAAAAGAGATAGGACTTATAACTACCGAGTACTGGGTAAAGGGCCACAACTCTGATGAGGATAAAAAGAATTAGGGTTTATAACTACCGAATACGGGGTGGAAAACCAAAGCCTCTGTGTGGGAAGTGAAAGGATCACAACTCCGCACGGGAAAACGCAAATAGGGTTTATAACAAACCACAAACTCTGCTGGAGAGCAAGAAAATAGGATTTACGACTACCGAATACTGGGTAGAAAACCACCGACTCTTGCTGAGGAACAAAAAGTTCACAAACACCTATTCCACAAAAGGGAAAAAAGGTATATGCAGGATTTACAACTACCGGTTACTAGGTAGAAAACCACAAAGGATAGGACTTATAACTACCGGTTACTGGGTAGAAGCCAAAAAACTCCGTTGGGGATAAGATGAACTATTGCCGGTTTTTGGGCAATTTATTCATTTATTCCACAGGGAAGCACAAGAGACAGTCGAAAAAGATGCCAATTCAGGATCAATCCAAAAAGGCAAACTGAATCAAGACTCATCCTAATGAGGATATAACTCAATAGGGCAAACCCATCCCAATATATATGTTAGGAGGAAACGGAAACAACCGTCATCCACGAGGATATATCTCAGTGGGGAACTGCACAAGGAAAGACAGACACTTTCTGCTTAAGGGGCTGACTCTATATTGAGATTAAACACCCGACATCTGCTTGGAGAGATCTACTAGAGAGATCTATATCACCAATAGCAGGAGATAACAAACAAAAGATATATGGAAAAAAATGCAACATGAATATTTGAATGTTGAAAGTATGCATGAATATGCGTAATTTATGTTTGATGAATGCTGACAAAACAGACATTTCTAACACAAACAGGTCCAGGAATCAAACGCCCGGTACTACATTTCCAGAGAAAAAGTCCAAGACATCCAACGAGAAAGCCAATTTGCTGGAGATCTGAATGCTAAAAAACAAAGATCTGCTGGAAAGCAAAAGATCAGAGATATCAAAGAAATCATAAAATCTCTGAATGATGGATCATCAATCGACCCAATTGGAGAACAGAAGTTCACAATAGGCAGCAACTGCCACAAAGACAAATCTGTTGGGGGAATGGAGAAATGCCGAGATTTCTGCAGGGAGAAACATCAGCCTCAGCTGGGAAACAAGAGCTCACTGCACAAGCAAGAACTGCTGAAAAGAACAGAACACACGAGTAGAATCTAGCCGCACAAGCAACTCTACTGGGGATACTGTCAGCCACTCCATTGGGGATAAACCCACTGAGGGAAAATAGATCACACAAGTAGATTCTGCCACACAAGCCACTCTACTGGGGATCAAAAGCAACAGGAAATCAACCAAATCTCTACAGGGGAGAAAACCACTCACAGGTACCATCCACCAACACCAATCTACTGGGGATTTATCTGCGGCAGAGAAGGAGAGCTGGGGATCAACCACCAAAAACTGAACCTTCCAAAAGGAACCACAACTGCTGAGGAGGAAATAATCACTGCTCTGCTGAAGGGATTGGAGGTGAAAACCTCAACAAAACACTCTGATGGGGAGATATAGCGTAGATCAAGTACATCATACCAACAAATCCGCTGGCGACTACACTGAGGAGAGTGACGGAGTACCGGGATATCAACCCACCAACTACCGAATCTTCCAATAGGAAAGCAACCATGCTGGGGAAAGAATACTGCTGGAGAAGAAAACGAAGTCTTCAACAAGCACTTTGCTTTGGGAATACAAAATCTCAACAGAAGCTCTGCTTGGGGAACAACCCCAACAACAATATGGAGAAAGAGGATACATCCAAGCCAGGAATATGAACAAATGTCTTACCCTGTTGGAAATCATGCCACCCTTGGGAGAGCACTGAGAAATTCTTAAGTATCCTTTTTATCTTTGTGAATATTCACTTTGTTTAAAACAAATTTTGAAAAATTTTATTGTTTAAAACAAAGACATTTCATCAATTAAAACATGCAAAACATTTGTTGAATTGAAACAAATAAGAGTGCAAATAATTGGATAAAAGCTCAAATTTATTTAATGGAATGGTAGCCTGCAAATGGCAAGACTCCATAGATCTGTACAAATTTGAAATCGGTGATATATATTGGAAGAGGGCTACATTTAACATAATGACCATTTCTCTACCAATTTGAATCTGATGTATTTGAAGCTTAAGTTGACGACGAATCAAGAATCTCTGATGAACAGACAGCTGCGGAATAGAAAGTCTTGTCAGGATGCAGTTACTTGCCAAATCCCTAATTTTTGCCTAGATTGCCCCAGGGTGAGGTACTCAATCTAGCGGGATGCAAATATATTTTTTTCACGTCTCTAATTTTTGCCTGGATCGCCCTTTCAGGTTTTCAATCCACTGAGACGCTCATTTTTGCCTAAGCCGTCCTTTCGGGTTTTCAACTTAGCGAGTTATTTTGTTTTTATTTTTAGGCAAAGTATTTCTTGACTGCATCTGAATTCACAGGACGAGTGAAATCTTCCCCATCCATAGTTGTGAGCATCAAAGCTCCGCCTGAAAAGGCTCTCTTGACAACATATGGACCTTCATAGTTTGGAGTCCACTTGCCCCTGGAATCGGGCGCGAAAGACAAGACTTTCTTGAGCACGAGGTCACCTTCTCGGAACACACGAGGCTTGACCTTCTTATCGAATGCCTTCTTCATTCTCTGTTGATATAACTAACCATGACACATGGCAGTCAATCTCTTCTCTTCAATCAGATTCAACTGGTCATAACGACTCTGAATCCATTCAGCATCAGTCAACTTGGCTTCCATCAAGACTCTCATTGATGGGATCTCCACCTCTACTGGGAGAACAACCTCCATGCCGTAAACAAGAGAGAAAGGGGTTGCCCCTGTTGAAGTGCGGACATATGTACGATATCCATGCAAAGCAAATGGCAGCATCTCATGCCAATCTTTGTACGTAACAACCATCTTCTGGATAATCTTCTTGATATTCTTGTTAGCAGCTTCAACAGCCTCATTCATCTTGGGTCTGTAGGGAGAGGAATTATGGTGTGCAATCTTGAACTCAGCGCACAACTCTTCCATCATCTTATTATTCAGATTAGATCCATTATCAGTAATGATCTTATCTGGCATACCATAACGGCAAATAAGTTGATTCTTGATAAACTTCATGACCACCTGCCTGGTCACATTCGCATATGACGCGGCTTCAACCCATTTGGTGAAGTAATCAATTGCTACGAGAATAAACTTGTGTCCATTGGACGCTTTCGGTTCAATCATGCCGATCATGTCAATTCCCCACCTAGAGAAAGGCCATGGTGATGAAATCACATTCAGAAGTGTCGGAGGAATATGAATTTTGTCCGCATAAATCTGACATTTATGGCATCTCTTCACATATTTGCAGCAGTCAGACTCCATTATCAGCCAATAGTAGCCTGCTCTCAACATCTTTCTAGCCATAGCATGTCCATTGGAATGAGTACCAAATGAACCCTCATGGACCTCAGTCATCAACAGGTCTGCTTCGTGTCTATCCACACACCTGAGCAGAACCATGTCAAAATTCCTCTTATAAAGCACTTCGCCATTGAGGTAGAAACTGCCTGATAATCTCCTCAAAGTTTTCCTGTCTTTCACAGATGCCCCAGGCGGGTAAATCTGACTCTGAAGGAAATTCTTGATATCAAAATACCAAGGCTTATCATCTTTGACTTCTTCAACTGCAAATACATGAGCTGGTCTGTCCAAGCGCATCATAGTGATATTGGGAACTTCATTCCAATACTTCACCACAATCATGGATGCAAGCGTAGCAAGCGCATCTGCCATCCGATTATCTTCTCGAGGAATATGATGAAAGTCAACTTCTGTAAAGAACATTGAAATCCTCCTCGCATAATCTCTATACGGAATGAGACCTGGCTGATTCGTCTCCCATTCACCTTTGATCTGATTGACAACCAAGGCCGAATCACCATAAACATCGAGATGCTTGATTCTAAGATCAATGCATTCTTCCAGTCCCATAATACAGGCTTCATACTCAGCCATATTATTCGTGCATTTGAAAGTTAGCCTTGCTGTAAGAGGAATATGTGTGCCCTGAGGAGTAATGATTACTGCCCCAATACCATTTCCGTACTGATTTACAGCGCCATCAAACACCATTGTCCATCTGGAACCAGGTTCCGGACCTTCATCAAGTGTAGGCTCATCACAATCTTTCATTTTCAAATACAGAATCTCCTCATCAGGGTAGTCGTACTGAACAGACTGATGATCTTCAATCGGCTGGTGTGCCAAATGGTCAGCCAAGATACTACCTTTGATAGCTTTCTGAGCTCGATACTCGATATCATACTCAGACAACAACATCTGCCAACGGGAAATTCTTCCAGTTAAAGCAGGCTTCTCGAAGATGTACTTGATTGGATCCATTCTGGATATTAACCAAGTTGTATGATTTATCTTGTACTGGCGCAAACGCTTAGCAGCCCAAGCCAAAGCACAGCACGTCTTTTCAAGCATTGAGTATCGAGACTCACAATCAGTAAACTTCTTACTGAGGTAGTAGATAGCACATTCTTTCTTTCCTGATTCGTCTTGCTGACCAAGGACACACCCCATGGAGTCTTCAAGAACAGTGAGATACATGATCAAAGGTCTTCCTTCTATAGGCGGAGACAAAATCGGAGGTTCAGACAGATATTCTTTGATACTGTCGAAAGCTTTCTGGCAATCCTCGATCTAATCATGAGACTGATCTTTCCGGAGGAGCTTGAATATCGGCGCACATGTGGCAGTCATGTGGGGTATAAATCTGGAAATATAATTCAAGCGGCCTAGAAAACCTCGGACTTGCTTCTCAGTTTTGGGCGCAGGCATCTCTTGTATTGCTTTGACCTTTGCAGGATCAACCTCAATACCTCTCTCGCTGACTATAAAGCCCAATAACTTGCCGGAACGGACTCCAAATGTACACTTGTTCGAATTCAGACGAAGCTTGTACTTCCTCAAACGCTGAAAAAGCTTCAACAAGTGTTCAACATGTTCAACTTCCGTTTTAGACTTAGCAATCATGTTATCGACATAGACCTCTATCTCCTTGTGCATCATATCATGAAACAAGGTAGTCATAGCTCGTTGATACGTGGCTCCGGCGTTCTTCATACCGAAGGGCATCACTCGATAACAGAATGTTCCCCAAGGTGTGATGAATGTTGTCTTCTCCATATCCTCGGGTGCCATTTTGATCTGGTTATATCCGGAAAATCCGTCCATAAACGAAAAGACTTTGAATTTAGCTGTATTGTCTACCAACATATCAATATGTGGTAGAGGAAAATCATCTTTCAGACTAGCTTTATTCAAATCACGGTAATCCACACACATTCGGACTTTTCCGTCTTTCTTAGGCACAGGCACAATATTGGCCACCCATAGAGGATATGTAGAAGTCACCAGAAACCCCGCATCAATTTGCTTCTGAACTTCCTCTTTGATCTTTACTGCCATATCTACAGGCACAATATTGGCCACCCATAGAGGATATGTAGAAGTCACCAGAAACCCCGCATCAATTTGCTTCTGAACTTCCTCTTTGATCTTTACTGCCATATCTGGATGAGTTCTTCTGAGCTTCTGCTTCACAGGCACGCACTCAGGCTTCAAAGGCAGGAAATGTTGCACAATATCAGTATCTAGACCAGGCATGTCTTCATATGACCAAGCGAAGATATCAGAATATTCTCGTAGCAAACTGATCAACCCCTTCTTGACAGACTCTTCAAGGAGTGCCCCAATCTTCACTATTCGAACACAATCCTCAGACCCCAAGTTGACTGTTTCCAGATTCTCAAGGTGCGGCTGAATGATCTTCTCTTCGTGCTCAAGGAGACGGGAAATCTCATCAGGAATCTCTTCCACATCATCTTCCTCTGCCTCAAATATAGGGAATTCAAAATTGGGAGATGGCGTTGGATCATTATGTTCAATGGGTTTTAGAATCAACCTGCATAATGATTTTGGATAATAAAAAGCTTTTAGAATTTAAACAAACAAATCATTATGCATATGAAAAGCTGATTTTATTTGTTTTTAGGGTTTTTCGTGATCACCAATTTCATGCAAAAAGCAAAAAGTGAAAACAAATGGAAAAACAAATATTTAACATGCTTTATTGAATGAAATATCATTGTATATATGATGCCAACAATGTCATCACTTCTCCTTTTGGCATGGGAGAAGGGTTTTTAAACAAAGTGAACACATTACTTTGATCTATGAATGACTGTAGGAACATATACAGCGACCCAATTGTGGCAGATTCCGCCAGGGATAACAAAGTTGTCAGAGTCCTCTACATCCTCTTCTAGAATAGCAGCAGCTTCCTCAGCTTGATCGGCGTGGATGAAACCTCCACTCTTGAACAACCCTTTCTCATTGAAGACCCCTGAAGAATAGCCAATGCCAGCCCGGGATTTATTATCTTCAAGCTCGATCATCTTCCCTAAACCAGCAACTGCACCATATTCGATGGCCAGTTTCACATCTCGATAGGAAGCAAATGAAAGAGACTTCTTCTCAATCGACTCAGCAATAGATAAAGCTTGGAAAGGCATTCCAACTTCATCCTCAGCATCAATATATGAGAAAGAAGACAAGTGGCTAACCAGGAGAGCCTTTTCTCCCCCTACCACAACCAGTTTCTTATTCTTGACGAATTTCAGCTTCTGGTGTAGGGTGGATGTCACGGCGCCAGCCTCGTGAATCCATGGTCTACCAAGGAGACAGCTATAAGATTGGTGGATATCCATAACCTGAAAGGTAACTTGGAAATCACTTGGTCCAATCTTGATTGGGAGATTAACTTCCCCAATCACAGTCTTACGCGACCCATCGAAAGCTTTCACGACAACACCACTCTACCTCATGGGAGGCCCTTGATATGACAATCTCGAAAGAGTGGTCTTCGGCAATACATTCAAAGATGACCCAGTGTCCACCAGCACGTTGGACATGGTGTCGCTCTTGCAATTCATGGATATATGTAAAGCCATGTTGTGGTCTCTTCCCTCCTCAGGGAGATCAGCGTCACAGAAACTCAAAGTGTTGTAGGCAGTGATGTTTGCAACAATACTGTCAAACTGTTCAATAGTGACATCGTGATCAACATAAGCCACGTCCAAAACCTTCTGCAGAGCCTCCCTATGGGGTTCTGAATTCAGAAGCAACGAAAGCACAGAGATTTTGGACGGCGTTTGTAGAAGCTGGTCTACAACGTTGTACTCACTCTTTTTGATGAGTCTCAACATCTCATCACAGTCTTCATTCACAGTGCCACTAGGGCCAACAGAAGAAGTAGGAGTCTTTTCTACAGAGGAGGATTTGGCAACAGCAAGTGCCGGATTCGGAGAATTAACAGCATTCCCAACCGGACGCACAACAGTGTCAGCAACATCAGCCCTAGCCGGAGGCTTCGGCGCTGAAAACACACGACCACTATGGGTCAATCCACTTACATCGGCTATATTCACAACAGATGATGAAGGCAAAGGCACTTCTTTCCCATCTTTGACAGCAACAGCACTGTAACGAAAGGGAATTGCTCTGTCTGAAGAATAAGGCACAGGGCCTGCAGGCTTGATCACCAAAGAAGGAGAGACCTTCGGCTTGCTACCATCATAACGGATGACAACAGGCTCAGGAATTTTGAACACAAGGGAAATCACATTCACCTCTGGTTCATCTTCATCAACATTTCTGTTCTGAAGAATTTCGATAGTCCCATCATCTAACAACTCTTGCAGCTCTCTACGCACTTGGCGACAACCCAGACGATTGACGGAGCAGATACGACACTTGTCATGGTCGTGCTCCATATGACTGTAATCACACAGCAGACGATGCAACTCAACCAATGACTGTCGAATATGGCTTACATATTTGACTTTGTATTTGCCAGGGCAACCTTGGACCATGTTAACCGACTTCCCATGCTCGGGCAATGGGTTCTTCGTAACATTGGGGCCTGAGTCCTCAAAGCTCAGAATACCGCATCTCATAAGGTCTTGAACCTTAGTCTTCAATGGATAGCAGTTTTCTACATTGTGACCGGGAGCACCCGAATGATAAACACAATGCTGGTCAGGCTTGTACCACCACTGAGGGTTAGCAGGTACAGCCGGGGGATCCCTTGGAGTAATCAATTTCCGCTCTATTAAAGAGGGATACAGCTCAGCGTATGACATAGGAATTGGATCAAAAGTGATCTTCTTCCTATCATAATTCAAATTAGCTTGATTACTGTTGTTACGAGGCTGGTAAGCCTGCTGCTGCGGACGATGCTGCTGTTGATACTATGGTTATTGTTGATTATGGTGCTGATGCTGATATTGCTGGCTATTGTCTCTGAAGACGGGTGCTATGTGATCCACCTGATGCTGACCGCTGGCATGATGCACAGGCTTCCTCTTGGCAGAGGGTCTTCTTGGTTTAGCATGGGACTACACAGCATGTGCCTCCCCATCTTTCTTCTTAGCAAACTCCCCATACCGCTTGCTAGAAGAGCCTTCATCCTTGGATAAACGTCCTTCCCGGACTCCTTCCTCCAATCGCATCCCCATGTTCACCATCTCGGTGAAATCAGAGGGAGCACTCACAATCATCCGCTCATAATAAAATGAACTAAGAGTCTTCAAAAAGATCTTAGTCATCTCTTTCTCTTCCAGCGGAGGAGTGATCTGAGCTGCCAGCTCTCGCCACCTCTGGGCGTACTCCTTAAATGTCTCTTTGTCCTTCTGGGACATGGCTCTAAGTTGATCACGGTCAAGAGCCATATCAACATTATACTTATATTGCTTGACGAAGGCTTCGCCAAGATCGTTGAAGGAATGGATATTAGCACTGTCCAAACTCATGTACCATCTGAGTGCAGCACCGGACAAACTGTCCTGGAAATAGTGAATCAGCAGTTGGTCATTATCCGTTTGAGTAGACATTTTCCTGGCATACATAACCAGGTGGCTGAGCGGGCAAGTGTTCCCCTTATACTTCTCAAAGTCTGGGACTTTGAATTTGACAGGTATTTTCACACCAGGAACCAAACAGAGCTCAGCAGCAGATTTGCCGAACAAATCCTTTCCTCGAAGGATCTTCAATTCCTTTCGCAGCTCAAGGAATTGGTCATTCATTGCGTCCATCTTCTCATGAACATCTGAACCCTCAGATGGCTCAGAATGATAGATGGTGTCGTCTACCCTAGGAATGGTATGCACGACAGGAGGAGGCATTGCAAGGACCGGGCTAGATGCCGGCATAGAAGCAAAGGTTGGTGCAGGAATATTAGGCATAAAGTGAGGAGGCATCCCCCACGGGAACCCGGGTGGCATGGCATTCTGACCAAAATGCGCACTGGCGGCTGGCACTGTTGACGAGACAATCTCAGATATGACAGTCCTCTGGGGAGGAGTTGCAGGCGTCGGAGACGGCATATTCTGAGCGGCCATAAAAGACTCCATCAAAGCAGTGAGTCTGGCGACTTCGTCCTTCAGCTCGCGGTTTTCTTGCTCAAGAAGATCCATCAGTCTTGCAGAATTTGCTCTAGTGTAGTACCGATGAGTCAGCTTGTCTTCAAAATAAATGAAGAGCACAGAGTTAGGCCACCGACAAGAAGACCAGAACAACACCTGCTTATGCGTATGATGCATGCAATGCTCGTGCATATGATTTTTTTTTTATTTCAAGGAACCCTTAGGGTATTATTTGCAAACTTTTGAAATATTAAGCGTTTATTGCATATGGAAAATATCTCATCAAATATATATTTGAGACAAAGAAGTACAGCATTGTCAATCATATTACAAGAGAAAAGGAAAATAAACATCCTATGGATCCCTAGAAGCTCGGGATGCTGGGAGATAAGTTGCGCGAAGCCTCTTAACCTCTCTCTCATATGCTGCTTCCATATCCGCCTTCTCTTTGGCGAGTCTGTCATACTTCCTTTTCCAGAACTTGGAAGACTGAGGAAGTAGAGAAGTCCAGGTATCATCAGGATCATCAATCACTTGATGCTCGAGGAACTCAATCAGAGCGTCCTTCTCCTTGATCTACTGCAACAACTCCTCTCTTTCACGGATCCAGGCACGTGAAAGGTCTTCCTCTCTCAACTCCTCTACGCCTTGATCAGGGAGGGTTGAAGGCCCAGCCACAATCAAAGGGGTAGGTCTCGGATAGTCATAAGGCCTGAGATACTCAGCGGCTCTCTTCCTTACCCAGGCAGTATACGGCTCCAAAGCAATGCAGTTCTTCGGACCTAACTCATTCCTGCCCTTCTTGCAGATCTTGCGCCAAGCGCGAACAAACCTGGCTTTCAGGCCTTGGGGATCTTTACCCTCCTGAAAGAATACACCTTCTACCAGAATGTTATGAGGTTTATCCTTTAAGGGGAACCCAAGCTGACGACGTGCTAACACAGGGTTGTAGCTAATCCCACCACATGTACCAAGAAGAGGCACATTGGAGAATTCACCATAAGAATCAATGATTTGGACACCGTCATATGCACGGTCATACCAAGAGATATCGTCATTAGTGAGAGACATGAGTCTCGTAGACCACCGTAGACATCCCTTGTTCTCCCTGAAAGCAACCGTTTGAGGCAAGTGCGAAATAAACCACTTGTACAACAGAGGCAAACAGCACACAATAGCGCCACCACCCTTTGCATTCCTCAGGTGCAAAGAGAAATAGGTATCACCCAACAGAGTCGGAACGGGATTAAGAACAGAAAATATCCTAATGGCGTTCACATCCACAAATTTGTCGCTGTTGGGGAACAATACCAACCCATAGATGAGCAGCACAAATATGGCCTCAAAGGCATCCTCACTCATGGCCTTCCCATAAACGGTAGCTTGAGCGATGAGGAAATCAGAAGGAAGACCCTGAAATCCACCTTTGGTGGTCATATGTGCACTAATCAGAGCTTCGTCTATGTGCAACAAGTCTGCGATCTCTCGAGAAGTCGGAATACTCTCCATGCCACTGAACGACACCTGATCCAGAATAGGAATACCCACAAGATGAGCATACTCCTCCAAGGTAGGCAACAGCTGAAAGTCTGGAAAAGAGAAGCATTGATACAGAGGATCATAGAACTGCATAAGAGTACCCATCAACCCTTCATCAACCTGAGTAGTCAACAGAGGCAGAAGTTTTCCATAACGAGCTTTGAAACCCAAGGGATCTAATACATAGGATGTCAAATTCCTTAACTCTTTCAGATCGGGCTGTCGAAAGCTGTACTTCTTTGTATGCCTTTTTGGTCTTTCCATATCTAAAATTTTTGCAAATAAACCCCTTAAGTTCCTTGAAAATTTTTGGATTTTTTATGACATGGATGCAGATGAATGCATGAATGCATGAATGCAACAATCACACTCAAGGATCAAGCAAAGCACACCAGACAAAGGTCATGGGAAAGCTCATAGCATGCTTAATATCAATCATCCATTTTGGTGGATTATGGTTTTCACCTTATCGACACCCAAGTTCCATTGATATTAATGATACATGAACCGACTCAATCATCCTTAATATCAACCGTCCATTTTGGCGGATTATGGTTTTCACCTTATCAACACCCAAGTTCCATTGATATTAAGGATGTCTGAACGACTCAACCACGAATCACGGGTTTGTTGCGAGTCACGAGCATGGAGTCCTGGTTAAGAACCACCCAAAGGGAGTGTACTATGGTTTAAACCTGCCGGACATGTTCTATCAGAGGTTCCCATAGTCATCATCCCATCTTTCGAATATTATCGGAGGAACGAATACTCGTATTCCAAAAATATTCTCAAGAGAGACTCTTATGAGTGTAGTATCGCGTAACAATCGCATCAGATCTTACATCTGAACGACCTCCGCACTACGTCCTAAAAATAGGCCAAGATGGGTTTGGTAAACTAAGGTCCTTGGCTTCTAAGGCACATGTTAAAAGAATAATGCCTAACCACAAATAACTTGTGTGACATTATTAATCCAACATGACCTCCACCAAGTGAATGGACTCGCAAGTCAACTTGCTAAGGAATAACTCCACACAAGTCGACGAGACTATGCCATTCTCCTATCCTAGAGTGCACTCGAGTTCGAGTATAGAACTCATCTCACAGAGATCACCAAACAAGCAAGCAATTGATATATCAAGAAAATCAATCATTACAAGCAATACATTAATCCCAAATGGTACAAAAATATGTCATAAACAATATATCACAACAATTGTGAAAAGTAGGCAAACCCACTAGGAAAATCTATTTCCCCAGCAGAGTCGCCACTTTTCTGTAGCGGTGTATTCGTCACCATCGGAAATATTGATTAGATCCGAGGTAAAATAATACAAAGATAGAGTCGCCACCGCACTTCTATTTATCCAAAGGAATGGCTAGAAAGCGAACAAAAGCCTACGAAGTTTTACACAAAGAAAACTAATAAAAGGTCAGAGATCTGGGTAAGAGGGTTGGTTATGCAGAGGGAAGGTGTTAGGCACCCAATGCATCCTAGGTACTCCTAGGGAGCCCTTTTCACAACTTGTTGAAAAATAATTGTTTATGAAAATATTTATTGTGCAAACATGTGGGAAGAGGTGAGAAAAGAATATACAAAAGTAAGTGGATTGATTTTAAAACAAAAGCCCTAAGGTATTTCGTTATCCATGGGAGAAAACTCAACCTAAATCAACAACGAGTCCACCACGTGAGAAGAGCTTCAACTTGCTAGTGAGGGGTTAACCCTATAATAAGCAAGGAAGGCTTACAATTCATTCTCTAAGGACAAAAGGTGAGATTCACATCAACCACTAGGATAACTGAAACCTATGGCTAATGCAGGAAAATTATTAACAAGTGGACAAGGGCCACAAAAAAAGCAATTGAATGAGTTGAACTACCAATTATGAGTATATGCAAAAAATTAGTCAAAGTTGATTAGAGATTCAATTCAGGAAGAAGTATAATGAAAATGGAGTTTGAAAATCAAGGGCTTAAGGCCCAGGTTTCTAATTTGAAAAAAACAGATGAAAAGTTTGCACAATAACTTTCAGGTTGGGTTAACATGCAAATGGAATAAAGAAACAAAAGGTGGGAGGGTGAGGAAGTAAAACTTCTTAGATGTTCACCTCTTGAGATCATATGTAGATGATCCAAGTGATTCCTTAGGAATGGGCAACAAGCAAATAACACATAAACAACATAAATTGATACCGGATGCCAATCACTGGACTTACACCAATCTCAAAAAACCAAAAGGGATACCAGATACCAATCAATGGATTTACACTAGTCTCACAAAACGAAGATAACAAATGCAACATGGATACCAGATGCCAATCTATGGACTTATACTAGTCTCACAAAACAGAGAAACATGGAAACAAGTTGCCAATAAATGGACTTACACTCAACTCCAAGGAATGATCATAGGAAACAAATGCCAATAGTTGGGCTTACAATTGAATCCTCACATAAACAGACAAATGCAATAAGAAAGAGAAAACAAGTTGCCAATAAATGGTCTTACACTTGACTCCTACCAAATCACAGGAAACAAATGCCAATAAATGGACTTACAATTGACTCCTCAATGGTCATAGGAAACAACAGCCAATAAATGGACTTACAATTGACTCCTCAATGAACAAAACAAAATGTCACAAAGCAATGTACAATGATCAATGAAATGATATACAATTAATGCTCAAAGATGAAAAAAATGCACAGAGGCATACACAAACAGTTATGCACATATGGGCAAACAAGCAAACAAACAAGTCAATTATCACACACTATACACAATCAATTAGGCTCAAGCAAGGTTAGGCTTTACAGCCAACTGGAATGGGGTGTTTTGAGTTCTTAACCCTAACATTGAGAGTTAGGGTGAAGCAGATGAAATGGAGATGAGGGTGATGCCTAATAGCTCTTATCCGTGGCCTAGGAGAGCTTTAAACAAATAGAAAGTGTGGGAGTTCAGAAAGTAGGAACTCTTCTCCACAAATGATTGACTCTATGAGATCTTGGGTTTTTATTACAATGCATCAACACATGGTATGAGCAAAGTGAATGACACAACTGAATAACAGGGGATGGATTACACATCCCTTTTATCTGCCAATTGCCTCTTAAGAGGACTTTACCTGCTTGGCACAAAATTAAACACACAAAGACATGGCCTCTTAAGGAGGGCTTCAGACAGGTGCCTACCAATAACAGTAGGTCTTCCAGACTACATGAAGAAGAGGGATTATACCTAAGTGGTATGCCAACCACAGCAAAGCAAAGCAAAGTTCAAATGAACTTAAAGCAACTTAGGTACCTGTGGAAACAGCTAAACCAATCAGTACAACTTCCAGACAAACAGACAACAGTTAATAACCAACAGACAATCCCAATATACAACACAAAAACCATAAGGCAAACTCAAATGAGTTATCCTCAACCTACAAAACAGCAAGTGTTAGCAATCCAAAGCAAATATCAAAATCCAAATGATGAAGCATCATCAACCATGGAACTTGGATGCTTAAACCTGAAATTCAAAGCTCACATGTAAGCAACAAACCACTAGGTCAAAGCCTAGGGTCAAAGATGGAGAAAAAATTCAAAACAGGAGCTGAAATTCAACACATTGCAACTTCAAACACATATTAACATGTCCTAAAAAGGCTCACATCAAAATCAATCATCAAAAGCATTTCATGATCAAAAGAAGTCAAAGGCAATTTCAAAGCTCATATATGGACATCATAAAAGAAAATTCCCAATCAAAACAGAAATGATTCAAATAAATCTGGAAAAATTCATGAACACTCAAGACATCTAACATGATCAACATACATAAAATCAGAAGCATCAAAGGTCATTTGGCATGGAAATTAAATTACACAAGTTGGACACTCAAAGAGGTGACACAAATTGTCACACCAAGCTAACACAAGCATAAAACAGAAATGGTAATTGAGAAAAATGTCAAACCAAAACCAAAATGTCTATCAATATGTCTAGAATCAACATGCAAAATTTCACATTCATTGGATTAAAAACAAGCATTTCACAATGAGATAAGCAAGGCAAGGTCACAAATGGATATATGATCAATCAACCTAGCACCAAATAAAATCCAGCCATGCACAAAATTTGAAATTATGATCATTAAAAACTACACAAACCAAGGGTCACTATGCAAAAAATTGGAGATAAAATGATGCATTTTTCAAATAGATGTGATTTTTCTAAGTTGATGGAAAAAAATAAAAATCAAAATGGACATGGTATGTGGAAAATAGGAGGGAAAGCATAAAACATGAAACATTTGAAAATAATCTCTTCGCCAGGAATCGAACTCTGTGTGAGTTCAAAAATGGTGCGCGCTAGGTGCTAAAACGCACCGTTTCATTAATGACTGGGACGTCCAGTCACCAGTCAGCGCCCAGTCAAACAACATGAGCCAATGAAACAGCATACGAGGCAAACGCGTGGACCAGTAATACTGAAACCCTAAGCCGGCGTGTGAGAAACCAGGAAAAGCGTGGCCAATGCGTAAAACCGTGGCTATATCATGAACTTCATCTTCTTCATGAGGAAAAAGATGAACAGTAGCAACCTTCAAACGCGTTTCCAGAAAAATTCTCCAGAAATCCAAAGCGAGCACATCATCATGTAGCATTTTTCATGGAGATTAAAGATCAAACAAGAGCTAAACCTAATTCTACATGTCAAGAGAGAATCGAGCAAGAGAAAGTTCATGCATAAAACTTGAATCAACCCTAACTCAGCCAATAATGCATCAAATCACATGGTTCTTTCACCAGAATTACCAGGAGAACTAGATCTACAATAATATATACATGGATTTCAAAATTAAAAGGTTCGAGTTATGACCTCTTGAAGAGCAGAACCTTTGAATTCACACGATCCACAACTTTGAAGTATCCAAATCCACTCTATAATCCTTGAAATGAAGTTTGATGAAGCAAATGAAGCTTGAATGGTGCTGGATCTAGCTCAAAACAGAAATTCCATTGTCATCTTCATGAACTTGAACTACACTATTCTTGCTCGAATTCACCAATTCAACACTTGATCTATACAGAATCAAATCTAGGCAACAAGAATATGAAGTAAAATTGCAAGGTTCTTTGAAGAAATTTTGAATTATGAATGGAAGAAAATTTTGGAGGGAGAGAAGATTTTAGATATAGAAATGTGAAAAATGATTAATCTCCTCCAATTCTGTTAGGGTTTAGGTATTTATATGCTTTACTAATCAACTTGCTAATCCCTAATTAATTTGGTTAATTGAAAAAAGGTGTTTTGCAAAATTTTGAAAATGCATGGTGCATGGGCTAATTGCACGTGAACAGTACCCTTGGCCTCATCATTTTCACTTAAAATCTTCTTTTGATCTCAATGGCAATGGTAGAAAATCCATACAATGCACCATTTTTGAATTTTGCAATTTCCCTCCAAAAAAAGCATGGAATAGCAAGTGATTATGTGATGAGAATTCATGCAATGTGATGCATGATTTGGAAATTAGAGGTCAAGAGGAGAATATTGCAAAAAGAATCACTAATTTGGAGCTTTGGTTCAAAAGTTATGCTCATTTGAAGTCCCATGCACACTTGGCAATGATTTGATCATATCTCCTCAACCACACATCATAAATCCATGATCTTGAACATTTTGGAAATGGGAGAGAAAGATCTACAATTTCATGTTCAACAAAATTTCATTTGAAGCTTTTTTGATGATGTAATATTGAGTTGAATTTGGTCCAAAACCTTTCCATTTTTGGAAATTTCAAATTATGGGTCACTTTCCATTTTTGGAAACTTTTGACTGGACCTCAAATTCTTCAATGTGAGTGTTTGAAATGTCAAATGAGACTTGTTTGAACATGAATGAAGTATTTCCAATCACTTCCCACTTCCAAATCCACAGTTGACTTTGTAGTTGACTTTCTGGGTCTTCAGTTGACCTGAAAATGTTCTGATGAAATTCAAGCCTCTACCACTTGGGATTTTGCTTCAAATCGACATCATAGCTCGTATGAACTCTTGTAAATGATCATGGGGTCCAAATCTCAAGAATAACCACCATCTATTGCTCAATGAATGTCGTTGATGTACTTGACCTGCAATTGCTTCAGCTGCAAGACAAAGGTTAGATGACATATTTTTTGTACATTTTTGGTTAGTGATAAAAAGAAAAGCAATGACATAAAAATGCAAGCAATGCTTGATGATCAAGAACCACTCTCAAGAAAGATATCCCACCCACAGGGAAGGAAGCAAGGTGTACAATGATCCTTGAGGCAATGCAATAAAATGATATGATGCCATGAGGGATCTTAGGGACAAAATTGGGGTCTTACACAAATATGTGAAGAAATGCCATAAGTGTCAGATTTATACGGAGAAGATTCATATTCCCCCGACACTTCTGAATGTTATTTCATCACCATGGCCTTTCTCCATGTGGGGAATTGACATGATTGGCATGATAGAGCCAAAGGCGTCTAACGGTCACCGTTTTATTCTCGTAGCAATTGATTACTTCACCAAGTGGGTTGAAGCGGCATCATATGCGAATGTGACCAGGCAGGTGGTTGTGAAGTTTATCAAGAACCAGCTTATATGTCGTTATGGTGTGCCAGACAAGATCATTACTGATAATGGATCTAACTTGAACAACAAGATGATAAAAGAGTTGTGTAGCGAGTTCAAGATTGCGCATCATAATTCTTCTCCTTATAGACCCAAGATGAATGGGGATGTTGAAGCTGCTAACAAGAACATTAAGAAGATTATCCAGAAGATGATTGTTACGTACAAAGATTGGCACGAGATGCTGCCATTTGCCTTGAATGGCTATCGTACGTCTGTCCGCACTTCAAGGGGCAACCCCTTTCTCTCTTGTATATGATATGGAGGTTGTACTCCCCGTGGAGGTTGAGATCCCATCAATGAGAGTCTTGATGGAGGCCAAGTTGACTGAGGCTGAATGGGTTCAGAGTCGATATGAGCAGTTGAACTTGATTGAAGAGAAGAGGTTAACTGCCATGTGCCATGGTTAGTTGTATCAGCAAAGGATGAAGAAAGCCTTTGATAAGAAGGTCAAGCCTCGCGTATTCCGAGAAGGTGACCTTGTGCTCAAGAAAGTTTTGTCGTTCGCGCCCGATTCCAGGGGCAAGTGGACTCCAAACTATGAGGGTCCATATGTTGTTAAGAGAGCCTTTTCAGGCGGTGCTTTGATACTTACAACTATGGATGGAGAGGACTTCACTCGTCCTGTGAATTCAGATACAGTCAAGAAATACTTCGCCTAAAATAAAAAAAGAATAGCTCGCTAAGTTGAAAACCTGAAAGGGCGACTTAGGCAAAAATGAGTGTCGCAGTGGATTGAAAACCCGAAAGGGCGATCCAGGAAAAAGTTAGAGACATGAAAAAATGAATATATATCCCGCTAGATTGAGTACCTCACCCTGGGGCAATCTAGGCAAAAATTAGGGATTTGGCAAGTAACTGCATCCTGACAGGACTTTATTCTACAAGTTGTCTTCTGTCAAAGATTCTCGCTCAGTCATCGTCAACTGAAGCTTCAAATCATTGGATTCATAGTTGGTGGAGAAATGGTCATTATGTTCAATGTAGCCCTTTTTCCAATATATATCACCAATTTCAAACTTGTAAAGATCCATGGAGTCTTGCCATTTGCAGACTACCATTCCATCAAATAAATTTGAGCCTTTATCCAATTCTTTGCATTCTTATTTGTTTTTGTTCAAAAAATGTTTGCATTTTTTAATTAATAAATATCATTGATTTAAACAAATAAAAGTTTTTATAAACTGTTTTTAAATAAAATGAACATTCACAAAGACTGAAAGGATAAATGGAATGTCTTCAGTACTCTCCCAAGGATAGTACGATCTCCAAAAGGGTAAGACATTTGCTCATATTCTGGCTTGTTTGTATCCTTTCCATCATCTTTCAGGTTATCTCCCCAGCGAGCACAGAGAAGAGTGGTACATCCTCAACTCCCTAGAGAGTCTGAGACTAGCATTTGTGTTTTATCAATTATATGGTTATCATCTCTTGTGCAGACTGACCTAAAATCCCTTATAGATTGATAAAAGTTGATGTGCTATCTATTCTCGAGGAAGTTGGTCTTCCCCATAGCATAATTGGAAATCTCCAGCAGAGTGAGCAGGAATGCCCAGCGTGAGTAGAAATCCTCGGCGGAGTAAGCATGTGTTCCCTGCAAAGCTATCTTTTTGACATCTCCTCGGCAGTAGTTGCTCAGAGTAGTTGGTGAAGGGTTTATTCCCATTTCCATCCCTGGCATAGCATGTGTTGACGTAGGATTCTTTTTTGATCCCTGTAGCCAAAACAGTTCCTCTGGAGATACTTGTAGTTATCCCCAACAAGTTGGCTTATAGCTCATTTCCAACAGGGTTGCTTACAGCAGACTATCCCCAGTTGGTCGCCTACATTCTATCTCCAGTGGAGTTGCCTGATCAGAGCCTGATAATTTGTTTTCCCTTCCATATTAGAAAGTTTCCTCTGAGTTGGGCTGGTGGTCAAGGTGTTTGTGTCCTTTCCCAATAGAGCAGTGGTTATCTCTCCCCTTAGCAGAGATGTTTCTCCAACAGATGAGGGGAAGTGTTTTGATTGTTGGAACTTCTGTTTGGTGTTTGTTCCCCATATAGTTTTATATCTTTCTTCGATAAGTTTCCCCAGTAGAGTTTCTTCTACGACGGATCTTATCCGTGTTGAGCTCCCCATTAGAGTTTCCTCTACGTTGGATCTTTTGTTTGTTCAACAGCAAATCCCTGGCGGTGATTCTGTATGTTCCCCAGCTGAGACGTTGCCTGATCCTAGCTTGACATTGGCATCCCCTCATAATGGAATACGTTTCCCAGTATTGAGGGATTTTGAGGAAGATGTGATGTTTCCTTCCTTAGCGGAGCAGTTGTTCTCTCTCCCCTTAGCAGAGATGTCCCTTCGGCAGTTAGAAGAGAATGCTTACTTGATGCGTATCATTTTGGTGGTTGTTCCCCATATAATTTCATATCATCCCCTGATAAGATCTCCAATAGAGTTCTTCTACGATAGATCTTATTGATATCTCTGCATGTTCTCGAGAATTGTTGGAAGATCCCCAGCGGTTGATAACTGAGACTTTGCTTATCCCCGGGGGTGGTCTTTTTCCCTGGCAGTGATTGGTGTCTCCTGGTATTTGATGCTCCCCACCAAATTTGATTTCTCCTGTGGGCCTGGCCTTTCTCTTTTGAGATGTTATACCGGACGTCCGTCCATTGATTCTCGGACCCGTTTGTGTTAAATAACTCCACTTCTTTCCTTAAATAACTTATCTATTATTTTCGTTTCCAGCTACCATTTTCACATAACATGATTCTTCAACAACAATAACCACTCAAGGATTTCTCAACCTCATAAACACATGCTCATAACAAAAACAACAACAACAACCATGTTCAATCACAACAACACCATAATCATAGAAGACATGGTTAACTCATGATTCATGGAATATTTCATGAATAACTTATATTTTTATGAATTCATGTGATTAACCTCCATAACTTCAACAACAAAACACATCAGCATCAAACACTCAAGAATCACAACTTCAACAACAACAGCATGATATCAACACATATTATGGATGAGAAGTATGAACATAACAAGTTCATCACAAATTCACACAAATCCTAACCCCCCAAACATAGGTTATTTTCCCCCAAATGCTAAATCTATCTAAGAACTCACCTTGGACACATGGAGATGGTGAAGATGGTGAGTAGAAAATGGTGATGATGATGATGAAGATGACATGATGATGGTGGTTCCATGACTTCCTTCTTCTTTCTCTTTTCTTCTTGCTTTCTCCCTTTTTTCCTCTTTTCCTCTTCTTCCCTTTCTTTCTGATATCTCTCTTTCTCTCTTACCTACTTCTTCTTATCTTTTTCCTTTTCTCTTTCTCTTACCACCATACAAATATATATAACATATAATATATATATATATATATATATATATATATATATATTATAATATTAGGTAGTAACATAAAATATCTCAATTGATATTTCATCTTTCAGTACCAATTGCCCAATTATTAATATTATCAAAAATGTCATCTCTTGTATTTATTAATATTGGTCTGTCCCTTTTATTAATAATTAATCTCTTCATGATCCACTGGTTACTCTATTGGTCCCAATTGACAACATTTAGAGCACATAGGAGCTCCAATTGTTACAAATGATAATAGATGGAGTACATAGGAACTCAATTGGTCTTAACTGACAACTAATTGAGCATCTAAAGGAATATGGGATGTTACATTTCGAATAGCCAAAATATCCGCGGAATAATCAAATAAGATATCTCTTCAAGTCGCAATAAAACAGTAGGCATTATTTGCTTATAAAAATATTATTTTAATACTTCTTAAAAAATAATATAAATATGAAATGAATAAGATTCAAATCATAATAAATGTTTTTACTTTATTGCAACTTTTACCTATATAAAAATAGGTTGTTATACAGATTTACATGATAAACCAAATCAAATTCATCACACAAAGTAGTTAGCCTATTGTTGAGGACCTGGGACTTGAGAGTTTGCTCCTCTTAATGTCTTAAGTTCAACACATGGTAGAGTCAACTTCTTGTAATTTATCTCCTTTGTTATTTTTTACTATTGTTTGAGGTCCCAATAAAATCTACTATTTCTTTATCATCTTATCATTTAAATATTTTTCGTAAATGTCTTTTAAAATTGCATTTAAATGCTCTATTTTTATTCTTGTAACAATCATTTTAGTATTATTAATAAATACTTTAATTCTATAAGACAGGAGTGCAAAAGTAATTTACTTCGACGATGAGTATAATATATTTCACAAAATATATTCAAATGTTTGCAATTTGTCATAACTCAACTTAGTATTATCTTCATTAAATAAAATAAAAAGTAGAAATTTCTCATAATTTTAATTCTTGATGTACACTATGATAGACAACATTTGAAATTTGTTAGAAATACTGAAATGCAATATAAGGAAGCTAGTAAGAAGTTCGTTATGATGATTTTATAATTACTTTTTTTGATACTCATGATTTTTGATTAAAAGTTATTATGCATTTATCATTGTTGTTTTATAATATTCCTACATGAACTTACTAGATAGATCACAAGAGCAAATAATGTAATATTCACTTAACTAGTTGTTATGTTTTGGTGCAATGCTCCACTCTACGTGTGTACTTCTTGTGTTTCTCCTTCTTTTGGTGAAAGTTATGTTTTTGCAAAACACACTTTAATTCTAAAGTTTGATGGGGAAAAAGAGTGAAATGATTGTGTATTTATACCTAAGAGACAATTATCTTATTTATAGAATGGCTAAAATTTAATATGTTCCATGCAATTGATATTTCCTCTCTGGTGATCTCTTGAATATCAAGTGAAAAGTTATGTGTTGATTTTTTTGTTAAAACCCATTTTGAGATAGGTTTTATTAACTATTTAGTTTTAATAAAATCCATAGATATCAAAATAGTGTAAACACATCGTTGCTCCAAGAAGTGTGGCAAATAAAATTGTTGGTTTTCAGGGATGACCTCAGGTTCAACTTATCGCGGCGTGCCATGTTCATAACCTGAGGTAGACATGTCAAATTTTGTGGCTTTAGTGTTTGAAATTCTTCATGTTTTGTACCTTGAGTTGTAGATTTTCTTAGTCAACGATCCATAACATATTTGAGTTGGGATACTTAGGATCATACATTTAAACAAGCACCCAAACCCTTTTGAAGTTTAATAAGTATTCGGTTTAAAAAGTATTTAAAAAATTAAAAAATTGAATGTTTTACTAGATGGAATTTATCTAAGTAGATGTGTTGTACTAATGTTGTACATGTGCTTCATAGAATTGCATATATGGCATGAGGTTGAAGTCTAATATTTGGATTAAATTAACGCATTATCATTTTGACGCGCTTATGATCTTGGCTGTGATTCATTTGTGGTCTGTACCGTTAGGCTAACATGTTGATGAGAATGCTAGTTTATGAGGCGCTATCAAGCTCTTATGATCTATTGATCTTGGTTAATGTTGTTTCATGTGAATCATTGAATATGGATCATTCGTAATTGTTGATGAAATGTTTCCATCACATATTTACTCTCTTTGTCTTCCATTTCAAGTAATAAATGGTCACACACAACTCTTTCTAATTTTGAAGTATTCCATAATCTATTCTTTCCTTTTATCAAGAACGTTGATTCTGTCATTATTCTATATTTGTAGGTCATACAAAAAAATACCTCTTTTTGGGAATATTAATTAAGACATTTATTCGTTGAAAATTAAATTTGATGTCACAAATGGTATCTACTTTTCTATGGCTTGGGTACACATAATAATTTTAGTATGTTTTATATCTATAAATAAATATTAAAAATATTTATTTTGATGTTTAAGAATCATAACAAGTTTGTAAAAGCGTCAAACTAGTTGGAGTTTTACAATTTTGAAACAAATTTTTAAGTTGCAAATTCTCTTTAGTAAGTGACTAACAATATTCCACATAGCCAAAATATCCGCAGAAATCATCAAATAAGATATCTCTTCAAGTCGCAAAAAAACAATCGGAATTATTTACTTATAAAAATAATTATTTGAATACTTCTTAAAAAATAATTTCAATATGAAATTCTAAATATTTAAATGTTTTTACTTTATTGCAACTTTTATCTATATAAAAATAGGTTGTTATACAGATTTACAACATAAACCAAATCAAATTCATCATAAAAAGTGATTGGCGTATTGTTGAGGACCTGGGATTTGAGAGTTTGTTCCTCTTAATGTTTCAGGTTCAACACTTAGTAGTGTCAACTTTTTGTTATTTATCTCATTTGCTATTTTTTACTTTTGTTTGAGGTCCCAATCAAATCTACTATTTATTTATCATCTTATCATTTAAATATTGTTCGTAAATGTCTTTTAAATTTGCATTTAAATGCTCTATTTTTATTCTTGTAACAATCATTTAAGTATTATTAATTAATAATCTAATTCTATAAGACAAGAGTGCAAAAGTAATTTACTTCGACGATGAGTATAATATATTTCACAAAATATATTCAAATGTTTGCAATTTGTCATAGCTTGACTTAGTATTATCTTAATTAAATAAAACAAAAAGTAGAAATTTCTCATAATTTTAATTCTTGATGTACACAATGATAGACAACATTTGAAATTTGTTAGAAATACTGAAATGCAATATAAGGAAGTTAGTAAGAAGTTCGTTATGATGATTTTATAATTAATTTTGTTTATACTCATGATTTTTGATTAAAAGTTATTATGCATTTATCATTGTTGTTTTATAATATTCCTACATGAACTTACTAGATAGATCACAGGAGCAGATAATGTAATATTCACTTAACTAGTTGTTATGTTTTGGTGCAATGCTCCACTCTACGTGTATACTTCTTGTGTTTCTCCTTCTTTTGGTGAAAGATGTGTTTTTGCAAAACACACTTTAATTCTAAAGTTAGATGGGAAAAAAGAGTGAAATGATTGTGTGTTTATACCTAGAAGACAATTATCTTATTTATAGAGTGGCTAAAATTTAATATGTTCCATGCAATTGACATTTCCTCTCTGGTGATCTCTTGAATATCAAGTGAAAAGTTATGTGTTGATTTTTTTGTTAAAACCCATTTTGAGATAGGTTTTATTAACTATTTAGTTTTAATAAAATCCATAAATATCAAAATAGTGTGAACACATCGTTGCTCCAAGATGTGTGGCAAATAAAATTTTTGGTTTTCAGGGATGACCTCAGATTCAACTTATCGCGGTGTGCCATGTTCATAAACTGAGGTAGACATGTCAAATTTCATGGCTTTGGTGTTTGAAATTCTTCATGTTTTGTACTTTGAGTTGTAGATTTTCTTAGTCAACGATCCATAATATATTTGAGTTGGGATACTTAGGATCATACATTTAAACAAGTACCCAAACCCTTTTGAAGTTTAATAAGTATTCGGTTTAAAAAGTATTTAAAAAATTAAAAAATTGAATGTTTTACTAGATGGAATTTATCTAAGTAGATGTGTTGTACTAATGTTATATATGTGCTTCATAGAATTGCATATATGGCATGAGATTGAAGTCTAATATTTGGATTACATTAACGCTATCATTTTGACGCGCTTATGATCTTGGTTGTGACTCATTTGTGGTCTGTACCGTTAGGCTAACATGTTGATGAGAATGCTAATTTATGAGGCGCTATCAAGCTCTTATGATCTATTGATCTTGGTTAATGTTGTTTCATGTGAATCATTGAATATGGATCATTCGTAATTGTTGATGAAATGTTTCCATCACATATTTACTCTCTTTGTCTTCCATTTCAAGTAATAAATGGTCACACACAACTCTTTCTAATTTTGAAGTATTCCATAATCTATTCTTTCCTTTTATCAAGAACGTTGATTCTGTCATTATTCTATATTTGTAGGTCATATAAAAAAATACCTCTTTTTGGGAATATTAATTAAGACATTTATTTGTTGAAAATTAAATTTGATGTCACAAATGGTATCTACTTTTCTATGGCTTGGGTACACATAATAATTTTAGTATGTTTTATATCTATAAATAAATATTAGAAAATATTTATTTTGATGTTTAAGAATCATAACAAGTTTGTAAAAGCGTCAAACTAGTTGGAGTTTTACAATTTTGAAACAAATTTTTAAGTTGCAAATTCTCTTTAGTAAGTGACTAACAATATTCCACATAGCCAAAATATCCGCAGAAATCATCAAATAAGATATCTCTTCAATTCGCAATAAAACAATCGGAATTATTTACTTATAAAAATAATTATTTGAATACTTCTTAAAAAATAATTTCAATATGAAATTCTAAATATTTAAATGTTTTTACTTTATTGCAACTTTTATCTATATAAAAATAGGTTGTTATACAGATTTACAACATAAACCAAATCAAATTCATCATAAAAAGTGATTGGCCTATTGTTGAGGACCTGGGACTTGAGAGTTTGTTCCTCTTAATGTTTCAGGTTCAACACTTAGTAGTGTCAACTTTTTGTTATTTATCTCATTTGTTATTTTTTACTTTTGTTTGAGGTCCCAATCAAATCTACTATTTATTTATCATCTTATCATTTAAATATTGTTCGTAAACGTCTTTTAAATTTGCATTTAAATGCTCTATTTTTATTCTTGTAACAATCATTTAAGTATTATTAATAAATACTCTAATTCTATAAGACAGGAGTGCAAAAGTAATTTACTTCGACGATGAGTATAATATATTTCACAAAATATATTCAAATGTTTGCAATTTGTCATAGCTTGACTTAGTATTATCTTAATTAAATAAAACAAAAAGTAGAAATTTCTTATAATTTTAATTCTTGATGTACACTATGATAGACAACATTTGAAATTTGTTAGAAATACTGAAATGCAATATAAGGAAGTTAGTAAGAAGTTCGTTATGATGATTTTATAATTAATTTTTTTTATACTCATGATTTTTGATTAAAAGTTATTATGCATTTATCATTGTTGTTTTATAATATTCCTACATGAACTTACTAGATAGATCACAGGAGTAGATAATGTAATATTCACTTAACTAGTTGTTATGTTTTGGTGCAATGCTCCACTCTACGTGTATACTTCTTGTGTTTCTCCTTCTTTTGGTGAAAGATGTGTTTTTGCAAAACACACTTTAATTCTAAAGTTTGATGGGAAAAAAGAGTGAAATGATTGTGTGTTTATACCTAGGAGACAATTATCTTATTTATAGAGTGGCTAAAATTTAATATGTTCCATGCAATTGATATTTCCTCTCTGGTGATCTCTTGAATATCAAGTGAAAAGTTATGTGTTGATTTTTTTGTTAAAACCCATTTTGAGATAGGTTTTATTAACTATTTAGTTTTAATAAAATCCATAAATATCAAAATAGTGTGAACACATCGTTGCTCCAAGATGTGTGGCAAATAAAATTTTTGGTTTTCAGGGATGACCTCAGATTCAACTTATCGCGGTGTGCCATGTTCATAAACTGAGGTAGACATGTCAAATTTCATGGCTTTGGTGTTTGAAATTCTTCATGTTTTGTACTTTGAGTTGTAGATTTTCTTAGTCAACGATCCATAATATATTTGAGTTGGGATACTTAGGATCATACATTTAAGCAAGTACCCAAACCCTTTTGAAGTTTAATAAGTATTTGGTTTAAAAAGTATTTAAAAAATTAAAAAATTGAAGGTTTTACTAGATGGAATTTATCTAAGTAGATGTGTTGTACTAATGTTATATATGTGCTTCATAGAATTGCATATATGGCATGAGGTTGAAGTCTAATATTTGGATTACATTAACGCTATCATTTTGACGCGCTTATGATCTTGGTTGTGACTCATTTGTGGTCTGTACCGTTAGGCTAACATGTTGATGAGAATGCTAATTTATGAGGCGCTATCAAGCTCTTATGATCTATTGATCTTGGTTAATGTTGTTTCATGTGAATCATTGAATATGGATCATTCGTAATTGTTGATGAAATGTTTCCATCACATATTTTACTCTCTTTATCTTCCATTTCAAGTAATAAATGGTCACACACAACTCTCTCTAATTTTGAAGTATTCCATAATCTATTCTTTCGTTTTATCAAGAACGTTGATTCTCCCATTATTCTATATTTGTAGGTCGTACAAAAAAATACCTCTTTTTGGGAATATTAATTAAGACATTTATTTGTTGAAAATTAAATTTGATGTCACAAATGGTATCTACTTTTCTATGGCTTGGGGACACATAATAATTTTAGTATCTTTTATATCTATAAATAAATAAATATTATAAAATATTTATTTTGATATTTAAGAATCATAACAAGTTTGTAAAAGCGTCAAACTAGTTGGAGTTTTACAATTTTGAAACAAATTCTTAAGTGGCAAATTCTCATTAGTAAGTGGCTCAACAATATTTCACATAGCCAAAATATCCGCAGAATCATCAAATAAGATATCTCTTCAAGTCGCAATAAAACAATAGGCATTATTTTCTTATAAAAATAATTATTTTAATACTTCTTAATTAATAATTTCAATATGAAATGCAAAATATTTAAATGTTTTTACTTTATTGCAACTTTTATCTATATAAAAATTGGTTGTTATACAGATTTACATAATAAACCAAATCAAACTTATCACACAAAGTGGTTGCCTTATTGGTGAAGACCTGGGACTTGAGAGTTTGCTCCTCTTAATGTTTCAAGTTCAATACCTGGTAGTGTCAACTTTTTGTTATTTATCTCCTTTGTTATTTTTTACTTTTGTTTAAGGTCCCAATAAAATCTACTACTTATTTATCATCTTATCATTTAAATATTGTTCGTAAATGTCTTTTAAAATTGCATTTAAATGCTCTATTTTTATTCTTGTAACAATCATTTAAGTATTATTAATAAATACTCTAATTCTATAAGACAGGAGTGCAGAAGTAATTTACTTCGACGATGAGTATAATAAATTTCACAAAATATATTCAAATGTTTGCAATTTGTCATAGCTCGACTTAGTATTATCTTAATTAAATAAAACAAAAAGTAGAAATTTCTCATAGTTTTAATTCTTGATGTATACTATGATAGACAACATTTGAAATTTGTTAGAAATACTGAAATGCAATATAAGGAAGTTAGTAAGAAGTTCGTTATGATATTTTATAATTAATTTTTTTGATACTCATGATTTTTGATTAAAAGTTATTATGCATTTATCATTTTGGTTTTATAATATTCCTACATGAACTTACTAGATAGATCACAGGAGCAGATAATGTAATATTCACTTAACTAGTTGTTATATTTGGGTGCAATGCTCCACTCTACGTGTATACTTCTTGTGTTTCTCCTTCTTTTGGTGAAAGATGTGTTTTTGCAAAACACACTTTAATTCTAAAGTTTGATGGAAAAAAAGAGTGAAATGATTGTGTGTTTATACCTGGGAGACAATTATCTTATTTATAGAGTGGCTAAAATTTAATATGTTCCATGCAATTGATATTTCCTCTCTGGTGATCTCTTGAATATCAAGTGAAAAATTATGTGTTGATTTTTTTGTTAAAACCCATTTTGAGATAGGTTTTATTAACTATTTAGTTTTAATAAAATCCATAGATATCAAAATAGTTTGAACACGTCGTTGCTCCAAGAAGTGTGGAAAATAAAAAATTTGGTTTTCAGGGATGACCTCATATTCAACTAATCACCGTGTGCCATGTTCATAAACTGAGGTAGACATGTCAAATTTCGTGGCATTGGTGTTTGAAATCTTCATGTTTTGGACTTTGAGTTGTAGATTTTCTTAGTCAACGATCCATAATATATTTGAGTTGGGATACTTAGGATCATACATTTAAAGAAGCACCCAAACCCTTTTGAAGTTTAATAAGTATTCGGTTTAAAAAGTATTTAAAAAATTAAAAAATTGAATGTTTTACTAGATGGAATTTATCTAAGTAGATGTGTTGTACTAATGTTGTACATGTGCTTCATAGAATTGCATATATGGCATGAGGTTGAAGTCTAATATTTGGATTACATTAACGCTATCATTTTGACGCGCTTATGATCTTGGTTGTGACTCATTTGTGGTCTGTACCGTTAGGCTAACATGTTGATGAGAATGCTAATTTATGAGGCGCTATCACGCTCTTATGATCTATTGATCTTGGTTAATGTTGTTTCATGTGAATCATTGAATATGGATCATTGGTAATTGTTGATGAAATGTTTCCATCACATATTTTACTCTCTTTGTCTTCCATTTCAAGTAATAAATGGTCACACACAACTCTTTCTAATTTTGAAGTATTCCATAATCTATTCTTTCTTTTTATCAAGAACATTGATTCTCCCATTATTCTATATTTGTAGGTCGTACAAAAAAATACCTCTTTTTGGGAATATTAATTAAGGCATTTATTTGTTGAAAATTAAATTTTATGTCACAAATGGTATCTACTTTTCTATGGCTTGGGGACACATAATAATTTTAGTATCTTTTATATCTATAAATAAATATTATAAAATATTTATTTTGATATTTAAGAATCATAACAAGTTTGTAAAAGCGTCAAACTAGTTGGAGTTTTACAATTTTGAAACAAGTTCTTAAGTTGCAAATTCTCATTAGTAAGTGGCTCAACAATATTTCACATAGCCAAAATATCCGCAGAATCATCAAATAAGATATCTCTTCAAGTCGCAATAAAACAATAGGCATTATTTTCTTATAAAAATAATTATTTTAATACTTCTTAATTAATAATTTCAATATGAAATGCAAAATATTTAAATGCTTTTACTTTATTGCAACTTTTATCTATATAAAAATTGGTTGTTATACAGATTTACATAATAAACCAAATCAAACTTATCACACAAAGTGGTTGCCTTATTGGTGAAGACCTGGGACTTGAGAGTTTGCTCCTCTTAATGTTTCAAGTTCAATACCTGGTAGTGTCAACTTTTTGTTATTTATCTCCTTTGTTATTTTTTACTTTTGTTTAAGGTCCCAATAAAATCTACTACTTATTTATCATCTTATCATTTAAATATTGTTCGTAAATGTCTTTTAAAATTGCATTTAAATGCTCTATTTTTATTCTTGTAACAATCATTTAAGTATTATTAATAAATACTCTAATTCTATAAGACAGGAGTGCAGAAGTAATTTACTTCGACGATGAGTATAATAAATTTCACAAAATATATTCAAATGTTTGCAATTTGTCATAGCTCGACTTAGTATTATCTTAATTAAATAAAACAAAAAGTAGAAATTTCTCATAGTTTTAATTCTTGATGTATACTATGATAGACAACATTTGAAATTTGTTAGAAATACTGAAATGCAATATAAGGAAGTTAGTAAGAAGTTCGTTATGATATTTTATAATTAATTTTTTTGATACTCATGATTTTTGATTAAAAGTTATTATGCATTTATCATTTTGGTTTTATAATATTCCTACATGAACTTACTAGATAGATCACAGGAGCAGATAATGTAATATTCACTTAACTAGTTGTTATATTTGGGTGCAATGCTCCACTCTACGTGTATACTTCTTGTGTTTCTCCTTCTTTTGGTGAATGATGTGTTTTTGAAAAACACACTTTAATTCTAAAGTTTGATGGAAAAAAAGAGTGAAATGATTGTGTGTTTATACCTGGGAGACAATTATCTTATTTATAGAGTGGCTAAAATTTAATATGTTCCATGCAATTGATATTTCCTCTCTGGTGATCTCTTGAATATCAAGTGAAAAATTATGTGTTGATTTTTTTGTTAAAACCCATTTTGAGATAGGTTTTATTAAGTATTTAGTTTTAATAAAATCCATAGATATCAAAATAGTTTGAACACGTCGTTGCTCCAAGAAGTGTGGAAAATAAAAATTTGGTTTTCAGGGATGACCTCATATTCAACTAATCACCGTGTGCCATGTTCATAAACTGAGGTAGACATGTCAAATTTCGTGGCATTGGTGTTTGAAATCTTCATGTTTTGGACTTTGAGTTGTAGATTTTCTTAGTCAAGGATCCATAATATATTTGAGTTGGGATACTTAGGATCATACATTTAAAGAAGCACCAAAACCCTTTTGAAGTTTAATAAGTATTCGGTTTAAAAAGTATTTAAAAAATTAAAAAATTGAATGTTTTACTAGATGGAATTTATCTAAGTAGATGTGTTGTACTAATGTTGTACATGTGCTTCATAGAATTGCATATATGGCATGAGGTTGAAGTCTAATATTTGGATTACATTAACGCTATCATTTTGACGCGCTTATGATCTTGGTTGTGACTCATTTGTGGTCTGTACCGTTAGGCTAACATGTTGATGAGAATGCTAATTTATGAGGCGCTATCACGCTCTTATGATCTATTGATCTTGGTTAATGTTGTTTCATGTGAATCATTGAATATGGATCATTGGTAATTGTTGATGAAATGTTTCCATCACATATTTTACTCTCTTTGTCTTCCATTTCAAGTAATAAATGGTCACACACAACTCTTTCTAATTTTGAAGTATTCCATAATCTATTCTTTCTTTTTATCAAGAACATTGATTCTCCCATTATTCTATATTTGTAGGTCGTACAAAAAAATACCTCTTTTTGGGAATATTAATTAAGGCATTTATTTGTTGAAAATTAAATTTTATGTCACAAATGGTATCTACTTTTCTATGGCTTGGGGACACATAATAATTTTAGTATCTTTTATATCTATAAATAAATATTATAAAATATTTATTTTGATATTTAAGAATCATAACAAGTTTGTAAAAGCGTCAAACTAGTTGGAGTTTTACAATTTTGAAACAAGTTCTTAAGTTGCAAATTCTCATTAGTAAGTGGCTCAACAATATTTCACATAGCCAAAATATCCGCAGAATCATCAAATAAGATATCTCTTCAAGTCGCAATAAAACAATAGGCATTATTTTCTTATAAAAATAATTATTTTAATACTTCTTAATTAATAATTTCAATATGAAATGCAAAATATTTAAATGTTTTTACTTTATTGCAACTTTTATCTATATAAAAATTGGTTGTTATACAGATTTACATAATAAACCAAATCAAACTTATCACACAAAGTGGTTGCCTTATTGGTGAAGACCTGGGACTTGAGAGTTTGCTCCTCTTAATGTTTCAAGTTCAACACCTGGTAGTGTCAACTTTTTGTTATTTATCTCCTTTGTTATTTTTTACTTTTGTTTAAGGTCCCAATAAAATCTACTATTTATTTAACATCTTATCATTTAAATATTGTAAATGTCTTTTAAAATTGAATTTAAATGCTCTATTTTTTTTCTTGTAACAATCATTTAAGTATTATTAATAAATACTCTAATTCTATAAGACAGGAGTGCAAAAGTAATTTACTTCGACGATGAGTATAATAAATTTCACAAAATATATTCAAATGTTTGCAATTTGTCATAGCTCGACTTAGTATTATCTTAATTAAATAAAACAAAAAGTAGAAATTTCTCATAGTTTTAATTCTTGATGTATACTATGATAGACAACATTTGAAATTTGTTAGAAATACTGAAATGCAATATAAGGAAGTTAGTAAGAAGTTCGTTATGATGATTTTATAATTAATTTTTTTGATACTCATGATTTTTGATTAAAAGTTATTATGCATTTATCATTTTGGTTTTATAATATTCCTACATGAACTTACTAGATAGATCACACGAGCAGATAATGTAATATTCACTTAACTAGTTGTTATATTTGGGTGCAATGCTCCACTCTACGTGTATACTTCTTGTGTTTCTCCTTCTTTTGGTGAAAGATGTGTTTTTGCAAAACACACTTTAATTCTAAAGTTTGATGGAAAAAAAGAGTGAAATGATTGTGTATTTATACCTGGGAGACAATTATCTTATTTATAGAGTGGCTAAAATTTAATATGTTCCATGCAATTGATATTTCCTCTCTGGTGATCTCTTGAATATCAAGTGAAAAATTATGTGTTGATTTTTTTGTTAAAACCCATTTTGAGATAGGTTTTATTAACTATTTAGTTTTAATAAAATCCATAGATATCAAAATAGTTTGAACACGTCGTTGCTCCAAGAAGTGTGGAAAATAAAAATTTTGGTTTTCAGGAATGACCTCATATTCAACTTATCACCGTGTGCCATGTTCATAAACTGAGGTAGACATGTCAAATTTCGTGGCATTGGTGTTTGAAATCTTCATGTTTTGGACTTTGAGTTGTAGATTTTCTTAGTCAACGATCCATAATATTTTTGAGTTGGGATACTTAGGATCATACATTTAAAGAAGCACCCAAACCCTTTTGAAGTTTAATAAGTATTCGGTTTAAAAAGTATTTAAAAAATTAAAAAATTGAATGTTTTACTAGATGGAATTCATCTAAGTAGATGTGTTGTACTAATGTTGTACATGTGCTTCATAGAATTGCATATATGGCATGAGGTTGAAGTCTAATATTTGGATTACATTAACGCTATCATTTTGACGCGCTTATGATCTTGGTTGTGACTCATTTGTGGTCTGTACCGTTAGGCTAACATGTTGATGAGAATGCTAATTTATGAGGCGCTATCACGCTCTTGTGATCTATTGATCTTGGTTAATGTTGTTTCATGTGAATCATTGAATATGGATCATTGGTAATTGTTGATGAAATGTTTCCATCACATATTTTACTCTCTTTGTCTTCCATTTCAAGTAATAAATGGTCACACACAACTCTTTCTAATTTTGAAGTATTCCATAATCTATTCTTTCTTTTTATCAAGAACATTGATTCTCCCATTATTCTATATTTGTAGGTCGTACAAAAAAATACCTCTTTTTGGGAATATTAATTAAGGCATTTATTTGTTGAAAATTAAATTTTATGTCACAAATGGTATCTACTTTTCTATGGCTTGGGGACACATAATAATTTTAGTATCTTTTATATCTATAAATAAATATTATAAAATATTTATTTTGATATTTAAGAATCATAACAAGTTTGTAAAAGCGTCAAACTAGTTGGAGTTTTACAATTTTGAAACAAATTCTTAAGTGGCAAATTCTCATTAGTAAGTGGCTCAACAATATTTCACATAGCCAAAATATCCGCAGAATCATCAAATAAGATATCTCTTCAAGTCGCAATAAAACAATAGGCATTATTTTCTTATAAAAATAATTATTTTAATACTTCTTAAATAATAATTTCAATATGAAATGCAAAATATTTAAATGTTTTTACTTTATTGCAACTTTTATCTATATAAAAATTGGTTGTTATACAGATTTACATGATAAACCAAATCAAACTTATCACACAAAGTGGTTGGCCTATTGGTGAAGACATGGGACTTGAGAGTTTGCTCCTCTTAATGTTTCAAGTTCAACACCTGGTAGTGTCAACTTTTTGTTATTTATCTCCTTTGTTATTTTTTACTTTTGTTTAAGGTCCCAATAAAATCTACTATTTATTTATCATCTTATCATTTATATATTGTTCGTAAATGTCTTTTAAAATTGCATTTAAATGCTCTATTTTTATTCTTGTAACAATCATTTAAGTATTATTAATAAATACTCTAATTCTATAAGATAGGAGTGCAGAAGTAATTTACTTCGACGATGAGTATAATATATTTCACAAAATATATTCAAATGTTTGCAATTTGTCATAGCTCGACTTAGTATTATCTTAATTAAATAAAACAAAAAGTAGAAATTTCTCATAATTTTAATTCTTGATGTACACTATGATAGACAACATTTGAAATTTGTTAGAAATACTGAAATGCAATATAAGGAAGTTAGTAAGAAGTTCGTTATGATGATTTTATAATTAATTTTTTTGATACTCATGATTTTTGATTAAAAGTTATTATGCATTTATCATTGTTGTTTTATAATATTCCTACATGAACTTACTAGATAGATCACAGGAGCAGATAATGTAATATTCACTTAACTAGTTGTTATGTTTTGGTGCAATGCTCCACTCTACGTGTATACTTCTTGTGTTTCTCCTTCTTTTGGTGAAAGATGTGTTTTTGCAAAATCAATTTAATTCTAAAGTTTGATGGGAAAAAAGAGTGAAATGATTGTGTGTTTATACCTGGGAGACAATTATCTTATTTATAGAGTGGCCAAAATTTAATATGTTCCATGCAATTGATATTTCCTCTCTGGTTATCTCTTGAATATCAAGTGAAAAATTATGTGTTGATTTTTTTATTAAAACCCATTTTGAGATAGGTTTTATTAACTATTTAGTTATAATAAAATCCATAGATATCAAAATAGTGTGAACACGTCGTTGCTCAAAGAAGTGCGGAAAATAAAATTTTTGGTTTTCAGGGATGACCTCAGATTCAACTTATCGCGGTGTGCCATGTTCATAAACTGAGGTAGACATGTCAAATTTCGTGGCATTGGTGTTTGAAATTCTTCATGTTTTGTACTTTGAGTTGTAGATTTTCTTAGTAAACGATCCATAATATATTTGAGTTGGGATACTTAGGATCATACATTTAAACAAGTACCCAAACCCTTTTGAAGTTTAATAAGTATTCGGTTTAAAAAGTATTTAAAAAAATAAAAAATTGAATGTTTTACTAGATGGAATTTATCTAAGTAGATGTGTTGTACTAATGTTGTACATGTGCTTCATAGAATTGCATATATGGCATGAGGTTGAAGTCTAATATTTGGATTACATTAACGCATTATCATTTTGACGCGCTTATAATCTTGGTTGTGACTCATTTGTGGTATGTACCGTTAGGCTAACATCACTGTGCCAAATAAGGGAAAAGAGGGCGCTTATTTTGGCCTATAACAGCGCTTTTAAGCGCCCTCTAAAGTGGCGCTGGCATAGGTAAAGACAGCGCTTTGTTTTCCTGGAGAAAGCGCTGTCTAAAGTGGCCCTTTAAGGGCCACATTCTAGCGCGCTTTCAGAAAAAAGCGCCCTCTGGAGTTGTCCATAAAGGGCCACCTTAGAGGGCGCTTTCTGGATAAAGCGCCTCTAAAGTTGTCATGTAAAGCCACCTTAGAGAGCCACCTTAGAGGGCGCTTTCTGGATAAAGCGCCCTCTAAAGTTGTCAATGTAAAGCCACCTTAGAGGGCGCTTTCTGGACAAAGCGCCCTCTAAAGTTGTCAATGTAAAGTGCTTAGAGGGCGCTTCCTGCAGAAAGCGCCCTCTAAAGTGTTAGTTATTTTAAAAAAATTTGTTTGAAAAGCAGTGGGTATTTAATTGGGAACCTGTTCGCATGCTGCAAAAGTGTAAAATTCATATTGATTTCATCCTTTAATCCAATGTTATACACCATTAATCCATTGATATATACAACATGAATCCATTTATATACAACATTAATCCTCCATATATACAACATTAATATATGATTCTTTGATCAACAATATACAACAACATATTCATGATTTAGTAAAACTAGTACAACAACAATATACAACATATATACAACAACAACATACAACAACAACATTCCATACATATATGTACAACAATATACAACCTAGCTATATGATTCTTTGATCAATAATGAATTGACACAATTCATCCTTCATTTCATCCAAATGAGCTCTTGAGTAAGATTTGTATTCGTCAAAGTACTACAATTAAGAGAATAAAACATATTCAAGATTTAGTAACAAATTAGATGAAATATCCGATAATATTAAAATAAACCCTAAGTTATTATTCCATACCATTTTTGGGATGTCTATACGATTCAACGCAGTGATATCTCTCATAAATCTCAATACAAAAAATCCGCAATCGACCGAATTGTTTTACTGAGGACACTACACAGAAAAACAAACATATATATATATAGTTAATTTCCTACAAACACTATTATAAGCAAAAAATAAACACTATTATAATTAAGCAAAAATAAGATACTTAATATATACCTCAACTCTGACCCAGGTAATGTCATTCCTATTACGATAATTCTTTTTCGATCTAAATTTTAGTATTGCCCTAACAAAATAAAAACGTATATTGAGATCAATCTGACAGACATAATTAAATATACAAATACACACGAATATTTAGGGGAATTTCACTTACGCGTCAACCGTCTTCTTCATACTCGGATATTTACTCCAATCACCCGATAACGAATCCAGATAATACACTATGAGTCTCGAAAGATCCATAGCAACCAACACCCAGTGACCACTGTAAAATAAGACAAAAATTTAGATGAATGAAAATTTTCTACGTAAAAGATATACATAGATTAGAATGAAATTATTAGAAAGAAAATCTAACCCGTTGCCAGAATTAAACGGTAAAAAATACAAACTGGGTGTAGTATTATCGCCGGCCGCCATGAATCTATCGACTAGATCATTCTTTACGGATGTTGGATTTTTCGTTATTAACGTTGCGTTGATACGGGAAGCAGCAATAAAATTGAAACGGTTACACAATTCAGTTCCCCGCATCAATGTTACATACATATACCTTAAATAGAAACATAATAAACATTAGACTACTCTTTGAAATGTGTAAATAAATTGTTCAACTAAGTAAATTATAGATTGATCGGAGTACCATATGTATGTATGAATGACAGCGATGCCCAATTCGTCGTGTTCAAAAAGTTGTTGCATGTCCTTCCTTGCAATTATTTCGAAATGAGCAATTCCGAAAACACCTTCATCAAAATCTATACTACAAATGGCCCCGTGCATAATATCGGACTCTTCCACCATTTTCTCAAGACGCATCATAATTTGAGATTTTGTCCCGGACGTCGTTGGAATATCCTTACCAGCGCTTTTCAACTTTCGACCGGGAACCTAAAAATTCATATAAAATAAATCATGACTTTTTGTGATGCAACAGAATCGTTGCGTATATAATTAAATGGGTATATATATTTGTACCTCTTTTTGAGATGCAACCGACTCGATGCGTCTTGAAATCCCTTTACCAGCTTTATGTGTGGGTCTTGTAGGAGTCTAACATTACCATGTAATAAGGATTGATTAAATATCATAATTGTAGCTGAATTGAAATGTGAATACTAAATATTCATAATCATTTAGAACATATATACCTCGGCATCTGGGAAACGTAGATCTGACGGCCAACCAACAAAGGATCCGACTGCATCTCGCATCAACGTTGTCTCTGAAACAACGTCAGGTAATGGTAGAAGGGCGTCCGTATCTAATACAAGGTCAACCGAAACATTCATATATCCCACCGGGAGGGGATTATGGTGAAGTAATTCACCCGAAGTATTGTGCACTTTTCCCTTGCCAACTATGCGATAAGTTGGTGACGATAGATACAGCTGACAAGGTGAAATGCCCTTAACCAATAATAAATGTTATTGTTAACGTGTATATGTGTCAAGTAAAAAAGTGCTATTTTAATTTCATAATAACATATATAATTACCTCGGGAAATTTCGGTTGACAATTGATACTAGCTCGGTCACTAGTATCTTTTGCCTCGGAAGCGCACCTTTCCTCTCTATACCTTGCATTCTCGTTTTGCAGTTGGAGTACTTGTGCCCTTAACTCCGCCAAGGTCTCCATCACCTCTTTGTTGGTAGGATTTTTTGTTTTTGGTTTTTTATAAAATGACGACGGAGTCACACCAAAACCCTTACCCCTCACACGACCGGAATACTCAGGAACATTTAGTACTCGACTAAGTACGCTCCTGCAATTCTGGACCTCGGTTGAAGGTAAGGTTTGGGATAAAGTCTCCTGAAATATTATTAGAGGAGATTAAAAATGAATTATATGTCTAACAAAATTTTCGATATAATTAAAGAAATAATGTTACATATACTTACACATTCGTCATAAACATTTTGGACCGCTTCAACGACAGCCCCATCCTTCCCAACCCGAGCAGCCTTCCATAATACGTGCTCCGGAAGAGATGTTGCGTCACTTTTCTCCTCGGCTAGCTACACATTGAATTAGATTATAAGATCATCAATTATAACATATTGTGACAATGTATAAGCTCATAGCATTTGAATATACTCACAATTCTTTGTTATAACCGTGCATATCCCGTACGCCCTTTTTTGTACGGATACGCGGGTTTTGATGCCCTTTTCCGATTTTTGTCGCTTACTTCCTGGATAAAAAAGTTTAAGGCATATTAGAACCAAGTAACTTAACAATTGTATAATACCATAATTAATAGACATTACATGGAATTTTTCGTTTCTTCGTTTGGCGACAAAGTTATCCCATTCATCGGCTGAAATAATCTCGGCATACTTCATTGGCCGTTCTGCTTCAACAAATTTTCCTTCCTCATCCTTGAGAAATTTGTTGGACAAAAAGGATCGAAATCCTCGGAGTCTTTTTCCGGCCAATTGAATACAATATTTTTGCCGGCTTTCATCGATGTGAAAGGATCTCTAAAAAACATACACATGGAGTATGTTATTATAAGTAATATTATAACAATATATGGTCAACAAATAGTCAACAAAAAAAACATATAACAATATATGGTAAGTACCTGTATCTCGGACCATATTTTTTCTTTGCCAACCTTCAATTCCGGACTTCTCCAATTATCACATGTAATCGGAATATGTTGTCGAACAAGGAAACCAATGTAACTTGCCAACATTGAACCGTTAGGCTCAATTAGTTGGTCTTCAGCACTCCAATGTACTTCAAATTTTACACCCTTGTCTCTTGCACGAATGATTGACTTCATAACAGTCATTCCTCGTTTGATTTCTTTTTCAACATTGTTACGTGATCCATTCACGTCATGGGTATCGTCTTGGTTAGCCATTTTATCTGTAATATAGAAATGATTCAATAAGACCCAAGTAAGACAATGACCATATTCGTGAAGCTACACAAAAAACACATTCATATACCTTCCATTTCTCTCATGTTACAACAATCTAAACTCTTTTTTTTATCATTATTGAATACAAACTCACACACACCTACTGCATACAAAAGACCAATGCAAACTTATGGTGTTTGGAACATGAACAAACTTGCATCCATAATCATCAAACTTCCAAGCACAAGTTCAAACACACTTCAAATGATATCAGTTTTCAATCAGAAATAAAAAACTCAGTTTGCCCTAAACAACATTAATCAACATAATGCACAAAATGTAAAACTAAGTTTAGAAAATGCCCTAATCAAACACATGAAGAAAGTGAACGGTAATGATGGAGAAGAGAAATACCTTCAAGGTGACGGTAATGATGGAGAAGAAAGTGAACAGTGACGGTGGACGCAGATAACTCAGTGAACGTGAACGCAGCAGCAGAAAAAGGCGACGGCGACGACGATGGTGAGGGAGGGAGAACGACGGTGAGTAATCGCAGTAGAGAGAAAACCCAGTTACGTAAACGAAATAGCTTGTAGAGAGGGAAAATAAAGAGACATGCAGTATATGTTATAATTTTAATGTTTACTAAAGGGGACCTTAGAGGGCACTTTTGTAAAAAAAGCGCCCTCTAAAGGGGGCCTAAGAGGGCGCTTCTAAAAGCGCTCTCTAAGGCTTTCCAAAAGCGCCTTCTAAACTGGAAATGTACATGGACTTAGAGAGCGCTTTTTTAAAAGCGCCCTCTAAGGGTAACCTTAGAGGGTGCTTTCATTAAAGCGCCCTCTATTGGTGTCCATCCATTTCCTCATTATTTTTTTTTTGGCTTCACTTTAGAGGGCGCTTTGTTACAAAAGCTCCCTCTAAAGGGGGCCTAAGAGGGCGCTTCTAAAAGCGCTCTCTAAGGCTTTCCATAAGCGCCTTCTGAACTGGATATGTACATGGACATAGAGAGCGCTTTTTTAAAAGCGCCCTCTAAGGTTACCTTTAGAGGGCGCTTTCAATAAAGCGTCCCCTATTGGTGTCCCTCCATTTCCTCATTATTTTTTCGCTTCACTTTAGAGTGCGCTTTGTTACAAAAGCGCCCTCTAAAGTGCGTTGTCTATTCCAGTAGTATGCTCCTTATTTTTTCTCTTCACTTTAGAGTGCGCTTTTGTAATAAAGCGCCCTCTAAGGGGCGCTGTCTATTCCAGTTTTTGGCGTAGTGCATGTTGATGAGAATGCTAGTTTATGAGGCGCTATCACGCTCTTATGATCTATTGATCTTGGTTAATGTTGTTTCATGTGAATCATTGAATATGGATCATTCGTAGTTGTTGATGAAATGTTTCCATCACATATTTTACTCTCTTTGTCTTCCATTTCAAGTAATAAATGGTCACACACAACTCTTTCTAATTTTGAAGTATTCCATAATCTATTCTTTCCTTTTATCAAAAACGTTGATTCTCCCATTATTCTATATTGTAGGTCGTACAAAAAAATACCTCTTTTTAGGAATATTAATTAAGACATTTATTTGTTGAAAATTAAATTTGATGTCACAAATGGTATCTACTTTTCTATGGCTTGGGGACACATAATAATTTTAGTATCTTTTATATCTATAAATAAATATTATAAAATATTTATTTTGATATTTAAGAATCATAACAAGTTTGTAAAAGCGTCAAACTAGTTGGAGTTTTACAATTTTGAAACAAATTCTTAAGTTGCAAATTCTCATTAGTAAGTGGCTCAACAATATTTCACATAGCCAAAATATCCGCAGAATCATCAAATAAGATATCTCTTCAAGTCGCAATAAAACAATAGGCATTATTTTCTTATAAAAATAATTATTTTAATACTTCTTAAATAATAATTTCAATATGAAATGCAAAATATTTAAATGTTTTTACTTTATTGCAACTTTTATCTATATAAAAATTGGTTGTTATACAGATTTACATAATAAACCAAATCAAACTTATCACACAAAGTGGTTGGCCTATTGGTGAAGACCTGGGACTTGAGAGTTTGCTCCTCTTAATGTTTCAAGTTCAACACCTGGTAGTGTCAACTTTTTGTTATTTATCTCCTTTGTTATTTTTTACTTTTGTTTAAGGTCCCAATAAAATCTACTATTTATTTATCATCTTATCATTTAAATATTGTTCGTAAATGTCTTTTAAAATTGCATTTAAATGCTCTATTTTATTCTTGTAGCAATCATTTAAGTATTATTAATAAATACTCTAATTCTATAAGACAGGAGTGCAGAAGTAATTTACTTCGACGATGAGTATAATATATTTCACAAAATATATTCAAATGTTTGCAATTTGTCATAGCTCGACTTAGTATTATCTTAATTAAATAAAACAAAAAGTAGAAATTTCTCATAATTTTAATTCTTGATGTACACTATGATAGACAACATTTGAAATTTGTTAGAAATACTGAAATGCAATATAAGGAAGTTAGTAAGAAGTTCGTTATGATGATTTTCACTACGCCAAAAATGACTTTTAACAGCGCATCTTAGACAGCGCTTTTAAAAGAAAGCGTTGTCTAAGGTTAAAATTAAAATAAAACACGGAAAATGTTCCAAGAAAATAATGAAAGCGCTGTCTAAGGGGGGGTCTTAGACAGCGCTTTCTAAAAGCGCTGTCTAAGACCCCCCCTTAGACAGCGCTTTTAGAAAGCGCTTTTAAATATAGACCTTAGTCAGCGCTTTTGGTAAAGCGCTGTCTAAAGTCTTTAAATTAAAAAAAATTAAAACCAAAAGCGCTGTCTAAGGGGGGGTTTAGAAAGCGCTTTTGGAAAGCGCTGTCTAAGGCATACCTTAGAAAGCGCTTTCCACAAAAGCGCTGTCTAAGGTCTAATTAAAATAAAATTTCAGACTCCATTTCAATTTTCGTTCTCTGTTCTTTTGTTTTCCCTCTTCTTCACTCACCTCACAAACTTCCGCCATTTCCTCTTCCCCTCAATCTCCATCAGCCATAACCTTCTTCTCAACTCACACAACATCACGCAGACACTCCAAAACACGACATCCCCATATCACCTTTACTTTCTCTTCCTTCAACTTCCGAAAACCCTATTTTCCGCCTTCGAGGGTCCCTCCGCCGTCACCCAAACAATCGACCGCCGCACTCGCCTCTCACCTCCGAACCTCCACCGTTTCCGCCACCGCACTCCTCATCTCAACAATCTCAACCGTGCCGATATTCCCAAAATTTACAACAACAAGCTACAAAGTTTGGTGACAGGTGAATACTAGTTAGGATGTTAAATGGATTTTGGTGAATGTTAATTGAAGTTTTAGGACTGTTGTAACAGTTAGTGTGATAATTATAGATTGCTTGAGTTAGGATTGTTTGAATTGTTATTGCATTTTAGTGATTGAGTTAGTATGCTAACTTGTTAGTGATTATTATAATTGTTATGGAATTGGATGATTATTAGCAATAACCTTCTTCCCCTCAATCTCCATCAGCCATAACCTTCTTCTCAACTCACACAACATCACGCAGACACTCCAAAACACGACATCCCCATATCACCTTTACTTTCTCTTCCTTCAACTTCCGAAAACCCTATTTTCCGCCTTCGAGGGTCCCTCCGCCGTCACCCAAACAATCGACCGCCGCACTCGCCTCTCACCTCCGAACCTCCACCGTTTCCGCCACCGCACTCCTCATCTCAACAATCTCAACCGTGCCGATATTCCCAAAATTTACAACAACAAGCTACAAAGTTTGGTGACAGGTGAATACTAGTTAGGATGTTAAATGGATTTTGGTGAATGTTAATTGAAGTTTTAGGACTGTTGTAACAGTTAGTGTGATTATTATAATTGTTATGGAATTGGATGATTATTAGCAAATGATGTTAGAGCTGTTAAACTAGTATGCAATTGTGTTAATAAATTGTTAGGTAACTAATTGTGTTAGGAGAGTTAGATTAGTAGTCAAAACAGTTAGGAAAATGTGTTATGAAAAATGTTAGTTAATAAGCTGTTAGTAATTAGAGGTGACATGAGTTAGAAGTCCATTGATCATGTTAGTTGAGGTTAGTATGGAAGTTAGAAATCATTATTGTGTTGATGGACGTTGCAATGATATGCTAAAGTTAATGATGCTTTGAAATCAATTTGAATGTTCATTGAAACTACTATGGAATATGGTTGGTTTATTGATTTTGAATGTTGATTCTTGTAATATAAAAAATGAAAGTGATGAGGTAATTAAAGTTGGTATATTGGCGTATCGGATACGTTATTGAAGTTTATATTAACATTGGTTATGTATAGGTTTTTGAAGTTTAAAATGAATTGAACTTTATAATTGTTAGGATATTCAAAGATACTACCTTAGTTATGTATTTTCGTCTGGATTAATTGTTTACTTTAATAAGTAGGAAAACCATGGATAAAACATGGATCTGTGCCGATCGAATGACCAAAGAGTACGAGAGTGGGGTTGCGGAATTCGTTAAGTATGTTGTTCAACACGCTGAAAACCCCAGACGAATGCATTGTCCTTGCTTGCGTTGTTGTTATATTGGTAAGGTTGACGCACATGGATTGAAATCGCATTTGCTGAGGCATGGAATTGATCAAAGTTATCAGTGTTGGATATTTCATGGTGAGAAAATTAACGAGAATGTTGAATCGAGTGGAAAAAGTAATACGACCTATGCTTCATACGACAAAGACACAGAAACATACGATTGTGATCGAGTTGAAGAGATTGTAGAAGCACTGGAAGAAGATCTTCATGATTGTCCTGAAATGTTTGAGAGGATGGTAAGCGATGCAGAGAAACCGTTGTATAAAGGTTGCACTAAATTCTCAAGACTTTCTGCGGTATTAAAGTTGTACAACTTAAAGGCGGGCAATGGATGGTCGGATAAAAGTTTCACAAAGTTGTTGGCCCTTATGAGAGAAATGCTACCGGATGATAATGTTCTTCCTAATCGAACCTATGAGGCAAAAAAAATGTTGTGCTCTATTGGCATGAGCTATGATAAGATACATGTTTGTCCTAACGATTGCATTTTGTTTCGTAACGAATATGCAATGTTAACTGAGTGCCCTAAATGCGGTTTGTCTCGATATAAGAAAAGATTATCTCCCGCAAAAGTCTTATGGTATTTTCCGATAATTCCGAGATTTAGGCGCATGTTTCGTAGTGAAACCGATGCAAGACATCTTACTTGGCATGCAGATGAAAGAATTATTGATGGAAAGTATCGGCATCCGGCTGATTCACCACAGTGGTCGAAGATTGATAATGATTATCCTGAGTTTGGATCAGAAGCAAGAAACCTTCGATTGGCATTATCTACTGATGGAATGAACCCACATGGTCTTCAAAGTATCTCACATACCACATGGCCTGTGATTCTTATGATTTATAACCTACCTCCGTGGCTATGTATGAAGCGTAAGTACATGATGTTATCTATGTTAATCTCTGGGCCTAAACAACCAGGGAATAACATAGACGTATACTTGACACCTCTGATCGAAGATTTAAAGATTTTGTGGGAGAACGGTGTGGAGGTTTATGATGGATATAGGAAAGAAAGTTTCAATTTGAGGGCGATGTTGTTTGGCACAATTAATGATTTTCCAGCATACGGGAATCTATCTGGGTATAGCATTAAAGGTCAACGTGCGTGTCCTGTTTGTGAAGACGGAACCGATATGATTCGATTGGAACTTTGCCAGAAGAATGTGTTTCTCGGTCATCGTAGATTCTTACATTCTAAACATCACTACCGTGGGTGGAGAAAAGCATTCAATGGAGACACCGAACATCGTAGAGCTCCACCCGCATTGTCAGGTGAACAAGTTTTTGAAAAGGTGAAAGATGTGCGTACTGAGTTTGGCAAGCCTTTTGCACATAAGATTGTGAAAGGTGGGTGGAAGAAAAGGTCGATATTTTTTGAATTGCCATATTGGAAGTCTTTGTACGTGAGACATTTTCTCGATGTTATGCATATTGAAAAAAACGTATTTGAAAGTGTTATCGGTACATTACTCAATATAAAAGGCAAGTCTAAGGATGGCCTTAAAGCAAGGGAGGACATGTTAAAAATGGGAATGAGAATTGAATTAGCACCCGTGAAGAAAGGAAGACGAACATATCTACCACCTGCTGCTTTTACTTTATCTAGAAAGGAGAAAAAAAAATTGTGTAAGTCTCTGAGTGAAGTTAAGGTTCCAGAAGGATACTCATCTGATATCAGAAGACTTGTTTCTATGAAAGACCTCAAGTTGAAGAATTTGAAGACACATGATTGCCATGTTATAATGGAACATTTTCTACCGATAGGTATACGTTCTATTTTTCCAAAAAAGTAAGAAGTGCCATAACTAAATTGTGTTTTTTCTTTAGGTCAATTTGTAGTAAGGTGATCGATCCCGAGATCTTACCAACACTACAAAAAGAGATTGTAATTACCTTGTGTGAGCTTGAAATGTATTTTCCTCCGTCTTTTTTTGACATAATGGTTCATTTAGTTGTTCATCTTGTGAAAGAGACACAGTTGTGTGGACCAGCTTATATGAGATGGATGTACCCTGCTGAACGGTATATGAAAATATTAAAAGGGTACGTGAAATCCCGAAGTCGACCAGAGGGTTGTATTGTTGAACGATACATTGTTGAAGAAGCTGTTGAGTTTTGTACTGAATATTTGTCTAACGTTCAATCGATTGGACTCCCCAGAGCTCAGATTTTCGACAAAATGGAAGGTAAAAAATTAATTGGGAATAAAATTGTGACAATATCAAGGGATGAACGGGATCAAGTTCATTTGTATGTTCTGCACAATAATAATGAGGTTGAGCCATATGTTGAAATGCACAAGGATGTACTCCGAAGGTTAAATCCGAACAGAAATGAAAATTGGATAGTTATAGAGCACAATCAAAGTTTCATACAATGGTTGAAGGATCATATTTATTTGAAGCGCTCTTCAGATCCTTCTTCGGTAACAGAAATGTTGAGATGTTTGGCATATGGTCCAAGTTTGCATGTGTTTTCTCATGGCGCATATTCAATTAATGGATACACATTTTATACCAAAGAACAAGATGATAAGAGTACTATGCAAAATAGTGGTGTCACCGTGCTAGCTGAAGCAATGCATATATCAAGTATGAAGGACTTAAACCCCAAATATGCAAATTTGTCATATTTTGGAGTTATTGAGCACATTTGGGTGTTGGATTACGAGAAGTTTCAGATTCCCATCTTTGGTTGCAAGTGGGTGAATAGTAGTGGCATACGAATGGATAAGTCCGGATTTTTGCAAGTTGATCTTACTAGGGTGGGGTACAAAGATGAACCTTTTATTCTAGCATCTCAAGCTAAACAAGTGTTCTATGTGAATGACCCGAAGAGTACAAAATGGTCTATAGTGCTTTTCTCTAACAAAGTGACTGATGATAGCGGTGTCGATCAATGTGATATTGATGTTGAGAATGAGTCATGCATTAGACGGAATGAGTTGAATAGAAATGATGAAGTTGAGGATCTTATACCGGATGAGTCATATATAAGAAACGATCATAATGAGGGAATTTGGATCAATTCATCCGTACGCATTGCTAAGAAACAAGTGATTAATATTCCAACAAAGAAAAGAAAGAGATGTTAGTGATTTGACATCGAAGAAGAAAGAAAGGTTTTTGTATGAAATTGGCCGGAAAGCTTCTAAGAGGGTTTCGGACATTTTTATCATCCAAGTTCCTTAAGGATGCGGATGGTAATTTTGTGGATGCGGAGCTTCCTAAAAAATATGAAAGTTTGATATCGGCTGAAGAATGGGAAGCTTTCAAATCCAAAAGACAAGACCCGGTTTTCAAAGAATAAGTGCTACAAATCGGGAAAGAGCATCAAGTCCCGCATATCCGTACCGAAAAGGACGTGTCGGATATGGACGCTTAGAACAATCCATGGTAAGTATTTATAAATTGCGATAACAAATTTGTTCATCATATATTAGTTTTATCTGATCAAATTGTATGACTTAATGTGTAGCTGCAGAAGGAGGAAAGTTCAGAAACATCTCTTCCTGCACATGTTTTGTGGAAGGAAGCCCGTGTGGGCAAATCAGGAGTTCCTCAAGAAGAAGTTTTACACGTATACCAGAAATGTGTAAGTATAACATTTTTTCATTAATTGAATAACATTTTTATACACAATATTTGACAAGTATACGGTATTCATCTGATTTTTCAGGAGGAGCTATCTCAGTCTTTATCTCCCGATGATACTAAGGGCATACTTAGTCGGGCATTAGATGTCCCTGAGTATTCTGGTTGGGTGAGGGGTAAGGGATTTGGAGTCACTCCGACCTCCCTGAGTATTAAAAAAGGAAGGCTCCTAGTAATCGGGAGCTTCATGCAAGATTGGAAGCCATGCAAGCTGAGCTTGATGCATGAGGAGAGAAAGAGAGGCTAGCGCCTCAACAGTATACAGAGATGCTTCGGACAAAAAACAGTATCAACTGTACCTTTCAGCCGAACATTCCAGAGGTAATTACATATAATTGTCTTAAATTGAACTATTTGCTTAAATTATGTATTTGACATATATACACATTAACGATTTCTTGTTATTATTGGTTTTAGGGCATTTCCCATTGTCAGTTGTATTTGTCGTCACCATACTATCGGATGGTTGGCAAGGGAAAAGTGCATAACGTTAGCGGAGTATTACTCCACACTAGAGAGCTCCCTGCTGGATGTTTGAAGGTATCAGTTGATATTGCAGTTGAGCCGAATGCAGCATTACCATATCCTAGCGATGATTCGGATGCAACAACGGTGCACGAAGCAGTAGTAGTTCGTTTGTTGCATGGCCGACAAACCTCATATGCGTAGGATATGAGGTATGCTTAAACTTATGTTAACTTTAATGTGTATATTCAAAGTTTAAATTTATGCTTAAAATTTTACTTACATATTTTCCTTGGTTATGTAAATAGACTCCCACAAAATCCAATCAAAAGATAATGCGATTCCACGGCATACCGAGTCCACGGTTTCAAGAAAAGAGGTAATATACAATTATGACATAAATTCATGGAAGTTGTTACATTCTTAATTTGATCTAACTATTTATATAACATGTAGCTTCAAGAAAATGAGGTTAGCAATGCCTCCGCACAAAAAAAAAAGAGGTTAGCAACGCCTCCGCACGGGTAAAAAGTTCTGGTGCTAAGAAGACCGTAGCTAGGAAAAAACCTACCACCAAGTATAGGTCGTGCCTCAGGACATTTCTAGAGATGACCGATATACCGACCGGAGGTGTTCGGAATGTACATATGGAGGTAGGGATTTTCGGCTTTGATTACGACCAAATGATTGGTAATGAAGACTTCATGCAAGTTTTTAGTCATGAAGAAATCGGTGTCAACGTTGTCAATACATATATTAGGTAAATCCGGTCTACTTTGTTTTATTAATTAAACAACTTATGTTAATGATGTTTACTTTATGTTAATCCGGTTTACTTTATGTTTCAAAAGAGGTGTTAATGATGGTTTTATATTAGGTTTTGTATGACAAATTGATGCGCCCCAATGGTTTGGACGTGTCATTCGGATTCTTAGCACCCGCGACCGTCAACTTAGTTTTAATCTTAAATAGACCGGATACCGTGACGGAGTACGTTCTTCGGATCCTCAATGACAATAAAGATGCGGAGAAGTTGTTTTTTATACCGTTTAATACGGGTTAGCATTTCATTCTAAATTCATTATATAATTATTTTCCAAGTTACCATCTAACATTTGCCTAATCATTACAGTGGACATTGGTTGTTGCTCGCAATCAATCCTATCCGAGAAATTGTGTATTATCTTGACTCGTTAGGAAATGATTGGACAACATACCGGATATGAAGGTCCTAATTGACACGTAAGTGAGAATGTTCAAAATTTTTCTTAGTTTATGTGAATGGTTCTAATTGTTTCATTTTTATTTTATTAGCGTCCTACAAGCTTTTCGGGCCCAACGGATATCCAAACCTCAAGGAGGGGCGCCAACTCCATTACATGGATTAAAGTGGCGGTATTTTTAATTACCACATTTTTTATTATATTAGTGATGACACTTGATAAAACTTAGGATTTATAATCCATTTTTTTTTTCATATGTAGTGTCCTCAACACGTAATCAAATAGATTGCGGGTATTTCATGTTGAGGTTATGCGAGATACTCTTGCTTTGGCGCCGATTAATGATTCCCACCGATGTATGTATTTCTAACTTATGAGTTATTTTTATATTTACACATATCTCATATAATTAAATAGTTGGAATTAATTCAAAATATGTTATATTATTATGTAGTACTTTGAGGAATTCAAGTGTGCATTTTATACAAAGGATCAAGTGGACGAAATCAAGAGAGAGTGGTGTCAATTCATGATAGAGCTCAATGTTTTTTCATAAATTTGTGTAATTAATGTGTACATTTGTAGTATGTAATGATTGTAAATGTGTACATAAATTTGTATATATTGATACATTTAAGGCAAATTGGTTTGAATTGGTATATATATATATTTGTTAGCCAAAAATTGGTAGAAAAAAGGCCAAATGGCATATATAAAATGTGATAATTGTGTCGTCAAAATCTGGTTGAAAACAGGTAGAAATTCTGGTTTATAAACCTGGAAAAAAATGTGGTTTAAAACAAAAGCTTCAAAAAATTTGGTATACCTTAGACAGCGCTTTAGGCAAAAGCGCTGTCTAAGGGGGGGGGGGCTTAGACAGCGCTTTTTGAAAAGCGCTATCTAAGGTATACCTAAAAAAATTAAATAGGAGGGTCTTAGAAAGCGCTTTTGGCCAAAGCGCTGTCTAAGGGGGTGGGGCTTAGACAGCGCTTTTCAAAGCGCTGTCTAAGGTTTACCTAAAAAATTTAAAATAAGAGGGTCTTCTAAAGCGCTTTTGGCCAAAGCGCTGTCTAAGGGGGGGGGGGGGGCTTAGACAGCGCTTTAAGATTTAAAAAAGCGCTGTCTAAAACCTTTAGCAACGGAGGTTTAGACAGCGCTTTAAAGCGCTGTCTAAGGCTAAAAAAGCGTGTCTAAGGTCTTGTTTGTTGTAGTGTTTTAATTAATTTTTTTGATAGTCTGATTTTTGATTAAAAGTTATTGCATTTATCATTGTTGTTTATGATATTCCTACATGAACTTACTAGATAGATCGCAGGAGCAGATAATGTAATATTCATTTAACTACTTGTTATGTTTTGGTGCAATGCTCCACTCTACGTGTATACTTCTTGTGTTTCTCCTTCTTTTGGTGAAAGATGTGTTTTTGCAACACACAATTTAATTCTAAAGTTTGATGGGAACAAAGAGTGAAATGATTGTGTTTATACCTGGGAGCCAATTATCTTATTTATAGAGTGGCTAAAATGTAATATGTTCCATGCAATGATATTTCCTCTCTGGTGATCTCTTGAATACAAGTGAAACAATTATGTGTGTTTTTTTTTTTTATTAAAACCCTTTTGAGATAGGTTTTATTAACTATGTAGTTATAATAAAATCCATAGATATCAAATAGTGTGAACACGGCGGTGCTCAAAGAATGCGGAAAATAAAATTTTTGTTTCAGGGATGACCTCAGATTCAACTTATCGCGGTGTGCCATGTTCATAAACTGAGTAGACATGTCAAATTCGTGGCATTGGGTTTGAAATTCTTCATGTTTTGTACTTTGAGTTGTAGAGGTTTCTTAGTAACGAGCCATAATATATTTGAGTTGGGATACTTAGGATCATACATTAAACAAGTACCCAACCCTTTTGAAGTTTAATAAGTATTCGGTTTAAAAAGTATTTAAAAAATAAAAAATTGAATGTTTTACTAGATGGAATTACTAAGTATATGTGTTGTACTAATGTTGTACATGTGCTTCATAGAATTGCATATATGGCATGAGGTTGAAGTCTATATTTGGATTACATTAACGCATTA